>NC_136429.1:469838032-472238032 GCF_052849685.1 Lactuca virosa | reverse complement strand
ATGCTCGTGTGATAACTATTGTTGTAGGAGAACTGGAGAAGGGGTAAATGAGTATCCCATGCCTTCCCAAAGTCTATTACACAGGCTCATAACATATCTTCCAAAGTTTGAATAGTCCTCTCACTTTTTCCGTCGGTTTGCGGATGGTAGGCTGTACTCATGTCCAACCTAGTTCCTAGGGAACTTTGTAGCGACTGCCAGAACCTTGAAGTGAATCTACTATCTCTATCAGAGATAATGGATATGGGAACACCATGCAGTCGTACGATCTCCCTAATGTAAGTTCTAGTTAGTTTCTCCATCTTGTCCATTTCTTTGATAGGTAGGAAGTGTGCGGACTTTGTTAACATGTCTACGATCACCCATATGGTATCGAGACCACCCGTTGTCTTGGGAAACTTGCTTATGAAGTGCATCATGATCCGCTCCCACTTCCATTCAGGTATCCCCGGTTGTTGAAGTAATCCTGAGGGTTTCTGGTATTCGACCTTAACCTTGGCGCAAGTAAGAAACCTACTCACGAAGGTAGCAATCTCTGCTTTCATGTTAGGCCACCAGTATAACGTTTTAAGATCCAGATACATCTTATCTGAACCTAGGTGGACGAAATATTGAGTGTTGTGTGTCTCGGTCATGACCAAGTCTCTGAGGCCACCGTGTCTCGGTGTCCAGATCCGATCCATGAGATATAAGGCTCCGCCACCCTTGACTTCCAAGTTTTTATCCATCCCTCTCAGGGATTCACCCACCATATTTTCAGGTTTCAAGGCTTCTAGTTGAGCCTCCTTAATTTGTGTGGACAAGTGTGAATGGATACTCATAGTCAATGATTTGACTCTATGACCAGAGTATTATTTCCGACTTAGGGCGTCAGCTACTACATTGGCTTTGCCGGGATGATAACGAATTTCGCATTCGTTGTCATTGAGTAGCTCGACCCACCGTCGTTGTCTCATATTGAGCTCCTTCTGATCAAATATGTGTTGAAGGCTCTTGTGGTCTATAAAGATATAGCTTTTTGTACCATACAGGTAGTGTCTCCAGATCTTCAGAGCAAATACAACTGCTCCTAACTCAAGGTCATGTGTGGTGTAGTTGACTTCGTGTGTCTTTAGCTGTCTTGAGGTATAGGCGATGACCTTACCTCGTTGCATAAAAACACAGCCGAGTCCTTGGTTGGATGCATCGAAATAAACCCCGAAGTCTTCTATCCCTTCTGGGAGGGATAGTATCGGTGCGCTGCATACGGATCGCTTCAGCGTTTGGAATGCCTTTTCTTGTTTCTCTTCCCAGTCAAAGGCCACGCCTTTCTGAGTCAATGTACTAAGCGGTTTTGCGATACTAAAGAAGTTCTGAATGAACCTGCGATAGTAGCCAGCGAGACCTAGAAATTGATGAATTTCTGTAGGTGTCTTCGGTGCTGAACAGTTCTCAATGGCCTTGATTTTGGAAGGGTCTACATGAATTCCCTCTTCACTAACAACGTGACCCAAGAATTCGACTCTTCGAATCCAAAACTCGCATTTAGAGAACTTCACGTAGAGCTTCTCTGATCGTAATGTTTCTAAGACTTGTCGTAGATGTTGACTATGCTCTTCCTTACTTCGAGAGTAGATAAGTATATCATCGATGAACACATTGACGAACTGATCCAAGTAAGGACGGAACACCCTATTCATTAAGTCCATGAATACTGCGGGCGCATTGGTCAATCTGAATGGCATCATTAGAAACTCGTAGTGTCCAATATGAGTTCGGAAGGCTATCTTGGGAACATCCTCCTCTACCACTCTATCTTTGAAAAGTAACTCGCCCCTTGCAGTTGGTCGAACAAATCGTCTATGCGAGGCTGAGGGTAAAAATTCTTGACGGTAAGTTTGTTCAACTCTCAATAGTCGATGCACATACGGAACGATCCGTCTTTCTTCTTGACGAACAAGACCGGTGCTCCCCAGGGTGAGAAGCTTGGTCTAATAAAGCCCTTGCTGAGCAATTCGTTAAGTTGACTGGATAGCTCCTGCATCTCAGCTGGTGCTATACGATAGGGAGATTTGGCTACTGGGGAAGCCCCTGGAACAAAGTCGATTCTGAACTTGACTTGACGCTGTGGTGGTAATCCTGGTAGTTCTTCTAGAAAGATGTCGGGAAAGTCGTGTACTTTCGGGATGTTCTTTATGTGTTTTGTCTCTTGTCTCATATCGACAACATGAGCAAGGCATGCATGACATTCCTTACGCAAGTACTTATGGGCTTGTATGCTCGAGATGATGCGAAGGTTCGTGTCAGGTTTGTCGCCATAGATAACTAGAGTTTCGCTAGACGGAAGATTAAGGCGAACGACCTTCTCGTAACACATGATGTCAGCACGATGTAGACTCAACCAATCCATGTCGATTATGACGTCGGAACTTTTTATTGAGACCGGCATGAGGTCGATTGGAAATGAATGACTACCGAGAGTTAAAGTACATCCTATGTATATACAGCTAGTGCTCTCTGTCTTTCCGTTAGCCATTTCTACAATGAATGGTTCCTTTAGTGCACGTGATTGTTGTTTAAGTAAGTGAGAAAATTTCTGATTTACGAAACTCCTCTCAGCTCCACTATCAAACATATGCATGCATATGAGTTATCGAGGAGAAACGTACCAGTGACCACTGTAGGGTTGGCTATAGCTTCCTCGTGGCCTATAGCCAAAACTCTTCCCACTACGCCGGCATTCCCTGCCTTCGGGCAAATCCTTTTGCAGTGGCCTACCTCGCCACATCTGTAGCAAGTCTGGCCCACACCAACATCGGGGACTTGGTTGATTGGCCTTGCCGGAGATTTGCAGAAACGGGCAGTATGCCCTTTCTTGTTGCAGTTTGCGCACTGCATTTCCCGGCAGGGTCCATTGTGGTGGAAGCTGCACTTGTTCCACTTGGGCAAGCTCTCAGCATACTGCTTAAATGGCGCACTAGCAGTAGGTGTTACCGCAACATGAACAGCCACGACCTGCTGCTTTTTGGCAGCGTTCTGCGCCGCGTTTTTCTTCTTGTTTTCCTAGAACTTCTGCTTGTTGTCAGCGGCTTTGGCTGGTTCTGAGATGGCTAGGGTTGCTGTTGTTGTTAGGGTGCGGACTCCATGATCAATGAGCCGCTGTTCCAGACGTTTGGCACTGTCGAAGGTAGTGGGGTTTGAAAATAAAACATTTCCCTGAAATGGAGGCACCAGCCCCCAGATACACCTCTCTATCTTCTTTCCCTCAGTAAGGACCATTCCTGGACATAGTGCCACCAGATTGCTAAATCTGGCAGTGTAGGCCACTATGTCAGAGCCCTTTATGGTTAGGCTCCATAGTTCCTGTTCAAGTTTCTGAACTTCGCCCCTCGGGGAGTATTCCTTAATTGTGAGCTCCTTCAGAGCTTCCCAGCCCATAGCATTTGCCACTATTAGAGTTAGTGACTTGACATGGGTATTCCACCATGTCAGGGCTCTGTCCAGGAAGGTACAGGCAGCAAATTTAACTTTTCTCCCTTCCGGACAGGAACAGATCTCGAAGATCGGTTCCGTTTTCTCGAACCATTGCGAGAGGACAATGATTCTGCCAGTCCCGTTAAAGGTTCTAGGCTTGCAGTTGGTGAAATCCTTATACGAGCACTCTCTAGAGCGCACTGGAGCATCACCATGAGTGGAATGAACTGTTGTTACACTCCCTATAGTTCCACTAGCACTAAATTGGGCTAAGGCTACCGAAACAGTCGCAACCACTACAACTTGGATTGCTGCCGGATTGTATTGTGGAGGAGATGGTGGTTGAGTAGGAGTTATCGGTGGATTGCGTCTCGGTGTTCGGCATGGAGGCATCTTTCAACTAAAAGTTTAAAAAGATGAAGATGATAGTGAGAATCAATTGTGAGTACAATGAGAGTGATCCATGTACTAACTCTCCATAGTTCAACAAAACAAATGATAGTATAATTGAAACAGATATCTAACAGTAGGAGCATGATAGCATTTTGATAAAGATTTCCCAAAAGATTAGATGTCTGTCAATAATATTGGCATTAATGATGTAATAAGTTCGGGAAAATGACATAGAAGTAGGTATTACATCAAACCATAACAAGAAAATTTTGACAGAAGATAGACCTAACAACAGTATTTGAAAGATAGGAATGTTTACATGGAAAAGTGCCACTTAGAGCATATATAAGAAGGCTATCCCTTAAACCAAAAGAAAGGATGAGTATAACATCTTCTACTGGCGACGGGCACCCCTAGGGTGAACCCTCAAACCTGCCAGCTAACGTTCTACGTCAAGAAGGTGTCTTTCATATACTCTTTGGTGTGCTCGGAGCTCTATGACTTCAGCTCGAGTTTCAGCTAATTCTTGTTGCAGAGCCTCATTTCCCCTCATAGACCTCCCATGAGCATCTTCAAGATGAAGAATGCAGAATGTATTAACTCCCGCATTGGCATCAAGCTCCATGATTCGGTTGATGGTTGTCCTACCTTGCTCTTCATTCCTAGCAACCCTGCGAACTAGAATAGGCAGGACTCTGTCTGCTGAGCCTCCCTCGCTCAAATTGTAAAAGCTTCTATCTCCGTTGTATGGTATGGGTTGACCATGTTCTTGACTCCACCTTCCTAAGTTTTCCGCCCACAGAGGCGTCGGGCCTTGAAAGTCCGGACGAGGGTTATGATTCGGGATTGGAGCTACCAGGGGTAGATCATTGGCTTCTGGTTCGGAGTCAGAATCCTCCGAAAATTTCTCTGTGAAGTCATCATCTAATGGAATTGCATGATTATCTTCAGGCTCTGCATCGAGCCATCCTCCGTTGCCCTGGTTGGGGAAGTATGGATTGTCGGGGATATGGAATCCAACCATGTTATCTACGCGAGAATAGAGGTAAAAGAAATAATTAATAGACGTACTAATTAAGATAACTTATAAGATGATCCTTACCAGTTACTCCAACAATTGCGTAGTGCATACCAGTCATATGTAACCAAAACAGGAAAGACCTTCGAATAAGTGATCATAACTCTAAGTCCACAACCAAACAAGGAATAGGAAATAAAGCAAAGATCATATATTCTAAGTCTATGACACCTTAGTCACATATCACCGTAACGTATCCACTCAGCAACTATTGACATACTAATAAAGACCTTTTTAGTTTGCACATAAGTAATTATAGTGACACAAAATACTCCTATATTATTTTCAGTTTATGTTCTGTTCTACTGTTTTCATTGTAGTAGTATTGGTAAGTTTTTTAGACTTGCTGCAACATCACAACCATTCCTAGGCACATGCTAATCACTACTTAGAAAGATATAGTTGATCAGGATATATCACTTGTAAGGGTCGAATTTAGTTGTAATATGTCGAAGCCTTTTGTACCCTTCGAATGTTTTGTAATATATTTACTAAGGTGTATTTTCGTACAAAGCTTAATTGTCTAAGCCTTAGTATTTTTTGTATGCTTTCACTGTTCCTATAAATATGGAACTTTACTAGAGTTAGATAAGAGTCCTTTTACATAACCTGCCTATTTTCTCTGTAAATGTTGAAAGCATAATAGAGCTGAAACCAGATTATATTTACATCGTGTGTTCAATCTTCATTTGTTTTACTCTGATTTGATTCATACTTGATTCCACACTTCATCAATTGGTATCAGAGCAGGAATCATAATCTGCGATCTGATTTTCACTAGGTTTCAAAAAGTTTTTTGAATCAATTTTGGCTCAAAACGTTTCCGTGCTTTTTGAAGTGAAAATTTGTTCTAGATCTTCAGTTGTGATTCGATTCTGCAACTGATTTGTTGAATCAAGTGTTTTATTTGATTCCGTGGTTCAATTCAGCTATTTGCTTTCAAATTCTCATTGAATTCTCGAAAATCTCAAAAAACTTCATCCGTACATCAATGGCGAACTTCAATCTCAACTCGATGACTTCTTTCTCTCATTTGCTAGGATCTTCAACTAAAATTCCTATGCTTATTCCTGAATATTATGATCATTGGGCTGATCGAATGCAGGATTACTTAAATGGACTCGATGA
Organism: Lactuca virosa; assembly: GCF_052849685.1. Classification (NCBI taxonomy): domain Eukaryota; kingdom Viridiplantae; phylum Streptophyta; class Magnoliopsida; order Asterales; family Asteraceae; genus Lactuca; species Lactuca virosa. Next base: position 472,231,980 of record NC_136429.1, on the reverse strand, counting down.
AGAATTGTGTTCTTGCATCTCTGGAAATATCATTCCTCCGACTAATGTTCAACCAATTGGATCATCTTCTGGAACTTCAAGTGTTGAAAATCAATCTGATCATTTGAAGAAATTGGAGAAAAGATGTGTGAGAGAATTGCGCGGTGCATTGCCTCCAGTTGTATACAACTATGTTAGGAGTTATACAACTGCCAAAGAGATCTGGAATAATCTGAAAGAGAAGTTTCAAGGAAGCGAGAAGACTAAAATCAATTCTGTTAAGCAATGTTTGGTGGAGCTGAAGGATTTCAAACAAAAGGAGGTTGAAACAGTTGAGTTTTATTATGATCGTCTAAATGAGCTGATTTATCGCTGTAATCGTTATGGAATCACTAGAACAGTGATGGAATTCAATCTCATTTTTGTAATGGTTCTTCGCAAAGAATGGAGAAGTGTTATTATGATGGTGAAGAATCAGCAGAGTTTCAATATTTCAACTCTCAATGATTTGTACAATCAGCCGAAAACTCACGAAAGTGAGGTGAATGAAATAGCTGAGGAGTTGAAGCTCAGTCTGGGAGGTCCATTAGCTCTTGTCTCTAAGGTATATGAGAAAGAAAAATTTGAAAAAGGTGATTCTGAGGAGGTAGATGGGTTTTTAATGAATTTGGATGATGAGGATATAGCTTTTTACTCAAACAATCGTGTCAAAAATTTTTTCAGGAAGCCGTTCAATCCAAAGGTTAAGCAACATGAAGGACAAGGAAGTTTTGTGAGTAAAGCTACTGGAGAGGAGAAGAAGAAGTTTGAGAAGTCTGATGCAAAGGTTACTGAGGTAAAGAATGAGAAAAAGTTGAAAGGAGATTTATGTGTAGATTGTCACTACTGTAATGGAGCAAGTCACTTAGCCAATGATTGTATGCTTCGTAAGAAAGATGAAAGAAAGAACAAAGTCAAGGATGAAGCATATTATGTTGAGAGGCTGGAGGAAGTCAGGGCTAAAGCTAATAATTTGTCTTTAGTGGCAAGAGGAGAGCAGGAAGTTGATGGCACATATCAAATCTGGTCTTCGGCATCAGATGATGAAGAGATGCGTAATCCGACGCATGGTGCCATGTTTGCAAAGTATGTGGAAGATTCGGATGAAGAGATGAATGAGGTGACTGGACGATGCTTCGTAACAAAGTCTGCTGACGAGTCTCCAATGACAACCAAGGTGCGTTCTATTCTTGAATCTTTTAATATTCCAATAAGTGCCTATGACTCTTAATTAATATCTTTTGATGAAACTGTTACTTATTTTGACTCTATTGTTGTGTCTGCTAGCAATGAGGCTAAGAAATTGTCAATGCAGTTGTTAGAGACCCATAAGCGTTTAGATTCGAAAATAAGTAAGGTTGAGTGTTTAGAATTACAAATCACAAATATCATGTGCGATAGAGATTCATTATCTAGTGATGTAAAACTTTGATTAGCACAACATAATATCTACTGTAACACTGCTAAAAGACTGTATGGAAAATTGTCTGATTTGCATCATTCGTGTGAAATTAGCAAAGAGCAACAGAGAAAATTATTGCCTTTCCTAGCATTTGAGAGAGAGAAGGTTGATAATATTTCGTATGATTGTGAGAAAACTATTACAGAGTTTGACAAAATTCTAGATGATAGATATGACTATGGAATTGTCAAAATTAATGAATGTTCGGATACGAATGTATTAGTAGATATAGTGAATGATACTTTAACTAAATCAGAACAAATTAAAATTTTGAAAAAGACTATGAATTCGACATCTGATTCTCAATCTAATTTTGCCGATATTGAAGATAACTCTGACAATATTAGCGAAATTAGTGATATTGAGGATATTGATTGTTCTCAGTTGTTTGTCATTAATGTTGCATCAAAATCTAAATGAAAAGAAAAACTTACGGATTTGAAGGTTAAGATTGACACTGACAAACCTTCTACTTCGAAAGATTGTGATTTTGTGGATATCCGAGATAGTCAAACGGATAATAGTGATGACGAAAATGATGTTGACAATTCGGACAAAAAGGTATCATCCAACAAAGATTCGACAGAAAAAGAAATTTCACGTGTTGTAGTTGCTCAAGTGTTAGGAGACATTGAAAATTTCGACAAGGTGTTGTCTGAAAAAGGAACTCATTATTTGGAAACAAATCAAGTGGTGTATCCGAATTTCAAGTGTACTGATGATGTTCTTTTTCCAAATCAAGTGTTTATCACTACTGGAAATGTTGAGAACATTAAACCAGAATTCAACAAAATGGTCGAAGATGACAACAAGAAAACAACACACGAAGGGTTCTTTTCAAATCAAAACATTGTCGAAAATAATATAACGAATAATACATATGTTTTTCAAAAACAAAAACCACAACGCAAATGGGTTGAAAAATCGAAAATTGTGAAAGAAGTTTCAAAAGAGGTTGTTGTAGAAAATGAAACTGTTGTCAAATTAAATTCCAAAGAATTTAAGGAACAAATTGATATGTTTTCAAAAGCGAATGCAATTTCAAAAAGACAAGCTCGAAAGAAGATTTTTTGGCAAACAGTGGAGTTACGAAAGCAACAAAATGGTTTGACCTTGAAAACAACTGATAACACGAAGTCTAAATCTGTTGAGAACAAGTTTTCACATTCAGCATCTTATTCAGATCAAAAGACAAACCTTGCTCAAATAAATAAAACTAAATCTGAATTTCATCCAAAAACAAATGTTTCGAAAGTTTCACACTCGTTATTTTCTAAAGATAACAAAAATATTTCAAAGGGTGTTCAAAATCAACCATCAAAACAATGATTTTTATATCAACAAACAAGGTTTTCTCAAAACCAAAAATCTCAAAATCGATTTTCTCAAAATCCAACCATTGGAAACAATGATAGAAATCGATATGCAATGGCATTTCGTCCGAAATCAAATGTTGATTTTATCCCACAAAAGCCAAATTTTCCTAATCCCACAAGAAAACAAACTCTGAAAGTTTCGTGTGAAAAAGGGGTATCTGCTAGGAAAAAGATAGATCATTGGCTTGAAGGAAAAGGCAAAATGTATGAGTCAAGTAAATATTCTGAGGAACACATACACGAAGCCTATGAGAAGTATGTGAATACTTCGTAAAACGGGAGTTCATCATCAAAGGATTCGAATGTTTCAGTCAAAGCATGGAAACCGGTTGTAAAAGCAAAGGCTGATCCAACACAAACTAAGAACACGAAGGGTAATGTCAGTGTACATCCGAAACCATAGAAAACTTATGTTTCAGTTCCTTTAAATAATGATGTGGACTTAATTGATAGTCTCAAAACAAAAGTTTGTGATTGGGTTAAATGTTCTTCATTACATTCGATGTTTCAAACTAATTTCCAAGGACCCAAAAAGCCTTGGGTACCTAAAATTTTCCATTAATTGCAGGTACTATGTGACGAGCAATATGATCATAAATGGTATATTGATAGCGGTTGCTCTCGTCACATAACCGGGAAAAAGGAGAATCTACGTGATTTTCGAAGTCTAAAGAATGCTGGAGTAGTGAAGTTTGGGAACAATCAAAAGTGTCAGGTCAAAGGTTATGGCAAAATAATGAATGACAAGTTTATAGTTCAAAGAGTGGCGTATGTTGATGGTCTTCAACATAACTTGATAAGTGTTTGACAACTTGTTGTGGGCACTGGCAATCAAGTTCTTTTTAACGAAGAAGGAAGTATCATTTCGTATGTCAACACAAAAGAGATTTTGCTTAAATCAAAAAGAAAGGGTGATATGTTCACATTGGATATCAATCCAATTGTAAGAAAACCATCTGTATGCCTACTTTCGAAAGCTTCAATGGACATAAGTTGGTTATGGCATCGTCGATTATCACATTTAAATTTTCGCAATTTAAATAAGTTGGTACTTGATGATCTTGTTCGGGGCTTACCAGTTTTAAAATTTGACAATGATACCTTATGTGCAGCTTGTGAACAAGGAAAACAGCATAGGAAAGGTCATCCAATTGTGATAGATTCGAAAATTGTTGAACCGTTGGAACTTCTTCATGTTGACCTTTGTGGACCATCAACTGTTGAAACTATCAACAAGAAACGGTAGATTTTGGTAATTGTTGATGATTTTTCTCGATTCACTTGGGTGTATTTCCTCAGATTAAAATCAGAAGTCGCTCAAACAATGATTGATTTTATAAAGAAAATTGAGATGAGTTTGAAAAAGAATGTTCGAAAAATCAAGAGTGATAATGGCACTGAGTTCAAAAACAATATGCTGGATTCGTACTTAGTTGAGAAAGGAATTTCACATAACTTTTCGTCTCCATATACACCACAACAAAATGGTGTAGTTGAACGAAGAAATAGATCACTTTGTGAAGCAGCAAGAACTAGGTTAGCATATGCGAATCTTCCTTAGTATCTATGGGCCGAAGCGGTGTCAACAACATGTTTTACTCAGAATCGTTCCTTTATTCATCGACGTTTTAACATCACTTCGTATGAGATTATCGGTAACCGAAAACCAAATGTTAAATTTTTTCATGTGTTTGGATGTAGGTGCTTTATCATGAATCTCAAGTATAATCTTTCGAAATTTCAAGCAAAAGCTGACGAAGGAATCTTTTTGGGATATTCGCACAATTCGGTGGCATACAGAGTGTTAAACAAGCGCACACGCAAAGTTGAAGAGACATTTAATCTTACTTTTGATGATTATTATGTCAAACAAGTTGAAAAACAATTCGAAGAAAAATCAATTATTAATGAATCAACAAATGAAACTGAAATTGTGAGTTCATCTGATTTTGATTTTGATTTAATTTTTGGTATACCTGACAGGGCTGTGGATGCTGAAGTGAATGCAATGATAACAAACAATCTGAATTGTCTAAACATATTGATGATTCAGAAAACCTTCAACATATTGGTGATAGAATTTCAATAACAAATTCTCTAGAAGTTGGCAAAAGTATGCATAATAATCCAGTGGAGAGGGAGCACTTAGATTCGAATACTCTGGTTGAGGGGGAGCATTCTTTCGAGGGGGAGAATGGGAGAATAGTCGAAGATGTTGAGGGGAGCAACAGAATGATAATTCTGTCAAAAGTGGACATGATGATGACGATATGATAAGTCTTGATCAAAATGATGAATTTCACAAAATAAATGATAATCTTTCTGTTGCAGGATCTGAAAATGAAGAGTTGTACGAAGATGCACCTTTAGAATTTGATCCAGCATATCCACCTTTAGAAAAATGGACTAAAACTCATCCGAAAGATCAAGTCATAGGGAATCCTAAAGATGGAGTGTTAACAAGAGCTCAGATTCGTGCGAAGAATGAGGTATTAAATACTCATCAAGAATTTCGCATGTTCAATGTTTTCATTTCCAAAATTGATCCAAAGACAGTTAAGGTAGCAATAGAACACTCAGATTAGGTTGTTGCAATGCAATCTGAACTGGCTGAATTCGAAAGAAACAAGGTTTGGAGATTAATTCCTAAACCTGAAAATGTTTCAATTTTCGGGTTAAAATGGATTTTCAAAAACAAAACCGACAAAGATGGAAATATTGTACGATATAAAGCACGATTGGTTGTAAAAGGATATTCGCAACAAGAAGGTATTGATTATGAAGAAACATTTGCCCCTATTGCAAGACTCGAGGCTGTTCGAATATTTTTAGCTTATGCAGCTCATAAGGATTTCGATGTGTATCAAATGAATGTGAAATGTGCTTTTCTCAATGGAGAACTCGAAGAAACTGTTTATGTTGAACAACCTCCAGGTTTGGTAAATGAAATGCATTCTGATCATGTATAGATTTTAGATAAAGCTGTATATGGGTTAAAACAAGCACCAAGAGCATGGTATGCAACTCTTACCAGTTTCTTAAAACAGTCGAAACTTAAACAAGGATCAGTTGACCCCACGTTATTTCGAAAGAAAGTTGGGAATCATCTGATGCTTGTTCAAATTTATGTCGACGATATTATTTTTGGCTCTACTGACCCTGATTTATCTAATGAGTTTGAAAATTTGATGAAAAGCCAATTTGAAATGAGCATGATAGGTAAAATAAATAATTTTCTTGGCTTAAACATTTATCAAAGCAGAGAAGGCATTTTCATCAATCAGGAAAAATATACAAGGAATTTGCTCGAAAAGTTTGGATTGACAAATAGCACGAAGTTAAGAGTACCAATGGCGGTTGGCACAAGGCTATCACCTTCATTAGAAACGCCTGTGGTTGATCTTACATTATACAGGTATGATAGGTTCATTGCTTTATCTTACTGCAAGTAGACCTGATATCATGTTTTCTGTATGTAATTGTGCTAGGTATCAAGCAAATCCTCAAGAACCACATTTAACTACTGTGAAGAATATCTTTCGTTATCTCAAGGGAAGGATTTCGTTAGGATTGTGGTATCCTTCGAAAACACGATTTTTCATCCAAGCATTTTCAGATGCAGATCTAGGAGGGTGTACATTAGATCGAAAGAGCACAAGTGGTGGTTGTCAATTTTTGGATGGAAAGTTAGTTAGTTGGCAGTCGAAGAAGCACATGTGTGTTTCAATTTCCACTGCTGAAGCTGAATATGTTGCAGCGGCTGCTTGTACATCACAAAATTATTTGGATCCAGAGTCAGTTGCGAGATTATGCTGCGAATATGAAAAACATTCCATTGTACTGCGACTCTCAAAGTGTTATACGAATTTGTCATAATCATGTACAACATTCAAAAACGAAACATATTGCTCTTCGTTATCATTTATAAAAGATCATGTGGAAGATGGCAACATTGAAGTCCATTTTGTAAAAACAACTGATCAACTTGCTGATATTTTTACAAAATCTTTGGATAAAAAATCATTTGTTTGAATTTTGACAGGTTTGGGAATGATCGAAGCGAGTTCAGTTCCAGGAATGATTTCGAATGTATAACAAAGGAGTGCTATACAAATGTGTCGATTCACAGGCAATAATACTTCAGTCAGAGGTTACTGTTCATAGTAAACGCTTCGACACGCTTCGAATTCGACAATGTAAAAAAAAAAATTTCGTAAGTTTGTATCTTAGCTTTATTTTCGACAAATCAAAAATTCCAAAAATATTTTCTTTTGTTCATTATTTTCTTTTTCGAAAATTCACAAAAACACAAAAATATTTTCTTTCTGTTAGAAAAATCAAAAATATCAAAAATATTTTTGTTATTTTCTTTGATTTTCCTTTGTGCAGATTACACGAAAGTTTTACAAGGGGCATGTTTGCATTTCTATGGGAAGGTACAATTTCGTCAACTATGAACTAGTTAGATTGTCCCTAGAAGCATGCTGCACCATGTCGACCCAAGCCTCTGTAGACTCAATGTGTGTTTACGAAGGCTTTAATGAAATTTTTCATACGAAAATTTCTTCCCAAGTCAGGCCTATATTCACATTAGTCAATTGAACTACCTTACTCTTCTCACATGAGTTAAGAGTTTTCTGTTTTGTCCGAAAATAACAGAGGTACAATTCGTCTCTCAAAACCAATATTTTTCATCACAATGTTCTAACACCTTTCACACACAATGACATATGTCCGAGAGGTCATTGATCAAACCAATCATGACTTAGGCATGTCCAAAATCTATGTTAATGATCTAACATCATGAGGCCGTGATGGAAGTAAAACCCAAATTTCTATCTTCGTAAGGAATTGACGGGGAACTATGTTCCAGTTTTGACGAAACATTTGTTTCAGTACCATTTTTTCGAAATTCCAAATTATATTCATTTCGTATGTGCGGTCTTGATCAAACTATCGAAACCCACAATGTTTGTTTCCCAACAAGATCCAACACAAATTTTTTTTATGAATATGATTTCCATGTGAGTTTCGTTTGCTTTCCAAGTTACTGTCAAATTATTTCAAAGCATACTTATCCCTGACTACACTGGTCAAACAGGTAATTTCGGTTACAATTACTCACCTTATGTTTAGGTTGATATGTAATGAAATTCATTACGCTACCCACAAAGCCTGATAAAAGAAGCCCTTCGATACTTCTCTACAAGTATTCGATTATATGTCACGGGAAAATACACAAGCTGTTGGTTATATCTCTTGATGATTAACGAAGCAACCTTTGCCTGGGGTTTTACTGCTTTTGTGTCGAAATATTTTTTTTTGACATCACAGATCCAAATTTTTGTTAATTTGCTTCTTATCTAATTATTTGACACACTGCACTCATGAAATCCTTCAGGCTCTGAGTACTACCAACTCAGGCTGATGATTTCAAAAATCTAGCACATGACTTCGTCTCTAAACCCAAAGACGAAAGTGCTTTACCTCCATCCGAGGGTTGGTGACGATTACTATTCTATGAGGCTGTACGAACAGACTGTCTGATGAGACATTTTGTATTCAGTCCGGGTTACAAGGTGATGTGACAGTTACTTTTTGACGCATGGCAACTTTATCGGCAGACTGGTGCGACTTTCAAGGTGCCACGTCAGATCTCAGTTAATGCTTATCCCGCGTCAAATTCAAATTCCAAGGTTACATATAAAATGGGATTCAAGGGTTCTTTGTCAGTTTACGCACACAAAAGAAAAAAATTCTCTAATTCTCTCTGTTCTTCAAATCTTCAAACCCTAATCATGGCTGGTGCTAATTCTGCTTCCCGAACAACTGAGGACAACACTTCTCAACCAATTATGAAGATTCAAAGCACGAATTATCTAGTGGAAGGGGATGTTTCTTTATATCCTGAACTATCGCATTGAAGGGTTCTCTTCTTTCAAAGGCGATGTTCAATTCTTTTGCTGTACCACTTTCATGGCTTTCACAAGTAGGATCCACTGCTCCTTACAGCAAAGCAATGGATATAATCACTTTCCAACTGGTGAATGAAAAGAAGATTCGATTATCCAAGAAGATCTTTTTTCAGATTCTTGACATCCCTAATTCTCTAATCTTTACTGATCTTTCTTTTGCACAAGTCATCCGCATGTTCAATGAGATTGGTCATCAACCACCACTCACCAAGATCAGTGATTTTAAGAAGTCTAGTCTTCCAACTATTTGGAATATTTTGTTTGGAAATTTTCTCCGCTGCTTGACTGGTCGCAGTGTTGGTTTGGACAAAGGATGAATGGAGGTTTATGCCATGGTAGCAGGCTTGTACTATGATATTTCTGTAGACTACTCTACACAACTGTGAAAAGAATTCCAGAAGAGTGTTGAAAACACGAATCTTGTTCAAGGCATTTTGTGTGCAAGGTACTGGAGTTTAATCCTTGGATATTTTTATGAAAAAGAAGGAATTGCGGTGCCTGCTAATGAAGAGAAAGCTGAGTTTATGAAGTATCAGTTTCCAAAGGAGGTTTCTGATGATGCCAAGGTGTTCACACACGTTGCCAGAATTCCTGATGCAATATTGAGAAGGGTTGAGCCAACAAATTCTGTGTTGATTGAGTATTTGAAAACAATCAATCCTGCTGTGGAAACTGGAAAGTTATTGTCTAAGGAAGATGCTGGTCCTTCGAAGAAATCCAAACGTTCTACGAAGAATACAAAAGCTACACTTGAAAAGGCTCTGCACGAATCTACGAAGTCACCACAAAATCCTGAAAAACAAGAAGCAATTTTTTCGAATGTTGTGATAGTTTCGGTGGAACCTGTTACTGATGTTCGTGACAAGGAAACGATTCCATCTAAGTCTGGTGTTTTTCGAAGAATAACGAAGAAAGCTCATGGTTCGTCAAATGTTCGAAAACCACATGTTACTCATCAAGGGGTAATCATTCGAGAAGTTCCAGCTCCTGTTTCGCCTTCATCAAAGAAACGAAGAGCTGAGGATGTGGCTAAACATATCTCAACGAAGAAGAGAGAGCACCGAAAATTAGTCATAGAAGAGGCGTCGTCAGAAGAGAAGATAGTTCATGAAACACCCGAAACTATTTTTCCAAAATCAATTCCTGAGAAGACTGTGGTCATACCACCCGAAGTTTCGTTAACTGAGTCAATTCTTGAGGAGGTTCGAACTTGTCACACCCCAAACCAAGGATGGCGGAAACGTCCGGGGGTAGAGGACTTCATGTAAAGTATCACAACAACGAGTATAACAGTGTTCAAGGTAAATACAACCATCATAAATATAATTGAAAAGGTTACACCATAGTATATGTTTACATGTTTCAAAATCAATTACATTATGATGACAAAATAAACTGTTTGACGATTTAACGTCCCATCCTCAAAGTGCTGATGTTTTCCTGTTTCACTGATTTCCTGAGAATACAAGTAGTTTTGAAAAAAGTGTCAACAATTAAGTTGGTGAGTTCATAAGAGTTTTGTTTGAGAATGAAACCGTTTTCCTTGTAAAAGCGATAGAGTTTGATTTCCAGAAAATCCAATATTTTCTTTAGTAAATGTGAAATGAATGCTTCTAAGTTATGCGATAATGAACCCTAGAGGGACCCATAGATTCCTTCTATAATCGCCCAGTGTATATAAGTTATATAAAATTTAAGTTAAATAGACCGTTGAATATAATGGGTCTGCCCTAGGTCCACAACCAAACAAGGAACAGGAGATGAGGCGGGCCCACCAATTCTAAGTCGATTGTGACTAGATTCTTATATAACTCTAGCATATACACTTAGCAATTATAGCTGAAGTCTAACAATTGTAGATGAAATATAGTTTTAATATCATAAAAACTATTTTGTGTGAACCTGGTACTTTGTATTTGTACCCCTTTTTGGTACGAAACCGGTACTTTGTATTTGTACCCCTTTTCGTATGAAAGCCTGATACTTTGTATTTGTACCCCTTTTTGTATAAAACCGGTACTTTGTATTTGTACCCGTTTTTGTATGAAACCGGTACTTTGTATATGTACCCCCTTTTCGTATGAAAACTGATACTTTGTATTTGTACCCCTTTTTGTATGAAACCGATACTTTGTATATGTACCCCTTCTCATATGAAAACTGGTACTTTGTATTTGTACCCCTTTTTGTATAAGACCGGTACTTTGTATTTGTACCCCTTTTTGTATGAAAACCTTTTGTAATGTAAATGAACATAAACTATACCTATTATAGCCTATCACAATGTTTGTAATGTATATGCAACCTAACTATACCTATTATAGTTTACTATATTTGTTTGAGGTGTATAAGAACCCTTTTCTATGTAAGTCGAATGTATGTCAAAATATAACTATGTTCATCATTCTTGTTTTGTACTAATGGTAATGGTGGAGGATTCTTACACTTTAGTGAGTATTTATCTGTTATTTAATTATACCACATCAAGAAACACATGTAATATATGAAATCTTCAATATTAACACTTTGCCCAACAAGTTACAAAGTGTGATGAAAGTTATAAACTGTTATCTAGATTTTTACCTTTCTACACTGTTATAGAAAAATCCTAGAAAAATCATACGAAGTCGAAAACTGATTCCGTAAATTCTGAGAGTTCAAAAAATGTGTCTAGTTTATTCATAATTTTTATTATGATTTTTAGAAGTCTTTAACTTGTGTTAAAATGTTCATATTCACAGACTGGTCCGAATTTGTTTCTGAAATGATAGGCAGTTTTGTAAAAATCACCATAAATCGTAGAAAAATCGTATGGAGATGTGAAAATAGTCATTTTAAAGGTATGAACCTAAACTATTTTCACCTAATACAGTTTTGAAAAATAAAATGTTTAAGTTGACCGAAAGAGTCCGTGAATGGAGTTGAACTTTTCTGATGAAGGCTGTTAAATGAGTTTAGTTGTGTTCTTGGTGTGTTAACTTGTATTCCCCCCCCCCCCCCCCCTTTAAAACTTAAGAAAAACATGAAAAGATAGGGGTATGAACTCACCTTGAGTGATTTCAGTGGATGGATGATGGAGAAAGGTAGTGTTCAACTCAAGAACACTAAGAAGATGCCTTGAAGATTTGAAGATCTAACATGAATGTGATGATGTTTGCGTAAAATATCTATGATTTGAGTAGAAGGAAGTGAAATAATTATATGGAGGATGAATATACTTACCAAAAGTGAAAGAAAACTTGATGATCAGCCCTTGGGTCTCGAATTTGAGAGAGAGAGAAGTGAGAGAAAAGTGTGTGTTCTTTGGAGGAAAAATGAGAGAAATGAGATAAACTGTTAGGAAAGAGGATAGATTTCAGCCTTGACCAAGAGTATGGCTGGTCAAATGGTGGGGAAAGTACTCTTGAATGACCAGGTATGGTGGGGAGGGGTGTGGGCTGGTCATGGAGTGGGTATGGGAGGTTGCTTGTGTCATACACTAAGGCAAAGTCAACACTCCACCACAAGATCTTACTTAATAGATTTTATTCTTAAATAATGTTTTCCCTAAAAATATCCTGAATTTATGAATATATAGGGTCTTATATATCAAAATATAAGTTTGGGTGAAAATCCCTCGTCAAAATAATTAAAAACGGGCTAAAAACGGAGTCGGGGTCGAAAACCGGGTGAAAAACGCAAAATCCGAAGTCAGGAGGTGATTCCGGTCTTGGTCGCTGAAGTGGATCCGAAGGGAGAAGGGGTTGCGGTCCGAGCTGGTACCGCAGGCGGGTTCGGCAGGTAGGACCGGAGGCGTCTCGGATGCGGTGCTCTAGGTGGCTGCGGTCGGTGGCTGCGGCTCGCTGGCTGGGGCTGCTCAAGGAGACTCCGGTCCAAGGAGGGTTTGGCCCCTATAGGGGGACTTCGGCCCTAAAAGGCTATTTTCCAATGCATCGTCCCGTTTCGAAGGGTTTTTCACCAAGTCAAGTGTCGGGATGCCCCAAATGATTACAAAAAGATCAAAAGAGGTTTTGAGAGAGATTTGGGAGAGATTTGACATACTTGGAGAGATTTCACATACTGGGAGAGATTTGGGAGAGATTTCACATTCTTGGAGAGATTTCTCATACAGAGAGAGATTTGGGAGAGATTTCACATTCTTGGAGAGATTTCTCATACAGAGAGAGATTTGGGAGAGATTTCACATTCTTGGAGAGATTTCTCATACAGAGAGAGATTTGGGAGAGATTTCACATTCTTGGAGAGATTTCTCATACAGAGAGAGATTTGGGAGAGATTTCACATTCTTGGAGAGATTTCTCATACATAGAGAGATTTGGGAGAGATTTCACATACTTGGAGATATCTGGGAGAGATTTCACATACTTGGAGAGATTCCTCCTACTTAGAGAGTTTTGGGAGAGTTAGAGTGAAAGAGATTGGGAGAGACTTCTTTTGTGACCTTTTTGAGTGTTTGGCTTCCCAACGCAAGGTTTGTACACCCCGTTAAGTCTCGTTATGACTGTTATATGCCCCCGCGGGTTAAGGAATAATGTTTTATCGAGTAGTTTCATCACTTACCCTTATTAGGGTTTAGAGTTTCCGAACACGTGAAAACTCTAAGTGATACTTTGTATTAAGATTGCGAGTTGTTCGATAAGAAACATAATGGAAACCCTAATATACAAGGGTTCGATGAGTTGACCGGTTTGACTTGTTGACTTTAGTTGACTTTGACTTGGCCAAAATTGACGGTTGTCACATCATCCCCCCGTTAGAAAGAATTTCGTCCCGAAATTAGCGTTTCGACTGGGACTTCAAGAATTTGGAAGAAATATGGGGGAACTTTTCGTAGTATAAGAAATTGATTATGGTGGGGAACAACCCGCTTGATGTTAAATGACGACCTTGGAATTTCTTATTGTAACTTGAGCTGAGTCGATTTAAAAGGAGTTATTGTTTTGGAATGATAGTGTATTCAATGTGTGCCTTTATGATCTCCGCTCTATACTTGGTATTACTACTTCGAATATTTTATAATGAAGTTAGCGAGTTCCAGCATTACGAATGTTTCAACAATTTGTGATGAAATTTGCATTATAAGTCCTACTAGTTCTTTTATAGTCGCTTGGTGTAAACTAGTCGTATATCATTAAGATTGCAAGGGCATTCGGATGGGTGACCCCGCCTTAAGCCCACAACCAAACAAGGAATAGGGAATGAGGCGGAATCACACATTCTAAGTGCATAGAATCTTAATGATATAGGACCATAATGTTTACACTAGCCATCATAGATTCACTAGTAAAAACCCTGCGTTTTTATATAGGAGATAAGACTTATTTGGGTTTTGTCGTGGTCTCGAGATTTATGGTTGGTATACTTTAATTGATGCTAGTTTTAGTAATAAAAGAAATTTAGAATTTAAACGTCGATGTTAGAAACACGTACTGATATTTACGGGCGGTTCCGGGGTGGTCTCTCCCGCGGTGATCGCAAGCACCCTTCCACCATCACCATCATTTTGTGCTCTTGGGCAGTCCCTTTTAAAGTGTCCCGTTTCGCCGCACTTGTAACAGGCTGGGCTTACTCCAAAGCCAGGGACCTGGTTGATGGGTCGTGCTGGTGCCTTATAGAAACGGACAGTGTGCCCCTCTCTGTTATAATTTTTGCAATGCATCTTTCGGCAAGCCCCAATGTGATGGAAGTTACACTTGTTGCATTTCGGAAGGGTTCCAACGTACTGTTTTATGGGCGCTGGCGTGGCGAGGGTTGTGGCAGCATGAACAGCAACGCTCTGTTGCTTCTTAGTGAAGTCCTAGGCTGGCTAGTCCTTTTTGTTGTCGCAGAACTTCCTTTTGTTGTTTCCTCCTCTTGCTTGATCAGGGGTGGTTGTTGCAGCGTCATGGCTGGCACGATGGTCGATGAGTTGTTGTGCCAATTCCTTGGAACTCTCAAAGGTAGTTGGTCTTGAGGCCAACCGACTATCTTGAATTTTGGAGGACAATCCCCAGAGTTATCGCTCCAACTTTTTGTCTTCCGAGGTGACCATAGCGGGACAAAGGAGTGCTAGATCACAGAATCGGGCGGTCTAAGTCGCAATGTCAGAGCCTGTCATTTTGAGGTTCCACAGTTCTTGCTCTAGCTTTTGCACCTCGCCCCTTGGGCAATACTCTTTCAGCATCCTTGCCTTCAAGTCCTCCCAACTCATCGAGTTAGCCACTGCAAGCGTCAGTGACTTAACGTGACCGTTCCACCAAGTAAGGGCCCGTCCGGAGAAAGTGCGAGCTGCGAACTTGACTTTGATCACTTCAGGGCACGCACAGATCTCGAAGACAGACTCGGTCTTTTCGAACCACTGCATCAAATCGATGACTCCCCCGCTGCCATTGAATGAATCGGGTCTGACATTGGTAAAGTCTTTAAAGGAGCATTCTCTAGAACGCCCTTGGCTATCTCCTTGAGTGGAGTTATTAGTACCGCTCCCTGTCTGTCCTGCACCATCAGTGCTGATTTGGGACATAGCAGCTGCCACCGCGGCCGTGACCGCAACTTGGAACATAACAGGATCATATTGGGGAGGCGGCGGTGGTGGATTTGCTTGCGTTCCGCTAGTGCGTTTAACAGACCTTCGAAGCGGCATCTTTCTGTTATAGAATTTCAAAGACGTAATGAGTACAAGTCTTTTGGTAATGGTTATTAGTTTTTAAGTATAGCATTTCCTTATTTTTCGAATGTGGAAAACAATTCATACCAGAGGTCTATATAAATAAACTTATGAACTTAGTAGAAATGACTCGAATGTAATCTTGTGATTTGTTCCATGCCCGATCCACTCCTAAGATCACCCAATGTATACCAGTTGTATGTAATTAAGGTCCAATAGGCCTTTGAACTTAATGAGTCTGCCCTAAGCCCACAACCAAACAAGGAACAGGACCTAAGGCGGACTTACCATTTCTAAGCCGATCGTCTCTTAATTACACTTAACCTTGAGGTATACATTAAGTAATCTTAGAGTTACCATGGGCAAACCGTTTGTAATAACAGGTTATGAAATATGTGGTAAACTCCCATTGAAATGAAATGCATGTCAATTTATATTGATATACTTTTTGGTTATATCTTTACCGTTTATATATACACGTATAAATTTCGCACTTTACTGAACTATTCTCGGTGTTTCTGCTAACGTCCCTGAGGCAGAGTTATGGTAGTGGATAGAAGTGGGTTTTGCACGGGCGTTAAGATTTACCCATCACGTTGCTCGTGCGAGAATAGGGGTAGAAGAGATAATTAATAGACGTCTAATCCAATAATTACTTATAGGGGGTGATCCTTATTAGTCACGTCTATAATTACATAGTGCATACCAGTTATACATAACCTGAGATAGAATAGACCTTCGAATAAACGACTATACTCTAAGTCCACAACCAAACAAGGAACAGGAAGTAGAGCAATAGACATAGATTCTAAGTCTATAATATCTTTGACTATGTATAACCTTGGCGTATGCACTTAGTCATTATAGACCTACTAATAGGGGTCTTTAGTTTTCACATAAGTTGGTTATAGTATCACAAAATACTCCTATAGTATTTTAATGTTTGATCTATGTTTTTCAATGCTTGTTTGTAGATAGAATTGGTAAGTTTTTAGACTTGTTGCAACGCCACAACCATTCCCGGGCATATGCTAATCACTTCTGGGTCAGACATAGTTGATCAGGCTATGTCATTCCCAGACCTGACCATACATCCCCAAGCCTACTTGTGCCGTTCAACAATCACAACTTTTGTTTTGTTCTAGAATGATGCTGACCTTAGTATGTATGCATGCATGTATACTTTTAACAAGAAACTATTTATTTCTAAAAGTATAGTTATTTGAAAAATGTTAAATCAGAGACCTTAGTCCCAATGCATTTATAGTTTGTACATCTTATGTGGTTCGATATACTTAGTTCACTATAAACAATGCTCTGATACCAATCTGTCACACCCCCAAACCAAGGATGGCGGAAACGTCCGGGGGTGGAGGACTTCATGTAAAGTATCACAACAACGAGTATAACAGTGCTCAAGGTAAATACAACCATCATAAATATAATTGAAAAGGTTACACCATAGTATATGTTTACATGTTTCAAAATCAATTACATTATGATGACAAAATAAATTGTTTGACGATTTAACGTCCCATCCTCAAAGTGCTGATGTTTTCCTGTTTCACTGATTTCCTGAGAATACAAGTAGTTTTGAAAAAAGTGTCAACAATTAAGTTGGTGAGTTCATAAGAGTTTTGTTTGAGAATGAAACCGTTTTCCTTGTAAAAGCGATAGAGTTTGATTTCCAGAAAATCCAATATTTTCTTTAGTAAATGAGAAATGAATGCTTCTAAGTTATGCGATAATGAACCCTAGAGGGACCCATAGATTCCTTCTATAATCGCCCAGTGTATATAAGTTATATAAAATTTAAGTTAAATAGACCGTTGAATATAATGGGTCTGCCCTAGGTCCACAACCAAACAAGGAACAGGAGATGAGGCGGGCCCACCAATTCTAAGTCGATTGTGACTAGATTCTTATATAACTCTAGCATATACACTTAGCAATTATAGCTGAAGTCTAACAATTGTAGATGAAATATAGTTTTAATATCATAAAAACTATTTTGTGTGAACCTGGTACTTTGTATTTGTACCCCTTTTTGGTACGAAACCGGTACTTTGTATTTGTACCCCTTTTCGTATGAAAGCCTGATACTTTGTATTTGTACCCCTTTTTGTATAAAACCGGTACTTTGTATTTGTACCCGTTTTTGTATGAAACCGGTACTTTGTATATGTACCCCCTTTTCGTATGAAAACTGATACTTTGTATTTGTACCCCTTTTTGTATGAAACCGATACTTTGTATATGTACCCCTTCTCATATGAAAACTGGTACTTTGTATTTGTACCCCTTTTTGTATAAGACCGGTACTTTGTATTTGTACCCCTTTTTGTATGAAAACCTTTTGTAATGTAAATGAACATAAACTATACCTATTATATAGCTTATCACAATGTTTGTAATGTATATGCAACCTAACTATACCTATTATAGTTTAGTATATTTGTTTGAGGTGTATAAGAACCCTTTTCTATGTAAGTCGAATGTATGTCAAAATATAACTATGTTCATCATTCTTGTTTTGTACTAATGGTAATGGTAGAGGATTCTTACACTTTAGTGAGTATTTATCTGTTATGTAATTATACCACATCAAGAAACACATGTAATATATGAAATCTTCAATATTAACACTTTGCCCAACAAGTTACAAAGTGTGATGAAAGTTATAAACTGTTATCTAGATTTTTACCTTTCTACACTGTTTTAGAAAAATCCTAGAAAAATCATACGAAGTCGAAAACTGATTCCGTAAATTCTGGGATTTCACAAAATGTGTCTAGTTTATTCATAATTTTTATTATGATTTTTAGAAGTATTTAACTTGTGTTAAAATGTTCATATTCACAGACTGGTCCGAATTTGTTTCTGAAATGATAGGCAGTTTTGTAAAAATCACCATAAATCGTAGAAAAATCGTATGGAGATGTGAAAATAGTCATTTTAAAGGTATGAACCTGAACTATTTGCACCTAATACAGTTCTGAAAACTAAAATGTTTAACTTGACCAAAACAGTCCGTGAATGGAGTTGAACTTTTCTGATGAAGGCTGTTAAAAGAGTTTAGTTGTGTTCTTGGTGTTTTAACTTGTATTCCCCCCCCCCCCCCCCTTAAAACTTAAGAAAAACATGAAAAGATAGGGGTATGAACTCACCTTGAGTGATTTCAGTGGATGGATGATGGAGAAAGGTAGTGTTCAACTCAAGAACACTAAGAAGATGCCTTGAAGATTTGAAGATCTAACATGAATGTGATGATGTTTGTGTAAAATATCTATGATTTGAGTAAAAGGAAGTGAAATAATTATATGGAGGATGAATATACTTACCAAAAGTGAAAGAAAACTTGATGATCAGCCCTTAGGTCTCGAATTTGAGAGAGAGAGAAGTGAGAGAAAAGTGTGTGTTCTTTGGAGGAAAAATGAGAGAAATGAGATAAACTGTTAGGAGAGAGGATAGATTTCATCCTTGACCAAGAGTATGGCTGGTCAAATGGTGGGGAAAGTACTCTTGAATGACCAGGTATGGTGGGGAGGGGTGTGGGCTGGTCATGGAGTGGGTATGGGAGGTTGCTTGTGTCATACACTAAGGCAAAGTCAACACTCCACCACAAGATCTTACTTAATAGATTTTATTCTTAAATAATGTTTACCCTAAAAATATGCTGAATTTATGAATATATGGGGTCTTATATATCAAAATATAAGTTTGGGTGAAAATCCCTAGTCAAAATAGTTAAAAACGGGTTTAAAACGGAGTCGGGGTCGAAAACCGGGTGAAAAACGCAAAATCCGAAGTCAGGAGGTGATTCCGGTCTTGGTCGCTGAAGTGGATCCGAAGGGAGAAGGGGCTGCGGTCCGAGCTGGTACCGCAGGCGGGTTCGGAACGTAGGACCGGAGACGTCTCGGATGCGGTGCTCTAGGTGGCTGCGGTCGGTGGCTGCGGCTCGCTGCCTGGGGCTGCTCAAGGAGACTGCGGTCCAAGGAGGGTTTGGCCCCTATAGGGGGACTTCGGCCCTAAAAGGCTATTTTCCAAGGCATCGTCCCGTTTCGAAGGGTTTTTCACCAAGTCAAGTGTCGGGATGCCCCAAATGATTACAAAAAGATCAAAAGAGGTTTTGAGAGAGATTTGGGAGAGATTTGACATACTTGGAGAGATTTCACATTCTGGGAGAGATTTGGGAGAGATTTCACATTCTTGGAGAGATTTCTCATACAGAGAGAGATTTGGGAGAGATTTCACATTCTTGGAGAGATTTCTCATACAGAGAGAGATTTGGGAGAGATTTCACATTCTTGGAGAGATTTCTCATACAGAGAGAGATTTGGGAGAGATTTCACATTCTTGGAGAGATTTCTCATACAGAGAGAGATTTGGGAGAGATTTCACATTCTTGGAGAGATTTCTCATACAGAGAGAGATTTGGGAGAAATTTCACATACTTGGAGAGATCTGGGAGAGATTTCACATACTTGGAGAGATTCCTCCTACTTAGAGAGTTTTGGGAGAGTTAGAGTGAAAGAGATTGGGAGAGACTTCTTTTGTGACCTTTTTGAGTGTTTGGCTTCCCAACGCAAGGTTTGTACACCCCGTTAAGTCTCGTTATGACTGTTATATGCCCCCGAGGGTTAAGGAATAATGTTTTATCGAGTTGTTTCATCACTTACCCTTATTAGGGTTTAGAGTTTCCGAACACGTGAAAACTCTAAGTGATACTTTGTATTAAGATTGCGAGTTGTTCGATAAGAAACATAATGGAAACCCTAATATACAAGGGTTCGATGAGTTGACCGGTTTGACTTGTTGACTTTAGTTGTCTTTGACTTGGCCAAAATTGACGGTTGTCACAGAACTTCAGGCATCCCTACACACGTATCTAATACGGATGTAAATGTCAATATGGGTGAAGGAAATATGGATAAAGAAATTGTTGTTTCTACTCAAGGTATTCCTACATCTACTAATACTTTTGTTTCTTTACCACCAGTCATTGTTCCTATTTCGACCACTACCAATTCACCAACTTTTGAAACCATTCTTACTCAACCAATCACCAATTTGTTCTCATCTCAATCCACTGATCCACCCAAAATTGATTCACCTGTTTAAGGTTCACCTATTGTTGAAACTGATAATGAAAATGAGGGTTTTGGAGGAATGTTTGATGCATTGGAGTTTGATGAGGAAGAAGTAAACTTTCCTGATCATATGTTGATTACAATGAAGCAATTCAAGATTCTGAACAAGAAATTGAATACTATTATTCAATCTCAAGCAGATATGGGGGGAAGTACGTCTGTTTCAAGTTTGGAAGTTGACAGTATGTTAAAATCGTTCGAAGCAAAGATGGTGAGTAATGTTTCTGGGATAGTAAGAGACTCGGAGTCTATAATTTTGGAGAAGGTTGATCACAATGATCAAAATAATAAGTTAAGAGTGAATTCTCAGTCTTCGAATTTTATGGGGGAGGTGAAACAATTAAAGCATTTGGTGAAGGAAAGGCATGTTTTATTTGTTCAAGATGTTAAGAAGGTCAGGGAGGATGTCAATTCGCTAATTCAAGAACTTCGTGATGACATGATCAAAGAGATTGCAGTTGTTCAACAGGATTATGCATCTCTTAATAAAAAAGTTGACATTATTTGTGATGCTGTAACCAAATATGTCAAGTTGTATGAAAGTTTGAGTCCTCAAATTACTCAACTTTCTACAACGGAGAATGAAAGTTTCGTGGAGGTTATATCTTTACTGAAAGAATTAAAAGACTTGTCAGTTCAGCCTGTTCCATCTTTGATCATAACTCCTGAATTTTTGTCTCAGAAGTTTACATAGTTCGAAGCTGTTTTACACAAACAGTTGGCCCCTCTTTCCCGAATTTCAAGCCTTCTACCAACAACAGATGCCCCGCCTGTTTTCATAGGGTGCAAGGGGGAGAAAAGAAAATTGGTGATGTGAAGGCTGGTGGTGAAGCTTCGCATGAAGATGCAAAGGTTGTTCGAAAAGTGTTTTCTTCGAAGATTCCAACAACAAAACCAATAATTTCAACTGCTGGGTCAGTTACTTCAACAGTGGTTACTACAATACCAATTACAAGGCCAATTTCGAAAGGAATTGTTATTGGTTCGTCTGATGGGATTGGAAGTAGTTCGAAGCCTAAAGAAGTTATTGATGATTCTTCAATCAAAGACAAAGGGAAACCAATTTTGATCGAAAAGTCAAAAGAAGAAAAAAAGCTGAAGCTGAGGCTGAGATTGAAAAGTTACGAATAGTGCAGAGCATAATGCGACTTTGTGCAAAAGATCCACCCGGAATGAATAAAGGTGATCCTGCGAAGCATTACACCTATGAAACGATAGAATCGAAAGTTGCATATAATCATATGTATGCTTTTAAGAAAAAGCCAAAGCAGAGCTATGCAGTTGCCAACTCAGATATGAATCAACTAGATTTTCATATCAACGAGATGATGTTCATCATGGCTCAGTACAAAATTGCTGAGAAGTTTGACAATGATGATGAGTATACATACATGAAAATCAGGTTTCATGTTGTACTTGGGAAACTTCCAGAGGAAGTATGGTCACTTGTGAAGATAAAGAAGGTGATTAGTATACAGAGGGATATTTTGTTTGAAAATATGATGCAGAATCTTCGATTTTTTGTTTCAAGGGCAAATGGTCAAGTATGTGATTTCTCAGTAGCTGATTTTCCGTTAATGAACTTGTATGATCTTATACAAGTTGCACTGTTGTTAAAGGATAAAGATGCTTCATATCTTACAGAAAATGATCCTGAAGTGTTTCGTCCTAGGCTTGCTCACATCAAGATATTCATAGATAACTACTATGACTGTCTAGCTCTTACTGATGTGGAGTTAGCTACTGCGAAGGGAATGGAAGTGAAAGTTAAAATGGATATGCCGAAGACTCAGGCTGAGTTAAAGAAGTTTGTAGATGGGGAGATCTGCTTAAAGCCATTTGGAATGGTCTTCGCAGGAAAGGACAAGAATGGGAAGGCAAAAAGACTCTTGTTCCAGACCAACGAAATCGAAAGATATACAACATCACAATATACGAACTTTATTGTTCGTATGAATAATTGTTCGAAGAATAATGTTGGTGACAAGAAGGAGCTGAAGAAGATTATTTCATGGTACTCTGAAATGTGAAGGGTAATGATGTATGCTATACATATTCTCTTGAACTGAAGGAGTTCGACATTATTACAAAGGGGGAGAATGTAAGGGTCAAATTTAGTTGTAATATGTCGAAGCCTTTTGTACCCTTCGAATGTTTTGTAATATATTTACTAAGGTGTATTTTCATACGAAGATTAATTGTCTAAGCCTTAGTATTTTTTGTATGCTTTCATTGTTCCTATAAATATGGAACTTTACTTGAGTTAGATAAGAGTCCTTTTACATAACCTGTCTATTTTTCTCTGTAAATGTTGAATGCATAATAGAGCTGAAACCAGATTATATTTACATCGTGTGTTCAATCTTCATTCGTTTTACTTTGATTTGATTCATACTTGATTCCACACTTCTTCATAACTCCCAGATCTGATTAGATGTCCCTTAGCCTACTTGTGTTGTCCAACAACCGCAATACTTTTGTTCTGTCCTAGTGACACTGATTTTAGTATGAATGCAGCTATGTATACTTCGGTTAAATATTTTATTATTTAAAAATATAAACTCTTGGTCAGAGTATTTTAATCCTGTTGTGTTTATAGTTGTATATCTTTTAAGGGTTGATATACTCAATTCACTATAAACAAAGCTCTGATACTAATCTGTCGCACCCCCAAACCAGAACGGCGGAAACGTTCGGGGGCGGAGGACGTCATGTATAGTATCATATCAATGCATAATAGTAAACAAGCAACAACATCATCCATTGCATTAATAATATAATTTAATACAAGTGTGTTATGTGTATAGTTTGATAGACACCAAAATATGAATCAAAAAAAAAAAAGACGAGTCTTGTATATGCTCCGTCTTCTCAAAACCTGGTCCAATGTACCTGTCTACTGGTGACCTGAGAATACAAGTTATTTTGAAAGAGTATATCAGTATTTAAGCTGGCGAATTCATAAGTATTTAGTGTCAGTTGTTGTATATGTTTGAAAATGTTTGTTTGTAAACGTTTGTTTGTAAATGTTTGTTTGTAAATGTTTGTATCTCCTAGAAAATCCTATATTTTCTACTTTAACTGAAATGTAGTCTTCTACCAAGACACGACTGTTCTTTATGTTTGTTCCTTTGTAAAAGTGAGTGTTTTTCCCAAAAACTGACTATCATTTACCAAAAATATAGTTTACATTACCGTTTATGTCAGAAGATCACAAATTGAATGTAATGGGAAAATAATAAAGATGTACTTGTAGTATTTGTATATAGTAACTACCGTTATACTAACTACCTTAAAACAATTTATTTAATTAAGGTAAAATGTGATATAGTTGTAACCATGATTGATTGACTAATAAAACACGATGTTCGAAGACATCGAAATGGTATGACATTCGTCACCTGTAGACCTGCAGGTCCCACTGTAGCTAGCAGCAAGGTGTAGGATAGTCAGTCCCGTATAGACCTATACACAAATTCACGCTCTCCCTCCAGGAGACTCTGGTTACAAAACATGACACAACAGTATATTGCCATGCCATGAAGTAGTGGCTCACATTAATGTTATAGTGTTCTTGTATTTGTATAGTGTGTTCTCCTGGTTCTAGTGTATTTTATATTCTCGTTGTATAGTGTAGTGTATGTTCTCTTTGATTCTCATTATCATATGTTCTCTTTGTTTCTCATCATAGTATGTTCTTTCTGTTTCTCATTATAGTAAGTTTGAACTGACTCATGTATGAACTGACTCTTGTATGTTTCATTGTACTGGAAATAGTGAGTAGTGATCCTCTAAACTATACCTATTATAGTTACTAGTAATGTTGTTTGAGTGACTGAGTATGTTTGTACACCTTTGCTACCTAAAGGTGTTGAACTGATGTAAGAACTTTTATATCCATAAATATATACATAATATATAGCTAATATTCAAACGACACTCGGACAAACAATCGGATACCCTAAGTCCACAACCAAACAAGGAATAGGAAATAAAGTGAGTTATCAGTCCTAATCCCTTTCAACCTTACTCATATAACTATATCTATATATACATGATTTTGATAATATATAAGTTTAAAAGAGTTTGATATAGAGTTTAGCATGTAAAAGAGGTTTAAACATAAAAGGAATTTTAACCATTTGAATGGTTATAGATGACTTGATGTCAGCTTTCAAAAGGTTTTGAAATCGTTTGTTTGATAACACAGTTTTGAAGTATAAGAAATCCACTAGTTTGATACTTATTAATCACATGTGATTGATACAATAACTATAATGTTTAAACTTGTATTCCCCCCCCCCCCCCCGCCCCCCGTGATACTTATTAGTGAGTGATTCGAATGTAAAATCGATATAGGATGCTAAGTGTCAAGTGAAGCCTTGAGCACAAATGGATCCTATTAAGCATATAATGACACATATATGTATATAATTAGTGTATATAACAACTTATCATGATAGGGAACCACCTTAGGGACTAGGAACCACTTGGATTGAAGTGTTACAATCACATGTGATTGTACTAAAGGGGTTTACGGCCACACATGGGGGTTTACGGCCTTGATGTTTACGGTCAAGGTGTTTACAGCCAAGGTGTTTACGGTCAATGAAGATCATGAGGAGGGTTTACGGCCAAGGGAGATGCTCATGGCCGTAAACTCTTATTGTTCTTGGGAAATGGTTGTTTTCAGGGGTGTAAGTTAAGAGCTTCTATAGGATAACTAGCATATGGAAGGATACTTACGTTTTGAAGCTTGAAGGGGGTGTTCACGGTCCAAGAACTAGTAGGTGTTCTTGGTGTAAGTGATGAAGATTAGAAGATCTAACCAAAAGAGATAATTTCATGGATGAAATCATAGAGGTTTACTAGATTAAGCAAGGTACCAACTAACAAATGGAAGAAACACTTACATATTTGAAGATCAAGATGAAAACTCTTGATGATAGTTGAGAGAGAATCGAGTTTCTTGAGTTGGAAGTGTGAGAAATGAAGAAAAGTGAAAGAATATCACACATACGGGCATGAGTTCACGACCACCTTGAGTTTACGGCCGTAAACTCATTTTTGCTGCCGTAAACTCCTCTTGATGGAGTTCTTGGCTCGAATGCAACACGATGAATTTAAGTTAACTCATCCCTAAACCCAAATCATGTATGTACTAGGCTTAGAACACTCAAACAGAGCCTTAACAATTCTAAAAGATAGCAGAAACAAGTCTAACTGTGATCGAATTGAATGACTGTACAAGATAGAAATTTCGGGGGGTCACATTATTTCTCCTTGGTTATATTTTACCAATTTTAGTTATTTAAATTGATATTATAAAGTCCATACCAAATTTTATGGATTTTTAGGTATTAGAGTTTATAAATTTGAGTTTTTTAGGGTTTTTAGGGTCGTGAGATTTAATAAATATTTGGATATCAAAATAAATTGAATTATTTGAGATTTCAATTTATGTTAGAGTTTCGTAACTCTTTTCTAGTTAAAAATAATGTTTGTAATTTATTTTTATCGATTTATTGGCATTCTATGTAGTGGTTTCGAGATTCAAGCGAAATTGAGGAATCGAGTATACTAGTCCTAGTCTTCAACTTTGACTTAAGTTTCTATGAGACTTTGACCTAATTTATACTTTGAAGTCAAGTGCATGATGTGTGTATATGATTCATGAAAAGGTGTTCGAGTCAATGAGTGACCCGAATATGGATAGTCTCTACAGTTAAGTAGTTGTACAATTCACATACCAATGTGAAATCTAAGTACACTATCCTTTGATCCTACTAGTTTCCAAGTTTCTAGTAGGTTATAACTTAGCTTCTAGTTACTAAGTCTAGTATGTGTCGTGCCAATATGTGCAACTAAGTTTAGTCAAATCTAGAACCGACTCAAATTTTGACGTTTGTCACAACATTGCTCCCCCTAGTTTTGACATTTATATGGACTATCTTTTGTTTCTCGTCATTCAACTTTTTAATTTCTCATAGAAGAAAATGATCCAACCATAAGATGCTTGTTAGAATCCATCAATGGACTTCTCAAACCTACATATCTTTCACATCCATCTTGTTTTGAATATATGTGTGTTCGTATCCATGCTTGTTATGTTTTGAAGATATACATGATGGGTTTTGCGCATTCTAACACTCCTAAGTGTACATGCAACCCTAAATACCTTGGATCTATGTTTTCTCTATTATACATGCAATTATGAACTTTCCAAGGTATTACCCTATCTGGCATACAATACTTGATACTTGGGTAATCAAATGGATAGAATACATACCTTTTTTTGATGTAGCTTGTCTCCATGAAGCTTGAGTTCCTAGTGCCCCAAGTGTGACACCTCAAATGGTTCACACAACACCAAATGCACATGGAATGACTTGAGAGAAATGGAACACTCCTTGAAATCGTCTAGCCCTCATATTCACACATTAGTGCACGATTTCTTGAGCCATGGGATTCTTTTATATGGTGGCTATTAGAGTTACACCATGTAACTCATAACTTTACCCATTCCTTATGCTCCATGGATTTTAACCTCCATGGAGTATCCATGGGTCACCCCATGGACTTAGTCCAACATAAGAAATCTTGGATCACAAGCCCACATATATAAGAATGAATGATTTACACAATCAACCCATATATTTAATTAGTCTCCTTTTGATCACTTAATTAATTCCAAATTAATTCTTGATCAATACTAATTAAATAACCTTATTAATATATTAGAACTTATAATATATTAACCAACCTTAAGTGTTATTTCTCTCATTATAGTCTATCCAAATGCATGATGCCATGCAACCCAAATGGACCATGCCGGGTCGGGTCAAGTCTTACCAATTATAGTTATGGACTTAGACATTAATCCAACAGTCTCCCACTTGGATAAGTCTAAAACTATTATTGTGTATGACTTCAGGAACCGATCAGCAATCGTAGCTCTCAAAAGCTTCTGTCGAACTCTGACCTTGTCGATGAACTCTGACCTTTGTCAATGACTTGTCCATTAGATAAGGGATCATATATTCCTCCATTCTAGATATCATATGGACTGAGACATGGATTATCAATCATTCTCTCTGTCCATTTGTTGTTTCCCGATTTCCGATTCATGATGACTGACTGATTGAAAAAATCAAATCAGTCCTGGCTTGGCCAAGCACTCACATGTATCATCTTTAAATCATCGAGGGGCCCACAGATATCACTTTTATCCCGAGGTAAAAGGAATGGATAAACTTCGACTCATATGGCTTGTTCTACTAATTGTTGAATCATACACAAAGGCACGTTTTATAACATCGAGTTACCGAATGCGTTTTCATGTAATCAATGTACAACCAACTCATAGTAACAACTCATATCTCTAGGTTTGAAGAATATAAGATATTATCGTCTCATGATCACTCGTGATAAAATCCATGAAGTGATTCAAATGAGTGCGGGTTGAATCCAATACTCAGAACTTATGAGCACTCATGAGGGTTGTAGCACCACTTTGTCCACCAACTTGGACCTCTACAAACCAAACCATGACAGTCTTGATAAAACTTTATCAGAACTATGAAAAGGGATGTCGTAATCATAGTCTCAATTGTTTAGACCTTTTGCCATCTGCTTCAAATCTACTTGGTGGAAGTGTTTCCTCACCATCATTTTCATGAATCGGAGAGAAACCTTATGACCCTTAGATTTTATGGTGTATGTGTTCTTATCCATGTGAATCGTCAAAACAATAGTCACAAGACAAGGATAATGACAAATCCAAACTCATATGGACTGAACTTATGCAATCTTAACTTCTTGCCACCTGGCAGTACATGGCCTGCCATTGCTTCCAAGTTGTTATGCAACCAATTGATAACTTTCAGAACTCCTATGCAAAGCCAACTTTAATTGGAATGGGCACAGAATATGTCAACATGATAGGTTATAAACCTCAAGTCGTGTGCTAGTGAAGAACCTGAGGTTTTATTCTTGATTAGTTCTTGAAATTCTTTTTAGGATCTTTAAGACTCCCACTGTCTTCTTGACATATAAGACTATCTTGCCAAATATTCAAGAGATAGTGCGGATTCTTTATCAAGACAAACACTTCACACAATTGGCCTTAGTTGGTCGTTGTTTAATCCAAAACATCACAACTTACCAACTTCAAATGTACAAGAGTAGGACACTTTTACTCTTACATTTGACAAGTGTTATAAACCTTTTTTTATGATATGTCACTCAACTTATAGTCTTGGAGTATGACTCTAAGACTTGTTTTGAAACGAAGTATGACTCATCTTCTTGATTTAACCATTTCAACAATTCATGACTCCTCTTCTTAGTCATAAGAATGCACTAAGATGTCCTTAGAAGACCAATTGTGATGTGGTTCTTTAATCATTAAGATGATCACAAAACATGATACTAAAGTACTCTCCCATCTTTTCAGATTTGAGAAACTTTTATCTGTCTGCCTAATTTGATTCTTCCCATTCGTTCTGCCATACATTGAGACTTTTCCAATGTTTCAGAATTATACTTAAACTTGTAAGTGTAACCATATTTACTAAAATTTAGTAAATCATGACGAATAGTCTTAACGAGCTTTGTGGTGGACTTGACCAGTGCACAAGAATGTGTACTGGATCCCTTTAGTCCTTAACTTGACTCACACATCCATGTGAACAAATCTTAATTTTCCAATGCTTGAAAGCTCTCATTCATCATACTATTCAACTTGTATGATTCCAAGTTTCCATCCAACTGAAGCCTTGGGAATGAGAATCTTTCCTTATTTGGTAAATTATGACACTACCACAAACGAAAGAATCAAGTCCATTTTTTTTTTCAAATATTGCTATCAATGGAATCATATAAACAACCATTTTTCACAAATGCCACTTGTAAGGATATTTAAAATAAATATAAAATTAAAAACTTTTATTTTATTTCAAAACTTTGCGGAAAAAACTTATCCTTATAGTGCAAATGCATACGAAAAAACTTCTTGTTATCTATTCCTAAGCAATATATCATAACTCCTAAGTAACAACTTCAAAATTCTGATGTGATCGAAATCCACCTACGCGATCAGAATCAGCATATACTTCCTTTAAGCTTTCTCTCTATTCTTTGATTCTTAAAACATCAACATGTGACCCAGTCACATCATGTAATGAGGATCTTAGAATAGAAACTTAACAGAGTTAGGTAATGGGCTCTACCTGAAGTAGAGTCAGACTTATTGACTTTAACATCCTTAGGTAAACTTGGCAGCTTTGCAATCAACGCCCCTTCCTTTGGCAAAATAAACATATGGACCCTTTGGTAATGGGACTATCTCAGACTTAGCCTTTCTCCTTACCATCTGGTCAACCGGGTTGACTATGGCCAATCCCTTTCCATTGGGAAGAGAATGCTTTTTCTGGATTTCCAGTGTCACCATTGTCACTGTCCATAATGTTTTTGGGAAGTTGATCTTCTAATCAAATTTGCTTTACTATCGTTCCAAATCATTACTGATTCAGCAGCACCAAGCAAATAGATATGATCATTAAGGTTCATGTCATAGTCTGTTTCATAGTAGTCCCAAAGGAACTCACTATGTGACTTAGAAAGTGATTGAACATCCAACTTTCTCAAGACTTTGACACCCAACTCTCCCAGCTTGTCAATATGTGACTTCATCTCTAAGATGTGATCACACATAGACCTTGCTTGCCATTAGGGCTTGAGTGACCTTGAACTTGTGGATTAGGGAGAATAATTGGAGGAGGTGGAGGAAGTAAAGTTCCAAGATATTTGGGAAGATCATAGATGTCTGAACTAGACATCTTTTGGGAGATATTCAAGATAGTTGATCTAAAGTCCTTAATATAACACCCAATATGAAATATTAAGGCTAGGATCCAACAACCTATTTATAACTGGAAGAGGGATGCCATAATCCGAGTTATAAAATAGTTGAAGGTAGGTAAATGACGATTTACCAATTTCCACCATGAAAAACGAAATAATGTAATTAGGTTTTTAATTGGATTTGAAACTCCTAGATCTTTTGAGATTCATTGAACTTTTCAATGGCATGTTTCAATCTCGAGTGTGCCCCTCAGGTTTTGTGACTGGGATGCCGAGGATCACAAAACAAGGTGTGAAGTAACCATGCAAATATACTTGGTACCCTTAATATTTACCCCTCAATCGATGTGCCGGTTAACCACACGAGCTCCACCGATACTATGATAAATATTAAGTTACCCTTTGCCTACTTTGTTAAATCCATGTTAGTGTGCCGGTTAACCGCACACGCTCCACTAACGGTTTAAACAAAGTGCAAAGTGTAATTTCATGGATTAGCACCTTATTCACATTTTCCTAAGTAACTAAGATTGGGAATTTATAAAAAGTTTAGTTACTTAGTATTTATCATTAATACTTTTAATGAAGGGAGAATTATAGTCCTTGTCCTACCCGTTCGGCTAAGGACCCTCCACCAGTCAAGGAAGCGGTGGGTGAGAGTGGACACCCATTAAACTGCCATTTTATAGGCAGTAACCTTATACCCCCCTTATAGACCGGCTTCGTGAATGAGGCCTACTAACGGTAAGACTGACTTGCTCTTATACATATATTTATTATTAACTTATAATACTATAAAGTATAAGGGTTGAATTTTAACTTTTAAAATTGTAAGGGCTAACTTGGAATTAAAGTATTCATGGGGAAAACTTTACAAATTCCAAAACTTGAGGGCAAGTTTTGAAAATATTCAAAACTAATTAATTCCATAACTTATGTGTTTAAAGTAGTTTTAATTAAAAAAAAAACTCTTCAAGTTCCATAACTTGAGGACAAGTTATGGAAGACTTTAAACTAATAAAAGAATGTAACTTTTCTTTATTTTTGTAACTTATAGAACTAATTAAGGTTACACATTTTATCATTTAATGAAGTGACTCTTGAACCTCCATAACTTGAGGACAAGTTATGGAGTCATAAAACCATTTAATGAGGACAAGACTCTTCATTTTTGTAACCATTGCCAACTTTTTATGAGTTTTATGAAACTTAAATGTGACTTTTCATATAACTTGAGGACAAGTTACAAAAACACATTTTAGAATCAACTCTTAGATTAAAATGGATTGAAAACACATAATCAATTAACTTTTCTATTAATCTAATAAACTCATATGAACAAAGATAATTCACATCAAATTTTTTTCAAGTAATTAGCATAACTTTTAAACTAATACAATTCGATTTTTCAGCTAATTTTGCAAGTATAACAAGAAAACAAGCCTTGGCTCTGATACCACTGATGGGTTTTGCGCATTCTAATACTCCTAAGTGTACATGCAACCCTAAATACCTTGGATCTATGTTTTCTCTATTATACATGCAATTATGAACTTTCCAAGGTATTACCCTATCTAGCATACAATACTTGATACTTGGGTAATCAAATGGATAGAATACATACCTTTGTTTGATGTAGCTTGTCTCCATGAAGCTTGAGTGCCTAGTGCCCCAAGTGTGACACCTCAAATGGTTCACACAACACCAAATGCACATGGAATGACTTGAGAGAAATGGAACACTCCTTGAAATCGTCTAGCCCTCATATTTACACATTAGTGCACGATTTCTTGAGCCATGGGATTCTTTTATATGGTGGCTATTACGGTTACACCATGTAACTCATAACTTTACCCATTCCTTATGCTCCATGGATTTTAACCTCCATGGAGTATCCATGGGTCACCCCATGGACTTAGTCCAACATAAGAAATCTTGGGTCACAAGCCCACATATATAAGAATGAATGATTTACACAATCAACCCATATCTTTAATTAGTCTCCTTTTGATCACTTAATTAATTCCAAATTAATTCTTGATCAATACTAATTAAATAACCTTATTAATATATTAGAACTTATAATATATTAACCAACCTTAAGTGTTATTTCACTCATTATAGTCTATCCAAATGCATGATGTCATGCAACCCAAATGGACCATGCCGGGTCGGGTCAAGTCTTACCAATTATAGTTATGGACTTAGACATTAATCCAACGATACAAATACTATACGTTTTTAAAACCAAGTGTTGGATCAATTCAAATTTGAACCACACAGGGACTAGATCTCATTCCTCATAGCTTCCTCTAATTTTGTCTTATTGGGCCTTCCATAGCTTCCGATAATTGATAGACTCTGATCACAATCTATCAATGACTTATTTCCCTAGTGACATGGAGTCAACGAGGTCAATGACGTCTTCTATTAGATCTATGTGTAAGAGGTAGAGGGATTTCTTTTTCCTTAATAGGTTTTAACCTCTAATTTAGTGCTAGTATTTCTTTAGGCTCTTCATTAATTGACTCTTGAGTCTTATCAAGATCAATGTGGCTCACATTAGTTCTTTTGGATATCAACTCTCTCTTTTGAAAGACTTCCCTTAGAAAAACAAATACATTGTTCTCAGAAGGCTTCGAAAAACATAGTTGGGACGTCCAATGAAATAAACTATCCTACAGATCTTTCAATAAGAACTTTCATGGTACAATCAATCTACTGTTCGTAAGCATAATACGAATAATCGGTTATAAATCAAACAATGATTTGGTTTTCTGTGCAATATTGCTTATGAAAATACTTTGGTTTGTGTCAAGTTGTGAAACTGATTCACAATTCCATTAGATAATCGTTAATCTTTTGATCAAGATTCTCACTATCCAATTGGATCTGACTTTCTTATAATTTTTCCCAGTTGACTATGAACTTCGTTTTGTGACCATTCTAAAAGGACAATTAGTGTGAATCAATTCTAACTACTGATAGCATCACAAAGTCATTTGTTCATCATTTATCTTGATAATACAATATATGTATCAGTCAGAAGACTTGTTGTCTAATGACTTCCAAAATTCTATCCAAATGAATATTTGGTGAAACACTTTTCATTTCCATATTCAAGAAGATGATCTAAACATTTTGGATCAACATGCATCGTGGTTAATTTAAACAGCCAATTCCAACAGATAATCTCTCACTAGATGGTGTCATTGTCATCATTCTTGAAAGATAAGATTTTGATTTATCATAAAACTTTTGATTAAATGAATTCGAAAATATGACCCAACTGGATATTTTGTAATGCAACTCTTATTCAAGAAGATGATTCCATAATTTCATTTAACCCAATCAATGATTCTACATTGAACTATTGTTGTTATACTAGTTTCAAGTATTTCATGACTTACTTTTAAACAGTAAACATATGAAAGGTCCTATATTTAAATAAGTTAGAACTACCTTTTGAAATGTTATATAAACAATTTCAATCATATGACCGTGGACTTGACATTTAAGAGAACGAGTCATATTATGATCCTAAGGAAAGTAAAGGAACTTGAATCGATGTCCTTGATCATAATCACTTCTTTATGTTATAGTCCATTACTTCCTTTTACTCACTACATATTCCTGTAAATTTTAGTACTCATACTTTAGTGAAACACTCAAGCATTTGAAGTAACATATCATTGGTGTTATGGATTCATTATTCTAATTATAATAGTTTGAAGAATGAGTAGGCTTTGATATTTTGTTAAATTATTGTCGGTCCTCATTATCAATGATACATCAACTCTTCTTTACATTTTAGTCTGCATCAGATTACTTTGGGAATTTGTGCTTTTCTTAGTAGTCAATTTAGCCTATCAGAATACGTCTTAGAATGGGCCTACCTATTAGTATTTGCATTTGATTTCTCAGTTGGGTACACCAACTAACAACATCCTTTTGCCTATGGATAATTGAATTTCTTCTTATTGATACTTCTTTCATGATAGCTAACCATCGGAGCATTTGAAACTTTGAGTTCTATGCTTAGCCATGTTTGTCGCAAAAGTTTCTCAACCTATTATGCAACTCAACGATGGATCTATTCAAGTTGTCCATGCTAAGTAAGAATCACCTAACCATAGCCAGTTCTAACATGTTAAATTTATGTTTCTTTAATTGTAACACCAGTCAAAATAGGTCAATAACAATCATATGTGATTATGCCAATCATGTAATGTGATTTTGTTAAACTAGTAATGTGATAAACTTACTATGTAATTCATGTTAAAGTATGAACTTTCATACATAATTTATGATACAACTCAAAGTATATGTCCATACGATTCCAAAAATAAAGAGAACGTCTAAATCTGACTTCGCGTGAAGAAGTTATGATAAACCCTAACACTATGAATCACTATAATAAGAGCAATTTAAAATAGACTTAGAATTATCTATTGGAGTCTAAAAGAGAGTTGTACTACTCGTAAATACCTACGCATGGATATAAAGAACGTCAAAAACGGAGTTCGTATGAAAAAGTTACGACGTGAGCATAAAAACTCACGACGTGAGGAGTCAAAACGCCACACTTCGAAGCTAGAAGTCTACGTAACGATAACCCAAAAGCTCACGACGTGAGAAAGGTTTTCTCACGATGTGAGTACGCTGCAGGACACTAATCGAGCCTGGGAAGACTACGAGATGACTCTTGCCATAGCTCATGACGTGAGCCTATCATTCTCACTTCGTAAGGGCCAAAAATCAGCCTATAAATAGCAAGTTCGGCCATAAGCTTTCCTTACACCATTTCTCTTCTTTCTCTCTCGTTTGCTGAGGCCATTTCGCATCCCGAGCCCGACGATCGCGAACCGCTGACCGTTTTCAGTTAGATTCTGTCAAAGCACGATATTAAAGTGAGTTTCACGGCCCCACTTTTTAATGTTTTCGAGGGAAAACGAATGCTAAATATTATATATAAGTTAATACTATGTCTATATGATAGTATGTTCGTATCAATATAGATAGTTATATTAACCGGGATATAGTTGTTTTGTATATGAACTTGTTAGCATGTTATTATACTAACGTAGACCCTAAGTTATACTCGGGAGTTCTATATATATTATGTGCGATGTAGACCCTAAGTCATACTTGGGAGTTCTATATATATGTTGTGTGCGATATAGTTCCAGAGTTATACTCAGAAGTTCTATATACTAATTACTAAGTATGTTGCTATTGTTGGTTTTATGTCAAGATAAAACCTATTATGTTATTAATATAACCCGGAAGGTATATTCAGGAGTTCTATATATACTTGTTAAGTATTTTGCTATTGGTGGTTTTATGTCAAGATAAAACCTGGTTTTAACTCAAATTATAGTTGTTGTATTGCCTAAGTATTATAAATATTAGGAGTAATGCTTAAAGCATAGTCTAATAACTTAGGGTTTTAGACACGAATATGATTTTACTACTAGAACTAACGGAACTCGACAAGTCTACATGAGTCATTGTATTCATCAACTAAGATTGGAAATATTAGGGAAAATCCTCTGACCTGTAACCGCTAATCCCGTGTGAGCGAGGAAGTCGTGTATGAATAAGATACGAGTTGACAACCCCACTCGTGGTTGCTAGCTACAACCAAACTTAAGCGAGTGACGAACTGTCCTTTTATTTGTTTATTGTTCCGACGTTGATGAAGCGTGTGGAACTTATCTTAAGATGCGAAACTTGTAGCATCAAGCAGAGCTGTGAAACTAGTCATACAGCTGCGGTTACGGACTCATGGTAGCACAACTTTAGAAGCATTATACTTTGTCGATATACAAGTATGAATGTTAAGTATAAGTTTCCCAAACACTTATACTCTAAGTACAAGGAACTTGTAGGTATACTACTTAGTCATTAAGTAGACAACTATACCTATACTACATACTCGTATAGAATTGAAATAAGATTTATACGTAGCCGTTTTTACTCGTATAGAATTGAAATAAGATTTATACGTAGCCGTTTTTACTCGTATAGAATTGAAATAAGATTTATACGTAGCCATTTTTACTTGTGTAGAATTGAAATAAGATTTATACGTAGTAACCTACGTTTGTATGGAATTACAAACACTTATATTCATAGTATATGAGACTTATAGGTATACTTCTTATTTGGTAAGTAAACCATTATACCTAGGACATATATATATATATATATATATATATATATATATATGTTATATGTTAGAAACAAGTATGAGTCAAAATGATATCTTCAAACTATATTATGTACTTTTCCAACTTGGGAAAAAGTACTATCTTTACTCAGAGTCAAAACTTGTGAACTTTCCAACTTTATGTTGATGTATTTTCAAAACGCATGTGTTTTCAGGAACTTGATAAGCTGGAATAATATAACTTTCTATTACCAATAAAGGTACGTAGTTTACAATAATTCTTTTGTACTGTACAATATATATTTGATAACTATGATACAAGGAATGACATTACACCACCCAATGTTTCCCCCGACGGTCGGGGTGTGACAGATTGGTATCAGAGCTATTGACTATAGCGAACTAGTACTTTCTTAGGAAAGCACGAAAATAGTTTAGGGCTTACTCTATTAGGTTTAGGTATATCCCTTAACCTACAAATAAAAAGTATTATTAATTATACTACTGAAGGACTACTTACGGGAGCGGTGACATGATAGAAACGTCGCTTGGGTTGCTAGATTTCAGAACAACTATATGCTAAAATGATCCTGCCCACCGACTGTCCTGACTGGCCGATGCCTTATCACCTAGACCTGAAGTAACAAACAATAATTAATAATACCCGTGAATACAACAAACACAAAGATATAGAGTTATGTATGAACTTAGTCCCACGATGAGAACACAAAGATATGACGGTTACGTGTAGCATGACTGAAAATCCTTTGTAATGAATGACTGTATATATGTTCCATAAACAATACCTAACATAGTGTATACGTTTGTTACTGTAGTAAAACATGTGCTTAGTAAAATAGTACTTATGTTCCATAAACTATACACATTATAGTTTATATGTTCATTTGTATTGTATCTCTGTATTTAGTACCAATGATATAAGTGTTCCATAAACTATACCTATTATAGTTTATATATACTTGTTATCCGTATAGTGCTCTTGAACTTGCAAAATAGTGTAGTGTTTCTCAATCTATACCTATTATAGTTTCAATGTATGTTCTGGTATCGTTTCTTGAACTTAGTAAAATAGTGTAGTGATTCCTAAATGTATGCTCTGTAAAGAACTGAAAACCCTTATAATTTATTAGTGTGTATAAAGCGGTAGTAAGAGACTTGTGAAAAATACCCTTTTGCTCGACATGTTACAAAAGGGTTATCAATATAATGAAATATATTTTATATATATATATATATATATATATATATATATATATATATATATATATATATATATATATATATATATATTCACAACACATATAATTAAGAGTGAAAAAGACAGTCGAATAAGTAATTCTATCCTAAAACCACAACCAGACAAGGAATAGGATTTAGGGCGGAATTGCCAATTCTAAGTCTGTTGAACCTTATATATATATATATATATATATATATATATATATATATATATATATATATATATATATATATATATATATATATATATAAATATATTTTGATAAAATGCAACAATAAATCAGTTTGAAACGGTTTGAAATCGTTTGAATGTTAACTCACCTCGAATGTAAGTTCGTGTTTGAATAGTGAAACTGTAGTGACGATCGTCGGCTAGCGTACGTGGAAATAGTAGTATCCTAAAAATAATTATACTCGACGTCGTATTCAAATTAATAAGAGATTAATTTAAATAATAGATTAAATAATGATTTAAATAAGATTTAAAATGTTAGACAACACTTTAATTATGTAAGAAATACTTACAAATAGCTTTAGGAATTATTTGGAATTTTGCTAGGCGTTTTCAGCGTGCATGGAGGGTTTTCGGTGAGTTTGGGGGGTTTTCGGTGTTCTTGGGTGGAAGCTTGAAGGTTTGAAGATTTTTATTGGTGTTCTTGGTGTTCTTGGTGAAAATAAGAAGATCTGGATAGAATTATCTTGACTATATGGGGTTTATGGATGATACTTGAAAGCAAAAATGAAGTGTTTGCGGTGTGAAATGTGTGAAATGAATTTTGTTTTCGGATGAATATATATATATATATATATATATATATATATATATATATATATATATATATATATATATATATATATATGGTTGTGTTTACGGTTCATAATGGTCCATGGCTTTGGGTTTTCGGTCCCTTAGTGGACTTTTGGTTGTGTTTTCGGTCTCATAAGACCGAAAACCCTTTTTTCTTAGAAACAATGGCCGAAAACTCTACATTGGTAAGATTCCCAAACCGTAAACCTACTTATTTCTTGAATTCTTTGCCGAAAACTCCTTGTTTCTAGAATCATAGGACCGAAAACTCTATTATGGTGGTTTATTTTATGGTTTAAACCTTAGTCTTTTAACTTATGTTAATTTATACTAACATAAATCAACTTAGGTTTTCAATTCATGTTTAGTTACTAGCTTATAAACATGCTTTCAAGGCTATAGATGATACAATGTAACAAGGATTGCAATGTGGTTTCACTTATATTTGGATAAGATTTAGGCTATTATTTGAACAAGTTTGACTTACATTGACTTGAAACAACGGGTTGTTACATTATCCCCCCGTTAAAGGGAATATCAAATCGAAATTCTTTCTATATAGAGCACTCATGGACTAGGGAAAAGATGTGGGTACTTATGATGCATCTGATCTTCTCGCTCCAAAGTGAATTCAAGTCCCCACTTGGCGTTCCAGGGAACCTTCACTATTGGTATGCGACGTTGTTTTGTTCGTTTGAAGTCCTTATACATGATTTCTGCTGGTTCTTCCATAAAGTTTAGTCTCTCGTTTATTTCGATTTCATCAAGTGGAATCACAAGAGTCTTGTCGGATAGACACTTCTTTATATTTGACACGAGGAATACAGGGTGTACGTTATTAAGTTCTTGTAGTAGACAGAGTTTGTATGCTACAGGGCTGATTCTAGCAAGAATCTCGAACGACCCAATGTACCTTGGATTTAGTTTTCCATGCTTTCCGAAGCGTATCATGCCCTTCCAGGGTGAGATCTTCAATAGAACTCGGTCACCAACCTAGAATTCCAAGGGTTTTCGTCTCTTGTCTCGTAGCTCTTTTTTTTTTGTCTCTAGAGGCTTTCATTCGTTCTCGTATTTGGACGAGCTTTTCTGTGGTTTCTCGAATGATCTACAAGCCAGTGAGAGTGCTATCACAGACTTGCCCTTTAGCTAGCCGTATGTCACCCACTTCGGCCTAGTACATAGGGGACCTGTACTTACGGCCATAGAGGGCTTCGAACGGGGCAGCCTTGATGCTAGTGTTATAGGTATTGTTGTAAGAAAGCTCAACAAGTGACAAATGGGTATCCCATGCCATGCCAAAATCGATCACACAGGCTCTCAGCATGTCTTCTAGGGTTTGAATAGCTCTCTCACTCTACCCGTCGGTTTGTGGGTGGTAGGCTGTACTCATGTCCAGCCTAGTTCCCAAAGATTTCTGTATTGACTGCCAGAACCGCAAGGTGAATCTACTGTCTTTATCTGAGATAATAGATATTGGCACACCATGCAGTCGTACTATCTCTCTAATGTCAGTTCGGGTCAATTTCTCCATCTTGTCTGTTTCCGTTATTGGTAGGAAGTGAGCGGATTTGGTTAATCAATCGACGATTACCCAAATGGTGTCATGCCCATCCTTGGTCTTGGGCAAATTGGTTATGAAATCCATTGTAATCTGCTCCCACTTCCATTCAAGTGTCTCTGGCTGTTGTAGTAAACATGAGAGCTTCTTTTATTCTACCTTGACTTCGGCGCAAGTTAGGCACTTGCCCACATAGATAGCAATCTCAACTTTCATGTTCGGCCACCACTAAAGTTTCTTGAGATCTGGATACATCTTATCTGAAGCTGGATGAACGGAGGATCGAATTTTTTGGGCTTCGTTCATGACAACATCTCTGTAGCCACCAAACTTCGGTGTCCAGATCCTATTCATGAAGTAACAAACTCCGTCACCCTTGATTTCTAAGTTCTTCTTCATTCCTCTTAAAGCTTCATCTGCCACATTATCCGGCTTCAAGGCATCTAGTTGGGCCTCCTTGATTTGTGTGGAGAGATGAGAATGGATTGTCATGGTTAATGCTTTCACTCTACGACCTGAGTACTCCTTTCGACTAAGGGCATCTGCTACTACATTGGCTTTGCCGGGATGAATGTGAATTTTGCATTCGTAATCATTAAGTAACACTACCCATCGTCATTGTCTCATATGTTGGAGGATTTTGTGGTCGGTGAGGATGGTGCACTTGGTACCGTAAAGGTAGTGTCTCCTGATCTTCAAGGCAAACACTATTGCTCCCAGCACAAGGTCGTGAGTAGTGTAGTTAGCCTCATGTATCTTTAGCTGTCTTGAGGCATAGACAGTAACCTTTCCTCGTTGCATAAGTACACAGCCTAGTCCCTGGTTTGATGCATCACAGTATACTACGAAGTCTTCTGTTCCTTCAGGAAGGGACAAGATAGGTGCGCTACACAAGGCTTGCTTCAGCGTTTGGAACGCGGTGTCTTGTTTCTCTCCCCAGCTAAAAGTTACACCCTTCTGGGTCAGGGCAGTAAGCGGTTTAACGATTCTAGAGAAATTATGTATGAATATGCGGTAGTATCCAGCAAGTCCTAAAAATTGGCGGATCTCTATTGGCATTCTAGGTGCTGACCAGTTCTCGATTGCCTTTATTTTGGAGGGGACCACGTGTATTCCTTCTTCACTGACCACATGAACAAGGAAATTTACCTTCCTAATCCAAAACTCGCACTTTGAGAATTTCGCATAAGGCTTTTCCGCACTTAATCTTTCTAAGACTTGTCTCAGGTGCTGCCTATGATCTTCCTTACTTCGTGAGTAGATGAGTATATCATCTGTGAATACTATCAGAAATTTGTCTAGGAAGGGACGACAAACCCGATTCATTAGATCCATGAGTACTGCGTGTGCATTTGTTAGACCGAAGGTCACTACTACAAACTCGTAGTGACCATAACGAGTTCAGAATGCTGTTTTGGGAACATCATTCTAATGGACTTATACTTGGTGATACCCCGATCTTAGGTCAATCTTTGAAAAGTAGTTGGCTCCTTGGAGTTGATCGAAGAGGTTGTCTATTCGCGGAAGTGGGTATCGGTTCTTAATAGTAAGCTTGTTTAGTTTGCGATAATCTATGCATATTCGAAAAGATCCATCCTTCTTCTTCACGAACAGGACCGGTGCTCCCCAGGGTGAGAAGCTCGGTCGAATGAATCCCTTACTGAGCAGTTCGTTTAATTGCATGTATAATTCCTGCATCTCCGCCGGTGGTAGACGGTATGGGGATTTGGCTACGGGGGTAGCTCCATGAATCAAGTCGATTCGGAACTCGACTTGGTGTTTAGGAGGAACTCCTGGAAGATCTTCGGGAAAAATGTCAGGAAAATTACAGACTTTGGGAATTCTCTCGAGGTCTTTTACTTCTTGTTTTTCGTTGACTACATGAGCTAAGAATGTGAAGTATTCTTTACGCAGGTATTTCGGGGCTTTGATGCAAAAGATGATGCGAAGGTTCGTACTGGGTTTGTCGCCTTAGATAATGAAGGTTTCACCACTTGGCAGATTAAGGCGAACAACCTTTTCGTAGCAAAGAGTATCAGCACGGTGAAGAGCTAACCAATCCATGTCGATGATGATGTCAAATCTTTTTATGGAGACCGACATGAGGTCAATTTGAAAGGAATAGTTGTTTAGAGTGGGGGTACAACCTATGAATATGTTGGTAGTGCTCTCTATTTTCCTATTTGCCGTCTCGACGATGAATGATTCATTTAAGGGTTGTGATTTTTATTTGAGAAGATGTTTAAATTTATGGCTAACTAAACTCCTCTCCACACCACTATCAAAGAGTATACATGCATAAGACATATCGAGAAGGAACATACCCGAGACCACCGTGGTATACGCTACTGCCACCTCATATCCCATTGCTAGTACTCTTCCTGTACTGCCAATATTCCTTGCTTTTGGGAAACCCATTTTGTAGTGCCCTGTTTCACTACACCCATAGCACGCTTGGCTGACTCCTCCGCTAGGGACCTGGTTGGTTGATTGTGTTGGCGTCTTACAGAAACGGGCGGTGTGCCCCTTTCTGTTGCAGTTCTTACAATGCATTTCTCTGCAAAATCCCGTGTGATGGAAGTTCCATTTGTTACACAGTGGAAGGTTTCCAGCATATCGGCTGGGAGGTGCTGGAGCAGCAGGAGTAACAGCGGGAACAGTAGGAGTGTGGACTACCACCGTTTGCTGTTTCTTTGAGGGCTCTTGCGACGATTGCCTCTTTCTTTTGTTCCAGAATTTCTTTTTACTGCCACTCTCTTTGGGTTATTCAGGAATGGATGTTATGGAGTCTTGACGAACTCCATGATCCACTAATGCCTGTTCCAGACGCTTGGCACTATCGAAAGTAAGGGGATTGGCAGCTATAATATTTCCTTGAGTCGGGGGAGTTAATCCCAGATGTACCATTCCACCTTCTTACTCTTCGGAGTGATCATCCCAGGACATAGAAGAGCCATGTCACAGAATCTGGCAGTGTAAGCAGCAATATCGGAGTCCTTCATCTTCAGACTCCAGAGCTCCTACTTTAACTTTTGCACCTCGACCCTCGGGCAATATTCTTCTAGCATAAGTTCCTTTAAATCTTCCTAGCTCATGGCATTGGCTACTGGAAGAGTCAATGACTTCACATGGCCGTTCCACCATGAGAGAGCTCTGTCTATGAAAGTGCATGCTACAAATTTTACTTTGCTGGCTTCAAGGCACACACAGATCTCAAATATTGATTCGGTCTTCTCGAACCAGTGTGTTAAAGCAATGACACCTCCGGTGCCATCTAAGGATTTGGGTTTAGCGTTCGTGAAGTCTTTACAGGAATATTCCCATGGGTGTCCGTGACTATCTCCGTGGTTAGAAGGTTTGGGACCGCTACTCGCCTCACTGGTGCCACTTGCATAAATTTGCGTCATGGCGGCTGCCACGATGGTTGTTATTGCTGCTTGGAAGACAGCAGGGTCATACTGAGGAGGTGGTGGTGGTGGTGGATTCGTTGGAGGGTTGTTTTTGTTCCGGTTGGACTTCTTTAGAGGCATCTTTCTCTATACTGATTAAAGAGAAAGTAGTGATAAGTCCTCTATAGTGGTAATAAGTCAGGTGATAATGAACAAGATATATCTTATCCTGACTGTTATACTGTTCTATTAAGCGATTTATAGTGGAAGTCTACTAATATAAGTAAACAATCGCCA
The DNA here is from genome assembly GCF_052849685.1 of Lactuca virosa. Lineage (NCBI taxonomy): Eukaryota > Viridiplantae > Streptophyta > Magnoliopsida > Asterales > Asteraceae > Lactuca > Lactuca virosa. The sequence continues at coordinate 472,188,005 of NC_136429.1, read as the reverse complement.
ACTTCATTTATAGCAACACCTATAAAGAATTTGTATAGTGTGGCTCACACTGGGTCCCCTTATAATCATTTAGTGTATACAATTTATATATAGCTATCGAGGCCTAAATGTTATTGTTCTAGTGTTGTAGGATCATAAAATACTCATAAAGTATTTTATGTTTATGTTTTGTTCTAGAGTTTCTATTGTATGTATTGTTGGTAAGTTTTAGACTTGTTTCACACCATGTTCACTCCCAAACATATGTTGGTCATATCTCAAATAAATATAGTTGATTCGGCTATATTTATTCTAGATATGATTACATAACTTTCTAGTTTTAACTGTAGTGTCCAACATCTAAATACTTTTGTGTAGTTCTTACTGTGATACTGTTCCCATTGTATTTATAGTTGTATATCGTGCATGCTTTGATATACTTAATTCACTATAAACAAAGCTCTGATACTAATCTGTCAGACCCCCAAACCGGAACGGCCGAAATGTTCACGGGCGGAGGACATCATGTAGAGTATCACAACAATTGAATAATAGTAATCAAAGTAACAAAAACCATTGCATTGATAAAGTATAGTTTTTACATCTGTTCAATAAATAATGTATATGACATCAAAAGTGTATAGCAAAAGTATAAAAGACGCGACTCTACAAATCTCCGTCTTCTCAAAACCTGTGGGTGTACGTCTCTACTCGTTTCCTGAGAATACAAGTGATTTTGAAATTGTATCAACATTTAATTTGGTGAGTTCATAAGCATATTTGTAATTGAAATCCCTCATTTATTCCTTGAAAATGTAAGTAGGTTTTCCCAGAAAATCCTATATTTTATATTGTAAAATGCGGTAGTCTTAATAACCTAAGACCAAAACGTGTAAAAGTTATTATACCCTGAGATAGTATAATGTAGTTTTAATTACCATAACACCACGAAAAGTATGTTTTCTCTGTATAGGAATAGTATTATGTATTTGTACTTGTATAAAAACTTTGTATTTGTAAGTACCTGGTTTTATCAGCTGTTTTGTAAAATATTGTATTGTAGTTTCATTATTAATAAAACTATATGAAGTTGTTTACTTATTCATACACTAATCGTATGGTTCAATAACAAATTTTGAGTTATTATAACTATAACTGATCACCTAAGATGGCCTGAAACGACGTTCTTCAGGCATCAGAATAGTTATGACATTTGTCACCCCAGGCCTACGGACCTAACTGTAGCTAACGGTTATGGTTTGAGATTGTCAGTCCCGTATACATCGATACACAAATTCACGCTCTCCCTCCAGGAGACTCTGGTTATAATTTTAGGGCTTGGTTGGAATTTAGGTAACTACTTGAAGTGTGTCTCATAAAGCTATACTGACGGTTACATGTGGAATGACTGAAAATACTTTTTAATGAATGACAATATATATGTTCCATAAACTATACCTAACATAGTTTATATTTTTTTTACTGTAGTACAACCTGTGCTTGGTAAAATAGTACTTATGTTCCATAAACTATACCAATTATAGTTTATATGTTCTTTTGTATTGTATCTCTGTATTTAGTAACAATGATATAAGTGTTCCATAAACTATACCTATTATAGTTTATATATACTCGTTATCTGTATAGTGCTCTTGAACTTGCAAAATAGGGTAGTGTTTCTCAATCTATACCTATTATAGTTTCAATGTATGTTCTGGTATCATTTCTTGAACTTAGTAAAATAGTGTAGTGATTCACAAACAATACCTATTATGGTTTAAATGTATGCTCTGTAAAGAACTGAAAACCCTTATAATTTAATAGTGTGTATAAAGCGGTAGTAAGAGACTTGTGAAAAATACCCTTTTGCTCGACATGTTACAAAAGGGTTATCAATATAATGAAATATATTTTATATTCATATATATTCACAGCACATATAATTAAGAGTGAAAAGACAGTCGAATAAGTAATTCTATCCTAAACCTACAACCTGACAAGGAACAGGATTTAGGGCGGAATTGCCAATTCTAAGTCTGTTGAACCTTATTTATATATATAATTATATATAAATATATTTTGCTAAAATGTAACAATAAATTAGTTTGAAACAATTGCAAATGGTTTGAAGAAGTTTGAAATCGTTTGAATGTTAACACAAGATTCCTTGTGTTTTACTTGTATTCCCCCCTAAAAACATTAAAAGATAGTGAAAACATAGGAGCATGAACTCACCTCGAATGTACGTTCGTGTTTGAATAGCGAAACTGTAGTGATGATCATCGGCTAACATACGTGGAAATAGTCGTGTCCTAAAAATAATTATATCCGACGTCTTATTCAAATTAATAATATATTAATTTAAATAATAGATTAAATAATGATTTAGATAATACTTAAAGTGTTAGACACCACTTTAATTGTGTAATAAATACTTACAAATAGCCTTAGGAATTATTTGGAATATTGCTAGGCGTATTCGGTGTGCATGGAGGGTTTTCGGTGAATTTGGGGGGTTTTCGGTGTTCTTGGGTGGAAGCTTGAAGATTTGAAGATTGTTCTTGGTGTTCTTAGTTTTCGTGATGTTCTTGGTGAAAATAAGAAGATCTGGGTAGAATTCTCTTGAAGATATGGGGTTTACGGATGATACTTGAGAGCAAAAATGAAGTGTTTGCGGTGTGAAATGTGAGAAATGAATTGTGTTTTCGGATGAATATATATATATATATATATATATATATATATATATATATATATATATATATGGTTGTGTTTACGGTTCATAATGGGCCATGGCTTTGGGTTTTCAGTCCCTTAGTGGACTTTTGGTTGTGTTTTCGGTCACATAAGACCGAAAACCCTTTTCTCTTGGAATCAATGGCCGAAAACTCCTTGTTTCTAGAATCCTAGGACCGAAAACTCTATTATGGTGGTTTATTTTATGGTTTAAACCTTAGTCTTTGAACTTATGTTAATTTATACTAACATAAATCAACTTAGGTTTTCAATTTATGTTTAGTTACGAGCTTATAAACATGCTTTCAAGGCTATATATGATACAATGCAACAAGGATTGCAATGTGGTTTCACTTATACCTGGATAAGTTTTAGGCTTTTATTTGAACAAGTTTGAGTTTCATTGACTTGAAACAACGGGTTGTTACAACAATGGATCGTTACATATAGCTCATAAAAGAATCATATGATTATATGAACTATTTAGCTAGTTGTTTATGTCACCATTGTCAACTCCCACCACGATGAAAATCCTTTCTACTTTAATTGGTACACTTAACATTTGCTAAGATGGATCTTTCCAAGTTTCTCATATGAAATTAAGATCATCTGAATATATGCACAAGTTAGCAAGTTGATTATGTTTCCGTAATCAATTCATATCTTGATGGAGTTCTGTATAGCATCAATGCTACCAATGTAATAAGTACACCTGATACTTTCTTTTTTCTATATCTAAGGTACAATCTTTCTTTCCTTTTAAGAGAACTATGCTCAACCTACGAACAAGGTTGACAATCCTTTCTAGCTTATCCTTTTAGAGGATTTTATAGCATTTAAATTTTAGTGGATACTTTTAAGACAACATTCACTTAATGATTAGACCTAGTTTGTTTTATTATTCATTAATGAATAATTACCCAATTACCAAATAATTTCAAACAAGGATAGGATCTATATTCCACTCTATGATGTGAGGTGGATTAGTCGAATGTAACCCCAAGAAGCTATTTAGATAGACAAACAATGATCAATCTCAATCTTTATGAGATTCCTAGATCTTTCGAGATTTATTGACACTATGTCAATAACATGTTAATCTCTTCTTATGCTCATTTAGCATCCATGACTGAGTTAGCCGAGGATCATGAATCCAAATGGCGAATTAACCATGCGAAGCTACATGATATTCGTATCAACTAACGCTTGAGAATCATGATTACCATATACCTTACTTCAATAATATTCTTATTTTACGTGCCAATAAACCACCCACACATAACTCCAAGAAGAACATACAAGGCATCGTTTCCATGGGAAGCATTGATTCACATTATTAATATAAAACAAGAGTTTGTTTTATTGTTTTATTATGTTAATACTTTTAACTTTATATAGTTTTCCTATCAAACCATTTCTATAACTCCACTTCAAATGCAAGAAGGTTGTGAGGGTGGTGAGTAATGAATGCCGCTTATAGCAATAAAGTGGACGAGCCTAGTTGTGGTAAGACTAACAATTCACATTACTAAATATGTGAGCATGCAATGTTTATTTTAGCATATAAATACTATTTTACTATATATACACATTTGTGGATTACATATCTTTTAATTCTATTGACTAAAAAGTCAAAAATTAAATTATATGAGTTCTAATCTTTTGTCTTTAAATTTATCTTATACTTAAATCACATATAACTTTATATTTTAGTATAAAGTTTAGTTTGGTTGTGATTAAAATTGAAAAAGGATGAGCAACTAAAAAATTAAAACAGATTTAGAAGAATGTGGAACTTTAGGTTTCGCGACGTAGGGAAGAAATAGCTACTTCGTGGCACATAGAAAACACATGAGTTTATTAAATTATTATTTTAGTTCTCAGTAGCTAGCCACGCCATGGCCAAGAAGAGACCACGACGTAGAGACGATGTCAGTCACAATCCATGTAGATACCACGATGTAGTGGAGGACCAGCATTGTCGTTGCGAAGAGGCATAACAACTAAAACATCATTTTTCAATCATAAGAAAATTCAATTTCAATCAAGGAAAAATTATAGACTTTTAAAACGATTTAAAACAGAAACCCCACACATGCAAAGCCTAGCATACTCAACTAACAAAATATAAGTGCAATAAAGTTGAGTTAACCATGCTCTGATACCACTGATGGGTTTTGACCCTCATTAGCAGAAACAAAATTGCAGTGGAAACAACAAACAATTTCATCTAACACTCGAAACATATGGATCTAAACTATACTAATCTATGCAACTTATTATAACTCAATAGAATGGAAACCATACCTTTGACTACTTCATGGGTTTCTTCTTTTGACGAACAATTTGATTCGACTTGAGAAACCAAAAGAGAGTTCATCTCTTATAATCACACCCAAGACGCAAAACTGTACCAGATCTGAACAAAATTGGAACTCCAACAACAAACCGATTCAAGAAACTCAAAGTTATGTCTTGCTACATCGTGGCAATTCAATGCCTACGCCAAGGGACCTAGGTTCTGTCGATTCAATGATTTTGAGAGGGCTCCAAAAAACGAAAATGTTATTCATAGTAATATTACCGGATTTGGAGCCCTCTATTTATATGGAGGTGATTTGAAACCCTAGAGAAAATGTTATTCAAGGGTTTTTGTAAGATGACACCTTATGATTTGATGAGTCAAACACTAAACGCTGATCACCAGCGCCGGCGTCAGTGTCAGCATCAACGCTAGCACTAGCACCAGATCTTATCAGCGTCAACGTGAACAATTGATCTTGGTGAGGATTTGTGTATTAGGAAGTTATACGTTGTATGTATGTGTGTGTGTGTCTATATATATATATATATATATATATATATATATATATATATATATATATATATATATATATATATGAAACATCCCCAAACTCATGGTCATTTTAAATATTTTATTTATGCTTATTTGAAAATATGAGTATTCATTTTAAAAAATAAGATTGCGGAATTTATTTCCAGAAAACATGATAAATATAATATTAAAGTATTTCCGAAGAAATGTATTTTTTTATATTAAAACCTAGTATCATTGCCGCTAGATTCTAGTCTGATATTTATTGCGACTATTTACGAGCGATATCGTTTTATAAGTGTTAAACAATACTCTTCAACCACTATGTACAGGCACGGGCCATACATGAAGGCAATACCATTTTGGCATTATAGCACTTCTGAAATCCAACAAACCTATGCGACCCTTCAAACCAGATTCCCCGTACCGCGAGTAGTTAAAAGTTATTATAATAACACTTTTTATATTATATTTTATAATATATAATGTTCATAGGTTCATAATAACGATATTAAATTTAAAAATAAGCTATATTTAAAGTAGGGTAAACATATCTCACTTACAGAGGGGTTTGTAAGAAACCGGGTTCTGCGGGGGCAGAACTTTCCGAGTCGAAAAGCTCATTCTCGGAGCCTTCTGGCGCTCCAGGGCTTTTCTCAAGCACTTAGAAGTTACAAGGGCTTTGGGGGATGTTTAGAGAGATTTTAGAGAGGGAAAGAATGGTGAAGAAATTAAATACTGAAGGCAGCCCTCGCACGCAATTTATAGTGGTCTGGCTTCGGTTACGTAGGGCGTTCCCTCACAGGTACGTTGTGCTTACCTCGGTATGCAGGGCATACAAGATAACACAGCGCGTATGAGTGGGAACGTGTCAGACTTTGGATGGAGTGACGTGGTTGGTCCGGAGCCAAGCTTTGCGAGAACACGGGGCGTACATGAGTACCCTCGCACCAGCCTAGTCTAACTTCTAATTTCCGTAATTTTTACATACAAGCTCCGTTTTCGACATTCTTTATATGTAAGGAACCCTTGTGACATATACCATAACTTATTTAAGATTATTTACTCTAAATAACCTTCTATTAAAAAGTCATTTTTGATGCTTATTGTCTCTAAAATGACTAGCCCGAATTTGCGGGCGTTACAATTATCTCCCCCTTAGGAGGATTACGTCCCAGAATCATCAACAAAACGGGACTTGTATAATGACTCCATACGTTATCTCTTAATCTTAGGTAATAACTGTAACTTCTATGTTCCTTCGAATGAGTATCTAAATTTTGGACTTCTTGAATGCAGGCGGTGCTTGATCTATCACCCGCTCTTCGTACTATGTTGGACTTTTAATCGTAACCTTCGAGTTACAAAATCAATCCTTATTGGAGACTCCTTCTTCTTCTTAACATAGTTAAGATAATTTCTTTCCTTCAATTACCATAATAGACCGATGGGTTATGTTCTAATGACCACTCATCGTATGTTGCAATTCTTAGACTCAGGTCTTTTAGAGTCAAGTTCCAAAATGGAAGTTTCCTTCCTTCATGTTCTAATGTGATATAATCACATTCCAGCATGTTCCACGTTTAGCTACAAGCTTCTTAGTTTAACAACGATCGCGATACTTCTATTGATCGCTTCCATTATCTTTCACTTCAATCTTCTGGCTTAAGTCAGATGCTACATCGATCTTGGTTCTCGAAACCACATAACATACTCATCTTAGTCGGACTTGATTTGATATGACCAATAGGGTCAGAATAAAAATCATCTTTTTGGGCATTACCAAAACGATGTTAACGACCTACTTGAACAAAACAGAATCAACTACTAGCTTTTTGGTAACCTTGTGACTTTCACTGATCCAATTCTGAATCATGTGGTTCCATTAGTATAAGTGTCTACTACCATTCACACCCACTCATGCTATCTGTATAGCTGCTTCATATCCTGATCTTTGGATATACAGATCCTTACTCCTGATCTCTTGTATCCTCACCTGCTTCAATAAGGATCATCTGGAATGCTCTTGCCTTTGGCTTCGATGGTACGGTTGACCTTGTAGCTCCTTCTCTATTTGAAGCACACTTCTCTTTTGGTTGTGCATACGCTGCCATAGTGACCAGTCTTCCCACATTTTAAGAAGCTCATTTCCTTAGAGCATCTCCCAATGTGCTTCCTTCTGCACCTATCACACCATCTTTCTTCATTGCTATCCCCATACCTCTTTTTGTTGGGGGTCAGATCTTGAGAACATTTTTCTCTTGTTGGATCTTGAAGACCCCTCAAATTTTCTCTTCTCGCCAACTTTGACCTTGTTGGAAGCTCTACTCCTGATCATCTCTTAAACAGACTTAGCAGCCCAGATGGCTGCCTCAAAAGTAGGTGCTTGGCGCCCATGGTAGTCCCTTCATATACTTATCGATTTTTGTTAGCTCGTCAGGGAAAATGAGTAAAGCAAACTCCATTTTGTCTGTGAAGGCATTGGTTTACTCATCAATGGACATGCTGCCCTTCTAAAGTGTTAGAAACTGATTCTCTAGTTCTAGCATGTTTTGGGCTGAGTAGAACATACGTTTAAAGTGGAGCAAGAACTCTGCCCATGTCAGTTGTAGTTTCTCATTAGGGATTATGGTCTTCCCCAAGGTGTTCCACCAGTGAACAACACCACCTCTAAACTGATACACTGCATAAGTGGTTTGTGGCTTGCCCTTATAACCACATGTTATGAAAGCTAGCTCCATCTCAGAGATCCAGTCATAACTCCGATTGGATTTTCTTTCCCAGTAAAATTCGATGGTTTGTAAGTTGTGAGGTCTTTATACTTGCATACAGTCCTTTTAATTCCTTCATTTTTGTTATTTCTTCTAATCATTGACGGTTCAGCTTGAGTAACGATTCTATTATAGTTTCCTTCTTCTAATTGTCCTTCATTCAGCGCAGGTGGCACAGTGGGTATAGCAGGTTCATCCCTATTAAGCAAAATTTTCCTCATGTCCTCCCTTTGTTCGACCATCATGGCCCGAATCATCGCTTAGACTCATGCCATTGTGATTGGCTGGGGTGCAGCTGCTACCTCTGATTTACGCTCAATCACTTGTGGCTCAGGCCGACGGTTTCTATTAGCATTTCCTAATCCGCTTCGAGTTCTCACCATGTCGATCTATAGACCAAATCAGACGTTCGGTTTGCAATGACAAGAATTTTGATAGGAAAATTTTATTTGTGCTTGGCCTTATAAATCTCCTTATCTTTTCAAAAATTTACATGACAGTTCAATACCGTAACTAAACGTTTAGAAATCTGAACACATAAAGTTTATAGATCCGGTCGGCAACAGACCACAGATTCGATCAAAAGATAGCATCATAAAGCATCACAAATCATTTAGTACATAAAAGCATTTTAGGCATCTTTCCTAATCAAGCTACTGCTTGTGTCTGTTTAGGTGTACTACCTAAAATATATTAGACACACTCAACTCACAATCATCGTTTAGCATTCAAAGTTTAAGTCTAGAAATAAATCCTTATTCCTAGTTCGCTAAAACTAATACTTTGTTACCAACTGAGACATCTCCAAAATTCACGATCATTTTAAAAATTTTATTTATGCTTATTTGAAAATCAGAGTATTCATTTTAAAGAATAATATTGAGGAATTTGTTCCCAGAAAACATGATAAATATATAATCAAAGCATTTCCGAAGAAATGTATTTTGTTTATATTAAAACTTTGGGATGTCATCATCAATACAAAAACATAAGCATAAATAGACCTTACATTCATTTAAAATAGTGATTTACATATCCTTTAATCTCTTACTGTAATGTAGCTTCGTATCGACACATGTGATACAAATAAACGGACTGGGTCAGGTTGAAAAACCTGGTGACTACATAGGGATTTCAATCCCACAATGTTATATCATATATATATATATATATATATATATATATATATATATATATATATATATATATATATATATATATATATATATATATATATATATATATTAGAACTCACAATATATACAATTTCACCTCATATAAGCAATTTTACCCCACCCCGTCGATCCTTACGACGACACGATCTATACTCCCAGATCTAAAATTAACATGTTTACCTAATCCATACTCCCGGATCAGGTATATCAAATCCATGCTCTCAAATTAACAACTATACCCATTCCATACTCTCGGATTAGTGACAATTGACTATGTCTAATCCATGCTCCCGTATTAATGACAAATAACTATGTCCTCTCCATACTCTCGGACTACGGACGAATGGCTAAGTCAAATCCATGCTCTCGGATAAATGACAAGTTTTAAAGTTCTACTCTTCGTGTATATCTCACTCGTACTCATAATGAGATACTACCCAATATTCCTCTTAATTAATTTAGGTTCACTCTGTATCCAAAATCATCATTTTTTATCTTATATTCTCTTAACATGTATTTCAGGCAATATCAAACATTTCACACAAAAACAAATATTTAATAATTTAATCAATACTTGTATTAAAATCATGTTCATGAAAAGGACTATGCACTCACATATAAACTCTTTAACAAATATTTAACTCTTTAACATATATTTAATACTTTAATTAATACTTGTATTAAAATCAAATTCATGAAAGGGACTATACACTCACACATAAACTATTTAACAAATATTTAAACTTTAATTGATATTGGTATTAAAATCATGTTCATGAAAGGGACTATGCACTTACACATAAACTCTTTAAGAAATATTTAACTCTTTAATAGATATTTAATACTTTAATTAATACTTGTATTAAAATCATGTTCATGAAAGGGACTATGCACTCACTTGTTAAAATGATGATTCCAAACTCGGGCAGCACTTCGCTTCTAACAATTTTATTTTCCTTCGACGAAACCTAATATCATTACCACTAGATTTTAGTCTAATATTTAATGCGACTATTTACGAGGGATATCGTTTTTAAGTGTTATAAATTCTTTCAACCACTATGTACAGATAGGGGCCATACATGAAACACCGGAGGGAATGACCATTTTGGCATTATAGCACTTCGGATATCCAACAACCTTATGCGGCCCTTCAAACCAGATTCTCCGTACCGCGAGTAGTTAAAAGATATTATAATAACAAATTTTATATATATATATATATATATATATATATATATATATATATATATATATATATATATATATATATATATATAATGTTTATAAGTTCATAATAACGATACTAAACTTAAACATAATCTATATTGAAAGTAGGGTAAGCATATGTCACTTACAGAGGGGTTTGCTAGAAATCGGGTTCTGTAGGGGCAAAACTTTCCTAGCCGAAAAGCTCTTTTTCTCAGAGCGTTCTGGCACTCCGGGGCTTTCCTCTAGCACTTAGAAGTTACTAGGAATTTGGGGGATGTTTAGTGAGAGGGTAGAGAGGGAAAGAATGGTGAAGGAGTGAAGAATTAAGGAAACTCTTGCATGCAGTTTATAGTGGTCTGTCCTCGGTTACGTTGTGTGTACCTCAGTGCGCAAGGTGTACAAGCTTACACAGTGCGCATGAGTGGGCACGAGTTAAACTTCGGATGGGGCGACGTGGTTGATCCGTATCTAAGCTTTGCGAGAACGTGGCGTGTAGGGCTCCTCTGTACCGGGCGTACATGAGTACCCTCGAACCAGCCTAGTCCGACTTCTAAATTTTGTAACTTTCACATACGAGCTCCGTTTTCAACGTTCTTTATATGTACGAAACCCTTGTGACATATACCTTAACTTAGTTAAGATTATTTACTCTAAATAATCTTCTATCAAAAAGTCATTTTGACGCTTATTGTCTCTAAGATGACTAGCCCGAAACTGCGGGCATTACAATATATGATCTGTAATCTTAGTGATTAAGATCAGACATTTACTTACATAGGTATACATCCCTTAGTTAGTAGGATATCAGTTATTGTAATCATATATAATTGACATTAGGGTGAAACCCTAACGTAGTCTTGGTGACCATCTTTGTGACCTTGTTCTCTTTGTAAGAACCTTCTTTTTAGTGAAAGTATCTTTGTGATTATTCATGTTCTTTTCTTTTTCTATTTAATCTTTGCATTGTTTGTTTGCTCTTTTTTATTCATACTTGAGTGTATCCGATCGATACAAACCTTCAATTGGTATCATAGTAGGTTTTCTAATACATTCAAGTTATAATAATAGGTTAGAAATTTCGTTCTATGATATGTTCATAGAGAGTAAGAAATCGTTTTTAAAAATCCACGAAAATTAAAAGAAGAAGAAGAAACCTTTGTTATAAAATCATTCACCAGATATGATGGGTATTACAAAGATGCATATGGGAAGATAAAATAAGATATATATATATATATATATATATATATATATATATATATATATATATATATATATATATATATATATATATATATATATATATATATGATATTTCTCCTCTGTCTTGCTTTTCTGATTTGATGAAAGAAGATCTATTTTTTTGTGTTAAAGGATTCAAGGGTGAATTAGATCCAAAATACGAAGTTATTAGTCAGAAACAAGAACAGCTAGAAGTTCCTTGCAGGTAGCTTGGAGAATGTGAGTAGAAAAGTAGTGATCCAGCAAAGAAGCTCAATGAAAAAGAAAGTGACCCGAATGTCTTTGATATAGAGAAGCAACTTAAAGAAACTAAGAAGAAGAGTGTTCAGATATTGGAACATGGTGGTTGATCTTCTTCTATTCAGAGATACCACCAGATAATTGTTTCTAAACCAAATCTCTTTTAGGTTTCTAAAAATCTTTTACTAAAATCTGAGGATGTAAGAAAAAACAGGAATCTTTCAAAGTTCCGATTGACAGTCTCTCTCTTTCACACTAACTGAGCAAAAGTAAGATTACCTTGTATATTGTTTGTGTAAAGTTTTTTTTAATGACTTTTGCTTGATTTTCTTTTAACGTTTTGTGTAAAGTTTTTTTAATGACTTTTACTTGATTTTCTTTTAACGTTTTGTGTACAGTTTTACTTTTTGAAATATTTATTTATGTGCTGGTTTGAAGTAAAAAAAATAAAAAAAAAATAGAAACGTATAAAATAAGTATGGAGCTTGATGGTCACGTGGGTTTTCTTATCAAAAGGAAGATGAAGTAGTGTCAGCTCTAATATACAGTGACTTATAAGTTTAAGGGTTGTTCTATAAGTACTCCCCTTAATCTAATTTATCCCCCCAAAACTCAATCTAATCAATTTTTCGACATTTGATTTGACATCATTGTTTTGTTTATGTTCTTTTTGTTTTCTTTTTTTGACATTTCATTTAACAATATTGGACTTTATATATATATATATATATATATATATATATATATATATATATATATATATATATATATATATATATATATATAATAATAAGATTAAAATATAAAATAAAAAAGAATTAAAAACCGATTTTAAATAGTCGTTCGAATTTATAATGTCGTCCGATTTATAAAATGTTTATCAAAATTTGTAATAATAATAATAATAATAATAATAAAAATAAATAAATAAATATTAATTAAAAACTGATTTTATATTGCAGTTCGAATTATATAACGTCAACCGAATTTATAATATCGTTCGAATTATAAAATTTTGTTCGAATTTTGTAATAATAATAATAGTATTAATATTAAAATTAACATATAACAATAATAAAAATAATAATAATATAAATTAAAAATGAATTAAAGACAACAAAAAAAAAGACAAAAGGGTGGAATTGAAAAAGGGAGAGGATACTTATAGAAAAGCTTTAAGTTTAAATTGTCTTCATTGAAAATTTCAGCATCTGTGAGAAGTTTTTGTTGCTATGTGTTTCCCATAGTGAGACTAATAGCTCCTCTCTTTCATGGGTTGTTTGTCTCTCACGCTGGCTTGAAGTTCAAGATGATTCTCTCATTGATGCTTATGCTGATTAAAGTCTCACGCTACTTAAAGACATCTCAACATGATGTTCTTAAACTAGCTTCGCATCAACTTCGCCAAAAGCATGATCCTCCACTTCCATTGCCGTTGTTCCCGCATCAGCATAAGTGGTTTATGGTACTAGTATGACTGTCAATGTGAATCTCATGCCAATTTGTATGCTTACTGCCATGAACATGTCTTGTGGAAAATGAAAGTGACAGGAAAGATCCGTTAATATGTAACTGAACCCAATCAATCTCTCTTTGGTTGTAGAGGTTACCTTGGGTTTTGTTGTTAACCTTCAAATTTTGATGGCGACCTATGGAAGAAAAAGTTCCAACAAGAACACAAACTAGCAAACATGATGTACACGGGTAGTTTGGTCCAGCTTGTTTAATCCGGGCTGAACTTTTCTCGCTAACTCCTACTCATGTTGACCAAGCTACACCCATCGTGCACTCTGTTTTTATGTTCTAAATGTGAAGCAAGACCTAAAGTGAATCCTTCCCAGCTTCATGACGAGTTTCATCATCTCAATCTACAGCTACGACGATTTTCACACTGATTAGGTCTACCCAACAAATTTTTTATTCAAAGAGCTAATTTCATAGGGTCCCTGATGGTTGCAAACATGAAAATGGACATGGGACTGTTTCGAAAGGTATTTGTGTCATCTTGCTACAATGCTGGGCATTTTGTTCATTAATGGTTTCAACGGATTTTCATGAAAGCATTCGTCGCCTTTCTTATCTAATGTCTTCAGCCTCACGAAACAGTTGTTTTGCTTTATGATTTATGTTTGTTAATCTCAACTGCTAGCTTGTTTGTTCTTGTGAGTGTAAACCTAACTTGGGTCTAAACATGACATGAGTAGCTGCACCACCCTCTTGTGTTGACAAATGAATGCTTCCTTTGTTGACATTAAAATGACAACTTCGTATTTTCACATCATGAACACAATAAATTGTAGCAGTAGAAATTGTAGGCTTGTTTAGATATAAATAAGAGTTCTAACCTCAGTTGTAGAGCACCACTAAAGAGAAAGTGATAGAGTAATACTTAGAGTGAGTATTAGAGGGTTGTTTTCAGTCTTGTAATTGAGTATGTAAGCTCTTTCTTTTGTTCTATTTCTCAAGAAAAGTGTGTTTCAACCCCAACAAGTGGTATGAGAGATTGGTTAAGCTCCGGGGAACCATTCTCTATTTTTGGTTCGAATTTTTTTTGTCCCAAAAAACAATTTCGGAGTACACCGTTGGAAAGGTCTCGTTCCGAGGATTTCAAAAATATTTTTTTTTTATTTTTTGACCACCGGAAAGGCCTCCAAATCACCGATCAAGGTTGGTGAAACTTGCCGGAAAGTTGAAGAATATGAAGAATATGACGGTTGGAGAAGTTGTGGGTCGTCTTAAGACCCATGAAGAGGGACTTCAAAGCTATGGAGAAAAGGAGGACCTTCTCTATTGCTTACACATGCCGAGTGGGCATCTCATTCGAAGCAAAATGGCGAGAGAAACTCGTCAAACACTTCAAGAGGACGATTAGGACATGGTAACCGAGGTCGGGGACGAGGCCGAGGTCGTGGACGTGGCCAAGGAGGTGGTCGTGAGTACAATACAGATCAGAATGACCATAATCCTTCTCGAAAGGATAAAAGTAAAATCAAATGTTTTACTTGTGAACAATTTGGTCATTATGCTTCGGAATGTCCAAATAATAATCGAGGTGAGGAGGCGAACCTCACTCAAGCCAACGAAGAAGAGCCTGGTTTGATGATGGTAGTCTCACAAGAATATGCACACAAAAAGGTGTCTCTAAGAGAGAAGATTTGTGTTAATATTCTTGCATTAGGAGAAAGTCGAGTCGAGTTCGATGTATGGTATCTCGACAACGGTGCTAGCAATCATATGACCAGAGATTGCTCAAACTTTCGCGAACTAGATGAACACGTTACCGGTCATGTGAAATTTGGGGATGGTTCGACCATCCTATTTTTGGAAAAGGGTCGATTTTATTCGATAGAAAAAAATGGTGACCAAAGACTCCTTAATGAGGTATATTTCATTCCATGTCTAAAAAACAATATTATTAGTCTTGGATAAATGACGGAGGAAAGGAGTCAGGTCATAATGGATGGGTCGGATCTGACATTGTTTGACAGAAACAAAACTCTATTTTTGATAGTTAAACGATCCCCAAACCAATTATATAAAACTCCTTTAAGGAAAGGTAGACCGACTTGTCTTTTAGCAACAAAAGATGAACCAGCTTCGATATGGCATTCTAGACTTGTTCATGTTAACTTTCTCGCCTTATAGAAGTTGTCCCAAAAGAATATGACTATCCAAACCAAGTATGTGAAGGGTGTGTTCTTTCAAAACAAACTCGAATTCATTTATCGGATCAAACAATTTTTCAGGCACAAAAACCTCTACAACTTGTTCATGTGGACTTATATGGTCCTATCACACCTACGTCTATTGGAGGGAGTAAATATTTTCTCCTTTTAGTAGACGATTTTAGCCGATAGATGTGGGTTTACATGCTATCGAAGAAGTCTCAAGCCTTGAGTGCTTTCAAATGGTTCAAGTTGATGGTTAAAAAGAATTCGGGTTATCAAATGAAGATACTTCGAACGGATTGAGGGGGAGAGTTCACTTCAAAAGAATTCTCATTATTTTGTTAAGAAAATGTTATTCAAAGGCATCTTACAACACCATATTCTCCTCAACAGAACAGAGTTGTAGGAAGGCAAAATTGGACTGTTCTGGACATGGCAAGAAGTCTGCTCAAAGGAAGAAATGTCCCAGGAGAGTTTTGGGGAGAAGCGGTTAGACATCCAGTTTATCTTCTTAACAGCCTGCCAACAAAAGCACTTCCCGACATGACGCCTTATGAAGCATGGTTTGGCAAAAAGCCCAACCTTGAACATCTAAAAGTTTTTGGTTGTGTTGCTTTAGCTAAACTTGTAGGTGGTCACTTGAAGAAGCTTGATGATCGAAGTAAAAGATGGTGTATTTAGGTGTGGAAAGTGGAACTAAAGGCAATTGTTTGTTTGATCCGCAAGACCAAAAGTTGCGAGTTAGTCGCGATGTTGTTTTTGAAGAAAAAGAAGAATGGAATTGGTACAAAAACAAAGAAGAAGAGATGGCGACTCCCAAGACCTTTACTATAATTGAACCACAACCTCAAATACACCTCCAAACACCTCAAAATGATCCCGAAATCAACCCGGAACAACCAGATAGTCCCGGAATTGATGTTATCAAAGTTGGACAACCATATGCTGAATTTGACGACCCTGAATCAGGCCCACAAACTCCTGCCTTAGCCCCTTTTTCTTCAGCCTCGCCCCATATGGAAAGCCCTTCTAGTGATATTGGGCCAAGGGAATTACCTCCGTTTACCGATATCTATACTGAAGCCGAAAATGTGCTCCTTGAACCCGGAGAATTGTTGATGATTGCAGCGGATCAACCCTTGAATTTTAAAGAGGCGGTAACCTCTAAAGCATGGCAGAAGGCTATGTAAACAGAGCTAGATGCAATTGAGAAAAACAAGACATGAAAACTTACCAATTTGCCACCCGAACACAAAGCAATCAGTTTGAAATGGGTGTTTAAAGTGAAGAAAGACAACTTGGGAAAAGTGGTGAAGCATAAAGCTCGACTTTTAGCAAAAGGATTTGTACAAAAGGAAGGATTCAACTTTGATGAAGTTTTTCCACCGGTAGCACGACTTGACACCGTAAGGCTCATCCTTGCATTAGCAGCCTAACATGTGTGGGTTGTCCACCATCTCGATGTCAAGTCGGCTTTTCTCAATGGAGATCTCAGGGAGGAGGTCTATGTCACCCAACTAGAAGGATATGTTGATAAAGCAAACAGTCAAAAGGTGTTCAAGCTTTATAAAGCTCTTTATGGTCTACGACGAAATCCTCAAGCTTGGAACATTCGTTTGGATAAAAGCTTAAAAAGGCCTGGTTTTACAAAAATTTCACAAGACCCAGCTATTTACAAAAGGAACTCAAAAGACAAAATTCTTATTGTTGGTGTCTATGTTGATGACTTGATCATTACCGGGTCGAACACTAACGACGTTGTCGAATTCAAAAACAAATGAAGAAAGAATTTGAAATGACTGACTTAGGATTATTTTCTTACTACCTTGAAATCGAAGTTTCGCAAAAGAAGTGGGGAATATCTTTGCGACAAACGGCTTATGCAAAGAAGATTTTAGAGCAATTTGGGTTGCTAGTGTTGTAAAATAATTCTTTTATATCAGCTCAGATACCGATTGTTGAAAATATAAAAATCTGATCACCACAAAAAGGTTCGTTTACCAGTTACTGTGTGACAGATATATGAGTTAAAGGTATAAGATGTAGATATATATAAAGAATAATAGTTGCGGAATAAATATAAACATGAAAGCTATAAATGACTGAAAGTTATAATAATATAAATGACTGTATTTAAATGACGTAAAGCTATAATAACATAAATGATTGTATTTGAGGAGGTTTAAGGAGGGTATTTGGAGGGTGTTTGGAGATTATTTTGAGGGTGTTTTGAAAGGTATTTGGAGGTTGTAAGGAATTTGATATAAGGTGGTGAAGGTTGGAGGTGTTCTTGGTTGGGAGAGATGTAAGATGTATAGAGATATATTACAAAGGAAAAAAAAAGAACACTCACACTATAACATATGAATCTCTCTTACTCTCTTCTATCTCTCTCTCTCTCATTATCACCTACACTATCACATGTGCATATATACTTGAAATGTATTCAAGCACTTAGTCTTTTTTATTGAAAATAATGGCTGGAGTATGCAAGTTGTAGAAGAAAAAACGTGGGGTGGGGTGGCTTATCATTTCCCTGCCTTTTCCTTTTGACCTTTCCACCTAATATATGAATATATAATACATATACACATATATAATACATACATACATATATATATATATATATATATATATATATATATAATACATACATACATATATATATAATATATATATATATATATATATATATAATACATACATACATATATATATATAATACATACATATATATATATATATATATATATATATATATATATATATATATAATACATACATACATATATATATAATACATATATATATATATATATATATATATATATATATATATATATATATAATATATACATACATATATATAATACATATATATATATATATATAATACATACATACATATATATATATATAGTACATACATATATATATATAATATATATATATATATATATATATATATATATATATATATATATATATATATATATATATCGTTGAAACTGTTTAGTCATGCATATGTGTTTTCGTCATTCGCTGGTTTTCGTATTTTCCGTTTTGATCACGCATTCATGCAACCTGAAATAACTGATAATATTTGTTAGATAATACAAATACAGCTCGTCTTATTTCAGTGATGGTTACATACAATGTCACATACAAAGACATTTTTCAACAATTTCCCCCTATGTGATCATTGCTGAAATAAGGACAGGTATGATATAATCACATTGGCAGTTTAACTTTTGATGATTCGAGATAAAAGATTTGTCAATAGATAACATATATATAAAACCATAGTAATTGATTTGAAAGTTTTTGACTTGGTTTAACATATCTTATGTAAAAGATTTTCAGAAATTTGTTTCCGAATCAAAGTCTCGGGTTCGGTTATCAAAGGGTAGTCATATATGTATCTAAAGAAATTTCTTAAGATTTTATGGCATTATTTCTGACGACAAGTGGTCTAACAGGTCGATTCAGATGAACGCTCATAGGTATAGCTCACACTTCACTTGGGTGTTTGGTTGTTCTGGCAGCAGAAGAAGTTAATGATCACTAAAAATGAGTGATATCTCTCTCTGACGACTCACACTCATATTGGAGGTGTTCAGCTATGCTTTTCCTGTAAAGTCACTTAGTCTCATTATTAGATAATCAATCACATAAGACTGGTTTCGGCATTACTCAGCGGGTTTCTTCATTCATGCCATTAAAGTTCACTCTCTCTCCGTCGGGAAATACATGTAGAGGGGTTTAGCAATTTTCATAGTGCAGTTTGCAACTAAGATTCTTCAGTGATGAAGGCTACAGTATCCCAGGAAATTCATTGTTGTTGCAGCTTCTTCTTTGATAGTATCCTGTTTGTTGATCAATATCGATTTATTGTAAAAAGATATTTTGTTTTAGCATTGAGAATTTGCTACATTTGAGACCTTTTTAAGAGTATTTGACTTGAGTGATTGAGATATCTTCTTTTGTGAAAAATGGTTAAAACAAATCGCGGGATTTTATGATTTTTGTTTTGAAATAACCATTTGGTTGAAAGTTTGTTTGAAAATACCAAATATAGAATATATTTTTTTTGTTTTGTTTGGTATATCTTTATTGAATCCATTTGTTTTCTTGTTGATTTGTCTTTGAGGATTGGATGTTGATAGATATTTGTTTTTCCTTTGGTTTTCTTGTAAGGATATGTCGTTGTTTGCTTGATGGATCATGGGATCGCAAGTCTTCATTTTTGGTTGACTTTTATCTAGGTAGGGATAGGTGGCATAAAAGACAGTTTGTCTAGTATGTAAGAAATGAATGTATCGTCCCTGGTCATTTTGATATCTAAGCAAAAATGAGATCGTGACAAGGTATAATTGGGTATACCTTATAAGCAATAGTGACACACCTAAGCTCACAAGAAATGATTTCCACAATGATTTAGATCGACGAGGCACAAATTCTCACATGGGTTTTTGTTTTCATCTGAACCTCCTAACCTTATGTCCCTTGATTGTTTAAAATCGTCAATAATGAAATAAAATCGAAGGAAATAAAGTTATATACATTATGAAAAGTAGGATATTTGAACCTTCACTCCAATTGAGAATCAATATGACTTAAAATCTTCATCGAGCATAAGCATCTGAAAATTAAGTCAAGAGAAGATTAATCACAAGGTTCTATAAAAGCTTATTATGGCAAGTCTTTTATTAATTTTTTTTTTTTGAAGATTTGTTTTTCTGAATGTTTTTGGAAATATTGCTTATTTGAATGTTTTTGGTAATTTTTAAAAGGAAAGCAATTTTCAATTGTTTTTGAATTTTCCTTTTGAATGAAAGTAAACACACTTTTGTACAAAGAAAAAGTAAAAGTTTAAGGATAGATGTTATCTGGATTTAACATTCCTAGATGGCCTAGGAAGTATTGAAACTTTGTTTCATCGAGAGCCTTAGTGAAGACATCGGCAATTTGATCTTCGGTGTTGATGTAGTGCAATTCGATATGACCCTTTTGAATGCTGTCTTTGATGAAATGATATCGAATATCGATGTGCTTTGTCATGGAATGGTGAACGGGATTATGAGAAATGACAATTGCACTGAGTTTGCATCCATATGACTTGCGAACAACAGCTGGCGGCAGCGACGTATTCAGCTTCTGCTGTTAATGTGGATACACAAGTCTGTTTCTTTGAAGTCCAACTCACTAGTCTACCTCCTAGGAATTGACAGCTACCAGATGTACTCTTTCTATCTAACTTGCATCCTCCATAGTCTGAGTCGGTGAAAGCGTTCAGCTGAAAATCGGATTTAGCTGGATACCAAAGGCCAAGTTTGGGAGTGCCTTTTAGGTATTTGAAGATGCGTTTCACAGCGACTACATGGGATTCCATAGGATTTGCTTGGTATCTGGCACAGACACATGTAGAAAACATGATGTCAGGTCTGCTGGCAGTGAGGTATAAGAGTGATCCGATCATTCCACGATATCTTTTCTGGTTCAACAGGTTTGCCATTTAAGTCTGCATCGATTTTGTATCCAAAAGACATTGGGGTTTTCGCGGTATTGGATTTGTCCATTGAAAAGCGAGTGAGTAGGTTTTTGACATAATTCTCTTGGTTGAAGAAAATGCCATCAGTTGACTGTTTGATTTGAAGTCCGAGAAAAGTAGTCATCTCCCCAATCATGCTCATTTCAAATTTTGTAACACCAGGTTCATGGTATGATTTTATTTAAGTTTTTATCTTATTTTTGCCACGAACTCGGCGAGTCTGTGTCCCGACTCGCCGAGTAGCAGCAGGGTGGACACGGGATTTGAGCGGTGAACTCGGCGAGTCGATGCATGGACTCGGCGAGTCCACCTGTCTGGATGAAACTCTATTTTCAGACATTGCACCCTATTTTACCCATTCTAAAACACCCATTTCGTCCCATTCTCTTCCAGAAGAACTGGAGAGCGAGACCCTAGCCCATTTTGATCCTTGTGAGTGATTTTGGCTTGGTAAAGGAAGTTTGAAGCTTAAGAAAAGAAGAAGGAAGTTGGAGGGTGCAAGGAAGTGTGGTAGATCCGAAATCTACCCTGGGAGAAGCTCCTAACCAGGTAAGAAAGCCCCTTCTTAATCTTTAGTATAATAGATTCCCTTTTTGTCCCTTATATGTGGATTTCAAGACCTTAAACCTCCCAAACTTCGTGTGTTTATGCCCTAGGAGCTTAGATTTATGGTTTGGAACCATTGCATGTCTCAGTTTTGGCCAGAATGGGTGAAGAGTCGAAGGGTACTCGGCGAGTGCCAAAGTGCACTCGGCGAGTTCCATGAAGATGGCCTTAGACTCGGCGAGTTGGATAAACAACTCGGCGAGTCCTATGAAGATTGCCTAGTACTCGGCGAGTCGTTCTTCAAACTCGGCGAGTCCCTTGAATATAGCCTTGAACTCGACGAGTTGTTCTTCCAACTCGGCGAGTCATATGATCAGTCACTAGGATAAGAAGGGTTTAAGTGTAGGAGGTCCAACCCTCCGTAGTCGCACGTGGAATTAGCAATTTAACGTGTAGCTATAGTCCCAGAATCTCCAAAATCTCCAAGGCTGATGTTCTGATGGAAGATTGGAGCGATTTGTAAGATCTGTTCGTCGGACTCGGCGAGTCACCCCCTTGGACTCGGCGAGTCCAGTCGCGGGTTTGTTAGTTGTCCCTGTCTAGCGAGTCGGGCTGACTTAGTGAGTGGGAACAGGGACCCGATGAGTCAGAGTCGGGCTAGACATAGAAGGACTCGGCGAGTCGCCATATGGATTCGGCGAGTCCAGTCAATCAGAAGGTTGACTTTGACCAAGGAGTTGACTTTGACCAGTCATTTGACCTTAGGGGTATTTATGAGTACCTAATCCATGTTTACGGATTTATAGCCGGAGGGATTACCGGTGCGGCAGCCAGGTGTAGTCTGAGCAGGTCTTCGGCAGCTACTCTCGAGGTGAGTTTCCTTCCAGTAGGGACGGGTCTAAGGCACCAAGGCCGGCCCGTATAGACGATATGTTAGTATCGGAGTGTGGGCGGAGCCCGTATCTCATAGCTGAGTTTGATTGTGATATATACCAGTATGATAGAATTGCTTATACTTGTTGTCTGTGTGATACTTGTATGATATGGTTTAGTAGCGGAGTGTGGGCGAGGCCCGTATCTCCATGGATAGCAGAGTGTGGGCGAGGCCCGTATCTCCTAGCTAGAAGAGTGTGGGCGAGGCCCGTATCTCTATGGGTGTGGGCGAGGCCCGTATCTCTTAGCTGTTCATTATATGATTGCATGGTATGTGGCATTATGGGGGAACTCACTAAGCTTCGTGCTTACGTTTTATAGTTTTGTTTTCAGGTATCTCTTCAGCTAGGGAAAAAGAGCTGGCGTGGTAGCGGCATATCACACACACTCTTGTTTCCGCACTATGGATTTTCTGGGAGGTACTCTGAATATTTTACTATGATGTCACCGGTTTTCAGACATAAATTAATATTATGAATGTTTTGTAACGATGTTTTTATGTATTAACCTAATTTAAAAATGAAATTTTTAGTTGGTATTTTCGGGATGTTACAAGTTGGTATCAGAGCCCTGGTTTGAGGGATTCGGACACACCTTCGGGGGTGTCTGGACTCAAATCGAGGGATTAAAAGATTTTTATAAAGAAATGATTTTCTAAAGACTAAGTAAAAGGGATTTCTAAAAAGAAAAAGGTGTGTGATGTGCGCGACCGGCCGAGTTCAAGTAAGTTTTCCCCAAAGTACCCATACAAATTACGTTATGATTATCAATTTCAGTTTCAGTAGAACAGCATGCTAGAATAGGACTAAGGATCTAGGAATGATGCCTTATGTGCCTACTTTATGTGTTTCGGCTTTTTGAAAATTGCATGCTAGTACAGATCAGTCAGTATGATAGCCAGAGTAGTATATACTCGATTATGTGTACTCAATGCCCGAATGCTGCTTGCTTTGTGCTATTAGGAGTTCTAGTCGTCTTTCACTAACTAGTGAACGAATATGCTAAGTTACATATTGCAAGGATTAAATAATTTCAGAAGGTTGGGTCTAGCCCTATTTCGCAGCTCTCGTTTGAGTCCAACCGTTGTAGGGCATGACCTCTCATTCGAAGAATTATCTAGTCTGAGTAATATGTAATAGTATTCGCGAGCTAGTTAGGGAAAGAAAGCAGGGACTTCTTGTGCAGCTGATGGCAGAGAGTGGGATGGTGATTACTTAGGGCAAGCCTAGGGCGAGAGTAGCACGAGAACCGCAATATTAGTAGAAAGGACTTAGTTGAGTTGAGGCAATTCTTGACGAAAGTACGGATAGACGTGGAAGGTAGTATGGGCCCGTACTACTGAAAGCGGAGGATCCGTACTCGATTCAAAAATGGCCGAGACAAGACCGGGGACTTGTGATATGAATGTGAGCCTCGTTAGTGGAATATAGTATGATGGTGGTTATGCTATGTTTTGCAGCATGGTGACCACACGACAGGGAGCGGGAGGCTCAGGATCAGGAACGGGTTCGGGTTCAGGGTCCGAACCAGTTGATGAGGGTCTACGCGAGTTCATTGCGTCAGAGATTACCAGGGGCATCCTTGAGTCGACTCCCATCATCTTCGGGTCGATCAAGGAGGGTATTGTAGAGTTGATGGAGGATCGTCTCAGGGCGTTCAGGAGTGATATGGCGGCTAGCCAGTCAGGACCACGCACACTGTCCTTTAAGGACTTCAGGGGCAGTGGTGCATCAGATTTCCATGGGTCGAAGGACCCCATTGCTGCCAGACGATGGCTTGCAGACCTTGAGTCTGCACAGCTGATCAGCTTCTGCCCCGAGGGATCGAAGGTACGATTTGCAGCAGGGTGTCTACGTGACAGAGCTAGAGATTGGTGGGAGTCGGTTTGTGACTCTTTGGGAGCCACGACCATTGAGGCTATGACATGGCCGGACTTCGTGACACGATTTAGGGCGGAGTTCGCGCCTGCGGTGGAGCTCCAGCAGTTGGCACGGGAGTTCTTGGACATGAGGCAGACGACAGAGACAGTGGCGGAGATCACTGCCAAGTTCCGGGAGAGGGCGTTACTGGTGCCCCAGTATGCAGGTGATGAGGATATGAGGAGGACCCGCTACCATGACATGCTGCGAGCCGACATTCGGGAGCATGTCAGTTTTTCAGCTTGCCCTACCCTGGATTCTATGATTGCTAGGGCGAGGGAGAGGGAGATAGATCTGGAGCACATCCGGAAGAGGAAGGCAGAGGAGGGACAGACGATAGGGGCTTCGGGAAAGAAGCCCAAGGGATCAGATGGTAGGCCGAAAGGCCATTCAGGACCGGGCCGCTGTAGGAAGTGCGGCAGGTCGCACGAGGGAGCGTGTAGATTAGGATCGACAGGCTGCTACAGGTGCGGCAAGACGGGGCACTTCAGCAGGGATTGTACTGCCCCTGCTCCGGTTATTCAGGCATCTGAGTTGATGTGTTTCCACTGCAACCAGAGGGGCCAGAAGAGGGCCAAATGCCCCCAGTTGACAGCAGCAGCGCCAGTACAGGCGCCAGCTCCAGCGACCCTACGGATTACAGATGGCCGGCAGGGCAAGGCAGAGGCTCCGGTGGTGAGGAGCCGGGCATTTCAGCTGACAGCCGAGGAGGCACGCGCTGCACCCGATGTGGTGACGGGTATGATTTTTTTTCCCTCTGACCTATTTATATGAGATTTATGATATTGATATGTGCTCTGTGTATATACGTTTAGGATCGTTCCATGTGAACGGTATTCCAGTCCAGGTGTTGTTTGATTCGGGGGCTACACGATCCTTTGTTTCTCTTGCACTTAGCAAGAAGTTTCCTGAGTCCTCGGGCATGTTGGATTGCCCTTTAGAGGTCGAGATTGCGGACGACCGGTCGGTGTGAGCATCAGAGGTCTTCCGAGATTGTGTATTGAGGTTGTTCGAAGAGGGGTATTTGGTTGACCTAGTTCCCAATCCATTGCGGGGAAACAAGGTCATTATTGGTATGGATTGGCTAAGTTCCAATGGGGCAGTGATAGATTACGCACAACGGTTAGTACGAGTCAGAGCCCCAAGTGGGGGAGAGTTAGTAATTCAGGGTGAGAGATCACAGCGAGGGCCAGCCTTCTGTTCGGCAGCGAGGGCAAGGCGTTACCTTCAGCAGGGTTGCGCAGGATATGTCGCATATGTCATGGACACCCGGGAGGCGGGTAAGGCGACGGTGGGCGATGTGCCCGTAGTACGAGAGTTCGCGGATGTATTTCCTGAGGAGCTGCCTGGGATACCTCCAGAGCGACAGGTGGAGTTCAGGATCGACCTAGTCCCTGGTGCGGCTCTGATAGCCAAGGCACCGTATCGGTTGGCTCCTCCTGAGATGCAGGAGTTGTCTACACAGCTTCAGGAGCTGTTAGACAAGGGTTTCATTAGACCGAGCAGTTCACCCTGGGGAGCCCCGATTCTGTTTGTGAAGAAGAAGGACGGGTCGCATCGGATGTGTATCGATTATAGGGAGCTGAATAAGGTAACGGTGAAGAACCGCTACCCACTCCCGAGGATTGACGACCTCTTTGACCAGCTTCAGGGAGCATCTTGGTTCTCCAAGATAGACTTACGTTCAGGGTATCACCAGGTGAGGGTCAGAGAGGAGGATGTGCAGAAGACGGCATTTCGGACACGTTATAGCCACTATGAGTTCGTGGTGATGCCTTTCGGGCTCACCAATGCACCTGCCGCGTTCATGGACCTCATGAACCGCGTGTGTAGACCGATGTTAGACCGGTCGGTGATAGTATTTATTGATGATATCTTGGTTTACTCCAAGACGCGAGAGCAGCATGAGGAGCATTTGCGGGAGGTTTTGGAGACCTTGAGAAGGGAGAACTTGTATGCTAAGTTCTTCAAGTGTGAGTTCTGGTTGCGCGAGGTGCAGTTTCTTGGGCACCTTGTCAACCAGAACGGGATTTCGGTGGATCCGGCCAAGGTGGAGGCCGTGATGAGATGGGAGGTTCCGAAGTCTCCATCTAAGATTCGGAGTTTCCTGGGATTAGCTGGCTACTATCGGAGATTCATCAAGGATTTCTCCAAGATAGCATTACCCCTGACCAGGTTAACGAGGAAGGCTGTGGTCTTTCGTTGGGGGCCTGAGCAGCAGGCAGCATTCGAGACACTGAGACAAAGATTATGCGAGGCGCCAATCTTAGCCTTGCCAGAGGGTATGGAGGATTTTGTTGTATACTGCGATGCGTCCATCTCAGGTTTGGGCGCGGTATTGATGCAGAGAGGGCATGACATCGCCTACGCGTCGAGGCAGCTGAAGCCTCACGAGGCGAACTACCCGACACATGATTTGGAGTTGGGGGCTGTTGTGTTCGCCCTCAAGATTTGGCGACATTACCTCTATGGGGTTCGCTGTACGATTTACACGGACCACAAGAGTTTGAGGTACCTCATGGACCAGCCAAATCTGAATATGAGGCAGCGTCGGTGGCTTGATGTGGTAAAGGATTATGATTGTGAAATCCTTTATCACCCGTGGAAGGCCAACGTGGTGGCCGATGCGCTTAGCCGCAAGGCGGCGCCGATCAGGGATATTTGCATGCGGATGACAGTGGTAACTCCGTTTTTGGAGCGAATCCGGGAGGCTCAGCAGGAGGCTATGAAGGAGGAACATCGGAAGAGTGAGCGGATTGTGGGACAGGTTTCCTCCTTCGACTATGACAGCAGGGGATTATTGACATCACACCGCAGGGTGTGGGTTCCATATCTCGGAGGCGTGCGCCAGGTTCTGATGGAGGAGGCGCACAAATCCCGATTCTCCATTCATCCAGGGGCAACGAAGATGTATAGGGATCTTCGTCTGGACTATTGGTGGCCCTGCATGAAGCGGGATGTAGCATGGTACGTTGAGCGGTGCCTAACCTGCAGGAAGGTCAAGGCCGAACACCAGATACCACACGGCAAGATGCGGCCGTTGGATATCCCGCTGTGGAAATGGGAAGACATCACGATGGATTTCATCACCAAGCTTCCCAGGACCGCGCGGGGAGTGGATTCGATATGGGTCATCGTCGATCGATTGACAAAGAGCGCCCACTTTATCCCGATCCAGGAGAGCATCTCGCCCGAGAAATTGGCCGATATCTACATCAGAGAGGTGGTGGCATGGCACGGGGTGCCAGTTTCAGTGATTTCGGATAGGGATGTGCGGTTCACTTCCAGGTTCTGGAAGAAGTTTCATGATGAGCTGGGTACTCGTCTGCATTTTAGTACAGCCTTTCACCCGCAGACGGATGGCCATCCAGAGTTTGGAGGATATGTTGCGGGCGTGTGTTTTAGACTTCGGTGGTAGCTGGGATACCTATCTTCCTTTAGCCGAGTTTTCATATAACAACAGCTATCACGCGAGTATTGACCACTCTCCCTTCGAGATGTTGTACGGGAGGAAGTGCAGGACCCCGATATGTTGGGGCGAGGTTGGACAGAGAGTCATGGGGAGCACCGAAGTAGTGCTCAAGACGACAGAGAAGATTCAGCAGGTCCGGAGCAGGCTTCAGACTGCTCAGAGTCGGCAGAAGAGTTATGCCGATAGGCGCCGATCAGACCTGGAGTTCCAGGTCGGGGATATGGTTCTCCTGAAAGTGTCGCCGTGGAAGGGCGTCATCCGATTCAGGAAACGGGGCAAGTTGGGTCCCAGGTATATTGGACCGTTTAGGGTTGCATCCCGAGTGGGCAAGGTGGCATATCGGCTGGACCTGCCAGCCGAACTCAGTCAGATCCACAGCACTTTCCACGTCTCCCAGCTGCAGAAGTGCCTGGTGGACGATTCAGCAGTGGTACCTTTGGAGGACATCCAGGTTGATGACAGCCTGAATTATATCGAGCGGCCTGTGGCTATCCTAGACTGGAAGTCGAAGGAACTGAGGAACAAAAGGGTGGAGCTGGTGAAGGTGCAATGGCAGCATCGGAAGGGCTCGGAATGGACTTGGGAGCCCGCAGATGAGATGATGGAGCATTATCCGGAGCTGTTCCGGAAGGGAGCGGCACACTTCGAGGACGAAGTCTAAAATAAGTGGGGGAGATTTGTAACACCAGGTTCATGGTATGATTTTATTTAAGTTTTTATCTTATTTTTGCCACGAACTCGGCGAGTCTGCGTCCCGACTCGCCGAGTAGCAGCAGGGTGGACACGGGATTTGAGCGGTGAACTCGGCGAGTCGATGCATGGACTCGGCGAGTCCACCTATCTGGATGAAACTCTATTTTCAGACATTGCACCCTATTTTACCCATTCTAAAACACCCATTTCGTCCCATTCTCTTCCAGAAGAACTGGAGAGCGAGACCCTAGCCCATTTTGATCCTTGTGAGTGATTTTGGCTTGGTAAAGGAAGTTTGAAGCTTAAGAAAAGAAGGAGGAAGTTGGAGGGTGCAAGGAAGTGTGGTAGATCCGAAATCTACCCTGGGAGAAGCTCCTAACCAGGTAAGAAAGCCCCTTCTTAATCTTTAGTATAATAGATTCCCTTTTTGTCCCTTATATGTGGATTTCAAGACCTTAAACCTCCTAAACTCCGTGTGTTTATGCCCTAGGAGCTTAGATTTATGGTTTGAACCATTGCATGTCTCAGTTTTGGCCAGAATGGGTGAAGAGCCGAAGGGTACTCGGCGAGTGCCAAAGTGCACTCGGCGAGTTCCATGAAGATGGCCTTAGACTCGGCGAGTTGGATAAACAACTCGACGAGTCCTATGAAGATTGCCTAGTACTCGGCGAGTCGTTCTTCAAACTCGGCGAGTCCCTTGAATATAGCCTTGAACTCGACGAGTTGTTCTTCCAACTCGGCGAGTCATATGATCAGTCACTAGGATAAGAAGGGTTTAAGTGTAGGAGGTCCAACCCTCCGTAGTCGCACGTGGAATTAGCAATTTAACGTGTAGCTATAGTCCCAGAATCTCCAAAATCTCCAAGGTTGATGTTCTGATGGAAGATTGGAGCGATTTGTAAGATCTGTTCGTCGGACTCGGCGAGTCACCCCCTTGGACTCGGCGAGTCCAGTCGCGGGTTTGTTAGTTGTCCCCGTCTAGCGAGTCGGGCTGACTCAGTGAGTGGGAACAGGGACCCGATGAGTCAGAATCGGGCTAGACATAGAAGGACTCGGCGAGTCGCCATATGGACTCGGCGAGTCCAGTCAATCAGAAGGTTGACTTTGACCAAGGAGTTGACTTTGACCAGTCATTTGACCTTAGGGTATTTATGAGTACCTAATCCATGTTTACGGATTTATAGTCGGAGGTATTACCGGTGCGGCAGCCAGGTGTAGTCTGAGCAGGTCTTCAGCAGCTACTCTCGAGGTGAGTTTCCTTCCAGTAGGGACGGGTCTAAGGCACCAAGGTCGGCCCGTATAGACGATATGTTAGTATCGGAGTGTGGGCGGAGCCCGTATCTCATAGCTGAGTTTGATTGTGATATATGCCAGTATGATAGAATTACTTATACTTGTTGTCTGTGTGATACTTGTATGATATGGTTTAGTAGCGGAGTGTGGGCGAGGCCCGTATCTCCATGGATAGCAGAGTGTGGGCGAGGCCCGTATCTCCTAGCTAGAAGAGTGTGGGCGAGGCCCGTATCTCTATGGGTGTGGGCGAGGCTCGTATCTCTTAGCTGTTCATTATATGATTGCATGGTATGTGGCATTATGGGGGAACTCACTAAGCTTCGTGCTTACGTTTTATAGTTTTGTTTTCAGGTATCTCTTCAGCTAGGGAAAAAGAGCTGGCGCGGTAGCGGCATATCACACACACTCTTGTTTCCGCACTATGGATTTTCTGGGATGTACTCTGAATATTTTACTATGATGTCACCGGTTTTCAGACATAAATTAATATTATGAATGTTTTGTAACGATATTTTTATCTATTAACCTAATTTAAAAATGAAATTTTTAGTTGGTATTTTCGGGATGTTACAAATTTGCTCTTCATTAGATCTGCAAACTTAATACTCAAAGATTCATCAGTAGAACCGAAAATAATGTCATCAACATATATTTGTACGATTAAAAGATGTTTATTATAGATTTTACGAAAGAGGGTTTGATCGATTGAACCTCTTTTAAAACCTGATTCTTCGAGAAAGGTTGTCAATGTGGCATACCAGGCTCGGGGTGCTTGTTTCAAGCCATAGACAGCTTTCTGCAATTTGAAGCTGTGATCAGGAAATTTGGGATCTTCGAAACCTGGTGGTTGTTGGATGTATACATCGCGATCTAACTCTCCATGTAGGAATGCACATTTAACATCCATTTGGAATACTTTGAAGTTATTATGTGCAGCATATGCAAGAAAGATGCGAATTGCTTCAATTCTGGCAACTGGAGCATATGTTTCATCGTAGTCGATTCCTTCTTGTTGTGAATATCCTTTGACTACGAGACGTGCCTTGTTTCGAAAAATGATTCCTTGATCGTCAGTTTTGTTTCTGAATACCCATCTTGAACCTATAACAGAAACATCGGGTGGGGTAGGGACAAGATTCCATACGTCATTTCTTTCAAATTCTTCTAGCTCTTCTTGCATAGCTTTTACCCAGTCTGGATCTTTGAGAGCTGAATGTATGGTTTTGGGTTCAGTCATGGATAAGAAGGCTCCAAATAAACAATCATTAGAAGTTGCGGCTCTAGTTTGGATGCCTGAGTTTGGATCTCCGATGATTTGGTCAGTTGGGTGGTTTCTGGTCCATTTTATTAAGCGATTCTCTTCCGCTATAATAATTGGAATTTCAGTATCCCATTGTTCTTCTCCGGGAGTTTCATCTTGGAATAGGTTTGAAGGTTTCCTCATAAATTATGCATCGGGATTGTTTTGGATATTTGGGGATGGGGTATTTAAAGGAGCATTTGGTGTTTGTTCCAATGAAGAAGTATGTGTAGGTGGTTCCCCCTCGAATTGATCAGCATCATTTCGGTTTGTTTGTGGAGTTCCTTCAGTGGTCGTTCCTGTAGAATCAATAGAAGTAGTTAGAAGTTCAGAATTGTAAGCGGTTTTGGGTTGTTCAAAAAGTAAATCAAGATCGATTTCAATATCTCTGTCAGGAGAAGGTGTTTGTTGAATTGGATTTTGAAAAATATTTTCGATCATTTTTGAACCAAAATGTTCACGATCCAATTTCCTGACATAAAATTCATCGAAATGAACATCGGTACTTTCTTCAATTACTCTGGTACGTTTGTTCAGTACTCGATAAGCAGCTGAAGAAAATGAGTAACCAAGGAAAATTCCTTCGTCCGACCTTGATTCAAATTTTGAGAGGTGGTCTTTATTGTTCTTTATGAAGCATCGACAACCAAAAATATGGAAAAATTTGATGTTTGGTTTTCGGTTGTTAATGACTTCATATAGTGTTTTATGAAGATGTTTATGGATTAAGGAACGATTTTGAGTGTAGCAAGCTGTGGCTATTGCTTCTGCCCAGAAGTATTGTGGCAGATCAGCGAAGATAAGCATTGATCTTGCAGCTTCACATAGAGTTCTGTTCCTTCTTTCGACAACTCCGTTCTGTTGTGGAGTGTATGGGGCTGAGAAGTTATGTTCAATTCCTTTATCTTTGAGAAATGAATCTAGAGTCTTGTTTTTGAACTCTAAACCATTATCACTTCGGATTCTTCGAACAGGTCGTTTGAGCTTCAGTTCGATTTGTTTTATGAAGTTGGTCATCTCTTCAGGTGCTTCTGATTTTAGTCTTAAGAAGAAGACCCAAGTAAAGCGCGAGAAGCCATCAACGACAACAAGAATGTACTTCTTCCCTTGTATGGTTTGGGTTTTGGCAAGGCCACAAAGGTCTATGTGCAGCAATTCTAGTGGTTCGGATACACTAGATTCTAAGATGCTTTTGTGAGTGGATTTGGAAAGTTTTCCCTTTTCACATGCAGCACACAGAGTTTCATTATCAAGCTTCAGAAGTGGCAGTCCTCTAACAAGATCATCGCCGATCAGTTTGTTGATGTACCCAAAGTTTAGATGGGAAAGGCGGCGGTGCCATAACCAACTGATATCTGCTGGGGCTTTTGATAGCAGACATATATCGGGTTTACCATAGATAAGATCCATGTCATGTGGATACATATTTCCGGCACGGTAAGAATCAACGATAACCTCTTTGGTTTTGGCGTCCATGATCAAGCTTCATTGTTTGGTGAATAGAACTTCAAGATCGTTATCACACAGTTGAGAAACACTGATAAGGTTGTGTTTCAGGTCGTCGACATAGGCAACTTTCTTTATGGTGAAATTACCATTTGTTATGTTTCTATAACCTTTGATTTTTGCCGTCATGTTGTTGCCGAAGGTAACATCTTGATTTGTTTGGGTGGGTTTGAAGTCACGCAGGTAGTTTCGGTTTCCTGTCATATGCTTGGAGCAGCCACTATCAATATACCATGTATCATCATTGGGTTCTCCAACATTAAATACCTACAATTAGACAGAAGGTTTAGGTACCCAAATCTGAATGGGTCCTGGTTTGTTAGTTGTTGTTATTTTGGGTGTTTTGCTTAATGAATTTCTTATAGCATTTGACTTCACGTTTCTATAAGAGTTTGGTTTATTAGGATGGAATGGTTGAGGTTTGATTTTATTTATCAAGTTTTCCCAAAATGTGATTTGTTTTTGAAAACCTGTGGGTTTATAAAATCTGTGATTTGGTGAACGATATCCTAGATGTGAAGATTTGTTTGAAAAGTTCTCTTCACATCTGGGATGTGATTGGCGGTTATGAAAAGCTTTTTGAAGATGATGGTTTGGAACTTTCTGATTTGGTCGTTTTTTAAAGTTTTTGAAAGCGGTTTTCAAAAGGTTTTTGAAAAGGTTTTGGTTTTTGTTTGGAAACCTATTTTTGAGGTATGACGTATGGTTTAACAGGTTTCTTTGGTTTGTTTTCCAAAGCCTTTGGTTTGTTAAGTGGGGTTATGGTTGCTTCATTGGTATATTTGATTTGGTTTGTTGAAGAACTAGCAGAGTTTGTTTCAGATTTTACAACTCTTTTGATAGACTTTTTGGAAAGAGTGAAAGCAGTGTCATCTGGGCTACAGTTGATAACTGTTTCGTCTTCTGAATCTTCCTCATTAGCAGATGTGAAAAGATCTGGAAGAGTGGATTCAGAGTTTTCACAAATTGTCATGTTTTCTTGTTTAGCTAGTTCATTTTCAAAGGATTCTCTTCCGATTCCTGGTCTGTAATTCGTATCAATTTTGCCAGTTACTAAGGTGTTTGCTTTGGTGAAAACATCATCACTTAGTTTTCTAGCAATTTTGATAGAATTCATATTCCATATCAATCTTTTGTTTTCAGATTCAAGAAAATTGGTTTGGTTTAAAGAATCAGTCAGTTTTTCATTTAAAGTTTTGTATTTTTCAGTTGATTCTTGAAAGTTTTGTTTCAACTGAAGGATTTCCTTTTCTAAAACATCTTTTGTTTCAGAGGAAATGACTGACTGATTTTTTTGTTCCAAATCCTTTTTCTGAATTAGGGTTTGATTTAATTGTTCCAAGACGTGATTATAATCTTCTGATTTTCTTTCAACGTCTCTTTCCAATTTGTTCTTTATCCTTGTTGATTCTCCAAATTTGAGTTGCAAGGTTTGTAACTCAGATTTGCAGATATCGGAATTGATCATTGTGTCATGATATTTTTTGAGATCAGCTTCTAGACTTTTCTCAATCTTGGTTATATGGGACTCAAAAATTGATTTCGACAGACCAAGTTCAGAGATCATAGACCATACCTGTTTTATGACGTTTGGAGCTCTTGAAGGTCTATCAACACCAACTACAAAACAGAAGTTTGATTGTGTTGGTTCATTGTCAGCTTCGTCTTCAGAAGTTGGCCAGTATTCCACGTTTGGTTCATGGATTGCCATCAATGCTCTTTGCTTATCTTGATTTTCCTGTTTCTTTAATTCATCGGCTTTTTGAGCGTAGTATGCTGAGTCTTTGACTTTGGTTTTGTTTTTGGCTCGGCATTCTCTGGCATAGTGATTAGTTCCTTTGCAGTTGTGACAAATGATCACTTCTTCATCACTGTCATCCTTTTGACTTTTAATCGGAAGTCTTTCAGGAGCTTGAGTTTGGATTTGTTGGGAAGATTTGGAAGGGTTCTGTTGGAATCCAAAATTTTGGTTGTTTTGAAAGCCATTGTTTTGATTAGTGTAACCTTGATTGTGGAATCCTCTGTTTTGGTTTTGAAAACTGTTGTTTTGGTTATTGTTATGATGACTTGAGTTGGGATTGTTTTGAAATCCCTGGTTTTGAAAACCTTGGTTTGAATTGTTTTGGAAGGAAGGTCTTTGAAAATTTTGTCCAAAATAAGGTCTTGGTTGAAAACCTGAGTTGTTTTGAACAGGTTGAGGTCTT
Organism: Lactuca virosa; assembly: GCF_052849685.1. NCBI lineage: Eukaryota > Viridiplantae > Streptophyta > Magnoliopsida > Asterales > Asteraceae > Lactuca > Lactuca virosa. Next base: position 472,152,729 of record NC_136429.1, on the reverse strand, counting down.
GGTTGAAATCCAGAATTATTTTGTCCAAATGATGGTCGGTTTTGAAAATTTGGTTTAAAATTCGATTGACCGTGATTTGGAATAAATCTCTGGAGGTTTGTGTTTGCTACCAAAGCACACAGTTTTTGGTAGTCTGCTTCATCATTTAAATCAGATTGATCAAAAGAATTGTTCAAAAAGGGTTGGTTTTGAAAAGATGTCTGATTAAAATGATTGAAGTTTTGTTCATTAAAAGGTGTTTGGTTTTGAGAAGATGTGGAAACGAGAGCAAGTGGTCCTCCAAAAGCTGTAGTGGTTGGTGGGTTAATCGAGGATTCATACGATTGAAGTTCTCCATACAAATTGTATAAAGTTTCAGTATGAATGGCTGGATTTCCCTGAATGATGAGTTTAACCATCTTCCAGCTTTCGTAAAGATTGTTTAGAAACTTGAGATTTATCTCGTGTTGTGTCTTTTTGATGCCAAAATTGTTCATTTTTACCATGATAAAATTGAACCTATCATGAGCATCATGGATGGTTTCTGATGAAAGCATCTTGAAATTATCGAATTCATTTAAAACAAATGTTCTTTTGTTTCCGATAATTCTTTTATTTCCACAAAAACGATTTTTCAAACTTTCCCAAATTTGATTTGCGGTCAACAGTATAATGTCATCCATTTGACTTTGAACACTGTGAGGTATTCCAGACACAAGTTCCTTTTTGGCTTGGAGTTCCAACTTTATTTTGATTTCGGTTTGAGTGGCTTGATTTGTAGCAAGAGTAGCCATATTTTCTGGAGTAATATATGTTCCTTCTACGCATTTCCAGACATCTTCATTTATAGCGTTAAGATGAAGATTCATACGGCCAACCCACGAATTATACTCTTCAGGAATAAGTATGGGTGCCCGTGAACCAGATCCTAAGCTATTTGCAATGGAGACAGAGTTCATGTTGGAGTAATTTGCCAAAGACATTTCCTATTTTTTTTTTTTTTTTTTTTTTTTGAAATTTTATGAAAGGATTTTGAACAAGTGATATTAAAATGAAATTTTTAAAGAAAAGCTTATGGAAGGTTTATAACGCTAACCAAAAGTTTCGACAAAAATTTCAAAGTAAATCACACAAGGTCCTTTTTTTTTTTTTTGAAATTTTTATTTTAAAGGATTTTGAACAGGTGATATTAAAATGAAATTTTTAAAGAAAAGCTTATGGAAGGTTTATAACGCTAACCAAAAGTTTCGACAAAAATTTCAAAGTAAATCACACAAGCTTCTTTTTTTTTTTTTTTTTTTTTTGAAATTTTTTTTTTAAAGTATTTTGAACAAGTGATATTAAAATGAAATTTTTAAAGAAAAACTTATAGAAGGTTTATAACGCTAACCAAAAGTTTCAACAAAAATTTCAAAGTAAATCACACAAGCTACTTTTTTTTGTTTTTTTTTTAAAGGATTTTTAACAAGTGATATTAAAATGAAATTTTTAAAGAAAAGCTTATGGAAGGTTTATAACGCTAACCAAAAGTTTCGACAAAAATTTCAAAGTAAATCACACAAGCTCCTTTTTTTTTTTTTTTTTTTAAAAAGATTTTTAACAAGTGATATTAAAATGAAATTTTTAAAGAAAAGCTTATGGAAGGTTTATAACGCTAACCAAAAGTTTCGACAAAAATTTCAAAGTAAATCACACAAGCTCTGATACCAATTGTTGTAAAATAATTCTTTTATATCAGCTCAGATACCGATTGTTGAAAATATAAAAATCTGATCAACACAAAAAGGTTCGGTTACCAGTTACTGTGTGACAGATATATGAGTTAAAGGTATAAGATGTAGATATATATAAATAATAATAGTTGCGGAATAAATATAAACATGAAAGCTATAAATGACTGAAAGCTATAATAATATAAATGACTGTATTTAAATGACGTAAAGCTATAATAATATAAATGATTGTATTTGAGGAGGTTTAAGGAGGGTATTTGGAGGGTGTTTGGAGATTATTTTGAGGGTGTTTTGAAAGGTATTTGGAGGTTGTAAGGAATTTGATATAAGGTGGTGAAGGTTGGAGGTGTTCTTGGTTGGGAGAGATGTAAGATGTATAGAGATATATTACAAAGGAAAAAAAAAGAACACTCACACTATAACATATGAATCTCTCTTACTCTCTTCTATCTCTCTCTCTCTCTCTCTCATTATCACCTACACTATCACATGTGCATATATACTTGAAATGTCTTCAAGCACTTAGTCTTTTTTATTGAAAAGAATGGCTGGTGTATGCAAGTTGTAGAAGAAAAAACATGGGGTGGGGTGGCTTATCATTTCCCTGCCTTTTCCTTTTGACCTTTCCACCTAATATATGAATATATAATACATATACACATATATAATACATACATATATATATATATATATATATATATATATATATATATATAATTCATATATATATATATATATATATATATATATATATATATATATATATATAATACGTATATATATATAATACATACATATATATATATAATACATACAAACATATATATATAATACATACATACATATATATAATATATACATACATATATATAATACATATATATATAATACATACATACATATATATAGTACATACATATATATATATATATATATATATATATATATATATATATATATAAAATACATATATATATATATATATATATATATATATATATATATATCGTTGAAACTGTTTAGTCATGCATATGTGTTTTCGTCATTCGCTGGTTTTCGTATTTTCCGTTTTGATCACGCATTCATGCAACCTGAAATAACTGATAATATTTGTTAGATAATACTAATACAGCTCGTCTTATTTCAGTGATGGTTACATACAATGTCACATACAAAGACATTTTTCAACAGCTAGATTGCAATCCAAAAACCTCACCAATGGAACCTAAGTTGAAGGTCAAAAAGCATGAAGATGGTGAAAAAGTTGATCCAACTAAATGTAGGTGAGTTGTAGGTTGTTTAAGGTACTTGACTCACACTCGATCAGACTTGTCATTTTTTGTTGGAATTGCTAGTCGTTTCATGGAGGAACCGACCACTTTTCTTTTACAAGTTCTGAAACACATATTACGATATGTGAAATGAACCATTGATTATGGAATTAACCATGGAAGAGGTCGTGAAATTGAAGATTTGGATGGTTTTACTGATAGTGATCTTGGAGGTGACCCTGTTGATTGCAAGAGCACAAGTGGAATGATTTTCTATCTAGGAAGGAATGTGATAACTTGGAAATCCCAAATGCAAAAGACTGTTGCTTTTGTCCACATGTGACGCCGAGTTCATGGCAGCTACAACAACAGCATGTCAAGCCATTTGGCTTGCAAATATCGTGATGGAGCTCACGGGACATCATATCATGCCTATCACCCTTTATGTGGATAATAAGTTGGCAATCGCATTGATGAAAAATCCTGTGTTTCATGGTCGAAGCAAACACATTGACATTCGTTATCACTTTATACGAGAATGTGTTAAACATGGGCAAATTATAGGGGAATATGTCAACTCGAAGGATTAAAGGGCAGACATCTTTACAAAGGCTTTAGCATACGTGAAACATGGTGAAATGTGAAATATGATCGTCGTGACGAATCTCGAGCCAAGTTCGGTTTAAGGGGGAGAATGTGAGTGTAAACCTAACTTGGGTCTGAACCTGACATGAGTAGCTGCACCACCATCTTCTGTTGACAAATGAATGCTTCATTTGTTGACATTAAAATGACAACTTCGTATGTTCACATAACGAACACAATAAATGGCTGCAGTAGTCAGTGGCGGATCTAATTCATTAGAAGTGGGGTGCATGGCCCCCACTTAAAAATAGGTCCCACCAGGATTAGATACAAAAAACAAGTAAATAAATAAATACAATTAACTATTGTCCCCACTCAAAAAAAACATTGGTCCCCACTCCCAACTCATCTTTCATCTCTCTTCTCTTTCTGATTTTCTCTCCCGTTTTTCTTGAGTTTTAACCTAGAAACCAATTAATCAATTATACTAACTAACAAGAACTATATAGAAATCGCCTGAAGTTCCACTCCACAGACACCGCCCTCCGCTGGAACTTAGTGTCGATGCACTGCACAACGTCGGAACTCATCGAAAAATCAACGCAATATTCAGTAACGGATTGTCACTCACCACCGGCTGAGCGACACCGGCTGCTGCCGCAGACGATCCTCCTTCTTCTAACGTTGCACACCATCGTCGTCAGAAAGTTTGTAAGCTTACTCCCCTGATTTTGTTTGATTTGTGTTCAATTTTCAGAAATGGGTTTGAAATATCAACTTTGTTACATTTCTATATTGAAATGGGATTGTCTAATTGTCTTGCTGAATGGTTTAAAGAATATGTGCTTATTTCACTCCAATTTATGATTTTTTCTTTGATATTATGAACTAATTTATGCTTTAAAGCTGATTTTGCGTTGATTGTTACTATCGATGATTAATTTGTGTTCAACAGGTTTGATACATTTGGTTGCTTTTTTTTAATGGTTATGTGGCCCAAGGAAAAGGTATATAGCTAAAATGGTTTTGTTTAACAATTTTTTTGGTTAGTGGAATTTTATTGTTTAACAGAGGACATGAATAAGATTTATGCTTAACTGTTTTGCATTTCCAACTTAGTTACTTTTGTATTTGTTCATGCTTAATGTTTTTGTTTAACAATTTTTATTGGTTGTGTCTCTTCGTACATGACTAAGAATATAAGATATATGCTTTAAACGTTTCTTTGCTATGTCTCATCGCAGATTTCAACTATAAAATGGCATTTACTTGGATGTTTAATGTTCTTTTATTTTTTAGTATTTTTTTCTTATTAATTTACACGGTCAACGGTCAACTATGCACCCCACTTGATTTCCAGGCTGGATCCGCCACTGGCAGTAGTAATTGTAGGCTTGTTTAGGTATAAATAAGAGTTCTAACCTCAATTGTAGAGCACCACTAAACAAAGAGTGATAGAGTAATACTTAAAGTGAGTATTAGAGGGTTGTTTTATGTCTTGTAATTGAGCGTGTAAGCTCTTTCTTTTGTTCTAGTTCTGAATAACAGTATGTTTCAACCCCAACAGTTCTTCCCGACTTAAGCTACACCCATCAGTATATCATATTTTCAGAGAATAAGGTTTTCATCTTATCTACTTGAGAGTGTTGCTTTGCTCTGATGATTAGCTTTAGGAGAAGAAAGAACTTTAGAGCAAGCACGAAGAGAAGATGAAGAGAAATGAAGGGTAATCACAAAAGAAGAACAAAGGCGAAGAAAAAAGATAAAGTAGCATTGTAATGTTTTTCTTTTTTGTGGAATGTTAAAGACAAACTCAACACAGGGTATAATGGTCAGCCAAGTCAAAAGAATTGTTCTAGCAGTTTATGAATTGTAATAGCTTGGATTTTATTCACGCTGACTTCTAGTCTCTTTCGCTAATTCCCTAATCTTCATCGAGCAACCTGCAACATCTCCATCTTTACGTTAAATCTTTTATTAAAGGAATAAACAAAAAAAGAGAAGTGACACAAAAAGTTGTTGCCTCTGTTCCTTGATGCTCTCTTTTTTGAGAATTAAAAAGAAAAGCTATTTGCATGAGCAAAGACAAGGGAATTTCTGTCATAAAAGGGTTTTCAAGAAATTTAGTTGTACTGTCAAGAGAAAAAGAAAGCTGCAAATGCTTGATAGAGAAACTATCTTGGGACTGGCCTTCTTTTACGTGGACTACAACTAATGAGAAATTCAACAACAAGGTTTTTAGTCTCCTAAGAACATCACTTATAACCACTACATGATAAAGAATGGACTAGTGATTGTGATGTGTCTGCAAAAGAAATACAACGTTTAATATCGTGATGTTTTAACCACGAAAGAAGATAAAACACAATACAAATGGTTCAACAAGTGTATGATAAATATGGATTTTAGACAATGATAGAAGAAATTTGACAAATGCTAAAGCATGGTGTATCTTTTCTAAAGTGTGATTTATGTCCTTAAACAAACGAAATGGGTCTTTTAAAGTTCATATTTTGCCAAAAGCAGGGTCCAACTGTGTTTGTTCACATCCACCTGATTTCAAGGACCTTGAACTCTGATAGGACCTTCACCCTGCAATACTTTTGTTAATGCTGCATTTGTAAGCCTTGTGTATCAAGTAAAAGTCAAAGCATGGATTGTCACGTGTTTACAGAAAAGAAAAAGGACAGTGTTTGAACCAATGGACTGTGCCAGATACAAGATATAATTGTTAAGTTCTTCATCAGAATTGAACCTATACAAATGCGGATGTTATAATTTTTCTTTCATGTATATATATATATATATATATATATATATATATATATATATATATATATATATATATATATATATATATATATATATATATATATATATATAGGGTGAGGTTCAATAGAGAACAATAATTAACCAAGTAACCAACGAACCAATCGCGAGCATCGGAAATCATAACGATCAACGGCCAAGGAAATAGATGTACACTTTGACATTGGACGCACACACACCTGATTATACCAAAAAATACACCCTTTACAAAAAAACCCACCACTTTTTTTCGTTTAAAATTTCTTTTAGGCCATGTTTTTTATCAAAAAAAAACCGAATATACTGTTGTTCACGATTTTTCGAAAAAGCTCACTTCATTTTCTTTAATGAAAAAAGTTAAGGTCTATTTTTATAGAAAAAAATTAATAAATATATCAAAATTCATATTTTTTTGTACTTTTTAAACATAGATTCATATTCATGTTAAAAAAAAAACCGATATTTCAGTTCAGATTCACATTGTGAACCTGTTCAGATTCATATTGTAAACCTATTCAGATTCACAGTGTGCATAATAATAAGTCAGATTCATAGTGTGAATCTGAACTGATCGGAGCTTTTTCACATTGTGAATGTTAAAATTTGAAATATTTACAGTTTAGATTCACAGTGTGAATCTACATTGATTGAGGTTTTTTTTTTGTGAACTTTCTCAAATTAACAGTGTGCATAATAGTAATTCAGATTCACAATGTGAATCTGAACTGTTCGAGATTTTTCATATTGTGAATGTTAAAAATTGAAATATTTACAGTTTAGATTGACAAAGTGAATCTACACTGTTCGAGGTTTTTTTTTTTAATCGGTGTTGATGTTTATTAATAGCGTACAAAAAATTAATATTTTTGGTATAATTAGTTTTTTTTTTGATAAAAATAAACTTAAATATTGAAAAAACTAAGAAAACTAAGTGAGTTTTTTTCGAAAAAAAAAGTTCGTTTTTTATATATCATCATGGATCTCTATGGAAAGAGGACGAAAAATTGTGAACAACGGTATATTCGGTTTTTGTTTTCGATAAAAAACTTGGCCTAAAAAAAATTTTAAATGAAAAAAATGAAGTGGGTTTTGTTATAATCCGGTACATGTGCGTCCATTATAAAGTTTACAACCCTTCATTTTGTCGTTGATCGCTTTAAATTCCGACGCTTGGGATTGGTTTTTTGATCCTTGATTAATAATGGTTCTCTATTTAACTTTTCCTTATATATATATATATATATATATATATATATATATATATATATATATATATATATATATATATATATTCTTCAAAACTAGTAGTTAGTTTTTGTTTAAGTTAAACTTTTAATATTTATAAATTTTGGTAGTTTCTATTTTCTAGCTGATTTTATTTAGTTTATTTAAATTCTATTTCTTATTTTTATTTTATATTTCTTTTTATCTAAAAATCCAAAAACAAGTATTTACAGATGTTTCAAGCGAAGGGAAGAATGCACAGATACAGGTCATCAGTGAAGGGGGAGCAACAAAGACTAACATTATTATCTTTCTATTGATTGAAGTGACAAGCACGTATCTCTAGTGAAGGGGAGCAACAAAGACTAACATTATTATCTTTCTATTGATTGAAGTGACAAGCACACATCTCTAATTCTCACGATGAATCCTAAGCTCAGCTGACATGTATCAACCGGTGAAATCATCTGCTGATGATGAACTAAGGGATTGATGGTGAACTTAAATGTTCAAAACTGAACCTTGACATTATCTAGCACAATTGTTAATGTCTCTTGATTCTTACTAATAAGGGATACATATCCAATCCCTCATGCTAATCATGTGTCTCATTGCCACCTTGATTTACTTAGACATTTCCTTACCCCTCCCGTCTTTCGGGGGATAAATTTTAATGTTGTGTTTGTTGTTCAAATTATCCATGAACATCATAAGTTATTTATCCCCTAAAAGTTATTAACCCCTTGAAGTTCTAATAGTGATATCTTTTTTTGTGTTCAAAGTTCTTTGATCTCAGGCATTCATTTGAAGTTGATAGCATGAATGTTTGATCATGTGATGTTTTTAGATTGTTTCAAATGGGTCTTGGTGACGGTATAGGTAATGTGTCAATGCACATTTGGTTCAAGATTTGCAATTTCATTGCACCATTCTAGAACTATTTGATAGTTAACTATGTGTTCTAAGATGTCATGCTTTATGAGCCGAAACTGAACTTGTTGATGAACCACAAGCTTAGGGGAGCACTCAATTTTGACAAAGGCAACCAAGTTGAAAATTGACTAGCTGGTCATAAAGTTATATGGAGTTAGTTGATTTTTGGAATTCTCTCTTACAAACTCCATCAGGTATGGTCATTTCTTCCAAAGATCTTTGTACCTTTCATGATTTGACGGTGGCATTTCATAAGCTATGTATGTAACAGTTGACAACTCATTGTCCATGGAACAAATATTGTCGCATATGCCGCAAGTGTCGTGTCTTCTAGCAGTTAATGACCTAATGAGATTTCAATTTAGAAATCTTTAACCGAACAGTTCATGTTCCTACCTATTAGGACTAAATGAGCCATTCATATCTAGTGTTAAATTTGATAGCAAAGTCTATTCTTCACCTCGAGATATTGTTTGGTCACAAATGAAAATTCTTGCAAGGCAACAATGTTATCCTTTCTCTTAGCCAATATTTTTCGCATGTCCTTGACCTCCTAGACTAAGGTATGACATGGTACATTTGAACAAATTGATGGTGAGTCTTTGATTTTAAATTGCAACTAACTCTATGATTCAAGGATTAAACCACTTTTTGTTGATCGGTTATAACTGTCAATGATTCATGTTGATTTCACCTCAACGTAATTGAGACATCCTACTTCTTTCCCACTAGTCTTCTTTATTAGAACTTGATTATTCACTGTGCAATACCACACATTGATAAAAGTTCAAAAGTATGTGCCGATGGTTAGGCTATATATCGTAGTTTATCACACACACCAAACCATTCTTGCCCTATCATTCTTCTTAAAAGTTTTATGATCCAATCTCAAATTCTAGACACTGATGAGAACTTGTATTAAATGTGGTTAACAATTCGACATATAAAACTATACGCTGATGAGACTATACAAACCTGTGTTACTTGTTGTCTTACAAAACAAGAAAAGGACAGTGTGTACATTATTAAGAATCTGCAAAACCATGTCAATGATCTATAGTACACCAATATTCTATCATAACACATCACTCTTTCTCTCACACACACACGCACACCTATCATTCAGCTGCAACTCATAATACACTGATTGTTTCTGCTGCTCTTATGTCTCATTGGTTCTACTACTATCATCATGATTCTAACATTCTAATGATGCCAAAAAAGGGGAGAAATGTTAAGGTCCGCTATGATGTTATTTCATCATTCATAGAATCGTAGACACTCTTGAAAGAAGATGGTTATACATCTAAGGGGGAACAAAACTTCGTTGTTGATTATCTTGGGGGGGGGGGGGGGGGCTATAGAAGAAATTTTCAAAGTGTTTCTCAAAATGATTCATCCTCTCAGGGGTAGATAGTTTCAATACACTTTCATTTTCTCAAGGGAGATAATTTCAAAACGCAATAAAGTTTTTATTCTTAGGGCGGGCATTCATTATCTCCTTACTCCAAAAGCTGACCAGTTTTCCAATGATGACTATGATGATTTCGTTCAAGATTAGTTTTGACATCAATAGATAAGGAGATTTTAAGGTTACACCTTATGATCTGGTGAGTCAAACACTACACGCAGACCACCAACACCAACGTCAGTGTCAACATGAGACCCAACACCAGCACTATATCTTATCAGCGTCAACGTGAACCAATGATCTTGGTGATCATTTGTATATTAGCAAGTTATACATTGTGTGTGTGTATATATATATATATATATATATATATATATATATATATATATATATATATATATATAGAGAGAGAGAGAGAGAGAGAGAGAGAATAAATATCTAATCCGTAATCTTAGTGATTAGGATTACACCTTTACTTAGATACGTATACATCCCTTCACTAGTGGGATATCAGTTATTGTAATTATATATAATCAACATTAGGGTGAAAGCCTAATGTAGTCTTGGTGACCGTCTTTGTGATCTTGTTCTGTTTCTTAGAACCTTCTTTCTTAGTGAAAGTATCTTTGTGATTATTGTGTTCTTTCGTTTTTCTGTTTAATCTTTTATTTGTTTGTTTGCTCTTTGTTATTCATACTTGAGTGTATCCTATCGATACAAACCTTTTGTTTTCAAAACCAGATTTGGAGCCCTCTATTTATTGGGAGGAGATTTGAAACCCTAGAGATAATTATCAAATATAACAATTATCTACGGTATTCAAATCATTATGAAATATTCCATATACCTTTATTCACTAGTAATTAATTAATAAAACAAGTGCCTCAAATAAATATATTTTCAGTTCTACTTTTGTTCTTGCATGTAACCCAAAAGGACAATGTTATTTATAATAATATTACCGAGCTTGTTATGGCTATGGTCACTATTCTCCATCAATTATGTTCTGCTTAGAACCTATATTGATATTAATTAGATATTTGACAAATAATTTAGGTTACATTCTTCCAGAATTAAATAGTTTTAGATTGTTTGATTTTGGAGTTTTAGATTGTTTAATTTGGCGCTATTACGCAACTCTCGCATGAGTCTAACCGTTGTAATGATAGATTTTTTAGTCGAAATATTGTTTAATTTTAGTGGCATGTTATTGTATTCGTCCAATAATTAGTTAATATTGGTAGTAGTTCTTCCTCAAGAAATAGCAAGGTGAAGTCGAAGGGCATATATTAATAAGGTAGGGCGTCAGTAGATATGAAAAAATGGTGTGAAGCTTAGGAAAATATGTTGTTTTTGCTCATTGGGACACATACATATATGTTTAAGACCATATTTGGTAAGGAGCTTCTGAAAATGAGTCATATTTTTGACAACATGGTTTCTTATTATTTTATTTGGTTCTCTAGTAGGTCTAAGTTTCATTTCAAATGGGTTATGTGGCGTCAAAACCCAATTTTAACCTTATTGTATTGCTAGTTGAACTTTCCTTTCTAGTTTTTTTGAGTTTACATATTCTATTGCATTCTAAAAACAATTCTTGGGACAAGTATGCGTAGGTGTGAAAGGTAGTATAGGCCAATACTACTCGAAGCATAAGACTCATACTTGGATCAGGAAGAGCCCCAAAATTACTAAGCCACTAGTAGTTGGGTAAATAGTATGGCAAACACTATAAATTCGTTTTGTGTTGTTTCCATCATTACCTGTCATATGGTGATGTCTAGGAGAGTAGCTCTAAGTTCGGGCCAAGTGGCCATAAAAGATCGAGTCAAATAAACTAGACTTACATAAGAGAATTGGTTTTTAGAACCTCATCCGATATAGTACCGACTTTAGTCATTAAGAATGAGATAATCAAGTATCGAAAAAAGGATTAGAACCTTGCTTAGGGAAAATCAACTAGCAGCTAGAGTTGCTACCTGTTGTAATGTGGTTGTAGGTTGACCTCAAATAACCAAAGGAGGAAGGATCGATTTGTTAGCACAGGAAGTCTAAGAGAGATGGAAGGCGTATTCCATACTAGAGTCTGTCTCGTAAGGACAAGGGTTCAACCCGTTATGAATATTTTTACAATAAAAGTTCATCAAGATATGATCGTTTAGTTTGACATTGTAGTTGCGATAGATACTACGTCATGGGATTAGTTAGGAAGGAGCATGTGTGTACCCATTGGAAGTTGAGTATATGACTCAAGATTCGTGAGTGAAGCTCCATTGAAGGATGAAAGAGCATGTGTAAGTTACAACACTTCCATCAGCGAATATGTTCCGATTTATTGATTCTCACTAAGGAGAGTAGGGAAGTTGTAATCGTTATAGTGAGTATAGAGGGAAACCTGCGAGTGTCTTTCATGCGTTTACACTCAATCATTTTTAGAGGTGTTTAGGAAGATCATTACAATAGGGATAGTTGGAACTCAACAAGGTTACTGTTCTAGAGAACAGGAAGGATGGAGTTGATCCAAAAACCGTAGTTGTTGCTTGTATTTTGACTAAGTTAGTAACACCTATTTATACCATTCAGACATGTGTGTGCGTAGGTACAGTTCTAGACAACGTTGTGCTTGTCACGATCTTATCTTGTTTTCGTCGTGCTATGCGAGAAGACCGCTTGCGGTGGGGACAAGTAGTAATACTATGTTGTCAACATCAAAGTCATTAGATATGACAATCATGAGTCTCTTTGAGGTCAAAAGTAGCTACAAATCACATAGGCAAATCCAACATAGACTTTGGTCAGTTACGAGTAACAGCAGATGATATGACGTACCTAAGTGGGGTAGAATCGAACCTTCAGGCGAAAGTATGGAGGGCAGCTTAACTTTCTGTTTCGACATCAAAGTCCAGAAGAGTTGCGACGCAAGTGAGTGGAGGTTATTAGTTTCGGTTTCATGGTGAAGGTAAAAGAATAAGGAAGTCTTTTTCAAGAATACCCATAGGCTATAAGTTTGTCGAAGGGTTCCGAAGGAATGGTTATATTTTCCAATCATTAGGTAGGATCAAGGAAATTTATTGAATTTTCGGGTACAAATCAGATAGCCAAGAGGGCTATATAGGTAAAACAAGAGACGCTTAAAAGGGAAAAATTTGGGATGGACTACGTCCATTAAGAGAGAAGGTAATAGCTTCCAAGGTTTGCAGATTTATCAACAATATACATGATAGGATTGGTGGATCAAGTTGTTGATCCAGGTTCAACCAGAAGGTCTTGATGTTATCAGTAGTAGTTGAAATTAACTAAGAGTGTCTAGCATGAAGTTGAAAGAGTTCAAGTATAGGAGTGACCCCTTTTTAAAACCGGTGTAAGCAGCGGGAGTTGCGACGTATTTAGCTTCCAAGATACCTCATTAGTTCAAGTAGAGTCGTGGTGATGTTATTAAAGATTCAACCTTCGATGTAGTAAAAGACCTAAGTACTTCCTTCGAGATTTAGAACTTTAGAAAGATGGAAGGGTGTTGTTAGAGAATCGTTCAAGCTTTCAGGGTGCAAGGTTTTGGTTGGCGATAGAGAACACAAAATGATAATAAGAGACTAGTGTAAATTTCCTAGATATGTTCGTTCAGTTAAGGGTCGGGTTAGATAGATCGTCAAATGCGATTGTGTATGCGTCGGTGTCTTAGGTTACAGGATAGACTACGTGTTATGATTAGTATTTTATTAAAGGAGTAAGTGTGAGTTGATAGTATCCTATAGCACTCATTGGTGAATATAGGGTGAGAATTAGTCTTTAGAATACAAGCTACCATGTAATCATTTATTAGTGCGTCATGGTTAGCATATTTCTTTAAATTAAGTTACATGTTTGGCTTAGTTATTCCTTTTGTCGATAAGCGTGAGATCTAATATAAAACTAGGACCGCATTATAATATTCATAGATTGACATAGGACAAAAAATTAGACTTTAGCGTCCGTACAATGTAGATTAAGGACCTTAGATCGGTTGTAGCCTCAGAAGTTAAGTACCAGAGATAAGTTGTGATAAAATTTATTGAGGAAGGATGATGACTAGGTTCTTTCAGGATATTGGAATAATGGTTGTTAGTCTTCAAGACTACCGAAGGTTTGATCATGAGTCTTTAGGCCCGATGGGGATGATGACAAGAACGATCTGGCATCGTAATCCTGGTAGTTGGATAATATCACAACATATTGTGAGCATGCATGAGAACAAATTGCTTAAGAGCAAATTATGCCTTGATACATGTAAAGTAGTTAGAGCCTTGCGAGAAGGCTATTAGTGACCTAGTGTTCGAGGATGAGCAAACATTATAATGAGTCTGTCACCAGCATTGGAGTATTGGTTTCAGAGTTTCCGAACCAATAAACCCATTATAGTAATTTGGTTAAATTTCAAGATGTTGGAACACCTGAAGTAGGTAGCAAAACCGCTTGCAATCTTGATTCGTGTGTGTTTTAAGGATATACCATAGAAATTTTTCATAGGACACAAAGTTAGAACGATATACCATAATGCCTTTTGTATAGAAACGTTTTGTAAGGTGCATTTTGTTAGGGTGTCATAGTTAAATTTCCCCAGTTACTCGCTTCATAATGATTTGATGGTGTTCCTAGTCAAAGGAACAAATCGACATTTTATGTATAAAGGCGATCGTCAGTCCATATCGACAATTTCCCATTTTTGGAAGACATCGTGAGGATTTTAGGAGTATGTCTAATGTAGAAAATGAAATTCCACGGGAAATATCGATGCTGAAACATCCGCTAGATCACGATTTGATCTCGATAAATCTAATAAGATGGTGTGTAGGAATTGTCTTAGGGTATGCTAGGAGTAGGATTTCGGAGACGAAATCTTTACAAGTAGGAGAAAGTTGTAACACCTCGTTTTCACTCTATAATAGAATTTATTATAATTGTTTATTTATAAAATTCAAAGTATAAATATATTACATTTTATCAAAAATAATCTCCATAAACATTTAGTAGACGTCAATACGATTTCTGTAGATATAAAGAACATCCAAATTTGACTTCGTATGAGGAAGTTATGATTTTCAGAGTTTCGATGCGACACGGTATAGCAGCATGCAACCTAGAAATTAAAGTTGAGATTGGTTGATTGTTTTCCAAAACAATGAAAAGTGAGTTGCAGATCTCATAAAAATGAACATGTCGATATAGAGACAGTCGAGAACAAAGTTCGTATGAAGGAGTTATGTTTTTTCGTACGGACTTTAACAGTCTAATCTCTAGAAATATGAATTTAAAATAGAGATAGAACTAGATATTAAGGAATAAAGGAAATCTTTAGATCTCCTCAAGAGGATTTTAGGGATATTAAGAACGTCGAAAATTGAGCTCGTTTGCGAAAGCTATGGTCGTTTGAAGATTTCACGAAAATACTTGACTTGATAACGCGGTGGCCCGAGAGCGCACCACATGGTGGACCTTGGACCTGAATCTTTACCCGACACAATGACATTGTAACGCCCACTTGTCTTGCTAGCCATTTGTTATAAAAGATGTATTTACGTCGGTCAATGATTGTAACCTTTAAAAAGACTTATTTAAATATATGTGATTTGTGTGTATATAACGTTTATACACTTAATAAATAGCGTTAAAATAAAATTTAAGAATAAAAGACTATTTTGTAAAAGTAATCTAAATGAAAGTCATAGTAATCAAAAAAGCGAACTCGTGCATATAAAGAACATCCTTATCTGACTTCATATAAGGAAGTTATAACTTTTCAAAGTTTCAACGCAACTGTATGGACACTAAAATCGAAATTCAAATTGATTGAGTGTTAGCCAAAAGTAATCTAAACAAGACCTTAAAATATCCTGAATATGACCCGTTCGATATAAAGACAAACGAGAACGAAGTTTGTATGAAGAAGTTATGAATTTTGCACAGTCTTTTGCAGTGTAATTTTATAGATTGTTAAATCTAAAATGGACTGAGAATTAGCCGAAGGAGTCTAAATGAAATTTGTAGCACTCAAAATCACCTACGTGTGGACATAAAGAACTTTGAAAACGGAGCTCATATGAGGGAGATACAATTTTTAGAAGTTGGAGCCCGTACCTACCACCTTACGACGGAGCTCCTTTGGTTATGTGCCACATGTTCCATTTACGGAGGGGGAGAGTGCTGAAAAAGCTAGGACATGGCGTGCTCCTAGTGTAGGCGTGGTGCGCATAATCCAAAATCACCCTATATATAGAGCCTTTAGCCCTCAGTCTTCCCACACCTCAACTTTCCTTCCCTCTGACCTCTATGGTGAAAATTCAGAATCTTTTTTAGTATTTATGATATTTTAGCAAGGCTCTGGGCATCTGAGAGCTAGAAACATAGAAGCTTTCGAGTTATAGTTCTACCTACGAAATTTACGGACTTTTTTCAGGAAACTCTGTAAGCTAAGCAACACCTATTTTACTTTAAGTGTAACTTATATTTATATTTAGAATCATTATTATGAACCTATAAATAAGATTTATCTGTGATTCCATGTCATAATATTGATTGATCTACTTACAGGGGTAATTTCTAGGCTAGATTTGGTGAGGTGTTTAAAGTGGAGTTGCAAACAGTATACTTTTTATACCAAACGGACCCTACCTCCGATATGATCTTACATATTTATTCCTTACTTGATAGATCTTGATACAGACATTGGGATTATTGAGTAATCTAAACTATCATTACTCATAAGGAATATAAGACTAAGAATTAGTGATATGTATTCCAAGGTTATCTCAGAGGAAAATCTAAAGCGTTAGGCAAGGCACTGCCAAAATCACAAGTCATCCACTTTAACAAGTGAGTGCATAGTAACATTCAACTTACACATAGATACAAAGTAATATATAATTAAATGTTATATGTTCTTATTATTATTGTTTTTGATATTTGTGTTAGATGCAATTAATGACATGATGTACTTGATTTAATCGCATATGTATTTTTACCATATTTATAAAATATTGGGTAGAAAAGGGTCGAGAAAGAGATAAAATAATTGTGAGAGAGCATGTCAGAGACAAAAATAACGGTGAGAGACCATGCCCAACATTTTACTATTGTACTACTGAGACCAGTCATCTAGTAGAGTATTAATGATGAATACGAACTCTTCTAGACAGTCTAGTGGGAGCGTGTGTTCATTCGAATACTCTATCCCCCACACGGTTTCCTTATTAACATATATTGCTAAGGATTCCCCGAGGCAGTATTGTCTACTTGTTGTTATAGTAATCCTTCAAGATAGATCCCTTAAGATCATCATTTGAGGATCGAAGAACGAGAATAATGGGATTGAGTAATCAGGATTAATTTGTTTCGTGATATATATATATATATATATATATATATATATATATATATATATATATATATATATATATATATATATATATATATATATATAACAATATAATTATAATATTGTGGGTTGAAAATACTATGTGCTCACCAGGCTTCCCAGCCTGACCCACTCAGTTTCTTTGTATCACATGTAATGGTACGAAGGTACAACGATAGTGATGTTTCAATCTACTGAGAGATTCGAGGAGTTTGGTCCATTAGTACAAGAAGTTGTTATAACGCCTGTTATAACTTTTCAGAATGATAAGGAGAAGTTATGCCTCAAATATAAATAAAACCTTTCCCTATCATAATATACTCGTATGTCGATACAATGAATGCCTGCTTCGGTGTAGAGATCGTCACGATAAGAGCACATAGAAGATTAGGAAACGGTAAAAGAAATTGGTAGCCTGAGCCTCGTATAGTTGAGGGTGCACCATAGGAAATAACTGCACTAGAACCAATCATAATAGCAGGAGTTATGGAGATTATACAAGTCATGCTAGACCGAAAAATGGAGTTGTGCAACCTGAACTGATTGAGGAACAGTCAGAAGAAGGAAACTATAGTAGAACCGTTAGTCAAGCTGAACCACAAGTGGTTAGGAGAAACAACTCAGATGGAGGAGTTGATAGGTACGGATACAAGTACAAGGACTTTACGACTTGCAAACTGTGAACTTTTAGTGGGAAAGAAGATCCGATTGGAGTTATGGACTGGATTTATGAGATGGAATTAGCTTTCATAACATGTGGTTGCAAGGGCAAACTACAAACCACTTATGATGTGGGTCAGTTTAAGGGTTGGGCTCTTTTTTGGTGGAACACATTAGGAAAACCATAACCCCTAATAAGCCAATACAACTGACATGGGAAGAATTCTTGGTGTACTTAAAATACAAGTTTTGCTCGGCTCAAAACATGTTAGAAAAGTAGAACCAGTTCTTGACACTAAAGAAGGGAAACAGGTCCATTGATGAGTATACCAATGCTTTCTCAAACACGATGCAGTTTCCCTTATGAATCGTCCACGATGAGCTAACAAATATCGATAGATACGTGAAGGGAATACCATGGGATTACTCTATTCCAGTAATTCAGGCACCTACTCTTAAGGCAACTATCTCGGTTGCCAAATATTTTGAAGATATGATCAAGGGGAGAACCACCGACATAGATGAAGTTGGTGAGTACAGGAAGACTGAAGGATTCTCAAAATCCAATAAGAAGAGTAGATTCTCGAAGTCCAATAACAAGTCTGGGGGGTAACAAGGAAAAATAGTGTGACAAGTATAGAAGGAAATAATCTAGGAGATGCACTGAGGAGGTGACTTCCTTCAAGTGTGGGAAGACTAGTTACGATGCTAACGAATGCAAGGCCAACCAGGATGCGTGCTTCGAGTTTGGTAAAGCAGGGCATTTCAAAGATAACTGCCCAAAGAGAAAGGTAGCTGCAAAATCGAATGTAACGACAAAACTAAATGTGAGAGAACTACAAATGACCCTGGAGGCAGCAAGGGATGAGGCACCTGTCGCTTCAGGTACATTCCTAGTAAATGATTTTCCTGACAATATTTTGTTTGATTCCATAGTGAACTACTCCTTTATTTCTCATAAATTTGGTAGAAGACTAGCATTTCCTATATATAGACTAGATAATGCATTAATAGTCGAGGTTGCCAGTGACAGGTTTGTACCTGCTAGCAATTGCACAAAGAACATTGTCATTGACTTGAATGGGAATAAATTCCACGATAAATTATTACCCATTAAGTTAAATGGATTTGACATAATATTAGGAATGGATTGGATGAGCGCAAACGATGCTGATATATAGTGTAGAAAGAAGATAGTAAAGATAAACCCTCTTGGAAGAGAACCATTTAGGGTGTTCGGGGACAAGCGCCGAGTAAATTCTGGAATCACCTCTATGATGAAAGCCAATATATCATATTTGGCATCCGTGATTGATGAAAAGAAGGAGAAAAAGGAGATGCGGAGAATATCAGTGGTGTGTGACTTTTTAGAAGTATTTCCCGAAGATCTTCCTGAATTTCCCCCTTATAGACAAGTAGCATTTCGAATAGACTTGTTTCCAGGAACCTCGGGAGTTGAAGGATTTGATGATGAAACCTCAGGAGTTCATGGAAAAAGGTTTCATTAGACCTATTTCTTGAACCTAGGGAGCTCTGGTGCTATTCATGAAGAGGAAGGATGGAATCATGAGAATGTGAATCAACTACAGAGTGCTGAATAAAGCAACAATGAAGAATAAATACCCACAACCTAGGATTGATGACTTGTTCGAACAACTATTAGGCCAAAACTATTTTTCAAAGATTGATCTCAAGTCAAGGTATCAACAACTAAAGGTGAGAGAACAATACATTGAGAATACCACTTTCAGAACAAGATATGGACAGAAGGACTTTTTGTTTTTGTCGTTTAGGCTAACCAATACTCCAACAACATTTATGGATCTAACGAATCAGGTTTGTAAAACTTTCCTCGATAGATATATATGTAGCAGTGTTCATCGACGATATCCTGGTAATCGAACATCCAACAAGATTATTGTATGTACTTACATGAAGTACTGGAAGTTCTGAAGAAGGAAAAGGTATATACAAAGTTCTCCAAGTGTGATTTTTGGATCCATGAGGTACAATTCTTGGGTAGTGTGGTTAACCAAGAAGGCATAATTATTGACCCAACCAAGATTGACGCAGTAATAAAATGGGAAAGACCAAAAAGTCCCACAGAGATTTGTAGCTATCAAGTATTGGTTGGAGATTACTAAAGGTTTGTCCAAGGATATTCTTCAATAGCTACCCATTGATATCCTCGACCCACAAAGGGTCTAGCTACACATTGAGTGAGAATCATGAAAAATCTTTTGAGAAATTGAAGAAGAGATTGTGTAAGCACGAAATCTTGCTTTACCCAATGGAGTTGAAGACTTTGTAGCTTACAGTGATGCATCTCCAGTTGGGGTTGGTTGTGTTCTAACCCATAGATATAAAGTAATAGCATATGCATCCCAACAACTGAAAACCATGAACAAAGCTACCCTAGTCATGATATGGAGTTGGCAGCAGTGCTTTTTGCACTAAAGATATGGATACATTATCTTTATGACAAAAAATGTAAACTTTTCACCGATCATAAGAGTCTTCAGTATCTTTTTTATCAGTAGAAAGAGTTGAACATGAGACAAAGATGCTGGCTAGAATTACTCAAGCAGTATAACTGCAAGATACTTTCCTACCTTGGTAAAGCGAATGTATTAGTTGATGCTTTAAGTAGAAAAATAAACCTGGAAAGGAAAAGGCCAAGAGTGTTAAGAATTGAAATTATCTCGACTATTGTGGACAATATTAAAAAGCTCAAAATGACGCTCTCGAAGGAGATAATCGGATGGAAGAACGTATGGGCGAGATGTTAGAGTTCTAAACAAACAACCAAGGGTTGAAGTTATTGAAAAAAAGAATTTGGGTGTGAAAGATGGGAGGAATGACGGATCTTCTCATGGAAGAGTCACAAAAGATGATGTACTCAATTCATCCAGGCAGCACCAAGATGCATATAGATTCGAAACCATATTACTGGTGGCCAATGAAGAAGCTCGATGTCATTAAGTATGTGGTTAAGTATGTGACTTGTGCAAGATTTAAATTGAAACATCAGAACCCATATGGGAATTTGTAACCTTTACTGGTACCCATGGGTAAATGGGAGGACATTCCCATGAATTTTGTAACCACGTTACCCAGGACGAAGGGAGGTCACGATATGATTTAGGTGATTGTGGAACGATTTACAAAGAATTCACATTTCATAGCAGGCAATGAGAATGGTCTATGAAAAAGCTCACCAAGGTGTACGTGAAAGCTCACAGTGTTCCCTTAACGATTGTATCAGACCGAGACAGTCGTTTCACTTCTTGATTTTGGAATATTTTACACGAATAGATGGGTATGAAATTGTATTTGAGTACGATCTACCATCCATATATTGATGGTCAAAGTGAGAGAATGATTCAAACACTGGAAGATCTGTAAAGCGCTTGTACTTTGGAATTCATGGGTAACAGGGATAAGAATCTACCATTGGTCAAATTTTCCTACAACAATAGTTACCATTCATGCATTGAGATTGGATGTTATCATGCCTTGTATGGATGGAAGTTTCGTATGCTATCTTGTTGGATTGAAGCCGGAGATAAGTATTTTATGGAGCCTGAGATTGTCCATCAGGCCGCCAAGAAATTAAAAGTGATCAAAGAAAGGATGCTAGCAGCTTAGAGCCATCAAAAGAGTTATGTAGATAAGAAGAGACAATTGATTACTTTTGAATTTAGGGACCAACTGTTGGTCAAAATATCTATGTGGAAGGGACTTATTAGATTTGGAAATTATGTGAAGCTAAGTCAAGGTTCATTAGACCGTTCAAAGAGTTTCAGAGAACTAGGAACCAAGCTTATAAGCTGGAGTTGCCAGCTGAACTGCAAGGTATTCATAACACATTTCATGTTTGTTACTTGAATAAGCTCATGAGATGAGTTCCCGATATGATCCCACTTTCAGAGTTAAGAATCAATGAAAACAAGAGGTTGATTGAAGAGTCGGTGTTGAATCATAAAAAGTGACCCTCTTGAACTCCAGTTACCGCAACCTCTTCAGCTACCGCAGCCATCCAACACCCGCAGTCAACTTCTTCATCAGCAACCGCAACTGGAGTCTCTTCCTACCGCAGTCACTTAACTAGATTACTTTACTTGTCTTTTATTGTAACACTCTCTTTTGTCCAGTATGCCTTGCATGGCTACTCTTAGAGAGGTAATCTAGTGTACATCGTGAGTCTCTATAAATAGAGCTCATTCTCATTGTATTCAAATACACTTACACGCATCTATCTATTCTGAATACACTTCTCTGAAGTTATCTTTTCTACGCATCACTTCTTACTCTCAATTCTTACTAGAACATAACTGATTATAACCTCTCTCCGAAGCAAGTCTTCTGTGACTTAATCACTAAGTTTGATCTTCCTTATTAACTTGGTTTGAATGCATTCCATGTTAAGAATCAACTTAAGTGTATACTTGATATAATTATTGCTGTCATTTCTATTACTTTACTTTTCCGCAACTAACTCTCTAACTTATTAATATTATTGTTGAGCTTTTAGATCCTTCGAGATTAACTATTCCGCAATCCTATTTGTTCTAACGTTTGATCAAGTGTGTCTCTATTTTTTTCTCTCAACAATTGGTATCAGAGCCATAGTAGTTGCTTTTTGAAAATGGAACTCTGATTTTCAAAGGGTCTTCTATACCACTAAAGCTCATTTCTTCAAAAAAAAAACAATTTCAAATGGCACAATCGTTATCTCTGAACGTTTCCAACAGTGTTGGTGGTTCTAACCGAGCACCAATACTGGTAGCAAGTGAATATCATCACTGGTCACAAAGAATGGAAAGATACTTAAGGAGACTTGGTAGAGATGTATGGCGATCCGTAGAAGAAGGACCTCATGTCCCAGTCCTTACACCAGTCCAAACTGACGGCGCTACAACCAGACTAGGAGGAGGACAAGCAGTCATGAGCCGTCCCACCAAGGATGATCTCGATAAAATGGAAAATGATGTTGTTGCTTTTTATGAAATCTCCTGTGGAGTTGCTCCTGACAACTTCGATATTATCATAAATTGCAAATCAGCAAAAGAGATCTGGGAAGTTCTCAAGAATCTGTACGAAGGCTCAGAACAAGCACAAGACAAGAAACTTACTACCGCACTCAATGAGTTCAACAACTTCAAAGCTCATACCGGCGAAAGCTTGGAAGATTCCTTCAAAAGGTTCAACTTGATAGTCACCAAGTTATCCAATGCGGGCACCATCCGCAGTAACCATGAAACAAATCTTCAGTTTCTTAATGGTTTGGGAAGACATTGGACTACGGCTAAGATGATAGTCCAGGGCGATAGAAAGATTCACTCTTTGTCACTCTACAAGCTCTGTGGAGAGTTGCAAGCGCAAGAATCCACCGTACTCAAAGACTGTGCTGACTTCGGATGACCACTTGCTCTCATAGCACAAGCCCCACCACAGTCATCCTACTCTTCCTCGTATGACACTCCACCGCAGTCATACGAAGCAGATTCAGAGTATGATGATGAAGAAGAATTTCAGAAGGCTATTGCCCTGGTTAGCCAACAGTTCAACCGTCTACCACCTCCTTCCTATCGCAAGATTCAACATTTCAACAAACCTCCATTCAACCGTAACTTCAGTCCACAGAATAATCATTCTCGTTATCCAAAAGGTTCTCATCCACCACCGCAATCTCAAAATACTCAACCAAAGGAGGTACCGCAGTCTACTCCAACCACTGACTCCGGTACTACCTCTAAAGACAAGACTGATATTGTGATTTGTTACAAATGCAACAAAGAGAATCACTTTGCAAGAGATTGGAAGGCCAATATAGTAAAAGACAGAGCATTCTATCTTCGAATGGCTTAAGAGTTGGAAGACAAGGAAAAGGCAAGGGCATATGTAGCCCATGTCAAAAGAGACCATCAAGTTTGGTCATCCGGAGATGAAGATGAAGCCATCAGCAGTGTCAAAGGAAAAGGGAAAATCTGCATGCTGGCAACTGCGGATGATGATGAGTCTACAAAGCTGGAAAAGAACTACTGCTACATGGCAAAGGATGGAACTCTAAGCATCGTCGAGCAGGTAAAACACATGATCCAAACTCTAAACTATAGCATGCATGACTGTCAACCATACACAGATGATCTTAATGACACTTGTGCTGCCGTCCTTACAGACTATAGCAAAGCCTTAGATGAGAAGAACATTGTGTCCCAAGAAATGTTCCATGTGAGAGGACGCCTGGCTAACAAAAGACTCAAAATGGCTATGTTAGAAAAAGACTTAGAGTTAGAGAAAGATGCAAGAATGCTGAGTGAAACACAATTAGAGATAACTTTGAACCAGAGAGATTTAGCTCATAGTGAAATTGTACGCTTAAATCTTTTAATCGAAAAATTGTTCAATGAAAGTGAAGCTATTGAAAATTTCGTAAATAATGGCACTATGGACAATACATACAATTGGGGTTGGTCAAATGGATATCCTACCGCAATGGATTCCTCACCCCGGTTCAACAAAGACAGACTGTATGTCCCTCCAGACCGAGAATTTCATTTCCCAGTCAATGACAAGACCTTCCCCAAAGACATTAAAACTCACTTCGGTAGACTCCATAATCTAAGCAATAATTGTGTCATTGAGGAAATTGTGCCTGAGGTTTTGGGTCACACAAGTGATCAAATTCCTATCTGTGGCACCATTTACCCAAATTCTCAAACCTCATCCGTAGTTGAGGAAGAATTTGTCATTGAGGGCCCCGAAGTCTTAAAAGACTTTCCATCTCTGCCCTCAGACCGCAGTGTCTCACACTATAGTCAAAAGTCCTTCAAGAGTCCCACTGAAGTCCCAACTAAGACTTACTCTGCAGTAGTAAAATCTTCACTACCGCAATCCTCGATAAAAGGAACCGTGACCCTTCAACCGATTCATCATGAATTACCTATAGAGAACTTTGAAGTGGGTCAATGCTCACTGACCCCAGAATCTTCAAGTTCGGATAACTCAAGCCCACGTTTTCAAAATCATTCTAAGAATTCCAGGAAACCGCAGTTGAACAACAATGACTGCGGTTCACCAAAATCCTTGGCCAAAAAGGCCTTCAAAGAGGAAATTAGATCTCGAGGCACAAATAGACACACTTTTTCAAAAAATAAGAAGCATGTCAGAATTCCAAAGTCCAAGAGTCCAGAAAAATTTGTTTTCTCACACTACTTTTCAAAAAACTCTCCCACCAAGAAAACAAACAAAAGGGAAAGTCCAGCTTCAAAAGTCATTCCTACTTCTTCTGACACAACCCAAAGGGTGTTCAGTCTTTTCAAAACAATAGTTTTCAGGTCTATTCCTCAAATGATCCTAAATGGAAAGGGATTTTATCCACTCCAACACTTTCAAAGCCACGTCAAAATTTCAACAAATGGAAGGGTATTCTACCAAATCCACCAAAAAGGACTCAAAGATTTGCGCGTGCTAAACCTTTTCAAAAACAAACTTTTTCAAAATCCAACAACTTTCATGTCATGGATTACCAACCTCGGACCGGTAACAAGTCCAATTCATCCTATAGACCGCTGACCAAGCATAGTGTCAGATCAAAAGACAAAATCTCTTTTTGTAAATGTCAGTATAGTTGTCAAAAGGATTCATCCTATTGCAAATCTAGTCGGAGTCAGAAACCTCGTACTTTTTCGAAAACTCACAACACTCCAATTCTGCACAAACATCCAGGACTAGGATTAAAAGTTGACAAGAGACTCGTCCCTGCAACCTCGGTCCATGCATCATTCTGTAATTCACCAATTGCCCCAGGCTCCAAACTAGTTTGGATGCCTAAACTAACCGTGTAATTCTCAGGCTTTGTGCAAGGAGGAACAAGAAGAAGAATGGTTAATTGACAGTGCCTGCTCCTTGCACATGACCGGAAGGTTAGAATACCTTCGGGATTTCAGGCCTATATGCAATGGTGGAAATGTCACATTCGGCAACAATGCGAATGGGGTCATCCGAGGTTACGGTGTTCTCACTACGGGGAATTTCTCTATTCAGAAGGATGCCTATGTAGAAAGCCTTAAACACAATCTCATCAGTTCTGCTATGTAATGACTAGTGACAGAAACACCTGTCTGATCAAATCCAGATCCGAAGGTACCATGTATCCTTTGGATGTCTCTCTGATCATTGGCAGACCGCAGTTGTGTTTCCTGTCCAAAGCTGTATCCGAAGTCAGCTGGCTATGGCACCGCAAGCTAGCTCATCTCAACTTCAGGTACATCAACAAATTGGTCATAGGAGAACTAGTTAGAGGTCTCCCTATTCTCAAATTCAGCAATGATACTCTTTGTACGGCTTGTGAATGTCGTAAACAATCCAAAGCAAGTCACCCTCTGGTAATGGACTCTTCAATTTCTGAACCACTGGAGCTATTGCACATTGATCTCTGCGGTCCATCTACCGTAGCCAGTCTCCATCATAAAAAATACATAATGGTTATTGTAGATGACTTTACACGCTTCATATGGGTCTTCTTCCTCAGACTCAAGTCAGAAACACCGCAGATTTTCATCAACTTCATCAAAGAGATCGAACTTCAGATCAAGCTTCCAGTAAGAAGGATCCGCAGTGATAATGGAACCGAGTTTACTAATCATCTCCTCAACAGTTTCTTGGTGTCCAAGGGCATCTCTCACAACTTCTCAGCTCCCTACACACCGCAACAAAATGGGGTAGTAGAGAGAAGGAACCGCACTCTAGTAGAAGCAGCCAGATCTATGCTCAACTTCGCACACCTTCCTCTCTACTTCTGGGCTGAAGCTGTAGCCACCGCATGCTTTGTTCAAAACCAAAGCATTGTGTGCAAACGTCTCAATAAAACACCATATGAGGGCCTTAACAACCGCAAGCCAAATGTTCACTTCTTTCATATCTTTGGGTGTAGATGTTTCGTGATCAACAACAAAGATCAGCTTAACAAGTTTGCACCGAAGTCTGATGAAGGCATTTTCCTTGGTTATTCCACTAACAAGGTTGCTTATCGAGTGATCATCAGACGTACAAGGCTCATCATTGAAAGCTTCAATGTGAAATTTGATGATTCTTACATCCGCAACGCCCCTCCATCTACTGAAACCACCGCAATCATGGAAAGCGATATTCCTGCCACTTCAGGTCCTTTAAATCTAGTTGAAGTCAATTATGACGATCTTTTTGATCCTGTTGAAATGGCGAAACTATCCGAAGTTCTTGTGTCACCCGCAGCTCAACAACAACACGATGATGTTTCTGGACCATCTCTATCTGAAGTAGCATCTCTCAATACTTTCACCTCTCCGGTTGAGGGGGAAAGCTCTACTCCGGATCTAGCAACAACCGTTGAGGTTCCAGTACTTGATGCTACTCAAGTTCCTATCCGGAGAGAATCATTACCATCAAACGTATCTTCAGATTCGGATGATGAACTCATACAGAACATTGACACGAGAACCGATCCAAGGATTATCACTCTCCCATCTGCAGTCCAGGGGGAACCTTCTCAGGTTCCAGAGGAACTCCCATCCGCAATCCAGCGGGAACCTCTTCCAACTGCTCAAGAAAATTCCATTCTCGTTCCAACAAACCAAGATGACTCAGCAGGATGTTCTCAAGTCCAGGGGGAACTGCCATCTCCAACCGCAGATTCTTCTGATATTCAAGATATTCCCTCTACCGCAGCTGCTGATCATCTGCAGTCCCGTCTACACGTATGGACGAAGGACCACCCACCAGGTCAAATCATTGGCAACCCATCCGCACGTATCCAAACTCGATCTTCCAAGGACCTATCTGACCACTGCCACTACGCAACATTTATGTCCTCGGTAGAGCCCAGAACGATCAAAGAAGCATTGCTCGAACCGGACTGGATAGCTGCAATGCAAGAAGATCTAGAAGAATTTCAAAGAAACAAAGTTTGGCAGCTCGTTCCGAAGCCACGTGGTCACACCATTGTTGGCACTAGATGGGTGTTCAAAAACAAGCTGGATGAATCTGGTGCGGTAGTCAGAAAAAGGCAAGGATAGTTACAAAGGGGTATAGTCAACTTGAAGGCATTGACCACGATGAAACGTATGCTCCGGTAGCACACATGGAAGCTATCCGGATCTTCCTAGCATACGCAGCCCACAAGAACGTCAAGGTACACCAAATGGACGTTAAGAGTGCCTTTCTCAATGGGGAATTAAAAGAAGAGGTTTACCTTCAGCAACCTCCAGGTTTTGAAAATGTTGAATTCCCAGACCACTGCTACAAGCTTGAAAAAGCAGTCTACGGTCTGAAGCAAGCCCCAAGAGCATGGTATGATAGTCTTTCTGAATTCCTTGTCTCATCCGGGTACAAGAGAGGAGTGATTGACCCCACGTTATTTAGAAAAGCAAATGGTAACCACCTTATGCTCGTTCAAATATATGTGGACGACATCATCTTCGGATCAACTGATCAAGAAATGGTGAATGAATTTGCTAAGCTCATGACCAACAAGTTCAAAATGAGCATGAATAGAGAGATTAACTTCTTTCTAGGGCTTCAGGTGAAACAAGTTCCGCAAGGGATATTCATTCATCAAGAGAAATACACCACCGAACTGTTAAAGAAATATTCTATGGACAATTGTTCTTCGGCTAAGGTCCCCATGGCCTTCGGTTATAAGATCTCTGCTGATCCTTCAGGAGAACCTGTGGATCACAAGACTTATAGAGGTATCATTGGCGCTCTAATGTACCTCACCGCAAGCCGACCAGACATTGTCTTTGCAACTGGTGTATGTGCAAGGTATCAGGCTGACCCGAAAGTGTCACATATGACCGCAGCCAAACAGATACTACGGTACCTGAAAGGAAGCAAATCTATTGGTCTATGGTACCCCGCAGGCAATGACTTCAGCCTGCAAGCTTTCACAGATGCGGATCACGCCGGATGCAGATTAGACCGCAAAAGTACCTCAGGAGGATGTCAATTTTAGGGTGGAAGTCTCGTCAGCTGGTCTTCAAGGAAACAAAGTTGTGTATCTCTGTCTACCGCAGAAGCTGAATATGTGGCCGCGGCCAGCTGTTGTTCACAAGTCCTATGGATGAAGACACAACTTATGGACTACGGATACAGAATGTTGCGGATACCGATATATTGTGACTCTGAAAGTGCTATTGCTATTTCTCATAATCCTATTCAGCACTCAAAGACTAAGCATATTGAACTACGGTATCATTTCATCAAAGACCACATCTTGAAAGGTAACATTGAACTCATTTTTGTCCATACTCATGAAGAGATTGCTGATGTGTTCACAAAAGCGCTCGAATCCACAAAACTTAACACCTTCCTGCAAATGTTAGGAATGATGAATCCCGACCCGCAATTATTTTTGAATTGATAGATACCGCAGACCATCCTTGGTCTCCGTTGCGGTTCTAACTGAAAGTTACTTATGATAGATGGTTTTGGTACCGCAGTCTAGGTACCGCAACCATATATCATACTTATTTTTCATGGGTCCTTCTTGTTTGTTATTACTAACTAGACATGGCAATTCGAGACACGAATACACGAATCTGTGAGAGACACGACACGACACGAATACACGACACGAATATAACTTAAAACTTGAGATAAAGCTTATTTATCATCGTGTAATGGTATCGTGTGAAATTCGTGGCGGACACGTTTTCATGACACGAATACATGAATTGCCAGGTCTATTACTAACCTTTTGTACAAGTGCTCTCCTCAGTTTCTTCTACTGCAGTCATAAATATACCCATCCGCAATGACATTTGTTCATCCGCAATGACATTTGACATTTGTTCATCCGCAATGACATTTGACATTTGTTCATCCGCAATGACACCTGGTCATCCGCAATAAAGTTTCCATCCGTAATCACGTTCATAATTTCTCAACTGTTTTATCTACCCTTGAATCTTTGTGTGCTATTTAATGATCCTTCATTAAATAAAACATTAAATAAAAAAAAACATTCCCTTGAGAAACTGTCTCATTCTCTTTCTAAATAAACCTTGTGTCAGACCTATTTTTAGGTATGATGACAAAAAGAACGTTTTTCCATAATCACATCCTTAATTTGTCTTTTCCGCTTACCCAGAACGTCCCATCCGTTACAACTTCCTTTCCCCTCACCACTCTATCACCTGACGTGTTGATGCACGTCTAACATTTCATTAAATGCAAATCCCTTTTTGGTAAAATCTCAAAAACCTTTTTAAACCGTTTCATAATTATGTGGCTGAGATTTATTTGCCAATTCAAAAGATTCCCCCCAAACGACTATTTACCTTATCCTTTCTTTTTACCTAGGGTAAAAACAGTTACCGTTCCAATTCACCACCTATATAAACCCTTCTTCTTCCCTAAAATCACTTTACGCTTTCTGAACATTGAATCTTTTCTCTCAAATCCTTCAAGAACTCTGTTTCTCTACTCATTCTCACAATCTTCAACAATGGTGAAATCCGGTGTCTCCAAGAAACAGTCAAAGGCATCTGGATCAGTGAACCCCACTGGTTCAGAATCTGCTTCACGACAACTCACACCCACGACCGCGTCAAGCAACTTCAGAGCGGTGTTCGAAGATCATCCCTCCTACAATGCCCCGATCAATCTGATGATCAAGTTCCTGAAGAATCACCCCCTGTTTGGCCCCTTTGATGCTTTCACAGATGTTGTCCCAATCTCAACCCTTTTCAAATGTGCATTCTCCGCTTATCGCCCAATCGAAAACCCCCCAAGAAGTTCATCTTAACCTAGTTAATGATTCTTTGGTCATTCTGTCCAAGGAGAAGTTTCTTTCTGCCATAAATCTCCTTGTTCATCCCTCCATCAAGATTTTCACCCCCTCCATGACAGACGTCACTTCTGCTCTTTACCAAATGGGATACCAGAAGATGATTAAGGGGATTGGGGAATTCAAGAAAAACCAATTGCTTGCGGTGTGGCAATTTGTTTGCCACTTCGTCATCCGCAGTCTATCCGGCAGAACCGGAGGCACAGACAATATGGGACTGAAGCTTCTAGAGTTGGTATGGAGCATATTCACAGGACACGATGTAAACTACGGGCAGATCCTATGGGACGACTTTCTACAATACATTCCCAAGGAGAACCCAAGGGAGAACCCAACCGAGCTCACTTTTGCAAGGTTCTGGTCACTCTGCATCTCAGACCTTCATGCGGATGCAGGAATCGACATGGGCAGTGACATCAATTTCTTTGTCACTAAGGATCTTAAAAGCTACAATCCATCTTCTGATCAATCTCTTTTTGGACCAATTAGAAGACTTCCCATCCATATTCTTTCTACTCTGGGTCTTGAGACTGTTGATGTCTCCGACCATATTGAGGCTACGGAAGGTATTGCCCAATACCCTCCTACCCCGCCTCTTCAGAACCCATCCGCAATCATTAACCCTGAAGGTACCGCAGTCCTTTCTTCCACTACTCTCTCCAATCTTTCTCAAAGAAGAAAGCAATTGGCCACAAAGAAGAAACAAAGAACTCCCAAGAAGGATGCTCCCAAACGAACCGCACCCACCAAGAAACGGAAAACCAAACCCACCGCAACCACACCTGATAGTGATTCTGATGAGGATAGGCAACCAATGGCTATCCTTAAGAAAAGAAAAACAGACACCTCTGGCCAAATGCGTGACCGGACCGATACTGAAGCCTCTCAAAAGGCTCCGGTAGTCCTTGGGGTGGCCGCAGACCCATTCATCACCACCATCATTTGCCAATCAGACTCAGAAAGTTAGTCTGATTCACAACATCGTGGAGACTCCCCCCCAGTTCACGCCCAAGAGGATGACACTGGTGCACGCCCTAAGGTCTCCAGGGCTTCTCGACTGCATTTCTTTTCCCCTGAGGAGTTGCACTCCATCCTTTTGAATGTCATCCATACACTACAAACACCTTCCCAACTGCAGGGCACTTCTTCCGCCCATGCCAGAACTGAGCCGAGGCCAAACTTGACCACAGGTCAAGGAGACCAAGGAAGCTCAGGAAATCCTACTCTGCTTACATCCGCAGCAGGTGGTTTAGGCACGGTGAGCACAAACGTGCAAGGATCCGTGGACCCGAAGGACACTTCGGTGCGATTTCATGGATTTGACGACGATGAATCAAACAACTCATGGTTACGCTACACTCCGATAACCGAGTCAGAAATAAAGAAATATGCCGCTTTCAGAAGGGCATTCCAAGCCCGCAAGGAGCAACAGATCAAGCAACAACAACAAAAGGAGCAAGAAATCCAGTCAGTGGCTAAGTATTGGGCAGATGCAATAAATAATGCCAATACCGTAGCCACCATTCTCAAAGTTCAAGACTGGATGACCGAGATGGCTGAGACAATCCTCAAAGCTCAAGAAATTGGTGAAGGTGTAGCTACCTCCAGAGTAACTCCAACTCCTACTCCAACTCCAAATCCAATTCCAACTCCAACAGTTCATGAATCACAAGACGAAGGAACCGCAATAGAGGTCAGTTCTGCTCCCACCTTCAGTCTTGATGATGAAGACATTCAGCAGGTAAATAAGCCCAGCCCTTCTGATGATGACCTCATGATGTTCGATGAAGAAGAGGAATCCAGTGGCTCTCACCATTTAACTTCTAAACCCAAAGAAAAGAAGAAAAAGAAGAATGTGGTCATGAGGAAGGAGTTTCTGAGCTTACAAGCAAAAGTCGATCAAATCTTAGATGCGGTCAAGCCAACTCAACCGCAACCAGAAGACACCCCAGGGCCGCAGTCTCTGATCGAACGAATAGAGCGCTTGGAAACGCGTGAGCGCTTAGCTGCTGAGAGAATTTCTCTCAAAGTTGAAATGGGGATCCGGTCTCTTGACAACAACCGCAAAGCAGATCACAAGGACTTTATGGCTGCTGCGGAACGCCTCATCTCTGAGGTGACCGCAATTAAGAAAGATCTCCAAGCAGCCATTGCGGATCAAGCCACTCAGTCTCAAAAACTGATAGATGAGACTCACACTGCGTATGAGTCCACTATGTCAGTTCTTCAAGCCACCATAAACAGACTGCAACGATCCCTGTCCTCCAACTTCCACGGTCCTGAAATCCTTCAACTCACCAAAGAAATTCACAGGCTGCTCTTCAACCCCTCCATCCCCAACAATCAACAATTGGCAGAAGCCCTCAAGGCTCAATTTCAAGAAGTCTATGCCAAGGTTGATGGCCTTAAACAATAGCTTGAGGAAGCTCCTCCGTTGCATTCCTCAAGAGGAGGAAGTGAAGAAGAAGAAGTCCATCACTCCGATCAATCAATCTCTCAACATCAGAGCCCCCCCCCCCATCATCACAGAAAAAGTTCCTACACCGCAACCCATACCGCAACCATCTTACCATACTTCACCATAAAAGGAGAACACTCCTAACAAGCCAGAGACCCCTCCTCACTTTAAAAATCTGGTGGAACATATGTCCTCTCCAAGCTCAACTGACTCTCCTGCCACCACCCAAAGGAAGAAAGATTGGAAGGCAGCCAAACTGGCTGAGCTAATATGGAGAGAATGCGGTTTTGACACGGTCATGGACGAATCCTTGATCAACTCTTGGATCAATCCTCACCGCAGACTGCTGGATGAAGATTACAGACCTCACCTCACATATGCTGAACCTCCTTTGGATGGGTACTGGGATGTTCCAATCTCCCTAAATGCTAAGTACTTCACAGTTTTTGAGCCATTCGACCGCAGCCTTCCAGACCACAAGAGACTGCCAATGGAATTCAAGAGACTTAGTCTTTTCTATGCTAAGCATGCCTCTCCCATTGAGAAAATATGGTCTAACGATAGACCATCCGCAGTCAAGAACTACAAACTTAGGAAGTTCATGAAGGCTGACTTCATCCAGTACACCCTCACCAGAAGAGAACATGACTACGTCCGCACCCAAGCTGACTTCCCTTGCATGAATCCGGAAGAAGTCTTTCTCATTTCTAAGGTGTTTCAGAACAAGTCAGAAAAGCACACGAAGATGAAGATTGTGCTTGAAAGGGCCAATACCTTTTTGAAGGAAACTGTCTGCGATTTTGCCAAAATCGACGCAGACATCTACCCCACTATTGCCAAGAAGTTTGATCTACCACCTCTCGATCCTGCACCGATGCCTACCGAAGGTTATGAAGAAAGATCCTTAGGTGCAACCAACTTTCCTGAACTTGGAGTCATTTTCAAAAGGAAGATCGATAATGTCAAATACTTCATTCCAATGATTGCCATGCATCGCCTCACCAAGAAGCAACTTCACATCTGCCGAACCGCAGTTGAAAGATCGAAGCACACTACCGCAGAAGCCAAGTTCGAGATCTTAAGAAGAATCATCTGGCTGGAAAACATCAGGAAGTTTTGGTGGATCATGATCAAGTTTCTCAAACTTGATAACTGATCAGAAGTTAAAGAGGTCACTTAGGGGGAAATTGTTGAATCATAAAAAGTGACCGTCTTGAACTTCAGCTACCGCAACCATCCAGCACCCGCAGTCAACTTCTTCATCAGCAACCACAACCGGAGTCTCTTCCTACCGCAGTCACTTAACTAGATTACTTTACTTGTCTTTTATTGTAACACTCTCTTTTGTCCAGTATGCCTTGCATGGCTACTCTTGGAGAGGTAATCTAGTGTACATCGTGAGTCTCTATAAATAGAGCTCATTCTCTTTGTATTCAAATACACTTACACGCATCTATCTATTCTGAATACACTTCTCTGAAGTTATCTTTTCTATCCCTCTATCTACGCATCACTTCTTACTCTCAATTCTTACTAGAACATAACTGATTATAACCTCTCTCCGGAGCAGGTCTTCTGTGACTTAATCACTAAGTTTGATCTTCCTTATTAACTTGGTTTGAATGCATTCCATGTTATGAACCAACTTAAGTGTATACTTGATATAATTATTGCTGTCATTTCTATTACTTTACTTTTCCGCAACTAACTCTCTAACTTATTAATATTATTGTTGAGCTTTTAGATCCTTCGATATTAACTATTCCGCAATACTACTTGTTCTAACGTTTGTTCAAGTGTGTCTAAGTTTTTCTCTCAATAGCCGGAATCAATTGTTCACCGTAAGACAAAGAAGTTACAACATAAGATGGTGGAATTAATGCTTGTGTGATGGAAACATACGTCGGGACCAAACCTCGCCAGGGAGATAGAAAGTGACATGAGGAGTCGCTATCCATATCTATCCGCTAATGCATGATTCTAGGGCAGAATCATCCTAAGGGGGAGTTAATGATAAGGCACACATTTTTCACTAGGCATTGGTTATAAAAGATGTATTTACGTTGGTCGACGATTGTAACATTTTAATGAATAAATGAAAAAGACTTATTTGAATATATGTGATTTTTGTGTATATAACTTTTAGATAATAATTTAATAAATATGGAATAAATAAACTTTAAGAATAAAAGATTATTTTGGAAAAATAATCTAAACCAAAGTCATAGTAATCGAGAAAGCGGACTCGTGCATGTAAAGAACGTCCAAATATGATTTCTTATGAGGAAGTTATGACTTTTCAAAGTTCCAGCGCAGCTGTATGGATACAGAAAGTGAAATTAAAATCAGTTGAGTGTTAACCAAAAACAATCTAAACGAGATTTGAAGATCACATGAATAGGAGCCCATCGATATAAAGACATTCGAGAACAGAGTTCGTATGAAAAAGTTATGAATTTAACATGATCTTTTGAAGTGTAATATTCATAGACTGATAAATCTAAAATGGGTTCAGAATTAGCCGAAAGAATCCAAATGACAGTTGTAGTAGTCAAAAACACCTACGTGCGAATATGAAGAACGTCAAAAACAGAACTTGTATGAGGGAGATACGATTTTTAAAAGTTTGAGCCCTTAACTACCACCTTACGACGGAGCTCCTCTGGTTGTGCGCCACATATTCCATTTCAGGAGGGGGAGTGTCCTAACCAAGCCAGGGCACGATGTGCTCCAGTTCTAGGCGTAGTGCGCATCGCCCAATATCATCCTTTAAATAGATCCTTTAGCCCTCACTCTTCCCATGTCATGATATTGATTGATCTACTTACAGGGGTAATATATATGCTAGATTTAGTGAGGTGTTTAAAGGTGGATTTCCAAACAGTATACTATGTATACCAAACAGACCCTACCTCCGATATAATCTTACATAGTAATTCCTTACTTGATAGATCTTGTTGTAGACATTAAGATTATTGAGGAATCTAGACTATCATTAGTCACAAGGAATATAAGACTAAGACTGAGTGATATGTATTCCTAGGTCATATCAACGGAAAAGCTAATGCATTCGGCGAAGCACTGCCAAAATCACAAGTCATTCACTTTAACAACTGGGTGCATAGTTATTTTCATCTTACACATAGATACAAATCATTAGATAATTAAATGATATATGTACTAATTATATGTGTTCTTGATATGTGTGTTAGATGCATAAATGACATGATTTACTTGATTTAGTCGTATATGTATTTCACCATATTTATAAAATACTGGGTAAAAAATGATTGAGAATGAGATAAAATAATGGTGAGAGACCATGCCAGAAATCAAATAATGATGAGAGACCATGCCTAAAATTTTACTATTATAAAACTGACACCAGTCGTCTAGTAGAGTAGTGATGATATCCATAGACTCTTTTAGAAAATCTAGTGGAACACTAGCAGACTAATAATAAGTAGGTGTTAATGAATCATACAATCCGGGAGTATGGAGAGTGTGTTCATTTGAGTACTCTATCCAATTATGGTTGCCTTATTGACATATATTGTTAAGGAATCCCCGAGGCAGTATTATCTACTCATTGTTACAGTAATCCTTTAGGATAAATCCCTTGAGATCATCATTTTAAGATCGAAGAGCAAGAATAACGAGAATGGGTAATCAGGATTAATTTTCCTTTTGGTTGTTAATTTTCATATTTGCTAAAGGAGTCTCGGGAAGGAAAGTCGAGTCGAGAGCGTATACGTCTAGACAAGTGTCATTTAGAGTCTAAAGTCGAGAGTGGAGACCGACAATTGTAAATAAGTGTGGGGTGAGTCGAGAGAAAGGGTAGAGTTAGAAGAGTTGTCAAATACTTGATTTAGAAGGGTCTTAATTCATTAAGACATTAGTTGGAGTACATTTATTTACAAGAAAGATGGGCTGTGTCATTTTTTGTTTGCCCAGTTTTCATGTCGTGAGTCATTATTCCTCACGTCATGAGCTGGGTTACGAAGGAATTCAGAATTCAGATTTAGCGACCTCACGTCGTGAACACTATGACTCACGCCGTGAGTCGAAAATTATCAAAAAAAATGTAGCCTTTTCATTCTCCTTTTCTACACACTTCACCACCATTCTCTTTGGAGTTATTTTGAAGATTATTCTGGCCCGTTTCCTCCACTATATAATGTGGCGTAAGCTTTCCCACATTATTCTTCACGTTTTGGAGATTTGCACCACCTTTATTGAAGGTTGAAGTTTTGATTCGTTATTGATGCTTTACATATCTAACAAAATCAAGATCCAAGTTCCTATTTACAAGAAGTCCATATTCGAGATGCACATTTTATCCGCACGACTGGAGTTCGATCTCGCCACTACTATCCCAGGGGAGTCTGTTCCTTTTTCTCCCTTTTATTGTTTTTAATTTATTCTATGCATACAATGAGGGCATTGTATGTAATAAGTGTGGGGTAGGGTTCGAAAAAGTAAAAAGTAAATTGCTAGAAAATATAAGTAAATATAAGTAAATTTAGAAAATTTAAAAATTTAGTAATAAATTTTCATAGGTTTGAAATAACAATCTAAAAACTAGATCTAGTAATAATGATAATTTAAACTTAATTTGCTAGCGTTGTGTGGGATGATCCGATGAGAGCTCAAATGTTTAGTTGGCCAATACACATTATAGTGCATTTGTGGCCTCCTTTATTCCAGTGAAATCATGAGACAAAAACACAACCTCGCTTAGTTTGAGGGATGTAATATGTTTAGCAGCCTGTACCTGAAATGTATCCAGGGAAGCCTATGTAGTCATTGCACATAGACTAATTCCTTAACCAATAAGGGTTGAAGTTAAGCGCCCCTGCTTAAGCATGTAGGTTTTGAGTGGAAAGTAAAAAAGTGATTACATGTAAAAAAAGAGAGAGAGAAATTACCAAAAAGTGGAAAGTTGAAGAATTTTTGGAGCTATAGAAGTATCAAAGTTTGAAGATCAAAAATTCTGATGAAATATAAAAGTTGAAGATACCAAGAATTACACAAAAAGGTAGTGAATTCGAAGAAATCAAATATCAAATGTCAAAGAAGTGAAGAATTCAAGAGCTCCATTGTGTGGTATCTAAAAGTTGTAATTGTCTAGATTATGTATGCTTGGGTAGCTTTACAAAAATACCTTGAGGTTAGAAAGTTTTCTGAGGATGGATTCGGAGGGATGCATAAAATAATATTGTTCAAAGGAAGTGGGCGGGTGTTTATGAGGATTGTGAGTATTTAGAATTGAGGGGGGTTACTTAGGAAAAAATTTAGACACAAATGCATGCGTTGAGGTCTTTGCATAATGGTTGAGTTTGAGTTGGATCGTTCTATGTGATGTTGGTGATAAAGGTTTAATTTAAAAATAATTAGATTTGCTTGAGGGAAAGCAAAGTATAAGTGTGGGGTATTTTGATATTGCCATATTTATACATATTTTTAGGCAATATTTATTAACATTTTTATTAATAATTTGGTTATTTGCATAGAATAATGGTACTTATAGGATTAAATTATATTTTGCAGCCAAATAGAAGCATTTTCGAAGAGAGGGACTAAAGTTGACAAAACATGGAACTTTGGAGGCTTGAAGGAAAGAAGAATAAAAACTCAGCAAAGCACGTACTCACGACATGAGTAATTGAAGACTCACGACGTGAGTGGAGTATTCTAGAAGATATGCACCGGATGAAAGAGTCCTTGTCGAACACGTTTTATCTCGTACTCACGACGTGAGGCTTATCTGCTCATGACGTGAACTTGGAAAAATCGGAAAATATATATATCTTTGTCCATTACGACTTGGCAGACTTTTGGCTACCTTGGAGGGTTCCTGGAGACGATTTTGAGAAGAAGAAAAGTTCTGGAATTAGCTATTAGCATCCAAGGAGAAGAGAGTTCATAGATAGTTCAATCATTTGGTACCTTGATCATGTCTATTACTTTGATTTGTTTTAGTTTTATTTTGAGTATGAGTAGCTGAATTTAGTAACTCCTGTTTAGCTAGATCAAACTTTGACTAATGGTTTAGCTAATTTATTATGGATTTGATTAGTTGGAATTGAGCTTGTGTTTGATTGTTAACACATAACATGTTAATATTTGATTCTTTAGTTATTTGAATTCATGTTCTATGTAGCCTAGTGATAATTAAATTACATGAACTTGAAACCTAGTGATTTAGTGAACATTAAATTGCTAGAGCTAGGATCGACCAAGTCTTAGGAAAGTAATTGAAGTAATTAAATTTAGCTATGTTAGAGAGCATATGTTATGACCATAATTATGTTTGCCTAATAAATCTTACATAGCTTATTCATAATCATAACTAATTATGTGTATTGTTGTGTGTGACCATGCATAGTTTTACATGAATGAGTTAATTATTGGTAAATTTAGACCTAAATTACTAATATAATATAAATTAGATAACCAACTTTGATAATCTATAATTGTTAGCTAACCAGAAAGAAGAAGTGGATTCGAACTAAACGGGAGTATTTTTAGTAATTGATCGAATTTCATGTTAAGAGAGTTAAGTTCATCTAAGCTTGCAAAATTAGATAAATTCCAATTCGTTGTTAATAATTAGGTTAATTTAGTAGTAGATAGATTAATTAGTCAAAACCGTTCCCTGTGATCGACACCCGACTTACCCGACTATTCTATAATCTGACTAGGTACACTGCCTAGGTGCAATTTAGTTAGTTAAGTTAGTTAGGTTCTAAATATAAAATTAGGTGTAGCTATTTGCACGCATCCATAGGCTAGTCTTTTCGTGTGTAACAACCCTTTATTTTTAAATCTGTAAAAGTCAACAAAAGTCAACAAAGGTCAATAAAAGTAAAAGTTGCTAAATAAAAGTTAAATTTGTTGATTTGAAATTTATTAAGGCTAAATTAATAATTTAATATATGGAAATTCCTTTTTATTAAAGTGTTGCAAAAATTGAGAATTTATTCCCAAAAACCCTCGCAGACCGTACCCTCCTCGGACCGAAAACAACCTAACCAAAAACCTCTTTGTTCCTCACCAAAAACGTGCGAAGCCGACTTATATTCAGACCGAAATAAGTTTTCGATCCATTGCGAAATCAGCTGGACCGAAATCACTTTGTTGACCGAAGACTCCTTTCCTTGGGATGAGTTCTAGGCCGAAAATCCATAATGTCTAGATATTATTCTTTAAACCGCCTTATATTTTACTTCATATAAAATATACATTTCGAAAATATCTTCTCATACAACATTCACAGTAAACAAAATCCTTCACGTTTTCTCTCAAATTATCAACCTTCTTTTGCTTTCACTTCAAGTTCTTCACAAATATCTTCATACCACTCCTAAGTTTTGGTAAGTTTTATTCATATAACTTGTATTATACAACACATATATTACTTGTATCATCTTAATCACACATGATTATATGTTTAAAATCATTAGGATACGACTATCGTCACGTGTTCTAAATCGAAGTTCACCGTATCTATTCCGTTATAAAAACCGTCATCACACATAATGTGTGTTCATACCCCTACGTTTTCATGATTTTTCACTAATTTAGGG
Source organism: Lactuca virosa (assembly GCF_052849685.1). NCBI lineage: Eukaryota > Viridiplantae > Streptophyta > Magnoliopsida > Asterales > Asteraceae > Lactuca > Lactuca virosa. The sequence continues at coordinate 472,111,859 of NC_136429.1, read as the reverse complement.
GGGGAATACAAGTGTAACACAAGAAAATTGTGTTAATATCTAAATGTTTTCAATATCTATCAATCGTTTCCGTTATTAAAAATATATATTTATATATGTATAAATAATATAATTAAGGTTCAACAGGCTTAGAATTGATAATTTGACTCCATTTCATGTTCCTTGTTTGGTTGTGGGATTGGGGTAGAACTATTTATTCGACTGTCTATTTAATCATAATTATATAAATATTATATTTATATAAGTATAAAATGATTTAAAACTTGTTAAACAAAAATATAATTTTTGCAAACTATTTTAGTACCATTTGGATATAAATGTTGAATTTCATGAAACAACTGTATCACAGATTTTATAATTTAAACTTGCCGAATTATTAACAATACAAAGGTTTTTTGTTTCAGTAAAACATAATCATCTAATCTGTAATAGGTATAGTTTATGGAACTTACATATTGCTTTTCAAAGTTCAGAATACAATACGGAAAACCAACACATATAAACTATGATATGTATATTTGTTGGATCATATGCACTACTTTACATACTCAGAAAACATTATGGAAAACAAACATATAAACTATAATAAATATAGTTTATGAGATATACTTACAGTTTATCCGTTACAGGGTAACTTTTAATTATTCTACACGTAACCGTGAATATAGCATTTGTGAGACACACTTCACGTACTTATCTAAGTACCAACTGATGGGTTTTATGCAAAAGAACATCCTATGTGCTCATGCAAGCCCTAAAGCTTGGATCTAGGTTTCTCTATTGTACATGCAATTCATCCAAGACTTATGAACCCTAGATCTAGCATACATATTTCGAAATTACTATATGAAAACAGATCTAGATGATTACCTCTTCAAGAATGGCTTGAATCTTCTTGTCTTAGAGCTTAGAGTCACAAATGTCACTCCTCTAATGGCTTATAAACACCACAAGCAAGAGGATGAACTTGGAAAGAGAGAGAGAGAGAGAGAGAGAGAGAGAGAGAGAGAGAGAGAGGGAGAGAGAGGGGAGGAGGCACCAAAAATGTCCTAGGGTTTCTCTTAGAAGGTTAGGGACGTTTTTGACTTGCCAATGGTTCCTTTTATACTTAGGCTATTAGGGTTTTCAACCAGGAAACCCTAATCTGACTGCTTAGGCCCTAAGCAGCCCATGGACTTCCTCCTTAGAAGCCTTGGACAAATTCTTATGGGTTTCCCCATAGATTTCGTCCACTCCAACTTCTATGGAGTCCATTAGCCCAATATTCAACTATCACACAATTGACAGTTCTAGTCCCCTTTATTTAATTAATGTTTTTTAGCCACAAAATCAATTCCTATTAATTCTTGACTAATATTGATTAAACAATATGATTTCTCCTTTAATATATTATTCATATAATATATTAATAAACCATAATAACCTCTCTTTCTCCTTGAATCATCCTATCAAGTTGCTTTTGTGAAGGCAACCCAAAAGGACCATGCACAACCGGGTCAAGTATATACCAAATATAGTTACAGGCTTAGACACCAATCCAAAAGTCTCCCACTTGGATAAGTCTAGTAACTATAGTGTAAATACACTCGGATTAGCAATTGTAGTCTCAAAGACTCTGTCGAACTCTGATCTTATCAGTAATATGTTCTTTAGATAAGGGATCATATATTCCTCCATTCTAGATATCGTACAGACATGAGACACGGACTATAATCATTCTCTCAGTCTATGTGTTGTTTCCTGATTTCCGATTTATGACGACTGACAACAAACTACAATTAAACACATCAACTTAGTCTTCGCTTGGCCAAGCGCTTAGGGTGTCATCACTAAATCATCGATGGCCCACAGATATCGCTTTTATCCCACTTTGAGTAAAAGGAACGGATAAACTTTGACTCAATGCTCGCTTGTACCTACTCATCAAATCACACACAACAATATGTTTTATAACACCAAGTTACTGGTGCGTTTACATATTATCAATGTGCAACCGACTTGCAGAATACAATTCACACATTTCGGTTTCAAGAATATAAGATATTATCGTCTCACTAATCACCTGTGATAAAATCCATGAAGTGATTCAAGTGAGTGTGAGTTTAATCCAATGCTCAAATCTTATTCATAAGCACTCATGAACGTTGCAACAAACTTTTGCTATGTCTAATACACTTTAGACAATCTACAAACCAATTCATGACAATCTTCTTTCATACCTACTTCCAAAGTATGAGTGACTGTGGAACGTTCGAATAATCTTATTATTCGGGAAGTCAAAACATGCAAAGTGAAACACAAGAATAATCGAATTCAATATGGGCCCATACTTTTGAGTATAAATAAAACTCCTTTTATTTAGTCACCATATTGATTACACATTATTCATTGTATATGTTTCGGGTAATCAACTTATTACTTGAATTATAACAACAGTTGTCCCATGCTCGAAGCATGCACATTATGTTTACATATGGTCCATACTTTGTTAAATAGATCATTTGAACACATTTCCAATGATACTCATTTCACAAATCCTAATCCTTATCATTAGTGTAAGAATACCAAATTCTTCCCACTATTAGAATGTGTTAGATTCTAACATTTTATGCAATGATCCTTTTGTAATCTTATCGCACAAAAGTCACCAAGACTTTGCCAATGATATTATCGAAAGAAAGTATAGATCTGTGATTGTGATGGTAGATTCTTTGTTCCGAGAAATATAGTATATGTATAGGAGAAAATAAAGATCAAACTTGCTCTGGACTTTTCTACCATGACCAACTATGTTTATGATTCTTTTTCAAGACCACACTTCCTTTTGGGGTCGTACGTTGGTAGAATAAAAGGTGCTCAATTTATCACACTTAGGTCAGATGATAGTTTGCGGGTCATCATTTTGATGCAGAGGTGAGAACTTGATGTAGAAGCGTCCATATGGAGAGATTGGCAAGTCCAGTTGATCAGCATATTGAGTTGGAAGATCAAAATACATGAAGGGAACGCAATATATATCATTAATGATTCCTTATCGGAAGAGAGGTTAAATTTCCAACATCGGATTTGGGTTGTCTTTGAGAGCTTGAATCTGGAGGCTTTCTTCCAAATCTTGGTCAATTTGTTCTTGGGACTGGCCCTCGAAGTTTCTAAACGAATTCATTTGGTTGTCCGAACTTGTGTCTATCTTTTTGACTTTGTCTTTGAATTTGTCACCTTTTTCAGAAATGGAAGAGATGATTTGACGACAAGATTCTGATATGAATAGTGCAGATGGAGGAACAATCAGAGGCTCTTCAGGGATTTCATCAGGTTTCTGGGTAGGAGAACCTTCATCCATTTGAGCGATCCTCGGAGCAAGAATTGGAGGAAGCATGGACTGGGTCGCTCGGAAAGCATCAAATGTCAGCTTTGTTTTTGGCTTCGTCATGTATTGGCTCAGTTTGAACACTTCTAATAAAGATGATGGCCAAGAAACCGAGGACCATTTCATATTTTGTGCTTCTGAAAGGACTTTGACAAGTTGTTCCCTGATGACTGAAGTTCTTAGATCAGATTTTCAGCAAAAATCTTCAGCATCTTCAACCTCTTTAGTTTCCAAAACTTCCATTTCCACAACTACTTCATTAGTAGATTCATCTCGGAGCACATACTCTGAGATGGGTTTCTATTGAATTGTTCTTCTTTCTCCCCCTCTTGCATGGGAAGGGCCTACCTCCGATGTAAGTAAAGACTTATACTTGATTTCCTCCAATCTTTTAAAAACTCGTTGAAAACTTGTATTGAGCTGCTTGGAGAGTGCGTCATATGCCTCGGTTATAGGAGCTTGAGCTTTGAGGTGGGAAAAGATTTCAACAAGAATGATAAGCATCTCATCAAATTTGTGGTTCGGAACATCCACAATATTCAAGGTTGAATGACGAAGCTTGATGATCACCTCTTGCTTGACCATGTTCACGGAATCGTTTTGATGGATCTCTTTCTAATGTTGCCCATTTTGACGATCGACTTGTGCGAAATAAGAACATCTTGAGATTTAACAATCATAATAATATGAAGAAAACAAATATGAGTATGATAATTTTACTAGAAGAGAAAGAGATAAAATATGACAATAAAGTTCTATCTGGATGAGGAGAGACCCCATCCTCTCTCTCTCTAGAAGACTACATAGTGCACACTCTTACAATAATACATGACCATCTCTCTATTTATAGGGAGAGAGAAACTAAACAATACAATAAAGGGAATAAAATAACTTAACTATCACTCATAATTTGTAGATCATTTCCATACTCCAACATTCTCTCCCTAAATGCTTGCATATGAGGAGGGATACAAATGAAGTGATAAAAGGCTAAAATACAGTAACCGACTAACAAGTGTGGCAATAAAAAATTAAACATAATGAGAACCAAATGCTAAAATGTCTCTGAAACTCTGAAGTATCTAAGATTTGTGAATTCAGGCGATGAAATCTCTGTGGTCTAGTCAAAGTCTTCTAAGTACCGAGGCTTGAGCATCTTCGGTGCTAAAGAGTGAGATTCCAATCCACAGATGTGATCAGTGAACAAAGTTGATCATCTTCAAAAGTGTACCAATAACTTTTGAATTGTATGTCCCCTAATCAAATCACACTTTGACATCAAAAATTCTGAAACATCTCTAGTTCTCGAATCATAAAACACCCAAAAATCATCAAAAAAATAACATGCTAAAAATATGAATCATCCTGTGGTAGAGTCTGAATAATAAATAATTCGGATCCGGGAAACATCTAGTGAAGCCAAAAAATTTTAATCATGATGATCAAAAATCAACGCCACATCACATCACAAAATAAATCATCGTCTTCAGAGGTCTTCAAAAATCGAAACTCAAACAATCATAGAAACATATCCTGATGATAACATAATCTTCTCTCCCTATTTTTGATAACCAATGAACAGATACCAAAAATCAACAAATCATCTGAATGGAGAGTGTCGGATACCAGGAGCTTTGTATGCTCTCCCTAGATGTATGAAGGGTCTCGATAAAACACGATAATGAAAGTAAAAATAAATACTCTTCGGTCATCTATATCCGGTTGATTTTGTCATTGAAAACTGCTCGAACAGATACCAATGTAACAAATAATAACTCTGCATGAAAAATCTCTATTGTGCTGATAAATACGGATGTACCTAAATTGAGGTTCCGGAACTCCTGAAGTGGTCTTCGAAAAATAAAGTCCACATGCTCAAGATACATGGTTCGTCAAACAAAGATAATGAGCGACAAGTCATAAAAATCCCGTAGAGCGAAGGTTGCGAAATAATTTTGTTGATCAGACGCAACTACGGTACAATATTCGCGAAGAAAAATATGATGTTCGACTGCGGTATGGACTAATCCTCATGGAATGAATAATAATAATTATTCCAATATAATTAACATGAAGTAATCCAATGTGACTATCATAGGTTGGGTTGTGGCAAAAATTTGTGTTAAAATAAAATAATTGGTTTTAATAAAAATAAAGAAATAAATTGGTTTTAATAAAAAAAATTAAAAGGCTAAGGTATTTGTTGTGTTTCAACAATAAAATTGGCTAATAAAAAAAATTGGCTGAAAAAAAAAATTGGTGTTAAAAAAAAATAAATGAGTTTTAATTAAAAAAAAATATGGCTGAGAGGGGCTAGTTTTCCAAGGGTTATGTGTAAACCATAATTCTTAAACTTAGGCTTGTAATGGACTAACACTTTATGGATCCTTACATAAGCTTAGCCCATCACTAATCAATCATGGATTATTAACCCAACCTATATGTATTATTGATTTACATAATCAGCCTCTGTATATTTAATTAGTCTATTTTTATCACTAAATTAATTCCAAATTAATTCTTGATCAATACTAATTAAATAATATGATTCCTCAATTAATATATTATAATTATAATATATCAATAAACCATAAATAACCTATTTCTCAAATATCCATCCTATCAGATTGTTCTGGTGAATGCAACCCAAAATGGACCATGCTACTCTCTAGTCAAGTACATACCAATTATAGTTATGGGCTTAGACACCTAATCCAACAATCTCCCACTTGGATAAGTCTAATAACTATAACTTCAAGTACAACTTAAAACCCGACTAGCAATCGTAGCTCTTAAAACCCGCTGTCGAACTCTGACGTGCCATTTTAGATAAGGGATCATATAATCCTCTGTTCTTCAAGATATCATGCGGAAAAATACATGGAACATAGTCATACTTATTGTCCAACAGTTTGTTTCCCGATTTCCGATTTGTTTGACATAGAACTTAATTGAACACATCAATTGAGTCCTGACCGGGCCCGACACATATGTTAAAACAAAATCATCGAGGGGCCCAATATATCGCTTTTAATCCTCTAAGGATAAAAGTAACATATAAACTTCGACTTATATGCTTGTACTAACTACTCATTAAATCATACACAGTAGCACGTTTTATAACATCAAGTTACTGATGCGTTTCCGCATTATCAATGTACAACCAACTCATAGTCAACAACTCATACATCTTGGTTTGAAGACTATATGATATTATCATCTCACAATCACTCGTGATAAATTCCATAAAGCGATTCATGTGAGTGTGGGTTTAATCCAATAATCAGACCTTATGAGCACTCATGAATGTTGTAGCAAGCTTTCGCCATGTTTAAACACTATAGACAATCTACAAGACAAATTCATGACAGTCTTGCCTCAATAACTACTTCCAAAGTATGATCGAATATGGATAATTTGAATAATCTTATTATTCTGGAAGTCAAAACATGCAAAATGAAACAATAGTAAACAATTGACAGAAGATAGTAACTTTACTCATAAATAAAACTCCTTTTATTTAATCATTAAAAATAATATCATCCTTCAGCCTTACGCTTCTCGCATGCTGCAAGTGCTTAACCCTACTCAGTCCCTTCATAAGGGGATATACTTGGTTCTCCTTTGACGATACCCTCTTTGCTATGAGGAGTGGTTCTTCTATCTGATGTCTTATGAAGTGATATTTTCTGTCGATGTGTCTGTATCTGCTATGATCCCTCGGTTCCTTGGATAAGGCGACCGCACTCTCGCTGTCATAGAAAATCACCATAGGCCCCTTTATAGTTGGTACGACTCCAAGGTCTCTGATGAAGTTCTTCAGCCATATCGCCTCCTTCGACACTTCACTTGCTGCTATGTACTCTGATTCGCACATTGAGTCAGCTACAGTCTCCTGTTTGGAACCTTTCCAAGTTATTGCTCCTCTATTCAGGGTAAATACCCAGCCCGACTAAGAGTGGAAATTATCTCTGTCGGTCTGAAAGCTAGCGTCACTATACCATGTCACTCTTAAGTCATCACTCCCACCGAGGGTAAGGACCCAGTCCTTAGTCCTCTGCAGGTACTTAAGAATGTTCTTTACCGTAGTCCAATGAGCTTTACCAGGATTCCCTTGATATATGTTGACCATGCTCAAAGCAAAGGCCACATCAAGGCGAGTACAAGTCATAACATACATGATCGAACCAACTGCGTATGCATATGGTACTCGACTCATCTCTTCTATCTCAGCCTCTGTATTCAGACTCTGAGTCTTACTCAGCTTGGTATTTCTTTAGATAGGTAAGTCACCTTTCTTGGAATTCTCCATGTTGAAACGCTTCAACACCTTGTCCAAGTAGGTACTTTGACTAAGTCCTATTAGTCTTTTACTCCGGTTTCTCAATATCCTTATCCCTAGAATATAGGCAGCTTCCCCAAGGTCCTTCATAGCGAAACACTTCCCAAGCCACGACTTAACCTCCTACATCGTTGGAATGCCATTTCCTATGAGAAGTATGTCATCCACATACAACACCAGAAAGTTAACTACACTCCCACTAGCTTTGACATTACACATGACTCATCCTCCTTTCTCGAAAATCCAAACTCTTTGACTTTTTCATCGAAACAAAGATTCCATCTGCGAGATGCTTGTTTTAATCCATAAATGGATTTCTCAATCTTACACACTCTATTAGGGTACTTTTCACTGACAAAACCCTCTGGCTGACTCATGTAAACATCTTCATCCAACTTCCCATTAAGGAAAGCAGTTTTGACATCCATTTGCCATATTTCATAATCATGAAATGCAGCTATGGGAAGCATAACCCTTATAGATTTAATCTTCTCTACTAGTGAGAAGGTCTCATCATAGTCAACTCTATGAGTTTGAGTAAAGCCCTTTGCAACCAATCGTGCCTTATATGTGTGTACTTCCCCATCCATGTCGGTCTTCTTCTTGAGGATCCATTTGCACCCAACTATCTTACGACCTGGTACATTGTCAACCAAGTTCCAAACTTGATTTTCATACATGGATTGAATCTCGCTATCCATAGCCTCTATCCATTTTGCAGACTCAGGGCCTGCCATGGCTTCCTTGTAGTTGTTAGGTTCATCAAAATTTACCAATGTACTATCACTGATAAATGTATCACCATCTGTAGTACTATGGAAACCATATAACACAGGTGGAACACTAACTAAACTGGAACGCCTCAGAGGTAAGGACTCGTCAACTGGTTCAACAGCAGTTTCCTCCTCAGGTTGAGCGCTAGTGTTTGAGGTTCCTTCATCACTTAACTCTTGAAGCTCTTCAAGGTCAATTTGCCTCCCACTGTCCTCTTGGCATATGAGTTCTCTCGCTCTCTCTCTCTCTCGGAAAACATCTCTTCTAGCAACCAAGACACCATTGTCACTCAGTCTATAGAAGAGATATCCAAAAGACTTTTGTGGGTAGCCGATGAAAATACAATGCTCACTATGAGGTTCGAGCTTGTCGTGAGTCTCACGCCTCTCGAAAGCCTCGCCACCCCAAACCTTGATGTGTGCTAACGAAGGAACCTTCCCTGTCCACATCTCATGAGGTGTTTTGGCAACCTTCTTAGTAGGGACTAGATTAAGGATATGGGCGGCAGTCTCTAAGGCATAACCCCAGAATGAGATAGGTAATGAAGCTCGTCTCATCATTGAATGAACCATGTCCAACAAGGTTCGATTGCGCCTCTCAGCCACACCATTAAGTTGTGGTGTCCTAGGTGGCGTCAATTGTGAAACAATTCCACATTCCTTAAGATATTCGTGGAACTCGATACTAAGATACTTACCACCCCGATCGGATCGGAGCATCTTTATCTTCCTTCCCAATTGATTCTCCACTTCCTGTTTAAACTCTTTGAACTTTTCAAAGGTTTCTGACTTATGCTTGATTAAGTAGATATACCCATATCTGTTGTAATCATCAGTAAAAGTCACATAGAAGCGGTTAACATCCCTTGTGGCGGATGTGAAGGGTCCACACACATCAGTGTGTATGAGATCCAACAAATCCTCATCCCTTTCACAAGTACCAGTGAAGGGTGACTTGGTCATCTTTCCATGTAAACAAGATTCCCAAGTGTCATCCGAACTTAAGTTGAATGAATCCAAGACTCCATCCTTTTGGAGTTGGGCTATGCGCTTCTTGTTGACATGTCCAAGACGATAATGCCACAAGCATTCCTTGTCCAAGTTAATGGACAAATCAATATGTAATACAGCATTACAAGGCAATGCTTTAAAATAAAATACACCATTATAAAAGGCATTAATAGAACCAATTTCAATATCAAATGAAAATCTAAAACCTTGTTTGTACAAGCAATGAAAGGAAATAATGGTTCTCGCCATATCGGACGAGTAGCAACAATTAACACATTACTAAGCAATAAAGAATAAACTCCAATCTTGGTGACAATCGACATTTTCCTATTCCCCATGATCAAGTTCATCTTCCCGTGCTCCACATCCCTACTTCTTTTTAGTCCCTGCGTATCAGAACAAATTTGAAAACCTCAACCTGTGTCAAGGACCCAAGAATTAGCATGTGCTGAGTTATTAAACAGAATGGTGTAAATACCTGCATGGTTGGGCTTTATCTTCCCATCGTTCACATCCTGCAAGTATTTGCGGAAACTTCGTTTCCAGTTCCCTTTATCATGATAGTAGTAGCACTCTGCTTCTTTTGGATTGGTAGAGGGATTAGTAGAACCAACTTTGGTCCCACTAGAAGAGAATCCATCATGAGACTTTCCCTTGCGGCTCTTAGAAGGATCCTTCCTCTTCTTCCGTTTCCCATGTCTAATTGCCAGGACTGGGGCAGCATCAGTAGGATTAGGAGTAGATACAACATATTTTCCTTTTAGACTACTTTTAGCAGTTCTCAAAAGGCCTTGCAGCTTGCTAAGAGTGACCTCATCCTTGTTTAATTGATAAGTCATACGAAAATGATCATAACAAGGAGGCAAAGAGTGTAGGATAATATCAATGGCCAACTCTTCATCGAAATTAACATTCAACTTCAGCAAGCGGTCCACAAACCTTTGCATTTTCTACAAGTGGGTCGTGATGGACTCTCCATCCTTCATTTTTGTTGTTATCATGGAGGCAATGGTTTCATACCTTTTCCTGATGAGCACTTTGATAGTATCTTTCCATCAAGTCTTGGTGCATCTCGAAAGGGTAGTAGTCCTCATAGGACTTTTGAAGTTCAGCTGTCATAGTGGCAAGCATGATGCATGACACCTTTGTGGCATACTTCTCATGTGCCCTATATTCAGCAACCTCTTCAAGAGTAGCAGCGGCTTCATCAATCTCCTTAAGCTCTTTATCAAGGACATATTCCTTGTCCTCGTAACGAGTGACCATCCTAATGTCTCGAATCTAATCATTGAAATTCGAACCATCAAAGATGACCCTCCCACACAAGTTCATGAGGGAGAAAGAGCCAGAAGGGTTTGATCCAGAACCGGTGTTGGAAGACATCTGAAAAAGAAAGGCAAAGTTTAGATTAGATAAGAAGGATGTCGTAATCCAATTGCAAACTATTTGAAGGTAGGTAAATGACGATTTACCAATTTCCACCATGAAAAACGAAATTGATTATAAAGTTTTAAATGAATTGAAATTGCAAGATTCTTTTGAGATTCATTGAACTTTTCAATGTCATGTTTAAATCTCGATTATGCCCTTCAAGTTTGTGACTGGGATACCGAGTATCACAAACAAGGTGTGAATAACCATGCAAATGTGCTTGGTACACTCGATGTCATTTATCAACTAATCAATGTGTCGGTAAACCACACACACTCCATTGATCTATGACAAACATCGATCTACCCTTTGCCACCCTTACTAGTCCAAGTTAGTGTGCCAGTTAACCACACACGCTCCACTAACAACTTGGCAAGGCGCAAAGTGTAATTTCATGGAATAGCATCATTTTCACATTTTTCCTAAAGTAACTAAGATTGGGAATTTTAATAAAACATTTAGTTACTTTATAATTATTATACTTTTAATTAGAATTAATGTCCTATCCTACCCATTCGGCTAACGACCCTCCACCGATCAAGGAAGCGGTGGGTGAGAGTGAACTCCCATTAAACCACCATTCTATAGGCAGTATCCTAATACCCCCCCCCCCCCTTATAGATTGGCTTCGTGAATGAGGCCTACTAACGGTAAGACTGACTTGTCTTATATATATATATATATATATATATATATATATATATATATATATATATATATATATATATATATATATATATATATAATTATTAAACATTTAATATAATAATAGTATAAGGGTTGAATTTTAAACTTTTAAAATCCTAGGGTTTGGAATGAAATGTTTCATGAATGAGACTTTATAAATTCCAAAACTTGAGGTCAAGTTTTGAAACTCTTCAAAACTCTTGGTTTCCATAACTTATGAGCTACTGCATTTTTATGAATGAGACTTCTCATTTTCCATAACTTGAAGGCAAGTTATGGAATTCTTTAAAAACATTTAGATCAATTTTAACCAATAAAATTATCATGTTATTTGTCATTGATCTAACCTAACTCATAAGTCAAGATAATATCAAATCAACAATTTACAAGTAACTAGCTTATCATATAAACTAACAATTATCTTGAAATTTTGACAATTATCTTTTAATTGGATGAGGATAATCACTACCATATCAGAAAAAATGAATTTTGTGATATAAAACAGTTTGTGGTAATGATCCTAATCCAATTTAGGCCAAAAAAACCCCCGAAAACCTGCCACCACACAGTGCAACTCGTCGAGCCAGGGTTTGGACTCGTCGAGTTCGTCATGAACTCGTCGTGTTCCTTAATGGACTCGTCGAGTTCAGTCTGGCAGAAACGTTTTTTCATTTTGCTTCAAGTTTAAACAATCAACCATGCATCAATATAACAGAAAACTACCCCAGGCTCTGATACCACTGATGGGTTTTGAGCACAATAACAACCTTATGGTGCACATACAACCCTAATGCTTTGGATCTAAGTTTTCTCTAATTATACATGCAATATTGTTTTCCAAAGCATGAAGCCTAACTAGCATACAAAATTTGTATATGAATAATAAAAACTAGTTAGAACAATACCTCTTGTTGTAGCTTGTTGTATTTGTTCTTTAAGAACTTAGCACCTCAAGTGTGATGCCTTAAATGGTTCACAAAACACCACCAACAATTGGAGAACTTGAGAGAAAGCTTGGAGGCACTCAAAATCGGCTATAGTTTCTCTAAGAAGACTAGTGTATCCGATTTTAGGTCAAGGGGTTACATATATATAGTTTAGAATTCCAAGGGTTATGTGTAAAACCTAATTCTTACACTTAGGCTTGTAATGGACTAACACTTTATGGATCCTTACATAAGCTTAGCCCATCACTAATCAATCATGGATTATTAGTCCAACCTATATGTATCATTGATTTACACAATCAGCCCTTGTATATTTAATTAATCTCTTTTGATCACTAAATTAATTCCAAATTAATTCTTGATCAATACTAATTAAATAATATGATTCCTCAATTAATATATTATAATTATAATATATCAATAAATCATAAATAACCTCTTTCTCAAATATCCAACATATCAGATTGTTCTGGTGAATGCAAACCAAAATGGACCATGCTACTTTCGGGTCAAGTACATACCAATTATATTTATGGGCTTAGACACCTAATCCAACACATGGATCTGATGAACCGTTTATGCAGACCGATGTTGGATCGGTCTGTGATAGTTTTTATTGATGATATATTTTTTTATTCCAAGACGCATGAGCATCATGAGGAGCACTTGTGAGAGATATTGGATACCGTGAGGAGGGAGAGCTTGTATGCCAAGTTCTCCAAGTGCGCGTTCTGGCTACGCGAGGTGAAGTTTCTGGGGCACCTTGTCAACCAGAACAGTATTCTGGTCGACCAGGCCAATGTGGAGGCTATGATGAGATGGGAGGTTACGAAGTCTCCATCTGAGATTCGGAGCTTCCTCGGTTTAGCAGGCTATTATCGTAGATTCATTCAGGACTTCTCCAAGATAGCGGTGACCCTGATGCGGCTGATGAATAAGGTTGTTGTCTTTTGCTGGGGGCCTAAGCAGCAAGCAGCGTTCGAGACTTTGAGGAAGAGGTTGTGCGAGGCGCCGATCTTATCCCTACCAGAGGGCGTTGAGGATTTTGTAGTGTATTGTGATGCATCCATCTCGGGTTTGGGTGCAGTGTTTATGCAGAGAGGGCACGTCATCGCCTACGCGTCGAGGCAGTTGAAGCCTCATGAGGCGAGTTACCCGACGCACGACCTGGAGTTGGGGGCGGTTGTTTTTGCCATCAAGAGTTGGAGACACTACCTTTATGGGATCTGTTGTAGCATTTACACGGATCACAATAGTCTGAGGTACTTGATGTACAACCAAAATTTGAACATGAGGCAGCGATGGTGGTTGGACGTGGTGAAGGATTATGATTGCGAAATCCTCTACCACCCGGGGAAGGCCAACGTTGTTGTCGTTGCACTTAGCCGCAAGGCATTCGCGGCCCCGATTAGATACATGTGCCTGAGGATGACAGTAGTGACTCCGCTTTTGGAGCGGATTCGGGAGGCTCAGCAGGAGGCTATGAAGGAGGAGGAGCACAAATCCAAATTTTGCAAACATCCCAGGGCGACAAAGATGTATAGAGATCTCCGTCCTGATTAATGGTGGCCCTGCATGAAGCGGGATGTAGCCTGGTACGTTGAGAGGTGCTTGACCTGCTGGAAGGTCAAGGCCGAACACTAGAGATATCACGTCAAGACGCAGCCGTTGGATATCCCGGTGTGGAAATGTGAGGATATTACTATGGATTTCATCACGAAGCTTCCCAGGACCGCACGAGGAGTGAATTCGATTTGGGCCATCGTGGAGCGGTTGACCAAGAGTGCTAATTTCATTCCGATTCAGGAGAGCATTTCAACTGAGAAGCTGGCTTACATCTACATCAGGGAGGTAGTAGCTCGACACGAGGTGCCAATCTCCGAGATTTTTGACCGAGATGTGCGGTTCACTTCCAAGTTCTGGAAGAAATTTCATGACGAGTCGGGTACTCGTTTGCACTTCAGCACGGCTTTTCACCTGCAGACGGATGGTAAGAGTGAGCGGACCATCCAGACCTTAGAGGACATGCTACGGGCGTGCGTTCTAGACTTCGGTAGTAGATGGGATACCTACCTTCCCTTGGCAGAGTTTTCCTACAATAATAGCTACCACGCCACTATCGACCGTCCTCCCTTCGAGATGCTTTATGGGAGGAAGTGCAAGACCCCGATCTGTTGGGGTGAGGTAGGACAGAGGGTCATGGGGAGTAATGAAGTGGTACTCAAGACGACAGTGAAGATCCAGCAGGTCCGGACGGCGTCAATTAGACCTAGAGTTTCAGGTAGGCGATATTGTCCTCCTGAAGGTGTCACCTTGGAAAGGTGTCATCCGGTTCAGGAAGCAGGGCAAGTTGGGCCCCATATACATTGGTCCGTTCAGGGTCTTAGCGCGGGTGGGCCGGGTTGCGTATCGACTGGATCTGCTAGCCGAGATTAGTCAGATCCACATCACTTTTCATGTCTCCCAGCTGCGGAAGTGCTTAGTGGATGACTTCGCAGTTGTCCCATTAGAGGATATTCAGGTGGATGACAGCCTGAACTACATCGAGAGACCAGTATCCCATCTCTATAGGAAGACGAAGGATCAGAGGAACAAGAGGGTAGAGTTGGTCAAGGTGTAGTGGCAGCACCGCAAGGGCTCGAAATGGACGTGGGAGCTGGAGGATGAGATGTGGGAGCACTACCCAAAGCTATTTCCAGCCACAGCAGACTTTGAGGATGAAGTCTGAGATAAGTGGGGGAGATTTGTAACGCATGGTTTCTGGTATGTATTTAAAATCATAATTTATTCATTTTTGTATAGAAACTCGATGAGTTGGAGGCCCAAAACTCGTCAGGATTGAATTGGGACGTGGGTTAAGAAGTCTACTCGACGAGTAGGCTGGCAGAACAAAACCCTAGTCTTCAGGGTTTTTCACCCTATTTAAACACCTTAACCCCCATAAGTTGGCCTCGTTTCCAGCCTCCATTGTCCCAAACCCTAGCCTCGAAACCCTAATTCATTTTTGAGAGTTTTGAGCCAACTTTTGAGAATTCTTGGTGATTTTGAAGAACAAGGTACTTGATGAAGGAGCAAGGACGTCTAGGAGGAGAGTAGATCTAGAAGTTAGGGTTCATTTCTAGTTCATCTGAGGTATAAAGCTCCTACCTTATCTATAGCATATTTAGATCTAGTTATAGGATGCTTTCTTCATGTTTTAGTCCAAGTATGTGGGTTTTTGGGATTTGGAAGTCTTTTGTGGGAAAACCCTTCAGATCTATGGTCTTGAGGGGACTTCATGGCATAAAGGTGCCAACTTTATGGCTATGGAAGTCCAATGTAACTTTTAGACCATCTTTTTGGTCTTTTGAGCCAAGTAGGTCATGCATGCAAGTAAAGATAGGAACTTTAGGTGACCAAACTGTCCCTAGAGTCCAGATCTATGACCCCATGGCTTATTTGATGGTTTTTGAAGTTGGATCTAAGCCATTTTGAGTTAGGGTTAGATATCATTTCTTCTAGGATGGTTCTTAATGGGTAAAGTCAGAAACTTTACCCTGGTAGATGTGTATTCGACCCAGACGTGGAATATGGGACTTAGATTCGAAGAATAATGGCTCAATGGATTAAGAAGGCTTAACAGACTGAAGAACTCGACGAGTTCATAGAGGAACTCGACGAACTGAGTTGAAGTGTCCCGATTCTGTTAGAGGAAGGACTCGACGAGTTTAAGGACGGACTCGACGAGTTGATTTGGAAAGTCCCGATTCTATTGATAGGAGGAACTCGACGAGTTCATGAAAGAACTCGACGAGTTGGATCGCAATTTCAGGGTTTTATGATTTATGGAATCGGCGAGTTAAAGGGCCAACTCGACGAGTTGAGTAAACTCCGAATGTTGACTTTGACCAGAGTGTTGACTTTTACTCTGACTTTAACCAAAGTTAACCCTTAAGGGGTTATGAGTATGAAAGGGTAATTAAAGGGAATCTTTTATGTGTAGGAGTTTGAGTGGGCTTGAATTCAGAGTTTAGGACTGTTCAGCTACTTTATAGCAATTGAGGTGAGTTACTTCCAGTAGAAGTGGGTCGAAGGTACCAATATTGGCCCACTAGTAGCTGATTATCGTAGAGATGATTGTTTTTGTGATAATTTTCTGGTATGCCACTATCTGTTATGCTTTATGTGCTAGTATGCTATGATATTATGTGATAGTGGTAGGAGAGGTGGGATAGACCCCGTAACCGGTCGAAAGGATCGAAGGGGTAGGACAACACCCAGATATGCTAGGCAGTATGTGACTTATGTGTTTATGTACTAGGATGATAGGTGGTAGTAATATGGGTGAAATAGTCGCCGTTACCGGTTGAGAAAGACCGAAGGGGTATGCCAGCACCCAGATATGCTAGGCAGTTACCGGTTGAGAAAGACCGAAGGGGTATGCCAGCACCCAGATATGCTAGGCAGTTACCGATTGAAAGAGACTGAAGGGGTAGGCCAGAACCCTGATATGCTAGGCCGTTACCGGTTGAAAGAGACCGAAGGGGTAGGCCAGCACCCGTATATGCTAGGCAGTATGTTTATTTTATGGTATATGGTATGGTGGGGGAACTCACTAAGCTTTGTGCTTACTGTTTTCAGTTTTGGTTTCAGGTACTTCCTCTTGAAGGGAAAGGAGTCGGCATGATCGCAGCGCATCACACTATGTTTTCTACACATGAGATCCTTTGGAGTTATACTCTGATGTTGTTTATCATGACATGTTTTGACTATTGATACATTGGTTTTGATATAAGTTGATGTTATGGATGTTTTCAGACAAATGGTTTTATAATTATTAAATTTAAAACAAAAATTTTTGGTCTTAAATTTCGGGATGTCAGACAAGATGGGTCATGTCACATGGTTTTGTTTAGGTTGGAAAATAAAAGGTGGAGTACTTTTTCTAGAAATAGTAAAGAGGACAAATGCCTTTTCAAAAACAACTTTATCACGTCCATGATATTCTAAAAGGATCTACCAGCAATATTTGAAGAACATAAAGAACTTCATACCTCTTGAGATGAACACAAAGTTGCTGATAATATCTTCAAAGAAAAATCTTCTTTACTTTCTTCAATAAAAATCCCAAGATTTTGTGTCTATTTCCAGAGCATAAATAAAATGCCTGGAGCAAATTATTCAAATACTTTTAGACCATAAAAATCATATTCATCCTTTTTCTTATTCTTCTTCAACAACAACATAAAAAGCCTTGCAAACTCGGATTTTCAGCAGAAAAAATGAACAAACAGCTGTGATATTTTTTATTGTTGAAAGCTTGAATCAACACTCAAAAAAACAAAAAACTCATCATAAAAATCGAAAAAATCATCAAGATAAGAGAATCGATCGGGAGTCGTTCCATTAAAATAATTGCTTAGATCTTCAATGTACAACTCTGATACCAATTGTTGTTGCCCATTTTGACGATCGGTTTGTGTGGAATAAGAACATCTTGAGATTTAACGATCATAAAAATATGAAGAACATAAAAGATGAGTTTAATAATTTTACTAGAAAGAAAGAGATACAAATATTACAATAAATTTCTCTCTAGATGGAGAGAGAGCCCATCCTTTCTCTCTCTCTCTCTCTCTCTCTCTCTCTCTTTCTCTCTCTCTCTCTCTCTTTCTCTCTCTCTCTCTCTCTCTCTCTCTCTCTCTAGAAGACTACATGGTGCACATTCTTACACTAATACATGACCATCTCTCTCTCTCTCTCTCTCTCTCTCTCTCTCTCTCTAGAAGACTACATGGTGCACATTCTTACACTAATACACTAATACACATTCTTACACTAATAACCTAAAAATCACTCATAATTTGTAGAGCGTTTTCATGCTCCAACACTTTCTCAAGTCGTTGAATTTGTTTCTCATGAGGGACATGAGTCTACTTGATGAGTTCATTGGTAGCATTTATAATATCGTCATGGATTTTTAACATGATGATAGTGGTGGAGATGTGATGTTCAAGACTGTCATTGTATTTTTGCTCAACTTCTTTGATAGAGCACTTGAGACGAAGTGAAATGAGCTATTCTAGCTGATTGGCTCGGTCAAGTTCCGAGGGAGCAACAGCTTGGATCTTGGAATGAGATTTGAGGATAAGCTCGAGCTTGGATTCGAGATTTGCATCTTTATGCTCAAGTTTCGTATCAAGGCCTGCTAATTTCAGATCATGTTTATCGACTTTGGAGTTGGCTGGGGCAACGTTATCTCGGAGTTCCAATAGGGAAAAAGGATCTGCAACATTCTCATCGGAGGATCCTGTGTTCGAGGTGGAACTTTCGGATTTTCTATCATCTTGATTGTCATCATCATTTGGCTCTAAAGGCTTGGAATAATCAACTAAAGAATCTTGAGCTTTATTATCTTGATCACCTTTCAAGGTATCTTCAGGAGGAGGAGAGGAGTCTTTGTTTCCTTCAAGATTTTCTTCTTCTTTAGATTCCTCGGAGAAGGAGGAGAGACCAAAATCATAATTTGGTTTCAAGGAAGGGGGATTCTGCAAAAGACTGAAATCAGTAGGGATTGGAATAGCATCAACTGAAGTGTTATCATCTTCAAACATTATCTCATCAGAAAGAGCATCTTCAACATCAATTTTAGGATCTTCTACACTTGTAAACGTTGGTGGATTATCATCAATGGTGTCTGGAAATGGAGCCTCGGTACTCAAAGTCTTCTGCAAATAGTTGATGAATGGTTGAAGCTCTTGATCAGCTTCTTAATTTGATGGGAACGAGAAAGGAAGACGACCTCAGAGAGCTCGTTGACGCATAGAAAAGAGCGTGTGTTCAAAATTTTCTCTTGTGAGCTCCGACTGTCTTGTATGAGCCCTGTTAACAAAATTTGACTAATCGTTGTCAAAATACCCGATCGTCCTTTACATGGAGCACGTATCAGACTGGTTGTCACTTTCATAGTAGGAGGGACTACTCCAGCTTCGGAAAGCTCGGAATCGGAGGTAAGGCCCCTGATTGTGCTTGTGAAGAAATGAGAGGGATTCCCGAAATGACTCGTGAGTGTGTCCCAGGGGACTTTAAGGGACTTTGTTCAATACCTGCACTATCAATTTGAGAATATGGGGGTAGATTATGAGCAGACTCCCCGTTTGTGTGTGCAAGTGATTTTAATGTAAATCCTTCGGAAGAGTGGCCGGGTGGGGTAGGATGAGATCCAGAGTCAGATCAAATGCCAATATGTAAATCCTGTTGAGAGGATTCACTAACTCTAGTTCTCTTTTTGGTTCAAACTTTAGAAGGAGATGCCTTTCTCTTGGCAATCTGTTTGATGCGTCCTCTAGAGGTGGTGGATTAGTTCTCATTCGAGATTGGGGCTGGTTGTGTTGGATAGAACACAACCGAGATCAAAAGATGATGTTTGAGATGTGCTGATTTGGATGGAACAATGGACATCATATGTTCAGGTAGACGTCTAATTGGTCCGAAGACAGTTTGATTTGGTAACCTATAAGTTTTAATAGTTTTGAAAGAGTAGTATACCTCTTGGATGTCTGAATTGAGTGGGATGGCTTCATGTCTCTCAGACTATATTTGTTGTAGCATCGGAGCCCAGAATCTCAGACTCGAAATTTCATTCGTCTTCCTCTCGACTACAAACTTTTGAAAATCTTGCCATAGCCCCTCCGGTAAGTCGACAACGTTAGCTCTTCTGGTAAAGATGTTGCATGCCATGTAGAGCCAGTCTTTGCTCAAGGTCTCTATACCACCATATTACCGGATAAACCACGAAGAATCAGGTGCATCAAGATAGTCCAAAGGCCAGGAACGACTAATTTCTTGATTTCCTTTGCCTTGAACTTTCCATTGTAACCGATTTGGGACAAAAAAGACTAAAATTCTTTAGACGTTGGTTCATGCACACAAAAACCTTTGGGGTTTTCGACAATTCCTATAGCTTTGAGGAAAGTGGCCCTTTGAACCGATACAATCCTATCGTCAGTGATCTTCATTTCAAGAACATATTTGTCAATCTTCACTCGTTTAAAAGCTTTGTGATGAAGTCGAATAGGAAAATTAGGTTAGGGATTTTGGTGAGAGGAACGGCGATGGGATGTCGAGAGATGAACTAGATCATGATGAGTACGGATTCATCATAATCCATGGGATCGAGATAAAACAACTAGGTTGTATTTCTGAGAATGAGCTCAGTGGATAAGTAAGAAGTGGACCCCTTTGATGATTTCTTCTTGGTTGCAGGTTTGGAAGTTTTGTGAGCAGTTTTAGAAGGAGTGGACACCATTGCAGATGCTTTTGAAAAGCTTTAAGAAACAGAGTACAGAATAAAAGGCTCAAGGAAGACGATAGCCAAATTGAAAAGTGGGAGCGGTTAGGATTCACAATCCTTATATATTTTGGATGTTCTGGGTCGGGTCGAAAAATGAAATGATGACACCTGAAAAACCAAAACTGGTTGCATTTGATGCATAGACCAAAAGGGCTTCCGAAGTGACAGTCGAGTACAAAAGATGGGACGCTTGTTTGTTCAAAAAGGGTAATTGTCGGTTCAGTTCAAAAAAAACACTTAGTACTTTATTGGAGCATGTGCCGAAGTGTGTTTATTGAGAATTAAGAGGATAATCATAAAGAAAATTACAGTTAATGTATTCATGAAAAACATTTCGGAATAAAACCTTAATGATAACCTTAAAATTCATTTATTGTCGAGAATCTCGGTATAATCATATTTCAAGATGGGATGTCATAAGATACTTCGGATAGAATTTGAATACGTCATCAGTACATGATATAGATTTCGAGATGGCACAATATCAAACTGAATATCAAAGGTAAAAATGCATGGAGATCTTAGAGGACAAGTTTTGAAAGATAGTTGAAATTCTGAGAGCTGAAGGAATAGATATCGGAAGGAGATAAGTGATGAAATCATATTACCATTTTAGAATTGAAATCCGAGGTGTACTTCAGAGATATCATTATGAGGTGAAATATTCCGAGATAAAAATATTTTAGGATTTCTGATGTAACTATATCGGACTAAGGTTCACATGATGAGGAGGGCTAAAAAACTTAAGACTAGAGGAAAAGTTAGACAAAAAAGGACATATAATGATCCTTTATTTTCCGAAAAGAAACAATTTCGAGGAGAAAATATTTTATTTCGGAATTAGTGAACATTCTAATGTTTCCATTAGAGAGTGAAAATTTCTCTGAAGAATTGAGGATCGGGCATCATCATTCCCATTTTGTTCAGAAACCCATTAAATTTGGTTTCATCTAATGCCTTAGTAAATGCATCAGCAATTTCATAATCAGATGGAATAAAGATGAGCTCAATGTTACCTTTTAGAACATGATCTTTAATAAAATGGTACCAAATATCAATGTGCTTGGTCATGGAGTGCTGAATTGGATTGTGAGAGATCAAAATTTCACTTTTAGAGTCACAATAGATAGGAATTTGTTGAAATCGACAACCATAGTCCAAAAGCTGAGATTTCATCCATAGAACTTGCAAGGTACAGATTGCAGCAACAATGTATTTTGCTTCATCTGTTGAAAGAGCAATACAGTTGTGTTTCTTGGTTGACCAGCTAACCAATCTTCCACCCAAAAATTGACAACCACCAGAAGTGCCTTTTCTATCAAGTTGAATTCCTCCATAGTGTGAGTCAAAATAGGCTTTAAGAAGGATACTTTCATTTGCAGGGTACCAAATTCCAAGGCGCTTAGTTCTTTTAAGATATCGTAAAATTTAATTGACGACCCAAAGATGAGACATCTTCGGATTAACCTGGAATTATAGCACACATACATGTATAGAACATGATGTTCGGACGAATTGTAGTAAGGTAGAGTAGCGATCCAATCATTCCATATACTTCTTCTGATCAACAGCAACTCCTGATGGGTTCGAGAAGATCTTGTGTCCAAAACCCATTGGATCCTTTGCATAGGCACGAGTTTCCATAGAATATTTCTATAGAAGTTTGGAAATGTATTTATCTTGATGAATGAAGATTCCACTGTTGGTCAGTTTAACTTGTGGTCCGAGGAAGAAGCTTAATTCACGATTCACACTCATCTGGAATCGACTAACCATTAGCTTTGCAAAATCAGCAACCATCAGTTGATCCAAAGATGACGTCGTCAACATATATTTGAACTAACATGAGATGGTTTCCATTCGATCCTCGGAATAATGTAGGATCAAAAATTCCTCTTTGAAAACCGTAATGCTTCAAAAAATACGTGAGTGACTCGTACCAGGCGCGTCGAGCTTGCTTGAGGCCATAAACAACATTTTTGAAGTTTGTAACATTAGTTCGGATACAAAAGATTTACAAAACTAGGAGGTTGTTGAAGATACACTTCACTATCAAGTTCACCATTGAGAAAAGCACTTTTGACGTCCATTTGGAAAATTTGAAGCCTTTGTGACTAGCATAAGTGAGAAAGATTCGGATAGCTTCAAGACAAGCTACAGGAGAAAAGGTATCATCATATTCGAGTCCTTCGATATGAGTAAATCCTTTGGCTACTAATCTTTCTTTGTTTCTGATTATAACTCTGGTGTCATTGAGTTTATTTTGGAAGACCCATCTTGTACCTACAATAGGGCAATCTTGAGAAGGAGGGACAAGAGTCCACACTTGATTTCTGTCAAATTCTGCTAGCTCTTCTTGCATAGATGTAATCCAATCATAATGTTCTAAGGCTTCTTTGATGGATTTGGGTTTAACCATTGATATGAATACTGAGAAGTGACACTCATTTTGAATGTTAATAGCAGAGAGAGTTTGAACTCCAGCGTTAGGTTTTCTAATAACTTGATTCGGAGGATGATCCTTTGTCTAGATATGTAATCTCAGAAGTTCATGTGCAGCAGAAGATCCGATATCAACAATAGGGTTATGTTCCTCCCCCTGAACAATTTGGATTTGAGGATGATACTCCCTCTGAACTTCAGACCCGGATATGTCAATGTCGTCATCGTTTGGAAATTCAAAGAATTTGGCATCATCATCATTGTTGTTTGGAATAGGATAAATTCAGCGAATTGATCTGCTGCATCTTGAAATCCATCAACACGTGATTCAAAGGTTGGATAACTATTCTCCCCCTTAACCTATGAAGGTTGAAATGGATCGGAATCAAATGGAGGAAAGTTTGGGTTCGGACCAGAGACATTTTGAGAAACTAGAGCGTCGGTTGAGGAAGGTGTTGCTTGATATTAGTTCGAACAGGCTTTCAAAATCAAATTCATAGATAATTTGATGATTTGGAGACCCAGGAAGTGGACCATCGGACTCCATGATCTGGTTCGTAACATGAGTAGGATATGAGTTCCGAACAAAATTATCATCAAAAGTGATATAAAAACTTTCTTCAATTACACGAGTTCTACAATTCAAAACTCTGTAAGTTTTAGACTTGGCTGCATAACCAAGAAAGATGGCTTCATCGGATTTTGGATGAAACTTGGTGAGTTGATCGCGATTATTTTTTTATAAAGCATCCACATCCAAAAACATGTAAGAATGAAATAATAGGCTTTCGACCATTCGTTTCTTCATATGATGTAATGTTGAGTCGACGATTGATGATGCTTCGATTTTGAGTGAAGCAGGCAGTGGAGACAGCTTCAGCCCAGAGATAGATATGAACATTTTCAAATTTCTACATCGATCAAGCACTTCAACAAGAGTTCGATTTCTTCTTTCAACCACACCATTTTGCTGTGGAGTAGAGGGAGCAGAGAAATTGTGATCGATGCCTTTGTCGATGAGAAACTTCTCAATGGTGGCATTTGTAAACTCGGATCCATTGTCACTTCGGATTCTTCTAACAGGAAGTTTGACAAGAACTTCAATTCCTTTGATGAAATTTATGAGTTCAGAGGATCTTTCGGACTTTAACCTAAGGAAGAAAACCCAACTGAACCTTGTGTAGTCATCAACAATCACAAGAATATAATTTTTGTGATGTAGACTTTCTACAGTAGATGGTTCACATAGATCGATATGAAGAAGTTCTAGTGGTTCCGAAATAGACTTTTCAACGATCACAGGATGACCTTTCTTAGATTGCTTCCCACATTCACACGCATTGCAGAGATGATCGTTATCAAATTTGAGGAGTGGCATACCTCGAACCATTTCACCAGAAACTAGATTATTCATGTATTGGAAGTTAAGATGAGCGAGCCTCTGATCCCATATCCAACTTACGACAGGAACGGCCTATGAAAGAAGAAAAAGTTGAGGCCTTCCGATGATCATGTTGATGTCTAAAGGATACATATTTTTGATGCGATCTGATTTGATAAGACATTATTTCCATTCTTTTATCATAACGTAGCTATGTTTCTTGCAGAATTCAACTCTTCATTTAGCATCGGTAAGTTGAGCCACACTGATCAGATTGTGCTTGAGATTAGCAACATACGCCACATTAGCGACATAGAAATTTCCATTGGTCAAGATGCCATAACCTCGAATTTGAGAATTCGAATTGTTGCCATAAGTAACATAACCACCATTAGGAGTGAGCTTCAAATCACGCATAAAATATTTCTGCCCAGTCATGTGCGTTGAACAAGAACTATCAATATACCATATTGTATCTTGTTCCAAAGCACATCATGCTTGCAAAATCAGTGAGTTTTGGATTTTTTAAGCTCCAAGTTAGATTTAGGGACTGTAGCATAGGCTTTGGACATGGTTTGTGATTTCTGAGCAGTTGGTATCTTGGAAGGCTTTTTCCGAGAATCTTTTGCAAAGATGTAGAATGTCAAGGTCTTTTCATTTATCCAAAAGTCATACTCAACAATTGGATGTTTGGGAATTGCTTTCCTCGGAAGGATAGTTTTCCGAGATGTTGCTGGAAGAACTGTTTTCACAGGTGTTTTAGTTGTGTTTTCATACTTTTTCACTTTCCATTCAAACTTTTGTTTCAAACCCTTAAAGGGTTTTCGAGAAACAGTGTTTTGAGCATCTTTTCATTTATTTTTTGCGTTCGAAGGCACATTAGACTTTGGAAGTTGCCTAGGTTTAAAAAGTTTGCCATGCCAGGTAGCAATAAACATAGAAGAAGAAACTGTTCGAGGAGAGCTGGTTTTCTTAGATGATGTCTCAACATTAACATTTTTAACACAACAATTTAAAGATGTGTTCCGAACATTTCAGCTAATAGGATTAAATGGCCTCTTAAGGATCCTAACAGGCATGAAAGTATTGTGATTCCTAGTGGCATGAAAGTATTGTGATTCATCGGGCCCCACCCAGCATCGAGCCCCGCTCGGTATATAAATTTATCAGTCATTGGGCCCTGCCCAGTATACATATAAAACATATAAACATATAAACACATAACATATGTAATCATCACAAAGATACATAGCATACAGAATGGTCATCGGGCCCCGGCCGACATCGGGCCCCCACCCGGTAAGCATACGAGTACATAACATATGCAAGAGTCACACAGACATTTAGCATCCTAACATAACAAAATCATGCTTCGGCATTGGTGCCTTCGACCCACTAAACATGGTGAGGAAACTCACCTCATACTGCTGAAACCCACGAATAAATCTTTGGCTGCAGATCTGCTAAAAGCTTCGCGCTATCAATCATAAAATAACATCCAATTAATAATTGGATCCCGACCCACACTAAAATTCCGAACTAGGGTAAAAGACTTTTTTACCATTTCTTCAAATTGGCCCAAAACCAAAGCCCAAATTCCAAAATAATAACCCAAGCCCAATCATTGCCCAATTTTCCAAATTAGGCCCAACCCCCATTCATGAGCCTTCCACCAAATGAGTCCAATAAAATATCAACAGCCCAACAAGGCCAAAGACATCAAAACCCCAACATAGTCCAATATCGAGAAGCCCACGAAACCGAAGCCCATTGTCGAGTATGCGGGACGTACTCGGCTCATACGCTTGGTGTACTCCCTGCGGGGCCAGTACGCGCAGCGTATCAAATGGGTACGCCTAGCATACTCCCTAGATCACCATCCTACCCCACTAAGCACTTAATTAAAGCCCTTGCTCCAAACTCTCATATCTGATTCCTATGGACGACTTAACGCTTAAAGTTGCCAACTTTATGTGCAGGCATGGCTTAATGGGACTTTAGAGCTTAAAAGAGCTCAATAAAGGACTTAACACATGCATGAGAGCTAAACCACCATAAATTTAGCACCTTTATACTTAAGAAACGCTTAATGTGGCAAGATCTACGAGGAAAAGTTCCAAAAACGTCCTTAGGTCACAAAGCCAACCAAAAAGGAACCAAAATGACCATAAACAAGCTAAAGAGTATATCTGTGAAATGGAATAGCAAGCTTTGAATTTTATACCTCAAAACCCACTAAAAGAAGGTGCAAAAGCTAGATCTCAAGGCTCTCCACCAAAGAATGAGTCTTCAAGTTTCTTCTTCTACCACTTCAAGATGCACAACACCCACCAAAAGCCTCACAAGAGCTCAAAATCACCGCACAAAGGCTAAGGAACGGATTACAGTTATCTAGGGTATGGAGGCAAGTTAAACAATGCAAAAAGAGGCTACCTTATGATTTATATTAGGTACAAACCCTAAAATTAGGGTTTCTACACTGCTCATGTAAGCTAAGCGTACTCCACGTACGCCCAACGTACGTGGATGAGATTCACGACCCATATGCATGAGTACGCCCAACGTAGAAGGAGTATTCCTAGAATACTCCAAATTTCCCAAAGTTGGCAATTTAGCCCCCTGAGGACCAACTCTATAAACAATAAAACCCTAAAGATCTAAACTGAAATGCACAAAGAACCAAGCGTTACAACTCTCCCCCACTTAAATTAGATTTCATCCTCAAAATCATTCCTTACCATCCCAGGCACGCTAGACAGTCTGAGCAACACAACCACAACCCTGAGCATACAACAACCTTCCCAAAGGCAACTAAACCCAACCCTAGTAGGGCTCTCCAAATCTGATGATGAACGAATCCTTTCTCAGCATAAATTAATTCCCTTGTAGAAAACTATTTCTACCTTACCCGAAATTTGAAATCTCGAATTCGTCTGATTCCCGGACAGACCGCCCATACTGAACCACTACCTTGTCAAAACCACTTTCAATACCAAACTAAACAAAACACTTCCAACCCTTGATTATCTTGTTTCTTTATTGTAAACCGAATCATTGACCACTCATTACTACAAAACACCCTTAATTAACAGAAGGTTTAGATAATCCTTCGATTAGAAGACTCATCCCTGCAATCCTTAGACTCAAACGAGAGTTGTGCAGTAGGGTCGTATCAATTACTCTGAGATTATTTAATCCACATTGCAAGTGACTTAACATATTCCCTGAATACCAAGCCGCTCCACACACGACCCCAAAATCACTGATACCATCTCGGGTTTATCTTGATGCCCCTAGCTGCTTTCCAAAAGCAGCCAAGACCTCCCTGGTCCCACCTTACCTAGTGAATAACCGATTCACCGGATTTCCATCTGGTTACTGAGACAGATAGACTTACACAGTCGCACCACGTGACTTCCAAAGGAAGGTCTTATCTAACAAGCATTGCCCTAGCCATCTCGCCGCTATGGCTCCAACAAACTTTCTAATCAAACTGATCATAACCAACCGTCAAACCTGACGCCACGAAATTCAATGTTAATCGTGAATGCTACATGACCAACTTTAATCTTATATCACAACCACCCTCATAACGCCTATCGCTTACTTAATTCCATTAATGTTGCGGCCTTCCCACAGTCTTACAAACTGACCTACCCTGGTCTAATCCCATCTGAAGAAATCTACAAGCCAAAACATAGATTTGACATGCCCTCACCGCTACTCAAGGATCGTTGAATTCTAAGGGCCACCCCGCAGTCTTACAAC
Organism: Lactuca virosa; assembly: GCF_052849685.1. Classification (NCBI taxonomy): domain Eukaryota; kingdom Viridiplantae; phylum Streptophyta; class Magnoliopsida; order Asterales; family Asteraceae; genus Lactuca; species Lactuca virosa. The sequence continues at coordinate 472,083,378 of NC_136429.1, read as the reverse complement.
ACTTCAATACTGTCTGCCAACCTAGTGAATGCTACGGGCCACCCCGTAGTCTGACAACACTCCTATCTTGCCATGGCCGCCGCTCATGGTCTTACCGCTCAACTACCAATCAATCTGTACTCATCCTGAGTCGAACGCGCATCAAACTATACCCCAATCAGGTGTCTGGATCATGCTTCGAACCCCAAATCCTTAGTCAGACGAGAACATGCAGAGAGGCTCTAACACAACCCTCAACCCGGTTCCATCAATATGCTTGTTATCCATCACAAAGAAGACGCCCACCAGCTGTTGGAAGTTTCCTGAACTCCTAACTTACACAGTTTTCAATCCACACGACCACTTAAGTCGTCTTCCCTCCCGACTTGTATGTGAAACTCATCCTAGTTGGATTCATCGAAGCTTTACCCCACTTGGATTCCCCCACTAACTTACACAGTTGTTCAGCTTCTGGAAATCTGAACGATTCTCCCCCACTTGGATTCATCGAAGCTTTCCCAGCCCATAAAATATGATGGATTCCCAACCCATCTTACCTTCTTATAATTTGAACCTCCAACAACCTGCGCTTACCAAATACCAGCACTCCATTACTAGCCAATCCCAATGATCGCACAACTCTTGAAATCTAGATGAATACTCCCCGAAATCTCAGCAAGCACGATAACCCCAACCGACTTCCATGATACAGCACCAAATCCTTAAGTCCTTTATGCTGGTAACAAAGACAATAAACCTTGCTCTAAACTGGCAAACCTTCAGTCCAAGTTCCCATCCTCAAAAGAATCTCTAAATTCTTACCATCTTCAACCCTTGCCATAATAAAATTCCCTTGGCACTTCCAATGACTAAACAAACTCGTGTTGTTGCCACTTTCATCTTCTCGCTATCGCTCCTTCCCTAGCAACGGTAGAGATTGGACCCTAAGGTCCTGCCATAGACAATTGTCGATCCTACCTAGATAAATGCTAATATGATTGAACGCTGACTTCATTAGAGAACTGAACAACTAATCCGACCATAGACCTCCCAAATTATACCCCTGGACTAACCCCATCAAAGAAACGGAACAACAACCAATAAAGTGAAACCCGATCAGCAAGTTACGACCCACTACTGACTCATGGCATGAAAAAAAATGGCATATAACAATTCTTGATGATATAACCCAGACAATAACAGAGAATTAAACCAAAGGTAATGGTCACCCAAACCAATTCAAAATTCCAAAGAAATATAAGATACTGATAAAGAAGAACGAAAAAGATAACATGTCTGCAATAACACCTGTCGGAATCCTGGCCTCCTCTTCCCGCCGAGGCACCTGCGATGGAACCTGAGCTGCCGTAACCACTAAGTGTGGGAAATTTGCCTGATATCACCAGGCTGATGATAATTATGGCACAATTCTACCTCCAGGGTGCCTTCTTAGCGGAGGTGGCCCTTCCATCCGCACCTCTCGCACTTGGACTTGCCGCTCACATGATCATGTGCCCCCTCATCCTTTGTGGAAACATTACGGCCCCTCGAGTCTCTAATACTAGCCATGGTGACGTCCAACTTCTCATCGCCGATTCTGACCATGATCTGCTTCCTCTTCCCCATTTGCCTATCTGAACCAATATCTTGCTCGTAGGTTACCCGACCATCCCGTCAATCGTCTGAATAGCCAAGTTCCGACCCTCGAACCTGACAACCAATCTATCAGTGACACGCCTAATAATGTCGGGTTACTCCTCGCATAAGGCTCGTGAAACCTCCGCGGTAATCCAATCATGGGATCGATCCCTCTGAAAACATGGTGCATAACCCCACCTCCAATTCCAAATGAAAAGAACTCATAATAGGGTCCTCCTTCTTGAAGGATTCTAGGGTTCCACAAGCTTTGGGTTCCAGATGAGCCCTTAACTGCCCCGCTACAATCTCGGTCTGAAAAGCCCCGAGACGACCATCCAAGAGATCTAAAATCCCTTTCTTGACTGAACCAAAGATCATAGGATTCCATTCTAATATACCGCGGGTAATCTCTGACAAGATGAACTCCTGCATGCCATCATCGATCGGCTCAACACCCGAACCTAAGCCTGAATCCAAACCGAAACCACCTTCCCGAGAGCTCATCACCATATTGAAAAACAACATGCAAATTATCAGAACATACCCAAGAATCCTCATCTTATAGGCTTCCTAGATTCTCCGAAACTTTCCCCGATTCGAGTATGGATCCTGTGCTTTTAGTAGTACGGGTCCAATACTACCTTCCACACCTATCCAAACTTTCCTCAATAATCATCCCAAATCCTCTAAGTCATCTTCTCAAACTGATACTTCACATGATCGCTAAACAGCACAACTAAACCCATTGAAGCACTTCATAGGCTTTCCTAGGTTCCCGACCTCACCCTGCCATTAGCTGCTGAAGAACTCCAATAATGTCGGTTAACTATTTTATGAATACAATCACATGCAACAAAGCTTAGATAATCCTTCGAGTAACAGACTCATCCCTACAACTATTAGAATAAAACCAGAGCTGCGCAACAGGTTCAAATCCGTCACACTAAGATTATTCAACCTTTGTCACATGTGACTTAACAAATTCACTTAGTAGCTAACTCACATCGCTTAAGAGTTCCACAAAGCACAAAGCAAGCATCATTCGCCCAGTAACATTCCAACCTATAGAATAACAAAGAACATCCAATATCATATACCATAACTCATGTTAGGAACTTCCACTCTTGCTGTCGATTTCCTTACGCATATATATATACCCAATCTAGCATTCCATGCTTCCTAGGCTACAAGGCATCACATATCAGGCTAATCTATCGCTGTCTGATCAGAACTAGCATGCAAGTCTACAAGCTCATAAAATAGGCATACAATGCATCTCTCCTATCATTCTATCATGCAAACATTAAGCAGGTTCGTAGCCCTAACTAGCATGCGATTCACAGACTGAAAATGCAAATCATATCAGATAATATGTATGGGTATTTTGGAAGAAACTTACTTGAGTTCGGATGATTGCACGCACCACACCCATTCTTGTCTTAGAAAACTCTTTTCTTAAAAATACCGTTCTCGTTGAAAACTTTACGAAATCCTCAGTTTGAGTTCAGACACACCCGAGAGTATGTCTGAATCCCTCAAACAAAGGCTCTGATACCAACTTGTAACTGTTGGATATAGTGTCTAAGTCCATAACTTTATTTGGTATGTACTTGACCCGACCCGGCATGGTCCATTTGGGTTGCATGGCATTGCAATACTTGGATAGACTAAATGAGAGAATAAGGCACTTATGATTATTAATATATTATAAGTTCTACTATATTAATAATAGTATTATTTAATTAGTATTGATCAAGTATTAATATAGTATTAATCTAGTGATCAAAGTGAGACTAATTAAATATATAGGGTTGATTATGACAATCATCAATTCTTTTATGGTGGATTAATGATCCATGGTTTATGGGTTTGGTTATAACCATATGGAGCTCCATGGATAGTCTATGGGAGTTACAAACCTATGGGTCATGAGAAATCAAGAGTCGGGACAATTAAGGGCATTCATGTGTAAACCCTAATTGTGACAACACTATAAAAGGAACCCTACGGCTAGCAAAATGGCGACCTAGTGGACATAGTGTTACTAGAGAGGGCATAACCGATTTTGAGTGCTAGAAGTATTCTCTCAAGTTATTCCAAGTCTTGTAGTGTTGTGTGAAGCATTTGAGGCACAACATTTGGGGTGCTAGGCTCACAAAGTCTTGAAGGAATCCAAGCAACAACAAGGTATGTATTTCTACTAGTTTTTATGTTTTATGTAATCCCCATGCCATGCTAGTTAGGAAATAACCTTGAAAAAGAAATTTGCATGTATATAGAGAAAACATAGATTCAAGGTTATTAGGGTTGCATGTACACTTAGGAAGTGTTAGAATGCTCAAAACCCATCAGTGGTATCAGAGCCTAGGATTGTTTTCTGTATACTTGATGCAAAACTGCTTAAAAATCGAAAATTCTGCATTCTGACGACTGGACTCGCCGAGTCCATGGGGAGGACTCGCCGAGTCCATGGGGAGGACTCGCCGAGTCCATGAACAAATTCATTCTACTCGCCGAGTAGAATAATGCACTCGGCGAGTGGGAGCGTGTTGGGCAGTTTTTTCGAGTTTTGTTGCTGGAAATTGATTAAGATCATTATCCCAATCTGTTTTGGACTTGTAAAATCTGTTTTTCAAAATGATAATGATTATGTTAACCCATTTTACATGGCTTTTATCAATTTTCAAGTATTGTATATAGTTATATGATTTCTTGAAATTGCTTGACATGAATTTGTGTTCTTATGAGTTTTTAGAAGATCATAGGAATTATATGTAACCTCCATGTGTGTTTAATTCATGATCTTAATGGCTATGATGGTGTCCATAACTTGTCCTCAAGTTATGGATAACCAAAAGTCACTTCTTTTAGTTATGATTAAAGAACTAAAGAGGTTTCATAAAATGAAGAGTATTCATTTTTATGAATCATTAAAACTCATAAGTTACAAATTGAAGAGACTTGGAATAGTTTCAATTCTTGCCCTCAAGTTTTGGAATTTGAAAAGTCTTACACTTTAATACTTTAATTCCAAATTAAACCTTAGATTTTAAAAAAGTTTAAAAATCAACACTTATACTATTATTATAATTTTATTATATAGATATGTATAAGAATATGTCATTCTTACCGTTAGTAGGCCTCATTCACGAAGCCAGTCTATAAGGGGGGTATAAGGTTGTTGCCTATAAAATGGTGACTTAATGGGTGTCCACTCTCGCCCACCGCTTCCTTGATCGGTGGAGGGTCGTTAGCCGAACGGGTAGGATACGACTTTAAATACTCGTTAAAAGTATAATGAATTATAAAGTAACTATACATTATAAATTCCCAATCTTAGTTACTTTAGGAAAATGTGAAATTGGTGCTAGCCCATAAAATTACACTTTGTACCTTACCAAGTCGTTAGTGGAGCGTGTGTGGCTAACCGGCACACTAACATGGACTAGTAAGAGTGGCAAAGGGTAACTTGACCTTATTATAGATCGGTGGAGCGTGTGTGGTTAACCGGCACATCGATTAGGTAATATTGTTGAGGGTACCATGTCAATTTGTATGGTTATTCACACCTTGTTTGTGATCCTCGGCATCCCAGTCACAAACTTGAGAGGGCACAATCGAGATTCAAACATGCAATTGAAAAGTTCAATGTATCTCAAAAGATCTAGGAGTTTCAAAACCAATAAAACCTAATAATAAAATATTTCGTTCTTATGGTGGAAATTGGTAAATCGTCATTTACCTACCTTCAAATATTTTATAGTATGGATTACGGCATCCCTCTTCCAACTATAAATAGTTTGTTGGATCCTAGCCTTAATATTTCATTTGGGTGAATTATTAAGGATTCCTAATCTAATGAAACTTGTCTTTCTTTCCTTTCAGATGTCTTCCAACAATGCTTCTGACTCAAACCCAACAGGCTCCTTTTCCCTTATGAACTTGTGTGGTAAGGTCATCTTTGATGGATCCAATTTCAATGAGTGGATCAGAAACATCAGAATGATTACCCGCTATGAGGACAAAGAATATGTCCTCGATAGGGAGCTTAAGGTTGTGAGTGAAGCCACTGCTACTCCTGAAGAGTTTGCGGAGTTTGTTGCACATGAAAAGGATGCTACTAAAGTAGCATGCATCATGATGGCCACCATGACTCCTGAACTTCAAAAATCCTATGAAGATTTCTACCCCTATGAGATGCACCTGGATCTGATGGAAAGGTACCATCAGAGCGCGCGTCAGGAGAGGTATGAAATCATCTCCTCCATGATAACCGCAAGGATGAAGGATGGTGAACCCATCACCGGTCACTTGCAGAAGATGCAAAGGTTCGTTGACCGGTTGCTGAAGCTAAATGTTGACTTTCCTGAGGAAATGGCGATTGACATCATTCTCCATTCCTTACCTCCAAGTTATGATCAGTTTCGTATGACTTATCATATGAACAAGGAGGAAGTCACACTTAGCAAACTTCAAGGACTCTTAAGGACAGCTGAAAATGGCCTTAAGGGTAAAGCGGTTGCTACTTCTACTCCTTCAACAGCCCCTGTTCTGGCTATTGGGCAGGGAAAGGGTAAGAAGAGGAAAAGCCCTTCGAAGGGTACCAATGGTAAGACTCTTGATGGTTCCTCTTCAAGTGGGATAAAGAAAGGTCCCATTACTCCTTCTTCAAACCCAAAGGAAGCACAGTGCTTCTATTGCCAGGATAAGGGACACTTCAAGCGAAGCTGCCCCAAATATCTGCAAGATCTAAAGGATGGGAAGGTTAAACCCACCCATGCAGGTATTTACACAATATTGTCTAATAACTCATCTAATGCTAATTCTTGGTTGCTTGATACAGGTTGTGGTATTCACATCTGTACTGATTTGCAGGTACTAAGAAGAAGTGAGCAAGTGGAGCACGGGAAGATAAACTTAGTCATGGGCAACAGGAAAGCATCACCTGTTACCAAGATAGGAGTTTATTCTTTGTTGCTTAATAATGGGTTAATGTTAGATTTGAATAAGTGTTGTTACTCGCCCGAAATGGCGAGAAATATTATTTCTTTTCATGGCTTGTACAAACAAGGTTTTTCATTTTCATTTGATAATAAAAATGGTGCTATTAATGTTTATTACAATGATGTATTTTACTTTAAAGCATTACCTTGTGATGGTGTATATGAAGCCGTGAATGTTGTAGACAATCTAGGAAATAATGTGTTGTATATTGATTCTTCAGATAGCTTGGATAAAGCATCGTTGTGGCATTGTCATCTTGGACATGTTAACAAGAAGCGCATAGGCCAACTCCAAAAGGCTGGAGTCTTGGAATCATTTGACCTTAAGTCAGATGATAGTTGCGAGTCTTGTTTACTTGGAAAAATAGCAAAGTCACCCTTCACAGGTACTTGTGATAGGGGTGAAGGTTTGTTGGACCTTGTACACACGGATGTGTGTGGGCCCTTCAGAGTTGCTACAAGGGATGCTAATCGCTATTATGTGACTTTTACTGATGATTACAGTAGATATGGATATATTTACTTAATCAAGCATAAGTCAGAAACCTTTGAAAAGTTCAAAGAGTTTAAGCAGGAAGTGGAGAATCAATTGGGCAGGAACATCAAGATGCTCCGATCCGATCGGGGAGGAGAGTATCTTAGCATTGAGTTCCTTGACTATCTTAAGGAATGTGGGATTGTCTCACAATTGACACCTCCCAGAACACCACAGTTGAATGGTGTAGCTGAGAGGCGCAATCGAACCTTGTTGGATATGGTTCGTTCCATGATGAGTCGAGCTTCGTTACCAATCTCTTTCTGGGGGTATGCCTTAGAGACTGCCGCCCATATCCTTAATCTAGTCCCTACTAAAAAGGTTGCTAAAACACCTCACGAGATGTGGACTGGGAAAGTTCCCATTTTGGACCACATCAAGATTTGGGGTTGTGAAGCTTTCGTGAGGCGTGAGACTCATGATAAGCTTGAACCTCGAAGTGAGAGGTGTATTTTCATCGGCTACCCACAGAGATCCTTTGGTTACCTCTTCTACAGACCCAGTGATAATGTGGTCTTTGTAGCAAGAAGAAGAGTCTTTCGTGAGAGAGAATTCATAAGCCAAGGGGACAGTGGGAGGCAAATTGACCTTGAAGAGCTTCAAGAGTCAAGTGGTGAAGGAACCTCAAATGCTATCGACCAACCTGAGGAGGAAACTCCTGTTGAACCGATAGAAGAGTCTGTACCTCCAAGACGTTCCACTAGGGTGAGGAACACACCTGATTTTTATTATGGTTATCACATCACCACTGAAGGTGATACATTTATTAGTGATAGTACACTAATAGATTTGGATGAACCTAATAATTACAGGGAAGCCATGGCAGGCCCTGAGTCTGCTAAATGGAAGGAGGCTATGGACAGCGAGATTCAGTCCATGTACGACAATCAAGTTTGGAACTTGGTTGACAATGTACCAGGTCGTAAGACAGTTGGGTGCAAATGGATCTTCAAGAAGAAGACCGACATGGATGGAAAGGTACATACTTACAAAGCGCGACTGGTTGCGAAGGGCTTTACTCAAACTTCGGGAGTTGACTATGATGAGACCTTCTCACCAGTAGCGAAGATTAAGTCTATTAGAGTATTGTTAGCCATAGCTGCATTTCATGATTATGAAATATGGCAAATGGATGTCAAAACCGCTTTCCTTAATGGAAAGTTGGCTGAGGATGTTTACATGGCTCAACCAGAGGGTTTTGTCGATACAAGATACCCTAATAGAGTGTGTAAGCTTGATAAATCCATTTATGGATTGAAACAAGCATCTCGCAGATGGAATCTTTGCTTTGATGAGAAAGTCAAAGAGTTTGGCTTTTCTAGGAGTGAGGATGAGTCTTGTGTGTATGTCAGGGCTAGTGGGAGCATAGTTAGCTTCTTGGTGTTGTATGTGGATGACATACTTCTCATAGGAAATGACATCCCAACCTTGCAGGAGGTTAAGTCCTGGCTTAGGAAGTGTTTCGCTATGAAGGACCTTGGGGAAGCTGCCTATATCCTAGGGATAAGGATATTGAGAGATAGGAGTAAGAGACTAATTGGACTTAGGCAAAGTACTTATGTGCTTCCGCTGAGATAGCTGAGATAGCTGAAATGAGTACAGAAGATGAGATAGCTGAAATGAGTCATATACCATATGCTTCCGCTGTGGGCTCGATCATGTATGCTATGACTTGTACTCGCCCTGATGTGGCCTTTGCTTTGAGCATGGTCAGTAGATATCAAGGGAATCCTGGCAAGGTACACTGGACAGCGGTAAAGAACATTCTCAAGTATCTGCGGAGGACTAAGGATTGGGTCCTTACCCTCGGAGGCAGTGATGACTTGAGAGTGGAAGGATATAGCGATGCTAGCTTCCAGACTGATAGGGATAATTTCCGCTCTCAGTAAGGCTGGGTCTTTATCCTAAATGGAGGGGCAATTACTTGGAAAAGTTCCAAGCGGGAGACAGTAGCTGATTCTACTTGTGAATCAGAGTACATAGCAGCAAGGGAAGCAGCTAAGGAGGCGATATGGCTAAAGAACTTCATTGGAGACCTTGGAGTTGTACCAGCTATAAAGGAGCCAATGGAAATTTTCTGTGACAGCGAAAGTGCGGTTGCTTTGGCTAAGGAACCAAGAGATCACGGGAGATCTAGGCACATTGACAGAAAATACCATTTCATAATACATAGAATAGAAGAAGGACTCCTCGTGGCAAAGAGGGTATCATCAGATGAGAACCCGGCAGATCCACTCACGAAGGGACTGAGCAGGGTTAAGCATTTACAGCATGCGAGGCGCATTGGGCTGAAGGATGATATTAGTTTCAATAATTAAATTCCTGAAACTTGTAAAATGTAATTGACATTTGATGATAAATAAAAGTTGTTATTTATTTATGAGTAAGGTGTTACTATCTTGTGTTGATTGTTTACTATGTTTCAATTTTGCATGTTTTTACTTCCAGAATAATTATGTTATTATTCAAACTATCCACAGTCAGTCAAACTTTGGAAGTAAGTATTGATTTAAGACTGTCATGAATTTGGATTGTGTGATTTGTCTAAAAAGTGCTTTAGACGATGCAATGGTTGCTACAACATTCATGAGTACTCATAAGGGCTGAGTATTGGATCCAACCCACGCTCACTTGCACACTTCATGGTATTTATCTCGAGTGATCGTGAGACGGTAATATCATATAAATCTTCAAACCTAGAGATATGAGTTGTTGACTATGAGTTGGTTATTCATTGATTGCACGAAAACGCATTGGTAACTCGATGTCATAAAACGTGCCTTTGTGAATAATTCAACAAGTAGTTAGTACAAGCATATCAGTCGAAGTTTATCTGTTCCTTCTAGAAATAGAAGCGATATCTGGGCCCCTCGATGATTTGGTTTTGACCTATGTACCGGGCCCGGTCAGAACCTAATTGATGTGTTCAATTTAGTTCTATGTCGAAACAAATCAGAGATCGAGAAACAAATGCTGGACAATAAGTAAGACCATGTTCCATGTGTTTGTCCGGCTGATATCATGAGAACAGAGGATTATATGATCACTTATCTTAAATGGCGTATCATCATCATCTCAGTTCCGAGAGACTTTGAAAGAGCTACGATTGCTAGTCGGATTTTGAAGTCATATTTGCAAATATAGTTATTAGACTTATCCAAGTGGGAGACTGTTGGATACAGTGTCTAAGTCCATAACTTTATTTGGTATGTACTTGACCCGACCCGGCATGGTCCATTTGGGTTGCATGGCATTGCAATACTTGGATAGACTAAATGAGAGAATAAGGCACTTATGATTATTAATATATTATAAGTTCTAATATATTAATAATAGTATTATTTAATTAGTATTGATCAAGTATTAATCTAGTATTAATCTACTGATCAAAGTGAGACTAATTAAATATATAGGGTTGATTATGACAATCATCAATTCTTTTATGGTGGATTAATGATCCATGGTTTATGGGTTTGGTTATAACCATATGGAGCTCCGTGGATAATCTATGGGAGTTACAAACCCATGGGTCATGAGAAATCAAGAGTCATGACAATTAAGGGCATTCATGTGTAAACCCTAATTGTGACAACACTATAAAAGGAACCCTATGGCTAGCAAAATGGTGACCTAGTGGACATAGTGTTACTAGAGAGGGCATAACCGATTTTGAGTGCTAGAAGTATTCTCTCAAGTTATTCCAAGTCTTGTAGTGTTGTGTGAAGCATTTGAGGCACAACATTTGGGGTGCTAGGCTCACAAAGTCTTGAAGGAATCCAAGCAACAACAAGGTATGTATTTCTACTAGTTTTTATGTTTTATGTAATCCCCATACCATGCTAGTTAGGAAATAACCTTGAAAAAGAAATTTGCATGTATATAGAGAAAACATAGGTTTAAGGTTATTAGGGTTGCATGTACACTTAGGAAGTGTTAGAATGCTCAAAACCCATCAGTAACGTCCCAATAATAAGACCCAAAAGAAATTATTTTTAAATTAATAAGACATTAAACCATATCATTGTCATAAAACCCAAGTAATCAAAATTTATCAATACATTATCGTTATCAGATTAAATCACAAAATGCGAAATCGAATGGTGTGTGTGTCCTGCAATCATCCCGAGCTCTTCCCTTTGAAACCAGAAGTACCTGAAATGTAAACTAAAAACCGTAAGCACAAAGCTTAGTGAGTTCCCCAAAATACCACATACCATACATTAATAAATGTTGAGTCTAAGAGGTTGCATCATTGGGCTTAGCTCTTAGGTCCAATGTATACTCGGTCTGGGCCTGTCCAGTCGTGTTTTATTTTTGGGTTTAGTATATATATAATGCATGCATGCATTATATCAATTATGCTTCTTATTTATTATTTTTGATAGATCTTGTACTGTAACCCTAGCACACCTCTACAGTAGCAATTCTCATTGAATTCTTTTGAGGTGGAGCAGTTTAATCATTCGACACTCGTTTGATTCATCGTGGTGTTTATCGTTGTCTATTACTTGTTATTGTCTTATTGATATCTATTTGAATCTATCAATCTTAGAGAATATCATTCTCATCAATTGGTATCAGAGCATGAGAATGTGTAATACATACGCATCTCTTCTGTTGGAAGAATATTTTTAGGGTTTCCGCTTTTATCGAATCTGTAGGAGTCGTCATCTCTTCATTGACGAAATTTCTTGCTTTTGATAAAACCCTAATTCAATCTTTACAAGTCTGATTCTTAGCAGATATCTGAAAAAGGTCATCATGTCTCACGATGATTCACAAACCAATCCGATCAATATCTCCAACAGCATTGGATCCACAACCAGAATCCCGATTCTATACACTGAAGATTATGAAGTTTGGACGCATCACTTTGAGGACTATGTCATTGGTTCCGAAGACAATGGTTATCTTATCTACGAAGCAATAACATTGGGTCCTTTTGTCCATTGCAGAACAAATAGAGCCATTAAGACTCAAAAGGAGTATAACAAACTCTTAACTGATGTGGACAAGATTCCTCAAGACGAAAAAGAGAAGTTGTTGTGTAATGTTAAAGCCATGAGAATGATCAGATTTGATTTACAGTATGATACTTTTCATTTGGTAAGCCCATGCACCACGGAAAAAGAGATCTGGGATAGACTTAAAGAGTTGTATTCCACTAATGAGGACCTAGATCATTCTATCGAAATTCTATTGCTCTCTGAGTTTGGTGCTTTCCAACAAAATCCAGATGAAAAAACTATTCAGGCGTTCGATCGTTTCAACCATCTTTTGAGCAAGATGATCAAGCACGGTATTGGAAGAGAAGTGATAGAACAGAAGGTCACATTTATGAATGGTTTAAGACGCGAATGGATGGCTGTGGTATCAACTGTGAAGGCTCACGAGCAGTTTAAAACCTATTCATTGGTGAAGATGGTGGGTATTCTCAAGTCTCATGAAAGTGTTGTGACAAAGGAAGCGAAAGTGGTGTCTGTTATGGGATCCTTGGCCCTTCTCTTTAAGGCGAAGAATGTGGCAGAAGATGGAGAAGAGTCAGAAATGTCAGAATGTGATCTGACAAGCGAAGAGTATGCAATGATGGTTTCCAACCCGAAGCAGTTTGCTCGCAAAAAGTTCCCTGTTGCCAAGAACCGAAACTGGCAGGGAAGCTATAGCTCAGAAAAGGCGAAAGATGAGATCAAAAATAATCCTCAGAAAGAAGAAGAGAAGAAGGAGAGCAAACTGGTTGGAGACTCCGGATATGATTGCAACTTCTGACATGGCAAAAACCACTTTGCCAAAGATTGCATGTTAAGAAAGCTATCGGAGAAGAAGGAGGGTGAAGATGATGAAGCATACCATACGTGCAAGCTGGAGGAGATAAAGAAGAAGAAAGCCTCTAACAGTTCTATGAATGCTTTGATTGTGCAGGAGAACATTGTTGATGATGAGTTCGGTGGCGTAGAGGTCTAGTCTACAGACTCTGAAGATGAAGAAGTACGTAAACCCACGCATGGCAAGGCATTTGTGGCGAAAGAAGACAGTACTGAGTTTGCTGGGAGATGCTTTATGGTGACAGCTGGAGTGTCACAAATGAGGGGCTACACAACCGAAGGCGAGTATGATGAGGCGAATCAGAAGGAAGATAATTGTTTTGCTGCCAAACCTGTGAGCGAAAGGATCAACGACTGCGATCAGTTGATCAAGAATGTACAATCCATTCTCGAATCACTTAAAATACCTGTAACAAACTATGAAAAGGAATTAAACGAATTGAAATTCAAATTTTCTAGTTTAAGTGGAAGTCTAATGCAAACACACCTCACAAATGCTAACCTAACCGATCAAATTAGCAGGGTGACATCCAAGAGTGAGGAGCGAAGGATGTGGATAGAGAAGACGGAGTTAGACTTAGTTAGAACGAGAGATGAGTTGATATATGTGCAACGTGACAATTTGAGGTTTTTAAAACAAAGGAACATTTTTTGTTTACTTGCTAAACCTCTTTACACTAATATTACTCAGTTACATTTGAATTGTGACATTGGAAAAAAGGTTCAGAAAATGATGAAGTCGATGTTGATTGCTATAATTGTGAATCCATTGTATCATCAGATGAGGTTTCGGATGCTTACAAGATTGGTCTGGACAAAATTGAGTCCTTTATTAAGTCCAAAGACCATAAGGACATGCTTAGGAATTTATTGGACGAAAATGAAAAATTGAAAATAAAGAACAAAACCATGCACAAATTTGACTCATTGAATACCAAATTAAGTTCAGAAAATAAGATGAATGTGGAAAGTTCTTCTGAATTTGATGAGGACGGTGAAATGAGTGAAATTTCTGTAGAGGATGTGGTTGACTGCTCTGAATTCCTCAAAATCGAACCCAAACCGGCAAAACCACTCATATCTGCAAACTCAGTTGAGTTCGCTCGTATGTCCAAGGACAAGTCCAAAGTCTTTAAAGAAAAGGCGGTTGTATATAAAAAGGCGCAAACAGTACCGAATCAAGTATATGCCACCACTGGAGTTACCAAGAAGCAAACAGTTGAGCTAACTTCTTTGGTAGATGAAGACAATATTCATGGGTGTGATAATTTCTTCTGGTCAGCTCCCATTGACAATGCAGACGCAACAGTAGGTCTGTCAGAGCAAACCTCATGGAGAGTCAAGGGTAGATATGTGGCTGAACCTCTTAACAAGCCTTCAAGCTTTGAGAAGCCAAGTACAAGCAGTACAAAAGAAATTGAAGGCGCACCGGTAAAGGCATCAAGAGAATCATCTCCAAGCGAAGCTAGTGCAGATAAACCGAAACCAAAATCAAACATTCACAAATCTCAAAAACAACTTGCTGAGCGAACACGTCAAAGGAACAGAAGGTACCAGAAGAATCTCAAAGAGAAAAAGCAGTTTTGGAATTCTCAAAACGCTAATCACGGTCACAAGGTATCGAATCCACAGGTGAAAATAAGCCCTCAGACAAACAAAGGTCCATGCACTCACTGTCACTCTTACAGTCAAACGAACCGAAGAAATAGTTTTGGTGTCGAATCAAGCAGCGATAAGAACCGAAAGACCAGTTTCGGTCCTAAACTCCATCATCCACATCAACAACCAAAGCCGAACCCAGTTAAGGATATCAAAGGAAAGGGAAAGATAGTCTCGCACTCTGAAGTTCATGCCAAGAAGACGTCACCTAACCCTAGGAATCTAAAGACTAGTTTAAATGAGAATCAAAACAAAAATAAACAGTCTGATTCAAATAAACCAAAATAAGAAAACAATAAAATCAAGATTTTTACCATCAAAAGAAAAGATGAAACCACTTTAATAAAAAAGAACATATTTGGTTGATCTTTCTGTTGCAATTCCCTATCCTGTAAAAGGCTCACGAGGACCCAAGAAACTTTGGGTTCCTAAATCTGCTTAATTTTTGCAGGTTACAAGTGACGAGCAGTTCGACGACGAATGGTACATTGATAGTGGCTGCTCACGTCACATGACAAGAAGGAGGGAAGAGCTAAGGGAGTTTTAGTCCCTTAAGGATGGTGGATGTGTCAAATACGGGAATAATTCATATGGCACAATCAAAGGCTACGGAATGATCACAAACGGTGAATTCTCAATCCAGAAGGTAGCATATGTAGAGGGATTGCAGCACAATCTCATCAGTGTCTCTCAACTGGTTGTGGGAACTGGCTTGAAGGTTTCGTTCGATGATGAAGGTTCGGAGATTGTTGAAAAGAAGACGAAGGCTGTCCTGTTAAAATCCAAGCGAAAAGGAGAAATGTATCCTCTAAATCTTAACCCAATTCGAGGAAAGCCAGTTGTATGCCTTTTAACGAAAGCACACTCTGACGAAAGTTGGCTATGGCACCGAAGGCTCTCACATCTCAACTTTAAGGACATCAACAAGTTGGTTATCGGTGATCATGTACGAGGACTTCCACTTCTCAAATTTGATAAGGAACACTTGTACGCAGCATGCGAAATGGGAAAGCAAAGTCGAAAGAGTCATCCCACACGTGTTAACACAAAGATCATCGAACCACTTGAACTTCTACACATCGACTTGTGTGGTCCTTCAGCAATCGAAAGCATCGGTGGTAATAAGTACATTTTAGTAATTGTAGATGACTTTTCACGTTTCACCTGGGTTTTCTTTCTTAAACAGAAATCAAAGGCGACTCCAAAGCTCAAAGCATTTATAAAGCAAGTGGAACTTCAACTGCAAAAGGTGGTTAGAAATGTCCGAAGTGACAACGGGTTGGAATTCAAAAATCAAGAGTTTGAAGAATTTCTTGTTGATAAGGGAGTGTCTCACAACTTTTCTACTCCCTACACTCCACAACAGAACGACATAGTTGAAAGGCGAAACCGCTCTTTGTGTGAAGCAGCCCGAACCATGCTCAGCTTCGCCTCCTTACCTTTGTACTTCTGGGCTGATGCAATTGCTGTTGCCTGCTATACCCAGAACCGATCCTTCCTCAATAAGAGATTTTCCATCACTCCATACGAAATCTTGAATAATCTCAAGCCAAATGTCAAGTGTCAAGTTCTTCCATGTGTTCGGTTCAAGGTGCTTTATTTTCAACTCCAAAGAGAACCGAAACAAGTTCGATATAAAGGCAGATGAAGGGATTTTTCTTGGTTACTCGCTAACTTCAAAGGCATTTAGGGTTCTAAGTAAACGTCCAAAGAAAATTGAAGAAACCTACTATGTCACCTTTGATGATGATTACGTGAAGAAACTTCAATCAAGCAAAAGTCCAATGGAAGAAATCTTTCCAAAATCAGGTCAAGTCTCGGTTCCAATTTCCAATCTATTTGAAGATTACATGTTGCTCTTTGATGAACCAGAGAGAGCAATTCATTCTGAGACAAAGGAAGCTGACAACAACATCGACAACTTGAAGAAAATTATCGATGAAGCAGCAAAAGAAATGGAAAGCGAACATCAAGGACCAACCGAACAGCCAGGTCCAAGCGAACGTCCAAAAGAAAGTTCGATATTCCAGGGGGAGGGTTCATCCACATCAGATAACTCTGATTCGTCTTTCCAAGGGAAAAATCCATCACCAGCAAAGACCCATGAAGTTCCATTCGAGGGGGAGCATTCTGAACCTGATGTTGAAATCGTCTCATCATTCGAGGGAGAGAATCATAATACGAATGATGATTCGGATTCTCAATCAGAATTGGGAGAGGAAATAAATGCCGAATTGGATCCTGCCTATGATCCAAACTACCCTCCTCTCACAAAATGGACAAGAGATCATCCAAAAACTCAAGTAATCGGTGAATCATCTGAGGGAGTTCATGCTCGGTCTCAAATAAAAGCGAAGCAAACTGCTCTATTCTCTCAAGTAGAATTTTGCATGTTTAATTTGTTCGTCTTGAAAGTAGAACCGAAAACGGTTAATATTACACTCGATCACTCCGATTGGGTACAGGCAACGTAAGACGAACTCCATGAGTTTGAGCGAAATCGAGTTTGGAGATTAATTCCCACACCAAAGGATACATCTGTAGTTGGCTTAAAATGGGTTTTTAGAAACAAAATGGACAAAGAAGGGAATGTGATTCGTAATAAAGCAAGGCTGGTTGTGAAGGGATATTGTCAGGAAGAAGGTATAGACTATGAAGAAACCTTCGCTCCTGTAGCAAGGTTAGAATCAGTGCGAATCTTTCTGGCATATGCTGCACACAAAAACTTTGAAGTATTTCAAATGGATGTCAAGTGTGCCTTCTTGAATGGAGAACTAAAGGAGACTGTATATGTTGAGCAACCACCGGGTTTCGTGAACGAAAGGTATCATGATCATTGCTATATTCTGGATAAAGCCGTCTATGGTTTGAAGCAAGCTCCTAGAGCCTGGTATGAAACCCTTACTCGACTTCTAAAAATGTCCAAGTTTAAACAAGGTTCGGTTGACCCAACCTTCCTTCGCAAGAAAGATGGTGACCACTTAATGATCGTCCAAATTTACGTCGATGACATCATCTTCGGTTCCATGAATCCTAGCCTAACAGCTGAATTCAGGAAGTTGATGGAGACTAAGTTCGAGATGAGCTCAATGGGTCCAATTAACTTTTTCCTTGGCTTGAATATTAGACAGGGACCCGAAGGAATATTTATCAATCAGGAGGCTTACACGAAGACCTTACTGGCTAAGTTTGGCATGATGGGAGATTCCAAAGTAAAGGTTCCTATGGCATTTTGAACGAAGTTAACACCATCTTTGGAGAAACCGGTTGTTGATATGACCCTCTATCGGCAAATGATAGGGTCTCTAATGTATCTAACAGCTAGTAGACCGGATATTATGTTCTCTGTTTGTTATTGTGCCAGGTTACAAGCTAATCCACGCGAACCTCATATGGTGGCTGTTAAGAACATCTTCGGATATTTGAAGCGAACCTCATCGCTCGGTCTGTGATATTTGAAGCGAACCTCATCGCTCGGTCTGATGCTGATCTTGGAGGATGCGGTTTGGACCGAAAGAGCACTACAGGCGGATGTCAATTCCTCGATGGTAAACTCGTCGGCTGGCAGTCCAAGAAACAAACATGCGTCTCACTCTCTATAGCCGAAGCTGAATATATTACTGTAGCATCTTGCACTTCCCAGGTCATTTGGATCCAAAGCCAATTAAGAAATTATGGCCTGAATATGAAGAAGATTCCTCTTTACTGCGATTCTGAAAGCGCCATCAGGATTTGTCATAATCCAGTGCAGCATTCCAAGACAAAACACATAGCACTGAGATATCACTTCATCAAGGATCACGTAGAAGATGGGAATGTTGAAATTCCCTTCGTTCGGTCCTCTGATCAATTGGCTGACATCTTTACTAAGGCCTTACCTGAAGCATCGTTTAATAAAATACTACAAGGCTTAGGAATGATGGAAGCTGAGTCAGTTCCAAAACCACAATCATTTCATTAAGTATAACATTCGCTTTCACTTTCTTAAAATTCTCTAACAACTGAAATGACCCGAACGCTCGGTCTATTTCGGTTCGTAAATTTTTGGGAACCGAAATGAACCGAAGGCTCGGTCTATTTCGGCTCCTGAATTTTCGGGAACCGAAATGAACCGAAGGCTCGGTCTATTTCTCCTCTTATAATTTTTTTTAAAGCGAGCGTTTGTTTCATCTTATGGGTTGGAACTTACATATCCTTTGTATACTATGTATATCTTTTGCTTACTCTACTTTATGTCTTCAATAAATTCATAAAATCCAAAAATATTTTTCCTTTCTGTTTTTATTTCTTTTTCAGAAAATTCATAAAATCCAAAAATATTTTCTTTTCTGTTTTTATTGCTTTTATCAAAATAACATCAAAATACCAAAAATATCTCACCGAAAGGTATCATGGATCACTTACGTGATGGAGTTGGGACAGGTAAAACACTCTTTATCTATGTACTAGCTAAGTGTCCCTAGAAGCATGCTGCTGCATGTAGACCGTAGCCTCCAAGACTTTGAGTGAAGCCTTACTGATTCGATATATACAAATCGTTTCTTCCCAATTAGGCTGATAAAATCACTCAAGTCATGAGCTACCTTACTCTTCTCACATTGAGTTAAGAGTTATCTGCTTGGTCCGTCTTTAATAGCAGAGGTACTTTCGGTTCTTTAAACCACCTATTCTTATTTCTCCATCTCATTTCGGTTCATAATCGCAACCCTTGAGACTCTCAGAGTTTACCACTGAGGTTTATGGTTACACAACATCTGTGTTAATGATCTTAGCTTCGTTTCACCACGTGCTAAGTGAAACCCAAAATCCAATACCTATAACGAATTGACGGTGAACAATCCAAAATTCTAGTTTTTCACCTATAAATTAATGAAACCACTTTGATGGTCTGTACCTTGAAATCTCTTTTTAATTTTTGAGCGATCTTTATAAAATTGTCTGACACCAATGAATTTCTTCCCATAAGATCCAGTTTATTTTTGTTTTTGAGATTTCTACAAATATCACCAAGTCACTGAATATATTATCATACCTACTTGTTTAACAGACTACACTGGTCTCACAAGTACTTCATCCAACTTTCGGTCTTATGTCAAGTACTGAAGTTCGGTTGAAGCTAAGCCACTCCTTATAGCTTAAATTTGAAAAGATGCCTTTCAATGTTTCTTAATAAACATTTGATCGTATTTCAACGGGAAACCACACAGACACTTCTAAGTCTCTCTTGACTTTGAAGGAAGCGATTTGTGCCCGGGATCCATAGTTTCGTGTCTAAATAGACATCACTTAAATCCCAAAAATATTTTGCTTTATTTCTTTTCTATTGACACACTCTTGCACGAAGATCTTTATGATTTTCCCAATTCTTGTTCGTGGTACTAATGGCAATTTTTCAGATTTGATGCTTCGGTTGTAAATGCTATCGTGGTACACTACGTTAAGGCGCGAACATTTCCATCCTTATATGAAGCGAAAGGGTTTGTCACAGTTTGAAAAGGAATTTGAAAAGTTTTCGAAGTTGAAACGGCGGTAACAAGATAAGATTTCAAACCGAGTCATTGGATAAGATTTGCAACGGGCGCGTCAATTTGAAACGGCTCCTAACATCACGCCTGATGACGTCTTCCTAGGGAAACACAGCTGTCAAATCGTGCTTTTTCAGGTGCCGATTCAGAAGATCGTAACATCATTATTACGGATTCTTTTTCTCTCCTGGAAATGGTATATAAGGTTTTCTCACACCCCTTGTACTACTTTACCACTTCTAAACTCTCTCAAGAACACACCGGCGAATTTCTACTATTCATCATCTTCTTTACACCTGCAACAATGGCTGAATCTTCATATGTTCATGACCAAGCTGACTCATCCTCTCTGTTGACCATCAAGCCCAACCAAAACCTGATTATCGATCTGAATCCTTTTCTTTATGATCCTTATATGCTCCAAGTGGTTGAATGCCTCAAATATTCACCACTCGTGATCGTTATGACCCAGGTCGAATCAGTTCTGATGTCTTTGCTCTCTCAAGTCTATACAACAGCCTCTTATGACAAAAATATGGAACGCATTTTCTTTGAGATTTTCAATCACAAAACTTCCATCTCCAAAGTGCGATTTTCCTCCCTGTTAAGGCTAGCTTCTGATGATTCATTGGTTAATCCAGACTCCATATCTACGACTCAACTTTTCACAATGTTTTATGATATGGGGTATACTGATCTTCTTACAACGGTGACCAAGTTCAAGAAATCTTGCCTTCCATCACAGTGGAACGGATTATTTACCCTTCTTTTCAAGGCATTTGCTGAAAGGGTTGCTGGGTCACATGGGGCTAGCAAGGCATTCAAGACCTTACTCTATCGCTTTATCACGACATCAACTTGGAATATGGATCCATTTTATGGTCCCAACTGGTACAAAGCCTCATTTCTTCTTCTCGAGACTCTGAAATCTCCTGTGGCAGGTTTTGGACCCTTATGACTCACCGGGCTATTGAGAAGTTTAATGTTCCTATCATGGATGATGCACTGAGATCGTCAATTGGCACCCTCCACACCACCAAGATAATTGTCACAGATCCCACCAAATTCTTGTTTGTTGGTTCCATTCCCGAATCAATGTATCGGTATGTCTCTGCCGAAAGCAAGGTCATCAGGGAATACAAAAAGCTTCCTTCTTTAGGACCGAGACAACTCATTCCCGAGATGCAGAAATCCCTTGATGAAGCTGACAGGCCAGCAAAACGTGGGAAGAAGCCTGATCAAAAGAAGCCGGAGAAAGAAGATCAATCCACCAAAGCCTCTACGCCCAAAAAGCGTAAGGTCGAACAAGCGGCTCCTTCTGCACCAAAGAAGCGAAAGGTGAAAAAGATGGCAAAGAAACCGAAGGAAGCTTCGCCTAGTGATTCAGATTACGTTCCTTCTGATCACGATCAAGGGAAATCAGCTGAAGGTGAAGTTGCTCACCTTGAAGGATCACCGAGAGGAGATACGCCTCCATGTTCTCCATCTCCCGAGGTACCACTTAATGATTCAATTCCAACTCCTCCTCCTTCTCCATCTCATACTATTGTACCTATTTCCATTGCACCACTTCCACCACCTGTTTCTTCTCAACCTACCTCCACTGCACCTCTCCCTCCACCGATCTTCACTCAAGCAACTTCAACAACAACCAACATACCAGAACCTACGGTTCGTGTCAACGTATCTGATACGGGGGCACTTACCTCAGGAACCGAAACCCCTGTCACTTCCATACCCATTTCCCCATCTCCTTCCACAAACTCTTTCCTAGTTCTTGGTGGAGAAAATGTTGAATATGAATCTTATTACTACAGCCCTTATAGAGTTCTAAGTGAGGATGATGATGATGCTCCACTTACAAAGCAACACTTAAAAGATCTCAATGAAAAACTTGACAAGTTGCTCGCTTCATCTTCCTCTTCCTCCACATCAGCTTACTCGGATACTGCTGTTCAAACCCTAATTGAAACATGCCTCAAACAGAATGATGAGTCTATCCAGAAGGCAACCAAGGCTGTGGATGCCTCCGCTTTGTCATGTAAGAAACCATCAGAAGATGTAGCCACATTAATTTCAGATGCCAAGCTTCTTCTAGATTCTCTTAAAGGAGTTGCAGAGACTAATGCCAACAAGGTTAACACTGCCATTGAGTCACTTTCCAAATCTCTTCAGGCTGAGAAAGACAAATTTGATTTGGTGCGAACCAGTCCTCAAGCAGATCAAACCACTCTTATGTCCTCTATCACCACTCGCCTTGACAAACTTCAAGCTGACCTTGCCATGGAGAACAAAATTATGGATGAACTTGCTCACAAAACTACTTTTTCTTGAAGTTCGGTATGTTCAGCTAACTCAGGCGAACAAGGAGATTGATTTACTAAAATCGGAGCAAGCTGTCATCAAAAGCTGTGTTTCTGATGTCTTCGCTATTCTCTCCAATCTGGTCAATGCCCATGATTCGGTTCTAACTCTCTCAGTTCGAAACCACTTAAATAAGAAGTTACTTCCTGCCCTCGAAATTTTGAGCCGAATTGAGGGTGTTACGGAGCCGATTGTTACTCCGCAGCAAGGGGGAGAAGATCTACAAAACCCTCCCAAACAACCTTCTACAATTCTGAAAGTCACCACTAAACTGAAGGGTAATGAAGCTTCGGGTCATAGTGTGAAGGACAAAGCGAAGGGTATTGTGGGTCAGAGTAATGAAGAGGATGAAACTGAAGAAGAAAGGGAGAAAAGAGAGAAAGATGCTCATGGCACTTCGGTATGTAGACAAGCTCTCTTTCCATTGTGGTCATTGGAGAAATTGATCAAGGAAGCGATTGAGTCCCCTAGCACTCATTGGCTTAAACCAGACGTTTCTTTTGACTGTGAGAATACAAAGGATTCTCAATATGACATGCCTATCACCCGAAAGGCCTTTGTATTTCACTGTTTCGATTCAATTGCCAACGTTCCTTCTCCTGATCCGAAGGTTGATCGAGATCTAATCAATTACTATCTTGAATTCTCTCAACCACCATACCTGACATGGAGCGCTCAAAAGATTACATCAGTTAAGGTAGTAAAACCGACTACTACGGGCTCATTTTTAAATGTCAAATTCAAAGTGACCTGAGGATCAGACAATTCAGTCCATATGATCTCACTGGCCGATCTACCAAATCTGAATCCACTTGATTGGATCCTTCTCAACAACATTTTGATGACTGATCAAAAGCAGTATGAGCCGATTATTGATCACATCAAGAGAATGTTAGCCTCTTACATCTTTGAGGTTGCAAAAATGGATCAAGAGATTGCAAGCGTCTTAAGGAAGAAGCCCACTGTCAAACCGATTGGGAAGATTGGCGATGTGAACAGAATGCAAATAGGCAAAATTGATTCAAAATATCACACCGTTATGTTCACTCGAGGCGAAGGTCAAAAATTTGTGTCCGCTCTCGACGATAAACACCTGTTCTCCACTACATGTTTGGAGCACATTCTTGACATTATACACAGGTGTAAACAGAACGGTGAGAATGATAAGAAGAACTTTACGGATATGCTTCGGTGGTACATTTCTTTTCGCCAAACTCTTCTTGCTATCATACCGAAGTTATTCAAGACGGTGAAGAAACGCACTCTTGCTCAACCAACTTGATCTCTCGCCCCAATTGACGCAAAGGGGGAGATTGTTGAGTCGAAGAGGTTGCGTCATTGGGCTTAGCTCTTAGGTCCAATGTATACTCGGTATGGGCCTGTCCAGTCGTGTTTTGTTTTAGGGTTTAGTATATATATATAATGCATGTATGCATTATATCAATTCCACTTCTTATTTATTATTTGATAGATCTTGTACTGTAACCCTAGCACACCTCTACAGTAGCAATTCTCATTGAATTCTTTTGAGGTGGAGCAGTTTAATCATTCGACACTCGTTTGATTAATCGTGGTGTTTATCGTTGTCTATTACTTGTTATTATCTTATTGATATCTATTTAAATGTATCGATCTTAGAGAATATCATTCTCATCAATAAGTAAACACATAATGGGCCCCATCCGGCATCGAGCCCCGCTCAGTATACAGATTTGTCAGTCATCGGGACCCGCCCAATATACATATAAAACGTATAAACATATAAACACATAACAAATGCAATAATCACAAAGATACATAACATACAGAATGGTCGTCGGGCGCACGCCTGGTAAGCATACGAGTACATAACACATGCAAGAGTCAAACAGACATCTAGCATCCTAACATAACAAAATCATGGATCGGAATTGGTGCCTTCAACCTGCTAAACATGATGAGGAAACTCACCTCATACTGCTGAAACCCACAAATAAATCTTTGGCTGCATATCCGCTAAAAGTCTCGCGCTATCAAACATCCAATTAATAATTGGATCCCGATTCACACTAAAAGTCGAAAATAGGGTAAAAGACCTTTTTACCCTTTCCCCAACTTGGCCCAAATCCAAAGCCTAAATTCCAAAATAATCACCCAAGCCAATCATGGCCCAATTTTCCAAATTGGGCCCAAACCCATTTCATAGGCCTTCCACCAAGGGGGTCCAATAAAATATCAATAGCCCAACAAGGGAATCCTGGTGGCCCAACAAGGCCCAAGACATAAAAAGCCCAACATAGATTAATACCGAGAAGCCCACGAAACTGAAGCACACTGCTGAGTATGCAGGGCGTACTCAGCACGTACGCTTAGCGTACTCCTTTCGGGGCTAGTACGCGCAACATACCAGATGGGTACGCGCAACATACTAGATGGGTACGCCTAACGTACTCCCCAGATCACCATTTTAACCCATTAATCAGTTAATCGAATAATCCCTTGCTCCAAACTCTCAGATCTGATTCCTATGGAGGACTTAACACGTAAAGTTACCAACTTTATGTGTATGCATGGCTTAATGGGATTTTAAAGCTCAAAAGAGCTTAATAGATGACTTAACCCATGCATGAGACCAAAATCACCATAAAATTTGCACTTTTATACTCAAGAAAATCTAAATGTGGCCAAATCTATGAGGATAAGTTCCAAAAACGTCCTTAGCTCACAAAGCCAACCAAAATGACCATAAACAAGCTAAAGAGTAGATCTATGAAATGGAATAGCAAGCTTTGAACTTTATACCTCAAAAGCCGCTAAAAGAAGGTGCAAAAGTTGGATCTCAAGGCTCTAAAGAATGAGTCTTTAAGTTTCTTCTTCTACCACTTCAAGATGCACAACACCCACCAAAAGCCACACAAGAGCTCAAAAAGCACCACAAAAAGTCTAAGGAATGGATTAGGGTTTTCTAGGGTATGGAGGCTGGTTAAACAGGGCAAAAATAGGCTATCTTATGGTTTATATTGTGTACATGCCCTAAAGTTAGGGTTTCTACATTGTTCACCTACGCTAAGTGTACTCTACGTACGCCCAGCGTACGTGGATGAGCTCTACGACCCGTATGCATGAGTACACTCAACGTACAAGGAGTACGCCCACCGTACTCCAATATTCCTAAAAGTTTGCAATTTAGCCCCTAAGGACCAATTCTGCAAACAATACACCCCAAATATCTAAACCGAAATGCACAAAGAACCAAGCGTTACATTTTTCTTCACCCTCATCTCTGGATGACCAGTACCTATTAACATTTCTTGAAACCAAGGTAACAAAAGCTTTTCACTTTCAACGAGTTCTTGTGCTCTACGTGTATAGTAGGTAGAATCTTTCACCTTTGGTTTTTGAGGAATATCAGAAAATCAGTCCTTTGCAAAGTGGTTTCCGAGAGCATATTTATGACACACAATCTTGGGTTTGACTGATTTCGAAACTTCCTAAGGTTTCGAGGGGTGATTTAGAATGTTGGGTTAATACGCCGGTGTATTTTTATTGGATTTGGGGTAAGGTTGAGGATTGTTATGGTGAGGAGCTTGAAATGGATTTTGAGGTGGTTTTTGATTGGGATTCCAAGGACGTATGTACTTCGTAGATAGAAGTGCAAAGTCTTGCTGGAAATGAAGTTTAGAGTCACCAACTTCTGGATCAAATTCTACGTCGTACGAAGAGTTCGGAATCGTAGGAATAGGTGCAACGGATTGAGTGGGTCGAGTAGCTTGAATAGGTGGAAAGAGTGGGATAATTCTAAAAGGATCTGAAACATATGGGTTCAGAATTGGTTGATTGACAGAGCTTACTAAAGCGAGAGGACCTCCTGATAGTTCTCTCAACGTTGGATTCATGACCTTGTAGTTCTTCAAATAACTGATAGAGCTTCAGTTTCATCAGAGATCCATTACTCTAAAGACATGACTTAAGATTTCCCCATCCTTTTCCAAGGCTATTTATGAACTTTATATTGTACTCGAGTGGAGTTTGTACTACACCATGTATTGACATATTGTTCACAATGATCATGTACCGATTTGACGCGGGGGCTATAGATTCACCAGGAGTTGTAGTGAAGGTGTCAAAGTTGTTTACAATTGATGTCTAATGCTTATCTTTCATGTTCTCAGTCCATTTGAACAGGTCTTGAAGTGTATCCCAAATCTCTTTAGCAGATTTGCATAATTTTATGTGCTCAGAGAGAGAAGGAGGAACACCAAACACCATTTCTGAGAAAGCAATCTGGTCTGCATGAAGCTTTTCAATGTCGGATGCAGTTAGTGGCGCTGGACGGAGCACTTATTAACCTATGAGTGTAGTAGCAGCATCTCTGACCATTTGTCTTACAAGAACTTGAGGACCTTCTTTCACTGATCTCCATATCTCTTCACCTTTTTCCTTACCAAGCAAAAATCTCTCCATTCTAACTTTCTAGTGATCATACTCTTCAACAACTAGCAATGGGGTATGCGTTGAGCAACCCACGCTATTTGCTATTTGCATTGAATACATTTGTTGAGTTTGACTAGAAGCAGTCATTGAAGTTAAGATATTAGAGCTGAAGTGGTATATAGTAGAACATAGAAATGATCAAGACACTAAGGTAATCTTTGATCAACTATAATATGTTCTTATGGATTCAAAGGACAACCTGATGAGACAATGAATCAAGTATTGAACGAATTAGAGTGTAAATTCAAAGTAGAATTGAAAGATTTGAACACCGATATAAATATGATCTGTTTGGCTCTATTACGCTTTTGCAAATTTTACAGAGTACAATGAATATTCTGTAAAGACTTCGTTACTAAGACACTAGTAACCACTCCTATTTATAGAAGAGAAAAGCGTACAAAAAAATATACTAAGGACTAAACATGAATCTTCGAATATTATGCCCTAGTAAAATACATTACAAAAATGTTTGAAGACCCTAAATACAAACTTCGTCTATTACAACATTTCGACCCTAACAATCTCCCCCTTTGTAATCAAAGTCGAAGTCTTCAGTTTGTAAGTAGAGTAATAGAGTACAGCAAAACTCTTCGAACCTCAGTATACCAAGAAATAATTTTCTTCAATTCCTTCTTGTCTCCTTCATTGTTCTTTTTGCAGTGGTTCATACGAACAATCAAGTTCGTATATTGAGATGTAGAATATCTCTCCACTTCGCTAGCTTGGAACAAAAACCGTTTCTCTTTTCCAGCTTTATCCTTTCCAGCAAAAACTATTCCAAATGGCTTTAAACATATTTCTCCATCAGCATATTTCTTTAACTCAGTCTGAGTCAACGAAGGAGCCATTGGAACTTTTACTTCCATTCCCTTTGCAGTAGCCAACTCCACATCAGTCAGTGCTAGGCACTCATAATAATTCTCAATGAAGATTTTGATGTGAGCAACTCCAAGTTTGAATTCCTCTGGATCTGTGTTTTGTAGAAAAGAAAAGGATTTGTCTTTCAGAAGCAATGCCACTTGTATAAGGTCATAAAAGTTCATAAGAGGAAAATCTGCAATAGTGAATTTCACATGTTTTTCCATTTGCCCTGGCCACAACATATTTAACATTTTGAACAATGTTTTCAAAGACGACATCCTTTTTCATGCTTATCACCTTCTTGATCTTGATCAGTGACCAAACATCCTCAGGGGCTTTGCCAAGTACTGCATGAAAACGAATTTTCATATGAGACCCTTCATCTTTTTCTTTGAAATTCCCTTCAGCTTTGAACTGAGGCATGATGAAGATCATCTCATTTATAGGGAAATCCAACTGGCATGCATCAGTGTCTGTAACCACATAACTCTGTTTTGGCTTCTTATCAAATGAGTACATGTGATTAAAGGCAACCAAGGCTTCGATTGTTTCATAGTTGTAATGTTTTGCTGGATCACCTTTATTCATGCCCTTCGGATCACCAGCCCTCTGAGTCATGATGCTTTGAATAAGCCTCATTTTCTCGAGTTCAGCTTCAACTTCAGCCTTTTTTTCTTCTTTAGATTTTTCAACCAGAATTGATTTTCCTTTGTCTTTCGAAGCATATTTTTCAGTTACGTCTTTTAGCTTCGAACCACTTCCACCTGATTCCAAAGGTTTACCAATTACAATTCCTTTCGAAATTGTTCTTGTAATTGGTAATGTTGTTACGATTGTTGAGGTCACTGGTTGAGCAGACACAATTACTGGTTTTGTTGAAGGGATGCTAGATGAAAATACCTTGCCCACCACTTTCGCTTCTTCTTCTGTTGACTTCCTTTCTCCCCCTTGCACCCCTGTGAATACAGGAGGGGCAATAGTTGTGGGAAGAAGACTGGATATGCGAAATAGTGGAACAAGTTGCTTGTTAAGTATGGCTTCAAACTGCACAAACTTTTGGGATAAAAATTCTGGAGTAATCAACGGTGACGAAACATGTTTCGTTGAGATCTCCTTCAACTCCTTTAACAACTTGATCACACCTTCAAAATTTTCACTTTCAGACTTGGAGATTTGAGTTATTTGAGGACTCAAACCTTCGTATAGCTTGACAAATCGAGTGACAGCATCACAAATGATATCGACCTTCTGATTCAAGGACGCATAATCATGTTGAATAGATAGAATTTCCTTTTTCATGTCTTCACGAAGTTCGTGAATTTGGGAATCAACATCCTCCCTCACTTTCTTGACTTCCTGAACAAAAAGAACATGTCGTTCTTTTGTTATGCTTCGCAGATCCTTAACTTCTCCCATAAAATCAGATCTGAGAGTTTTAACACGAAGCTCAGAATTCTGATCTGTGTAATCAACCTTTTCTAAAATAACAGACTCTGAGGCTTTCATCATGCCAGAAACTTTGTTGATTACTCTTGATTCAAACATCTTGAGCATAGAATCAACCTCCAAACTTGAAATAGATGAACCTCCGCCAAGATCAGCTTGGGATTGAATGATGGAGTTCAACTTTTGATTAAGAATTTTGTATTGTTTCATTGTCATTAACATATGATCAGGAAATTCTTCTTCTTCATCATGAAACTCTAAGTCTTCGAATGTTCCACCAAACCCTTCATTATCAGTTTCAGTGGGTGAAGATGGTTTGGGTGTATCAGTGGATTGAGAGGAAAAAATGGAAGTAATTGGTTGATTGATGATATGTTCAAAGGTTGGTGAAACAGTGGTTGATGTGAGAGGAATAGTAGATGTTGGTGTAACAGAAACCAATGATTCGAAAGGAGTAGAGATAATTGGACCTTGATCTGCATCTTTCGAACCACCTTCACCCATGTTGACATTTGCATCCGTATCAGATACGTGTGCAGGGATGCCTGAAGTTCGAACCTCCTCAAAAATTGACTTGGCAATCGAAACTTCGGGTGGTATGATAACAGTCTTCTCAGGAATGGAACTTGTAATGATAGAAGTGAACTCTGGAGTTTCTGGTATTCGTTCATCCTCTTCTGTAGACTCAGTAGATAAAACAATCTTTCGAGTCTTCTTCGTCTTCTTCTTTTTCGGTTGTGACAAGTGTTTTACCATATCTTCTGCTGCTCTTTTCTTGGATCCGGGAGAAACAGGAACAGGTACCTCACGAATTAAAACTCCTTGGTGAGTAATTTGAGGCTTGCGAATCAACTTCTGTGATGGTGACTTTCGTTGGTGAGTGGATTTCATCTTGATTCTTTGAAACATCCCTGTTTTCGAAGGAATAATCACGTTCTCTTGAGTCTCTTCCACTATTGGCTCAATCACTTGTGTTGCTTCAACTGTCACTGCAACATTTTCTGTCTTCTTCTTTGGAGATTTAGAGGATGTTGAACCCTTCGTTTTCTTTTCAGGTGAAGCAGGATCAGCTTTCTTCGACTTTTTGGTCTTCTTTTCGTCGCGTGGCAACAAAATTCCCGTAGGAATAGAAGAATCGAATGTTTTCAGATATGCAATCAAAACAGGATTCGTAGGATCCACCCTTTTAAGCATCGCGTCTGGAATCCGAGCAACGTTTGGAAATTCATCATCATTGTCAACAACTTCCTTCGGAAAGTGATAAGATTGAAAAATAACCTTCTCTTCTTCATTTGAAACCAAGATACCTTCCTTGTTGTAAAAATGTTGCAGAATTAGACTCCAGTACCTAGCACACGAAATGCCATGAACAACATTCGTATGTTCTACTCCTTTTTGGAATTCCTTCCATAGCTGTGTAGAGTAGTCTGCTGGAAGATCATAGTATAAACCAGCCACCATGGCATAAACCTCCATCCTTCCTTTATCTAATCCAACTGTTCTTCCGGTTAAACAACGCAAAAATTTCCCAAACAAAAAATTCCATACTTTTGGAAGACCAGACTTCTTAAAGTCACTTATCTTTGACAATGGGGGCTGATATCCCATTTCATTAAACATATGAATTATTTGGGAGAATTGAAATTCAACAAAAGGAGGTGTATTTGGAATGTCAAGAATCTGACAAAACAGTTTCTTGGAAAGCCTAACCTTTTTGTCATTGATTAGGTGAAAAGTAATCGAATCAAAGGCTTTGTTGTATGTGGCAGTAGATCCTGCTTGAGAAAGCCAGGATACCGGAATAGAAAATGAATTGAACATTGCTTTGGATAAAACAGAGTGTTTTAAAGAAACAATAAGCATCTTGAATTCTTCTGGACATTGAGAAAGTTCACCATCCACATAATAATTGGTAGATTGAATCTTCATAACTGGTGCAGAAGAAGTATTTTCAGTAGAAGGATCGACATGAGCAGTAGTCGCCATTGTTAGGGTTTGAAAAAGATGAAGAACAGAGAATTTGGGAAGTTTTGAGTTTTGATCGCGTAAACGTATAAAGTACTCTTGAACCCCCTTTTATATGTAACCCTAAATGATTTGAATTTGAAGCGGGATGCATTTAATGAGATCCGACGTGGCACCTTGAAAATCGGACCTGTACAGCGGAAAGGTAGTCATGCGTCAAAACGTGTCTGTCACATCACCTAGAAAACCGGGCAGAATACCATACGTCACGTATACATAGCCTATCATTATCCCCTTAATAGAATTGTAACTGTTAGAACCCTTCGAATGGAGGCAAGGCTCTTTCACTTTTGGGATAAAAAGCGAAGTCATTTGCCAGATGTTCGAAATCATCAGCCTGAGTTGGTACTCAGAACCTCAAGGATTTCGTGTGTGTAGTGTGCCAAAGAAAGTTTAGACAAGAAACAACAAAAAAAAAATTAATTTTGTGATGTCAAAAATTTAATTTGACACGAAGGTAGTTAAACCCCGGGCAAAGGTTGCTTCGTTAATCATCAAGAGAGATGATCAACAGCTTGTGTATGTTCCCGTGAATTACAATCGAATACTTTTTGATAAGTATCAAAGGGCTTCTTTTAAGAATGCTTCGTGGGTAGGTTCAAAATTTCGTTACATGTCAACCTAAACATAAGGTGATAAAGTGTAACAGAAATTACTTGTATGACCAGTGTAGTCAGTGACAAGTCGGCTTTGAAAAATTTTAACATGACTAGGACATTCGAATGAAACTCACACGGAAATCATATTCATAAAAAATTTGTATATTGGATCTTGTTGGGTAACAAACATCGTGGGTTTCGAATGCTTGATCAAGACCACTCATTCGAAATGAATATGATTTGGAGTTTCGAACATTGGTACAGAAACAAAAGTTTCGTATATATCTAGAACAATGTTCCCCGTCAATTCCTTAATTTGTAAGATTTTTGGGTTTCACTTCCATCACAGACTCATGATGTCAGATCATAAACACAGAGTTTTTATATATCTAAGTCTCGATGGGTTTGATCAGAGACCTCTCGGATATACGTCTTTGTGTGTGATCGTGTAAGAATGTTTTGGATGAAAAAGATTGGTATAAGACACGAAAAGTACCTCTATTATGTTTTGGACCAAACAGGAAACTCTTAACTCATTGTGAGAAGAGTAAGGTAGCTCAGAGACTAATGTGAATATAAGCCTGATTGGGAAGAAATTTTCGTACGAAACATTTCATTAAGGCTTTCGTACACACACATTGAGTCATGGAGGCTTTGGACGACATGCAGCAGCATGCTTCTAGGGACAACCTAACTAATTCGAATAATGAGAAACATATCAATTCATACGAAAAATTTTACCTGACCCTAAAACTGCCTGCATTGTCCCCTCTGAATCATCATCATAATCTGCAACAAAAGTCTAAAAATAAAAATATTTTTGTTGTTTTGAATTTTTTTTTTTTTTTAAATAAAGACCGAACAAACGAAAATCTTTTTGGATTTTTGATTTTTCGAAAATTTAAGGACAAAACAAAAGAAAATCTTTTTGAATTTTTTAATTTTTCGAAAATTTAAAGACAAAACAAAAGAAAATCTTTTTGAATTTGTTGCAAACAGACGAATATTTGGCATTCCTTGAAGAGTGACAAATGTACGAATTCGAAGCGTTCGAAGCGTTGACTATGAACAGTAACCATTAACTCAACGCTGAAAATAAGTGACAATGATGCGAATTCGAAGAGTTTGAAGCGTTGACCATGAACAGTAACCACTAACTCAACACTGAAAATAAGTGACAATCATGCGAATTCGAAGCGGTCGAAGCGTTGACCATGAACAGTAACCTCTGAATGCTGAATGACTTTGTGTTATCTTTTATTCAGCGCCTCTGATTCATTCTTTTTTGCCTATCATTCTTCTTTTTCGCATGGAACAGAATTGCCATCGATCATTGCAAGACCTTCTATTATTCGCATTAGAGATTTTTCATCCAAAGATTTCGTGAATATATCAGCTAAATGATCAGTTGTTTTCACGAAATGTACTTCAATGTTTCCATCCTCCACGTGATCTTTAATGAAATGATAACGAAGAGCTATGTGTTTAGTCTTCGAATGCTGCACAGGATTATGACAAATTCTTATTGCACTTTGAGAATCACAATATAATGGAATCTCTTTCATATTAATTGCATAATCACGCAATTGACTTTGGATCCATATTATTTGCGAAGTGCAAGCAGCAGCAGCCACATATTCTGCTTCAGCTGTGGAAATTGACACACACGTTTGCTTTTTCGACTGCCAGCTGACTAATTTGCCATCAAGAAATTGACATCCTCCACTTGTGCTTTTTCGATCAAGATTACAACCACCCAAGTCTGCATCTGAGTATGCTTGAACGAAGAATCCAGTTTTTGAAGGATACCACAATCCTAACGAAATTGTGCCTTTAAGGTAACGAAAAATATTCTTCACTGCAGTAAGATGTGGTTCGCGTGGATTAGACTGATACCTAGCACAATTACACACAGAAAACATGATATCAGGTCTACTTGCTGTTAGATAAAGTAATGAACCAATCATGCTCCTATACAACGTTATATCAACAGCAGGTTTGTCCAACGATGGTGTTAGCTTTATGCCTGTTGCCATTGGTACACAAAGCTTTGTGCTATTCGTCAATCCAAACTTTTCTAACAGATTTTTCGTATATTTTTCCTGATTAATGAAAATCCCTTCTCTGTATTGACGAATATTCAATCCAAGGAAATTATTGATTTTTCCCATCATGCTCATTTCAAATTTGCTTTTCATCAATTCTTCGAATTCTCATGCTCTTGGTGCTTGTTTCAGACCATAAACTGCCTTATCTAAAATATAAACATGATTAGGATATTCTTCGTTAATAAAACCTGGGGGTTGTTCCACATAAACTGTTTCTTCAAGCTCTCCATTGAGAAATGCACATTTCACGTCCATTTGATAAACATCAAAATCTTTGTGAGCTGCATAAGCCAAAAATATTCGAACCGCCTCGAGTCTTGCGACAGGGGCAAAAGTTTCTTCATAGTCGATTCCTTCTTGTTGTGAATATCCTTTTACAACAAGTCTGGCTTTATTTCGAATAATGTTTCCATCTTTGTCGGTTTTATTTTTAAAAATCCATTTTAACCCGACAATCGAAACATTTTCAGGTTTAGGAATTAATCTCCAAACCCTGTTTCGTTCAAATTCAGACAACTTCGATTGCATTGCAACAACCCAATCTGAGTGTTCCATTGCATTCTTAATTGTTTTTGGTTCAATTTTAGAGATGAAAACATTAAACATGCAAAATTCTTGATGTGTATTCAATACCTCATTCTTTGTACGAATTTGAGCTCTTGTCAGAACTCCCTCTTGTGGATTCCTAATAACTTGATCCTTCGGATGGTCTCTTGTCCATTTTTCCATGGGTGGATATGCTGGATCAAATTCCAAAGGGGCATCTTCGTATATTTCATCATTTTCTGAGCCTGCATTCGAACAAGCATCATCAACATTATGCTCCCCCTCAACAACATGCTCCCCCTCAATTTCAGCATTTAATTGTTCTTTCTCCCCCTCGAAAGAATGCTCTTCATCATCTAAAGTATTCAAATCCAATTGCTCCCCCTCCAGTGGACTATCACTCATAGTTTCGCCTTCTTGAGGAGTCGATGGTGAATCATCAGTAAGTTTTCAAAATTCTGGTATGTGATTATCAGGAGCATGAACTTCAGCATCAACTGCATGATCTGAAATTCCAAAAATCAAATCATAATCAGTATCATCCATTTGTATAGATTCAGTTTCAACTTGTGTTTCTTGTAAAATTGAATGATTCGTAAATCTATGCTCATTTGATTTAACATAATAATCATCGAATGTGAGATTGAACGTTTCTTCCACTTTTCGTGTTCGCTTATTTAACACTCGATATGCCACTGAATTGTGCGAATATCCAAGAAAAATTCCTTCATCAGCTTTTGCTTGAAACTTCGAAAGATGATCCTTGAGATTCATAATAAAACACCTACATCCGAAAACATGAAAAAACTTCACATTAGGTTTACGATTATTCAGAATTTCGTATGGTGTAATATTAAATCGACGATGAATGAACGATCTGTTTTGAGTAAAACATGCAGTTGAAACAGCTTCAGCCCATAGATATTGAGGTAAATTTGCATATGCCAACATGGTTCTTGCTGCTTCACATAATGAGCGATTCCTTCGTTCTACAACACCATTTTGTTGTGGTGTATATGGAGATGAAAAATTAGGCGAAATTCCTTTGTCCACCAAAAATGAATCAAGAACTTTGTTCTTAAATTCAGTGCCATGATCACTCTTGATTTTTCTAGCAGTCTTCTTCAACGTGGTTTCCATCTTTTTGATAAAGTCAATCATAATTTGTGCAACTTCAGATTTGAGCCTGAGAAAATAAACCCACGTAAATCTGAAAATCGTCAACAATAACTAAAATGTACCGTTTATTGTTGAGAGTTGAAACAGTCGAAGGACCACACAAATCAATATGTATCAACTCAAGAGGTGCAACAATTTTTGAATCAATTGTGATTGGATGACCTTGTTTATGTTGCTTGCCAACTTCACAAGCTGCACATAAAGAATCATTGTCAAATTTAAGTACAGGTAAACCTCTTACCAGATCTTGTACCACAAGTTTATTTATGTTTCGAAAGTTGAGATGTGAAAGTCTTCGATGCCATAACCAGCTTAAATCAGATGTAGCTTTCGAAAGAAGACATACTGTTGGTTTGCCTACAATTGGATTGATGTCCAAAGTGAACATGTCACCTTTCCTTTTAGATTTCAGTAATATTTCGTTTGTGTTAACATTCGAAATAACACTTCCTTCTTCGTTGAAAAGAACTTGATTGCCAGTTCCCACAACAAGTTGAGAAACACTAATCAAGTTATGTTGAAAACCTTCAACATATGCAACACGATTCACTGTGAATTGTCCATTTGTGATTTTTCCATATCCCATGACTTGACTCTTTTGATTGTTCCCAAACTTTACTACTCCAGCATTTTTGAGACTTCGAAAATCTCTTAAATTCTCCTTCTTTCCAGTCATGTGACGAGAGCAACCACTATCAATGTACCATTTGTTATCATATTGCTCGTCACACAATACCTGCAATCAATGAAAAATTTTAGGTACCCAAGGCTTTTTGGGTCCTTGGAAATTAGATTTCAATTTCGAATGAAATGAAGAACTTTTAACCCAATCACAAACTTTGGTTTTGAGACTATCAATTAAGTTCACTTCATCATCTAAAGGAACTGAAACATAAGTGTTTGATAGTTTCGAATGTTCACTGACTTTTCCCTTCGCATCGTGAGTTTGTGATTGAACAGTCTTCGCTTTTGTGACAGGTCTCCATGTTTTGACTGAGATATTCGAATCCTTAGATGATGAGCTGCCATTCGAAGAAGTATTTACATACTTTTCGTATGCTTCATGAATTTGCTCTTTTGAATATTTATTTGACTGATACATTTTTCCTCTTCCGTCAAGCCAATGATCAATGTTCTTCCTTGAAGTCATTCCTTTTTCCCGTGACGTCCTCATAGTTTCTTTCTTTGTGTAATTAGGAAAATTTGGCTTTTGAGGTACAAAATCAACTTTGGGTTTGGTAACATAAGAGTAAGCATAGGATGTATCAATTTTTTATTTAAAATGTTGACGTTGAAAATCTTTTTGATTTGAATTTGATCTTTCTGAAAAATCTCTTGTTTTGTTAGTTTCAGAAACTTTCGAAAACTTTGTTTGCTTATGTACTTCAGACCTTGTTTGATTTGATTGAGATGATTGTTGAGTTTTTGAAAAAGAATCATTTTTAACGTTGAAAACCTTTTTGATGGATTGTGATTCAGACATCTTTTGAGACTCAATATTTTGCCAAAATATTTTCTTTCGTGCTTGTCTTTTTGAAATGTTGTTTTCCTTCCAAAATTTGTCAATTTGATCTTTAAATTCCTTAGAGTTTAATTTGACAACTTTTTCATTTTCCTTTTCAACACGAATTACTTTCTCTTTTTCAACTTTTGATTTTTCAACCCATTGTTTTTGTGGTTTTTGTCGTTGAAAAATATATGAATTCTTTGTTAAGTTGTTTTCAACTGTGTTTTGATTTGAGAAAAAAACCTTCCTCAGTTGTTTTTGAATTATCCTCCTCAACCATCTTCTTGAACTCTGGTTTGATATTCTCAACATTTCCGGTAGATACGAAAACTTGATTTGGAAAAATGACATCATCTGTGCATTTGAAATTTGGAAAAACCACCGTGTTTGTTTCAAGATAATGTTCACCTTTTTCATTCATCACTTTTTCGAACTTTTGTGTATCACCATACACTTGGTCAACAACTATTCGTGGAATTACTTCTTTCTTTGAAGATTTCTTTTCTTTCGAAACTTTCTCTACATCTTCATCATCACTATCATCAGTTTGGTAATCTTTGAGATCCATGAAGTTCATTTCACTAACTTTCGAAGTTGAGGGAATATCAGTTTCTTTCTCAACTATCAAATCCTTAACTTTTTCTTTCCCTTTAGAATTCGAAGCAACATTAACAATAGACAACTGAGAACAATCAACATCTTCAAGCTCACTAATTTCACTAATATTGTCAGAATTATCTTCAATATCAGCAAAATTAGATTGAGAATCAGATGATGAATTCTCAGTCTTTTTCAAAATGTGAATTTGTTCAGATTTAGTCAAAGTATCATTTACAATGTTAACTAAATCATTCGAATCAAGACATTCATCAACTTTGACAATTCCATATCTATACTTGTCATTCGGAACTTTGTCAAAATCAGCTATTTCTTTTTCACAGTCATACGAAATGTTATCTACCTTAGCTCTTTCATAAGCTAAAAATGGCAGCAATTTTCTATGTTGTTCTTTACTGATTTCGCATGAATAATGAAGTTCAGTTATTTTCCCATATAGTCTTTTAGCAGCATTACAGTAAATGTTTCTTTGTGCTAACAACAGTTTATTATCACTAGATAAATTGTCCCTATCAACCATGATATTCGTTATTTGAAGTTCTAGACAATCTATCTTAGTGATTTTCGAATCTAATTTCTTCTGTGTCTCTAGCAATTGCATTGACAGCTTCTTAGCCTCATTGCTAGCAGATACCACAATCAAATCAAAATAAGTAACAGTTTCATCAAAAGATACTAATTCAGAATTATAAGCATGTACTGGAATATTAAAAGATTCAAGAATGTTTCGTACCTTTGTGGTCATTGGTGATTTGTCAGCAGCTTTTGATACGAAGCATCTTCCATGCACTTCGTATGTTTCCTCCTCTGATTCTTCCTCCATTTTTGCAAACATAGCTCCATGGGTTGGATTTCGCATTTCCTCATCATCTGATCCAGATGACCAGATTTGATAAGTACCATCTTCATCCTCATTCGCACCCTTTGTTGGATATAGTGTCTAAGTCCATAACTTTATTTGGTATGTACTTGACCCGACCCGGCATGGTCCATTTGGGTTGCATGGCATTGCAATACTTGGATAGACTAGATGAGAGAATAAGGCACTTATGATTATTAACATATTATAAGTTCTGATATATTAATAATAGTATTATTTAATTAGTATTGATCAAGTATTAATCTAGTATTAATTCGGTGATCAAAGTGAGACTAATTAAATATATAGGGTTGATTATGATAATCATCAATTCTTTTATGGTGGATTAATGATCCATGGTTTATGGGTTTGGTTATAACCATATGGAGCTCCATGGATAGTCCATGGGAGTTACAAACCTATGGGTCATGAGAAATCAAGAGTCATGACAATTAAGGGCATTCATATGTAAACCCTAATTGTGACAACACTATAAAAGGAACCCTATGGCTAGCAAAATCGTGACCTAGTTTTTCTAGTGAGGGCATAACCGATTTTCAAGTGTAAGAAGTATTCTCTTAAGTTATTCCAAGTCTTGTGGTGTTGTGTGAAGCATTTGAGGCACAACATTTAGGGTGCTAGGCTCACAAAGTCTTGAAGGAATCCAAGCAACAACAAGGTATGTATTTCTACTAGTTTTATGTTCTATGTAATCCCCATGCCATGCTAGTTAGGAAATAACCTTGAAAAGAAATTTGCATGTATATAGAGAAAACATAGATTCAAGGTTATTAGGGTTTCATGTACACTTAGGAAGTGTTAGAATGCTCAAAACCCATCAGTGGTATCAGAGCCTAGGATTGTTTTCTGTATACTTGATGCAAAACTGCTTAAAAATCGAAAATTCTGCACTCTGACGACTGGACTCGCCGAGTCCATGGGGAGGACTCGCCGAGTCCATGAACAAATTCATCCTACTCGACGAGTAGAATAATGCACTCGACGAGTAGGAGCGTGCTGGGCAGTTTTTTCGAGTTTTGTTGCTGAAAATGGATTAAGACCATTATCCCAATCTGTTTTGGACTTGTAAAATCTGTTTTTCAAAATGATAATGATTATGTTAACCCATTTTACATGACTTTTATCAATTTTCAAGTATTGTATATGTTTATATGATTTTCTTGAAATTGCTTGACATGAATTTGTGTTCATATGAGTTTAGAAGATCATAGGAATTATGTGTAACCTCCATGTGTGTTTAATTCATGATCTTAATGGCTATGATGGTCTCCATAACTTGTCCCCAAGTTATGGATAACCAAAAGTCACTTCTTTTAATTATGATTAAAGAACTAAAGAGGTTTCATAAAATGAAGAGTCTTCATTTTTTATGAACCATTAAAACTCATAAGTTACAAATTGAAGAGATTGAAGAGACTTGGAATAGTTTCAAATCTTGCCCTCAAGTTTTGGAATTTGAAAAGTCTTACACTTTAATACTTTAATTCCAAATTAAACCTTAGATTTTTAAA
Organism: Lactuca virosa; assembly: GCF_052849685.1. Taxonomy (NCBI): domain Eukaryota; kingdom Viridiplantae; phylum Streptophyta; class Magnoliopsida; order Asterales; family Asteraceae; genus Lactuca; species Lactuca virosa. The sequence goes on along the minus strand of NC_136429.1, from coordinate 472,043,097 downwards.
AAGTTTAAAAATCAACACTTATACTATTATTATAATTTTATTATATAGATATGTATAAGAATATGTCATTCTTACCGTTAGTAGACCTCATTCACGAAGCCGGTCTATAAGGGGGGTATAAGGTTGTTGCCTATAAAATGGTGACTTAATGGGTGTCCACTCTCACCCACCGCTTCCTTGATCGGTGGAGGGTCGTTAGCCGAACGGGTAGGATACGACTTTAAATACTCGTTAAAAGTATAATGAATTATAAAGTAACTATACATTATAAATTCCCAATCTTAGTTACTTTAGGAAAATGTGAAATTGGTGCTAGCCCATAAAATTACACTTTATACCTTACCAAGTCGTTAGTGGAGCGTGTGTGGTTAACCGGCACACTAACATGGACTAGTAAGAGTGGCAAAGGGTAACTTGACCTTATTATAGATCGGTGGAGCGTGTGTGGTTAACCGGCACATCGATTAGGTAATATTGTTGAGGGTACCAAGTCAATTTGTATGGTTATTCACACCTTGTTTGTGATCCTCGGCATCCCAGTCACAAACTTGAGAGGGCACAATCGAGATTCAAACATGCCATTGAAAAGTTCAATGTATCTCAAAAGATCTAGGAGTTTCAAAACCAATAAAACCTAATAATAAAATATTTCGTTCTTATGGTGGAAATTGGTAAATCGTCATTTACCTACCTTCAAATATTTTATAGTATGGATTACGGCATCCCTCTTCCAACTATAAATAGTTTGTTGGATCCTAGCCTTAATATTTCATTTGGGTGAATTATTAAGGATTCCTAATCTAATGAAACTTGTCTTTCTTTCCTTTCAGATGTCTTCCAACAATGTTTCTGGCTCAAACCCAACAGCATCCTTTTCCCTTATGAACTTGTGTGGTAAGGTCATATTTGATGGATCCAATTTCAATGAGTGGATCAGAAACATCAGAATGATTACCCGCTATGAGGACAAAGAATATGTCCTCGATAGGGAGCTTAAGGTTGTGAATAAAGCCACTGCTACTCCTGAAGAGTTTGCGGAGTTTGTTGCACATGAAAAGGATGTTACTAAAGTAGCATGCATCATGATGGCCACCATGACTCCTGAACTTCAAAAATCCTATGAAGATTTCTACCCCTATGAGATGCACCTGGATCTGATGGAAAGGTATCATCAGAGCGCACGTCAGGAGAGTTGTGAAATCATCTCCTCCATGATAACCGCAAGGATGAAGGATGGTGAACCCATCACCGGTCACTTGCAGAAGATGCAAAGGTTCGTTGTCCGGTTGTTGAAGCTAAATGTTGACTTTCCTGAGGAAATGGCGATTGACATCATTCTCCATTCCTTACCTCCAAGTTATGATCAGTTTCGTATGACTTATCATATGAACAAGGAGGAAGTCACACTTAGCAAACTTCAAGGACTCTTAAGGACAGCTGAAAATAGCCTTAAGGGTAAAGCGGTTGCTACTTCTACTCCTTCAACAGCCCCTGTTCTGGCTATTGGGCAGGGAAAGGGTATGAAGAGGAAAAGCCCTTCGAAGGGTACCAAGGGTAAGACTCTTGATGGTTCCTCTTCAAGTGGGACAAAGAAAGGTCTCATTACCCCTTCTTCAAACCCAAAGGAAGCACAGTGCTTCTATTGCCAGGATAAGGGACACTTCAAGCGAAGCTGCCCTAAATATCTGCAAGATGTAAAGGATGGGAAGGTTAAACCCACCCATGCAGGTATTTACACAATATTGTCTAATAACTCATCTAATGCTAATTCTTGGGTGCTTGATACAGGTTGTGGTATTCACATTTGTACTGATTTGCAGGCACTAAGAAGAAGTGAGCAAGTGGAGCACGGGAAGATAAACTTAGTCATGGGCAACAGGAAAGCATCACATGTTACCAAGATAGGAGTTTATTCTTTATTGCTTAATAATGGGTTAATGTTAGATTTGAATAAGTGTTGTTACTCGCCCGAAATGGCGAGAAATATTATTTCTTTTCATGGCTTGTACAAACAAGGTTTTTCATTTTCATTTGATAATAAAAATGGTGCTATTAATGTTAATTCAATGATGTATTTTACTTTAAAGCATTACCTTGTGATGGTGTATATGAAGCCGTGAATGTTGTAGACAATCTAGGAAATAATGTGTTGTATATTGATTCTTCAGATAGCTTGGATAAAGCATCCTTGTGGCATTGTCGTCTTGGACATGTTAACAAGAAGCGCATAGGCCAACTCCGAAAGGCTGGAGTCTTGGCATCATTTGAACTCAAGTCAGATGATAGTTGTGAGTCTTGTTTACTTGGAAAAATGACAAAGTCACCCTTCACAGGTACTTCTGATAGGGGTGAAGGTTTGTTGGACCTTGTACACACGGATGTGTGTGGGCCCTTCAGAGTTGCTACAAGGGATGCTAATCGCTATTATGTGACTTTTACTGATGATTACAGTAGATATGGATATATTTACTTAATCAAGCATAAGTTAGAAACCTTTGAAAAGTTCAAAGAGTTTAAGCAGGAAGTGGAGAATCAATTGGGCAGGAACATCAAGATGCTCCGATCCGATCGGGGAGGAGAGTATCTTAGCATTGAGTTCCTTGACTATCTTAAGGAATGTGGGATTGTCTCACAATTGACACCTCCCAGAACACCACAGTTGAATGGTGTAGCTGAGAGGCGCAATCGAACCTTGTTGGATATGGTTCGTTCCATGATGAGTCGAGCTTCGTTACCAATCTCTTTCTGGGGGTATGCCTTAGAGACTGCCGCCCATATCCTTAATCTAGTCCCTACTAAAAAGGTTGCCAAAACACCTCGTGAGATGTGGACTGGGAAAGTTCCCAATTTGGACCACATCAAGATTTGGGGTTGTGAAGCTTTCGTGAGGCGTGAGACTCATGATAAGCTTGAACCTCGAAGTGAGAGGTGTATTTTCATCGGCTACCCACAGAGATCCTTTGGTTACCTCTTCTACAAACCCAGTGATAATGTGGTTTTTGTAGCAAGAAGAGGAGTCTTTCGTGAGAGAGAATTCATTAGGGGTGAGCAAAAACCGCACCGCAACTAAAATTAACCGCAAAAACTGCATAAACCGCAACCGATTAACCGCAACCGCAATAAAAACCGATGGTGAGGTTTTCTGTTTTTCAAAAACCGCAAATTTGCAGTGCGGTGCGGTTATTAGTTTTCAAAAAACCGCAAAAAACCGCACCGCACCGCATATATTAAATACAATTTTTTTTTATTAATTATTAATATATTAAATATTAAAAATAAGACAAGTTTCATGGACGAAAGATTGATAAAATACTAGAAGACAAAAGTGTTGGTTTTTTGTGATGTTTAACTTTGAAAAATGGTGAAATTAGACAATTTTAAGATATTTATTGTTAATTACTATTGATTTGACGTTTTTAAGATATTAGTTGTTTGTGATTTAAGTTAATTGTCTTATACCTTATGATTTTTTTATTATTACAAGTAATATGTTTGAACTCTTAAAGCCGTTTGAGCTCCAAACTATGGTTAAAAACCACACAAAATAACCACACCGAATCCATGCGGTTAATAACCGCAACACAGAAAAAAGAAAACCGCACCGCAAAAATAACCGCCTAACCGCACCGCAAAATAACCGCACCAAGCGGTTTTGAAAATGGATTAACCGCATTTGCGGTTAGTGGTGAGGTTTTGGCTAATAACCGCACCGAACCGCACAGCGCTCACCACTAGAATTCATAAGCCAAGGGGACAGTGGGAGGCAAATTGACCTTTAAGAGCTTCAAGAGTCAAGTGGTGAAGGAACCTCAAATGCTATCGACCAACCTGAGGAGGAAACTCCTGTTGATCCGATAGATGAGTCTGTACCTCCAAGACGTTCCACTAGGGTGAGGAACACACCTGATTTTTATTATGGTTATCACATCACCACTGAAGGTGATACATTTATTAGTGATAGTACACTAATAGATTTGGATGAACCTAATAATTACAGGGAAGCCATGGCAGGCCCTGAGTCTGCTAAATGGAAGGAGGCTATGGACAGCGAGATTCAGTCCATGTATGACAATCAAGTTTGGAACTTGGTTGACAATGTACCAGGTCGTAAGACAATTGGGTGCAAATGGATCTTCAAGAAGAAGACCGACATGGATGGGAAGGTACATACTTACAAAGCGCGACTGGTTGCGAAGGGCTTTACTCAAACTCCTGGAGTTAACTATGATGAGACCTTCTCACCAGTAGCTAAGATTAAGTCTATTAGAGTATTGTTAGCCATAGCTGCATTTCATGATTATGAAATATGGCAAATGGATGTCAAAACCGCTTTCCTTAATGGAAAGTTGGCTGAGAATGTTTACATGGCTCAACCAGAGGGTTTTGTCGATACAAGATACCCTAATAGAGTGTGTAAGCTTGATAAATCCATTTATGGATTGAAACAAGCATCTCGCAGATGGAATCTTTGCTTTGATGAGAAAGTCAAAGAGTTTGGCTTTTCTAGGAGTGAGGATGAGTCTTGTGTGTATGTCAGGGCTAGTGGGAGCATAGTTAGCTTCTTGGTGTTGTATGTGGATGACATACTTCTCATAGGAAACGACGTCCCAACCTTGCAGGAGGTTAAGTCCTGGCTTGGGAAGTGTTTCGCTATGAAGGACCTTGGGGAAGCTGCCTATATCCTAGGGATAAGGATATTGAGAGATAGGAGTAAGAGACTAATTGGACTTAGTCAAAGTACTTACTTGGATAAGGTGCTGAAGAGGTTCAGCATGCAAGAATCCAAGAAAGGGGAATTACCCATCCAGGGTAATGCCAAGCTGAGTAAGACTCAGAGTCCGAGTACAGAGGCTGAGATAGCTGAGATGAGTCATATACCATATGCTTCCGCTGTGGGCTCGATCATGTATGCTATGACTTGTACTCGCCCTGATGTGGCCTTTGCTTTGAGCATGGTCAGTAGATATCAAGGGAACCCTGGCAAGGCACACTGGACAGCGGTAAAGAACATTCTCAAGTATCTGCGGAGGACTAAGGATTGGGTCCTTACCCTCGGAGGCAGTGATGACTTGAGAGTGGAAGGATATAGCGATGCTAGCTTCCAGACTGATAGGGATAATTTCCGCTCTCAGTCAGGCTGGGTCTTTATCCTAAATGGAGGGGCAATTACTTGGAAAAGTTGCAAGCAGGAGACAGTAGCTGATTCTACTTGTGAATCAGAGTACATAGCAGCAAGTGAAGCAGCTAAGGAGGCGATATGGCTAAAGAACTTCATCGAAGACCTTGGAGTTGTACCAGCTATAAAGGAGCCCATGGAAATTTTCTGTGACAGCGAAAGTGCGGTTGCTTTGGCTAAGGAACCGAGAGATCACGGGAGATCTAGGCACATTGACAGAAAATACCATTTCATCAGACATCGAATAGAAGAAGGACTCCTCGTGGTTAAGAGGGTATCATCAGATGAGAACCCGGCAGATCCCCTCACGAAGGGACTGAGCAGGGTTAAGCATTTACAGCATGCGAGGCGCATTGGGCTGAAGGATGATATTAGTTTCAATAATTAGATTCCTGAAACTTGTAAAATGTAATTGACATTTGATGATAAATAAAAGTTGTTATTTATTTATGAGTAAGGTGTTACTATCTTGTGTTGATTGTTTACTATGTTTCAATTTTGCATGTTTTTACTTCCAGAATAATTATGTTATTATTCAAACCATCCACAGTCAGTCAAACTTTGGAAGTAAGTATTGATTTAAGACTGTCATAAATTTGGCTTGTATGATTTGTCTAAAAGTGCTTTGGACAATGCAATGGTTGCTACAACATTCATGAGTACTCATAAGGGCTGAGTATTGGATCCAACCCACGCTCACTTGCATCACTTCATGGAATTTATCTCGAGTGATCGTGAGACGGTAATATCATATAAATCTTCAAACCTAGAGATATGAGTTGTTGACTATGAGTTGGTTATTCATTGATTGCACGAAAACGCATTGGTAACTCGATGTCATAAAACGTGCCTTTGTGAATAATTCAACAAGTAGTTAGTACAAGCATATCAGTCGAAGTTTATCTGTTCCTTCTAGAAATAGAAGCGATATCTGGGCCCCTCGATGATTTGGTTTTGACCTATGTACCGGGCCCGGTCAGAACCTAATTGATGTGTTCAATTTAGTTCTATGTCGAAACAAATCAGAGATCGAGAAACAAATGTTGGACAATAAGTAAGACCATGTTCCATGTGTTTGTCCGGCTGATGTCATGAGAACAGAGGATTATTTGATCACTTATCTTAAATGGTGTATCATCATCATCTCAGTTCCGAGAGACTTTGAAAGAGCTACGATTGCTAGTCGGATTTTGAAGTCATATTTGCAAATATAGTTATTAGACTTATCCAAGTGGGAGACTGTTGGGTATAGTGTCTAAGTCCATAACTTTATTTGGTATGTACTTGACCCGACCCGGCATGGTCCATTTTGGTTGCATGGTATTGCAATACTTGGATAGACTAGATGAGAGAATAAGGCACTTATGATTATTAATATATTATAAGTTCTGATATATTAATAATAGTATTATTTAATTATTATTGATCAAGTATTAATCTAGTATTAATTTGGTGATCAAAGTGAGACTAATTAAATATATAGGGTTGATTATGACAATCATCAGTTCTTTTATGGTGGATTAATGATCCATGGTTTATGGGTTTGGTTATAACCATATGGAGCTCCATAGATAGTCCATGGGAGTTACAAACCCATGGGTCATGAGAAATCAAGAGTCATGACATATAAGGGCATTCATATGTAAACCCTAATTGTGACAACACTATAAAAGGAACCCTATGGCTAGCAAAATCGTGACCTAGTTTTTCTAGTGAGGGCATAACCGATTTTCAAGTGTAAGAAGTATTCTCTCAAGTTATTCCAAGTCTTGTGGTCTTGTGTGAAGCATTTGAGGCACAACATTTGGGGTGCTAGGCTCACAAAGTCTTGAAGGAATCCAAGCAACAACAAGGTATGTATTTCTACTAGTTTTATGTTCTATGTAATCCCCATGCCATGCTACTTAGGAAATAACCTTGAAAAGAAATTTGCATGTATATAGAGAAAACATAGATTCAAGGTTATTAGGGTTGCATGTACACTTAGGAAGTGTTAGAATGCTCAAAACCCATCACCCTTTGCAACCAGAGACAAATTCTTGGCTTTCGCACGAACCTCCTCCAACTTTTCAGCATAGTACGCCTCATCCTTGACCTTATTCTTTCTCTCATCCTTCTTTCGAAGCATACAGTCATTAGCAAGGTGATTAGCACCATTGCAATAATGACAATCAATCCCAGCATCTCCCTTTAGCTTCTTCTCAGACTTTCCCTCAACAGGCTTCGAATCTTTCATCTCATCTTTCTTTTTCTCTTCCCCAGCACTTTTACTCAGAAAATTCTCTTTTGTCTCAGACGACTTTGCCTTCGGATTGAAAGGCTTTTTGAAGAACTTTTTCACACGATTGTTTGAATAAAAGGCAACTGCCTCATCATCTGAGTTCATGATGAACCCTTCATCTTCATCCAAAGCATCTTTCTCAGCATCTTTTTCAGAGATCTTCGAAACCAAAGCTAGTGGACCTCCCAACATAGCCTTCGATTCTTCAGCTATTTCGTTCACTTCGATTTCATGAGTCTTAATTTGGTTGTACAAGTCATTCAATGTTGACGTATCAAAGCTCTGTTGATTCTTCACCATCATGCTCACACTACGCCATTCCTTTCGAAGTCCCATAACAAATATCAGATTGAATTCCATGGCTGATCTGGTGATACCATATCGATTGCATCGATATATCAATTCATTAAGACGATCGTAATAAACTTCAATTGTTTCACCATCTTTTTGTCTGAAGTCCTTCAGCTCCACTAAACATTGCTTCACATAATTAACTTTCGTCTTCTCACTTCCCTGAAATTTTTCCTTGAGATTGTTCCAGATTTCCTTTTCAGTTGTACAACTCCTCACGTAGTTGTAAACAACTGGAGGCAAAGCTCCTCTTAGCTCTCTTACACACCTTTTCTCCAGCTTTTTCAGACGATCAGATTGATTTTCAACTTCAGAGTTTCCAGAGGAAGAACCAATTGGTTGAACATTCGATGGTGGATTGAGATTGCCAGAAATGCAATTCCACAGTTCTTCATCCAATCCATTGAGATAATCCTGCATACGATCAGCCCACTGATCGTAATACTCAGGGATGAGCATAGGAATTTTGGTGGATGATCCTAGAAGATGAGAAAATGAAGTCATGGAATTCAGATTGAATAACGTCATTGTTGTACGGAATAGATCCTTGAGAATTTTTGAAGAAACTTTGAGAATTTGACAACAAACTGTATGATTCAAATCACAATCACTCTTAGAACACTCGATTCAATGAATTAAGTGCAGAATCGAATCACAGACTTAGATCTAAACAATTTTTCACTTTCAAAAAGTGCGGAAACTTTTGAATCAAAAAGTTGACTCAAAAACCTTTTGAACAAAGTGAAAATCAGATCAGAGATATGATTCCTGCTCTGATACCAATTGATGAGACAATGAATCAAGTATTGAAAGAATTAGAGTGTAAATTCAAAGTAGAATTGAAAGATTTGAACACCGATGTAAATATGATATGTTTGGCTCTATTACGCTTTTGCAAATTTTACAGAGTACAATGAATATTCTGTAAAGACTTCGTTACTAAGACACTAGTAACCACTCCTATTTATAGAAGAGAAAAGCATACAAAAAAATATACTAAGGACTAAACATGAAGCTTTGAATATTATGCCCTAGTAAAATACATTACAAAAATGTTTGAAGACCCTAAATACAAACTTCGACTATTACAACATTTCGACCCTAACACAACCACTTAGACTTATGATATCAATTGTGAAGGCAAAAACGATCTTCACGGACAAAGTTTGAAAACTCAAACCTTGAATTAAGGTAAGATCAGTATCTGCAGCTAATGAAGATCCAATCAAGTCTGGTTAGAATAGATATATTCAACAAAATTTTCAAGATATGTATGATTAATAAGTATGAATAATGTAAAGTAATTTAAGAACAATAAGAAAGCAAAAGAGAGTGCTTTGATTGAATGATTCTTGGTATTGATGTGAAAGAGAATGTTGTGCTCGTGTATGTAACACTAGAGTTACAATTCCTTAAATAGACAAAGAATATCAAATAAGAAAATTCTACTAAAGGGCATGAACTAAAAGACAACTGAAGATCAACAGACTGACAAAGTCGCATCTGTTGATCTTATCACATGTATTGTACAATAAAACAACGACTAAGTGATAAACTAGTATTAGGAACATTTAAGGTACATTACATACTCATATAGCAAGTAACAAATGATGTGTCTCAGACAGATCTTCACTTCGGAATCAGCGTTATCTCGGAACATTTCTTATTTCGGAATTGGATTCACTTCGGATTGCTAAGGAGTCACTTTTCATGTGTCAAAAATGTGTACCTCTTGGGTTGAACGGTGTACCCACTTGGTGCGGTTGATAACTAATTAATGAACCGTACTCAAGAACACCACACCCTGGGTGCAGTTTAGGGTGAAAGAAAATGGGTTGTGGGTATCCCTCCCTATGTTTTCTCTCCTCTCCTGATTGAACAACAACATATTTTTTTTTTTTGAGTTTTTATAATATTTAATGTGTGTGTGTGTGTATATATATATATATATATATATATATATATATATATATATATATATATATATATTTATGGCTTTTAATTCTCTACAAATAAATTATAATATTTATATAAAATATATTAAAAAAAATAATGAGATGAAGTGAAATGTGACATTTTTCTGGTTTTGAAAAGTGAAATGAGAGTGTACATTGAGGTCGCACAGGAAAAGTGAAATGTGAAAGTAGGGTATACCCTCTAGTCTTATTGGATTGTTTTGTAATTGTTTTTAAAGGGTTGAATATGGATTAATCTTTTAAGTTGTACTATAGATTATTTACACCTACGTATTGATTGATTTTTTTTTCTATACGAGCTAAAACTTCTTTCTGATTGATTAATGCAGGTGAAGCATGTTATTAATAGAATAGTCGTGAATTGTTTTTGTTGATTTGGCAAATAGAAGCTCATTGTTTTATGTGATTCTTATGAGTTTTTTCTTTTTGTTCACTTTAGTAACGTATCGTATGAATTTCTAAAAAAATTTGATAGTTTTTTGGTATATATTATTATTTTAAACATAACGGAATCTTTTAATTATAAAAGTTGACCTTTTAATAGATTCACATCTATAATAGTCCCTAAGTTCCATCATGGTTTTGATATTTGTATGAAAAGGTCCATTATAGTTTATCGTCTTTGACTTTTTTCCTTCAATTTTTTTCTTTCTTTATCTAATTTCTAGTTCGTTGTAGTTTAGTAGTATAAAAGCTATTTTCTAAACATGTTTGTATTTTACTTGCATATGAACAATAAGATGAAATGGCTATATGCAATACTCTTTTGATAAAAGCAATTTTCAAGTTTTAAGAGAACAGGTCATGTATAATTGGTGTTTCAAAATAATCTTTATGCATGATATTAATAAAGGATCGGACTCTAATGATCTCTCATTAACGTGATGTATGTGCACCTCTTGGGTTGAATAGTGTATCCAAATCCGCATGGTGCGGTGGATAACTAGGCAGTGAACCGTGTCTATGAACACCACACCCTAGGTGTGGTTTAGGGTGAAAGAAAATGCGGTGCGGGTAACCCTCCCTGTATTTTTTCTCCTCTCTTGATTTGACAACAGGTGAAGTCATTTTTTCATTTTTTTCCAGTTTTTATAATATTTACTAAATTATATATATAGTAAAAAAATTATAAAAAATATATTAAAATTTATGGCTTTTAATTTTCAACACATAGAATATAATATTGATATAAAATATATTTAAAAAAATTAATGAGGTTAAATGAAATGTGGCTATTTCTTGGATTTTGAAGAATAAAATGAAAATGTGGGGAAAATGACTTGGGGTTAAGATAATAGAAGAAAGTGAAAAGTGAAAGTAGGGTATATTTTATTGGCTTGTGTTGTAATTGTCATTGAAGGGTTGAATATGGATTCACCTTTGGAAAAATGACTTAAAAAGATAATGAAATTTCAAAAATATACAAAAAAAAGACCATTGTCTTTTTTTAGTACACAAAATACCATTAAAGTATATTTTTTGTACATAAAATACCAACGAAGTACACATGTATTCAAATAAAACCTTGTCATAACCGGCTATCTCAGGTAAACAGACAATGACTTAAAAAGGTAACAAAGTTTCCAAAATGTTCAAAAAATACCATTATTTTTTTTTAGTATAAAAAATACCCTTGAAGTATATCATTTGTACACAAAATACCAACGAAGTACATATTTTAGTACAAAAAATACCATTGAAATTTCCGTAATGTTAAAAAAAAAATCATTGTTGTTTTTTCAGAGCACCTTTTGTTAACTTCATTGTTTCTGGATTATATAGAACACGATCATCGGAGATTAGTCACCGCCATACCAGTTCACACCAGTTGTTTACTCTCTTTCATTCCATCACTCAATCAGTTTGTATCTAAATCCATATTTATGAATTCTCATGGTATAACGTCACACTCATTTTTCCTTTGTGTCTCTCTTGTGCCGCAACACTAATGAACGACTAACTTTGATGTATAATATGTGCATCTATATAACGTGTATATGTTTTAGGTTTGAGGCATAAATGTGATCAGGAAGCAAGAATGTTTAACTAGGGTTATTACCCACTTACTTCTCTTGTTAGCACAAGAATGGTCGAGTGAAGGAATGAAAGAGATTTTCACAATTGTTGTGAACTGATATGACGGTTCATGATCTCTGGTGATTGTGTTCTACATAATCCGACAACAACGCAGTTAACAAAAAGTGTGGTATTTTTTGAACATTTTGGAAACTTCGTTACACTTTTAAGTCATTTTTCCATTTACCTGAAGTACCTGGTTACCACAATGTTTTATTTTAACACATGTGTACTTCGTTGGTATTCCGTGTACAAATAGTAACATTAATGGTATTTTTTGTACTAAAAAAACAACAATGGTATTTTTTGAACATTTGGAAACCGGGTAACCTACAATAGCCGGTAAAATGGTATTTTGTATACTAAAAAAAAGACAATGGTTTTTTTTTATATATTTTTGAAACTTCGTTACCTTTTTTACCATACGAGCTAAAACTTCATTCAGGTTGTAGGTGAAACAATTCTCACCAAGGCTAAACGGTGTCTTATATTAATACCGCCAGTGGTTGTTGATTTTGTATGTTTACCACCGGTAAACACCGCACCGTGTTTCTTTTTTTTTTTTTTGCCGGTGGTAGTGTGCTGACGGTGAGTTTCCACCGCTATCTCTCATCATTTGCCGTTGAAAATTAATGTCCTTCCCTCCCTCTTTACCTGGTTAGTATTCCTAAACACCACGCCTTAATATCAAATCTTCATAGGTAAAACAACAAAATCCTTTATGTTGAAACTTGGTGGCACGGGTAAGAATTGTAGGACACCATCCAACTTAATAAAGTAGTCAGTGAATCGATTTTGTTGATTTGGCAAATAGAAGTTCATTGTTTTATGTAATCTTTTTGGGTTTTTTTGGTTCATTTTAGTAATCGTATGAATTTTTAAATTTTTTTTGATATTTTTTGGTATATATTATTATTTTAAACATAACGTTAAAATTGTAATTTTTATGATTCAACACTTTCAGACTTAGACTTTTTTTAATTTATATTTTAATCAGATAGATAGATTCTAAAAAATAACCCCCTTATTCTACAAAAAAAATCAAATCAAAATTATACTCAAAGCTACAAAGGCATTTGAAAAATAAATATCACATCACATCAATTTAAATTACCAAATAATTTGTTCTCCAATCGCATTCTAATCACATAGAAACATCTAAAACTTTCCCTTTTCACAATAAAGAAACCAGTTAACAACCCTTACATAATAACAAAAAGATATACATTAAAATTTAACCAAAACTAGTCAATCCAACAAGAAAAAAGCAAAATAAGACAAATTTAACCAAATACATACAAACCATGATACATAATAACAAAAAAAAATTATACATAGAAATTAAGGCATGAAACATGATGGGCTCACATCATTATCATATCAAGAAAATATCTTGGAAATTAAACATAGATATTGATTGGTTGGTCTGAATTTTCTTTAAACTATAGTATTGGGTTTAGATCTAACCATGGTTGGCTATTTTTTTATTCATGGTGATGATGATGATGATGATGATGATGAAAGTCGCACCGAACAAGCAACAACTTGCGCCCATTGTCTCAATCTTGTCTTCACCGTTTGTGGATTATCCCCTTCACCCACAAAAATTTAGAAATTGTAAGATGATATTTGAATTAAGATCACTAAAACTCATGAAATTATGCTCAAATGTATCGAAATTTAGTAGCAATAACAGTCTGTAACACAATTCTAACTAAAATTGGAGGAAAATCAGTTCGAATAGGAACGAATTCAGAATTGAATCGAGATCTAGATTGATTTACGATGAATATAAGCGATTTAAGTTAGAGAAAGACAATTACCTCGGTTGATTATGGTGTGAGAGGTGTTCGATGGAGAAGATAAATCAGGCTCCGAGAGAGGAGATGAGTATGAAATCGATGAGGAAGAAGACGACGACGACATGGATGAAGACTTGGAGATCGTATCGTGATACTGCTTGTTGACGGCGTAATAGAAGCCTAAAGCTGGTAAAGTAGTTGAAAGGCGATCATCCAAATTGGGAGAAGAGTTATCGAATCCGAATCCAAGCTCGATGCAAGCTTTGAGTTCATCAATATCTTCATCGGTGACGCTTTTGCTCTTCCGACGACGGCGGTGGAGGTGTTTCCCCTTCCGTCGCATCCATTCCTCGTCTCGGTGTAGGTCCGGCGACCATGATTTCTGTTTGTAGAGAGGGGAGGAGAGCGGCGGCATAGAGGCGGATGGAGCGGCGGCGTGAGGCGGAGGCATGCCCAACCCCTGGCGGGTTTGGGTTGGAGTGCCCAATCGGGTCCTGGAATCGGATCTGCTTACTTGGACATGGAAATGACTTATAAAGGAAAAGAGACGTTCATATGGCCCACACAACCGTCTAATTCATTGGTCGTATTATTTTAAACAAGGAAAATACACAAAGAATAAAAATACTAAAAAAGGAAAGATCGATTTTAATTTTTACCATTTCATTTTAGATTCTTTTTATACAAAATTGCAAAAATGTCCTTGTGGTTTGTTAATTTTTGTGGGTAAGGTCCAAAAAAATGTTTATTAACAAAAAAATCACTAATTGATGTTTTTGTTGTGGTTTTAGACCTTACTTCGTTAAGCTTAACAGCATGGTTGTTAACTTTTGGCAAATGACGGATTTACCCTTGGGACAATTTCTGCAGTTTTATCTTTTTACCAAACTATAAGGACCAATTATGCAATTTTTCTTTTTCATTTTATTGAATTATTAAATAACTGAATTACTTTTTTCTTTTTAACTTTTTTCTTATTGTATTATGAAAGAACCCTAACTTTCGTACTAAAGACAATTGTTACTCCAAAACATGCTACATCCATATTCATAAAAACAATATTTTACATTGATAAAGTGATTACAAACTATTGGATACAAACCGACTATTACAAAGTATTATATATTACACAACTACCCAGGATACTATACTCTTATACATATATGATCCCTAAATACAAAAGTAATATTATAACTATTCTAAACTTTCCAACAGTATACGACTATACTGGTTACTTATCTCCTGCAATTGTTAAACATTGAGAGGGGTAAGCGGTGACGCTTAGTGAGTTCAATAATAGATAGAATATAATGTTATGCCATGTATATACTTTAATATGACAGAAGCAAATGGGTATAAGAAACAACAAAGCCATATGTGAAATGCGACAAGCTTTCCATATCAATCGATGATTTGATTCAATGATATACAATCAATGAGACATAACAATTTCAATACTTGATATACATCAATAACACTTTCACACAAATGGCACAGAAGACATACGATTTCTGATTAAACATTTTGGTAGATTTCAGGCTTTTAGCCCTATCTAACCTTCTGTTAATGTCATAGAATAGAAGTCATTCTCTTACGATGCATGCTCTACATGGCCAGAGGCTACATACCAATACCACTGCGAATCTAAGTCCTTTCACTGATCACATGGCCAAAGGTACAGCTTTGCTATCAAAATAGCAGAAATAATAACACAAGATGATAACACGGAAAAGCACATAGCACATATAACACATAACATACAATTGTTCCTATATATTGAACTCACTGTGAATTTAATCGGTGGTTAAAATAGTAATTTGTGCAGCACTTCGTTATTATAATTAGCTTTCGGGCCTTGCGAGGGTTGAGCTTCAAACCGAAAAGATAAATTCTCGGGCTCTTCGGGCACTTCGGGGCGTGTTTCGGGTGTTGGAAATGATCACGGGCTTCGGGGGAAGTTGAAATAGTGAAAATATGAGTTTAGGGTGAAAAGTGCCAATTTTTAAAAATTAGCCGGGAGGTCTCGCACCCTTTATATAGGTGCGAGCCTCGGATCCGAAGCAAGAGGAAGGGGGCAGGTGGCAGCGAGGCTCGGACACGCGGCAGCAGATGCGAGGGGTGGGACGCGCGTCGGAAGCTTGCAGGCGAGACGTGGCTCGCGTCAGATACGCCACGTATGCGACACGCGTCGGATTTCTACCGGACCACACTTCGGACTCGTCATCTGATCGGACATGGCGCGGGTGACTCACCGAGATCGAACCTTATCCATGCGAGGTTTCTCGAAAATTGTGCCCCGAACTTCTAAAATCCATAACTTTCGCATACGAGCTCCGTTTTTGACGTTCTTTATATGCACGCGTAGGTAAAATTATGCTCTACAACTTTCGTTTAGACTATGTCGGCTAATTTTGACTTTATTTTTAATATTATATTAATATTATATTTTTAACGGGCCGAGACAGGAAAAGTCCATTACAATTTCATAACTTCTTCATCTGATGTCCGTTTTCGTCTGTCTTTTTACCGTTGTACTACTATTGACGAGATCTTCGATTCTCGTTTAGGTTGCGTCGGCTAAAAATCACTCGATCTTTATTTCGAGTTTTTAGCTGTCTACTGCTATTCTGAAACTTAGAAAAATCATAACTTCCTCATACGAAGTCAGATTTTGACGTTTTTTTTATGAAAATTCTCGGTTTAACAAATACTATGACTTTCATTTAGATCACCAAAGCTAAAAAGTAGTTTATCAAAAACTCACTTTTTACATCATTCGGCGTCGTGCCGATTTTGTCGTGGATCTTCGATTTGTCATAACTTCTTTGTTATAACTCGGATTTTGATGAGGTTTTCGTCTAAATGTTTCTAACAAAATTATCTACAACTTCAATAATAAAATTCTACTTATTTCAAATTTTATATTTTCGTTAAATTTCGATATTTGACTTTTAATTGGAATCTCATAAGACTTCCAATATTTTCCGAGTGATTCTAAACATAGTTTTACTTCATTGCTAGTAAAAACTATCTGTTAGAACTCAACGCTCAAATTCATATAATATTTCATTATATTTTTCACTTTTAAAAATACATAACACGATAACTGAACATGTATGTTACATATTATTTTTTTATTGGATTTTTATATATCAATAAATATTCATTTTAATATATTATATTTATATATTAATAAATATTACTTTTTTATTATTAATTTTTTTGAATTTCTTCTTTATTGCATTAATTCTTTTTTGTTGGATTATTATATATTAATAAATATTATTTTTAACATATAATATTATATTTATCTATTAGTAAGTGTTACTTTATTGGATTATTAAATTCATTTAATTAATTTTTTTTAATTTTTTATTTCGTTAATTCTTTTGTTTGGATTATTATATATTAATAAATATTATTTTTAATATATTATATTTATATATTAATAAATATTACTTTTTTATTATTAATTTTTTTAAATTTCTTCTTTATTGCTTTCATTCTTTTTTATTGGATTATTATATATTAACAAATATTATTTTTAGCATATAATCTTTATCTATTAGTAAGTGTTACTTTATTGGATTATGAATTTTATTTAATTATTTTTTTTTAAAATTTTTATTGCTTTAATTGTTTTTATTGGATTATTAATTTAAATTTATTATTTTTATCTAAAATAAATAATATTTTTTAATTGTTTTTATTTATTTTTAATTTCTTTCTTTATTGTTTCAAATAAAAATACCAAAAAATCTCACCCACCCCACATTCTCTATTTTATTTTAAATATTTCGAAGATAACATATTTTGGACAACACCACCACCATCACTCAGTCACAACAAACCACTATCGGGCCGTCTCCAACCTTGTTACTATATATATAAATATATAAGTTCAGTAATTATTCACGAAGTGAGATCATCGTGTGTATTTTAGTTTTTGTGTATTCACATATATCTAAATTTGTTATATATTTCAATAAACTTATGATTTTAACTTATGATTTTGACATATATAATTTCCCCAAAAAAAAAATTTACATGAATTACCAAATCTGAGTATTCGCTACTCGGTGGTCGGCTGAACGAGTACCAAATAACGAGTCCTACAACTTTGTCACCACCTGTAGTGGCTATGGTGGTTTGAAAACCCTCGATCTAACATTGTCGTCATCGATGGTGGTATCTGTAATGCATGGTCGGCTCGAGGAAGTATGCTTTCTGGGGATTATTTCACATTGTGTGGGTAGTCAACTAGTGTAGTTTTCGTCGAGAATGACCGACTGT
Organism: Lactuca virosa; assembly: GCF_052849685.1. Taxonomy (NCBI): domain Eukaryota; kingdom Viridiplantae; phylum Streptophyta; class Magnoliopsida; order Asterales; family Asteraceae; genus Lactuca; species Lactuca virosa. The sequence continues at coordinate 472,025,142 of NC_136429.1, read as the reverse complement.
AGTCGATGATCGATGATCGATGATTTCCAATGAGATGATACGACGACGCACGGTAGTAAAATGCAACGAATGGAGGAGCTGACCCGGAGTGTTTGATATTTTTATTTTAAACAATAAACAAAGAAATTAAAATAAAATATAAATAATTAAATAGATATTATTTATTATAAATAAAAATAATAAATTTAAATTAATAATCCAATAAAAAGAACTAACGCAAGAAAAAAATTTAAAAAATTAATTAAATGAAATTAATAATCCAACAAAGTAACATCTACTAATAGATAAATATTATATGCTAAAAATAAAAATTGTTAATATATAATAATCCAATAAAAAGAATTAATACAACAAAGAAGAAATTAAAAATAAAATCAATTAAAAAATAATAATAATAATAAATAATATTTATTAATATATAAATATAGATATTAAAAATAATATTTATTAATATATAATAATCTAATCAAAAGAATTAACGAAATAAGAAAATTAAAAAAAAATCAATTAAATGATTTTAATAATCCAAAAAAGTAACACTTACTAATAGATAAATATTATATGTTAAAAATAATATTTATTAATATATAATAATCCAATAAAAAAGAATTAATGCAATAAAGAAGAAATTTAAAAAAATAATTAAAAAAATTAATAATAAAAAAGTAATATTTATTAATATATAAATATAATATATTAAAAATAATATTTATTAATATATAATAATCTAATAAAAAATAATACATAAGAAAAAAGTTAAAAAGAAAAAAGTATTTAAAATAATTAATATATAATAATTCAATAAAATGAAAAAGAAAAATTGCATAATTGGTCCTTGTAGTTTGGTAAAAAGATAAAATTGCAGAAATGGTCCCAGGGGTAAATCCGTCATTTTCCAAAAGTTAACAGCCATGCTGTTAAACTTGACGATGTTGGGACCAAAACCGCAACAAAACCATCAAATATGGACCTTTTTTGCTAATAAACTTTTTTTGGACCTTACCCAATGAAATTGACAAACCACATAGACCATTTTTGCAATTTTGTCTTCTTTTTAAACACAGAAAGATTAAATAAAGGGAAAATGACTTGCGAGGGTAATAATCTTTTGGGAAAATGACATAAAAGCCCTTAAGCTTTCACAAAAATGTCGGTTTTACCTTGGACGTGTTTTATGTCCAGTAAAGCCCGAAGTTTTGTTTAATTTGTTCATTTTTACCCTTGTAGCCGGTTTCCAGGTAACCTACCGGTTACCTAGGTTACCTAATGCCAGTAAAGCCCTTGAATTTTCAAAAATGTTCGGATTTACCCTTAAGTTTTTCAAAAATGTTCAGATTTACCCTTAATCTTTTTGTCTTGTTCACGTTTATGTTACTTCATTTTTTTTAAACATTTGAAAATTTAACAAGTTAAATGATCAAATGTCTATAAAAATAGAAAGTTATCTAAATGTGAACAATTATTTTTTTATAAATTTCTTAAAACTTTTATAATTTCTTACAACACTTTTATTATATTTTTTTCCTATAGGTTTTTCTAATACAATGTTTTAAACTTTGTTTATATTTTTTTGAACGTTTTTTATACTTTTATATAATTTTAATACATTTGCTTTTAAACCATATATTTTATAAATGTTTTAAATTTTTCTTACAAGTTTTTAACTTTATTTTTGTTTTACATTTTTATATAATTTTTTTATAACTTTCATACATTTTATCTAAACTTTCTTTTACAATATTTTTAAAGTGTTTCACAGAATTTATATGACAATTTAATATTTTTTTATAACATTTTAAAATACTTTCGTTAAATACTAGTTTAAAACGTCGTATTAAAAAAAATTAAAATTTTATAAACTTCTAACTAAAAACTATTAAAAAGTTGGAATAATTTTAAACATTTACATTATTTAGATTTTTTTATGTTTTTTTATTTGCTTAGTAATATTTCGTTTTTATTTTTTAAAAGACCATCCATACTTATTATTACATATTTAATTTATTTAATTTTATTGTTAGATACTATTTACTTTAAAAATATTATATATGCTTAAAAACAAAAGAAAAATAAATATAAAGCTATATAAAATATTTCACAAAACAAAAACATATTTATTAATTAAAAAGTAAAGTTTAAAATTGATCAATATTTAATTAATATTTAGGAAATAATGGATATATTAAAAAATAACGTTTGAAAAAAAATAATACAAAAAATAAAATCACTATTAAAAGTGGGAAAACTGATTTATCAGGGTAATTAACTTTTCGTTTTGTTCACATTTAAATAACTTCCTTTTTTTGTATACATTTAAACATTTAATTTTTAATTTGTTCACATATTACCATTGTCACCTGCTATAGCCGGTGACAATGAGAATATGTGAACACATATAACAAGTTAAATGGTCAAATGTGTAAAAAAAATAAAAAAGTTACCTAAATGTGAACAAAGCGACAAAGATGATTACCCTAGTAAGTCATTTTCCCTTAAAACAACAACTAGTTAGAAGTTAACAAAAAAGAATAACATAGTTCAAAATTATATGTCTGGGTTTTTGACCCACGCAGTCTAACTATGGTTGGCCTTAGTATTTTTATAGCAAAACCGTTTAAAAGAAAAAGTTACAATATTATCAAACATGAAAGCTTTTCTATATTGTTGATGTATGGAAACTATACCGTTTCTGTAAGACCACAAAACCCAAAGAAGTGTCGAAAAAACGGATTCCAAGACTTTTCGTTTGAACTGGACCACCATATGCGAATCAATCCATTGAAACATATATGTGACATTTGAAAAATAAGGAATATCCATGTCTACCAAACCCGCATTCTTCGCCATATCTCAAGAGCCAAATCACAACTGAAGAATAATGGTCGACATCCTCTAAATGGTTAAAACAAATAGGACACAAAGTTGAGTCAATGTCAATCCCTTTTTATCTGAGTTCACTCGAGTAGGAAGACGATCAAGAACTAGCCGCCAAACATTTTTGTTGACCTTTATAGGAACAAACCTGTTCCACCTGGTAGGTATGTTAATAGTTGGGAGAACCACATTATCAAGTTGTTGTCGCACTGATCTGGCTGTGAAATCCAGACGGTTCCAAATTATACCTCCATCTATCCAAAGAATCAGTGATGGTGACCTCCGTTAGCAAAGACATCAAAGCAAAGAGTTGAGTGCTCTCTTCACCACCTCGAATATCAGGTCCATGAAAATCTCCATTTTTGCATAAGCCAAAAGTCATTGACAGCCACATTTTTTGACTGTTCGTAAGAGCGAACAATCTAGGAAAACAACTTTGAAAGGGTTCATTTCCACACCACAAATCTATCCAAAAGTTTGTATCCACCCCATTCCCCACAACTCTATTCATAGAAGACAATAAATCAATTTACCTGTCATGCAACTTATTGATTACCCCGAAAATCCCAGTCCATACCGTCCTTCGCCCACTTCTAGCATGAGCCCTATTAAATCCACCCAACAACCCATAACAAGCTTTAATGACTATAACCCAAAGAGAGTTAGAATCATTAAAAAAATGCCACCTCCACTTATATAACAAAGCAAAATTAAAAGAGCACAAAATCCCAACATCTAAACCCCTATTACCTCTAGAGTTTAAAATAACATCCCACTTCACCTAACACAACTTTCGTTCCTGTGGTTCTGCACCCCAAAAGAATCTAGCTCGGATAGTCAAATGGACTCCAAAAATTGAGCAACACCAATTGCAAGTCTTAACAGCGAGATGCAGTAAATCCCCAAACTCCCAAGAACTGACTTAAGCAGCATAAGGCGACCCCCTATGGAAAGCATTTTAAGTTTCCACTTCGAAAGAAGTTTATGGAAACGATCCACGACCACTTTCCAGCCGTTCTTTCTAGACATGAGATCACCGATTGGCAACCCAAGATACACAAAGGGAAGGGTTGACACTCCACACCTAGTGATAGCTCCCATAGATTACGAATCTGCTAAGTCAACCCCCACTCCAAAAAGATTAGACTTTTGAAGGTTTATTTTCAATCCAGAAGCAAAGTAATAACAATGAATAATACTAATAAGATTGTTTATGTTATCAACATCCCATTCACCCATAAAAAGCGCATCATCTGCATAAAACATATAAGAAATAAGCATGTTGTTCTCCAATAAGCATGTTGTTCTCCCCAACCTGAACACCTCTAAAAACTCCATGTAACATTGCATCCTTCATAGCTACATGAAGACCTCCATAATTATAATAAAGAGGAAAGGATAAAAATCACATAAAATTATAGATGCTCCTTCAAAATTTTAGATGAAACAAATAGTAAGAATGAGCGGTATTTTAATTTTATAGATCCAAGTTAACAAAAATTTATATAAATGGACATTATTAAAGTTTTAAGATGAGACAAATTAATTAGCAATTGTATCAGTGGTTAAATTTTTTTTCCTATCAATCTACTCTACATATTCTAATAAATAGAACTTAAAATATACATATACATTTAAGTTTTATTCAGAAAAGTCTCATTATTTTGGGAAATTTTTTGATAATGTCATAAAAGTTTTTTTAACAGGAAAGTCTCATTATTTTTAGAAAATCACAAAATTTTTCATTTCTTATTAATCTATCTATTTTAGAATAATAATACGTAGATGATATATCATTATATTTTGGTTTTATAAATAAAAATCATATAAAAGTATAGATGAGCACCTCATTAATTTTAGAAGAAACAAATAGTTAGAATGGGAGTATAGTAATTTTTAGATGCAAGTTAACAAAAACACCTGAAAATGGACATTATTAAAATTTTAAGATGAAACAAATTAATTAGCAATTGTATGGTGGTTAATTTTTTTCTTATTAATTTTTTTTCTATTAATCTATCTATTCTAATAAATAAAACATAAAATATGTCATATATTCATCTTTTAGAAAGTCTTTTTGACACATGATATTTTTCTTTAATTTCTGTTGAGTATTATGTATTGTGTCATTGGGCCTGTTTTGTTTAGTCCGTTTGTATAAACGAGTTGGGCCTGTCCACTCGTATTTGATTCTAGGGTTAGAGTATATAAGGTGCATGCATGCATCGTATTTGATAACTCTGATATTATCTTTGTAACCCTATTTACGCCTCTACAGAAGTAATTCTTCATCGAGTTCTTCTGAGGCGTGACTATTAATCATTCAACACCAGTTTGATCAATATCGTGTTCTTGTTACTTATCTGTTTGAATCTTTTCGATCTTTAAGGTTTTATTATCAACAATTGGTATAAGAGCAGGAGACTGTGTAATTTATACGCATCTCTTCTGTTTATAGAGTTTTAGGGTTTCCGTTAATATAGGATCTAACTCAGTTGTGTTCTTTGTCATTCTGACGACTCAAAGAGATCTTAATATTACCCTATAAACAATCTTTGTTTACACGTCTGATTCACTACAGATATCAAAAGGTTATTCACCATGCATAATGACGATTCAAACATCAACTCCTTGAATATCTCAAGCAGCATTGGATCAACAACCAGAATCCCGAATCTTTTTCCTCACGAATATGAATTCTGGGCGATGCACTTTGAAGATTATGTTCTAGGCTCAGAAGATAATGGTTATCTGATTTGGGAGGATATCACTCTAGGTCCGTTTGTTCACACAGAGACCAAGAGAAAAATCAAAACCCAGAGAGAATACAACCAACTGCTCCTTGATGTGAAGGACGTGCCTCAAGACGAGAAAGACAAACTCATAAGATTCTCTTTGCAAGCAGATACTTTCCGTCTCGTGAGCTCTTGTGACACAGCGAAGGCCATTTGGGATAGGTTGAAAGAGCTCTACTCCACAGACGCAGATCTAGAGCATTCGACTCAAACGCTCTTGCTATCCGAGTTCGGCGAATTCATTCAAAAGCCTGAATAAACACTGACTGCCACGTTCAATCGATATAATCATCTTCTCAGCAAAATCATGAAGCATGGAATAGGACGTGAACTGATTGAGCAAAAGGTCACGTTCATGAACGGACTTCGATCAGAGTGGAAGGCAGTAGTGTCAACTGTTAAAGCGCACGAACAGTTCAAGAACTATACTCTTGCGAAGCTTGTGGGTATTCTGAAGACACGAGAGAGTGAAGTGACAAAAGAAGCGAAGGTGGTTTCTGGAATGGGGTCTTTAGCCTTGGTTGCGAAGGGCAAGACAATGGCTGATGACGGATTTGGATCAGATCACTATGAGCATGAGCTCTAAAACGAAGATTTTTCTTTAATGGTGTCAAACCCTAAGCGATTTGCTAGGAAGAAGTTTCCCACAAGCAAAAACAGAAACTGGCAGGGAAGCTATAGCTCGAAGAAAGTGAAAGAGGAGAACAGGAGTGGTTCTCAGAAAGAGGAAGAGAAGAAGGAGAAAAAGGTGGTTGGTGACTCCGGATATGATTGTAACTATTGTCATGGAAAAAACCATCTTGCCAAGGAGTGTATGCTGCGAAGGCAGAATGAGAAGAATGAAGGAGAGGATGAGGAAGCTTACCATTTGAGAAAGCTGGAGGAGATCAAGAGGAAGAAAACTAATGATAACTCTACACCTGTGTTGATTGCACAAGAAAATATGGTTGAAGGAGAGTTTGGAGGAGTGGAAGTCTGGTCGACAGACTCTAAGGATGAAGAAGTTCACAAGCCCACACACGGAAGGGCATTTGTAGCAAAAGAGGGAAGTTCGCAGTTCTCAGGAAGATGTTTAATGCTGACTGGTGGAAGTTCGCAGATGCAGTAGAATGCTAGCGGAAGTGAGAGAAGGGATGATAGTTATTTTGCCGCACGACCTGTTCCAGAACAAATCAATGAGTGCGAACAGTTGATCAATAAGGTACATTCCATTCTCGAGTCTCTTAATATTCCTGTATCTAGATATGAAACTGAGTTAAGCGACTTAAAATTCACCTTTTCAAGTATAAGCGATAGTTTAAAGCGAACCCGGTTGACAAACTCTAACCTAACTGATCAATTGAGCAGGGCTACATCCAAGAGTGATGAGAGGCGTATGTGGATTCAGAAGATCAAATCGGATTTGTCTAAGTCTAGGGATGAATCTATTTATTTGCAGAGAGATAATTTTATGCTTTTAAAATAGCAAAACATTTTTTGTTTAATTGCAAAAAGGCTTTACTTTAATATCACTCAACTGCACCTTGATTATGAAATTGGTAAGAAAATCCACAAGATGATTTTGCCATTTCTTGAATTAAAGGAAGATGAAATAGACGCAGACTGCTACAAATGTGAATCTATCATTTCGTCTGAAGAAACTTCTGATGCGTACAAATATGGACTTGAACGAATCAAAAATTACATTAAGTCCAAGGACCACAAAAATATGTTGAAACAAATCTTGGATGAGAATGATAAAAAGCAGATTAAATCTGATATTGTACAGAAATTTGACTCATTGAATGCCAAGTTGAGTTCAGAAAATAAATTGAATGTCGAAAACACTTCTGAATTCGATGAGGAGAGTGATATGAGTGAGATCTCCATAGAGGATGAGGTTGACTGCTCGGAATTCGTTAAAAACGAACCTCAACCTGCGAAAGCTCTTATTTCTGAAAATTCAGTTGAGTTCGCAATAATTTCTCAAAATAAACCAAAATTTTTGAAAGAAAAAGAAACTGTTTTTCCAAAGGTCCAAACTACTCCAAATCAAGTTTTTAAAGTTAATGGAGTGACCAAAACTTAAACTGTCGAATTAAAGTCCATTGTCGACGAGGATAACAAGGATGGTTGCGATGAGTTCTTTTGGTTAGCCCCAATAGATAATGCTAATTAAACTGTTGGCTTATCTGAAAGGACCTCATGGAAATCGAAGGGTTGATACGTGGCTGAACCCATAAACAATCGCTCAGCATTTGAAAAAGGTAGCCCAAGTGGTACCAAAGAAGTTCGCAGCGAATCCAAACCAGTGAAGAACGAATCTGGTGTGGCAAAACCAAAACCAAATGTGAATATTCACAAGTCGTCTAAGCAACTTGCAGATCAAAAACGACTAAGAAATGAGAGATATAAAAGAAATCTCAATGAAAGGAAGCAATTTTGGCAATCCCAAAATTCTGGCTATGTTCACAACGAAAGAAGGTTTAATCACAATGCAAAAGTACCTTCGCAGGTAAATCCCAGTCAATGTTCACATTGCTGCTCTCATGGTCCAAGGGACTCTCAGCAAAAGGGGACTCCAAAACCCTTCTTCACAAAGAAACCAATGGAGAGACCAAAGCCTTATCACTCTCAATCCACGAAGTCTACACCCAATGATATCAAAGGCAAGGGAAAACTAGTTTCAGAGCCGAAAGTTCCAACCAAGACAACGAATGCTAACCCTAAGGAAACTGAAAAGAAGTCCGTTAAGAATCAAGATAACACCAAGCACAAATCTTCTGATTCTAAAGAAACGAACTTAAAAGATAACAAAATTAAAGTTTTTACCATCAAACGAAAAGATAAAACCACACTCATTAAACGAACATATTTGGTTGATCTTGACATTACTTTTCCTCCTTCTGTGAAAGGCTCACAAGGACCCAAGAAACTTTGGGTTCCTAAATCTTCTTGATTTTTGCAGGTAATTCATGACGAACAGTTCGACACTGAATGGTACATTGACAGTGGCTGTTCGCGTCACATGACAGGAAGGAATGAGGAGCTACGAGAGTTCAGGGATCTTAAGGATGGTGCTAATGTAAAGTATGGGAATAATTCTTTTAGAAGAATAAAAGGCTATGGAATGATAACGAATGGAGACTTCTCAATTCACTTACGTTGAAGGATTACAACACAACCTTGTTAGTGTCTCGCAATTGGTTGTGGGGACTGGATTGAAGGTATCATTTGATGACGAAGGATCAGAAATCATTGACAAGAAAACCAAGTCTGTTCTTCTAAAGACACAACGAAAATGTGAAATGTATTAGTTGAATTTGAACCCAATACGAGGGAAGCCGGCCATTTTCTTGCTTACGAAAGCACATTCAGATGAAAGCTGGTTATGGCATAAAAGACTCTCACACTTAAATTTCAAAGACAGCAACAAGCTCGTTCTTGGTGGTCATGTGCGAGGACTTCCTCTATTGAAATTCGACAAGGATCATTTGTGTGCTACCTGTGAGATGGGAAAGAAAAGTAGAAAAAGTCATCCAACTATCGTGGACACAAAAGTCATCGAACCTTTGAAACTTCTACACATCGACCTGTGTGGACCTTCTGCTATTGAAAGCGTTGGTGGTAGTAAGTATACTCTAGTAATTGTAGATGATTTTTCTAGTTTCACTTGGGTGTTCTTTCTTAAACAGAAATCTGAACCAACGCCAAAGCTCAAAGATTTCATTAAGCAAATCGAGCTTCAACTGCGAAAGCTGGTTCGCAAAATTCGCAGCGACGACGGGCTAGAATTCAAAAACCAAGCATTTGAAGAATTTCTTGTTGAAAAGGGAGTCACACACAACTTCTATGCTCCCTACACTCCACAACAGAATGGCGTAGTTGAAAGACGAAACTGTTCCTTGTGTGAAGCTGCACGAACCATGCTAACGTTCGCATGTCTGCCACTCTACTTTTGGGTAGATGCTATCGCTACTGCTTGCTTTACCCAAAACAGATCCATCTTGAATAAGCGATTTTCTATTACTCCATATAAAATTTTAAATAATTGCAAACCTAATGTCAAGTTTTTCCACGTTTTTGGTTCCAGGTGTTTCTTCTTCAACTCTAAGGAACAACGGAACAATTTCGATGCGAAAGCTGACGAGGGAATATTCTTAGGGTATTCACTGACCTCTAAGGCATATAGGGTTCTCAACAAACTATGACAACCGTCAATTTTTGGTCAAGTCAAAGTCAACCAAAATCAACAAGTCAAACCGGTCAACTCATCTAACCCTTGTATATTAGGGTTTCCATTGTGATTCTTATTGTACTACTCGCAATCTTAATACAAAGTATCACTTAGAGTTTTCATGTGTTCGGAAATTCTAAACCCTATTCAGGGTAAGTGATGAATCTATTCGATAAAACATTATTCCTTAACCCTTCGGGAGCGTATAACGTTCATAACAAGGCTTAACAGAGTGTACAACCTTGAGTTACGAAGCCAAACACTTAAAAAGGTTGCAAACAAAGTCTCTCTCAACCTCTTTCACTCTATCTCTCCCAAATCTCTCTCTGTATGAGAAATCTCTCCAAGTGTGTGAAATCTCTCCCAAATCTCTCTCTGTATGAGAAATCTCTCCAAGTGTGTGAAATCTCTCCCAAATCTCTCTCAGTATGAGAAATCTCTCCAAGTGTGTGAAATCTCTCACAAATCTCTCTCCGTGTGAGAAATCTCTCCAAGTGTGTGAAATCTCTCCCAAATCTCTCTCTGTATGAAAAATCTCTCCAAGTGTGTGAAATCTCTCCCAAATCTCTCTCTATATGAGAAATCTCTCCAAGTGTGTGAAATCTCTCCCAAATCTCTCTCTGTATGAGAAATCTCTCCAAGTGTGTGAAATCTCTCCCAAATCTCTCTCTGTATGAGAAATCTCTCCAAGTGTGTGAAATCTCTCCCAAATCTGTCTCTGTATGAGAAATCCTTCCAAGTGTGTGAAATCTCTCCCAAATCTCTCTCTGTATGAGAAATCTCTCCAAGTGTGTGAAATATCTCCCAAATCTCTCTGTATGAGAAATCTCTCCAAGTGTGTAAAATCTCTCCCAAATCTCTCTCAAAATCTCTCTCAACTTTTTATAATCACTCGAGGCATCCCGACCCTTAATTTAATCGAAAACCGCTCGAAAACGGAAGTTTACGCGAAAAACAGCTTTAAGGAGTCGAACCCTCTTAAGGAACCGAACCCTCTTAAGGAGCCGAAACCCCTAAGAAGCGAAACCCTAAGAAGCCTCCTGGATCGAACAGCCTTAAGAATCGAACTAGGAGGACCGAACCGAAGCTACTGATCCGATCTGTTGAACCGAACCCTCGTCTTCGGTCCCTTTAGGTGAGTTCGCCTGCGAGACTCGGACTGAACCTCTTACTCTCGGTTCCAATGCACCAACCGAACCCTACCTTCGGTTCTAACCCTCTTAAGACCCAACCTTCGGCCAGACTTCGGAAATTAGCATTTTCTTCCCGGTTTTTGACCCAATCTTCGTTTTAAGCCTGTTTTTCGTGATTTTAACACGGGATTTTCACCAAAAGCTGAAAATCTCCTCTCTCCTCTCATTTCACTCACTTTTCACCAAAGAGCAAAACCCATTCTCTCTCACTTCCTCTCACCAAGAATTCGAGATTCAAGGCTGATCTTGAGCTCTTCACACACCTTGGTAAGTAAATCTCTTCCCACACTTGATTTCCTTACACTTCTTCACTCAAATCACAGGTTCCTTACACAAATATCGTCATATTTATTGTTAGATCTTCGAATCATCAAGCATCTTCTAAGTGTTCTTGAGTTGAACACTTCTTTTCTTCATCATCCATCTTCTGAAATCACTCAAGGTGAGTTCATACCCCTATCTTTTCACGTTTTTCTTAAGTTTTAAGGGGGGGAATACAAGTTAAAACACCAAAAACTTAACTAAACTCAAACAACAGCTTTCATCAGAAAAGTTGAGTCTTATTCACGGACTGTTTTTACTATCTTAAACTTAATATCTTTCAAAACTGTTTAATATGCAAATAGTTCAGGTTCATACCTTTAAAATGACTACTTGCACATCTCCATACAATGTTTCTACGATTTATGGTGATTTTTACAAAACTGCCTATCATTTCAGAAACGAATTCGGACCAGTCTGTGAATATGAACATTTTAACACAAGTTAATGACTTCTAAAAATCATAATAAAAATTATGAATAAACTAGACACATTTTGTGAACTCTCAGAATTTACGGATTCAGTTTTCGACTTCGTATGATTTTTCTAAAACAGTGCAGAAAGGTTAAAAACTAGTTAACAGCTTACAACTTTCATAACACTTTGTAGTATGTTGAGCAAAATGTATAACCATAAGTTCTAAATATTGAATGTATTTTCTTGTTAGTTTATCATCATAAACTGAAATTTAGTCATTCATGATAAGGATTCTTCATTCATTTCGAACACATATAATAAACTATAATAAGCATAGTTTATGGATTTTTACTACATGAGAAAGGTTTTACTCTCAAAACAAATGGGTTTTTCATATACTACATAATAGTATAGTTTATGTTTCATACACAACACCAACAATTATGTTAAACTATAATAGGTATAGTTTATGTTTCATTAATCAGTCAAACTCATTACTAAGGGGTTTTTAGTTCAGTTCACGTAAATTTGTGAGACATTCGCTTTGTGTTACCTTCATAGTAACAAAGTCAAAAGTTCTGTAAATTGTAACCAGAGTCTCTTGTAGGGAGAGCGTGATAGTTGTGTATAGATCTATATTGGGTCTGACAAACCCGCACCTGAGCTGCATGCAACAGCTAGACCGGCAGGTCTGAGGTGACAAGTGTCATTTAACTTGCGACGCCTGAAGAACGTCGTATTATGAGGCGGTCTGAGTCTTAGTATGGTTATAATAACTCACATGGGGTATTAACAAAACATAAGATTTACGGGTTTTACTTCTAAATTAAACGAGTTTATGTCGATTTAAACTTGCATGAATTACTTTAAGTATGGATAAATACTTGTACATTTCGGTCGTGACTTTTAAGACTACATAACTTTTATAAGGAAAAAAGATTGGATTTTCTTTGGAAACATATTCCTATTAGAACTACATTTCATCTAGAATTGTTAGACTTTAGCTATAATTGCTAAGTGTATATGCTAGAGTTATATAAGAATCTAGTCACAATCGACTTAGAATTGGTGGGCCCGCCTTACTTCCTGTTCCTTGTTTGGTTGTGGACCTAGGGCAGACCCATTATATTCGACAGTTTATTCAACTTAAATATTATATAACTTATATATACTGGATGATTATAGAAGGAATCTACGGGTTCTTCTAGGGTTCATTATCGCATAACATAAGAGCATTCACTTCACACTTAATAAAGAAAATATTGGATTTTCTGGAATCATACTCTATCGTTTTTACAAGGAAAACGGCTTTTTCCTCAAACAAAACCCTTATGAACTCACCAACTTAATTGTTGACACTTTTTCAAAACTACTTGTATTATCAGGAAATCAGTGAAACAGGAAACCAACAACATTTTGAGGATGGGACGTTAAATCGTCAAACAGTTCATTTTGTCATCATAATGTAATCGATTTTGAAACATGTAAACATATACTATGGTGTAACCTTTTCAATTATATTTATGATGGTTGTATTTACTTTGAGCACTATTATACTCGTTGTTGTGATACTATACATGAAGTCCTCCACCCCTGGACGTTTCCGCCATCCTTGGTTTGGGGGTGTGACAGATTGGTATCAGGGCATTGTTTATAGTGAACCAAGTATATCAAACCACATAAGATATACAAACTATAAATGCATTGGGACTAAAGTCTCTGATTTAACATTTTCAAATGACTATACTTTTAGAAATAAATAGTTTCTTGTTAAAAGTATACATGCATGCATACATACTAAGGTCAGCATCATACTAGAACAAAACAAAAGTGGTGATTGTTGAGCGGCACAAGTAGGCTTGGGGATGTATAGTCAGGTCTGGGAATGACATGGCCTGATCAACTATGTCTAACCCAGAAGTGATTAACATATGCCCAGGAATGGTTGTGGTGTTGCAACAAGTGTAAAAACTTACCAACTCTACCTACCGAGAAACATTAAGAACATAAGTCAAACATTTAAAATACTATAGGAGTATTTTGTGCTACTATAACTAACTTATGTGAAAACTAAAGACCCCTATTAGTAGGTCTATAATGACTGAGTGCATACGCTAAGGTTATATATAATTAAAGATATTATAGACTCAGAATCTATGACTATGGCTCTACTTCCCGTTCCTTGTTTGGTTGTGGACTTAGAGTAGAGTCATTTATTTGAAGGTCTATTCTATCTCAGATTATGTATAACTGGTATGCACTATGTGGTTATAGACGTGACTAATAAGGATCACCCCTATAAGTAATTATAGGATTAGACACTTATTAATTATCTCTTCTACCCCTATTCTCGCACAAGCAACGTGACGGAAGCTCAACTACCAGGAGACCCCCTATTCTCCTAACCAGGAAGATGGTGGTTAGAACGAAGAAAGCCCTGAAGAGGATCCTGAGGAAATAATAGAGTAAGACCTCGAAGACAATTCAGATGAAGATCCGGAGGAAGTGAAACCAAAAAGAAGACAATGCAAAGAAGAAATAGGAGAAGACTCTGACGAAGAGCCCGAGGCCTACAATACACCCTCCAGTCGCCACACCCCGACGAGGCTTCCATGGTCCGACACCTCGATAAGCCGTAGAACTACAAAGACGAAGTTAGGAACAAGGTTAACACCCTCCCTATGACATGGATGAGGCTTCTACAACCTCAACATAGGAGGATTGGTAGACAAGGCTCTCCTTGTCATAATACGTTGCATCACTCACGTGTACAAACACGAGCATCGGTTAGCCGAAACCATGAAGGTTGGCGCTACCACCAAGATCACCGCAATTCGCCTTCGTCACCTGGATGGAGACCATGAACAGATCGGAAACCACATCAAAGCCTTCAGAGGGAAGTGACCGCAATCCGAGCCGAAATTAGGAGTATCGGGAACTTCACATAGCGTTAGAGAAAACGCGTGGTAAAAGTAGAACATCAAATGGCAGAAGCCAGGGCAGAGGATAAGACAATACAGACTTACATGTCTTCATTCTATGACCCACGGAACATCACCCGCCACGGGTAGTGTGTACACTACTGACATATCCTTACAGACTCAAACGCCTGGCGTGCGTTTGTAACACTGCCCCGTCATATACATAAATTCGACCCTTCAAATTTAGAGACTACACTATTCAAGGGGTCGTGTCACTGTCAAAATTTTTCCCATGACATTAACAAAAACATAGACCTATTATAAGGTAAAATTTTCCTGAACCCTATGCACCAGATTATATCAATAAAAATTGGCATGCATTTCATTTCATTAGGTGTTTACCATACATTTCATAACTTGGTATTACAAACGATTTACTTATGATAACTCTAAAAGTACTTAATGTATACCTCAAGGTTATGTGTAATTAGGAGACGATCGACTTAGAAATGGTGAGTCCGCCTTGGGTCCTGTTCCTTGTTTGGTTGTGGGTTCAGGGCAGACTCATTAAGTTCAACGGCCTATTGGACCTTAATTATACACGACTGGTATATGTCAAGTGATCTTAGGAGGAGACTAGGCTTGGAACAAATCACAAGATTACATTCGACTGACTACTAAACTCATAAATTCATTCATATGGGCTTTCTTTATGAATTGCATGCAAGATACTTTTAAGTCGAATCATAATACATAAAAATCTAGTTCAATAACATCCGACTGGTCACTGCTATTGAAAATTTACCGTCTGTTCGGCTTTACAAACTTATGACGGAACTAAGATAACTTAGTTTAAACTACACTCGACTTATACCACTACTAAAAGACTTACATTCATTACATCGTTAAACGTTATGGTTGAAAGATGTCTTCTTCGTATACCTATAGGGTGCGATCATACCAGCACTAATGCACCGGATCCCATCAGAACTCCGCAGTTAAGCGTGCTTGGGCGAGTATAGTACTAGTTTGGACAAACTTAACACACGTACAAAACTTACCCACCACCATAACCCCGTCCCAAGAATGTTTAGCAGAAACATGGAGAATAGTTCAGCAAAGTGCTAAATTTACATATGTGTATATAAATCGTGAGAATGTATCTAGTAATAATCATCTCTACTCACGAGATCGTTTCTCGCCATGCAACAAAATTATGTCTTCACAAGGAGGTAACCAGTCAACTAGGAAGGCACCAATTCTACAGATAGACTCTACAACTTTTCAAGTTGCAGTCACAGCAGCCGTGACAGCCGCCATGGCGCAAATCAATGCTAACAATGCCAGCGGAGGTGGAAGCAGTGCCGGAAATACTAATTGCTGTAACAATAAGGGACACCAGCGAGTGTCTACCAACAAAGACGCCTCAGACCACAAACCTAAGAGTAATAAACGAAAGTTTTGGAACAAAAAGGAGCACAACCTATCTCAAAGATTTGCTAAAAGACAACAACCCATGGCCGCCCCTGCCATTACAACAGCAGTCACGACTCATGCCTCGACATCAGCCACAACAATTGTCACCCAAGCACCGGCCATGCCATATAATGGATCACTCCCAGAACGCAACAAGTGTAACTTCCATCATACTGGGGTTTGCCGGGAGATGCATTGCAAAAATTACAACAGGAAGGGACACACTGTCCGTTTCTGTAAGGCACCGGCGTAACCCATCAACCAGGTCCCCGACATTGGAATAAGCCGAGCTTGTTACAAATGTGGTGAAGCAGGACACTTCAAGAGAGACTGCCCAAGGACAAGGAAGACTGGTGATGGTGGAAGGGCGCTTATGATCACTGCAGGAGAAACTTCCCCAGAACCGCCCGTAAATACCAGTACGTGTTTCTAACATCAATGTTTAGATTTTAAATTTCTTTTACTAAAAATTAGCATCGATTAAAGTATATCAACCATAAACCTCGAGAACACGACAAAACCCGAATAAGTCTTATCTCCTATATATAAAAACACAGGTGTTTTACTAGTAAATCTATGAGGGCTAGTGTAAACATTATGGCCATATATCATTAAGATTCTATGGACTTAGAATGTGTAATTCCGCTTTATTTCCTGTTCCTTGTTTGGTTGTGGGCTTAAGGCGGAGTTACTCATTCGACTGCCATTGTAATCTTAAGGATATACGACTAGTTTACACCAAGCGATTATAAAAGATCTGGTACGACTTATATTCCAAATTTCATCACAAATTGTTGAAGCATTCGTAATACTAGTACTCACTAACTACATTATAAAATATTCATAGTGGTAACAACAAGGATAAAACGGGGAGCATAAAGGCACACATTGAATACACTATCATTCCAAAACAATAACTCCTTTTAAATCGACTCAGCTCAAGTTACAATAAGAAATTCCAAGGTCGTCATGTAACACCAGGCGGATTGGTCCCCACCATATCAATTTTTTGTACTACGAAAAGTTCCCACATCTTTCCCCAACTCTCGAAGTCCCGGTCAAAGTGCTAATTTCGGGACGAAATTCTTTCTAACGGGGGGATAATGTGACAACCGTCAATTTTTGGTCAAGTCAAATTCAACCAAAGTCAACAAGTCAAACCGGTCAACTCATCTAACCCTTATATATTAGGGTTTCCATTGTGATTCTTATTGTACTACTCGCAATCTTAATACAAAGTATCACTTAGAGTTTTCACGTGTTTGGAAATTCTAAACCCTATTCAGGGTAAATGATGAATCTATTCGATAAAACATTATTCCTTAACCACTCGGGAGCGTATAACGTTCATAACAAGGCTTAACAGAGTGTACAACCTTGAGTTATGAACCCAAACACTTAAAAAGGTCGCAAATGAAGTCTCTTTCAACCTCTTTCACTCTATCTCTCCCAAATCTCTCTCTGTATGAGAAATCTCTCCCAAATCTCTCTCTATATGAGAAATCTCTCCAAGTGTGTGAAATCTCTCCCAAATCTCTCTCTGTATGAGAAATCTCTCCAAGTGTGTGAAATCTCTCCCAAATCTCTCTCTGTATGAGAAATCTCTCCAAGTGTGTGAAATCTCTCCCAAATCTCTCTCTGTATGAGAAATCTCTCCAAGTGTGTGAAATCTCTCCCAAATCTCTCTCTGTATGAAAAATCTCTCCAAGTGTGTGAAATCTCTCCCAAATCTCTCTCTGTATGAGAAATCTCTCCAAGTGTGTGGAATCTATCCCAAATCTCTCTCTGTATGAGAAATCTCTCCAAGTGTGTGAAATCTCTCCCAAATCCCTCTCTTTATGAGAAATCTCTCCAAGTGTGTGAAATCTCTCCTAAATTTCTCTCTGTATGAGAAATCTCTCCAAGTGTGTGAAATCTCTCCCAAATCTCTCTCTGTATGAGAAATCTCTCCAAGTGTGTTAAATCTCTCCCAAATCTCTCTCAAAATCTCTCTCAACTTTTTATAATCACTCGGGGCATCCCGACCCTTAATTTAGTCGAAAACCGCTCGATAACGGAAGTTTACGCGAAAAACAGCTTTAAGGAGCCGAACCCTCTTAAGGAGCCGAAACCCCTAAGAAGCGAAACCCTAAGAAGCCTCCTAGACCGAACAGCCTTAATAACCGAACTAGGAGGACCGAACCGAAGCTACTGATCCGATCTGCAGAACCGAACCCTCGCCTTCGGTCCCTTCAGGTGAGTTCGCCTGCGAGGCTCGGACCGAACCTCTTACTCTCGGTTCCAATGCACCAACCGAACCCTACCTTCGGTTCCAACCCTCTCAAGACCCAACCTTCGGCCAAACTTCGGAAATTAGCATTTTCTTCCCGGTTTTTGACCCAATCTTCGTTTTAAGCCCGTTTTCGGTGATTTTAACGCGGGATTTTCACCAAAAGCTGAAAATCTCCTCTCTCCTCCCATTTCACTCACTTTTCACCAAAGAGCAAAACCCATTCTCTCTCACTTCCTCTCACCAAGAATTCGAGATTCAAGGCTGATCTTGATCTCTTCACACATCTTGGTAAGTAAATCTCTTCCCACACTTGATTTCTTTACACTTCTTCACTCAAATCACGGGTTCCTTACACAAATATCGTCATATTTATTGTTAGATCTTCGAATCATCAAGCATCTTCTAAGTGTTCTTGAGTTGAACACTTCTTTTCTTCATCATCCATCTTCTGAAATCACTCAAGGTGAGTTCATACCCCTATCTTTTCACGTTTTTCTTAAGTTTTAAGGGGGGGGGGGGGGAGGGGGATACAAGTTAAAACACCAAAAACTTAACTAAACTCAAACAACAGATTTCATCAGAAAAGTTGAGTCTTATTCACGGACTGTTTTTACTATCTTAAACTTAATATCTTTCAAAACTGTCTAATATGCAAATAGTTCAGGTTCACACCTTTAAAATGACTACTTGCACATCTCCATATAAATTTTCTACGATTTATGGTGATTTTTACAAAACTGCCTATCATTTCAGAAAGAATTCGGACCAGTCTGTGAATTTGAACATTTTAACACAAGTTAAAGACTTCTAAAAATCATAATAAAATATGAATAAACTAGACACATTTTTTTAACTCTCAGAATTTACGGATTCAGTTTTCGACTTCGTATGATTTTTCTATGATTTTTCTAAAACAGTGCAGAAAGGTTAAAAACTAGTTAACAGCTTACAACTTTCATTAACACTTTGTAGTATGTTGAGCAAAGTGTATAACCATAAGTTCTAAATATTGAATGTATTTTCTTGTTAGTTTATCATCATAAACCGAAATTTAGTCATTCATGATAAGGATTCTTCGTTCATTTCGAACACATATAATAAACTATAATAAGCATAGTTTATGGATTTTTACTACATGAGAAAGGTTTTACTCTCAAAACAAATGAGTTTTGCATATACTACATAATAGTATAGTTTATGTTTCATACACAACACCAACAATTATGTTAAACTATAATAGGTATAGTTTATGTTTCATTAACCAGTCAAACTCATTACCAAGGGGTTTTCAGTTCAGTTCACGTAAATCTGTTAATGAATAAATTTGTGAGACATTCGCTTCGTGTTACCTTCATAGTAACAAAGTCAAAAGTCCTGTAAATTGTAACCAGAGTCTCTTGTAGGGAGAGCGTGATAGTTGTGTATAGATCTATATTGGGTCTGACGAACCCGCACCTGATCTGCATGCAACAGCTAGACCGGCAGGTCTGAGGTGACAAGTGTCATTTAACTTGCGACGCCTGAAGAACGTCATATTATGAGGCCGTCTGAGTCTTAGTATGGTTATAATAACTCACATGGGTATTAACAAAACATAAGTTTTACGGGTTTTACTTCTAAATTAAACGAGTTTATGTCGATTTAAACTTGCATGAATTACTTTAAGTATGGATAAATACTTGTACATTTCGGTCGTGACTTTTAAGACTACATAACTTTTATAAGGAAAAAAGATTGGATTTTCTTTGGAAACATATTCCTATTAGAACTACATTTCATCTAGGATTGTTAGACTTCAGCTATAATTGCTAAATGTATATGCTAGAGTTATATAAGAATCTAGTCACAATCGACTTAGAATTGGTGGGCCCGCCTTACTTCCTGTTCCTTGTTTGGTTGTGGACCTAGGGCAGACCCATTATATTCGACAGTTTATTCAACTTAAATATTATATAACTTATATACACTGGGTGATTATAGAAGGAATCTACGGGTCCTTCTAGGGTTCATTATCGCATAACATAAGAGCCTTCACTTCACACTTAATAAAGAAAATATTGGATTTTCTGGAATCATACTCTATCATTTTTACAAGGAAAACGACTTTTTCCTCAAACAAAACTCTTATGAACTCACCAACTTAATTGTTGACACTTTTTCAAAACTACTTGTATTATCAGGAAATCAGTGAAACAGGAAACCAACAACATTTTGAGGATGGGACGTTAAATCGTCAAACAGTTCATTTTGTCATCATAATGTAATCGATTTTGAAACATGTGAACATATACTATGGTGTAACCTTTTCAATTATATTTATGATGGTTGTATTTACTTTGAGCACTATTATACTCGTTGTTGTGATACTATACATGAAGTCCTCCACCCTGGACGTTTCCGCAATCCTTGGTTTGGGGGTGTGACACAAACGGTCAAAGAAAATTGAAGAAACCTATTATGTCACGTTTGATGACAACTATCTGAAGAGGATTCAATCAAACGAAAGTCAAATACAAGAAATCTTTCCTAAGCCCAGTCCTGTCGTTATTCCCATTTCCAACCTATATGAGGAGTTCATGTTACTGTTTGATGAACCAGAGAAAGCCATCACATCTGAAGCTAAGGCAGCTGATAACAAAGTAGACGAAGTTAAGAAGATCATTGATGATGCTGCGAAAGACATGCCACAACATCCACCCACTGCGAACATCCCTCAAGACACAAACACTTCTCTCCAGGGGGAGAATTCTGAATCTAATACACATTTCCAGGGGGAGAATGCAACACCTCAAAGCATGAATACTCCACTGCAGGGGGAGGGTTTCGCTTCACCTGTTACTTTTGAACCTCCTTCTGATGGATATTGTTCACCTCCTTCAATGACTCATGAACCTCCGTTTGCAGGTGATGATTCGATTCCTGAATTTAATGAGTTCGCATCATTCGAGGGGGAGAATAAGGAAGCGAATGATGATTCGGGTGCTCAATCCGTTCAATCAGAATTTGAGGAAATTAATGTTGAACTAAATCCATACTTAGATCCTAATTATCCTCCTATGACCAAATGGACCAGAGATCACCCAAAAGCTCAAGTCATTGGTGAATCTTCTGCCGGTGTCCTTACCCGATCCCAACTAAAAGCGAAGCAAACTGCATTATTTTCAAAAGTAGAATTTTGTATGTTTAATTTGTTTATATCCAAGATAGAGCCCAAAACCGTCAACACTGCTCTTGATCACTCTGATTGGGTGCAAGAAATGCAAGATGAACTTAATGAGTTTGAACGTAACAAGGTTTGGAGATTAATTCCAACTCCACCAGATGCATCAGTTGTTGGTTTGAAATGGGTATTTTGCAACAAGATGGATAAAGAAGGGAACGTGATCAGGAACAAAGCAAGACTTGTGGTCAAAGGTTATTGTCAAGAAGAAGGTATTGACTACGAAGAGACCTTCTCACCAGTTGTAAGGTTGGAATCCGTTCGCATACTCTTGGCATATGCGTCACATAAAAACGTGGAAGTTTTTCAAATGGACGTGAAGTGTGTGTTCCTAAATGGAGAACTGGAAGAGACTGTTTTCGTGGAGCGACAACCTGGGTTCGTGAATGAAAAGTATCCCAACCACTGCTATATTCTCGACAAGGCAGTCTATGGTCTAAAGCAAGCTCCAAGAGCCTGACATGAAACATTAACTCGTTTTCTTAAAATGTCCAAATTCAAACAAGGTTCGGTTGACCCAACCTTCTTTCGCAAGAAAGAAGGTGACTACTTGATGATCGTCCAAATCTATGTTGATGACATCATCTTCGGATCTACTAATCCCAGGCTAACAGTTGAGTTCCGAAAGTTGATGGAAACTAAATTCGAGATGAGCTCAATGGGTCCAATTAACTTTTTCCTTGGATTAAACATTAGACAGGGACATGATGGAATTTTTATAAATCAGGAAATTTACACGAAGACCTTACTCGCTAAGTTTGGAATGGTGGAAGACTCAAAGGTGAAGGTTCCAATGGCATTCGGAACGAAACTGACTCCTTCACTGGATAAACCAGCTGCATATATGACCCTTTATCGTAAGATGATAGGTTCACTAATGTATCTAACAGCCAGTAGACCAGATATTATGTTTTCAGTTTGTTATTGTGCTAGGTTCCAACCCAACCCTCGCGAACCTCATATGGTGGCAGTTAAGAACATCTTTAGGTATCTGAAACGAACGTCTTCTCTTGGAATATAGTATCCTGCGAACTCAGGGTTTTTCGTGCAAGCATTCTCAGATGCTGACCTAGGGGGATGCAGATTAGATAGAAAAAGCACAACTGGTGGATGCCAATTTCTTGATGGCAAACTAGTGAGTTGGCAATCAAAGAAACACACATGTGTTTCGTTGTCAACAGCTGAGGCTAAATACATAGCTGCAGCTTCGTGCATATCTTAAGTCATTTGAATTCAAAGCCAGCTGCGCGACTATGGATTAAGTATGAAAATAATCCCACTTTACTGTGACTCCGAAAGTGCAATTCGCATTTGTCACAACCCAGTACAACACTCAAAGAAGAAACATATAACACTGAGGTATCACTTCATAAAAGATCACGTGGAAAATGGCAACGTCGAGATACATTTCGTTAGATCCGCTGATCAGTTAGCTGACATATTCACCAAGGCCCTACCTGAAACAACCTTTAATAGAATACTTCAAGGGCTGGGAATGATGGAAGCTGAATTTGTACCAAAACCACTTTTGCACTCATAAAGTTTCACTGCGAATTAGTGCGAACGTTCACAGTAACTCACAGTCAACTGTTCATTTGCAGTCGTATTTATGGATGCGAATCGGTGCGAACACTCGCAGCAGTTCGCAGAACACTGTTCATTCGTGGTTTGGTTTTTCATATATCCTTCTGTACTTTTTGTATATTATTGATTATTTTTCCTTTCTATTTGTATAGTTTCTGTTTTTATTTCTTTTCAGAAACTCTCAAAAACCCCAAATATTTTATTTGTTTCTATTTTATTGCTTTTCAGAAAAATAAAATTACAAAAATATTTTCATCTTGTGTATTTTTTTTCTTTTATTTTCACAACACTCAAAATTCCAATATTAATAAATTCACACCAAGATCATGGAAGAAGATGTTCGCAACATCTATCAATTCATGTGATGGGGTAGGTATAACTCTCTTTACTTATGTATTAGATAAGTGTCCCTAGAAGCATGCTGCTGCATGTTGACCTAAGCCTCAACGACTCGAATGAGAAGCCTTAATGAGTTGATACTACCAATCAATTCTTCCAAATCAGGCTGCTAATTCACATCAGTCATGAGGTACCTTACTCTTCTCACATTGAGTTAAGAGTTATCTGCATGGTCACCTTCACATTGCAGAGGTACTTTCGCTTTCTAAAAACCATCTTTACATTTCTCCATTACTTTGGCATTCATACTTGTAACCCTTGAGACTCTCAGATATTACGAATGAGGTTTATGGTTACACAACATCTGTGTTCATGATCTTAGTTTCGTAAACTACGAACTAAGTGAAGCCCAAAATTCAATACATTTCATGAATTGACGGTGAACAATCAAACGTTCTAGTATATTCACCAACGAATTAACGAAAGTCCACTTTCATGGTCTGTACCAAGAAATCTCATTTCTTTTGTGTGATCCTAATGAAATATTCAAGTCCTAAGATGTTTCTTCCCAATGGATCCAGTTTTAATTTTTTTTTTTGAGATTTCAATTATTCTCCAAGTCACTAAAACTCTTTCAAACCTACTCGTTCAAATGACTACACTGGTCACACGAGTACTTCTTCCAACTTTCGCACTTATGTCAAGTTCGTAGTTCGGTAGAAGACTGAACCACCCTTTATAAGCCATATCAAAAGAAGCCTTTCAATGTTTCTTATCAAACATTTGATTGTTATTCAACGGGAAACCACACAGACACTTCTTAGTCTCTCTTGACTTTGAAGGAAGAGATTTATGCCCGGGATCCACGGTTTCATGAATTTATTTAGGCATCACTAAATCCCACAGAAATGTTTAGATTTATTTCCTTATCTTTGACACTCTTGCACGAAGATCCCTGTGATTTTCAAAAAGTCTGGCTAGTGGTTACTAATGGTATTTCAGGTTCGCAGTTGTATCCATGTTCGTTGAAATAAACGTTCGTGGCATATAGATTCATAACGCTACTTCACTGCGAAAAGGGATACACTGAAGCGACATATCTTAAGAGATAAGAATTCAAATGGGCGTGTGATAAT
This sequence comes from Lactuca virosa, assembly GCF_052849685.1. Lineage (NCBI taxonomy): Eukaryota > Viridiplantae > Streptophyta > Magnoliopsida > Asterales > Asteraceae > Lactuca > Lactuca virosa. The sequence goes on along the minus strand of NC_136429.1, from coordinate 472,000,378 downwards.
TTGAATCGACAGCTACTTTATCGCCGCGTGACGCACGGATCTGACACCTCTATAGTTGTCAAGTCGCGCTTTTTCAGGCGACCTATCAATAATCGGTGCAATCTCTCTCCTGATATTCCTCCCATATCGAATCATATATAAAGATTTTGACGGTTCTATCTCTCATTACCACTTTCAAAAATCTCTAAACGATCAAAAAGCTCTCAACTGTTCATCTTCTTCCTCAAGTTCATCAATGGCGACTTCATCTGAAAACGCATATGTTCAAGATCAAATTGTTCACTCGACACTTCTTTCCATCAAGCAACACCAAAACCTCATCATCGATCTGGACCTAATTAAGTATGATCCTTACATGCTACCTCTTATCGAGTGCCTGAAATACTCCCCTCTGACAATCGCTATGTCTCAACTTGAGAATGTTCTGATGTCGATTCTCTCCAAGGCATACACAACGTTAAACTATGTGAAAGATGAACAACGGATCTACTTTGACATCCACAACCATACAACCTCGATTTCCAAAGCCCGTTTATGCAATTTGTTAGGGCTTCCTCAGTCTGACAACATGGGTAACCCGAAAACTATTCCAAACGTTGCTATCTTGGAGATGTTCTACCAAATGGGGTATAAGGAAACTCTCACTGCCGTTTCCAAATTCAAGAAACCCAACCTTCCTCCCACATGGAATGCTCTCTTCACAATTCTATTCAAAGCTTTTTTCTGAAAGGGTTAGCGACATCGACTGTGCAAGTAAGCTCTTTATGGGTCTCATGTATGGGCTTTACACCGGCCAAAATGTTGATTATGGTTCAATCCTCTGGGCTTAAGTCATCCAGAGCACTCATTCTGTCACTCGTCACAGTGAGATTTCTTGTGCGAGATTTTGGACGATCATTGTTAATAGGGCGATTAACCAACTTAAAGTTCCAGTGATGTCTGATGCACTGATGGCTTCGATCGCAACCTTACACACTATTGGCATCATTGTGGCCGATCCCTCAAAGTTTTTCTTCATCGGATCGATCCCTGAGGCCATGTTCCATGATGTGCCTGCCAGCAGCAAAATCTTAGAGGGTTAGCGCTCTTAAACCCTTTGGATTTCGCCCATTGACTGCAGAATTTCAAGAGATTCTGCCTGAGGCAGACAAGGGCAAGAAAGGAGGAAGAGGGTCCAAGAAGACTAACAAGAAAGACACAGCAAAGGAAGGACCATCTGAGGCTGCGAAACCTAAAACCCAAAAAGCGAAAGGCTCCTGCTGCATCTACTGCTGCTCCAAAACGGCGAAAGCAGCCTGCTAAACAGCGAAAGTCTCCAACTCCTTCTCCATCTCAGAGTGAAGACGAAAGCTCTGACTCCGAGTCTGAGGTTCGCATTGAAGACAACCAGCAGGTTCGTAATGAAGAAGAAGGGCCTGTTCGCACTGAGGAGGAAGATCAAGTTTGCTCCGACCCACCTGTTCACACCAAGGATCCATCTCCGAATCGTGAGGTTACTCCACCACTTAACGATTCTGTTCCTTCTCCTCCTCCTTCACCAAAAACCGCCACTTCTATCCCAATCACCATTGCACCTTGTCCACCACCAGTATCATCTCAATCAACAACAGTTACTGTTACTACTCCTATTTTCACTGATTCTACCATCCCACCCAAAACCTCTGCTGCACCTGCAAGTTCAGTCAACGTATATGATATGGGGGCTACTACTTCAGGATTCTCAAGCCACGTTTCACCACCTATCTCTCCAATTCGCACTGAAGACCCTGACATTATTTTTGGAGACAAAGATGATGATTTGAGCGGATTCACTTACAGTCCTTTCCAAATACGGATTGACAGTGAAGATGAAGCTTCTGTTATGAAAGAAGAACTCAAGTCTCTTCACGAGAAGATAGATCAGCTGCTTCTCGCATCCAAGGCCTCTTCTTCTGAGGCATACTCCAAAGTAGCTGTTGAGTCCATCCTCGAGTGAGTCACGAAAGAGCATGCTGCTAATGCTATGAATATGTCTAAAGTAGTATCTGACTCCGCTGAAGTTTGCAAAACAACGACCGAAAAAGTCGATAAACTAGTTGTTGACACCATTGAATTCATGAACGCTTACAAGACCACCGACAACTCCAACACCGCCTCTGCGAATCAAGCCATTCAGAATGTGGGGGCTTTGTTCAAAACTGAAGAGGCCAACTTTGTTCAACTTCGAAAGGACTTTCAGACTGATCAAGAAGCATTCCAATCTTCCGTCCTTGAGAAAATCACAAAGCTACAGGATGACTTGGCGATGGAAAGCAAAATTATGGATGCTCTCGCCCTGAAGGAAGAAAAATGCAAGGTGTTGGATGTAAAGCTTCAGCACGCTAAAAAGCAAGTCAATGGTTTGCTATCTGAGAGGGCAGTGGCGAGAAGTTGTATCACCGTTGTCACTAGACTGCTCTCTGATATCATCGAGACTAGGGATCCGATGATTTCAATAAATGTTAAGAAGCATTTGAATGAGAAGCTCAGTCTGGTGTTTGCTATGTTACAACGTTTGGAGGGTGTTTCAAAACCAGAGTCTTTTTCGAAACAAGGGGGAGAAGGTGGCTCCAATGCTCAAAGTAACGAACCTCCCAAAGCCCCTACAATACCTGTCGTCAAGCAAGAGCCCAAAGGGAAAGAAAAAATGTTTGAAAATGAACCATTTATTGGCAATGACAACGAAGACGAAGAGCCTGATGAAGTTGAGCTCAAAAAGAGGAAGGCTCGCGAAGCAAAAATAGATGAACATGCTAGCATCGTCAAGGAAGCAGAAGAGAAGGAAAGGGCTGAAAAGGAAGCTCAGGCCACTCTCAAGAGCAGAATGTTGTTATTTCCTAAGTGGACCCTGAACCGTATCCAAAACCAAGATGTGGATCTACCAAGCCAATATTGGTTGGATCCAATTGCATCCTTTGATATTCAAAACACTCAGGATTCGCAAGTGGACCTTCCAATCACTCCAAAGGCTTTCAGGTTTCGTGCCTTTGTGAAGGTTGCGAATGCACCGTTCACTGACAGCAGGGCAGGTCAAATGATGTTCGCCTTTTACTTGAAGCACATGAAGCCCCAGTTTGAAACTTGGAGTGCGAACAAGATTGTTGCTGTGAAAGTCACTGGGCCGATCAAGACCGAAAACTTCCCCAATACGAAGTTTAAGGTTGCGAGAGGATCAGCTTGTCAAGCCTACGAATTTACCCTCGCAGACCTGTCCTGCCTGAACCCCCATGACTGCATGGTGCTTTTCAACATGTTGCTGCGAGAGAAGGAGAAGTACGAACCTGTGATGTCCCACCTTCAACTTATGATCAAGTCATACATTCAAGAAGTTGGATCGATGGATGTGGATATTACCACTGTTTTAAGGAAGAAACCGAGCGTTGTTCCTAAGGAAGCTCTGAAGGACTTTGATAAGTTAAAGCCAGAAAAAATTTACAAGGAAGGATGGTTCGTAGTATACTCGTCTAGAGAACATGCAGGAGAAGACCGTCACAAGTCATACTTCTATCTTGAAGATAAGCATTTATATACTACTACGTGTTTGTATACTACTACGTATCTGGAGTTTGTTTTGGATCTTGTTAAGAAGTTCAAGGGCAACCACAAGGATGATGTGCAGTGTTTCTCAGATATCATCTTGTGGTATATCCAGGTTCCCAAGCTGCTGTTAAGCTTCATTCCCAAAGTCTACGAAATGCAGAAGCGAATAACTAATTGATGGACCGTGGTCTCAATTGACGCAAATGAGGAGATTGTTGAGTATTATGTATTGCGTCATTGAGCCTGTTTTGTTTAGTCCGTTTGTATAAACGAGTTGGGCCTGTCCACTCGTATTTGATTCTAGGGTTAGGGTATATAAGGTGCATGCATGCATCGTATTTGATAACTCTGATATTATCTTTTTAACCCTATTTACTCCTCTACAGAAGTAATTCTTCATGGAGTTCTTCTGAGGCGTGACTATTAATCATTGAGCACCAGTTTGATCAATATCGTGTTCTTGTTACTTATCTGTTTGAATCTTTTCGATCTTTAAGGTTTTATTTTAACATTTTTTTTTGTAACAAATCAACTTAAATTCAAAATTTTAAAATACAAAAGCTTATACTAATAACATTTTCGAAATATATGATAAAGTATTATATTTATTTTAATTAACGAACTAATTAAAAATTACTTAAAATCGACAATACGCTGATGTTTTTAACATTTATTATTTTTCTATCTATATAATAATTTTAAATATATCAACATAGTTTCTACGACTTATCAAAAAATATTTAAAATATATAATGATTTAATTAAGAAAACTATTAGCATAATATGATGGGTGACAAACAAAATTAAAATTAAAATTTAAATTAAAATTAAAAAACAATTACACTTAAAAATAACAAAATAATACATCATTTTAGATCTTTGGAATTTTGGAGACACCTCCCCTCTATTCTTTTCCATTGCTTTTTTACTTTTTTACCAAAATTCTAAAAATTTCGTCGTTATTCAAAGGCTTCTACTTGATGCAAAGTTTTAACCGAAATGTTGCCTTAAGTCATATATATATATATATATATATATATATATATATATATATATATATATATATATATATATATATATATATTTGTCGCCTTAAGTCACGTCCTAAAAACGACGTGGGTCGTTACGACTCGTAAATATTTGAGATTGAACATTATTTAGAACATTGCTTTTGACTCATCAACAATTTTGTTGATGTTTAAAACTTTCCTTTTTGTTCATGGGTTCTAATTTTCTTGTTGTTCATTTTTCATGCTTTATTAGCGTTTGGCTAGCATTTATTAAAGGTTAGTGTATGTTAAATCTTCGCTATTTAAAAAAAAAGTCTATTTCTTGGCAATGTGTAAGCACGTGGATTATACGCAAACCCTCCCTTATTTATTGATTTCTACTTATTTATTTCTTCTTCATCTTCAACTATATTTTTGTTATAGCTATTAAAAGAACAAAATTGTAGTAAGGAGTTTTGTGGATGGTAGTCATAAGTTTCCAACTCCTAGTTCATTTTTAAGTTAGTTGATTAAAAGATTTTCAGGTTTTTACTATAAGAATGATATATGTGAATACGAACTTTGTTTACTTGAGAGTTGAGTTGAACTTCGATTAAATTTTTATGCATTATCTTTTCACTTACTTTGATGGTAAGATGTTCTTATCAAGTAACCACGACTCTAATGGTATGGATTTTACCGAATGTAAAACGTTCCTCGAATGTTTCATGCAAAAAATATATGTAAATCTTTACTATTGTACCTTGAATCAACCGTTGTTATATCGACCAATATATATTAAGTATGAAGGAGATTATACAGAGTTCATAGACATTCTTACAGTAACGGTGGTGAAATATCCTATTTTGTTGATTAGTTTGGTGGTTCATTAAATGAATGGTTTGAGGAGATAAAGGGGGAAGTGGAGAGTCCTAATGAAGTAGAACCATGTATACATGGAGCAAATACTCCAAATACGTTTTCACTTTATGATGAACTTAATGATGAAGTCTGTTGCATGAACAAGATAATTAATGATGAATTTTTTGTTGGGTTTTATTTAAAAAAAACTAGTTTAAAAAAACTACAAATAATGGCAAACGGAAGACTTGAGTTTATAAAATAACATAAACATTTTATCACCCACCAAGGATCATATTGCAAGTAAAGGAAAGATTTAAAACACAACCATAGAAGGAAGAAATGGTAACAACCTTTGAAGCACTTTGAGTCCTCTAGGGGAGGCTTGGAAGTTGATGGAGTGAGGATGAATCCTTGAGACACCAACAATGTGCCAACTTGATGTAATGCTAGTTACAACTCTTAAGCTTTTAAGCCAAAACAAGATTATGACTTAAAGAGAGAATGCAAGCAACAAAATCTTCAAAGTTCAAGACTTTAGAGAGAAGATGGAGAGGGAAGAAGTGTTCTCGGCCAAGGAAAGAAAGGTGAAGAAAAATGAGAACACTCACCTCTTATTTATAATGGAATTATGGTCCAAGAGTTATTAACAATTAAGTACTTTTAGACAACTTTGTCCCCTTATGTCATGAACATATCACCCTAGATTTGATTCTTTTGCATTATACCAATGCAGTTGTCTTTTCTCTTTATCTCATATTTCCAAGAAGGAAAAGACAAATCAAGAGTTTATATTTTATAAACTCAAAGTTGATAAGATATAAACTTTGTCTTTTTGCTAAAAGACAAAAAGTTTATTAGGTCCAAAAAGATGTACATGGCATATTATATTCATACAATATGAAATAATGTGTTACTTGTATTGTAAAATAATTATTTTCTTGAAATAAATATTTTCCCAATTATTATAAGAGTTTATGAACATTTATTAAAATCAATTTCTAATAAACAATCATTTGTATCAAGTTGTTGTTAGTGTGACCCTTAGGATCATATGTTATTTAGCAATATCATTTTAAGATGACTCTTGAGCATACAAGATCTTTTAATCTCCCACTTGCGCAAGGCTCATATCAAACTGATATAGATAGTGGTGAACGTCTAGCAACATTTCACTGCCCCTAACAACATATGATATAATGCCATTCCATCAACGCCCAATTCCCCAGAAGCCCCCAAGGCTACAATTGGTGAGTAAGGTAAGTTTATCAGTTATCCCTTTGCTACAGACATCATGTTGAACATGAGATATGAATCGCAGTCAATCTCATGTAAGTGTTTAACTTTACATCAGGCCTTAGATGTCTAACTCTCAACGAATAAGAGGAACAAATCCCATATTGACTACATACGCCTCTTGCATGGTTTACATGACGCCTGATAATAGCTTTTATAACTGCCTAACAAAAGAACAACTTTTGACTACATCAAAGCATAACGTTCCCCACATTCAAGTCCCAAATATGTATCTCAGGTGTTAAGGATATACATATATTACCTTTTATCAAGTATCATTTATGACAGCGATCCATGAAGTGATCTTGAACGGGTCACTCCAATACTTACTCTCTAGTAAGTATCTATGAAACTGGTTACAACGCTTTGTCAACCATCCTATTTCATATGAGTCTTATTTCATTATTGCTCCCACAATAACAAGTGACTATGGAGTTGTACAATGAATAAATTCACTCAAGGATTAAACATCTTAATAAAGAACACAACAAATATTTAATGAAAAGATCATCTACCATATATATCATAGTCATTACAATAGATGATGTTATATATTGTTCCAATTTTCAATACTAATACATAGATCAAATCCAATCACTAGAATAGCAAAGTCCTATTCCTAGAGCATGTCCCTCAAATTTTGCTTGAGGAAGAGGCTTCGTGAAAGGGTCTGCCAAATTTTGATCAGTGTGAACTTTGCGAATACTAATTTCTCCTTCTTCAACTTTATACCGGATGAAGTTGAATCTACGGCTAATATGCCTGGTCTTCTTGTGTGCTAGGGGTTCTTTTGCCAAAGCAATAGCACCCTCATTGTCATAGAAAACGTCTAGGGGGTCCTGAATGGTAGGGACTACCCCTAGATCTCCAATGAATTTCTTCATCCAGGTAGCCTCTAGTGTAGCTTCAGAAGCAGCAATGTATTCTAACTCTGTAGTGGATTGTGCAACAACACTTTGCTTAGAGCTTTTCCAAGATACCGCACCCCCTTTGATAATGAACACATATCCTGATTACGATTTGCAATCATCTTGATCAGTTGTGAAGGAAGCATCAGTGTAGCACTTTACACTTAAGCTTTCTTCCACACCTCCATAGACAAGGAACAAATCCTTAGTTCTTCGTAAATACTTTAGGATGTTCTTCACAGCTCTCCAATGACTCTCCGCCGAATTTTGTTGGATCTTTCTTACCATGCTCATAGCATAAGCAATATCAGGTCTTGTACAATTCATAGCATACATGATGGATCCAATTGCAGAAGTATATGGAATATCTTTCATCTTGTCTAGCTCAGCCTTTGTGCTAGGACATTGAGATGAACTTAGTACAGTGTCATGTGCAATGGGTACAAATCCTCTCTTATAGTTTTTCATATTGAACCGTTTCAATACTTTCTCAATATATGTACCTTGGATTAGACATATTAATCGTTTTGATCTATCTCTATAGATTTTGATTCCCAAGAATGTATTGTGCCTCACCTAGGTCCTTCATTGAGAAATACTTTCCTAGCCAAGACTTCACACCTTGTAAAGTTGGAATATCATTTCCGATGATTAATATGCCATCCACATATAGGACCAAGAATGTCACCGAGCTCCCACTAGTTTTCATGTAAACAGAAGATTCATCTTCATTTCTAATAAAACCACACTTTGTGATTTCATCATAGAAACGATGATTCCAGTTATGAGATGCTTGCTTTAACCCATAAATGCATCTCTTGAGCTTACACACTTTATTAGGATGCTTTTGGTCGACAAAACCTTCAGGCTAATCCATATAGACATCCTCTTCCAAGTGTCCATTCAGAAAAGCGGTTTTGACATCCATTTGCCATATCTCATAGTCATAATATGCAGCTATGGCAAATAGTATCCTAATTGATTTAATCATAGCGACTGGTGAAAAGGTTTCATCATAATCAACCCCATGAGTTTGAGTGAATCCTTTAGCAACCAATCTTGCTTTGAATGTGTGTAAGTTGTCATCCATGTCAATTTTTTTCTTGAAGACCCACTTACTTCCAACAGTCTTGCTATTGGGAGCACTACTAGAAAAACAGCCTTTTACGACGCGCAATGCGTGTCGTAAAACGCTCAGACGATGCGCAAATGTGTGTCAAGGAAGGCCCTGTGATAACGAGAGACGACACACTTTTGCGCGTCGTCTATAGACGACGCGCATTTACGACGCGCATTTATGACACGCATTTACGACACGCATTGACGACGCGCAATGCGTATCAAGGAAGCCCCTGTCATAAAGGAAGATGACACGCATTTGCGTGTCGTAACCTTACGACGCACTTTTAGGACACGCATTGCGTATCATTAAAGCCCCTGTCATAAATGAAGATGACACACATTTGCGTGTCATAAACTTCAGCAACCATTTACGATATACATTTACGACGCGTCTTTACGATACTCATTTACGCATAATACAAAAATATGGAAACAAATATATACCAAAACAATCAATTTCATCCATAACATCATGTCAAAAAATTGTAATACATTGGTATTAAGGGGATCCGATTGTACATTGTTATTAAGAGGTTTTCCCTAACTATATAACCTAATACTACATTGCTATTAAGGAACACCTTCTTGTTTCTAAAACAAATTAACTCATGTGGACCTGGGCTAGACCTTCTCTGATATATGTCCGAAAAGCTTCACTTGCATTTTGAAGTTGAGAAAATATGTCAACCTGTCATGTGTCAATAATAAACAACAATAATTACACCACCTTAACAACCAAACCAAACCAAACCATCAAAACATTTGGATTTGACAAAAACTAAAACGACGGGATCAAACCAAACCTGTGGGTACAATTGCGTTATACGGTATAGTTCGTATAGACCGATACTGCATGTTTGCTTGTGTCTAATTTTCTTGAATATCACAAAAAGTTCTTGCTGCCATGCCAACACAACGCACAAAAAAAATACAAATATGAATTTATTTACAAGAAAAAAAATCTGTCTTATACAATTGTATTTTCATTTTACTTTTCTCACATAATTCTACTGTCGGTTTTATTGCTAGTTATACTTTGAAAAATATTCCCAAACATATTTAAAAGATCTAGAAGATGCACCCATCAAGTTGAAGTCAAAAGTCTTTGCCACCTTTATATATTCATATGCATACACAAGAAAAGAATAACATGAAGTTCAAGTCTACTACAATAAATCCAGTTATGAACATTTACCTTAGCTGCTAAGCAAGAAATGAGTTTGTCAGCATCTTTGACTAAATCATCCATTAAACTGCCCTCAGGGTCATTGCTTGCAGCTGCCAACTAATGGCACACAACTTTCATGCCTTCAACAGACTGCAAATCAACACTCTATAAGTTTTAATATACATCTAATTAGCACCAAAAAAAACTATAAAATGTAAACAAGGCGAATTAAAACCTGCTCAGGGGAGCCGTATGCACCATGTGACTTCATTCGTTCAAGAACAATTGCCAACGCAGGTCCTTGAATATCTCTTACATTCTTCATGACCTTAATAAAGTGAATGAAAACAAAACATCATCATCGGTTGAGATTTCAGAAATGGTAAAAGGAAAACAAAAAAATTGAAAACATAAAAGTCTACACACCTTTTCTGGTCCACAGACTCTCACGATTTCTCCAAAGAATGTTTCTGCTGCTTTTCGAAAATATACCCAATTATAGCATCGTACTTTGGAAAATATGCCCAATTATAGCATATTAGTATTACTTTCATTATTTGGATGACATTGCTATAAGTGGGCAAATTTTTGAAGTACAACCTGTAATAGGAAGAAATGAAAGTTAGAACGTGACAATAAAAAAATCAATGAAAGTACATGCTATTTATCACATCCTTGTTTCTTATTTATCACAATTACACAAACATGATAAATTCTAGTCGCTCTTTCCATGCAGTACTCTTCAACTTAGCAGTGTCTACTTGAATGAGAGAACCTATTCTGCTTTCTATCTCTTCAAGGGTCATATCAGATGGCTGCAGCAAGCAACAAGCAAGCCATGGTATTTACTATTTAATTAAGACAAAGACATGATGGTTGTATACAACTATACACATACATGTATATAACTCGCCTCAACATCTTCAGGTTCAACAGATTTTTTGGTTTGAGCTGGTCCATCTGCTTTCTTGCCACCACTCGTCATTGCAGAAGCCACCTTTTTAGCAGCAGGATTAAAAGCAAAAGAAAAAAAAATATAAAAAATAATATCAATACCGAGAAAGCTAATAAATATTTCAAGTGACAGAATATATAAATGAGACTCACAGCAGCTGCAACAGGTTTCTTCCCACTAAGAATACTTGCTGCTGACCTTTACCAAATTCCTCTTGAACAAATGAAATATCTGGCCCAAATCTACCAATATATGTAACCCCACAATTAAAAAAACTCATTATTATACATAAATACAATGTATGTTTTTTATTAACCTACTTATAATTACCATTATAGGATTATTAGATTGATAAGTAGGGTAAAATTTCTTATGATTATTAGATTATTTAGCGACTAATTTGATACTACCAAATTGTTTATATACCCTTGTTTGATGTATTACTTTCCTACCTCTATGAGACACTTTTTGTAATCAACTACCTGAAGTTGCAGCCTCTATATTCTCTAGAATTCAAGCAGTTCTGTAACACCCCGAATTCATAAGACCTAGAAAGGGAAGGAAAACCTCAAAAATCAGAAGGCGACTCGTCGAGTAGGTGGGGTGACTCGACGAGTAGGAGCGCGTTCCACGTCGCGGGTTAAGTGACCTACTCGACGAGTCGGAGGACCGACTCGGCGAGTTGGACAGCTTTTGGGAAACCGTAAATTTGGGACTTGGCACCCTATTTAAGCATCTTATTCTCCTCCTGTTGGTTCCATTCCCAGCCCCTATTGTCCAGAACTTAACCCACGAAACCCTAGATCATTTGGTGAGTGTGTGAGCCATTCTTGAGTATTTTGGTGTTCTTGGAGGCTAGAAGAAGAAGAAGGAGATTGAAGGTTCAAGGAGGAACTTGTAGATCCAACAACACCATCTCATTTCCATCATTTTCTGGTAATCAAGTCTTCATCTTGACTTATAGCTTCTTAGATCTATTTATGTCCACTTTATGAGAGTTTTGGTCCATGGAGCTTGATCTATGGGACAAGGATGTCCCAAGCAAAGATCCTTTCAGATCTGGGGTCCCTAAGAGTGGTTAGGGCATAAAGGAGCAAGCTTTATGCAATTAGAACTCCCCTTGCAAGGTTTAAGAGGTTATTATGGCCTTTTGAGCAAAAAGGGCCATATATGGATGTAAAGGCAGAGGCTTTACGTATTATTTCGACCCTAGAAGGTTAGATCTGGGTCCTGGATGCTTTGTGCCCGACTGAAATCATCTGAATAGATTTAGACTTAGGAGGAATCGACGAGTTGCTCTTAGGACTTGGCGAGTCAAGCCGTTTTCTTGCCCAAAACCCTTTGATAGCGGGTGTGTGTTGAGGACTCAGCCAGTTGGGTTCATTATGGACTTGAAGATCATCGTACTCGACGAGTTCAAGGATGAACTCGGCGAGTCCAAGGCAATCTCCCAACCCATGAAGTCAGACTCGCCAATTTGTTCATAGAACTCGACGAGTTATAGACTGGACACATTCATATGAGGAAGATGAACTCGATGAGTTCAAGGATGAACTCGACGAGTCGGTTGAAGATGGTCCCGATGTTATGGTTGAAGGTGAACTCGTCGAGTTCTTGCTAGACTCGACGAGTAGAGTCGGGGGGGGGGGGTTGTATCATTTTGAAAGAATAGGGACTCGACGAGTTGGTGGACCTCGGCGAGTCAAGTCAACTGGATGTTGGCTTTAACCAAAGTTGACTTTGACGAAGTTTGACCTAGTTTGACTTTTGAGGGTATTGTAGTCTAAGTGTTATTTTGGCTATTGATAGTTCGGGGAGCCGAAGGGTCAACAGTTCAGGAGCTGCCGGTTAGCAGCCAGAAGTGTTCAGCTAGTCTTTAGTAGTGCGAGGTGAGTCTCCTCACTGGTTGTATGGGTCTATGGACACAATGCCGACCCATTTAGGTTATGTATAGTAGGAAGACCCGGGGGTTATCCCTAGGCATTATGTATGAAAGACCAGGAGGTGGCTCCTGGCAGACTGCATGATATTATGTATAGTAGGAAGACGTGGGGGTTAGCCCTAGGGATTATGTATGAAAGACTAGGAGGTGGATCCTGGCACACTGTATGCTATTATGAATGAAAGACCAGGAGGTGGCTCCTGGCACACTGTATGCTGATTAGCCAAGTAGAGTAGTATGTATGCTAGTTGTCTTTATGATGCTTGCATGGAAGATCAGGGGTGGCCCTTGGCACTTGTCTGTAAGACCCAGGGAGTGGCCCCAGGCTTGACAAGAAAGACCACGTGCGGCCCGTGGCATAACAGCAAGACTATGTTTGGCACATGACACCTTACTTGATTATGGATATGTTTGTATGTATTGCTCACAGTAGGTATGGCATATATGTCCCAGTCGATATGTATGGTATGTGGTATTTGGGGAACTCACTAAGATTCGTGCTTACGGTTTACAGTTTTGGTTTCAGGTATCTTCAGTTTCAAGAAAAGGTGCTCGGGACGATCGCAGCGCATTCACCCATGTTATTCCGCATTATGTGATCTTTGGAATTTGACTCTGATATTGGTTTTAAATGAAGCGTTTTCAATGTCTGGAACAACGTTATTAAAGGTTTTCTCATATTAAAAATGAAATTTTTGGCCTTGAATTTTGGGATGTTACAAGTTGGTATCAGAACCTTGGTTTGAGGGATTCAGGCACATTCTCGGGTGTGTCTGGACTCAAAGTGGGGACTTGGTATGAAAATTTTCAAAAGGGAAATCATTTATATAAAAGAACTTTGAAAGGACTTTGAAAAGAGAAAGAAACTTTGAAAAGAAAGGGGTGTGATGCGTGCAATCGGCCGAGCTCAAGTAAGTGGTTCCCAAAATACCAATACATGTTTGTTATGTGACATGATACGATTATATGAATCACATGACAGATTATAGCTAAGGATCTAAGAGATATAACTTTGTGTGCTTATGTGAACTTGTAGAATTGCATGCTAGAACTGGTTATCCAGTAGTAGGATGGCATGTTCAGGTTATGCCTGATTGTATGAGCCTTTGAATTGCATGCTAGTACAGAATCTTGAGTTGAGGATAGCTTGATTGGAATATGTTGATTAGATTTTCCATTGTCTGAATGCTGCTTGCTTTGTGCTTTGTGGGATTTCGAGTGATGGGAGTAACTGTTAGATGAATACGTTAAGTCACATGTGACCATGGTTGAATAATCTCAGAGTACTGAATTTGACCCTACTGCGCAACTCTTGTTTGAGTCTAACCGTTGTAGGGATGAGTATTTTATTCGAAGGATTATCGGAGCCTCGCCACATGTGATGGTATTCATGTAGTGGTAAATTGGCATCATGAAGAGTCTCTCAGCAGCTGAGGACTGGGTGGGTTCGGGAACCTAGGAAAGCCTCGGAGGAGAGTGGCAGAGTGCAACAGAAGTAGGAAGGACTTGGTGAAGTCGAATCAATCCTTGAGGAAAGTACAGACAGATGTGGAAGGTAGTATGGGCCCGTACTACTGAAAGCAGAGAATCCGTATTCGAGTCAAGGAGGGCCGAGATAGAACCAGGAAACTTGTAGTATGTGAGGCCATCTGAGGTTACGTGTGACCCTGGAGATTATATGTTTCGTTTCAGAATGGTGATGATTACGCGACACGGAGCAGGAGGATCAGGATCCGGTTCAGGATCAGGTTCAGGTGCAGGTTCCGAGCCAGTGGACAAGGGGCTATGTGAGTTCATCGCGTCTGAGATCACGAGAGGTATCCTTGAGTCGACCCTGGTGATTTTCAGATCGATCAAGGAAGGGATTATTGAGCTGATGGAGGATCGCCTCAGAGCGTTCTGGAGCGACATGGTATCCATCCAGTCAGGATCGCGCACACTGTCCTTCAAGGACTTCAGGGGGAGTGGTGCGCCAGATTTCCACAGGGCGAAGAACCCCATTGCCGCTAGGAGATGGATTGCAGACATTGAGTCTGCACAGTTGACGAACTTCTGTCCTGAGGGGCCGAAGGTTCGATTTGCTGCGGGATGTTTGAGGGACACAGCTAGAGACTGGCGGGAGTCAGTTGGTGATTCCTTGGAAGCCTCAGCCATTGAGGCTATGACCTGGTATGACTTTGTGACCAGGTTTAGGGAAGAGTTTGCGCCGGCTGTGGAGCTTCAACAGCTGGCCAGGGAGTTCCTAGACATGAGATAGACGACGGAGTCGGTGGCGGAGATTATTGCCAAGTTCCAGGAGAGGGCCTTATTGGTGCCTCAGTATGCAAGGGATTAAGAGATGCGGAGGACCCGCTATCATGACATGTTGAGAGCTGATATTCGGGAGCATGTTAGCTTCTCACCATGCCCGACCCTGGACTCTATGATTGCCAGGGCGCGGGAGAGGGATATTGATTTGGATCACATTGCAAAGAGGAGGTCAGATTATATGTACACTTTTGAGGGTCCCGGGAAGAGACCCAAGACTTCATATCAGCGATTGGTAGGTCGGCAGGGCCGAAGTCAGTGCAGCACGTGCGGAAAACTGCACGAGGGAGTTTGTCGTTCCAGGGGTTCAGGATGCTACAAGTATGGCAGTGATGGTCACGTTAGCAGGGACTGCCCACAGGGGCAAGCCCATTATGTTTTCACTGCAATCAGGTGGGCCACAAGAAGGTCGACTTCCCGACAATGAGGGGAGGAGCAGAGAGTGTGTCTGCCCCGAATACCTTGAGGATTACGGATGAGCGAGAGAGTAGGGCCTTGCAGTGACAGACGAGGGAGATCCAGATTACAGCAGGGAATGTTGCAGGTGTGTATCAATGGCTATTTTCGATTCTATATGTATTATGATTGTTCTTACCTCGGTCTCAGGTGATAGTATGTATGAGTTATCTCTCTGCTTGTATTCGGATTGTATTTTCAGAATTGTCATATGCTAATTGCATACCAGGAATTATTAGTAGCTAGTGTAGGGACATTTCTCACTTCTGGTTTGAAGTGTCTAGTGTTATCTCGGTTACGGCCGAAACCGGTTCAGGGGCATTACATAGAGGTCTGTTGTTAGGGTCCATGGAGTGGTCATACACCATCGTCAAGATTTGGTGGTTTTAGTCTTGGTGTTTGGGATGGCTTTTGGAAGCATCAAGGGAAGTGGTCTATCATTGAAGAGGTTGCTCTGAGCATTAGTTATTCGGACCTTAAGGACGTCAGTTTGAGCTAAGGGGATTATTAGTATTGGGGATGCAGAAAGTGTTCATCTAGTATTCAGTAATCGTGCGTTGAGTGGGTTAGTGAAAGATCGCTAGCAAGATTATGGCGATGGTAGTTAGCATGCCTATCGTGTAAGGGAGGACGGAATGGAAATCCTCGGATTTTCACGTGCCGTAAAGACTTAGTCGAAGCTAAGTGGGGGAGAAACAATCATGTTACGGGAGCAGGAGCGGTTTTGAAACTGGGATAAGTTTCGCTCACTTGTTAGGGAGAAAGACGGCCCAGGCAGCTGTATGAATTAAGGATAGTGTGAATTGGAAGTTTGGAAAACTTGCCAATGGTGAGATCGCATTCTCGGGATGTCTGTCAACGGGTTTCAGAAAAATCGGTTGGGAGTTTCAGTCAGGACATGAGTGCAGCTTGGGGTACTAGATTGTGCTTGTATGCTCGATTATAGGGGTGTTCGGGTTAGTAGCCAGCATGAAAAGTGTTGTAAGACTGTGGAATGGCCGTAACATTCACTAGTAGCCGGTCAGCGTGGGAAGTGTTGAAGACTGCGGGTTAGCCGTAGCATTCGCCAGGGGTCAGATAGCAGGAGAAGTGTGGCAAGACTGCGGGGTGGCCCGTAGCAATGGTTAGCAGAGAGTGTAGGAGTGTTGTAAGACTATGGGGTGGCCCGTAGCGTTCACTAGTTGGCAGATAGCGTAAGGACGTTGTAAGACTGCAGTGTGGCATGTAGCATTCGTATATTAGTATAGTTAGACTGTGGTGTCGCCCGTAGAATTAGTATAGTTAGATTGAGCTGTGGCCCGTAGATTTGGTATGGTAAGACTATGGGGTGGCCCGTAGCACTCGTCGGTTAGCTGTTAGTATAATGGTAGAGTGAGACTGCGGGGTGGCCCGTAGCATTCATCGGTCCAGATTCGGTAGTAAGAATGTATCAGGGGTGTGTCTCGCTTGCGGGGTTTTTCAGATAGGTTAGACTAGGTCAGGGCAGGCCACACGGATGTGAGTAGGCCACAACATAATTGAGTTCGGTAACCAGGTAGTATCCGGTATTTTTTTGATAGCCGACAGAGTAGATGGGACCAGGTTGGTCTCGGTTCATCTGGAAAGCGAATAAGAGATTGTAGGTTTTTTCGGGCAGAGGTAGCGATGAAGGAATTCTTGTATGGAGTAGTTAGTTGACCGAGTGGTGCGATGCCTCTCACAGTAGGGTTAAATAATCTCATAGGGAAGGATTTGATTCTGTTGCGCAGCTCTCGTCTGAGTCTAACCGTTGCAGGAACACATCTTTTACTCGAAGGATTATCTGATCCATCGGCTGGGTTGGGCGTTCAACATTGAGGCGTGATAAGAGGAAGCATTCAGTAGTTGACAGTGAAGGAACCAACACTGGGAGTGACTGGAGATTTAGTATAGCACAGGGTTGGTTCTACTCAGAGATAGAAAAGGTTATTTCTTATGGAAGTTGATTTGGGAAGGCCTGTGACCGCGCTGGAAAAAGGGGTGAACCCCTTGGATGTCCAGCGTAAGTACTCGGAGAGTACCGACATTATTGTCGATTGGGTAATGGCGATGTACTCAAGGTTTGTAGTGATTCGGTGGTTCTTATAAAGATACCTTCGAGGTATAGCAATTCGCTCAGGAAGACTGGACGAAAGGCCAGCAAAAGCGGTCCTTCGAGGATTGGACCGAGCAGGAAAGGTATGCGGCGATTAGGAATGTCATGAGAGGTTGCGGAGTAGTGGGCCGTAGCAGACTTCGAGGACGAAGTCTAGTTTAAGTGGGGGAGAGTTGTAACACCCCGAATTTATAAGACCTAGAAAGGGAAGGAAAACCTCAAAAATCAGAAGGCGACTCGTCGAGTAGGTGGGGTGACTCGACGAGTAGTAGCGCATTCCGGGTCGCGGGTTAAGTGACCTACTCGACGAGTAGGAGGACCGACTCAGCGAGTTGGTCAACGTTTAGGAAACTGTAAATTTGGGACTTGGTACCCTATTTAAGCATCTTATTCTCCTCCTCTTGGTTCCATTCCCAGCCCCTATTGTCCAGATCTTAACCCACGAAACCCTAGATCATTTGGTGAGTGTGTGAGCCATTCTTGAGTATTTTGGTGTTCTTGGAGGCTAGAAGAAGAAGAAGGAGATTGAAGGTTCAAGGAGGAACTTGTAGATCCAGCAACATTGTCACACCCCCAAACCAAGGATGGCGGAAACGTCCGGGGGTGGAGGACTTCATGTATAGTATCACAACAACGAGTATAATAGTGCTCAAAGTAAATACAACCATCATAAATATAATTGAAAAAGTTACACCATAGTATATGTTTACATGTTTCAAAATCAATTACATTATGATGACAAAATGAACTGTTTAATGATTTAATGTCCCATCCTCAAAATGCTGTTGGTTTCCTGTTTCACTGATTTCCTGAGAATACAAGTAGTTTTGAAAAGTGTCAACAATTAAGTTGGTGAGTTCATAAGAGTTTTGTTTGAGGAAAAAGCCGTTTTCCTTGTAAAAACGATAGAGTATGATTCCAGAAAATCCAATATTTTCTTTATTAAAGTTATGTAGTCTTAAGTGTCAAGACCGAAATGTACAAGTATTTTTCCATACTTAAAGTAATTCATGCAAGTTTAAATCGACATAAACTCGTTTAATTTAGAAGTAAAACCCGTAAATCTTATGTTTTGTTAATACCCCATGCGAGTTATTATAACCATGCTATGACTCAGTCGGCCTCGTAATACGACGTTCTTCAGGCGTCGCAAGTTAAATAACACTTGTCACCTCAGACCTGCCGGTCTAGCTGTTGCATGCAGCTCAGGTGCGGGTTTGTCAGACCCAATATAGATCTATATACAACTATCACACTCTCCCTACAAGAGACTCTGGTTACAATTTATAGGACTTTTGACTTTGTTACTTTGAAGGTAACACGAAGCGAATGTCTCACAAATTTATTCATTAACAGATTTACGTGAACTGAACTGAAAACCCCTTGGTAATGAATTTGACGGGTTAATGAAACATAAACTATACCTATTATAGTGTAACATAATTGTTTGTGATGTGTATGAAACATAAACTATACTTACCATAGCTTATCATAAGTGTTTGTAATGTAAAATAACCTTTTTCTGTGTAAGTAGATTTATAGCAAAAACATAACTATGTTTATTATGCCTCATTTAGTAATAATAAGGATTCTTACAACTTAATGTCTATTTTTCTGTTATATAATTTTATCACAACAGAAAACACATGCAAAATAAGAAGTCATCAAGGTTTAACACTTTGCTCAACAGGTTACAAGTGTTATGAAAGTTGTAAACTGTAAATTCATTTTTACCATTTTTGCACTGATTTAGAAAATCACAGAAAATTCATACGAAACCGAAAACTAGATCCGTAAACTCTGAGAGTTTATAAAATGTGTCTAGTTTGTTCATAATTTTTATTATGATTTTTAGAAGTTGCTAACTGGTGTGAAAACGTTCATATTCACTGACTGGTCCGAATTCGTAGCTACAGTGATAGGCAGTTTTGTAAAAATCACCATGATTAGTAGAAAAATCGTATGAACGTATGCAAGTAGTCATTTTAAAGGTATAAACCTGAACTATTTACACCTAATACAATTTTGAAAACTAAAAAGTTTAAGATGTTCAAAACAGTCCGTGAATGGAGTTAAACCTTTTTGATGAAAGCTGATGGATGAGTTTAGTTGTGTTCTTGGTGTTTTAACTTGTATTCCCCCCTTTAAAACTTAAGAAAAACATGAAAAGATAGGGGTATGAACTCACCTTGAGTGATTTCAGAAGATGGATGATGAAGAAAAGAAGTGTTCAACTCAAGAACACTTAGAAGATGCTTGATGATTCGAAGATCTAACAACAAATATGTCGATATTTGTGTAAGGAACCCGTAATTTGAGTGAAGAAGTGTAAGGAAATCAAGTGTGGGAAGAGATTTACTTATCAAGGTGTGTGAAGAGCTCAAGATCAGCCTTGAATCTGGAGTTCTTGGTGAGAGGAAGTGAGAGAGAATGTGTTTGTTCTTCTTTGAGAAAGAGTGAATAAGGTGGAAGGAGAGAGGAGTTTTTCAGCTTTTGAGTATTGAATCTTGCTGGAGAGGGGTGATGAAAGGACAATGATTGACTAGGTATGGGTGAATAGTGACTGGGAATAGTCAAGGAGTGGGTATGGGAGGTAACTTGTGTCCTTGCCCAAAGGATAAGTCAACACTCCACCTAAATATCTCACCAAATATATTTTATTCTTAGGCAAGGATTTCCCCCAAAAATATGATTAAAAATGAATATTTAGGGTCTCTTATATTAAATTACGAGTTTTGGTGAAAATCATGCGTTAAAATCACGAAAAACGGGCTTAAAACGAAGATTTGGTCAAAAACCGGGAAGGAAATGGGAAAATCCGAAATTGGGGCCGAAGTTGCGAAGGTTCGGTCTTAGGAGCATAGAACCGAAGGTAGGGTTCGGTTGTGTATTGGAACCGAGAGATCTCGCAGGCGACTCATCAGAAGGGACCGAAGGTGAATCTTGTCAGAAGCGAATGTGAAGTTCGGTCCAGGAGGCTTCTTAGGGTTTCGCTTCTTAGGGTTTCGGTTCCTAAGAGGGTTCGGCTCCTTAAAGCTGCTTTTCGCGTAAACTTCCGTTTTCGAGCGGTTTTCGACTAAATTACAGGTCGGGATGCCCCGAGTGATTATAAGAAGTTGAGAGAGATTTTGAGAGAGATTTGGGAGAGATTTCACATACTTGGAGAGATTTCTCATATATAGAGAGATTTGGGAGAGATTTAACATACTTGGAAATATTTCTCATACAGAGAGAGATTTGGGAGAGATTTCACATACTTGGAGAGATTTCTCATACAGAGAGAGATTTGGGAGAGATTTCACATACTTGGAGAGATTTCTCATACAGAGAGAGATTTGGGAGAGACTTCACATACTTGGAGAGATTCCTCGTACAGAGAGAGATTTGGGAGAGATTTCACACACTTGGAGAGATTTCTCATATAGAGAGAGATTTGGGAGAAATGTCATATTCTTCGAGAGATTTCTCACACAGAGAGAGATTTGAGAGAGATTTCACATACTTGGAGAGTTTTCTCATACAGAGAGAGACTTGGGAGAGATTTCACATACTTGGAGAGATTTCTCATACAGAGAGAGATTTGGGAGAGATTCACATTCTTGGAGAGATTTCTCATACAGAGAGAGATTTGGGAGAGACTTCACATACTTGGAGAGATTTTGTTTGCGACCTTTTTGAGTGTTTGGCTTCGTAACGCAAGGTTTGTACATCCCGTTAAGTCTCGTTATGAATGTTATACGCTCCCGAGGGGTTAAGGAATAATGTTTTATTGAATAGTTTCATCACTTGCCCTGATTAGGGTTTAGAATTTCCGAACACGTGAAAACCCTAAGTGATACTTTGTATTAAGATTGCGAGTTGTACAATAAGAACGTAATGGAAACCCTAACATACAAGGGTTAGATGAATTGACCGGTTTGACTTGTTGACTTTAGTTGACTTTGACTTGACCAAAAATTGACGGTTGTCACATCATCCCCCCGTTAGAAAGAATTTCGTCCCGAAACTAGTGTTTTGAATGGGACTTCAAGAATTTGGAGAAAAGATGGGGGAACTTTTCGTAGTACAAGAAATTGATATGGTGGGGACCAATCCGCCTGGTGTTAAATGACGACCTTGGAATTTCTTATTGTAACTTGAGCTGAGTCGATTTAAAAGGAGTTTATTGTTTTGGAATGATAGTGTATTCAATGTGTGCCTTTATGCTCCCCGTTTTATCCTTGTTGTTACCACTATGAATATTTTATAATGTAGTTAGTGAGTACTAGTATTACAAATGCTTTAACAATTTGTGATGAAATTTGCATTATAAGTGCTACCAGATCTTTTATAATCGCGTGGTGTAAACTAATCGTATATCATTAAGATTACAAGGGCAGTCGAATGAGTAACTCCACCTTAAGCCCACAACCAAACAAGGAACAGGAAATAAGGCGGAATTACACATTCTAAGTCCATAGAATCTTAATGATATATGGCCATAATGTTTACACTAGCCATCATAGATTCACTAGTAAAAACCCTGTGTTTTTATATAGGAGATAAGACTTATTCGGGTTTTCTCGTGTTCTCGAGGTTTATGGTTGGTATACTTTAATCGATGCTAATTTTTAGTAAAAAAAAAAATTTAAAATCTAAACGTTGATGTTAGAAACACGTACTGGTATTTACGGGCGGTTCTGGGGAAGTTTCTCCTGCAGTGATCATAAGCGCCCTTCCACCATCACCAGTCTTCCTTGTCCTTGGGCAGTCTCTCTTAAAGTGTCCCGCTTCACCATATTTGTAACAAGCTCCACTTATTCCAATTCCGGGGACCTGGTTGATGGGTTGCGCCGGTGCCTTACAAAAACGGACAGTGTGTCCCTTCCTGTTATAATTTTTGCAATGCATCTCCCGGCAAACCCCAGTATGATGGAAGTTACACTTGTTGCATTCTGGGAGTGATCCATTATATGGTCTGGCCGGTGCTTGGGTGACAATTGTTGTGGCTGATGTCGAGGCATGAGTCGTGACTGCTGTTGTAATGGCAGGGGCGGCCATGGGTTGTTGTCTTTTAGCAAATCTTTGAGATAGGTTGCGCTCCTTTTTGTTCCAAAACTTTCGTTTATTACTCTTAGGTTTGTGGTCTGAGGCGTCTTTGTTGGTAGACACTCGCTGGTGTCCCTTATTGTTACAGCAATTAGTATTTCCGGCACCGCTTCCACCTCTGCTGGCATTGTTAGCATTGATTTGCGCCATGGCGGCTGTCACAGCTGCTGTGACTGCAACTTGAAAACTTGTAGAGTCTATCTGTAGAATTGGTGCCTTGCTAGTTGACTGGTTACGTCCTTGTGAAGACATAATTCTGTTGCATGGCGAGAAACGATCTTGTGAGTAGAGATGATTATTACTAGATACATTCTTACGATTTATATACGCATATGTAAATTCCACACTTTGCTGAACTATTCTCAATGTTTCTGCTAAAAATTCTTGGGTCGGGGTTATGGTGGTGGGTAAGTTTTGTACGTGTGTTAAGTTTGTCCAAACTAGTACTATACTCGCCCAAGCATGCTTAACTGCGGAGTTCTGATGGGATCCGGTGCATTAGTGCTAGTATGATCGCACCCTATAGGTCTACGAAGAAGACATCTTTCAACCATAAGGTTTAACGACGTAATGAATGTAAGTCTTTTAGTAGTGGTATAAGTCGAGTGTAGTTTAAACTAAGTTATATTAGTTCCATCATAAGTTTGTAAAGACGAACAGACAGTAAGTTTCCAATAGCAGTGACAAGTCAGATGTTATTGAACTAGATTTTTCTGTATTATGATTCGACTTAAAAGTATCTTGCATGCAATTCATAAAGAAAGCCCATATTAATGAATTTATGAGTTTAGTAGTGAGTCGAGTGTAATCTTGTGATTGGTTCCAAGCCTGGTCTCCTCCTAAGATCACTTGACATATACCAGTCGTGTATAATTAAGGTCCAATAGGCCGTTGAACTTAATGAGTCTGCCCTGAACCCACAACCAAACAAGGAACATGACCCAAGGTGGACTCACCATTTCTATGTCGATCGTCTCCTAACTACACATAACCTTGAGGTATACATTAAGTACTTTCAGAGTTATCATAAATAAATCGTTTGTAATACCAAGTTATGAAATGTATGGTAAACTCCTAATGAAATGAAATGCATGCCAATTTTTATTGATATAATGAGGTGCATAGGGTTCAGGAAAATTTGACCTTCAAACAGGTCTACATTTTGTTAATGAAATGGGTAAAATTTTGACGGTGACACGACCCCTTGAATAGTGTAGTCTCTAAATTTGGAGGGTCGAATTCATGTATAGGACGGGGCAGTGTTCAAACGCACGCCAAGAGTTTGATTCTGTAATGATATGTCAGTAGTGTACACATTACTCGTGGCGGGTGATGTTCCGTGGGTCACAGAATGAAGGAATGTAAGTCTGTATTGTCTTATCCTCTGCCCTGGCTTCTGCCATTTGACGTTCTGCTTTTACCACGCGTTTTCTCTAACGCTATGTGAAGTTCCCGATACTCCTAATTTTGGCTCGGGTTGCGGTCACTTCCCTCTGAAGGCTTTGATGTGGTTTCCGATCTGTTCATGGTCGACATCCAGGTGACGAAGGCGAATTGCGGTGATCTTGGTGGTAGCGCCAACCTTCATGATATCGGCTGACCGGTGCTCGTGTTTGTACGCTCAAGTGAGTGATGCAGCGTATTATGACAAGGAGAGCCTTGTCTACCAATCCTCCTCTGTTGAGGTTGTAGAAGCCTCATCCATGTCATAGGGAGGGTGTTAACCTTGTTCCTAACTCCGTCTTTGTAGTTCTACGACTTATCGAGGTGTCGTACCATGGAGGCCTCGGGCTCTTCGTCAGAGTCTTCTCCTATTTCTTCTTTGTCTTTGTCTTCTTTTTGGTTTCACTTCCTCCGGATCTTCATCTGAATTATGTTCGAGGTCTTACTCTATTGTTTCCTCAGGATCCTCTTCGGGGCTTTCTTCGTTCTAATCACCATCTTCCTGGTTAGGAGAATAGGGGGTCTCCTGGTAGTTGAGCTTCCGTCACGTTGCTTGTGCGAGAATAGGGGTAGAAGAGATAATTAATAGGCGTCTAATCCTATAATTACTTATAGGAGGGGTGATCCTTATTAGTCACGTCTATAACCACATAGTGCATACCAGTTATACATACTCTCAGATAGAATAGGCCTTCGAATAAATGACTTTACTCTAAGTCCACAACCAAACAAGGAACAGGAAGTAGAGCCATAGTCATAGATTCTAAGTCTATAATATCTTTAATTATGTATAACCTTAGCGTATGCACTCAGTCATTATAGACCTACTAATAGGGGTCTTTAGTTTTCACATAAGTTAGTTATAGTAGCACAAAATACCCCTATAGTATTTTAAATGTTTGACTTATGTTCTTAATGTTTCTGGGTAGGTAGAGTTGGTTAGTTTTTAGACTTGTTGCAACACCACAACCATTCCTGGGCATATGTTAATCACTTCTAGGTTAGACATAGTTGATCAGGCTATGTCATTCCCAGACCTGAATATACATCCCCAAGCCTACTTGTGCCGCACAACAATCACCACTTTTGTTTTGTTCTAGTATGATGCTGACCTTAGTATGTATGCATGCATGTATACCTTTAACAAGAAACTATTTATTTCTAAAAGTATAGTCATTTGAAAATGTTAAATCAGAGACTTTACTCCCAATGCATTTATAGTTTGTATATCTTATGTGGTTTTATATACTTGGTTCACTATAAACATTGCTCTGATACCAATCTGTCACACCCCCAAACCAAGGATGGCGGAAACGTCCGGGGGTGGAGGACTTCATGTATAGTATCACAACAACGAGTATAATAGTGCTCAAAGTAAATACAACCATCATAAATATAATTGAAAAGGTTACACCATAGTATATGTTTACATGTTTCAAAATCAATTACATTATGATGACAAAATGAACTGTTTGACGATTTAACGTCCCATCCTCAAAATGCTGTTGGTTTCCTGTTTCACTGATTTCCTGAGAATACAAGTAGTTTTGAAAAGTGTCAACAATTAAGTTGGTGAGTTCATAAGAGTTTTGTTTGAGGAAAAATCCGTTTTCCTTGTAAAAACGATAGAGTATGATTCCAGAAAATCCAATATTTTCTTTATTAAATTTATGTAGTCTTAAGTGTCAAGACCGAAATGTACAAGTATTTTTCCATACTTAAAGTAATTCATGCAAGTTTAAATCGACATAAACTCGTTTAATTTAGAAGTAAAACCCGTAAATCTTAAGTTTTGTTAATACCCCATGCGAGTTATTATAACCATGCTATGACTCAGTCGGCCTCGTAATACGACGCTCTTCAGGCGTCGCAAATTAAATGACACTTGTCACCTCAGACCTGCCGGTCTAGCTGTTGCATGCAGCTCAGGTGCGGGTTTGTCAGACCCAATATAGATCTATATACAACTATCATGCTCTCCCTACAAGAGACTCTGGTTACAACTTACAGGACTTTTGACTTTGTTACTTTGAAGGTAACACGAAGCGAATGTCTCACAAATTTAGTCATTAATAGATTTACGTGAACTGAACTGAAAACCCCTTGGTAATGAATTTGACGGGTTAAGGAAACATAAACTATACCTATTATAGTTTAACATAATTGTTTGTAATGTGTATGAAACATAAACTATACTTACCATAGCTTATCATAAGTGTTTGTAATGTAAAAGAACATTTTTCTGTGTAAGTAGATTTATAGCAAAAGCATAACTATGTTTATTATGCCTCATTTAGTAATAATAAGGATTCTTACAACTTAATGTCTATTTTTCTGTTATATAATTTTATCACAATAGAAAACACATGCAAAATATGAAGTCATCAAGGTTTAACACTTTGCTCAACAGGTTACAAGTGTTATGAAAGTTGTAAACTGTAAATTCGTTTTTACCATTTTTGCACTGATTTAGAAAATCACAGAAAATTCATACGAAACCGAAAACTAGATCCGTAAACTCTGAGAGTTTAGAAAATGTGTCTAGTTTGTTCATAATTTTTATTATGATTTTCAGAAGTTGCTAACTAGTGTGAAAACGTTCATATTCACTGACTAGTCCGAATTCGTAGCTACAGTGATAGGCAGTTTTGTAAAAATCACCATAATTAGTAGAAAAATCGTATGAACATATACAAGTAGTCATTTTAAAGGTATAAACCTGAACTATTAACACCTAATACAGTTTTGAAAACTAAAAAGTTTAAGATGTTCAAAACAGTCCGTGAATGGAGTTAAACCTTTTTGATGAAAGCTGATGGATGAGTTTAGTTGTGTTCTTGGTGTTTTAACTTCTATTCCCCCCTTAAAACTTAAGAAAAACATGAAAAGATAGGGGGATGAACTCACCTTGAGTGATTTCAGAAGATGGATGATGAAGAAAAGAAGTGTTCAACTCAAGAACACTTAGAAGATGCTTGATGATTCGAAGATCTAACAACAAATATGACGATATTTGTGTAAGGAACCCGTAATTTGAGTGAAGAAGTGTAAGGAAATCATGTGTGGGAAGAGATTTACTTACCAAGGTGTGTGAAGAGCTCAAGATCAGCCTTGAATCTCGAATTCTTGGTGAGAGGAAGTGAGAGAGAATGTGTTTGTTCTTCTTTGAGAAAGAGTGAATAAGGTGGAAGGAGAGAGGAGATTTTCAGCTTTTGAGTATTGAATCTTGCTAGAGAGGGGTGGTGAAAGGACAATGATTGACTAGGTATGGGTGAATAGTGACTGGGAATAGTCAAGGAGTGGGAAAGGGAGGTAACTTGTGTCCTTGCCCAAAGGATAAGTCAACACTCCACCTAAATATCTCACCAAATAGATTTTATTCTTAGGCAAGGTTTTCCCCCAAAAATATGATTAAAAATAAATATTTAGGGTCTCTTATATTAAATTACGAGTTTTGGTGTAAATCCCGCGTTAAAATCACGAAAAACAGGCTTAAAACGAAGATTGGGTCAAAAACCGGGAAGGAAATGGGAAAATCCGAAATTGGGGCCGAAGTTGCGAAGGTTCGGTCTTAGGAGCATAGAACCGAAGGTAGGGTTCGGTTGTGTATTGGAACCGAGAGATCTCGCAGGCGACTAATCAGAAGGGACTGAAGGTGAATCTTGTCAGAAGCGAATCTTGTCAGAAGCGAAGGTGAAGTTCGGTCCAGGAGGCTTCTTAGGGTTTCGCTTCTTAGGGTTTCGGTTCCCAAGAGGGTTCGGCTCCTTAAGAGGGTTCGGCTCCTTAAGAGAGTTCGGTTCATTAAGAGGGTTCGGCTCCTTAAGAGGGTTCGGTTCCTTAAGAGGGTTCGGCTCCTTAAGAGGGTTCGGCTCCTTAAAGCTGTTTTTCACGTAAACTTCCGTTTTCGAGCGGTTTTCGACTAAATTACAGGTCGGGATGCCCCGAGTGATTATAAGAAGTTGAGAGAGATTTTGAGAGAGATTTGGGAGAGATTTCACACACTTGGAGAGATTTCTCATACAGAGAGAGATTTGGGAGAGATTTAACATACTTGGAAAGATTTCTCATACAGAGAGAGATTTGGGAGAGATTTCACATACTTGGAGAGATTTTTCATACAGAGAGATATTTAGGAGAGATTTCACATTCTTGGAGAGATTTCTCATACAGAGAGAGATTTGGGAGAGACTTCACATACTTGGAGAGATTTCGTTTGCGACCTTTTTGAGTGTTTGGCTTCGTAACGCAAGGTTTGTACATCCCGTTAAGTCTCGTTATGAATGTTATACGCTCCCGAGGGGTTAAGGAATAATGTTTTATCGAATAGTTTCATCACTTGCCCTGATTAGGGTTTAGAATTTCCGAACACGTGAAAACCCTAAGTGATACTTTGTATTAAGATTGCGAGTTGTACAATAAGAACGTAATGGAAACCCTAACATACAAGGGTTAGATGAATTGACCGGTTTGACTTGTTGACTTTAGTTGACTTTGACTTGACAAAAAATTGACGGTTGTCACAAACACCATCTCATTTCCATCATTTTCTGGTAATCAAGTCTTATGCCATTAGAACTCCCCATGCAAGGTTTAAGAGGTTATTATGGCATTTTGAGCAAAAAGGGCCATACATGGATGTAAAGGCAGAGGCTTTACGTATTATTTCAACCCTAGTAGGTTAGATCTGGGTCCGGGATGCTTTGTGCCCGACTGAAATCATCTGAATACATTTGGACTTAGGAGGACTCGACGATGTACTCTTAGGACTCGGCGAGTCAAGCTGTTTTCTTGCCCAAAACCCTTTGATAGCGGGTGTGTGTTGAGGACTCAGCCAGTTGGGTTCATTATGGACTTGAAGATCATCGTACTCGGCGAGTTTAAGGATAAACTCGACGAGTCCAAGGCAATCTCCCAACCCATAAAGTCGGACTCGACGAGTTGTTCATAGAACTCGGCAAGTCATAGACTGGACACATTCATATGAGGAAGATGAACTCGACGAGTTCAAGGATGAACTCGGCGAGTCGGTTGAAGATGGTCCCGATGTTATGGTTAAAGGTGAACTCGTCGAGTTCTTGCTAGACTCGACGAGTAGAGTCGGGGGGGGGGGGGGGTTGTATCATTTTGAAAGAATAGGGACTCGACGAGTTGGTGGACCAACAAGGCGAGTCAAGTCAACTGGATGTTGGATTTGACCAAAGTTGACTTTGACGAAGTTTGACCTAGTTTGACTTTTGAGGGTATTGTAGTCTAAGTGTTATTTTGGCTATTGATAGTTCGGGGAGCCGAAGGGTCAACAGTTCAGGAGCTGCCGGTTAGCAGCCAGAAGTGTTCAGCTAGTCTTTAGTAGTGCAAGGTGAGTCTCCTCACTGGTTGTATGGGTCTATGGCTACAATGCCGGCCCATTTAGGTTATGTATAGTAGGAAGACCCGGGGGTTAGCCCTAGGCATTATGTATGAAAGACCAGGAGGTGGCTCCTGGCACACTGCATGATATTATGTATAGTAGGAAGACGTGGGGGTTAGCCCTAGGGATTATGTATGAAAGACCAGGAGGTGGATCCTGGCACACTGTATGCTATTATGAATGAAAGACCAGGAGGTGGCTCCTGGCACATTGTATGATGATTAGCCAAGTAGAGTAGTATGTATGCTAGTTGTCTTTATGATGCTTGCATGGAAGACCAGGGGGTGGCCCTTGGCACTTGTCTGTAAGACCCAGGGAGTGGCCCCAGGCTTGACAAGAAATACCACGTGCGGCCCGTGGCATAACAAAAAGACTATGTTTGGCACATGGCACCTTACTTAATTATGGATGTGTTTGTTATGTATTGCTCACAGTAGGTATGGCATGTATGGCCCAGTCGATATGTATGGTATGTGGTATTTGGGGAACTCACTAAGCTTCGTGCTGCCGGTTTACAGTTTTGGTTTCAGGTATCTTCAGTTTCAAGAAAAAGGAGCTCGGGACGATCACAGCGCGTTCACCCATGTTATTCCGCATTATGTGATCTTTGGGATTTGACTATGATATTGGTTTTAAATGAAATGTTTTCAATGTCTGGAACAACGTTATTAAAGGTTTTCTCATATTAAAAATGAAATTTTTGGCCTTGAATTTTGGGATGTTACAAGTTCACTTATTCTTTTATGGGAAAAAATATCTAACGAAAGCATTTCATCAAAAAATAGCCAAAAGCTCTCGTGGCAGCAACCCCCTTTTGATTCACCCCACCACATGTACTCCCGTCAACCACTTCACTTGTCTGAGCTGGCACCACTTTGTTTTGTTCGTACAGTTCCAACATTTGTTTGCTCACCGCTGAAAGACAAAAACAAAAAAACAAACAATGATGATGATGACGAATATTTATATTAGTTTATAAGGGCCGAATTGGAAAAAAGAGAGGAGAGGGACCTTCTAGATGATCATGCTTTAGCTGAAATTGAGAAAATATACATTGTATATGAAATCTTATTGCCAGGGAACAAAGCATTATATTTAAAAAATAAAATTACTTAAAAGTAGCAAAAGATGGCAATTAGCCTCTTTGTTTTTGTCTTTAGACATTTCTGGTTACATGAGTATAAGGCTGCAGTTTGAGATTGGAAGAAATAAAAACAACATGAAATATCAAGTTTCTATTAATTTTGTTGACAATCATCTTTAAAATATAGCATACCTTTTCTGAAATTTTAGCCAGTTCCTCCAGCCATTGTCTCTTAGCCTTTTCCCTTCTAGCATTTCAACTAGGGTTCTAGGGATTCATACCAAATGTTAACTGGTATCATGGAAAATAAACATATTGTCTCTATCCATTTTTTATTTCGTTAAAATGTCATGCAGGGTACTGGTAGGATCAAATGTGGAAACTTTGAGAATCAGTTTATAAAGACTAGAAAGTGCTTTGAATAAACAGTAGCCATACCACCGGAGTTGTTGGGCATCTATTTCTCTCTTCAAGACCTAAACAAAAAAGAAAGAAAAGCTTAAGGATATTAACAAGTGGAACTGTTACTTCCACGAATATTTTTGATAATACACTGATGCATACCGAGTCCTCGACTTGATTTTCTCTCATGGATTGCATCTCAGCGTTTATGGCTTCAAGACATTTGGCAGATTCAGGATCTGTCATTGTATACGGTAGCTGACCGACTCATCAGCATTCGTCATTACGAAGCACTCTTCAATGAGAAATCCACATCTCTTAGGTTCATGATGAATTTTACCAGATCTGCGAATGCCTTGTGTTTCAGTAGGTTGAAGGACAGTGATCTCTTCAACTTCAGCAACCTATTGGTTAGTACTAGTGCCAACTAAAGATGCATCCGGTTGGGGTTCTTGATCTTCTTCAAGTTCCACACGCCTCCCACTTGCCTCATCCATTAGAAACTTGCTTTCTATGAATTCAGCTTTTCGTGAAATAAAGATCTTATTCTCACTAGGGATGTAGAAGTAATATCCTAAACAATCTTTAGGATATCCTACAAAGATGCATTTCGTAGATCTAGGCTCAAGTTTGTTGGAAGTCTCTTGTCTAACATAAGCTTCACACCCCCAAACTTTCATATAAGATAAGGATGGAGGTCTTCCATACCACATCTAATAAGGTGTTTTTTCTAGCTTCTTAGTTGGTGCCATATTCAAGATACGGGCTGCGGTGAGTAAAGCATAACTCCAAAAAGATAAAGGAAGATTACTTCGACTCATCATAGATCGAACCATATCAAGTAAGGTCCGATTTATCCTCTCATAAACACCATTAAGCTGTGATGTTCTAGGTGGAGTGAGTTGTGAGATAATCCCATAACTCCTTAGATGGTCTTGGAACTCTTGGCTCAAGTACTCGGCTCCTCTATCCGAACGAAGGATTTTGATTGTTTTGTCGAGTTGATTTTGAACTTCACTTTGAAACAATTTAAACTTTTCAAATGCTTCATTTTTATGTTTCATCAAATACACATAACCTAAACGACTGTAGTCGTCAGTGAAGGTGACATAATATCTCTCACCATATCTAGACATTGTTTTAAAAGGTCCACATACATCGGTGTGTATGATACCTAATAAAGCACTTGCCCTTTCACTTGTTCCAAAGAAAGGGGATTTTTTCATCTTGCCAAATAAACAAGATTCACATATGTCAAATGACTCTATGTCATTTGCCCCCAAAAGTCCACTCTTTTGGAGTTGAGATATGTGTTTCTTGTTTATATGTCGCAGGCGATAATGCCATAGACATGTTTCGTTCAAATCTGGTTTGAGCCTTTTGGTGTTGAAATGATAAAGGGACTTATTGATTGAGGTGTCATCTAGGTTTAGTTCATAAATTCCATTTATTGGTCTAGCCTCAAAATAGAAGATTCCTTTCAGGAAGGAGTGAATGTTATCATCAACAAATTTGAAATCATAACCAAATTTTCTCAAACGTGAAACTGAAATGATATTTCTAGTAATAGAAGTAATTAAACATGCATTGTCTAATGTCAAATACAGACCAGATGGTAAACATAAATCAAAATGTCCTATTTCTTGGACTGCAACCCGTGCTCCATTGCACACATACAATACCATCTCATCTGCTTTCGGTTCCTTACTCTTTCTGAACCCCTGTAACAAATTACAAATATGAGTTCCACAACCAATATCTAATACCCAAGTGTTTGATGAAAAAGTAAATAATCCCATTTCAATCATGAAAATGGATATACCTAAAGGGCCTTCACCGGCCTTCTTGTTTCTCAACTCTGCAAGGTACTTAGGACAATTCCT
Organism: Lactuca virosa; assembly: GCF_052849685.1. Taxonomy (NCBI): domain Eukaryota; kingdom Viridiplantae; phylum Streptophyta; class Magnoliopsida; order Asterales; family Asteraceae; genus Lactuca; species Lactuca virosa. Next base: position 471,967,396 of record NC_136429.1, on the reverse strand, counting down.
TTTCCAATTCCCAAAAACTCCACACTCAAAGCATGTGTCATCTTTGGCAACCTTTTCCTTCTTCTTGGGCGGTGGGTTTTGAGGAGGTTTCTTCCCTTTGCCTTGCCAGCTTGTGGCTTTCCCTTGAAGTTCTTGCCTTTGTTCTTCTTGACTTTTCCTTCCCTAATCCTGAGCACTTGGGGAATTTTACTTGGGATATTCTTCTCTGCAGTTTTTAGCATCCCGTGCAACTCAGAGATTGTTTCTCCCACCCATTCATGTTATAGTTCATGATGAAAGCATTGTAAGACTTTGGCAAAGTGTTCAGGATGATATCTGTAGCCAAGTCTTGTGGATATGGAGAGCCCAATCTCTCCAATTGATCCATGTAGCTTCTCATCTTGAAAACATGTGTACCCACATTCTCATTCTCCTCTAATTTCATGGCATGAAGTGCTCTCACAATGTCAAACCTTTCGGTTCTAGCTTGTTTAACATCTCCTTGAGATGTTCAATCATGTCAAAGGCAGTGTAGTGTTCCAGATCCCGCTGAAGATCGGGAACCATAGAGGCAAGCGTCAGACATGAAACATCAAGTGAATCATCTACATGCTTTAGCCATGCATCATGTGCAACCTTTAGGAGAGCAGGTGGTTCATCAGGAGTTTGGTTTTCAAGGACATAGTCTTTCTTTTCTTGTTTCGAAACGATTCTTAAATTTCTGTGCCAGTCCAAAACATTGGAGTGGTTGAGTTTTTTTTTTTTTTTTTTTTTTTTTTTTTTTTTGTCAAGAATTGACCAAATGTTCATTGGGTGATGTGTTATAGTAATTGGTGGAGCCATCTACAAAAGCTTAACAAAGTTTTGATTTAGTATTTAATTCTTTAAATAATAATACGCTTTTGTTTCCAAAAAAATTAATTATTATAAAGTCTTTGAAGAATATTCGGATTCTCATACCATTTCTGATGTTCGGAGAACCGAGCAAGTCCAGCGTGAAACTGAAGATACAGGAGTTAGTTCGCAACCAATGGTCTCAGAGTCCATTACCACCCAGACTACTACGAAGGTAACTTCTCCGACTCATACTTCTGTTCCCTCACCAAATGAAACTTTTCATGTTCCTTCTCCTCCACATTATCCTACTACTACATCTACACACATCTATACACCAATCACCATTGCTCCATGTCTGAATGTTTCTCTGGGAGTCTCGCAACCATAGATCTTCATCGCTCAAACCACTCATTTTTACATAGAATCCACCACCACAACCACCACAACCACGAGTACACCATCAGTAACTGTCAACATATCTGATACGGGGGCAGGTGCTTGTGGTGTTACGATCGGTGCTAGTTCTACCCCAATCTCACCTTTATGTAATGATGATCCTGATACAATTTTTGGTGACAATCAGGATGATTCCCAAGTCTTCCATTACAGCCCATTCAACGTTCAACCATCAAGTGATGATGAAGATGCACCTATGACGAAGGGGAAATTCAAAGCCCTCAATGAGAAGTTGGATACTTTACTTGAATCTTCCAAATTGTCATCTTGCAATGACTACTCCTTTGAGTCTGCCAAGGAATTAATCGAGACTCTCACTAAGAAGCATTCCAAAAGTCTTGCTGCCTCTACCAAAGCTGTGGAAAATTCAGAAAAGATCGTTTGTGAGGCGACCGAAAAAGTTGAAAAACTAGTGAGTCATGTAACTGAGTTTATGGTGGATTTTCGTCGATCCTAAAAAAAAATATTGAAGCTGCGAATAAGGTCATTACGAGTCTTGGATCGACTCTTCAAACTGAGAATGCTACTCTCTCAAAGGTTCGCACTGAAATTCAGCCTGATAATGGTGAGCTGCAAACTTCTATTACTTCCCGACTTGGTAAGCTTCAAGAGGACCTTGCTATCGAGAATTCGCTTATATCGAGAATTCGCTTACGGACAAACTTGCGGTGAAAACCGAGAAGATGAAAGTTCTTTATGTGCAACTGTCGCATGCACAACAGTAGAATTATGAGCTCAAGTCTGAAAAGGATATGATAAAAAGATGTGTTGGAGAAGTTAATCAATACTTGCTAAATCTCATCGAGACTCATGATTCTTTACTCACGGTCTCCGTTCGCCAACATCTGGCTGATAAGCTTAAACCCGTATTCTCAATGCTCAATCGTATAGAAGGTGTTTAGGGTTTAGGGTTTCAGAGTCTAGCTCACTTCCAAAACAAAGGGGAGAAGTCAAGAAACCAACGGCTAATGGTTCTGGTGAACAAGAACAGAAACCGACTCCAAACGATCTGAAGGGTAATGAAGCTTCAGGATCGAAAGGCAAAGGAAAGTTGATCGATGATGAAGAAGAAGAAGAAGAAGAGGATGTAGGTGCAAAGCTGAAACAAAATTCTCGTGATAAAGAGCTTGATAAAAACCTACGAATTGCGAGAGAAGCTGATCCTCGTGAAAAAGAGCTTCGCGATGCACAAGTAACATTGGACACTCAAAAGACTCTTTTCCCTCCCTGGACCATGGAACGGATTATGGACGAAGATATTGATAATCCAAGTACTTAATGGTTGGAGCCAGTTGCATCGTTTGATCTGGAGAATACTTTGGATTCGCAGCTCGATCTACCAGTTACTCCGAAGGCGTTACTGTTTCGTTGTTTTGATAAGATTGAAAAAGCTCGCACTACAGACTACGACGTCAACCATTCGCTTTTCTCTTTCTACCTCAAGCACGGGAAGCCTTAGTATCAAACTTGGAATTCAAAGAAAATTGCAGCTGTGAAAGTCATCAGGCCAATTGAAACGAAGAGCTTTATCAATGCTAAATTCAAAGTTTCCGTGGAGCAAAAAGTTAATTTTTTGAGTTTACACTCTTAGACTTGCCATTCCTTAACCCATATGATTGTATTTCCTTGTTCCATCTCTTATTAAAGGATGAAGAGAAATTCAAACCCATCGTGGCACATCTTAAAAGGATGTTGATCTCCTACATTCACGGAGTTGCGAAAATGGAGGTGGAGATAGCGGTTGTTTTATGAAAGAAACCCATTGTGCTACCAAAAGAAGCTTCGAATGATGTCTCCAAAATGAGGCTGGGTAAAATTGAGAAAGATAACTGGAATGCGGCGTTTCAACAAAGTTCTAGAGATCGTTCGAACGTTCAGAGGTGTCTATTCTGCTTACCAGATAAGTATCTTTTTTCCACATCCTGTCTGAGCTATGCATTGGGAATAACTGAATAGAGCAAAGCGAACGACGCTTCTGCCAAGAAATGCTTCACAAACATGATCAAATGGTACATCTCTGTTCACAACACCTTGATTTGTTTAATGCCGAAACTTTTCGAGGTTCAGAAGCGTGTTTAACAGTGAAGAATCTTCCTTCCTTAATTGACACAAAGGGGGAGATTGTTGGGTTATTTTATGATTGTGTCAATTGTATTGTATGTTAGAATAGTCCATTTTGTAATAGTTTGGGCCTGTCTAACCGCATATTAATGATTCTAGGGTTAGACTATTTATAGTGCCTGCATGCACCGTAATTAGGTATCGATTGTATTAGCCCTACTTTGCCTTCATAGAGAAGTTCATATCGAGCTCTTCTAAGGCATTGGTTTTTAATCATTAAGCACAAATTCGATCATTTCTCTTACTGTTTTGATTCATATTACTGTTCTGAATCTATCGATCTATTATTTATTGTCTCAACAGAACTGTTTTTACTTTCGAAAAAACTATGGGTTTAGCTTTTAAAACTCCTGGACCTTTATTTTCAACAACACTGACGAATTCAATAGAATTTTCAAAAATCAAGTTTTTCTTTGGTTCAGGCTCATTTTGTACAAACGTAGAACAATCTATCTCATCATCTGTAGAAATTTCACTCATGTCGCTTTCATCAAATTCAAAAACGTTTACAGCATCAAAAGTATTTTCTGAACTTAATTTTGTGCACAACAAGTCAAATTTTTTCACGGTATTAGATTTAATTTGTTCTTTATCCTTATCATCCAACATTTGTTTTAACATATTCTTATGCTCTTTGGACTTAATGTATGCTTCTATTTTGTCAAGCCCAATTTTGTACGAATTGGAAACATCATCAGAGGACACAATAGATTCACACTTATAGCACTCTGCATCGATTTCATCCTCTTTCAATTCAAGAAAGGGTAAAATCATTTTGTTTATATTTTTACCTATTTCACAATCAAGATGCAGTTGAGTAATATTGAAATATAAACGCTTAGCAATTAAACATAAAATATTCCTTTGTTTCAAAAGTGCTAAATTGTCTCTGTTAAGATAAATAACATCATCATTTGACCTAGTAAGCTTTAATTCCAACTTCTCTATCCACATTCTTCTCTCTTTATTTTTATTTGTTACCTTGATGATTTGATCATTTAGGTTAGAATTACTAGGACGTGTTCTTTTTAAACAATCACTAAAATTAGTGACAGTGTAATTTAAATCATCTAATTCAGATTCGTAATGAGTAACTGGAATATTAAGAGATTGGAGTATAGAGTGTACCTTATTGATGACCTTTTCACATTCTTTCACTTATTCAGAAACAAGATTCGCAGCAAAACATTTTTCAGAGGCCTGGCCACCATCAGTCGTATAACCCTACTGTTCCGAAACCCCGCTCTGAACCATTAGACATCTTCCTTTGTACTCATGCACTTTTGACTTTGCCACAAAACATCCACCATGTGTGGCCTACCCAACCTCCTCATCTTCAGAATCTGTGGACCATACTTCAACACGTCCATCTTCATCACTCTCTTCCTACACAATCAAAGCAGGCTTTGCATTCGCAACACTCTTCTTCCTAAGCTCATCTATCTTTTGAAGATAGTAAGCTTCATCCTTATCTGTTTCCTTATTTTCACTCATCCTTCTCTGCATGCACTCTTTGGAAAAATGATTCTTGCCATGACAATAGTTGCAGTCATACCCTGAATCCCCTAGTAGCTTCTTCTCCTGCTTATCTTCTTCCTTTTGAGAGTTCTTGAAGCTCTCTTCTCTTGACTTTTTCGAACTGAAGTTTCCCTGCCTGTTCCTGTTCTTGAATCGACCAAAAAACATTTAATGAACTTTTTGGGATTAAATACCATCAGAGCTTATTCCTCTTTGGTAAGTTCACTGTCTGAAAAGTCAGATTCAGAATCTTTTTCGTTTACCTTTTTGCCCTTCGCAACCAAGGCCAATGATCTCATAATAGAGATAACCTTTACATCCTTCATCACTTCATCTTCATGGGATCTTAGGATTCCCACAAGGTTTGCCAGAGAGTAGCTCTTGAACTGTTCATGAGCTTTCACTGTAGACACAACCGCTTTCCATTCAGATCTTAACCCATTCATGAACGTAAGTTTTTGCTCTATTACTTCACGCCTTAGATTATTCTTAAGCATCCTGGTCAACAGATGATTAAAATGATTGAAAGTCTAATTGAGTTTTTCATCATACTTTTGAACAACGGCTCCAAACTCAAACAGAAGCAATGTTTGCACAGAGTGTTCCAAATCGGAGTCGCTTGAATAAAGCTCTTTTAACCTGTCCCATATATCCTTCGTCCTCTCACATGCACTCACCAGACGAAAGGTTTCTGGAGGAATATCAAACCTTATTATTCTCATCGCCTTGATGTTGCTCAGCAACTTATCTTTTTCATCTTGAGGAATATCTTTATTTTCAACAATAATTGTATTGTATTCATCTTGAGTCTTGATGACCTTCCTTGTAGCCGTGTGAGAGAATGACTACTGCGTCATGGCTTCCTATATTGTGGTGCTATGATCTTCAATGCTGAGAACATAGTCTTCGAAGTGCAGTGCCAGACTTCATAATCCTACGGAAAAAGGATTGGGATCTTGGTAGTAGATCTGATACTACTGGAAAGATTAAAAGAAAGAGTATAAGAATCTTCGTGATTAATCTTCTCAAGAGTTCACAGAAGCAAATATAGAATCAGATTTGTAATAATGTGAATCGAGATCTAGGGTAAAACAAGATATCTAGATCTGGAGCCTACAACCGATTGAAGCAGTTAAGACACCAACAACAGATCCAAGAAAAATGATAAACCCTAGTTGAAGAACTCGACAGAAGAATAGGTAATAAATTACACTATCTCCTGCTTTGATTCCAATTGTAGAAACAATAATCAAGATCGCTTGATTCTATAAACAATAACGACAAGTATAAGACAAGAACGAAGATCAATATGGTGCCGAATGCTTACATTAACAAAGCTCTAGAAGAGTTCAACGTGAACTTCTCTATAAGAGCTAGGTAGAGCATTACAATCGTTAAAACCTAATGTTACATGCATGCATATTAAATAGTCTAACCCTAGAAAACCATAATCACGGATGGAGAGGCCCAACCCGTTATAAATAAGACTATTCACATGCAAAACATTTTGACACAACTCATTAATAATCCAACACTTTTGGGTTTCCCTCATAACCAGAAAAAACTAGAATGGATATTAGGAGAGAGATAAAATGATTTGTTAATGTATTATATGATTAATATATTAACTAAAAAAGTTTAATAATTAATTTTGAATTAATTAGAAATGGTAGGAATTAATCAATTATTAATCATAATTAATGTTATTGTTTAATAGTTGAAAAAAAGAAGTAATTCTAGAACCATCCATGAGCATGGACAGTTTTGGAGGAGTTTCTAAGGTTTCTGGATGCCTCCTGGTATTCACAATATTGGATGTTGCTTTCCATAGAGCATATGAAGAAATAAAGAGTTAGTATATTTGAATATACTAAAAGGTATGTATTCTAATCTAGTATTTTTGATTATATCTAGATTATATTAGCTTTCATAGTATGTTGCTATAATGAGAAAAAGCCATAGATCCTTAGATTGCATGTGCCCATAAATTATTTATGTAAAATTCCAATGTGCAAATATGTTCTATTGTAACCTAGAAAACCTATCAGATTCTTCCTCTCCAAATTATAACAATATAAAGGTAGTCTTGCAAACCTTTCTTCAGGGGTCCCTGTGAATAGATTTAGAACATGCATTTTAGCACTCCGTGATTCCCATTATGAAATATGTACACTAAGACGGTCATTTAAAGTTCATTGTATCTGTTTCCCCCACAACATATTACATGTACAATCTGCTAATCCGATAACATAACCACTTAAAATATATCATTATCTTTATCCTTTATCGCTCGCAACCACCATTTACAATTTTTCACAAAGAAAATAGCTTTGAACTTGTCTTTTGTAGATTTTATGACTCTCATTTGGAAGCCCTCGGTAACACATTTAAATCCTAAATTAAGTTTAAGTTCATCTTTGCTTATGAAGAATTGATACTTATTCACATAAGAAGTATAATTGTGGGCTGCTTCACCTTTATGTTTTTATTGAGATAATTCCTGCAATGGTAAAGGATCATGCATCCCCCATTGAATCGTTTGTGTTTCTTTGGAATCGAAAAAATAATAAGGAAACTTTTCTAGTGAGGTTTTTGGGGTTTTAGGGCTCAGTTTCCCCCTCTTCAGGTTCAGTTTTATCGCCAATAAATTCAGTTTAACTCTTAAAATGTTCAACTAGCTTTCCATGTGGAATTATATTTCCATCATCAACCAACAACATTAGTTTTTCCTCATCATTTGCAGATTCATCAACATCAAATGTTGGAGAAGCTTCATCAACAACCTTACCTTTATACCTAAAATCACCCCCATCTATAAGGGCATTATAAGAAGAAACATGATTGATTGTCATATGTAATATATTACAAATTCAGTTACTTCCAACACCGGAAGACCCATTACCACCCGAACAATTTTCCATGGTAAATCGTTGAATACCGCTTTCTTTAACATTCTTAACAAAAACAATTATACTTTGTTAAAAGGAATAATGCTCACAAAACCAAGAAAATATTTGGCATCACTGTCATCTAGAATCTAGATAACTATATTTGATCCAGGACATTAAAAAGATAGATGTATTTGATTACTGTGTAACTTGGACTTTGAAGCAAATAACATGATTAAACAAATGAAGTTGATGTCATTACTTATATCTACACCAAAGCATTTGTAGAATGGAGCAATACACTACATAAATCCCTCGCTACGTTGTCGTTGTCCTCCGCTAGAAACTAGCACTCGAAAAAAACATGTACACATACTCATTCTTTTAGAATACGGAAACTATCAAAGAACACTGCTTTTGGATGAATTAGGGAACTCAGCCAAAAATATATTGAATCTGGCGTGTGGATGAACAAAGAACACACAAATATCCTTATTTTACCTCTCCAAAATAGAAGTTTAGAATGGTCGTACATTCTAGAGTACAGTCCATAATACACTTTATCAGTCTGGAACGTACGAATGTCAGATTCTGACCCAGAATCCTGCTAACCACCACCAACTCTGGAATGAACATAAATACTTTGGAATATCGTGTTCCAGAAGACATTGTCTGAAATACACTTTTTCAGTTAGTAACTTACGATTGTCAGATTTTGGACCGAATACCTACCAACCATCCCAACTCCGGAATTAACCTAACTACTCTGGAATAATATATTCTAGAGTAAGTGGTCATTTTACAAAATTTATAAAAATTTGGTTATTATTATCAAATTGTTTATTTATATGGGTTAGTCTACTTTATTTCCCTTATATTTATGATATTTAAGAAAATATAATAAATACAAAAAAAACTATGTAGACACCATGTAGCCCCATATGGGAAACTTCTGATGACCAAAATGACTAGTGGCATGCCATGTCAACATGGTTACCAACTATACCATTAATCCTTCTAAAAATGTTTTTTATAATCAAAATGACATTTTTGAGGCCTAAAATACAAATTTAGTGATCAAATCAAGCTAAAACACAGAATTCGATGGACTACAATGATATTATCCCTGTAACTTTTGCTTCTCCTCAACCAATAGACAATCTAGCTTTTTCTTGTCCTCAAACATTTAGTTTCCATGCACTACCATACTTTCTACATTTCAAACCTTCTATAATTTCCTAAAAAGACTATTATCTGCCAAATCCTTCACTTCATATTTCAGTTTCGACAACATAAGGCGGTAGTTATCAATTCCAACAATAGGGTCAAAACACTTGAAAATTTTGTATTTTCGAATAGGTACTAATGACATCATCCTAACATTAGAAAATGAAAATAAATTAGGGTTCTTGTGTAGGATCACTTCAAAATTGAAAAGGAAATATGATTTCTACACCAACGATTTAGGGGTTTTATGTAAAGTCGAAACTCACCAAGAAGTTTTGACATTTTTTGAACCTTCTGTCTAGGTTTCCAAAGTTCCATGACTCTTGTTCTACTTAAGGATACTCATAATCACACAAAAGGTTCTTCTCTAATGAATAAATGCTTATGGCAACAATGTTGTATCCTATTGAGCTATTTGCATATAATAAAGCCATTTTCAGCTGTATCAATTAAGGATTTCAAGATTTTTTTGCCTTTACAAGAAGGGAAGAGAAGGTTTACAATATTGGCTTTTTTTTTATTACCTTTTTACATACAAAGCCATGGTGGATAACAAGTGTAACACCCGATTCCCGGTACGTAATTTAAATTTAAATAATTGCATATTTTACACTGGGACTCGGCGAGTGGGAGGACCAACTCGTCGAGTAGACTTGACTTTGGACGCGGATTTTAAGTAACCTACTCGACGAGTCGGGAGTCTGACTCGGCGAGTAGGTCTGTCCAGATGAAACCCTAATATTTAGGGTTTGCACCCTATTTAAACGCCTTATCTCGTCCCAATCCAGCCTCCATCGCCTCTTTCAGTCCAGTGAAGCCCTAACTCGAAACCCTAAAGCATTTTGAGTGTTCTTGAGCCATTTTTGTGTGTTTTTGGTTGTTTGAAGCTTGAAGAAGGAAGTAGAAGCTTGAGGGTTCCAAAAGAAGCAAGTAGATCCAGAGGTTTTGCTTCATTTCCATATCATTCAAGGTAAAAAGCTTCAACCTTGACCATCTTTCTATTAGATCTCTAGTTAGGGCAAGTTTATACCTTTTCTAAGCTTTTGTAGAGCCATATTCGGGTTTTTGTGGTCCTAAGGGGATATGAATTCACATCTGGAACCATTAAGGGTTCCTATGGCATAAAGGTGCCAACTTTATTGCCATAAGAACCCCATGCATCTTGTAGACTCCATTTTTGGACCTTTTGGGCTTGAAGACCCATGCATGAACGTAAAGTTTGTAACTTTACGTGTAATATGGACCCTAGGAGGTCAGATCTATGTTTTGGATGCATTAAGACCAACTAAAATTGACTAAATAGTTGTGGACATGGAGGGACTCGGCGAGTCGCTCATACGACTCGGCGAGTCGGGTCGCAGTTTTCCCCAAACCCTTCGGATAATGGACAAGGTGTTCATTTAGAAGAGCACTCAGCCAGTTGGGCTCATTTTGGGTCTGGAAATCATGGAACTCGGCGAGTTCAAGACAAGTCCCAACGGCATGAAGATGAACTCGACGAGTTCATAAGGAACTCGGCGAGTCCATGACTATTGGTGTCTTCTTGCATGTAGAAGGACTCGACGAGTTCAAGGATAAACTCGGCGAGTCAGTTGAAGCAGATCCTGACTTTTGTATGAAGGAGAACTCGGCGAGTGCGTGCAAGACTCTGCGAGTAGGGTCGAGGTTTTAGTGTTTTGAGGATTCAGGGACTCGGCGAGTTGTGGGGGCAACTCGGCGAGTTGAGTCAACCAGGCATTGACTTTGACCAAGATGTTGAGCTTGACTGTGGCTTTAACCTGAGAAACCCTTGAAAGAGTTTAGAGTATGAAATGGTAATTAAGGAAGGTTGTTATGTGTAGGAATTTGAGAGGAGTCGGTTCCAGCGCCGAGGACAGTTCAGTTACTACACGACATTGAGGTGAGTTATCTTCCAGTAGAAATGGGTCTAAGGCACGAAGGCTGGCCCACTAGTAAGAGTTATAGTAGAGATAATTGTCTTCGTGATAATTATCTGGTATGTTGTCATCTGTTATGATTATATGCTAGCATGATATGACCTTATGTGATAGTGGTAGTAGGGGGAATAGTCCCCGGTTACCAGTCTATAGGGCCCAAGGGGTAGTCTAATACCCAGCTATGCTAGACAGTACGTTTATGTTATGTTATGTTATGTTATTATGTGGTAGTGGTAGGGGTGAAATAGTCCCCGTAACCGGTTCAGATACACCGGAGGGTAGGTTGGGCACCCGGATATGCCTGACAATGGGGTAGGTTGAGCACCCTGGTATGCTCAGCAGGGTAGGTCGGGCACCCAGATATGCCTGACAGGGAAGGCCGGGCACCCAGAGATGCTCGGCAGTATGTGATTTGTATGGTATGTGGTATGATGAGGGAACTCACTAAGCTTCGTGCTCACAGTTTTTAGTTTTGTTTCAAGTACCTCTTCAGCGAAGGGGAAGGAGTCGGCACGGTAGCATCGCATCGCACACACATTATTTCTGCATTTTAAGATCCATAGGATTGTACTCTGACATTATTACTATTTTATGTTATGGTTCTTGAGACACCTTACTTTCATTATCACTAGTGATTTACATCTCCTTAATCTCTCAATGTAATGTAACTTCATATCGACACCTGTGATACAAATAAACTGAGTGGGTCAAATTGGGAAACCTGGTGAGTACATAGGGTTTTCAACCGACAATAATATAATTATTATGTTTATTCATCAAACAATTAACCGAATTACCCATCCCCAATATTTTCTTTATTCTTAAGGGTCTACCCTAAGAATCATTTATCCTACATTCGTTCAATCCGAAGTCCATTGCTTCCAGGGTTTACACGACATGCACTAAGTCCATAGCTGTCAATGCTCATTCGTAAAGCACTAAATCCATAGCTGCTAATCTTTATTTATCGGGCACTAAGTCCATAGCTACCAACATTTATCTAACATGTAATAATTCCATAGCTACCAACGTTTCTCTAACAGATACTAACTCCATAGCTACCGGTGTTTATCTAATAGGCACTAAGTTCATAGTTGCCGATGTTATTTATTAGGCACTAAGTCTATAGCCGCCAATGTTTAATCATATCATCTTTCATCTCTCATCGTTCATCCACCCATGTTTTACCCAAGATATTCATAGATATAAAATACATATAAAGTTTAAATCATTTAAAACATGTATAAAATCGTTCGGCCAGCATAGAAAGAAAGTATTCAAATAATATGCGCACATAGCACGTCATTTATATAAAAGACTTCATATTCATGTGTTAGATGAAAGTAACTATGCACTCACTTGTTAAGGTGGTGATTCTGAATTCAGACAGCGCTTTGCTTCTATTAATTTATTTTCCTTCGACGAAACCTAGTATCATTACCACTAGATTTTAGTCTAATATTTACCGTGACTAATTATTAGTCTTAGTATTATTATTACTATATAAGCATTAAACAGTATATTCCAACCACTATGTACAGACAGGGGCCAGACATAAAACACCGGAGGGCAGGACCATTTTGGCATATAACACTTCTGAAATCCAACAACCCTTTGCGGCCCTTTAAACCAGATTCCCCGTATCGCGAGTTGTTAAAAAATATTATAACGACACTTATAAAACTCATAATAATAGCCAAAATATTTATTATAAGGTCCTAATAGCATTACTTTGTTTAAATAAAAGCTATACCTAAGGTAAGGTAAGCGTATCTCACTTACAACGGGTTTTTCTTAAAACCGGGCTTCGCTGAAGCAGAGTTTCAGAGCCGAAATGCTCTTCTTCTCGGAGCCGTCGGGCGCTCCGGGGTTTTCCTCTAGTGCCTCGAGGCTACTAGGGCTTTATGAGGGGTTTTGGGAGTCTAGAGAGAAGTTAGAGAGAGAAAGAAAGGCTTATGGTGTGAAGAAAATATGAAGAGTTCATCTCTTATTTATATGGGTTTTATTGTAGAGTAGGCCCTAAGTTTCATCCGTATCGTCCGCGTACGAGCTCCACTTTCTATGTTATTTATATCCACGCATTGGTATTTACGATTACTACAACTTTCATTTAGACCCCGTCAGCTAATTCTCATTCTATCTCAGATTTACAAAACTGTATCGAATTCGCCGCGCTTGAAGAGTAGAGACTAAGTTTCGTCCATATCGTTAACATATGAGCTCTATTCTCGACGTTATTTATATCCACGCATTGGTATTTATGAGTACTGCAACTTTCATTTACACCCCGTCGGCTAATTCTCATTCTATCTCAGATTTACAAAACTGTATCGAATTCGCCGCACTTGAAGAGTAGAGACTAAGCTTCATCCATATCTAAGTAGCTACTTTGACTAAGTCCAATTAGTCTCTTACTCCTGTCTCTTAATATCCTTATCCCTAGGATATAGGCAGCTTCTCCAAGGTCCTTCATAGCTAAATACTTCCCAAGCCAGGACTTAACCTCCTGCATGGTTGGGATGTCATTTCCTATGAGTAGTATGTCATCCACATACAATACCAAAAAGATAACTATACTCCCACTAGCCTTAACATATACACAGGACTCATCTTCGCTCCTCGAAAAACCAAACTCTTTGACTTTCTCATCGAAATAAAGATTCCATCTGCGAGATGCTTGTTTCAATCCATAGATGGATTTCTCAAGCTTACACACTCTATTAGGGTGCTTTGCATCGACAAAACCCTTTAGCGGACTCATGTAAACATCCTCAGCCAACTTTCCGTTAAGGAAAGCAGTTTTGACATCAATTTGCCATAATTCATAATCATGAAATGCAGCTATGGCTAGCAAAACCTTAATAGACTTAATCTTCGCTACTACTGAGAAGGTCTCATCATAGTCAACTCCCGAACTTTGAGTACAGTCCTTCGCAACCAGTCGTGCTTTATAAGTGTGTACATTCCCATCCATGTCGGTCTTCTTCTTGAAGATCCATTTGCATCCGACCGTCTTACGACCCAGTACATTGTCAACCAAGTTCCAAACTTGATTGTCATACATGGACTGAATCTCGCTATCCATAGCCTCTTTCCATTTGGCGGACTCAGGGCCTGCCATAGCTTCCCTAAAGTTGTTAGGCTCATCCAAATTTACCAGTGTGCTATCACTGATAAATGCATCACCTTCCGCAGTAATATGGAAACCATAGTAATGCTCAGGTGGATTCCTAACTCTTGTGGAACGCCTCAGAGGTAGGGATTCATCAACATGAGTTTCCTCCTCAGGTTGATTGCTAGGGTTTGAGGTTCCTTCACCGCTTGACTCTTGAATTTCTTCAAGGTCAATTTGCCTCCCACTGTTTCCTTGGCTTATAAACTCTCTTTCTCGAAAGACCCCTCTCCTTGCCACAAAGACCACATTCTCACTGGGTCTGTAGAAGAGGTAACCAAAAGAATTATGTGGGTAGCCGATGAAATACACCGCTCACTACGAGGTTCGAGCTTGTCCTGAGTCTCACGTCTCACGAAAGCCTCGCAATCCCAAATCTTGATGTGGTCTAAATTGGGAACTTTCCCAGTCTACATCTCGTGAGGTGTTTTGGCAACCTTCTTGGTAGGGACTAGATTAAGGATATGGGCGGCAGTCTCTAAGGCATACCCCCATAATGAGATTGGTAACGAAGCTCGACTCATCATGGAACGAACCATGTCTAACAAGGTTTGATTGCACCTCTCAGCCACACCATTCAGCTGTGGTGTCCTAGGAGGTGTCAATTGTGAAACAATTCCACATTCCTTAAGATAGTCAAGGAACTCTATACTAAGATACTCTCCTCCTCGATCGGATCGGAGCATCTTAATGTTCCTGCCCAGCTGATTCTCCACTTCCTGTTTAAACTCTTTGAACTTTTCAAAGGTTTCTGACTTATGCTTGATTAAGTAGACATAACCATATCTACTGTAATCATCAGTAAAAGTCACATAGAATCGGTTAGCGTCCCTAGTGGCGGTTCTGAAGGGTCCACACATATCTGTATGTATGAGGTCCAACAAACCTTAACCCCTAGCATAGGTACCAGTAAAGGGTAACTTTGTCATTTTTCCAAGCAAACAAGACTCGCAACTATCATCTGACCTTAATTCAAATGACTCCAAGACTCCAGCCTTCTGGAGTTGGCCTATGCGCTTCGTGTAAACATTTCCAAGACGACAATGCCACACGGATGCTTTATCCAAACTAGTGGAAGAATAGATATGTAATACATTATTTCCTAAGTTATCTACAACCGACACAGTTTCATATACACCATCACAAGGTAATGCTTTAAAATAAAGAACATTATTATAAAAAGCATTAATACCACCAATTTCATTATCAAATGAAAAATTAAATCCTTGTTTGTACAAACCATGAAAGGAAATAATATTTCTCGCTATTTCAGACGAGTAACAACACTTATTCAAATCTAACACTAACCTACTACTTAGCAACAAAGAATAAACTCCAATCTTGGTGACATGTGAAGCTTTCCTATTCCCCATGATCAGGTTTATCTTTCCGTGCTCCACATCCTCACTTTTTCTTAGGCCCTGCAAATCAGAACATATATGAATACCGCAACATGTATCAAGAACCCAAGAAGTAGTATGTGGTGAGTTATTAGACAATATAGTGTAAATACCTGCATGGGTAGGTTTTACCTTCCCATCCTTAACATCTTGCAGGTACTTGGGGCAGTTTTGTTTCCAGTGCCCCTTTTCCTGGCAATAGAAGCATTGAGCTTCCTTTGGGTTGGAAGAAGGAGTGACAGAACCATCTTTGGTTCCACTTGAAGAGGAGCCATCAAGAGACTTTCCATTGGTACCCTTCGAAGGGGTCTTCCTCTTCTTCCCTCTACTTTGCCCGATTGCCAAAACAGGGGCGGTGTTAGGAGTAGGAGTAGTAGCAACCGATTTACCCTTGAGACCGGTTTCGGTGGTCTTCAAAAGTCCTTGAAGTTTGCTTAGTGTGACCTCCTCCTTGTTCATGTGATAGGTCATCCGGAACTGATCATAACAAGTAGGTAAGGAGTGCAGTATGATATCAATAGCCAACTCCTATGGGAAGTTCACATTCAATTTCAGCAAACGGTCCACAAACCTTTGCATTTTCTGCATGTGGCCCGTGATGGATTCACCATCCTTCATTCGGGTTGTTATCATGGAAGAGATGATTTCATTCCTCTCTTGACGAGCACTCTGATGGTAGCGGTCCATCAGGTCCATGTGCATCTCAAAAGGGTAAAAGTCCCCATAGGACTTCTGGAGTTCAGCTGTCATTGTGGCCAACATGATACATGCCTGTGACAACCGTCACTTTCTGGTCGAGTCAGAGTCAAAGAAAGTCAACAAGTCAAACCGGTCAACTCAATTAACCTTTCGTACGTTAGGATTTACATTATGCTTAGTTTGTACAACTCGTTATCTTAATATAAAGTATCACTTTGAGTTTTATAATATTCAGAAAATATAAAATTTGAAAAGAAGTAAATATGTGAAATCTCTCCCATATCTCTGAGTATGTGTAATCTCTCCCAAATCTCTCCAAGTATGTGAAATCTCTCCCAAATCTCTCAAAGTATGTGAAATCTCTCCCAAATCTCTCCAAGTACCTTCTTAGTCCAAAATGCCTTATGAGGAACCCTGAACCTCTTCATAAGGAACCCTGACACTCCTGATTCCGGACGGATGCTCCTGACTTCCGAACGCTCCTGACACTCCTGATTCCGGATGGACGCTCCTGACGTCTGAACGCTCCTGACACTCCTGACTCCGGACGGACGCTCTTGAATCCGGACACTCTTGACACTCCTGATTCTGGACGGACGCTCCTGACTTCCGAATGCTCCTGACACTCCTGATTCCGGACGGACGCTCCTGACTCCGGACGCTCCTGACACTCCTGATTCCGGACGGACGCTCCTGACTTCCGAACACTCCTGACACTCCTGACTCCGGACGGACACTCCTGACTCCGGACGCTCCTGACTTCCGAACGCTCCTGACACTCCTGATTCCGGACGGACGCTCCTGACTCCGGACACTCCTAACACTCCTGATTCCGGACGGACGCTCCTGACTTCCGAACGCTCCTGATACTCCTGACTCTGGACGGATGCTCCTGACTCCGGACGCTCCTGACACTCCTGATTCCGGACGGACGCTCCTGACTTCCGAACGCTCCTGACACTCCTGATTCCGGATGGACGCTACTAACTTCCAAACGCTCCTGACACTCCTGACTCCGGACGGACGCTGCTGACTCCGGACGCTCCTGACACTCCTGATTCCGGACGGACGCTCCTGACACTCCTGATTCCGGACGGACGCTCCTAACTTCCAAACGCTCCTGACACTCCTGACTCCGGACGGACGCTGCTGACTCCGGACGCTCCCAACACTCCTGATTCCGGACAGACGCTCCTGACTTTCGAACGCTCCTGACACATCTGACTTATGCCAACCTTAAAGAGTTAGAACACATTTTTTTATGAAAAATGTCTAAGACTCATTATTTTATTCATAAAGTAATCATCCACTTTGTGTCCCTATTCACACCTTACCTAGTAAAATCATTGTCCTTTTTCAACTCATCTCAACACTCCATCAGAATTTCCTTTACCAAATCCACCCAAGAGAACTTATTCCTCACCTTCAAGGTCTCATTTGCCTCCACCAAAACCACACTACTCTCTCTCCCTCTTTCACAGTCACGATTTTCTTGGCAAGAAGTGCTCTTGAGTTTTCCTCCAATCTTGGTAAGTTCCTTCATTCAGCTTCTAAATACTCTACATTTCTTCATACAAATCATGGATCATTTACACAAATATCGTCACATTTGTTTTTAGGATCATCAAACCTTCAAGCATCCTCCAAGTTTTCTTGACTTGAAACTCCCATTTCCTCAACCTTCCACCTTATAGAATCACTCAAGGTGAGTTCATACCCCTACATTTTCATGTTTTCTTCAAGTTTTAGGGGGGGGGGGGGGGAATACAAGTTAACACACCTTAATATAACTCAAACTCATACTTCAGCTTTTCACAGAAAAGTTGAGTCCTATTCACGGATTGTTTTGACCATCTTAAGCTTAATATCTTTCAAAACTGTTTCATATGCAAGTATTTCAGGTTAATACCTTTCTAATGACTACTTGCACACCTCCATACGATTTTTCTACAATTTATGGTGAATTTTATAAAACTGTCTATCATTTCCGAAACGAATTCGGACCTGTCTGTGAATATGAACATTTTCACATAAGTTAGACACTTCTAAAAATCATACTAAAAATTATGGATAAACTAGACACATTTTCTAAACTCTCAAGGTTTACGGATTCAGTTTTCAACTTCGTATGATTTTTCTATGATTTTTATAAAACAGTGCAGAAAGGTTAAAAACCAGTTCACAGCTTACAATTTTCATAACACTTTGTAACATGTTGAGCAAAGTGTTTGTCTTTGATGACTTTATAATTTACACATGTTTTCTGTTAAATTATGGTTAAATAACAGAAGTTTACTTCCTGAATTGTAAGAGTCCTTTCACAATACAAACATACAAGATAAAACATAAGAAGCATAGTTATGCATTACTAAACATGCTACATGTAAACTCGTTAACGTAAGTTGTGAGACAATTCTTCAATTGTACTCTTAGAGTACTGGTTAAAATTCCTGCAAGTTATAACCAGAGTCTCTTGTAGGGAGAGCGTGATAATTGTGTATAGATCTATATTGGGATTGACACCCCACACCTCGCTGCTAGCTACAGCAGGACCTGCAGGTCTACGGGTGACAAAAGTCATAGGATCTTGACGTCTGAAAAACGTTGTAGCAGGTTAATTCTAGTTATAGTATGGTTATAACGACTCACATAGAGAGTTAACAACATTTCAAGTTTACGGGAAAATTCTACTTTAAAAAGGGGTTTTATCTATTTAAAACTACAACCACGTTTATAAGTACAAAATACACACATACTCTCGGTCTTAGGATTTAAGACTACAAGACTTTTTATAAGGAAAATAAGGGATTTTTCTTGAAGCATACATTACCATTACAAACAAATGTTTTCAAACTCTACATCCAAAAGCTTATGAACTCACCAACTTAATTGTTGACATCTTTCAAAACTACTTGTATTCTCAGGAAACCAGTGAAACAGGTAAACAACTGCTTTTGAGGATGGGACGCAAGACGTCAATTTATACATTTTGTCATCACAATGTAATTGATTTTGAAACATGTAAACTCATACTATGGTGCAACTTTTTCAATTATATTTATGATGGTTGTTTTTACTATGAGCACTATTATACTCGTTGTTGTGATACTATACATGAAGTCCTCCACCTCCGGATGTTTCCGCCATCCTTGGTTCGGGGGTGTGACAGATTGGTATCAGAGCATTGTTTATAGTGAACATAGTATATCAAACCACATAAGATATACAAACTATAAACACAAAAGGGACGAAGATTCTCTGATTTAAAGGTTTTTCTGTATATGCATACTTCTAGAAATAATAATAGAGTTATTTTTATGAAAAAGTATAAGTACATACATGTATACCGGTATAGTGTCACGTCTAAGGAAAACGCAAAAGTTCAAAAAAAAGGAGTTGTGCAATGTGAATATGCCTTGGGATATACAATCAAGTCTGGGAGGAATATAGCCTGATCAACTATATTCGTCCGAGAAGTGACTAGTATATGCTAGGGGATAGTCATAGTGGACAACAAGTCTATCAACTTACCAACACCCATACAAGAAACATGTTAAGAATCAAACACAACCGTTAAAATACTATAGGAGTATTTTATGATTAACTAAGCATAATATTTCTAGAATTCTTTATGTGCCCCTTACACCCCTATTCTCGTACAGACGGCATGGCAGAATTTCATTTACCCGGAGACCCCTACTTTCCGAACCAGGGAAACGGTGGTTGGTTAGAAGCAGGGGAGGAGGAAGATCCCGAAGAAGTGTTCGAAGAGGAGCCCGAAGAAGACCCCGAGGAAGACGAAGAAGAAGAGGAATTAGAGGACGAGGAAGAAGAAGAGGAGCCGTAAGAGGAAGTCATTAACCCTCCTTACATCGCCAGGGTGCCTGCGAACCGTTTTGGCTACAACGGGCCTGAGCCCCGTTGGGCAACAGTGATCGAGAGATGGATTTGTCAGCAACGACAATGGTCTCCATTTGGCGATCAACGGGGTTACTACGACCTCAGTCATGGGAGACCGGCCGACAGTGCCCTCCCGGTCGTGATCCAGCATATCACGAACCTTGGGGACCAGAATAGGAATGTGGCGAATCAAGTTCGGGACCTCAACGCTGTTGTAGAAGCATCCGATGCGCGTACCCGAGACCTGGAAAGAGACTTCTACCCCATGGATCAACTCATCGAGGACCTTACCACCGCTCGGGCGGAGGTAAGGGAATACCAGATAAGGCACGCAGCCCTCGAGGAAAGAGTGATCGCGGCCGAACGCCGGATTGCGGAGCTACAGTGAGCCTCGACCTCGTCTCAAGGCCACAGTAGAGCAGCTGATACCACCCCCCTCGAGTAGTGTTGCATTACTCACATTTTGTTATAAACTAGGTTTATGAGTATGCGTTGGGGTTACTCTTCCCTGTAAATAGGTTTAACCCCGTGACTAAGTGATTACACTAGTCAAAGGGTCTATGTGCTGCCAAAAGTTCCTGTTACGTTGATATAATGTAGACCTTCTATAAGGTCAAATTTTCATAAAAACATGTACTGAATTGTATCAATGAAAATTGACATGCATATTATTTTATTGGGAGTTCACCTCAGCTTGCATAACGTAACATTTCAAACGATTTGCTTCTGGTAACTCTGAGATTATTTGATATATACCTCGAGGTTGTGTGTAATTAAGAGGCGATCGACTTAGAAATGGTGAGTCCGCCTTGGATCCTGTTCCTTGTTTGGTTGTGGGCTCAAGGCAGACTCATTAAAGTTCGACGGTCTGTTGAACCTTAGTTACACACAACTAGTATACATTGAGTGGTCTTATGAGTGGATCAGGCATGGAACAAAGATTTCAAGATTTCATTTGATTCATTACTACTAAATTCATAAGTTTATTTATATAGACTCCTGCTATGAATTGTTTGCTACATTCGAAAAATCGGGAAATGCTATACTTGAAAACTAGTAACCATTACTAAAAGCCTCATACTCATTTCGTCTTTGAAATTCTATAACAGAAAGATGCCGCCTCGTAGATCTGCTAGGCGCACTGGCGGAACGCAAACAAATCCACCACCGCCGCCTCCCCAGCATGACCCTGTTATGTTCCAAGCTACGGTCACGACCACGGTGGCAGCTGTTATGTCCCACATCAGCACTGACGGTGCCAGGAGGACAGGGAGCGGTACTAATAACTCCACTCAAGGGGATAGCCAAGGGCGTTCGAGAGAATGTTCCTTTAAGCACTTCGCTAATGGCAAACCCGATTCGTTCAATGGTAGCGGGGGAGACATCGATTTGATGCAGTGGTTCAAGAAGACCGAATCTGTCTTGGAGATCTGTGCGTGCCCCGAAGCGAACAAAGTCAAATTCGCAGCTCGCACTTTCACCGGCAGGGCCCTCACTTGGTGGAACGGCCACGTGAAATCTCTAACTCTCGCAGTGGCTAATTCGATAAGCTGGGAAGATTTGAAAACCATGATGCTAAAGGAGTATTTCCCAAGGGGTGAAGTGCAAAAATTAGAACAAGAACTGTGGAGTCTCAAGATGACGGGCTCTGACCTTGCAACCTACACTACTCGATTCAATGATCTAGCACTCCTCTGTCCGGCGATGGTCACTCCGGAAAACAAGAAGGTGGAACGATATCTCTGGGGACTATCATCCCAGATTCAAGAGAGCGTGTTGGCCTCAAAGCCAACCACCTTTGACAGGGCCAATGAGTTGGCTCAACAACTCATCGATCATCGGGCCAGCCATGTCAATGTGACAAACACCTCCGATCAAGCACGGTGAGGGAACAATAAGGGGAAGTTTTGGGATAATAAAAAGAAGCAACCGGCGCAGGCCCCCGCAAAGAAGCAGAAAACTGTTGCCATCCATGCTGCCACTACTCCTTCCACTCCAGCCCCACTGAGACAATATGCTGGAACCCTTCCCAAGTGCAACAAGTGCAATTTTCACCACAACAGTCCTTGCAGAGAAATGCACTGCAACCGCTGTAACAAAAAGGGGCATACCACCCGTTTCTGCAGGGCGCCTGCCTAACAAGCCAACCCAGCCGCCGACGCCGAAGCAAGCCTAGCCTGTTACGATTGCGGGGAGACTGGGCACTACAAGAGGGATTGCCCAAAGGCTGGGAATGCAAACGTCGGCGGTGTCGGAAGGATTTTGGCCATAGGGCAAGGAGAAGCAAGGGAGGATCCCGTGGTGGTTACCGGTACGTTTCTCCTCAATAACTCATATGCATGCATATTATTTGATAGTGGAGCGGAGAGGAGTTTCGTTAGCCACAAATTCAAACAATTATTAAAACAAAATCCCCAAGCACTAAAAGATACATACGTAGTAGAGATGGCTAATGGAAAAACAGAAAGCACTAATGACATATACTCAGGGTGTACCCTCACTCTAGACAATCACTCATCCAAAATCGATCTATTGCCAGTCTCAATAAAAAGTTTTGACATCATCATTGGCATGGATTGGTTAAGTTCAAATCGTGTTGACATTCTATGTTACGAAAGGGTCGTACGCCTTAATCTACCAAGTGGCGAAACTCTTGTCGTCTACGGCGAAAAACCCAGTGCGAACCTACAAATCATCTCTTGCGTCAAAGCCCAAAAGTACCTCCGAAAGGAATACCACACCTTCTTAGCCCACGTCGTGGATAAGAAACAAGAGGTGAAAAACATCAAGGACATTCCAGAGGTCTGTAATTTCTCTGACGTATTCCCGAAAGACCTTCCCGGAGTTCCACCCGCACGACAAGTCGAATTCCGGATCGACCTAATTCCCGGAGCTACCCCCGTAGCTAGAGCGCCCTACCATCTAACGCCAGCCAAGATGCAAGAACTATCCAGCCAGCTAAATGAACTGCTGAGCAAAGGGTTCATTAGACCCAGTTTCTCGCCTTGCAGAGCACCAGTTCTGTTTGTGAAAAAGAAGGATGGATCGTTTCGCATGTGCATCGACTACCGCGAGCTGAATAAGCTTACCATCAAAAACTGATACCCTTTACCCAGAATCGACGACCTATTTGACCAACTCCAAGGAGCATCTTAATTCTCAAAGATCGACCTGATGTCGGGATACCATCAACTACGAGTTCAGGAGGAGGATGTTCCCAAGACGGCGTTCAGAACTCGGTACGGTCACTACGAGTTTGTAGTAATGCCCTTCGGATTAACCAACGCACCCGTAGTGTTCATGGATCTAATGAACCGGGTGTGCCGGTCTTACCTAGACAAGTTCATGATTGTCTTTATAGACGACATCCTGATCTATTCTAGGAGTAAGGAAGAGCATAGCCAACATCTACGACATGTATTGGAGACTCTAAGGGCGGAGAAATTATATGCAAAATTTTCAAAGTGTGAATTTTGGATCCGATAAGTGGACTTCCTCGGTCATGTGGTTAGCGAGAAGGGGATACATGTGGATCCCTCCAAAATCAAGGCGATTGAGAACTGGTCAGCACCAAGGACGCCTACATAAATCCGCCAATTTTTAGGCCTCGCTGGCTACTACCGAAGGTTCATCCAGAACTTCTCCAAGATTGCCAAACCACTTACCACCCTAACCCAAAAGAGTGTGGCCTTCAGATGGGGAGTGAAACAAGAAATCGCTTTCCAAACTTTAAAGCAAGCCCTGTGCAGCGCCCCGATTTTTTCCCTACCCGAGGGAAATGAAGACTTTGTGGTCTACTGCGACGCATCAAACCAAGGGCTAGGGTGTGTGTTAATGAAACGAGGAAAGGTCATTGCCTACGCATCGAGGCAATTAAAAACGAACGAGGTCAACAATGCCACACATGACCTCGAATTGGGAGCAGTAGTGTTCGCCCTAAAGATCTGGAGACACTACCTTTACGGAACAATGTGTACCATCTTTACCGATCACAAAAGCCTTCAAAACATCCTCAATCAAAAAGAGCTCAACATGAGGCAGAGACGGTGGGTAGAATTACTGAATGATTACGAGTGTGAGCTTTGTTATCACCCAGGCAAGGCCAACGTGGTAGCTGACGCCTTAAGTCGAAAAGAATACTCGGGTCGCCGAGTGAATTCATTAACAATGACAATCCATTTGCACCTGTCCATGCAAATCAAAGAGGCCCAGCGGGAAGCTTTGAAGCCTGAGAATGTGGCAGGTGAGGCTTTAAGTGGAATGGATAAGAACCTAGAAGTCAAGGACGACGGAGCTCGTTATCTCATGAACCGAATTTGGACACCGAAATTGGGCGGGTTCAGGGACGTCGTCCTGAAAGAAGCACACAAAACACGATACTCCGTACATCCCGGTTCAGACAAGATATACTTGGACCTGAAGAAACTCTACTGGTGGCCGAACATGAAAGACGAAATCGCTACATATGTGAGCAAGTGTTTGACTTGTGCCAAGGTTAAGGTAGAATACCAAAAGCCTTCGGGTTTGCTACAGCAACCTGCGATACCCGAATGGAAGTGGGAACGAATAACCATGGATTTCATAACCAAACTACCTAAGACAACGGGTGGTCTTGATACCATTTGGGTGATCGTCGATAGATTGACTAAATCCGCGCACTTCTTGCCAATAAAGGAGACCGACAAGATGGAGAAGTTGACTAGGACGTACATCAAAGAGATTGTACGACTACATGGTGTGCCGATATCCATTATCTCTGACAGAGATAATAAATTCACTTCACGGTTCTGGCAGTCTTTACAGAAAGCTCTAGGGACCAGACTGGACATGAGTACGGCCTACCATCCTCAAACTGACGGGCAGAGCGAAAGAACTATTCAAACACTGGAAGATATGCTAAGAGCGTGTGTGATAGACTTCGGTAAAGCTTAGGATACCCATTTACCACTTATTGAATTCTCATACAACAACAGTTATCATACTTGCATCAAGGTCGCGCCATTCGAAGCTCTCTATGGCCGCAAGTACAGATCACCACTATGTTGGGCTGAAGTGGGAGATACACAGTTAGCAAAAGGGCAAGTCCCTAATAGTACCCTCACTGGCCCTGAAATCATAAGGGAAACTACGGAAAAGATTGTTCAAATTCGAGAAAGACTGAAAGCATCTCGAGATCGACAAAAGAGCTACGTCGATAAGCGACACAAACCCTTGCAATTCCAGGTTGGAGACTGGGTGCTACTGAAGGTCTCATCATGGAAAGGAACGATACGTTTTGGTAAACGTGGTAAGCTAAATCCAAGGTACATCGGGCCATTCGAAATCCTTGCCAGGATTGGACCGGTAGCATACAAACTTCGGCTACCCCAAGAACTTAACAACGTACACCCGAACTTCCACGTGTCAAATTTAAAGAAGTGTCTGTCTGACGAGACTCTTGTGATCCCACTCGAGGAAATTGAGGTCAACGAGAGTCTCCACTTCGTAGAAGAACCGGTAGAAATCATGGATCGGGAGATCAAGAGAACAAAACAGAGTCGCATCCCTATAGTGAAGGTCCGTTGGAACGCTAAACGAGGACCTGAGTTCACCTGGGAATGCGAAGATCAGATGAAACAAAAATACCCACACCTCTTCCCAAACGCCTGAAGTCCCAGTCAAAACGCAAATTTCGGGACGAAATTCCTTCTAACGGGGGGATAATGTGACAACCGTCACTTTCTGGTCGAGTCAGAGTCAAAGAAAGTCAACAAGTCAAACCGGTCAACTCAATTAACCTTTCGTACGTTAGGATTTACATTATGCTTACTTTGTACAACTCGTTATCTTAGTATAAAGTATCACTTTGAGTTTTACAATATTCAGAAAATGTAAAATTTTAAAAGAAGTAAGTATGTGAAATCTCTCCCAAATCTCTCCAACTTTGTGAAATCTCTCCCAATTCTCTCCAAGTATGTGAAATCTCTCCCAAATCTCTCCAAGTATGTGAAATCTCTCCCAAATCTCTCCAAGTACCTTCTTAGTCCAGAATTTCCTTATGAGGAACCCTGAACCACTTCATAAGGAACCCTGACACTCCTGATTCCGGGCGGACGCTCCTAACTTCCAAACGCTCCTGACACTCCTGACTCCGGACGGACGCTGCTGACTCCGGACGCTCCTGACACTCCTGATTCCGGACGGATGCTCCTGACTTCCGAACGCTCCTGACACACCTGACTTATGCCAACCTTGAAGAGTTAGAACACATTTTTTTATGAAAAATGTCTAAGACTCATTATTTTATTCATAAAGTAATCATCCACTTTGTGTCCCTATTCACACCTTACCTAGTCAAATCATTGTCCTTTGTCAACTCATCCCAACACTCCATCAGAATTTTCTTAACCAAATCCACCCAAGAGATCTTATTCCTCACCTTCAAGGTCTCATTTGCCTCCACCAAAACCACACTACTCTCTCACCCTCTTTCACAGTCACGATTTTCTTGGCAAGAAGTGCTCTTGAGTTTTCCTCCAATCTTGGTAAGTTCCTTCATTCAGCTTCTAAATACTCTACATTTCTTCATACAAATCATGGATCATTTACACAAATATCGTCACATTTGTTCTTAGGATCATCAAACCTTCAAGCATCCTCCAAGTTTTCTTGACTTGAAACTCCCATTTCCTCAACCTTCCACCTCATAGAATCACTCAAGGTGAGTTCATACCCCTACATTTTCATGTTTTCTTCAAGTTTTAGGGGGGGAATACAAGTTAACACACCTTAATATAACTCAAACTCATACTTCAGCTTTTAACAGAAAAGTTGAGTCATATTCACGGACTGTTTTGACCATCTTAAACTTAATATCTTTCAAAACTGTTTCATATGCAAGTATTTCTGGTTTGTATCTTTCTAATGACTACTTGCACACCTCCATACGATTTTTCTACAATTTATGGTGAATTTTATAAAACTGTCTATCATTTCCGAAACGAATTCGGACCAGTCTGTGAATATGAACATTTTCACATAAGTTAGACACTTCTAAAAATCATACTAAAAATTATGGATAAACTAGACACATTTTCTAAACTCTCAAAGTTTACGGATTCAGTTTTCGACTTCGTATGATTTTTCTAAAACAGTGCAGAAATGTTAAAAACTAGTTCACAACTTACAATTTTCATAACACTATGTAACATGTTGAGAAAAGTGTTTGTCTTTGATGACTTTATAATTTACACATGTTTTCTGTTAAATTATGGTTAAATAACAGAAATTTACTTCCTGAATTGTAAGAGTCCTTTCACATTACAAACATACAAGATAAAACATAAGAAGCATAGTTATGCATTACTAAACATGCTACATGTAAACTCGTTCACATAAGTTGTGAGACGATTCTTCAATTGTACTCTTAGAGTACGGGTTAAAATTCCTGTAAGTTATAACCAGAGTCTCTTGTAGGGAGAGCGTGATAATTGTGTATAGATATATATTGGGATTGACACCCCACACATCGCTGCTAGCTACAGTAGGGCCTGCAGGTCTACGGGTGACAAAAGTCATAGGATCTTGACGTCTGAAAAACGTTGTAGCAGGTTAATTCTAGTTATAGTATGGTTATAACGACTTACATAGGGAGTTAACAACATTTCAAGTTTACGGGAAAATTCTACTTTAAAAAGGGGTTTTATCTATTTAAAACTACAACCACGTTTATAAGTACAAAATACACACATACTCTCGGTCTTGGGGTTTAAGACTACAAGACTTTTTATAAGGAAAATAAGGGATTTTTCTTGAAGCATACATTACCATTACAAACAAAGGTTTTCAAACTCTACATCCAAAAGCTTATGAACTCACCAACTTAATTGTTGACACTCTTTCAAAACTACTTGTATTCTCAGGAAACCAGTGAAACAGGTAAACAACTGCTTTTGAGGATGGGACGCAAGACGTCAATTTATACATTTTGTCATCATAATGTAATTGATTTTGAAACATGTAAACTCATACTATGGTATAACTTTTTCAATTATATTTATGATGATTGTATTTACTATGAGCACTATTATACTCGTTGTTGTGATACTATACATGAAGTCCTCCACCCCCGGATGTTTCCGCCATCCTTGGTTCGGGGGTGTGACAATGCCACTTTGGTAGCATCTCTCTCATGTTCCCTAAAGTCATCGATCTCCTCTGGAGTAGCAGTAGACTCATCAATTTCCTTCAGCTCCTTCTCGAGGACATATTCGTTGTCCTCGTAACGCGTGACCATCCTGATGTTCCTAATCCAATCATTAAAGTTTGAACCATCAAAGATGACTCTCCCATAAAGGGTCATGAGAGAGAAGGAGCCGGTAGGGTTTGAGCCAGAAGCAGCATTGTTGGAAGACATCTGAAAAGAAGAAAGACAAGTTTAGATTAGATATAGAATCCTTAATAAGACACCCAAATGTAATATTAAGGCTAGGACCCAACACAATACTTTATAACGTGGAAGAGGGATGTCGTAATCCAAGCTATAAAATATTTGAAGGTAGGCGAATGACGATTCACCAATTTCCACCATGAAAAACGAAATAAATTATTAGGTTTTAATTGGATTGAAACTCCTAGATTCTTTTGAGATTCATTGAACTTTTCAATGGCATGTTTAAATCTCGATTGTGCCCTCTCTAGTTTGTGACTGGGATGTCGAGGATCACAAACAAGGTGTGAATAACCATGCAAATTTAGTTGGTACCCTTAATCTTTATCACCTAATCAATGTGTCGGTTACCTACATGTGCTCCACCGATCTATGATAAACATTAAGTCACCCTTTGCCACTCTTACTAGTCCATGTTAGTGTGCCGGTTACCCACACACGCTCCACCAACGACTTGGTAAGGTACAAAGTGTAATTTCATGGGATAGCACCAATTTCACATTTTCTTAAAGTAACTAAGATTGTGAATTTATAAAAGGTTTAGTTACTTTATATTTTAATTATACTTTTAATGAAGATTATAGTACTTGTCCTACCCGTTCGGCTAACGACCCTCCACCAGTCACGGAAGCGGTGGGTGAGAGTGGACACCCATTAAGCTGCCATTTTATAGGCAACAACCTTATACCCCCCTTATAGACCGGATTCGTGAATGAGGCCTACTAACGGTAAAACTGACTTGCTCTTATACATACATATATATATATATATATATATATATATATATATATATATATGTGTGTGTGTGTGTGTATATATATATATATATATATATATATATATATATTATTAACTTATAATACTATAAAGTATAAGGGTTGAATTTTAACTTTTAAAACTCTAGGGTTTGGAATTAAAGTTTTCTAAAGTGACTTTACAAATTCCAAAACTTGAGGGCAAGTTTTGAAACTATTCAAAACCTTTCATATTCAATAACTTATGAGTTTTTAATAACTTTAAGGAAAGACTTTTGGAATTCCATAACTTGAGGACAAGTTATGGAGTCCATTAATTGGAATTAAGATCAAGAATTACACTAACA
Organism: Lactuca virosa; assembly: GCF_052849685.1. Lineage (NCBI taxonomy): Eukaryota > Viridiplantae > Streptophyta > Magnoliopsida > Asterales > Asteraceae > Lactuca > Lactuca virosa. Next base: position 471,937,732 of record NC_136429.1, on the reverse strand, counting down.
CACAATTTGCAAATAATTCTTATGATCTACTAAAACTCATAAGCATGAACATTCATATCAACAATTTCAAGATTCATATAAACATATATAAAACTTGAAAATTTGATAATAACCATTGTAAATGGATTAGCATAATCATTACACCATCAAAAACAGGTTTTATAAGTCCAAAAAAGTTTAGGGTAATGATTCTAGTCCATTTCCAGCAGCAAAACTTGAAAATCTGCACACAGGGCCTCCTACTCGTCGAGTGCAAGAACCTACTCGACGAGTAGGATGCATTTGCATTTGGAATCTATCACAGCCCAAAACCAAAACGACGGAAACGTTCTGGGGCGGAGGACGTCATGTTTACTATCACAAGACATGCATCATAGTAAGCAAAGTAATAAACAACCATTTCATTAGAAAGAAAGTGTTTACAAAGTATGTGATTCACATAACATAGAATACATAGCAAATAACAAAAAGACATGAAGCTATACTGCTCCATCTTCTGAAACCCAGTGCGCGAACCTGTCTACTGGTCTCCTGAGAATACAAGTTATTTTGAAAGCGTAGATCAACATTTAAGCTGGTGAGTTCATAAGATTTTAGTGATGTAGTAAGTAGTAAGAAGGTTTGTAGAAAGTTGTAGTAAGTTGTAGTAAGTTCTTGTTTAGAAAAGTTTGCCTGTTCCTCCAGAAAATCCTATATTTCCTGCTTTGATGAAAGATAAGTAAAAATGACTCTACAGTCCTTTCTATGAGTATTAAATGGATACAAGTTATATAAAACCCAGAGTAAACAAACAATCGGTTGTGTGTATCTGCCCTAAGCCCACAACCAAACAAGGAACAGGAAATGAGGTGGAAGACACACATCCCATTGTTTGTTAGATCATCGTTGTATACAACCCCTGCGTATTCACTCAGTACTCACGGAGTTAACTTTAATAGTTCCTTTATATTTGATGAAAAGATCCTTTAAGAAAACCCTTATTTCTTATAATAAAATGATAACCACAGTAGTTCCTTCTATAATCACTTAGTTTATACTAGTTATATATAATCTAATATCGAACAGATAGTTAATTGTGTGAATCTGCCCTAAACCCACAACCAAACAAGGAACAGGGAATAAGGCGGAAGGCACATATCCAACTACCTATCGGATATTAATTATATATAACCCTGATGTATAAACTAAGGTATTATAGAATTAACCACCTAAGGTCCTTTAAGTTTTGTTGGTTTAATAAAATGGATTAAACCCTTTACTGGTTAAGTTTCTAGTTTTGTATACCAAAAGTTCTTCATTTGAAAAGTATATTTTGTACTAGAAAATGGTACATTGAATTAGTATCCTATGACCTGACCCATACATGGTACCACTTATGATTACTTGGTGTATACGGAACATATATTTAGCTAAGCTCGGATAGATAGTAGGCTGGGTGTATCTGCTCTAAGCCCACAACCAAACAAGGAACAGGAAATGAAGCGGAAAGCACACATCCTACTACCTGTCGGACCCGATTAATATATATCACTGAATGCATACACTAAGAAATCATAAAGTTAGCATTATAGATCCATTTCTACTGAATGTACTAGACTAAACTGTTCTGTGTCTCGTTTGTAAAATGTAAGTTTTCGCTAGTTTATAACTATCTTGACTCGAAAATAGTTTGTATTAGCTTTCAAGTGGAACTGTCACTTACTGAAAGTAATGGGAATTTATAAGTACGCAGTTGTCTTTTGAATTGACATCATGTAGTACTAATTACCTTAAAACATGTTTGTTTTAGTAAGGTCATAATGTGAAGGCTAGTACCCATACTATACGCTCTCCCTATCAAGAGATTCTGGGAACCAAACGCGATTGCAGTAAACAATTGCTAGCCGTGTAATTCACATTAAAGTTATATGATCATGTATACCCAATTTAACTATCACCTTTTGTTAAGAACAATGAGTTAGTGATTCATTGGTATAGTTAGATCTTGTAGTTGTTCTATACTATAGCATCTTAGTATGTTCGTTCCGTTATAGTATCTTAGTATGTTCTCTTTGAAGTATTGTATCTACCTCCCTGTTTCTCTTTATGTTATCGTGTATTGTATCTACCTCCTTGTTTCTCTTTATAGTATGTTCTAGCATCTAGTATGAACTGAACCTCTAAACTATAACCCTTATAGTTTACTAGTATTTTACTTGAACTGTTATTGAAAAGACTCATTTTACTACTAAGTTATGCTTGTACTTTAAAAACGGAGTTTTGTTAAACTATAAAGTAACATAACTTTAAAAGAGTTTTTAATGTTTTGACTACTTATAAATGACATAAGTAATCTTTTGGAAAATGTTTGTAACAACCAATTACAAAATTATCATTGTGTTCAACTTGTATTCCCCCCCCCTTAAAAGCATTTAAAACAGTTTAAAAGATTGATTACGGGGTATGAACTCACCTTATGTGGGTGATTCAAACGAATATGCGCGTAAGGATGAGAAGTTCCACGAATGAAGTCCCGAGACACAACAAGTCCTAAATGACATATATTGGCATGAATATAGTGTTTATAAGGAACTATATGAAAGGAAACACCTCTAGGGACTAGGAAACACTTTGACCAAGTGTTAGAATCACATGTGATTCATCTAAGGGATGTTTAAGGCCAAGAAATGGTGTTTACGGCCATGGAGCTTTGGGCCGTAAACTCAAGGTAAAAGGTTCATAAGTGGGTGTTTGAATGGTAGGGAAGCTTGAGGGACGATTGCTCTACACAAGGATGAGCAAAACTAACTTATTGGAAGGTGTTGAGGTGTTTACGGCCACACCAAAAGTGTATGACCGTAAACTCACCAAATGGTCTCATTTTGGGTCTTAAAGGGAAGGGTTCTCAAAGGTTCAAGTGTCCCAAAGATTAGCTAATGTAAAGAAGTGTTTAGGGTTCAAAACTTGGCTATAATTAGGGTTTAAGGCCAAGGGAGATGTTCTTTGGCCGTAAACTCTCATTTATGTTGAGTTTGGTGATGTTTCAAGACTATGATCTAACATCTAACATGGTAAACTAGAAGATGGATGGAAAACTCACACTTTTGAGGCCTTAGATGAGTTCACGGCCACCAAGAACAAGTGTGTGTTCTTAGTGTTCTTGGTGAAAGTTGAAGATCTAGCAAAATGTTGATTTCAACGGATGAAATCAAAGAGTGATTCATGAGAGAGAAGAGTAATCAACAACTAGAGGGAAGAATCACTTACTTTTTGAAGATCGCGAATGAAAATCTCGATGATACTTGAGAGAGAATGGAAATGTTCTTGAGGTGTAAGTGAAATAATGAAGGAAAAGTGAAGGAATGGTGACTTATAGGGGAGTTTACGGCCAGCCATGACTTTATGGCCGTAAAATCATGAGTCTTGGACGTGAACTCCTTTTTAGTGGTCTTATGGCTTGAATGTTGCACGGTGTCTCTAGCAGGTACATTCTAACACTCATTCCTTAAGTGTACTAGGCTTAAAACTCCTTAGAATGACCTTTAACAAGGCTAGAACTCATTTGAAATGAGTCTGACACACAGTTGAGTTGAATGGTTGGACTATACAAGGCAAGAATTTTCGGGTTGTCATAGACTCGTCGAGTCCCCCAATGGACTCGGCGAGTCCACTACACAGTGAACAGAAAAATCGATTTTTTTAAGCAGTTTGCATCAAATACAAAGAAAACAAGCCAAGGCTCTGATACCACTGATGGGTTTTGAGCATTCTAACACTTCTATGGTTTACATGCAACCCTAGAAACCTTGGATCTATGTTTTCTCTAATATTCATGCAAATTTTATTTTTCCATGGTTCTCATCCTAACTAGCAATGCATGGGGTACTTGTAATATAAAAACTAGTAGAATGACATACCTTTCTTGTAGCTTGGATTCCTTAAGACCTTGTGAGCCTAGCACCCTAAATATGATGCCTCAAATGTTTCACACAACACCACAACTCTTGGAATTACTTGAGAGAAGAACACTTTAATCACAAAATCGGCTAGCCCTCACCCTTCTTAGTCTTAGTGCCGATTTTACTCCATATGAGGTTCTTTATATAGTGTGTCACACGTAGGGTTACACCATGTAAACCCTAATGTGTATGGCTTTTTATTTCCCTCATGATCCTTGGGTTATAACCTCCATGGAGCATCCATGGAGCACCCAATGGGTCCTATCCCAATCTAGTGAATCATGAACCATAAGCCCACTATATAAGAATGAATGATTTACAAATCAATCCCCATATATTTAATTAGTCTCTTTTGATCACAAAATTAATTCCAAATTAATTCTTGATCAATACTAATTAAATAATATGATTTCATATTAATATATTAGGACTTATAATATATTAACAAATCATAAGTGTCCTTTTTCTCATTTTCTCTATCCAATTGTTATGATGCCATGCAACCCAAATCGACCATGCCAAACTGGGTCATGTACATACTAAATATAGTTATGGACTTAGACACCTTATCCAACAGTAACATACTTGTCTTAGTCGGACTCGATTTGATATGACCTCTAGGGTCGGAATAACAATCGTCTTCTCAGTCATTATCGAAATGATGGTAACGACATACTTGAACAAAACGGAATCAATTACTAGCTTCTTGGTAATCTTTTGACTTTCCATGATCCAAGTGTGAGTCTTATGCTTCCGGTAGTATAGGCCTCTACTACCATTCACACCTACTCAAACTCGTTCCAAGTATTGTCTCGTAGTTTTCCAAGTCACCATACAAGGAAATCACATATCAACTTAACGCATCAGATAACAAAATGAAGGTTTTATATTATTCCTTGAAATGATTACACAGGTGTTCAAGTTCACCCAAGACTATGCCTCTAATAGGCTACACCATATGATACTATCTACATGGCTTCTTCATAACTTGATCTTCGGATATCCATCCTCACTCCTGAGTCCTTGCATTGTCAGCTGCTTCGTCAAGGATCATGTGTAATGCCCTAGGCTTTGGCGGTTCTTCTGGCCTTGCTGCTTCATTTTTCTTTGGGCGGTCTCTAGACATGTGCCCCTTGCCTCCGCATCCATAGAGTACCTTATCATTTTGTGTACAATCCTAGGAATAGTGACCGATCCTCCCACACTTGTAACATGTTACTTATTCATTGCATCTTCCGAAGTGCTTCTTCTTACACTTTTCACGCCACTTGGCTCCATACCTTTGGTCATCCAGGTTAGACTTCGAGAATTTTCCCTTCTTATCAGGTCTTGAGGATCCTTCAAGCTTCCTCTTCTCGCCAACTTCAGCTTTCCCCAGACCCTTTTCCTTTATTTCGGTCTCAACATTCTTGGCTGCCTAGATGGCGGCTTTCAAAGTGGTTGCTTGCTTGACCATTGGACCAAAGTCGGCTGGTAATCCATAGGAAAACTTGTTGACCTTGGAGCGTTCAGTTGGAACTAAGTAAGGAACAAGCTTCATCTTCTCCGTAAAACTTTCAGCGTACTTAGTAACGCTCATTCTTCCGTTCTTTAGGTTCTGAAACTCGTTGTTGATCTCTAGTAGATCCTGCTCAGAGCAGTACTGCATTTTTAGTTGTATCAGGAGATCTTCCCAAGACATCTTGCTTGCTTCTTCTTTGGGCATCGTATTAGCTAGTAGATTCCACCAGCTTAGTACTCTATACTTTAATTTCCTGACTGCAAAGTCGGTTTTCTGCTTGTCGCTACAGTCACAGCTCTTAAACACCATCTCCATTTCGGAGATCCAGTCCATAACCTCTACAGGTTTTGGGCTTCCCGAAAGACTTGATGATTTTTCACCCAAGAAATTCTTATACATTCGCCCATCCTTGTCATTCCCCCCCTCCGGTCCATTCCTCCTTGCCCTTTGGGTTCCAGCTTGGCTCACAGTGCGGCTATAGTTTCCTTCCTCCGATTACTCGACGATTAGCTCATGTTGCATAATGGGTACGGTAGGTTCGTCCCTATTTTATTGCAACATTTGCCTCATCTCTTCTCTTTGCTCAGCCAACATAGCCCGAATTGGCTCGTACTCCAGCCATTATGATTGGCTTTGGTGCAGCTACTACTATTTGTACTTGCTCAATCACTTGGGGTTGAGGATGTTGATTCCTATTTCCTTTTGCGTTTCCGACACCGCTTCGGGTTCTTGCCATTTCGATCTATACACCAAATCAGACGTTCGGTGCGAAATGAGGAGAATTAAGATAGGAAAGATTTTATTTACGATTGATGTGTAAATCTCCCTATTACTTCAAAAAGTTACATGCCAGTTCTAATACTGTAATTAAACGTTTAGAAATCTGAACACATAAAGTTTCCAGATCCGGTCGGAAATAGACCATAGATCCGATCAGACGATAGCATCATAAAACATCACAATTCATTTAGCACATAAAAGCATGTTAGGCATTTTCCATAAATTAGCTAGTGCTTGTGTCTATTAAGGTGTATTACCTAAAATTTATTAGACACACTCCTCACGATCATTGCTTAGGATTCTAAGTTTATGTCTAGAAATAAATCCTTATTCCTTGTTCGCTTAAACTAATGTTTGATACCAACTGTGACATCCCCATTTTTACGGCCAGAAAAAACCGATTTGTTTATGCTTTATTTTGAAAATCAGAGTATCTTTTAAACAAATATGTTGCAGAATTTGTTCCCAGAAAAACATGATAAATATCTTATCAAAGCATTTCCGAAGAAATGTATTTTATTTCTTTTGGGATGTCATCGTCAATACAGAACATAAGCATAAACAGACCTTACTTTCATTATCACTAGTGATTTACATCTCCTTAATCTCTCAATGTAATGTAACTTCATATCGACACCTGTGATACAAATAAACTGAGTGGGTCAGGTTGGGAAACCTGGTGAGTACATATGGTTTTCAACCCATAATAATATAATTATTATGTTTATTCATCAAACAGTTAAACCAATAACCCATCCCTAATATCTTCTTTATTCTTAAGGGTCTACCCTAAGAATCATTTATCCTACGTTCGTTCAATCCGAAGTCCATTGCTTCCAGGGTTTAAACGACAGTCACTAAGTCCATAGCTGCCAATGCTCATTCGTAAACAACTAAATCCATAGCTGCTAATCTTCATTTATCAGGCACTAAGTCCATAGCTACCAGCGTTTATCTAACAGGTACTAAGTCCATAGCTACCAACATTTCTCTAACAGGTACTAAGTCCATAGCTACCAGTGTTTATCTAATAGGCACTAAGTCCATAGCTGCCGATGTTATTTATTAGGCACTAAGTCTATAGCTGCCAATGTTTAATCATACCATCTTTCATCTCTCATCGTTCATCTACCCATGTTTTACCCAACATATTCGTAGATATAAAATACATATACAGTTTAAATCATTTAAAACATGTATAAAATCGTTCGTCCAACATAGAAAGCAAGTATTCAAATAATATGCACACATAGCACGTAATTTATATAAAATACGTCAGATCTATGTGTAAGATGAAAGTAACTATGCACTCACTTGTTAAGGTGGTGATTCTGAATTCAGACACCGCTTCGCTTCTATTAATTTATTTTCCTTCGACGAAACCTAGTATCATTACCACTAGATTTTAATCTAATATTTACCGTGACTAATTATTAGTCTTAGTATTATTATTATTATATAAGCGTTAAACAATATTTTCCAACCACTATGTACAGACAGGGGCCAGACATAAAAAATCGGAGGGCAGGACCATTTTGGCATATAGAACTTCTGAAATCTAACAACCCTATGCGACCCTTTAAACAAGATTCCCCGTACGGCGAGTAGTTAAAAGATATTATAATGACACTTATATAACTCATAATAATAGCCCAAATATTTATTATAAGGTCCTAATAGCATTACTTTATTTAAATAAAAACTATACTTAAAGTAAGGTAAGCGTATCTCATTTACAGCGGGTTTTTTCTCAAAACCGGGTTTCGCTGAAGCAGAGTTTTAGAGCCGAAAAGCTCTACTTCTCGGAGCCTTCGGGCGCTTCGGGGCTTTCCTCTAGTGCCTTGAGGCTACTATGGCTTTAGGAGGGGTTTTGTGAGTCTAGAGAGAAGTTAGAGAGGGAAAGAAAGGCTTATGGTGTGAAGAAAATATGAAGAGTTCATCTCTTATTTATATGGGTTTTATCGTAGAGTAGACCCTAAGTTTTGTCTGTATCTTCCACGTACGAGCTTCGTTTTCTAAGTTATTTATATCCACGTATTGGTATTTACGAGTACTACAACTTTCATTTAGACCCCGTCGGCTAATTCTCATTATATCTCATATTTACAAAACTGTATCGAATTCGCCGCACTCGAAGAGTAGAGACTAAGTTTCATCCATATCTTTAACATAAGAGCTCTATTCTCGATGTTATTTATATCCACGCATTGGTATTTATGAGTACTATAACTTTCATTTAGACCCCGTCGGCTAATTCTCATTCTATCTCAGATTTACAAAACTGTATCGAATTCGCCGCGCTTGAAGAGTAGAGACTAAGCTTCATCCATATCTTTCGCATACGAGCTCCGTTTTCGACTGTATTTTTATCGTTTAATTCCTATTAACGATATTTTCATTTCCCGTTAAGATTATTTTGGCTAAAAATTGACCGATCTAAAATTCGAATTTCCGGGCTGTGCACTGTTATGCTAAATCTTAAAAAATCGAAACTTCCTCATACGAAGTCAGATTTGGACATTCTTTTTATGCACGCTCTCGGTTTAATGTATACTATGAATTTTTTTAGATCACTAAGGCTCAAAAGTATTTTATCAAAAATTCAGTTTTTACGTTATGCGGTGTTGTGTCGGTTTAGCCGTAAAACTTTGACGGGTCATAACTTCTTTGTTATAACTCGGATTTCGGCGTTCTTTATATGTACGGAACCCTGGTGACATTTGCTACAACTTAGTTAAGATTATCCATTCTAAATAATCTTCCATCAAAAAGTCATTTTTGACGCTTATTGTCTCTAAATTGACTAGCCCGAATCTGTGGGCGTTACACTCTCTTCAACAGGGCTGCGCAGGGTATGTCGCCTATGTTATGGACAACCGAAAGGCGGGTAAGGTGACGGTGAGTGATGTACCAGTGGTGAGAGAGTACGTGGATGTATTCCCGGAGGAGCTGTCTGGGATACCTCCGGAGAGACAGGTAGAGTTCAGGATTGACCTGGTCCCTGGTGCGGCCCCAATAGCCAAGGCACCGTATCTGTTGGATCCTCCCGAGATGCAGGAGTTATCTACACAACTACAGGAGCTGTTAGACAATGGATTCATCAGACCGAGCAATTCACCCTGGGGATCCCCGATCCTGTTTGTGAAGAAGAAGGACGGGTCACATCGCATGCACATAGACTATCGGGAGCTGAATAAGGAAACAATGAAGAACCGTTGCCCACTCCCGACGATTTATGATCTTTTAGACCAGCTTCAGGGGGCATCTTGGTTTTCCAAGATAGATTTACGTTCAGTCTACCATCAGATGAGGGTCAGAGACAAGGATATGCAGAAGACTGCGTTCGAGACTCGTTATGGCCACTACGAGTTCGTGGTGATGCCCTTCGGGATCACCAATGCTCATGTCGCGTTCATGGACCTCATGAACCGTGTATGCAGACAGATGATGGATCGGTCTGTGATAGTTTTCATCGATGTCATCTTGGTTTACTCCAAGACGCAGGAGCAGCATGAGGAGCACTTGCGGGAGGTGTTGGATACCCTGAGGAGGGAGAGCTTGTAGGCCAAGTTCTCCAAGTGTGAGTTCTGATTGCGCGAGGTGCAGTTTCTTGGGCACCTTGTCAACCAGAACGGTATTTTGGTCGACCCGGCCAAGGTGGAGGCCGTGATAAGATGGGTGGTTCTGAAGTCTCCATCTGAGATTCGGAGTTTCCTGGGATTGACGGGCTATTACCGGAGATTCATTCAGGATTTTTCCAAGATAGTCGTACCCCTGACCCGGCTGACGAAGAAAGCTGTTGTATTTCGTTGGGGGCCTGAGCAGCAGGCAGCGTTTGAGACATTTAGGCAGAGATTATGCAAGGCGCCGATCCTCGCCCTGCCAAGGGCGTGGAGGATTTTATGGTATACTGCGATGCGTCTATCTCAGGGCTGGGCACGATATTGATGTAGAGGGGGCATGTCATCGCCTATGCTTCGAGGCAGTTGAAGCCTCATGAGGTGAACTACTCGACACACGATTTGGAGTTAGGGGCGGTTGTCTTTGCCCTCAAGATTTGGCGACACTACCTCTATGAGGTCCGATGTACCATTTTCACGGACCACAAGAGTTTGAGGTACCTCATGGTTCAGCTGAATCTAAACATGAGGCAGCGTCGGTGGCTAGACGTGGTAAAGGATTATGATTGTGATATCCTCTACCACCCGGGAAAGGCCAACGTTGTGACCTATGCGCTTAGTCGCAAGGCAGCCCCGATTAGAGATATATGCTTGAGGATGACAGTAGTGACTCCACTGTTGGAGCAGATCCGAGAGGCCCAATAGGAGGCTATGAAGGAGGAACATCGAAAGAGCGAGCGTATTGTGGGGCATGTTTCCTCCTTCGACTATGATAGTCGTGGGTTATTGACACTACACCGTAGGGTGTGGGTTCCGTATCATGGAGGTGTGCGCCAGGTGCTGATGGAGGAGGCACACAAGTCCAGGTTTTCTATTTATCCCGGGGCGACAAAGATGTATAGAGATCTTTGTCCTGATTACTGGTGGCCCTGCATGAAGCGGGATGTAGCTTGGTACGTCGAGAGATGCCTGATCTGGAGGAAGGTCAAGGCCGAGCACCAGAGGCCTCACGGCAAGACGCAGCCGTTGGACATCCCCATGTGGAAATAGGAAGATATTACCATGGATTTCATCACCAAGCTTCCCAGGACTGCGCGAGGAGTGGATTCCATATGGCTCATCTTGGATCGGTTGACCAAGAGTGCCCATTTCATACTTTAGCACTGCTTTTCACCCGCAGACGGATGGTCAGAGCGAGCGGACCATCCAGACATTGGAGGATATGCTGCGGACATGCGTATTAGACTTCGGTGGTAGCTGGGATACCTATCTTCCATCGGCTGAGTTCTCCTACAACAACAGCTATCACGCGAGCATCGATCACCCTCACTTCGAGATGTTGTATGGGAGGAAGTGCAGGACCTCGATATGCTGGGGTGAGGTTGGGGCAGAGAGTTATGAGGAGTACCGAAGTGGTACTCAAGACGACGGAAAGGATCCAGCAGGTCAGGAGCAGGCTTCAGACTGCTCAGAGTCGGCAGAAAAGTTATGTCGACAAGCGCCGTTAGGACCTGGAATTCCAGGTCGGGGATATAGTTCTCCTGAAGATGTCACCTTGGAAAGGTGTCATCCAGTTCAGGAAGCGGGGCAAGTTGGGCGCCAGGTACATTGGGCCTTTCAGAGTTATGGAACTGGTGGGCAAGGTGGCATATAGGCTAGATCTGCCAGCCGAACTTAGTCAAATTCATAGCACCTTTCATGTCTCTCAGCTACGGAAGTGTCTGGTAGACGACTCAACGGTGGTACCACTAGAGGACATTCAGGTGGATGACATCCTGAACTACATTGAGTGACCAGTAGCTATCCTCGACAGGAAGTCGAAGGATCTAAGGAACAAGAGGGTCGAGCTGGTAAAGGTGAAATGGCAACACCGCAAGGGCTCAGAATGGACTTGGGAGCCGGAGGACGAGATGAGAGAGCATTACCCCGAGCTTTTTCCGGATGCAGCAGCAGACTTCGAGGACGAAGTTGTAACACCCGGTTCCCAGTACGTATTTTAAATTTAAATAATTGCATATTTTACACTGGGACTCGGCGAGTTGGAGGACCAACTCGTCGAGTAGACTTGACTTTGGACGTGGACTTTAAGTAACCTACTCGACGAGTCGGGAGCCCGACTCGGCAAGTAGGTCTGTCCTGATAAAACCCTAATATTTAGGGTTTGCACCCTATTTAAACGCCTTATCTCGTCCCAATCCAGCCTCCATCGCCTCTTTCAGTCCAGTGAAGCCCTAACTTGAAACCTAAAGCATTTAGAGTGTTCTTGAGCCATTTTTGTGTGTTTTTGGTTGTTTGAAGCTTGAAGAAGGAAGTGGAAGCTTGGGGTTCCAGAAGAAGCAAGTAGATCCATAGGTTTTGCTTCATTTCCAGTTCATTCATGGTAAAAAGCTTCAACCTTGACCATCTATCTCTTAGATCTCTAGTTAGGGCAAGTTTCTACCTTTTCTAAGCTTTTGTAGAGCCACATTCGGGTTTTTGTGGTCCTAAGGGGTTATGACTTTAGATCTGGAACCATTAAGGGTTCATATGGCATAAAGGTGCCAACCTTATTGCCATAAGAGCCCCATGCATTTTGTAGACTCCATTTTTGGACCTTTTGGGCTTGAAGACCCATGCATGTACGTAAATTTTGTAACTTTACGTGTAATATGGACCCTAGGAGGTCAGATCTATGTTTTGGATGCATCAAGACCAACTAAAATCGACTAAATAGTTGTGGACATGGAGGGACTCGGCGAGTCGCTCATACGACTCGGCGAGTCGGGTCACAGTTTTCCCCAAACCCTTCTGATAATGGACAAGGTGTTGAGTTAGAAGAGCACTTAGCCGGTTGGGCTCATTGTGGACCTGGAGATCATGGAACTCGGCGAGTTCAAGAATAGAACTCGACGAGTTCAAGACAAGTCCTAACTACATGAAGACGAACTCAACGAGTTCATATGGAACTCGGTGAGTCCATGACTATTGGTGTCTTCTTGCATGAAGAAGGACTCGACGAGTTCAAGGATAAACTCGGCGAGTCAGTTGAAGAAGGTCCCGACTTTTGTATGAAGGAGAACTCGGCGAGTGCGTGCAAGACTCGGCGAGTAGGGACGATGTTTTAGTGTTTTGAGGATTCGGGGACTCGGCGAGTTGAGTCAACCAGGCGTTGAATTTGACCCAGAGTTGACTTTGACCAAGATGTTGACCTTGACTGTGGCTTTTACCTGAGCAACCCTTGAAAGGGTTAAGATTATGAAATGGTAATTAAGGAAGGTTGTTATGTGTAGGAGTTTGAGAGGAGTCGGTTCTAGCGCCGAGGACAGTTCAGTTACTGCACGACATTAAGGTGAGTTATCTTCCAGTAGAAATGGGTTTACGACACCAAGGCCGGCCCACTAGTAAGAGTTATAGTAGAGATAATTGTCTTCGTGATAATTATATGGTATGTTGTTATTGTTGGATTAATGTCTAAGTCCATAACTATATTTGGTATGTACTTGACCCGACCCGGCATGGTCCATTTGGGTTGCACTTCACCGGCACAATTTATATGGATAGTCTTTTGAGAATAGTATATTTATGATTTATATTAATATATTATAAGTTCTAATATATTAATATGGAATCATATTATTTAATTAGTATTGATCAAGAATTAATTTATAATTAATTAAGTGATCAAAAAGAACTAATTAAATATGGACTCTTATATATATATGGAATGGGCCAAGTTCATTTAGGTTGGGCAAAGCTTTCATGGATGGTCCATGGAGCTTTTAACCCATGGATCCTATATAAATGAAAGGTCATGGGTATTAGGGTTTACATGGATGTAACCCTAATCCTCCATAATATATAAAGGGGTCCTTGGCTGACAAAATTGGCACAAGGGTGTGAAAATAAGAGTGGGCCGATTTTAGTGTGCATACATATTCTCTCAAGTTCTTCCAAGGTGTTTTGGTGATTTGTGATTCCATTTGAGGCTTCCACACTATTGTGGCTAAGCTCTTAAAGCTTGAAGACATCAAGCTACATCAAAAGGTATGTCATCTAACTAGAACTTTGTAGTATAGGTGCTTCATAATATACTAGTTAGGATGAAACCTTGGAATAGTTAATATTTGCATGTATAATAGAGAAAACATAGATCCAAGGTTTATAGGGTTGCATGTACACTATAAGAGTGTTAGAATGCTCAAAAACCCAACAGTGGTATCAGAGCCATGGGTTGTTTTCTGTGTTATTGATGCAAATGTTTTATTTTCAAAGTTGGAAAAAAAAAAAGAAAAAAAACATGACGTTTGTCAAATTTTAAGATAATTACTTGTTTTTGTGAAAAACTAATTATTTGTAAAATTTGAATCATTTGCTATATGAGTTGAATTAGGTCAAATTTAGTAAAAGATAAAATGATATGATTATTTTATTAGTTTTAAAAGTTTGATCTAAAGAGTTTTTTTTGAAACCTCCATAAGTTATGGATATGAAAAGGTTTTTAAAAAAAATTGATTCAAAGTTTTTTATGGAGTTACAAAACTTGGTCTTAATGTTTTAAAGAATTCCATAACCTGTTCTTAAGTTATGGAACATGAAAAGTTTCATCATAAAACAAGTATTTAACTCCATAAGTTATGGAATCCAAAAGTTTTCAAGAGTTACAAAACTTGCCCTCAAGTTTTGGAATTTGGAAAAAGTTTTTTTATGATAAAAAAAAAGAATTGAATTCTAAAACTCTTGGGTTCATAACTTAAACAATTAATTAAATGGTTTTAATTTTGAATTTAATAATTGGAATTATGATGTTTCATTGAATAATTCAATTAACTCTTATGGACTTTATTAATAGATAATTAAAGTGTTTAATTAAAAGAGAATTAATAATTCCATAATGACATGGTTTAAATTTAATTAAATTAAGAGTATAGTTTAATTAATAGATTAAACCACCAAGTATTTTAAATGTCTAAAATACACCCTTATACTATTATAATATTAAAAGTTTAATATATTATATGTATAAGAGCAAGTCGTCTTACCATTAGTAGGCCTCATTCACGAAGCCGGTCTATAAGGGGGGTATAAGGTTATTGCCTATAAAATGGCAGTTTAATGGGTGTTCACTCTCACCCACCGCTTCCTTGACCGGTGGAGGGTCGTTAGCCGAACAGGTAGGACAAGGACTATAATTCTCCCTTCATTATAAGTATGATGATAAATACTAAGTAACTAAACACTTATAAATTCCCAATCTTAGTTACTTAGGAAAATGTGAATAAGGTGCTAATCCATGAAATTACACTTTGCACTTTGTTTAAGCTGTTAGTGGAGCCTGTGTGGTTAACTGGCACACTAACCTGAACTTAACAAGGTAGGCAAAGGGTAACTTAATGTTTATCATAGTATCGTTGGAGCGTGTGTGGTTAACCGGCACATCGATTGAGGGGTAAATATTAAGGGTACCAAGTATATTTGCATGGTTACTTCACACCTTGTTTTGTGATCCTCGGCATCCCAGTCACAAAACCTGAAGGGCACACTCGAGATTGAAACATGCCATTGAAAAGTTCAATGAATCTCAAAAGAATCTAGGAGTTTCAAAACCAATTAAAACCTAATAATACATTTCGTTTATCTTGGTGGAAATTGGTGAATCGTCATTCACCTACCTTCAAATATTTTATAGCTTGGATTACGGCATCCCTCTTCCAAGTTATAAAATAGTTTGTTGGGTCCTAGCCTTAATATATCATATTGGGTGTTATATTAAGCACTTAAATCAACTTTACGTGAATTTCTCCCATTGTTGATGTCTGGTTTAGACAACAATGATCTTCCCAAACCAAGCTTTCCTAATGAATATGACTTCCCGAGTTTGGCTCATGGAAGTCATACTTCTCTTCCTCCACCTCCTCCAATTATTCTCCCTAACCCACAAGTTCAAGGTCACTCAAGCCCTAATGGCAAGCAAGGTCTATGTGTGATCACATCTTAGAGATGAAGTCACATATTGACAAGCCGGGAGAGTTGGGTGTCAAAGTCTTGAGAAAGTTGGATGTTCAATCACTTTCTAAGTCACATAGTGAGTTCCTTTGGGACTACTATGAAACAGACTATGACATGACCCTTAATGATCTTATCTATTTGCTTGGTGCTGCTTAATCAGCAATAATTTGGAGCACTGGGAGAGCAAATTTGATTAGTAGATCAACTTCCCAAACTACCATGGACATTGACAATGGTAACATTGGATATCTAGAAAAGCCTTCTCTTCCCAAGGAAAGAGATTGACCATCGTCAACTCGGTTGACCAAATGGTAAAGAGAAAGGCAAGTCTGTGATAGTCCAGTACACCATTCCCAAAGAGTCCATATGTTTCTCTTGCCAAAAGAAGGGGCATTGATTGCGGAGCTGCCTATTTACCTGAAAGATCATAAGGTTGATCAAGTCAAGAAGTTTGACTCTACTTTAGGTAAAGTCCACTATCTAACTCTGTTAAGTTTCTATTCTGAGATTCTTGTTACATGATGTGACTGGGTCACATGTTGATGTTTTATGAATCAAAGAAAGTGAAGAAACTTAAAGGAAGTATATGTTGATTCTGATCGCGAAGATGGATATCGATCGCATGGTTCGGTGAGCAGAATTTTGAGCTGTTGCTTAAGAGTTATGATATATTGCTAAGGAATAGATAACAACAATTTTCCATGTGGATTGTAAGGATAAGTTTTTCCGCAAAGTTTTAAAATAAAAGAAAATTGTTTAATTTTATTTATTTGAAGTATCCTTACAATGGCATTTGTGGAAAATTGTTGCTTATATGATTCCACTGACAGCAATATTGGAAAATGGATTTGATTCGTTCATTTGTGGTAGTGTCTAAATTTACCAAATCAAGAAAGTTCCTCATCGCCCAAGTTTCAATTGGACCGAAACTTGGAATCATGCAAGTTGAATAGTATGATGAATGAGAACTTTCAAGCATTGGAAAATCAAGACTAATTACTTGTTCACATGGATGTGTGAGTCAAGTGAAGGACTAAAGGGATCGAGTACACATTCTTGTGCACTGGTCATGTCCACCACAAAGCTCGTTAAGACTATTTGATTTACTAAAGTTTAGTAAATATGGTTATACTTACAAGTTTAAGTATAATTCTGAAACATTGGAAAAGTCTCAATGTATGGCAGACGAATGGGAAGAATCAAATTAGGCAGAAAGATAAAAGTTTCTCAAATCTTAAAAGATGGGAGAGTACTTTAGTATCATGTTTGTGATCATCTTAATGATTTAGAAATCGTATCACAATTAGTCCTCTAAAGGTCATCTTAGTGCATTCTTCTGACTAAGAAGAGGAGTCATGAATTGTTGAAATGGTTAGATCAGGAAGATGAGTCATACTTCGTTCCAAAACAATTCTTAGAGTCATACTCCAAGATTGTAACTTGAGTGACATATCTTAAAGAAATGTTTAAAACACTTGTCAAATGTAAGAGTAAAAGTGTCCTACTCTTGTACATTTGAAATTGGTAAGTTGTGATGTTTTGGATAAAACAAAGACCAACTAAGGCCAATTGTGTGAAGTGTTTGTCTTGATAAAGAATCCGCACTATCTCTTGAATATTTGGCAAGATAGTCTTATATGTCAAGAGGACAGTGGGAGTCTTAAAGATCCTAAAAAGAATTTCAAGAACTAATCAAGAATAAAACCTAAGGTTCTTCACTAGCACACGACTTGAGGTTTATAACCTATCATGTTGACATATTCTGTGCCCATTCCAGTTAAAGTTGGCTTTGCATAGGAGTTCTGAAAGTTCTCAATTGGTTGCATAACAACTTGGAAGCAATGGCAAGCCCTATACTGCCAGGTGGCAAGAAGTTAAGATTGCATAAGTTCAGTCCATATGAGTTTGGATTTGTCATTATCCTTGTCTTGTGACTATGGTTTTGACGATTCACATGGATAAGAACACATACACCATAAAATCTAAGGGTCATAAGGTTTCTCTCCGATTCATGAAAATGATGGTGAGGAAACACTTCCACCAAGTAGATTTGAAGCAGATGGCAAAAGGTCTAAACAATTGAGACTATGATTACGGCATCCCTTTTCATAGTTCTGAAATTGTTTAGACACACATGCATGCTACCTAAGGAAAGGTGTATGATTTTGATAAAGTTTTATCAAAGCATCTCGTATCAGAAATCTGAACTTTGGTAAGAAAGTCAATAAAGTATTGATTTCTAGAAGTCCAGTTGATTTCTGAGTACATGTTAAAGCTAGTGGGAGCATAAGTGTTATGCTAATAATCATCATGTTAGTGGGAGCATGATAATTATTGTTAGTGTTGCAAGTTAGCAATGTTAATTATAGAAAACAAAAGTTTCAATTTGTGAGGCTGCAGGGATTGAAAAAGTTGTTTTGCTATAATTAAGGGAGAGGATATACTTCATTTCAGTTCTAAAGGCTTAGATTGAGACCTTAATCATCTTTAGTCAAGAATATATATATGAATTTCATGTTGGATTGGTTCAACTTAAGGAAATTCTATATATTGCGTTCTCAAAATTCGATTATGATTACGGCATCCCTCTTCATAGTCAATTTTTGAAAACATGGCAAATAAAAATATTGTAGCAAAAGACTGGTCTAGAATCATGTCTTTATGTGAGACATCATGAATCGTGTACCATTTGCTTTGGGTACAGGATCGATTGCATGTGCTATAATATTTGTCATTTCTAAATTTTTCCAAATGACCAGAGGCATTAAGAAGGGAAAAGGTCTAGAATTGGATATGACTAAAATGATTAAGCAATTGTCGAGGACAATCTGAGGTTTACCAAAGATTGGTTGCTCAGAGACAGTTGAAAGTATAGTGCTAATTTTGGAAGGACCATATTGACATATTCTGAAAAGAGGCATCTCTTATTCAGAAGTGATAGTCAAAATAAGAATATGGAGTTGTCTCCATAGGTGGAAGTTATCTGTGTAAGATTAGAAAACTTAATGCAAGAAGCATGTCCAAAGCAATGTACTTTGAATATGAGACTTAGTTTCCATGGAGTTGATCTCCATTGGAATACCTTATAATGACTGTTGACAAGTTTTTGTGACTTTGTACATATTCATTACAGGAGCGTCAGTGCATATAAGTTTAAAATCTAAACAGATTTCGATAAATGATAGGAATTTGAAATTCTCACATTTTTCGATAAGGATTTGGGAGTGTGAAATTAGAATCATTGAAATTATGTTCAATTGGTTTATTTCACAAAGTAAGGATCATAGACAAACATAGAGTGCATACTTGGTGTATTTTAAAGCTATTGTTTAAGAAAAACATAGTGTACCTGCTTGGAGCATGGGACAACTAGTGTTTTTAATTCAAGTATAAAGTTGATAAAACCGAAACAATGAATAATCAGTAATCAGTATGGTGATAAATAAAAGTGTTTATTTATATTCATAGGGTTTGATACCATATTTGATTCATTTATTCTTGTGTTTCACTTTGCATGTTTTGACTTCCAGAATAACTAAGTCGCTCTTCCTGAATGATTAAGTTATTCAAACCATCCACAGTCGGTCATATGTTGGAAGTAGATATGAATCAAGACTGTCATGGGTTGGTTTGTAGAGGTCCAAGTTGGTGGATAAAGTGGTGCTACAACAGTCATGAGTGCTCATAAGTTCTGAGTATTGGATTCAACCCGCGCTCATTTGAATCACTTCATGGATTTTATCACGAGTGATCATGAGACGATAATATCTTATATTCTTCAAACCTAGAGATATGAATTGTTACTATGAGTTGGTTATACATTGATTGCACGAAAACGCATTTGGTAACTCGATGTTATAAAACGTGCCTTTGTGTATGATTCAACAAGTAGTAGAACAAGCCATATGAGTCGAAGTTTATCCACTCCCTTTACCTTCGGGATAAAAGCGATATCTGTGGGCCCCTCGATGATTTAGCGATGACACATGTGAGTGCTTGGCCAAGCCAGGACTGATTTGATTTGTTCAATCAGTCAGTCATCATAAATCGAAAATCGGGAAACAACAAATGGACAGAGAGAATGGTTATAATCCATGTCTCAGTCCATATGATATCTAGAATGGAGGAATATATGATCCCTTATCTAATGGACAAGTCATTGACAAGGTCAGAGTTCGACAGCGGCTTTAAGAGCTACGATTGCCAGTTAGGTTTTGAAGTCATACTCAATAATAGTTTTAGACTTATCCAAGTGGGAGACTATTGGATTAATGTCTAAGTCCATAACTATATTTGGTATGTACTTGACCAGACCCGGCATGGTCCATTTGGGTTGCACTTCACCGGCACAATTTATATGGATAGTCTTTTGAGAATAGTATATTTATGATTTATATTAATATATTATAAGTTCTAATATATTAATATGGAATCATATTATTTAATTAGTATTGATCAAGAATTAATTTAGAATTAATTAAGTGATCAAAAAGAACTAATTAAATATGGACTCTTATATATATGGAATGGGCCAAGTTCATTTAGGTTGGGCTAAGCTTTCATGGATGGTCCATGGAGCTTTTAACCCATGGATCCTATGTAAATGAAAGGTCATGGGTATTAGGGTTTACATGGATGTAACCCTAATCCTCCATAATATATAAAGGGGTCCTTGGTTCACAAAATTGGCACAAGTGTGTGAAAATAAGAGTGGGCCGATTTTAGTGTGTATACATATTCTCTCAAGTTCTTCCAAGGTGTTTTGGTGATTTGTGATTCCATTTGAGGCTTCCACACTATTGGGGCTAAGCTCTTAAAGCTTGAAGACATCAAGCTACATCAAAAGGTATGTCATCTAACTAGAACTTTGTAGTATAGGTGCTTCATAATATGCTAGTTAGGATGAAACCGTGGAATAGTTAATATTTGCATGTATAATAGAGAAAACATAGATCCAAGGTTTATAGGGTTGCATGTACACCATAGGAGTGTTAGAATGCTCAAAAACCCAACCTGTTATGATTATGTGCTAGCATGATACGACGTTATGTGATAGTGGTAGTAGGGGGAATAGTCCTCGGTTACCGGTCGATTGGGCCCAAGGGGTAGTCTAATACCCAGCTATGCGAGACAGTATGTTTATGTTATGTTATGTTATTATGTGGTAGTGGTAGGGGTGAAATAGTCCACGTAACTGGTTGAGATACACCGGAGGGTAGGTCGGGCACCCAGATATGCCTGACAGTGGGGTAGGTTGAGCACCCTGGTATGCTCAGCAGGGTAGGTCGAGCACCCAGATATGCCTGACAGGGAAGGCCGGATACCCAGATATGCTCGGCAGTATGTGATTTGTATGTTATGTGGTATGATGGGGGAACTCACTAAGCTTCGTGCTTACAGTTTTCAGTTTTGTTTCAGGTGCCTCTTCAGCGAAGGGGAAGGAGCTGGCACGGTAGCAGCGCATCTCACACATATGATTTATGTATTTTGAGATATCCATGGGATTGTACTCTGACATTATTACTATTTTATGTTATGGTTCTTGAGACACGTGGCTAAGTTTTTATAAAATGATATGAATCGTTGATGTTTTTCAGTAAACTGTTTTATGAGTTACTAAATTAAAAACAAAAATTTTTTGTCTTCAAAATTGGGATGTTACAACAAGTGGATGAGGGTCCTTCCCATGTCGACTTTTTCAAACCATTCAACCGATGCAACCGGATAGAAACGTACCCTTTTTAATAGGTAATTTGAATGTTTAATTGTGTAGAATGTAAAAATAATCTTTTAAAAATTTAAATGACCAAATAAGATGAAAACACACAGGTTATTAAGCAACAATGATATTACGAACAATAATGATATTAGGTATAGGTGAGTGGTGAACATGACAAATAATCTCGACATCATTTTTGCCATATTCTATGTCATCTTTGCATACGTAAGGGAGTGGTGCATTGTGACAAGAATTAGAGGAAAAAATATAAAGTGGAAGAAAGAGTAAGAAACACATGGCTTGACATTCTAATACCATTTGAACTTGTCATCTTGTTATGCCATGATCGTGGGGCGATGTATGTCACGCCACCTAGGTGCCACCTTCTCTTTTGTAGAGTTTAGCAAAACCAAAACCTAAAACTTAAAAACCGAAAAAAAAACCGACAAAACCGAAACCGTAAAACTGAAGCGGGACATAAAACCGACGGGTTGCGGTTCTTTTTTCAAAAACCGAAAATTTCGGTTTGGTTACAGTTTTGCATATGGTAAAACCGAAAAAACCCCCCGAACCGAACCGTTTGTATAAAATGCTTATAAAAATATTTATTTTTTATGTATTAGTATAAATAATTTATGTGTAAGTAGAACACAAACAACTATCAACTCAGTTGGTTAAAACGTTGATCCGTCAAATCTATATTCTCCGGTTTGAAACTCGCTAACTACATATTGGTCTTTTAATTTTCTGACCACTTGAAACCTATCCCATTTCTCTTTTTAGATATTACTATGTTATCCCACACCGTCAAACATATAGAACATCAGCCAGTCTTGAAGCTTATATAATCAAACATCATGGCTAAATCGATCAAGGAGGTTTAAATTCATTGAACTCGGAACTGACTCAGCAAAACCCAAAACCGAATTTGTAACCGAGAACCCAAACCGAGCGGTTTGGTTTGGGTTTGGGTTCGAAATATTCAAAACAAATGTTGTCGTTTGGATTTGATTTTAGGTCAAAACCGATCCAAACCGATCTATACACACCTCCTACTCTTTTTGTCAAGTTCTTACCATCCCATTCCCAAGCATTTATCCTATACAAGAAAGATGGGTTTTTGTTGTATGACTTCAATTTCTTTTGATTTTTATATAACTTAGAATATTATATTTTTTTTAATTTTTATAATTTGGAAAAAAAAATTGTCAGTTTTGATGTACTAATTTTGTGAAACCCTTCATTCAACGCAAGAAAGAACGCTTTAAATGATAACTACCTTCCAATTCAATAAAGACGTTGACTAGACATTAACGTCGGCAAAAACTTCTTTGAAACTCATTTGATTTATTTATTTATTAATAAATAAATCATACTATTGCATTATTGCTATCTTAAGAGTATATAAACTGGAAAATAATAATACCAATTAAATATTATTATGAAAACCGTTTCCAAAAAAAGATATTATGAAAAAAAATGGATATGCCACGAATATGGAGGATACTTTCCTCTCAAGCCACCTAATATTTTATCTAACTCGATTGCAACTACGATATTTTATTTCATTGATCGTGTATTAATACTTTATTTTAATACAATCTATTATAATCTTTGTAGGAATTTTCATACGACCAAGATTTTTATCGACTTCCAGTATATTTAATGGATCAATCATACAAATCCATATGATTACAATCTAAACAAAAGTCAATATTTAGCATTCCACTCATTTGTTCGTGGAGTGTGAAATGGAGAGAAATACTTGGGAGAACGGAGAATGTTGGCATGTAAGTAGATAATAGAGATGCACTTCCAAGTTTTTTTTTTTTTTTTTTTTTTTTTTTTTTTTTTTTTTTTTTAATAACTCGTGAAAATCATGGTTATAAAATCGTGAAAATCATGGTTATTAACTAAATTTTCATAGTAAAAACTCAAAATTATTAGTGAATTATTTTAAATAAATTATTAATTAAAAGTTATTTTTTTAGTTATATAAAGTTATAACTGTTGATTTAAATAAATAGATGAAATATATCATTTTATAATCTGTATTAATTTTATTTTAATTTTTATTCTAATGTTATTAACTTAATGTAATTAATGAGATAAATTAAATTTTGAAAATTTAAATTGAAAAATCAATAGGTTGACAAGTGACATTACATTAATTAGGAGACCTAATTATGTGACGTATAACAAAAAATGAATAAACATATTCTTTTATTAGAATATATATATATATATATATATATATATATATATATATATATATATATATATATATATATATATATATATATAGGGAAAAAGTGAATATACATTACAGCCCCACCTAAACTTAGGTACTAAACCTCATGAAAATACGTTGTTTTACTATATAAAGATTACGATTAGGTTACCACTTGAAGTTGTAGTTTCATAATGTACACAATAGTTTTGATAATGAAGCAAGAACGTTGATTATCTTCCTCCTTCGTGACGATGGAAAACAATATTGTTCACTAGGGTGAAGTAAAAACGATAATGAAGGAAAAAAACAATGATGGTAAAATGATAATGGAGGGAAGAAATGTTATTAGGGATGATATATTTACCAAGTGAAAACCAAATCGAGTATAATTACTAAGTTAAAACGATATATTTTAGAGGTTTAGTACATAAGCTTAGGTGGGGCTGTAATTTATATTCTCTATTATATATATATATATATATATATATATATATATATATATATATATATATATATATATATATATATATATATATATATATATATTTGCATTTCAGAGTAACTCAGGTGGGTGAATGGTATTACATTGACAACCACTAAAGGTTGTTATATCCACCACTATATTCTTTTTATTTTTTAATTATTTAGAAATATATATATATATATATATATATATATATATATATATAATTACTTAAAATATAAAAAGAGGTAGAGCGAGAGATATGTTAAAATATACACACGATTATAGAATATAAAATATTATATTTGTATTTATATGTATAATTTTGTGTATATTTAGGATAGGCGTATACCAGTAGGTTTCCCATAATTGAAGGATCTTTCTTTATGTATTGATTCTTAATGTTGTATATGTATTGGTGTTATGTTAATAAGAAAAGGCAAGGAGCGTATTTCGCTTTCATGGTATGAGGGCTCTCCATCAATGATGACTTCTTCTTTCTCTTCATCCTCATCTTCTTCTAAGATGCCGTCAAATATTCACCCTGCACTCATGGTTTCTAAAGATTAATGTTATTGAATGCTTGATCTTCTCATTAAAAATTGACCATATAAATATACAATTGTGTCCTATAACTATGGAACGGATATATATAGAATATTATACAGATACAATATGATCTATTCCATATATATATGTCGACTAAGAGTCCCCCGCAGTTTGGGCGGGAGGAAGTCAGATGCTGAAAGTGTCTTTGAAATCCAGGAATAGCTGTTTGGGTAAACCTTTTGTGAAGATGTCTGCATATTGGTAAGCGGAAGGAACATGAAGTACTCGTATTTGGCCAATTGCAACTTTTTCACGAACAAAGAGTATATCCATTCCTATGTGTTTGGTGTGCTGATGTTGGACATGATTACTAGACAAATAGACGTTGGAGATATTATCACAATAGACGATGGTGGCTCGCTGTATCGGAGTGTGTAGCTCAAGTAGGAGGTTACGAAGCCAACAAGCTTCAGTGTTGGATCGAGAGAGAGGGGCATGTCGCTTAGCAGACCATGAAATGAGATTATCGCCAAGAAAAATACAATAGCCTGAAGTCTAGCGTCCGGTGTCGGGACAACTGCCCCAATCAACATCAGTATAGGAAACGATTTGTGTAGAAGGAAAACAATGTAGTGTCAGACCATGCACCGGAGTACCCTTAAGATACCGAAGAATACGCTTTAGAGCATTGAGATGAGGGAGCTTTGGGGCGTGCATAAACAGACATATTTGCTGAACATCATAGGCAATATAAGGACGAGTAAATGTGAGGTATTGCAAAGCACCTGCTAAGCTACGATATAAGGATGGATCAGACACCGACTCGCCATTATGAAGACTAAGTTTGGAGTTGGTGTAAACTGGAGTAGCGACATGCTTACACGCTTCCATGTTCGCACGTCTAAGTATTTCTTCAATATATTTGTGATATGACAAAAACATGCTATTGTTGGTGCGAGTGACAGAGATGCCCAAAAAATAAGACAAGGGTCCAAGATCAGTCATGTCAAAATCCTGTTTTAATCTAGTTATGAGATGTGTCTTGAGTGCGGAAGAGGAGGTGGTCAAGACGATATCGTCTACATATAGAAGTAGGTAGGCGATGTCATTGCCTTGTTTGTAGATAAACAAAGAAGTGTCACTTTTGCTGCACACAAAGCCAATAGTTAGTAGATAAGACGCAAAATGTTGATAGCAAGCACGTGGTTCTTGTTTTAAACCGTAAAGAGACTTGCGTAATTTGCAAACATGAGTAGGATAGCGTGAACCAAAGAATCCAGGTGGTTGGTGCATGTACACCGTTTCTTGCAAGTGCCCATGTAAAAACACATTTTTAACATCCAATTGATGAATGTCCCAATTTCGTCCCAATGCAAGACTAAGAACTGTTCGTATTGTGGCTGGCTTGACGACTGGACTGAACGTTTCGTCACAGTCGATCCCAACTTCTTGTGTTTTTCCATTTACAACGAGGCACGCCTTGTATCGTTCCAATGTGCAATCCGCCTTGAACTTATGGCGAAATAGCCAATGAAAACGAATTATATTGTGATTCGTTGGTCTTGGCACAAGCTCCCATGTCCCCGGTTTCAATAAAGCATTATATTCTGTTTGCATAGCATCAAGCCAATTTTGGCCCGTAAGGGAAGCCCTAGGGTTTGGGGCTATAGGTGAAACGTGTTGAGTGTGTAGAGTGAATATGGTTTTGGGTTTGACAATCCCACCTTTTGACCGTGTTTGCATGTATGATGTGGGTGGAAATGGTGGTGGTGTCGGTGGCAAGGGTGTAGGTGAAGGTGATTATACAGGTGAAGGGGGGGGGGAATTGGTTGGTGGGTAATTATTAGTGGATGGTGAACTAGGTGGAGGTGAAAGGGGAGGGGTGGGGAGTACCGAGGAGCCATGGTTGGGGTCTGAGGTTAGCAGTAGGTCAGGGTTAGTGAGGTATAGAGATGGATCAGTGGCGTCTAGGAAGTTATAGGATTCGGCTCGGTATTTGGTGAGATTAGAATATTGAAAAATATGCTCGTGAAAGGTGACATGACAGGAGATGATAGGTTTGGCGGTAGATAGGGAGAGGCAAAGATAACCTCGATGGTTGTCAGGATAGCCGAGAATCACACATTGTTGGGAACATGGTGCGAGCTTGTGTGGGACGGTGGCGGAGGCATTCGGGTAGCACAAACAACCAAAGGTGCGTAGGTATTTATATGTTGGTTTTCATAGGTAAAGTATTTTATGTTGGTGTTTGATTTTTAGTTTATCGGGATGGCAAGATATTGGTGAGGTAAGTGGATGTGTGAAGGGCATAATTCCAGTAGCAGGGAGGAGGAGAGGCATGTATAAGGGAAGTTCGGATCATGTTATTGAGAGTTCGGATGATATGTTCAGCTTTACCGTTTTGAGAGGATGTATACGGACAGGTAAACCTTAGTTGTATGCCATGGTTCTTACAAAAATCTTTGAACAGCTCATTGTCGAATCCGCAACCATTGTCATATTGGAAAGATTTAATGGTGGTGGAGAACTGGGTTGGAATTTCTTTTTGAAATTGAAGAAGTGTAAGAAAAGTTTCAGACTTTTCTTTTAAAGGGAATGTCCATATGTAGTGGGAAAATCATCAAGTAAAACAAGGTAATATTTGTGTTTTAGTTTGCTTGTTATGGGTGACGTCCATATGTCGGCATGTATAATATCAAAATGTAAATGTGTAATAGAAACGAAATCATCAAAAGCTAACCGACAATGTTTTCCCAACGAGCATGCATTACAAGAAAACAAATTGTTTTTAGTGCTAGGTAATGAAAGACAATAATTTAAATGCTGTAAATTGGAAACTGCAGGATGGCTTAGACGGGTGTGCCATATGTTGGGAGACACGGTGTGAAAACGGTTGGAGGATTCTCATGTGCGGAGGAAGGTGTGTGTGGGTAGAGGTCACCCGGGCTGTCACATCGGGCGATAGGTGTCTTCGTGGCTAGATCCTTCACAGTAAAACCGGTAATGTCAATTTCAACAGATGTATTATTATCACAGTTAAACTTTTAGCCTGAAACAAGGTTTTTAATAATGTTGGGAACATGGTAACCATTGTTATGTTTGTAAGGATGGTTAAGGTAATAAGTGATAGTGTTTCCATGACCAAGAATTGGGACTCGAGTGCCATTACCAACAACAAGTTAATTATTGTTATTGAAACGAGAAGAGTTTGAGAGATTACCCGCGTCGCTTGTGAGGTGCGAAGTAGAGCCCATGTCCATATACCAAGATCGACCTGAAGGATGCATCTGCATGGTGTGGAAGGTTGCGGCAAGCTTATTGGGTGTCATCGGGTTGCTTTGGGCCGAGTGTTGGTCTGTGGTGAAGTGGGAATGTGCCACAGGTTAGTCCAGTTGCTATTAGGGTGTCGTTGGGCGATAAGTAGGTCTAGGGCCCATTGCCATGTTGGGTTGTAGGATGATGGAGGTGCAGCCCAAGGGTAAGGTGGGAACCATCCAGGCCATTGCCAAGTTGGGTTGTAGGATGATGAGCGACCGTTTCCTCGAGCCCGTCCTCTTCCGCCACGGTATCCGCCATGAGGCTACCCGCCACCACCACGATATCCGCTACGAGATTGACCACGACTACTATATCCAAAGTTTGGTGTAGATGAGATGTCGGGTCTAGGCAGTTTAGATTGTTGAGTGACGAGAGCGTGGGGAGTGGTGGAATCAGGTTTGTTACGTCGCGTTTCTTCAAGAAGGAAGGAGGATTTTATTTTTTTGAAATTGAGGAGGGGTTCGGTCTGTTGAATAATAGTGGCGACAGTGTCATACTTACCTTTGGTGAGACCAGAAACAAGTTGAAGGACCATCTTGGTTTCGGATATAGGGTGCCCAAAATTCTCTAGTTGATCTGCAAGGTTTTCAAGTCGAGCACAATAATCTGTGACATTGGAGAAGTAAGAGAGGCGGGTATTATTGAACTGTTCCTCAAGGTAAACGCCGCGAGCGGTCGATTATTGAGGAAAATTTCTTCAAGGCGTTTCCAGAGATCAAGGGCCGAGGCACCTGGTTTCATTATTGCGTGGACAAGTTAAGGAGAGATAGTGCTATAGATCCAGTGTTTGACAAGGGAATCAAGACGATCCCATGTGGTTTTGTCAACATCGGTTAGTTTTTCTACCTCTTCATCGATGTGATCTTTGATATTGTAAGCACAAACATGAATGTTAAAGAATTCCACCCATGATGCATAGTAATCATCGGTTTGATTGATAATGAGGGATATAGCATTCTTGATGTTATTGAATGTGAAAGTCGGGTGGAAGTTAGTTTTGGGAATGGATGTATCACCTTGAGTCATGATCGATCCAAAGAAACACTAGAAGAAAAAGAGAGGAATAGAGGGCGAAGAGATGATAGAGGGGGACGGAGTGGGTTTAGCTAGAGAAGGCTCTGATACCATAAAGACTAACGTGATTGAATGCTTGATCTTCTCATTAAACATTGACCATATAAATATATAATTGGTTCCTATAACTATGGAAAGGATATATATACAATATTATACAGATACAATATGATCAATTCCATATATATGTTGACTAAGAGGTTCGAACATCAGAAACCATATTCCCATCACTCTAGAGATGGAAAATGTTCAATACTCTACATAGGCTGAGCTTTTGAAAATTCGTGCTCCTTACTACAAAGTATATCATCATATCATTAAACCAGAAGTAGGAAAATAAATGCTACCATCTGCTAGTGAGGAAAAAGAATTATGGCTAACCCTATATGCAACTGTGGTTCAATGGATATATGCCACAATTTATTATGATATGTTGCACATAATCGTTGAGCCTGATACATTGTCATGGAGGCATGGAATATTTTACGTGACGTACTCCAAGACAACAAGAACTCACGAGCCATCATGTTGGAACAAGAATTTTCTCAGTCTCATATGGAGGACTTCTCAAATGCATCTGCCTACTGCCAACGCCATAAAATTCTTGCTGATCAATTAAATAATGTAGGTTCCCTTGTTTCAAATGACAGGTTGGTTCATCAAATGGTGGCTAGTCTTATAGAAGCCTATAGTAGTGTTGGTACCCTCCTCCGAAAAACCAACCTACTTCCACAAGTTTACCAGGAAAGATCCATGTTGTGTCTTGAGGAAGGCAGATTGACGAAAGATTCCCAAAATAGCCATACAACAATGGCAACTATATACACAGATGGTGATGAGAATCAATCAACTAGTCACCAACATGTATCTCGACAGGAAGGGGTGGGGGTACTCAGGGCTATCATAGAGGGGCCTGAAGAGGCAGCAATAATGGTGGTGGAAGACATCGTGGTGGTCAACGAGGGGGAGGTCAAAAAAGGTCAACAACTATAGATGTGGATCCTCCTTGTAATAGACGGGTCGACAACCATATTAGCCATGTCCATAGGGTGGATGGTCCATGCCTCCATACCCATTCCCTACAACACCATGGATGAGGCCAAATAACAATGCACAATAGGGATTTCTTAGTCAAAAACCACAACATGCGTACACAACTACTAGCACCCCTCAGACAACCATGCCACAACCTCAATCTCAATCTCAATCACTCACATGTATTGAATCAACCATGTACACTTTGGGGTTGAATCCACCAGAAGCAGAACCAGTATATGGATATATGTGCTACATCCCACATGACATCTCATGTAGGTAATCTCATATCTTATTTTAATTTGAGCAATACACAAAATATCCTTATTAGAAATGGCCATAAAATTCAAATTCATGGTTACAAACATTCCATTCTTAAACCTCCAAACCTTCCTTTCTTTTTTAAAAATGTCTTACATGCTCCACAAATTATGAAAAACCTCGTTTTCGTTCGAAAAATTGACAATGTTAATCTTGTGTTTGCTGAACTTGACCCATGTAGATTTTTTGTGAAGGATTTATAGACGGGAATCTCTCTAATGAGATGTGAGAGTCATGGAGAGTTGTACCCGATAACTGTCACACCCCCGACTGGTAGGAGAAACGTTGGGCGGTGTGAACAAGGGAAGATTGGGCCGAGGAATATAGATACATATAGAACATAACATAATATTACAAACCTTTCTTTTATTTATTCTAAATTATTTTGGGATTACATTGTTTTAAAAAGAAAAACACACTTCCTAAAGAAAACTAAAGACGATAAGCATACGATACTAAACTCCACCAACTTCCTTCTAGGCTTCCTCCATCTTGACAAAACTACCCGCATCCTCCTTGTCATGACTATCCTTCTTCTTGACACGACTACCCTCTACACTAATCTCCATGAGCCCCCATAATCGACGTTGTTTGACTAGTTGTTGTGCTTATATTTGATCTTAATCTTTCCTAGGGATTTCTTATAACTATCACAATATAAATCTTTGATCTTATATTTGATGATTATAATTTTTGATCTTAATCCCTCTTAGGGATTTCCTATAATCATAACAATATAGATCTTTGATATTATATTTGATGATTATAATTTTTGATATTATATTTGATGATTATAATCTTTGATATTAATCCTTCCTAGGGATTTTCTATAATCATCACTATATGAAATCTTTGATCTTGTATATGATAATTATAATCTTTTATTTCATAATTATTTTGTATATATAAGTATCCATATATGTACTTTCATTATGGTTATTTGAAAACATGATATTTGGGCACAATAACAACTAAGTACATCGCATATGCCTAAATTTGACCAACATAACTTCTAGGTACTATGTTATCCTACAGAATTGGGCATTATAACATCTAGGTATTATCTCTTCCTAGACTATTAGGCATCATATCTCTTAGGTATAATATCATAGCTTAACACTAGGCATAGTATCTACAGCTACATTATCCTAAGGCTTTAAGCTTTATAAAATGATTTGATATTTATAATGATAAATATATTTTGATAAAACCATTTGATAAGCATGTATCCCCTCCCCCCTCCCCCCTACTAAAACATATAAAATAGTGAAAGTAAGGGCCATGTACTCACCCTAGTCGCGCGGAACCTTTGCTGTAGGGTTGAATCAGGCTCGGCGCTCCGGGGATCGCTCCAGATTGCAACAACTTCGATACTTAGAGATAGATAGATAGATATATAGATAGATAGATAGATAGATAGATAGATAGATAGATAAATAGATAGATAGATAGATAGATAGATAGATAGATAGATAGATAGATAGATAGATAGATAGAGAGAGAGAGAGAGAGAGAGAGAGAAGTTGAGAGGTGTGAGAAACTGGAATGGCACAGCCCTCTATTTATAGTCCAGGTCTGGAGGTGCGTGTCGGGCAAATATCTACGTGCGTCGTGCGTGAAAATCATGCATCCATCCGGAAGCTGCCACGTGTCACTCACTCACCCGACCACGTCTCTTGTAATCTACTTGAATCTGGTGTTCGGTGTGCGGCGTGCGAAGATGCGCACCTGGCGCGCACGAAAGATTTTTGCAAAAATCACAACTTCTTTGTGTGTGCTCCGATCTAATCCTCTTTATATTTATGTGATGATCGCAATGGGTACTACAACTCTCCTTTAGGTTGTTCCGGCTAGTTTTGACTTTCAATTTAATGCCTAATGGGGTTAAAAATAAATGATTTTATAAAAATCATAAATCTCTCGTACGGACTCCATTTTTGGAAAACTTTTTCCTAAAGTTTATATCTCGAGGAGTACTAGGAAACTCCTTTTCGCACTTTTAGTCAAAACTCAACCAATCTCTAAGTATATTTTTAACGTAATTAATTTTAGTTACGTGGCATATTTCTATTTTTATAAACTCCATAACTCTCTCATTTGGAGTCGGATTTTTACAATCTTATATTCTTGAGATCATGTTAATGAGTACTATCCAAGTACGTTAACCAGCTTAGAAAGCGTTACACCTTTTCATACGCTAATGTTTTAGTCTGATGGACGTTTTTAAACAATAAGTGTAATAGAACACTTGATTCTTATCATCTCAAAAATCAAATATTACAATACTAAGCTATTACAAATATTTCCCTACTCTTTCCTAATGACAATCAGTGACAGAAACCTCTCAGTTGTCACAGTCTCCCCCTACTTAGGAGATTTCATCCTGAAACTTAATCTTGTCGTCGGGCTTCCTTCGAACAAGTGAGGGTACTTGTATTTCATTTGGTCCTCTAGTTCCCATGTGTATTTTGGTCCTTGCTTAGAGTTCCATTGCACATTTACAATAGGAATCTGACTTTTCTTGAGTCATTTGACCTCTTTGTCAACTATTTCAACCGGATCTTCGATGAATATGACTTTCATCAAATGGGATGACGAGCGTATCGTCGGAAATACACTTATTAAGATTCGACATGTGGAAGATATTGTGCATGTTATTAAGCTCTTAGGGTAACCTAATTCGATACGCAATTAGACCTACCCTTTCGAGTATACCTAGGTTTCTGAATCTTATAACTCATTTCCAAGGAGATACTTTGAGTATCAACCTTGTTCCAACTTGGAACTCCAAGGGTTTACACCTTACGTCAACGTAGCTCTTTTGCCGGTCACGTGTTGCATTCATGTGTTATCTTATCTATACTATCTTTTTCAGTTGTCTCATGGATAATCTATGGGCTTTTTCGTAGGGTATCCCTTGCGAATTTCTTGGCCAGTTGGGTATCGCCAACTTCTTTACAATAAATAGAGATCGACATTTTCGGCCGTATAGTGCTTCGAACGGTGTTGCTTTGATGCCCATGTGATAGCTATTATTGTATGAGAAGTCAACCAGAGGAAGGTGAGTATCCCATGTATTTTCGAAATCTCTCACACATGCTCTGAGCATGTCTTCCAGCGTTTGGATGGTCCTTTCACTTTGGCCATTTGTTTACGGATGATAAGTTGTACTCACATCCAGGCGCATACCAAGGGACTTTGCAGACTCTGCCAGAAGCGAGAGGTAAACCTACTATCTCTATCAAAGATAATGGACAAGGGTACCCCATGCAATCTGACAATCTCTCTAAGGTACATTTTGGTCCGCTTCTCCATATTATCCATCTATTATATCGGTATGAAGTGGACAGACTTGGTTAATCTATCGACAACTACCCATATAGTATCGTAACCAACTGTAGTTTTTGGTAATTTGGTAACAATTCCATTGCGATCTGCTCCCACTTCCACTCAGGAGTCTATGGCTGCTGCAGCTATCCTGAGGGTCATTGATGTTCTGCCTTGACCTTGGAACATGTTATGCATTTACTTATGTAGGTCTTAACCTATGCCTTCATGTTTAGCCACCAATAAAGGGCCTTTAGGTCCAAATACATCTTATCTACTCCAGGATGAATGGAATATCTAGTTATATGGGCCTCATTTAGAACTAGTTCCTTGAACTCTCTAAATTTCAGAACCTATATTTGGTTCATGAAATATCTCGTTCCATCATCTTTAATTTTGAGTTATCTTTCCATCCCTCTAAGGCCTTCTTCTTTAACGTTTCCTTCCGTCAAAGCCTCGAGTTGAGCATTCCTAATCTGCGAGATTAGATTTGACTAGATAATCATTGTAAGTGATTTAACTCTACGAGGTTTAACCCCCTCTTTGCGGCTCAAAGTATCGGCTACAACGTTAGCCTTTCCTCCGTGGTAACGAATCTCATAATCATAGTCGTTCAGCAACTCTAACCATCTTATTTGTCTCATATGATCTCTTTTTGCTCGAAGATTTGCTGTAGAATCTTGTGATCCATGTATACTACGCACTTCGTTCCGTAAAGGTAATGACACCAAATCTTCAGGGCAAAAACTACCGTTCCTAACTTTAGGTCGTGGGTGGTGTAGTTGTTCTCATTCACCTTAAGTTGTCTTGAGGTATAGGCTATGACCTTTTCCCTTTGTATCAACACACATCCTAACCCATGATGTGAAGCATCGCAATATACTATGAAGTAATCAGTGCCTTCTGGAAGGGATAGTATCAGTGCACTACGCAACATTTCCTTTAACTTTTGGAAAGTTGTTTCTTGTTGGTCTCCACAAACGAATTTTACATCCTTTTGGGTTAATGTTGTGAGGGGTTTAGCTATACGAGAGAAGTGTTCTATAAATCTTCGGTAATAGCCAGCCAATCCTAAGAATTGACACACCTCTGTTGGCGTTTTGGGCGCTTCTTAATGTTTTACCGCTTCTATCTTGGACGGGTCGACATGAATTCATCTGCTACTTACGACATGCCCAAGAAAATGTACCTCTCTTATCTAAAATTTACACTTAGAGAATTTTATATACAAATTTTATTTCCTTAAAATCTCTAGGATTACTCGAAGGTGTTGCCCATACTCTTCCTTAGTTCGTAAGTACACCAGAATATCATCAATGAATACAATCACGAATTTATCCAAGTAGGGCTTGCACACTCGATTCATAAGATACATCAAAGCAGCTGGGGCATTGGTTAATTCGAAGGTCATGACCAAGAACTCATAATGACCATAGCGCGTCCTGAAAGAAGTCTTTGGAATATCCTCTTCCATGACTCGAAGTTGATGATATCCCGATCTCAAGTCGATCTTAGAGAAGTAACTGGATCCTTACAATTGATCGAAGAGATCGTCTATTCGGGGTAGTGGTCATCTATTCTTAATGGTCAACTTATTTAGCTCTCTGTAGTCTATGCACATTCGAAAAGATCCGTCCTTGTTCTTGACAAAATTGAACGGGTGCTCCCCAAGACGAAAAGCTTAGTCTAATGAAACCTCTGTCAAGAAGTTCTTCTAGTTGGATGGAGAGCTCTTGCATCTCCGAGGGTGCCAATCTATAAGGAGACTTTGGTACGGAAGCAACTCCTGGAACTAGATCGATTCGAAACACTACTTGTCAAGCTGGCGGTAAACATGGTAGATCTTCAAGGAATTCATCAGGGAAATCGGACACCCGAGGTACTTCCTCGATCTTTTTCTTATTATTGTCTTTCCTATCGACAATATGAGCTTAGAAGGTGATATACTCTTTGTGCAAGTATTTTCTAACCTTCATGTAGGAGATGATCCTAAGGTTTCTACTGGGTTTGTCTCCATAGACGATTAGGGGTTCTCCGTTTAGCAGGGGTAGACGTAAAGCTTTCTCGAAGCATAGCACCTCAACGTGGTTAGAGGATAACCAGTCCATACCGATAATGATGTTGAAACTTCCAATTACCATTGTCATAAGGTCGACGAGAAAAGTATGGTTATCTGACGTTAAGGCACTGTTCCTAAGTATTTCTTTAACACTATTGGCTTGGCCGTTATCCATTTATACCCTATACGCTTCCTTAAGTTTACAAGAGGGGTGATCTAATAATTTCCTAAATTTGGGAGTAATATAGCTTCTATCGGCACCGGTATCAAAAAGAATATTTTTCATATAATTTACTAATTAGGAACACACCCGTCACCACCGTCGGATCCTAGACGGCCTTCCTTACTCCATTGGTGAATGCTCTGTCTCTAGCATTATCTCCCCGAGCTCTCAACTTTGGGCAATCATTTTTGGTATGTACAATCTCCCTACACTCAAAGCATGCTTGTTACATCCTGAAAATCACTGTATATTTTTTTCATTTTTTTAAACCAATCCAAAACCATAAGCAATTTACAAATCATAGTTTTCAAAATTCATAAACATGAAAGAGTATCCCAAAATCGTAATCTCCTAAAATCCAGGATGACGTGCACGATCAAGCCTTCGCCTTGTCTCGATCATCTGAAATACCTGAAACATAAAAATGAAACTGTAAGTACGAAGTTTACTGAGTTCCCCCAAAGTTCCTGGAGTACCCTCAGGTCCACCACCTACCGGTTGGATTACCCCTGGCCCACAACCTCCCGTTTGGATTGCCCTGGCCTACAACCTTCTGGTTGGATTGCAATAAATACTACTTATTGGGTCCAAAACCTCCCGGTTGGATTACCCCTCGCCCACAACCTCCCAGTTAGATTGCCCCGGGTTTGCTGACTAGAAGCACAAAGCAATTTAGTCTCAAACCAACCATGCTATGTCAACATATGCATCAGATAAACATATAAACAGTCAGAAGACAAACATGCAGATCAATAGATCACTAACGCATACCATCATCCTATATACCAAGATACAAATATAACCTATCACTACAACATATCAACATCCTCTATACCAGGATACAAATCTAATAGATCACTACAGCATATCAATATCCTATATACCAGGATACAGATCTAACAAATCACTATAGCATATCAACATCCTATATATACCAGGATACATAACCAAGTGAGTTGGCATTCGTGCCTTTGACCCACTAGTACAATAAGGAAACTCACCTGAATCGAAGAACCTTGAAACACTGTGATACGCTCCCTTCTGTACTGCTTGCTCCCGCGAATCCACTAACACCAATACCAAATAAAATCTTAATCAATAGTCCAAAATCCTCAAGTTTGACCCAAAGTCAAACATGGTCAAAAAGTCAACGGTCAACGGAAGTCAAAGAAAGTCAAAGTCCAGGACAACTGAGTACGCCCAACGTACTCCTCTTACGCCTAGCGTCGACGACCAGTTCCCACTCCTTCATTAAGAACTTAATCCCTTAAGGTCTTTCATCCAGAGCTCCAAATATACTCAAAGCATCGACTTTAGTCATAAAGTTTCCACCTTTATGACTTTCCATGGCTAGAAAAGATCCAAAAGTCAAAACCCTAACTTATTAATCCATTAAGACATCATAACTCTTGCTTGGAAGGGATAGAAGGTCATAGATCACATTTTTATGGTTCCTAATAACTCCATAATGGATAAAGTTTCCAACTTTATCCATTAGAATGGTCCAGACAACCAAGATCTAGTCTTTAAGTCTCCAAGGGACCAAAAATGATTCTTTTTCAGCTTAATCCATAAAGTCTAAGTCTCCAACCTTCACATCTAAGTCAATATAATGTTTAGATGGATAAAGTTTTTAACTTTATCCATGAGAAGGTCACAAACTTTCAAGATCAAAACTTTATGCACTTAATGTGACCAAAAGCTGATAACACCCAAAACTAGCTAAATCTAACAAATGCCTCATCAAGATTCAAACTTTATACCTCTAGAAGAAAGATAAAGGTGAACAAGCTATGGATCTACAAGCTCCAATGCAACCAACACTTCTCCAATGAGCTCCTTCTTCTCCAAGATGCACCAAGAACACTCTAAATCACTTAAAACACCTTCTATTTTGCTCACAATACTCAAAATAGGGTTAGGCTTTCAAGGGAGGACGTTGAAGGGGTGGAGGATGAGGTTGGAAAGGGCTTGAGGGAGTTAAGGAGCTGAAATAGGGATTAAAACCCTCAAATTAGGGTTTGGGGTCGGACCGCGTACGCCCAACATACTCCTGGTACGCCCAACGGACCAGGTTGATTCCCCGCGATCCCCTTTGCCTTATTACGCCCAGCGTACTCCCCGCACGCCAAGCATACACGGTTTAACCCAAAACTGTCCTAACTTCAAACGGTCGTAACTTCTTCGTTTCAACTCCGTTTTCGACATTATTTATATCCACGAAAAGAGGTTGAAGAGCCCCACAACATTATATAAATATCTTGTACTAAAAACTTGTCGAATAAAAATCTATATTTCATGCAAGAACCCGCCCTATGACTTATCCATTTTTACCCTTCGGCCCAACATAATTCAAAGATTACATCTCTTAACTATCATTAACTCCTTCCACAAGGACTAAACTTTGCCTCCTTAAGGCCTAAGCCTTATACAATCAACTTTCAGCCCATGGCCCAGAAATGGCAGGAAACAGGATGGTACGATTCTCCCCCACTTAAATTATATCTCGTCCTCGAAATCATCTCTCACTTCCATTTCATGATGCAAGCCCTCACATCAACCAAACTAACCAAAAACCCACAGATTTGATCGACTCTAAACATCCTCGGCCAATCGCCTTCATGCTAATCGCGCATATAAATGCACCATCTTGGCGAGAACAAACGAGTTACATACCAAACTAAGCCACGCTCCTAGTCAGCTCCGGCAGCCTTGCTTAACTATACACTAACAACACTCAGGCCCCTAATCCACTAATCGACAATTGCACAATCTTTGATACCTAGACCAATTTAGAATCTATTACTTGACCCCAATCATTGATAACCAGATACCAGGACACTCTAAATCCACACAGCATTCACAAACTCCATCACACATGCAACCAAGAGTAAAGATAATTAATCCATTCATAACAAGAAATCACTTAGAATAGAGCTAAATAAGACAATTCTATTCAACTGATCATCAAAGATTACAGTTGAACTTTTGCAACATAAATCAACCCATTGCTCCTAAGATTATAATGATGGTCCATCCAAGAATCGCACGTTGCATCCAAATCCTGCATAAGCTCAGATGTACCTCCACAATAAACATCATGACTCAAGATTCCATAACCTAAGCCCAACTTTGACCATACTCTTCTATCACGCATAATTCCTTTCACAGTACATGCGGCTAGCAAAGCAAAAATTTAGGCTAAAACATGGTTGCACACATCCATAGAATGAGATAGGCGGTTGTATTCTTATCCCAGTTTAAGGGCTACAAACAAATTTTAAAAAACCATGCCAATAACTCGTGCCAAGTGTTCTCCTGCTACCTTATTTAACCTACTCATATTCCCAAGGGAAAAACACATAACCAACCCTAGCTCTACTGCACTCCTTCTTCCCCACCACCCTTACCTATCGGTTGTGGTACTAGTAGATCTAACCAAAATGAGGAACCTCAACCACTAATAGAAACATCCTTATTAATGGCCGAAGACTAAGATCCTATACCTTCATTGAAACTGAACATATTCCGCCAATACAAAAATAGCTCGATAAAACCTCCAGAAATGTTGCCAATACCCTGGTCGATCAGTCCAACTACCAAACCTGCCGACGCAACATGCCAAAATTAGATTATGCCCAGATCCAAAGTCGTACCTGAAAAAAAAACTGATAACGTTGACCCAACATCCCAAATTCTAAAGAACCTTTTCTATTGACGAAGAACGAAAAGTCCAACGATCGAGAGTGCATTAACAACCTATCCATTGATCCAATTCACAACTGTACAAAGCCCATGGGGGACTAAACATACCAACTCTGAAACTAATTGATCGATCCGCAACTGCCCATCCTAGGCTATAGATATCAGTTTATACAAAACCTGACAAAATCCCTCAACAATCGATACCCAACTTGAGCGACCAAAACGCCTCTTGATCTATTCCTAGACATTTTTGAAAGGAAGCACTGGCTACATCGAGTTCCTTCGCCAACAGATTCTTGACGTGAAGATGACTCTCGCATTAAACACATACATCTGATTGCAACTTGCTCTGTACCCCCATCTTGATCAAATCCTGAACCAAAGTTTCGCATACCCGAACCACAGATCCCTACGAACCATTCTTACAATACCTTAAATTGACCATACCGATGTTCCTCCAAGCAGAATGCCTAGTTCCCCCCCCCCCACTTAGGGTTTGAACTACCACCAGTTGGCGTTGTAAACAAACCATACCTCAGACCGGCCCAACTAGGTACATAGCATCCAGACCCTTGGAATGTACAACAAAACGCTAGATGATCTCCCAGATAAAAACCAAGCAAACCCTAAGAGATTCCGAATCTCAGATGGAGACCTCTGGAACTTCCGCAACCACGGCCGTATGTAATATCAAGAGTCCCTTGCAGCTGCACAAGCAATAATTTTGATAGTTCATTCATAACACCAACTCCCTATCTAGAAAAAACTGACCACCATACTCCTCGTCTGTAAATCCCCAACCGTTAGATCACTGCAAAAATCATTCGCACGTACAAAAGGCATTATCCTCATAGTCGGGATACATTAGAGACAACAAAAGTTGTCGCTCCCGATTCCCCTGAAACCATCAGCTAGCACCTGATCTGCCTATATCCCAAGAAGCAGACCTTTGGTCTCATCTCAAGGCATCCATACGGCAACAATCCTCTTGTGCATTCCCACACTGCCATACTGCCTCCAAAAACCGCAACCAACTAGTCTCATGTTTGGTTTACATCCCAACTCTGAAAGTCACGTGCCTGCTCACTCCTTCCTCCGAACTCAAAAAACTGGAAGGACATAACCCTCGCCATAGATAGTGACATTCCAATCCATTTGCCAAACACCCATCCTTTGTCCAAAATCCTCGATCCAATTACGACAATCGCTTCCTTCTTGAGTCCCACGACTCAACTAACACTACTTTGAGCAAGGCTCTCGGGACCTCAAAAATCAACTAACTCGCCTAGGTCCGCACTATTCAAACCCAAACTGACATGGCCACTAAAGCCCATACAATCAGCAGACTCATCCTCATCCTGAACAACCATAACCAGATACTGGAAGATATAGTAACACTATCATGAATCATGGTACCAACCATGCTATTTACCCTCAACCAGCTCCTTAGAATCCTCGTGACCTCCCTCGATTCGAGTATGGATCCTGTGCTTCCAGTAGTACGGACCTAATACTACTTTCCACACTTATCCATAATTTCCTCAAGATTCATCTCGAGTCCTCTATGTTACCTACTGATAGTAGTACTTCCAACACCTGCTAAACAGTATAGCAACCACACTAAAGCACTTCATAGGCTCTCCTAGGATTCCACACCTCCCTTACCATCAGCTGCTTAATAACCCCTATTAATGTCAGCTAAGCACTTCATGAATACAATTACATGCAACGAAACTTAAATAATCATTCGACTAAAAGACTCAACCCTACAACGGTTAGAGTCAGACAAGAGCTGCACAATAGGACCAAATTAATTTGAAAATAACGGTTAGACTTTACAAGAGCCGCACAACAGTTTGATTAAAAGACTCAACAAAACGTTAAATTACTTTTGAAAATAATTTGAAAATTTTCACAGATCCTTAGTTTGAGTCTGGATGCATACAAATGCTCATCTAATTCACTCAAACCATGGCTCTGATACCAAATTGTTACATCCCGAAAATCACAATAATTTTTTTTTCAATTTTAAAACCATTCCAAAACCATAAGCGTTTACAAATCATAGTTTCCAAAAGTCATAAACATGAATTAGAGTATCCCAAAATCATAATCTCATAAAATCCAAGATGATGTGCACGATCAAGCCTTCGCCTTATCCCGATCATCTCAAATACCTGAAACATAAAACTGAAATTGTAAGAACGAAGCTTAGTCAGTTCCCCCAAAGTACCACCACATAAATAGATAACATATAAAATCATGCACGCTGAGTCCAATCATTTATCGAACTGGAATACCCTTCGGTCCCTAACCTCCTGGTTGCATTACCCCTGGCCCATAACCTCCGGGTTGGATTGCCCTGGACCACAACCTCCCAATTGGATTTCCATACATACTACATATTGGGTACACAACCTCCTAGTTGGATTACCCCCGGCCCACAACCTCCCGGTTCGATTGCCTCAGGTTTGTTGACCGCCAGCACAAAGCAATATAGTCTCAACCCAGCCACACCATGTCAACATATGCACTAGATAAACATATAATCAGTCAACAGACAAACATACACATCTACATATCACTACCACATAGTATCATCCTATATACCAGGATACAGATATAACATATCACTACAACATATCAATATCCTATATACCAGGATACAGATCTAACATATCACCACATATATCAACATCAGATATACCAGGATACAAATCTAACAGATCACTATAGCATATCGAAGTCCTATATATACTAGGATACATAACAAAGTTGGTCGGCATTGGTACCTTCGACCTAAAAGTACAGTGAGGAAACTCACATGAATTGAAGAACCTTGAAACACTGCGATACGCTCCCTTCTTCACTGCTTGCTCCCACGAATCCACTAACACCAGAACCAGATAAAATATTTATCAATAGTCCAAAATCCTTAAGCTTGACCGAACGTCAAACTTCGTCAAAAATTCAACGATCATCGGAATTCAATGAAAGTTAAAGTCCAAGACAACTGAGTATGCCCTACGTACTCCTTGTACACCCATCGTACACGACATGTTCCCAGTCTTTCATTAAGCACTTAATCCCTTAAGGTGTTTCGTCTGGTGCAAAGATCTAGACTCAAAGCATCGACTTAAGTCATAAAGTTTCAACCTTTATAACTTTCCATGGCAAGAAAAGGTCCAAAAGCCAAAAACCTAACTTATTAATATATTAAGACATCATAACTCTTGCATGGAAGGGATAGAAGGGCCAAGATCAAATTTTTATGGTTCCTAATAACTTCATATCGGATAAAGTTTCCAACTTTATCAATTAGAATGGTCCAAAAAATGAAGATCTAGTTGTTAAGTGTCTAAGGGACCAAAATTGCATGCTTTTGAACTTAATCCATTAAGTCAAGTCTCCAACCATCAGATCTAAATCAATATAATGTTAAGATGGATAAAGATTCCAACTTTATCCATGACAAGGTCACAAACTTTCAAGATCTAAACTTTATGCATTTAAGTGACCAAAAGCTCATAACACCCAAAACTTGCCAAATCTAACAAATGCCTCATCAAGATTCAAACTCTATACCTTTAGAAAAAAGTTCAAGGTGAACAAGTTATGGATCTACAAGATCGAATGCAACCAACACTTCTCCAATGAGCTCCTTCTTCTCCAAGATGCACCAAGAACACTCCAAATTACTTAAAAACACCTTCGTTTTGCTCACAAGGCTCAAACTATGGTTAGGATATCAAGGGAGGACGTTGAAGGGGTGGAGGCTGAGAATGGAAAGGGTTGAGGGAGTTAAGGAGCTTAAATAGGGCTTAAAACACTTAAATTAGGGTTTGGGGTCTGATCGCATACACCCAACATACTTCATGTATGCCCAGCGTACCAGGTTGATCCCCTGCGATCCGCCTAGCCTTAGCATTCCCATCATACTCCCCATACGCCCAACATACGCGACTTAACCCATCGTAACTTCTTTGTTCGAACTCCGTTTTCAATGTACTTTATTTCCACGGAAAGGTGTTGAAGAGCCCGACTAAAAAAAAACATTATCTAAATATCTTGGACTAAAAACTTCTCGAAAAAAAAAATCCATATTTCGTGCAAGAACTCGACCTATGACTTTTCCCTTTTTACCCTTCATCCCAACACAAATTAAGGTTTAAATATATTAGCTATCATTACCTCCTTCCACAAGTACTAAAATTTTCTTCCTTAAGGCCCAAGCCTTACACAATCTACTTCTGGCTCACATCCCGTAATGATAGGAAACATGATGTTACAACACTCAACTATCTACAGTTACGGTTCCTCGATTGGGTGATGTTTTACATCTATTGGCAAGATGAACTTTCCTGCCGTAATTGGTACATACCCAACATGCTCCATTGTGACGAAACCCACACTAATTACATTTAGGGCTACTTCAGTAGGTAGTCACTGTCGAGGATGTTGAAACCACAAATGCTTGTATAACTTCCCGCTTCTTCTCCATTGGTTGCCTAGCCTTCCTTTTAGAATCCTTGCCAAACTTCCTCTTTCTACCCTACAGATTTAGAAGGTCAGCCTTCTAAACCATCGTTCCAAGACAAACCTCTTGATGGGTCAAACTAAAGGCTAGTCTCTTGGCGATGTTGAAGGTAGTAAGTTTTAATGAAGTGACTAAGAGTTAGATAGGTTGAGGTAAACCCCAAATATACATTTCTTCTTCTCTTCTGGGGTAACCATCCCGGGGAACAAAGTGGCAAGGTCGTTAAAATGGCTTGTGTAGGCGGAAACATCAGCTTCTTGCATCATGGGATTCCACATCTCCTGCTCCAGCTTCTACATCTCTACGTGTGGATAGTA
The DNA here is from genome assembly GCF_052849685.1 of Lactuca virosa. Taxonomy (NCBI): domain Eukaryota; kingdom Viridiplantae; phylum Streptophyta; class Magnoliopsida; order Asterales; family Asteraceae; genus Lactuca; species Lactuca virosa. The sequence continues at coordinate 471,893,028 of NC_136429.1, read as the reverse complement.
CTCTTCAATCATGAGTTACTTCAACTCATTCCAAGACATGGCATCTGCTACGTTCACACCCATGGTCTTGGTGTAACTGTTCCAACAACTTAAAGTTGCGTCTGCCAGGGTGCAGCAGCAAACTTAACTTTACAGTCCTCTGGACAGAAGCTTATCTCGAAAAAGACTCCATCTTTTCTATCTATCTAGTCAGCCTAACTATGCCTTCGTTTCCATATAAGGGTTTTGGCTTGTAGTTCATAAAATCTTAATATGAACAAAATCTAGTTAGACCTTGATTATCTCCCTGTGAGATCTCGCCTCCATTACCTCATGATCCTATTTTCCTAGGGGTTTCTAGAGTTGCTATGGCATCAGCTACATGTTGGGCCACTAGAGCCTGAATCGTAGTTGAGCTCATAGGCTCGGGATTGGTTTCGGATTGACCTGGGTTCCCTTCAGTGCGTTGCATGATTCTAAATTTTAAAGCATATGGTAGTTTCTGATTTTGATTTTTACATTGATATTTTAGTTAGTAGAGTTAACTATATCAAGAAAGCAAAGCAAACAAGAAGCACAATAAACAAAAAGATCACATAGTTTTCATTAACTTTTCACAAAATTTTACATCGAATTTTTAATAATAAAAAAGTGTAGAACAGTGTGGTTTCAGTAGGAATAGTATCTATTTTACCCAAAAGATGTAGCGGTTTCCTATTATTGGCTATACTATTATTCCCTCCCTCAAACCCAAAAATCATAGTCTCTAGCTTCCTTAGGATGGAACCATCTACCATAACCCAAAACAGACTACAATCCAGGCCACCATCTGAGATAACTGATGCTGGAGGCAACTAATCATCACCTCCATAGTGGTCGCTCCTATCTCAGACACTAACAACCTTAACTGTCTCTCTCACCCGCTGCTCGAGACTCTCGATCACGACCTGTTGATACTGTGCGAGAGAATGAGTCTCCTCCAGATGATCATAAGCATGAAGGATTCTCATCTCATCGTAATCTCTCTCCTACTCTAGTCCCCTAACTCTACTAGCTAACATCGTGACCTCCCTCGTCAACGAGTCGTTATCCTCCTCCACTCGATGTATGCGATCCTCGTGTCGTGAAAAATGCGATACTAACACGAATATCGCTCGTTCGGTGTCTGAGGCGACTCTCCAACCTCATAAAAAACAATATTGTTCTCCTGGATCCACTCGTCTACCCGGTGTGTCCACTTGTAGGTGGGGCAAGGTTTCTATGATGGTGGTGAGGCTGCCCTCCTACGTGACGAGATAGGAATGGATTTTCTGGGGGAAGTAATAATTTTGCGTCCTGAGGTATAAATACTTAGAGGGGATGGGGAAGGTGGGGCAACAGTCGATGACTCTGACTTAGTAGGGTCCTCATCCTGAGTCTCCTGGTGGAAAGACAAATCTGGATAGGGTGAACTGTCTCTAGGTACTCAACTGGTCTCATCGCCATGCTGCTTCACCTAACTAGGTTCTTCCTCATCTTCAAATGGCTCCACGTCAGCTGATACTGGAGTACGGAATAGGGGCATCACTGGATCGTAATCGTTCTAAGTCTCAGGCGTGCGTGGTACCACCTGATCTTCCTTCGGATAAGGATGCGACAACCAGTCCCATATGTCCTCCATATCATCTCTGATTCCTACATAAGACATCAAATAGGTAGATGTTTATGAGAAATAATATATAATACATATAATTTCCTATTATAGTGTGTGTGTGTATATATATATATATATATATATATATATATATATATATATATATATATATTGGGCTAAGTTATAATATGGATGGACAACTATTGTGTGGATGTGTGGACAACGTTATTCTATGAGAATTACTAAGAGAATAGGTTGTTTAGTAATTTGAATGCGTTCAAACTCACACAACTATTGTCATTTTCATGCATTCTCACTAATTCTTAATAATTGTTGTCCTCACGTATCGTTTTTCACTCATTTTCATTCTTACATAATGTGACTCAATAAATTCTGACAGAATGAGAATAATAAAAATAAGTCTATAATAACCTTATGGACGGTTTAATTAGTGAAAATGTGTGATAATGACAATAGTTATGTAAGATTGAATGTATTCACATTATCAAACAACATATTTTCTTTGTCATTCTCACAAAATAGCACTGTCCACACGTCCGCACAATAGATGTCAATCCACATTTGAACCTAGCTCTCTCTCTCTCTCTCTCTCTATATATATATATATATATATATATATATATATATATATATATATATATATATATACACACATATAGAGAGAGAGAGAGAGTAGATAGTACCGTATCTTAGGTAACTTTCTATATGGGTGGTATGTCGTATGCTTGTGTCTATTCCGGGTATCCTCGTGGTGTACCATCATCTTGCATTAGGTTTTGATCTAAGGATCTAGTCTTCAGGAAGTCGATCTATGCTACTGATCCGAAGATTCTGTAATCGTAAGCCTCGTCCTAATCTTCTAATTAGGCATACTAAACTACTGATCCATAAATCATCAAGCATTTAGATTGTCAACTACGACATCCAGGTTTAGGCGTGCGTCGATCGGACCATAACAAAACTTAGTTGCAAATTCTAGGCCTAGTTGTGGTACGACCGTAGTACTAGACGGACCCTAGGATTCGTTTTTGACCTAAAATCTTAAGTTGTGATTTGAATGGATAGTTTTTATGATATAAAAGTATATTTATAAGAATTGATATTACTCTTTATCTGGTTAGTGTTTGATTTGGGTATTTTATTAATTCTATGTTTGTGTAGCTCAAGACTAAAAGGATCGGTCAGGTAGGAAAAGTCGGAGGGCGGGACCATTTTGGCATATAACCGTTCTGAAATCCAACAACCAAAACGAAAATTATATCCAGCGTAGGCACATTTCCCGTAAGTAGTCTATCCATACGATAATTAATAATAATAATTTTATTAGGTTTAACTAATTCAGTGTTTTTATGCCCTAGGTTATAGTCGTAGTTCCTAAGGAATTACTAGTTCACTATAACCTGTAACTTTGATACCAATCTGTCACACCCCCGGCCGGCAGCGGGAACGTCGGGCGGTGCGAACAAGGGGAGATTGGGTCGAGGCATACAGATACATATTATAACATAACATAATATTACAAACATTCCTTTTTTTGATTTTAAATTATTCTGGGATTACATTGGTTTAAAAAGACAAATACACTTCCTAAACAAGACTAAAGAAGACAAGCATACGATACTAAACTCCATCAACTTCCTTGAAGGCTTCTACCATCTTCACACGACTATGCTCATCCTCCTTGTCACGACTATTCTTCTTCTTGACACGACTACCCTCTACACTTATCTCCCTGAGAATACATGTATTGTTTAAAACGTCAACATAATGTTGGTGAGTGCACAAGTTTTTATAGTTTATGGCTTTTATTGGGTTGTACTATTTTCAGAATCCTTCTGCTTATAAAAAAACCTTTCCTAAAGTATTTTATCAACCCTATCTTACTATCTTTTAGGATATCTAACGATCCTATTTTATTATCTTTCAGGATATCTACCGATCATATCTTTAGTATCTTTAGGATGTAATTATTAATCCTAAGTTACTATCTTTGTAGGATATCTAAAGATCCTAACATATTTAATCTACCCTTATAAGGTGTACATAATGGTAGTCAAACCCTAAGGTGATCTAATGTATTACCATGAGCACCCATAATCGATTTTGCTCGACAAATTGTTGTGCTTGTCTTTTATCTTAATCTTTCCTAGGGATTTCTTATAACTATCACAATATAAATCTTTGATCTTAGATTTGATGATTATAGTTTTTGATCTTAATCCTTCTTAGGGATTTCCTATAATCATTACATTATAAATCTTTGACTTTATATTTGATGATTATAATCTTTGATCTTAATCCTTCATAGGGGTTTTCTGTAACCATCACAATATGACATCTTTGATCTTACATTTGATAATTATAATATTTTATATCATAATTATTTTGTATATATACGTATTCATATATATACTCTAATTATGGTTATTTGAAAACATTATACTTGGGCAGAATAACAACTAAGTACATTGCATATCGCTAAATTTGACCAACATAACTTCTAGGTACTATGTTATCATAGCGAATTGGGTATTATACTATCTAGGCATAATCTCTTCCTAGATTATTGGGCATCATATCTCTTAGGTATAGTATCATATCTTAACACTAGACATCGTATCTACAGCTACACTATCCTAAGGCTTTAATAAGGCTCATAGATTATTGGGCATCATATTTCCCCCGTAAAACATTTAAGATAGTGAAAATATGGGTAGTGTACTCACCCTTGTCGCGCAAAACCTTTGTTGTAGGGTTGAATAAGGCTCGGGACTTTGGGGATCGCTCCAGATGGCAGCTACTTCGAGACTTAGAAAGAGAGAGAGAGAGAGAAAGAGAGAGAGAGAGGGAGAGAGAGAGAGAAGTTGAGAGGTGTGAGAAACTGGAATGGCACAACCCTCTATTTATAGTTGAGTTTTGGAGGTGCACGCCGGGCAAATATCTACGTGCACCGCGCGTGAACATCGTGGCTCCATTGGTATGCTGCCACCTGTCACTCCCCACTCGGCCAAGTCTCTCACAATCTACTCGAATCTGGTGTCAGGTGCGCGATGTGCAGAGACACACATGAAATATTTTTGCAAAAATCATAATTTCTTCGTGCGTGCTTCGATCTAAGCCCTCCCTATATTTATGTGATGATATCAATGGGCACTACAACTCTCCTTTAGGTTTTTTTTGGCTAGTTTTGACTTTCATATTCGTGACTAACAGGGTTAAAAATAAATGATTTTATAAAAATCATATCTCTCTCGTACGGAGTACATTTTCAGTAAACTTTTTCCTAAATTTTATATCTCGAGGAGTACTACGAAACTCCTTTTTGCATTTCTAGTCAAAACTCAACCAATCTCTAAGTACTGTTTTGATGTAATTAATTTTAATTACGCGGCTGGTTTCTATTTTTATAAAATCCATAACTCTCTCCTTTGGAGTCAGATTTTTACAAATCTTATATTCTTGAGATCAAGTTAATGAGTACTATCCATGTACTATCCATGTCTCAAAAGTCAAATATTACAATACTAAGCTATTACATCTATTTTCCTACTCTTTCCTAATGGCGATCCGTGACAGAAACCTCTTGGTTGTCATAATAACCAATCAAGCTACTTCTCATCATGTGTTTGCTACTATCGCTCGTAAACTATGGCATGATCGTTTAGGCCATCCAGGAGCTCCTGTTTTTCAGTTTCTTAGGATGAATAAAGACATTATTTGTAATGCAATTGATCATAAGTTATTATGTTCATCTTGTCAACTTAGGAAAAATATTAAACAACCGTTTGTTTCATCTACTTCATACACTGTTATGCCATTTGATATTCTCTATATAGATGTTTGGACATCACATTTTGCTAGTGCCACAGATCATGGTTATTATCTTATAATTGTGGACGAATTTACCAATTTTACATGATCTTACCCTCTTGCCATTAAGTCCCATGTTCTATCTATTTTTAAATAATTTCATTCATTTGTTCAAATGCAGTTTACTTGCAAAATCAAATCCATACAATGTGAAAATGGGAGTGAGTTCGATAATGGTATTTTTATGGATTTTTGTGACACCAACATGATTGAGTTTCATTTTTCATGCCCTCATACGTCCCTACAAAACGGAAAATCAGAATGTATAAGCTTCAAACTCTAAATAATATGGTTCAAAATCTTCTACTGCATGCTTCTAATCCACCATCTTTTTGGCCTCATGCTCTCCAACATGCAACATACCTTCATAATATTTTACACTCTAATGTACTCAACATTACTTCCCCTTTAAAATGTTTGTATCAAAAAGACCCATCATATTTGGATCTAAAAGTTTTGGGTTGGCTATTTTTTCCTCTATTCCATCCACTATTATTCACAAACTTCAGTGAAGGTCTACATCATGTGTTTTCTTGGTTCATCCATTGTCACAACATGGTTATTAGCATTTTGACATGTCATCAAATAAAATCATTGTGAGCAGACATGTTATGTTTGATGAAACTAACTTTCCTTTTTCTTCACTTAATAAAGCCCAACCTTATTCCTATTCTTTTCTTAATGATGATGGATTTTCATTTATACATCAAGAAGATTGTACACCTACATCTCCAGTGACTCCTAGTGATAATTACATTTTATGAACCTATTTTGCACGTCTATTTCTATCTTTTCATTGCATTTACTTCATAAATCATGCATTTAGTTACTTATTTGGGCACGTTCATGTTTTATTTGGAATGCCTGGTGTTTAACTATTTTTGATTAATTTTGTAGGTATTATGGAGCTTGTAGCATTGGAACAATGGAGGCGAGCTTGGAGCTTGGAGCATTCGAACTATGGAGGCGAGCTTGGAGCATTGGAGCGTAAAGGGAAGATGGATCGGTCATGTCATGGAAGAAAACATGAAGACATAACTCGAGTCGTTGGATATCATCATAGAAAATGACTACATTTGTTTAATCTTAAGCTTGGGGAGGGGTCTTTGTATATTAGGTTCTAGTTTTCTCATTCATTTCATCAAAAAAAAAATGCCAAAAAGATTTTGCTTTTCTTATTTTCATTTTTTAAGTGCATTCATTTCAAAGCATCCAAAGAAATTTACAAAAATATTTTCATTTTTATTTCATTTGTTTGCATTTCGCATTGTTAATCACCAAAAAGTGCAAAAAGATTTTGTTTTCAACTTATTCTTAGTTTTCATTTCATCCAAAAATTTATTAAACTTATTCTTAGTTTTCATTTCATCCAAAAATTTATTAAAATTCCAAAAAATATTTTCTTTGTTTCCACTACAAGAAAAACATGATTTTTATAGGGAAGGTTACTATGGAACGTATTTTCGTTGTTAATCTGCAATTGATCGTGCTATGGAATGTCGTTCCATAGCAATGTTGCTACCACATTGTCTACGGATTTCATTTCTGGTAGCGAGAGTGGGAGTTGCTAGGGAAAATGCTACCGACTCCATATCCGTTGGTATTATGGTACCGATAGTGCTATGGAACAAAAAATTCGTAGCAATTTTCCAACGACATTTGTTACCAAATCACTTTTCGTTGTATTGCTGCTATGGAATTCATCATCGTGGTTACTATGCAACGGAGTTTGTGACGGAAACCAATTCCATAGTTGAATTGCTACGGAGGTACCATTCATAGGTATTTGCTAGGGAATTCTGCTATGGAATATGATTTCGTTTGCTTGTTTTGCTACGGAACAAAACATGTAGCTAATTTGTGATGGCATTTTTTGGGATGTTGTATGCTTAATTAATCTTCTTATACTATGGATGAATTATTATTATGATCAATGGAATTTGTAAGATATGGTTTGAATGAAATGTTTTTGAATTGGTAATATGTGGCATAAACTAATGGATAAAAAATGTAAAAATGAATTATAAAGTAGATATTGCTGGCAAGCAGACTCGAACTTAAGCTTATGCTAGAAAAGGGCGCGGTTAAGCCAGTTGTGCTAATCAAGTTGTGTATAATTTCTTGAATACATAGTATATAATGAATAATTAACAACAAATTCATTACAAAGTTATTTTTAATTACATTAACCGGACATGTTAAAGTATATATAATCTATGTAGATTAATTTTCCTTAATAACGAATTCATTACAAACTTATTTTTAATTACATTAACTATACTTCATCACAAAAATAACATTGGTTTTATGTATACTTCATCCTACTCAAACAACATGGCAAGCAAAAATGACTAAAATGCCCTTTTAACAGAACGATGTAAACACAAACCAAAATAAAATTATAGTAGTACTATACAACTTCATATACAATACAATAAAAACACTAATATTCAATGTCCATTCTATTATCAACCATTAATATTTTTAAGAAATATACAAAACCTACCATACTCTACATACCAACGACAAACCGTGCAATATCTTTGTCGCTCCTCATCCTCTTCATGGCCTATTGCCAATGCACCTTTAACAGAATGACATGGGTCTTCACATTGGAATGTGATGTTATTCGTTGTAAGTCTATGAACAACATCATCAGCCCGCAGCAACTCTTTGGCACTATCAACAACACCCGTGTACTCCCCATCATCCGGAACTGCCCAGCCAAAATAGGCATCAAGTAATTGTAAACCTACACATTAAAATATCCATCAGTTAATCCAATGTACCCTTTTCAATAAAACAGTAAATATTATACAACACAACACAACTAAATACTAACCCCAAACTACAAACATTCCTTAATTAACTATATATATAATTTAATTTACATATATACCATATATACATACCTTCATCACATTGATGAGGCCGTCTTGAAAGGTAGATCATTCCAAGCAAATAAATTGCCTCAAGATGATCTTCATCTGCTGCTTGTCTCAACAAAGTCATTCCTAAATCAAAATTGCCATAATAAAAGCACTCATCCTGTTGACAGAATAAACATATCAATATATAACATCAATAATACTAAATATTAATAAATGGTATAGATTACATATAATTACTGAAACTACACATACAATTCCTTGTCTGGACATGGCTTCAATGTTATTATGCAATGCACATGTGCGTATAAATAAATCAGCTTTCAGATTTTTGGGACCCACTCCTTCAAACATGTCAATGCATGTTTTTCTGTACACTTGAGGATCACCCCCTGCTTCATACATCTTCTTTGAACTTCAAAAATTTAAATACACAGTAAATAACAAACAAATAAAGTTTTATTTCATCAAATATACATTCATTAGTTGATGTTTATTGAGCATTACCAAAGTCTTGCAGAGATGATGTCTTTCGCAGATTCTGACCCTAATACTACAAATATCCGACTCAAAATCTCTAGTGGGAGATCATCTAACGAACAGCGACTTCTAGTATTCGACATTCTACTTACAAAATACACATTGGGGTAGTTGATTTCAATTTTTTTTTAAAATTAAGCGTAACTATGAAAGACAGTGTAATAGGGTATGGAAAAAAACTTACTTTATGTTGATATGGTCGAGAGGAGTACAAGAGTCTCTATTATCGGAGAAAATCATTTTTAAGAACGATTATCCTTCAACGATTTGGGGGTTTTAGTGTTTGTATGCAGATTTATCGTCCGGAAAAGTTGAGATGTTCTGAATGGTTGAAGAACTGGAACGCCGACGTGACGTCAGAGGTATGATGACGCCTTAAAAATTTAGAGTGCAAAAAGACCAAATTGCCCCTGAAATCATTCCAAATATTTGAATACTAAGGGTATTTGTGTCAAAACACATATTCAAATATTATAGCCTTTTATAGCTAGGTAACATTGGACTTTTGATTGTTGAAATGAAAAAGAAAAAAATAACATATATATTATAATCCATAATGTAATACATTTATATTAACATTTCACCAAATTACTACTATATTCATGTAGTAATATACATATTAAAAGTGGAACAAAATTTTAACAGTAAACTTATTTAGTTTAGATTTTAGACAAAATAGTTTTCTTTTGTTGCCACTTTTAGTCCCTATGTTTATAGTAACTCTTTTTACTTTGATTTTAGCCACAATACTTTTTCTTTGTTGCCACTTTTAGTCCCTATGTTTATTCCTTTACAATTTTACCCTATGCAAAGCATGGGTTCTCCACTAGTTGATATTAAACCAAATTACCAAGTCCAAAATAAAATACATGTTTGTTTATGCCTTTACAGTTGTATTTTATATGTATTTAATACTAGGAAAGAACAAACATTTGCTACATACAACTATAATGACAATACAATATAAACACTAATATTAAAAGTCCAAAATACATTATTCAAACATTATTTAAACATCATTCAAACATCATTACAAACTTAAACTCTTTTAGTCACTTATTAACAACACAACATATTTACTAATCAAGTAACAACATCAAATAATTACTTATCAAGTAAATTACTAAATATTCGTATATTAAACCAAAAGAATCTACAAAGCATTAACTGTCATAATATGAAAGTACATATCAACAAACTACTCAAAAATTATACCAAACTCCCTAGAAAACCTAACGAAACAAGCATCCCATAAACAAATTTCACACATAAACACCCATTTGTATCCATTCACAAAAGCGTCTGACACACTAACTACAGACTTATGCAATGCACAAGATCTATGGAAGCCATGGAAGTGTACATGTTTCTTCCCCTCTCTATTTAAGTGGAGATGAACCTTAGAACAAGTTACTCTAAGATTCCACTTACCATTTGCTCTACGGTAAGCATTGTTCAACATGTCCAAAGCTTCCTGCTTCCTATGTCTCCCTTCAGCCATCAGCATCATTCCCAGGACAAATGTTGAATCCAAATGTCCCAATGCAGATGCTTCTTCAAGCATCGTTTTCCATTCATGTTCAGCTTCTAAGAAAAATAACTTCATCTGAAAAAAACATTAAACACATAATTTCTAGTTAAAGTTATGGAAAACAAGTAACAGATTAATTACTACTATGCATATATATAAGAACGTACCAATCCGTTCCTGAATAGAATATTTGGGTTTCTCATGTCTATACATTTATTGACAACTGCATGTTTCTGGTCACACCAAACACGAAATCGTAATCCATCTAACTCCATATGTTTATAAACTTCATCCGTTTTTCCTGCCTCGTTGAAGAATCTGCAACTGCAAACGAAACACAATATTCGCTCCATAATGTAAAGAAAACTCAAATACACTTGTGAAATAGAATGATCAAAGGCAAAACTTACACACTTTTCATCCTGAAAGCCTCGACTGCTAAATTTTTTGCCAAGTCAACTATTATTTTCTCCATCACTTCAAATGGCATGTCTGTTAGCGATTTCATTTGATTTCTTGATTTATTCTTAGAAGAAGTATTGGCTTCCATAATAATAAACATTCACTAAGATAACGATTCTGCGAAAATGATTTTAGGGTTTTTTGACTGTCGGAATTTTGAAATTGGGGTTGTTTGCAAGCGACTGAAATAAGAGTGAAGAACTGAAACAACGTGTTTCGTCGGAAAACATTATGGCGCCTAGAAGATGTTCCATTATAAAATGACCAAATTTTACTAATACATACAGTGACTCGTATTTAATTAGTAAGGGTAGTTTTGTAAAAAGTCATATTTAAAAGACAAATCAATTTCTATTTTAATCAAGGTTGTAACAATCGCTCGTCCGTCGCTCGGCGGTCGACTGGCGATAAGCGATTAATCAGACTCAGCGGGGATTAATCGCGGACCCTAAATTATTAATAAAATTACTTAAAAAATTAATATTTCCTACAAAATTAAGTATTTGAAAATTTTAAATTTTAATACACAACCGGCACAAATGATATATGTTGACCAATGACCCATATGTCATCCATATGTCAACCACGGACACCATAAGCAACTACCATGTTCACCAATGACCTGTATTTCATCCATGGTACACCATAAGCAACTACCATGTTGACCAATGACCCGTATTTCATCCATGGACACCATAAGCAACTACCATATTGACCAATGGCCCATATGTCATCCATGGACACCATAAGCAACTACTATGTTGACCAATGACCCGTATTTCATCCATGGGGGATACCATCACACCATAAGCAACTACCATGTTGACCAATGACCCATATGTCCTCCATGGACACCATAATCGACTACCATGATGACCAATGACCCGTATTTCATCCATGGACACCATAAGCAACTACCATATTAACCAATGGCCCATATGTCATCCATATGTCATCCATGGACACCATAATCAACTACCATGTTTACCAATGACTCCTATTTCATCCATGGACACCATAAGCAACTACCATATTGACCAATGGACCATATGTCATCCATATGTCCTCCATGGACACCATAATCGACTACCATGTTGACCAATGACCCGTATTTCATCCATGGACACCATAAGCAACTACCATATTGACCAATGGCTCATATGTCATCCATATGTCATCCATGGACCCCGTAATCAACTACCATGTTGACCAATGACCCGTATTTCATCCATGGACACCATAAGCAACTACTATATTGACCAGTGGCCCATATGTCATCCATGGACACCATAGTCGACTACCATGTTGACCAATGACCCATATTTCATCCATGGACACCATAAGCAACTACCATATTGACCAATGGCCCATATGTCATCCATGGACTCCATAATCGACTACCATGTTGACCAATGACCCGTATTACATCCATGGACACCATAAGCAACTACTATATTGACCAACGGCCCATATGTCATCCATATGTCATCGATGGACACCGTAATCAACTACCATGTTGACTAATGACCCGTATTTCATCCATGGAGACCATAAGCAACGACTATATTGACCAGTGGCCCATATGTCATCCATATGTCATCCATGGACACCATAATCGACTACCATGTTGACCAATGACCCGTATTTCATCCATGGACACCATAAGCAACTACCATATTGACCAATGGCCCAAAAGTCATCCATGGACTCCATAATCGACTACCATGTTGACCAATGACCCGTATTTCATCCATGGACACCTTAAGCCATTAACATGTGGACCAATGGCCCATATGTCATCCATATGTCAACCATGGACACCATAAGCCATTACAATGTGGACCAATCAGCCATATGTCATCCATGGACACAATAAGCCACTACCATGTCGGTAGATGGCCCGTATGTCATCCATATGTCATCCATGGACACCATAAGCAACTACCATGTTGACCAATGACCCGTATTTCATCCATGGACACCATAAGCAACAACCATATTGACCAATGGCCCATATGTCATCCATGGACACCATAATCAACTACCATGTTGACCAATGACCCGCATTTCATCCATGGACACCATAAGCAACTACCATATTGACCAATGGCCCATATGTCATCCATGGACACCATAACCAACTACCATGTTGACCAATGACCCGTATTTCATCCATGGACACCATAAGTCATTACCATGTGGACAAATGGCCCATATGTCATCCACATGTCAACCATGGCCACCATAGGCCATTACCATGTGGACCAATCAACCATATGTCATCCATGGTCACAATAAGCCACTACCATGTCGACCAATGGCCTATATGTCATCCATGGACACCATAACCAACTACCATGTTGACCAATGACCCGTATTTCATCCATGAACACCATAAGCAACTACCATATTGACCAATGGCCCATATGTCATCCATATGTCATCCATGGACACCATAATCAACTACCATGTTGACCAATGACCTGTATTTCATCCATGGACACCATAAGCAATTACCATATTGACCAATGGCCCACATGTCATCCATGGACACCATAATCAACTACCATGTTGACCAATGACCCGTATTTCATCCATGGACACCATAAGCAACTACCATATTGACCAATGGCCCATAGGTCATCCATATGTCCTCCATGGACCCCATAATCGACTACCATGTTGACCAATAACCCGTATTTCATCCATGAACACCATAACCAACTACCATATTGACAAATGGCCCATATGTCATCCATATGTCATCCTTGGACTCCATAATCAACTACCATGTTGACCAATGACCCGTATTTCCTCCATGGACACCATAAGCCATTACCATGTGGACCAATGGCCCATATGTCATCCATATGTCAACCATGGACACCATAAGCCATTACCATGTGGACCAATCAACCATATGTGATCCATGGACACAATAAGCCAATACCATTCCGATATGTCATCCATATGTCATCCATGGACACCATAAGCAACTACCATGTTGACTAATGACCCGTATTTCATCCATGGACACCATAAGCAACTACCATATTGACAAATAGCCCATATGTCATCCATATGTCATCCATGGACACCATAATCAACTACCATGTTGACCAATGACCCGTATTTCATCCATGGACACCATAAGCAATTACCATATTGACCAATGGCCCATATGTCATCCATATGTCATCCATGGACACCATAATCAACTACTATGTTGACCAATGTCCCGTATTTCATCCATGGACACCATAAGTAACTACCATATTGACCAATGGCCCATATTTCATCCATATGTCATCCATGGACACCATAATCGACTACCATGTTGACCAATGACCCGTATTTCATCCATGGACACCATAAGCAACTACCATATTGACTAATGGCCCATATGTCATCCATGGACACCATAATCAACTACCATGGTGACCAATGACTCCTATTTCATCCATGGACACCATAAGCAACTACCATATTGACCAATGGCCCATATGTCATCCACATGTCCTCCATGGACACCATAATCGACTACCATGTTGACCAATGACTCGTATTTCATCCATGGACACCATAAGCAACTACCATATTGACCAATGGCCCATATGTCATCCATATGTCATCCATGGACCCCGTAATCAACTACCATGTTGACCATTGGCCCGTATTTCATCCATGGACACCATAAGCAACTACTATATTGACCAGTGGCCCATATGTCATCCATGGACACCATAATCGACTACCATGTTGACCAATGACCCGTATTTCATCCATGGACACCATAAGCAACTACCATATTGACCAATGGCCCATATGTCATCCATGGACTCCATAATCGACTACCATGTTGACCAATGACCCGTATTTCATCCATGGACACCATAAGCAACTACCATATTGACCAATGGACCATATGTCATCCATATGTCATCCATGGACACCGTAATCAACTACCATGTTGACCAATGACCCGTATTTCATCCATGAAGACCATAAGCAACGACTATATTGACCTGTGGCCCAGATGTCATCCATGGACACCATAATCGACTACCATGTCGACCAATGACCCGTATTTCATCCATGGACACCATAAGCAACTATCATATTGACCAATGGCCCATATGTCATCCATGGACTCCATAATCGACTACCATGTTGACCAATGACCCGTATTTCATCCATGGACACCATAAGCCATTACCATGTGGACCAATGGCCCATATCTCATCCATATGTCAACCATGGACACCATAAGCCATTATAATGTGGACTAATCAACCATATGTAATCCATGGACACAATAAGCCACTACCATGTCGGCCACTGGCCCGTATGTCATCCATATGTCATCCATGGACATCATAAGCAACTACCATGTTGACCAATGACCCGTATTTCATCTATGGACACCATAAGCAACTACCATATTGACCAATGGCCCATATGTCATCCATGGGCACCATAATCAACTACCATGTTGACCAATGACCCGAATTTCATCCATGGACACCATAAGCAACTACCATATTGACCAATGGCCCATATGCCATCCATATGTCATCCATGGACACCATAAGCAACTACCATGTTGACCAATGACCCGTATTTCATCCATGGACACCATAAGCCATTACCATGTGGACAAATGGCCCATAGGTCATCCACATGTCAACCATGGCCACCATAGGCCATTACCATGTATACCAATCAACCATATGTCATCCATGGTCACAATAAGCCACTTCCATGTCGACCAATAGCCCATATGTCATCCATAGACACCATAAGCAAATACCATGTTGACCAATGACACATATTTCATCCATGGACACCATAAGCAACTACCATATTGACCAATGGCCCATATTGATGGGTTTTGAGCATTCTAACACTTCCTAAGTGTACATGCAACCCTAATAACCTTGAATCTATGTTTTCTCTATATACATGTAAATTTCTTTTTCAAGGTTATTTCCTAACTAGCATGGAATGGGGATTACATAAAACATAAAAACTAGTAGAAATACATACCTTGTTGTTACTTGGATTCCTTCAAGACTTTGTGAGCCTAGAACCCCAAATGTTGTGCCTCAAATGCTTCACACAACACCACAAGACTTGGAATAACTTGAGAGAATACTTCTAGCACTCAAAATCGGTTATGCCCTCTCTAGTAACACTATGTCCACTAGGTCCTCATTTTGCTAGCCATAGGGTTCCTTTTATAGTGTTGTCACAATTAGGGTTTACACATGAATGCCCTTAATTGTCATGACTCTTGATTTCCCATGACCCATGGATTTGTAACTCCCATGGACTATCCATGGAGCTCCATATGGTTACATCCATAACCCATAAACCATGGATCATTAATCCACCATAAAAGAATTGATGATTGTCATAATCAACCCTATATATTTAATTAGTCTCACTTTGATCACCAAATTAATCCTAGATTAATACTTGATCAATACTAATTAAATAATACTATTATTAATATATTAGAACTTATAATATATTAATAATCATAAGTGCCTTATTCTCTCATTTAGTCTATCCAAGTATTGCAATGCCATGCAACCCAAATGGACCATGCCTGGTCGGGTCAAGTACATACCAAATAAAGTTATGGACTTAGACACTATATCCAACAGTCTCCCACTTGGATAAGTCTAATAACTATATTTTCGAATATGACTTCAAAATCCGACTAGCAATCGTAGCTCTTTCAAAGTCTCTCGGAACTAAGATGATGATGATACGCCATTTAAGATAAGTGATCATATAATCCTCTGTTCTCATAATATCAGCCGGACAAACACATGGAACATGGTCTTACTTATTGTCCAGCATTTGTTTCTCGATCTCTGATTTGTTTCGACATAGAACTAAATTGAACACATCAATTAGGTTCTGACCGGGCCCGGTACATAGGTCAAAACCAAATCATCGAGGGGCCCAGATATCGCTTCTATTTCTAGAAGGAACAGATAAACTTCGACTGATATGCTTGTACTAACTACTTGTTGAATTATTCACAAAGGCACGTTTTATAACATCGAGTTACCAATGCGGTTTCGTACAATCAATGAATAACCAACTCATAGTCAACAACTCATATCTCTAGGTTTGAAGATTTATATGATATTACCGTCTCACGATCACTCGAGATAAATTCCATGAAGTGATGCAAGTGAGCGTGGGTTGGATCCAATACTCAGCCCTTATGAGTACTCATGAATGTTGTAGCAACCATTGCATTGTCCAAAGCACTTTTAGACAAATCATACAAGCCAAATTCATGACAGTCTTAAATCAATACTTACTTCCAAAGTTTGACTGACTGTGGATGGTTTGAATAATAACATAATTATTCTGGAAGTAAAAACATGCAAAATTGAAACATAGTAAACAATCAACACAAGATAGTAACACCTTACTCATAAATAAATAACAACTTTTATTTATCATCAAATGTCAATTACATTTTACAAGTTTCAGGAATCTAATTATTGAAACTAATATCATCCTTCAGCCCAATGCGCCTCGCATGCTGTAGATGCTTAACCCTGCTCAGTCCCTTCGTGAGGGGATCTGTCGGGTTCTCATCTGATGATACCCTCTTAGCCAAGAGGAGTCCTTCTTGTATTCGATGTCTAATGAAATGGTATTTTCTGTCATTGTGCCTAGATCTCCCGTGATCTCTTGGTTCCTTAGCCAAAGCAACCGCACTTTCGCTGTCACAGAAAATTTCCATTGGCTCCTTTATAGCTGGTACAACTCCAAAGTCTCCGATGAAGTTCTTTAGCCATATCGCCTCCTTAGCTGCTTCACTTGCTGCTATGTACTCTGATTCACAAGTAGAATCAGCTACCGTCTCCTGCTTGGAACTTTTCCAAGTAATTGCCCCTCCATTTAGGATAAAGACCCAGCCTGACTGAGAGCGGAAATTATCCCTATCAGTCTGGAAGCTAGCATCGCTATACCCTTCCACTCTCAAGTCATCACTGCCTCCAAGGGTAAGGACCCACTCCTTAGTCCTCCGCAGATACTTGAGAATGTTCTTTACCGCTGTCCAGTGTGCCTTGCCAGGGTTCCCTTGATATCTACTGACCATGCTCAAAGCAAAGGCCACATCAGGGCGAGTACAAGTCATAGCATACATGATCGAGCCCACATCGGAAGCATATGGTATATGACTCATCTCAGCTATCTCAGCCTCTGTACTCGGACTCTGAGTCTTACTTAGCTTGGCATTACTCTGGATTGGTAATTCTCCTTTCTTGGAATCTTGCATACTGAACCTCTTCAGTACCTTATCCAAGTAAGTACTTTGACTAAGTCCAATTAGTCTCTTACTCCTATCTCTCAATATCCTTATCCCTGGGATATAGGCAGCTTCCCCAAGGTCCTTCATAGCGAAACACTTCCCAAGCCAGGACTTAACCTCCTGCAAGGTTGGGACGTCGTTTCCTATGAGAAGTATGTCCTCCACATACAACACCAAGAAGCTAACTATGCTCCCACTAGCCCTGACATACACACAAGACTCATCCTCACTCCTAGAAAAGCCAAACTCTTTGACTTTCTCATCAAAGCAAAGATTCCATCTGCGAGATGCTTGTTTCAATCCATAAATGGATTTATCAAGCTTACACACTCTATTAGGGTATCTTGTATCGACAAAACCCTCTGGTTGAGCCATGTAGACATCCTCAGCCAACTTTCCATTAAGGAAAGCGGTTTTGACATCCATTTGCCATATTTCATAATCATGAAATGCAGCTATGGCTAACAATACTCTAATAGACTTAATCTTAGCTACTAGTGAGAAGGTCTCATCATAGTTAACTCCCGGAGTTTGAGTAAAGCCCTTCGCAACCAGTCGCGCTTTATAAGTGTGTACCTTCCCATCCATGTCGGTCTTCTTCTTGAAGATCCATTTGCACCCAACTGTCTTACGACCTGGTACATTGTCAACCAAGTTCCAAACTTGATTGTCATACATGGACTGAATTTCACTGTCCATAGCCTCGTTCCATTTAGCAGACTCAGGGCCTGCCATGGCTTCCCTGTAATTATTAGGTTCATCCAAATCTATTAGTGTACTATCACTAATAAATGTATCACCTTCAGTGGTGATGTGATAACCATAATAAAAATCAGGTGTGTTCCTCACCCTAGTGGAACGTCTTGGAGGTACAGACTCATCTATCGGATCAACAGGAGTTTCCTCCTCAGGTTGGTCGATAGCATTTGAGGTTCCTTCACCACTTGACTCTTGAAGCTCTTCAAGGTCAATTTGCCTCCCACTGTCCCCTTGGCTTATGAATTCTCTCTCACGAAAGAATCCTCTTCTTGCCACAAAAACCACATTATCACTGGGTCTGTAGAAGAGGTAACCAAAGGATCTCTGTGGGTAGCCGATGAAAATACACCTCTCACTTCGAGGTTCAAGCTTATCATGAGTCTCACGCCTCACGAAAGCTTCACAACCCCAAATCTTGATGTGGTCCAAATTGGGAACTTTTCCAGTCCACATCTCGTGAGGTGTTTTGGCAACCTTTTTAGTAGGGACTAGATTAAGGATATGGGCGGCAGTCTCTAAGGCATACCCCCAGAAAGAGATTGGTAACGAAGCTCGACTCATCATGGAACGAACCATATCCAACAAGGTTCGATTGCGCCTCTCAGCTACACCATTCAACTGTGGTGTTCTGGGAGGTGTCAATTGTGAGACAATCCCACATTCCTTAAGATAGTCAAGGAACTCAATGCTAAGATACTCTCCTCCTCGATCGGATCGGAGCATCTTGATGTTCCTGCCCAATTGATTCTCAACTTCCTACTTAAACTCTTTGAACTTTTCAAAGGTTTCTGACTTATGCTTGATTAAGTAAATATATCCATATCTACTGTAATCATCAGTAAAAGTCACATAATAGCGATTAGCATCTCTTGTAGCAACTCTGAAGGGCCCACACACATCCGTGTGTACAAGGTCCAACAAACCTTCACTCCTATCACAAGTACCTGTGAAGGGTGACTTTGTCATTTTTCCAAGTAAACAAGACTCGCAACTATCATCTGAATTGAGGTCAAATGATTCCAAGACTCCAACCTTTTGGAGTTGGCCTATGTGCTTCTTGTTAACATGTCCAAGACGACAATGCCACAAGGATGCTTTATCCAAGCTATCTGAAGAATCAATATACAACACATTATTTCCTAGATTGTCTTCAATATTCACGGCTTCATATACACCATCACAAGGTAATGCTTTAAAGTAAAATACATCATTGTAATAAACATTAATAGCACCATTTTTATTATCAAATGAAAATGTAAAACCTTGTTTGTACAAGCCATGAAAGGAAATAATATTTCTCGCCATTTCGGGCGAGTAACAACACTTATTCAAATCTAACATTAACCCATTATTAAGCAATAAAGAATAAACTCCTATCTTGGTAACAAGTGATGCTTTCATGTTGCCCATGACTAAGTTTATCTTCCCGTGCTCCACTTGCTCACTTCTTCTTAGTGCCTGCAAATCAGTAGAAATGTGAATACCACACTCTGTATCGAGCACCCAAGAATTAGCATTAGATGAGTTGTTAGACAATATTGTGTAAATACCTGCATGGGTGGGTTTAACCTTCCCATCCTTTAGATCTTGCAGATATTTGGGGCAGCTTCGCTTGAAGTGTCCCTTATCCTGGCAATAGAAGCACTGTGTTTCCTTTGGGTTTGAAGAAGGAGTAATGGGACCTTTCTTTTTCCCACTTGAAGAGGAACCATCAAGAGTCTTACCCTTGGTACCCTTCGAAGGGTTTTTCCTCTTCTTACCCTTTACCTGCCCAATAGCCAGAACAGGGGCTGTTGAAGGAGTAGAAGTAGCAACCGCTTTACCCTTAAGGCCATTTTCAGCTGTCCTTAAGAGTCCTTGAAGTTTGCTAAGTGTGAGTTCCTCCTTGTTCATATGATAAGTCATACGAAACAGATCATAACTTGGAGGTAAGGAATGGAGAATGATGTCAATCGCCATTTCCTCAGGAAAGTCAACATTTAGCTTCAGCAACCGGTCAACGAACCTTTGCATCTTCTGCAAGTGACCGGTGATGGGTTCACCATCCTTCATCCTTGCGGTTATCATGGAGGAGATGATTTCATACCTCTCCTGACGCGCGCTCTGATGGTACCTTTCCATCAGATCCAGGTGCATCTCATAGGGGTAGAAATCTTCATAGGATTTTTGAAGTTCAGGAGTCATGGTGGCCATCATGATGCATGCTACTTTAGTAGCATCCTTTTCATGTGTAACAAACTCCGCAAACTCTTCAGGAGTAGCAGTGGCTTCATTCACAACCTTAAGCTCCCTATCGAGGACATATTCTTTGTCCTCATAGCGGGTAATCATTCTGATGTTTCTGATCCACTCATTGAAATTGGATCCATCAAAGATGACCTTACCACACAAGTTCATAAGGGAAAAGGAGCCTGTTGGGTTTGAGCCAGAAGCATTGTTGGAAGACATCTGAAAGGAAAGAAAGACAAGTTTCATTAGATTAGGAATCCTTAATAATTCACCCAAATGAAATATTAAGGCTAGGATCCAACAAACTATTTATAGTTGGAAGAGGGATGCCGTAATCCATACTATAAAATATTTGAAGGTAGGTAAATGACGATTTACCAATTTCCACCATAAGAACGAAATATTTTATTATTAGGTTTTATTGGTTTTGAAACTCCTAGATCTTTTGAGATACATTGAACTTTTCAATGGCATGTTTGAATCTCGATTGTGCCCTCTCAAGTTTGTGACTGGGATGCCGAGGATCACAAACAAGGTGTGAATAACCATACAAATTGACTTGGTACCCTCAACAATATTACCTAATCGATGTGCCGGTTAACCACACACGCTCCACCGATCTATAATAAGGTCAAGTTACCCTTTGCCACTTTTACTAGTCCATGTTAGTGTGCCGGTTAACCACACACGCTCCACTAACGACTTGGTAAGGTACAAAGTGTAATTTTATGGGCTAGCACCAATTTCACATTTTCCTAAAGTAACTAAGATTGGGAATTTATAATGTATAGTTACTTTATAATTCATTATACTTTAACGAGTATTTAAAGTCGTATCCTACCCGTTCGGCTAACAACCCTCCACCGATCAAGGAAGCGGTGGGTGAGAGTGGACACCCATTAAGTCACCATTTTATAGGCAACAACCTTATACCCCCCTTATAGACCGGCTTCATGAATGAGGCCTACTAACGGTAAGAATGACATATTCTTATACATATCTATATAATAAAATTATAATAATAGTATAAGTGTTGATTTTTAAACTTTTTAAAAATCTAAGGTTTAATTTGGAATTAAAGTATTAAAGTGTAAGACTTTTCAAATTCCAAACTTAAGGGCAAGATTTGAAACTATTCCAAGTCTCTTCAATTTGTAACTTATGAGTTTTAATGGTTCATAAAAATGAAGACTCTTCATTTTATGAAACCTCTTTAGTTCTTTAATCACAATTAAAAGAAGTGACTTTTGGTTATCCATAACTTGAGGACAAGTTATGGACACCATCATAGCCATTAAGATCATGAATTAAACACACATGGTGGTTACACATAATTCCTATGATCTTCTAAAAACTCATAAGAACACAAATTCATGTCAAGCAATCTCAAGAAATCATATAAACATATACAATACTTGAAAATTGATAAAAGTCATGTAAAATAGGTTAACATAATCATTATCATTTTGAAAAACAGATTTTACAAGTCCAAAACAGATTGGGATAATGATCTTAATCCATTTCCAGCAACAAAACTCGAAAAAACTGCCAAGCACGCTCCTACTCGCCGAGTGCATTATTCTACTCGGCGAGTAGAATGAATTTGTTCATGGACTCGGCGAGTCCTCCCCATGGACTCGGCGAGTCCAGTCGTCAGAATGCAGAATTTTCGATTTTTAAGCAGTTTTGCATCAAGTATACAGAAAACAATCCTAGGCTCTGATACCACTGATGGGTTTTGAGCATTCTAACACTTCTTAAGTGTACATGCAACCCTAATAACCTTGAATCTATGTTTTCTCTGTATACATGCAAATTTCTCGATTTTTAAGGTTATTCCTAACTAGCATGGCATGGGGATTACATAAAGCATAAAAACTAGTAGAAATACATACCTTGTTGTTGCTTGGATTCCTTCAAGACTTTGTGAGCCTAGCACCCCAAATGTTGTGCCTCAAATGCTTCACACAACACCACAAGACTTGGAATAACTTGAGAGAATACTTCTAGCACTCAAAATCGGTTATGCCCTCTCTAGTAACACTATGTCCACTAGGTCCTCATTTTGCTAGCCATAGGGTTCCTTTTATAGTGTTGTCACAATTAGGGTTTACACATGAATGCCCTTAATTGTCATGACTCTTGATTTCCCATGACCCATGGATTTGTAACTCCCATGGACTATCCATGGAGCTCCATATGGTTACATCCATAACCCATAAACCATGGATCATTAATCCACCATAAAAGAATTGATGATTGTCATAATCAACCCTATATATTTAATTAGTCTCACTTTGATCACCAAATTAATCCTAGATTAATACTTGATCAATACTAATTAAATAATACTATTATTAATATATTAGAACTTATAATATATTAATAATCATAAGTGCCTTATTCTCTCATTTAGTCTATCCAAGTATTGCAATGCCATGCAACCCAAATGGACCATGCCGGGTCGGGTCAAGTACATACCAAATAAAGTTATGGACTTAGACACTATATCCAACACATATGTCATCCATATGTCATCCATGGACACCATAATCAACTACCATGTTGACCAATGACCCGTATTTCATCCATGGACACGATAAGCAATTACCATATTGACCAATGGCCCATATGTCATCCATGGACACCATAATCAACTACCATGTTGACCAATGACCCGTATTTCATCCATGGACACCATAAGGAACTACCATATTGACCAATGGCCCATAGGTCATCCATATGTCCTCCATGGACCCCATAATCGACTACCATGTTGACCAATGACCCGTATTTCATTCGTGGACACCATAAGCAACTACCATATTGACCAATGGCCCATATGTCATCCATATGTCATCCATGGACTCCATAATCAACTACCATGTTGACCAATGACCCGTATTGTTGGTTAATGTCTAAGTCCATAACTATATTTGGTATGTACTTGACCCGACCCGGCATGGTCCATTTGGGTTGCACTTCACCGACACAATTTATATGGATAGTCTTTTGAGAATAGTATATTTATGATTTATATTAATATTTTATAAGTTCTAATATATTAATATATAATCATATTATTTAATTAGTATTGATCAAGAATTAATTTATAATTAATTAAGTGATCAAAAGGAACTAATTAAATATGGACTCTTAGATATATATATGTGTAGTGGGCCAAGTTCATTTAGGTTGGGCTAAGTCTTCATGGATAATCCATGGAGCTTTAACCCATGGATCCTAGGAAATGAAAGGTCATGGGTATTAGGGTTTAACCCTAATCCTCCACACTATATAAAGGGTCTTATGGTTCATGAAATGATGCTAGTGGCTAGTGTGGATACACTAAAGAGGGCAATAACCGATTTCATAGTGTGAGCCAAGTATCCATATTCTCTAAAGGTTTTCCAAGGTGTTTTGGTGATTTGTGATTCCACTTGAGGCTTCCACACTATTGGGGCTAAGCTCTTAAAGCTTGAAGACATCAAGCTACATCAAAAGGTATGTCATCTAACTAGAACTTTGTAGTATAGGTGCTTCATAATATGCTAGTTAGGATGAAACCTTGGAATATTTAATATTTGCATGTATAATAGAGAAAACATAGATACAAGGTTTATAGGGTTGCATGTACACCATAGGAGTGTTAGAATGCTCAAAACCCAACAGTGGTATCAGAGCCATGGGTTGTTTTCTGTTATATTGATGCAAATGTATTTTTTTTTCAAGTTGAAGGAAAAAAAAAGGAAAAAAAAAAACATGAAGTTTGTCAAATTTTATGATAATTACTTGATTTTATGAAAAACTAATTATTTATAAAATTTGAGTCACTTTACTACAAGAGTTGAATTAGGTCAATTTATTAAAAGATAGAATGATATGATTATTTTATTTGTTTTAAAAGTTTGATCTAAATGGTTTTAAGGAGTTACAAATTTTGTCATAAAATTTTGGAACTCAAAAGTTTTTTTTTAAAGTTATGATCTTAAGAGTTTTGAAACTTCCATAAGTTATGGATGTGAAATGTCTCATTTATTAACACTTTAGGTTATGAATTCCAAGAGTCTTCAAAGGATAATTGTCAAAGTTTCAAGATTTGTATTTGTTTATATGATTATCTAATTTCTTGAAAATTGTTGATGTGAATGATCTTTACTTATGAGTTTAATCTAGATCATAGAAAAATTATTTGATTATTGTGTTAATTGGAATATATGATCTTAATGGTTTTTATGAACTCCATAACTTGTCCTCAAGTTATTGAAAGTGAAGAGTTTTTCTTTTTAAAGTGTCATTAAGTCTCATAGGTTATGAAAATAGAAGAGTCACTATTTTTAATGTCATCATAAGTTATGAAATGAAAAGTTTTGAATAGTTTCAAAACTTGCCCTCAAGTTTTGGAATTTGTAAAGTTTTCACTTATGAATATTTTAATTCCAAGTTAAGCCCTTAGAATTTTAAAAGTTAAAATTCAACCCTTATACTTTATAATATTATAAGTTAATAATATTTATATATATGTATAAGAGTAAAGTCGTCTTACCATTAGTAGGTCTCATTCACGAAGCCGGTCTATAAGGGGGGTATAAGGTTACTGCCTATAAAATGGCAGTTTAATGGGTGTCCACTCTCACCCACCGCTTCCTTGACCGGTGGAGGGTCGTTAGCCGAACGGGTAGGACAAGGACTATAATTCTCCCCTCATTAAAAGTATTAATGATAAATACTAAGTAAATAAACCTTTTATTAATTCCCAATCTTAGTTACTTAGGAAAATGTGAATAAGGTGCTAATCCATGAAATTACACTTTGCACTTTGTTTAAACCGTTAGTGGAGCGTGTGTGGTTAACCGGCACACTAACCTGGATTTAACAAAGTAGACAAAGGGTAACTTAATATTTATCATAGTATCGGTGGAGCTCGTGTGGTTAACCGGCACATCGATTGAGGGGAAAATATTAAGGGTACCAAGTATATTTGCATGGTTACTTCACACCTTGTTTTGTGATCCTCGGCATCCCAGTCACAAAACCTGAAGGGCACACTCGAGATTGAAACATGCCTTTGAAAAGTTCAATGAATCTCAAAAGAATCTAGGAGTTTCAAAACCAATTAAAACCTAATAATACATTTCGTTTATCTTGGTGGAAATTGGTGAATCGTCATTCACCTACCTTCAAATATTTTATAGCTTGGATTATGGCATCCCTTTTCCAAGTTATAAAATAGTTTGCTGGGTCCTAGCCTTAATATTTCATATTGGGTGTTATATTAAGGACTTTAGATCAACTATCTTGAATATCTCCCAAAAAGATGTCTGGTTCAGACATCTATGATCCTCCCAAATCTCTTGGAACTTCACTTCCTCCACCTCCTCCAATTATTCTCCCTAACCCACAAGTTCAATGTCACTCAAGCCCTAATGGCAAGCAAGGTCTATGTGTGATCACATCTTAGAGATGAAGTCACATATTGACAAGCCGGGAGAGTTGGGTGTCAAAGTCTTGAGAAAGTTGGATGTTCAATCACTTTCTAAGTCACATAGTGAGTTCCTTTGGGACTACTATGAAACAGACTATGACATGAACCTTAATGATCATATCTATTTGCTTGGTGCTGCTGAATCAGCAATGATTTGGAACGATAGCAAAGCAAATTTGATTAGAAGATCAACTTCCCAAAAACTTTATGGACAGTGACAATGGTGACACTGGAAATCCAGAAAAAGCATTCTCTTCCCAATGGAAAGGGATTGGCCATAGTCAACCCGGTCGACCAAATGGTAAAGAGAAAGGCTAAGTCTGAGATAGTCCCATTACCAAAGGGTCCATATGTTTATTTTGCCAAAGGAAAGGGCGTTGATTGCAAAGCTGCCAAATTTACCTAAGGATGTTAAAGTCAATAAGTTTGACTCTACATCAGGTAGAGCCCATTATCTAACTCTGTTAAGTTCTATTCTGAAATCCTCATTACATGATGTGACTGGGTCACATGTTGATATTTTAAGAATCAAAGAATAGAGAGAAATCTTAAAGGAAGTATATGCTGATTCTGATCGCAAAGGTGGATTTCGATCGCATCAGAATTTTGAGCAGTTGCTTAAGAAGTTATGATATATTGCTAAGGAATAGATAACAACAATTTTCCAAGTGGATTGTAAGGATAAGTTTTTCCGCAAAGTTTTAAAATAAAAGAAAATTATTTAATTTTATTTATTTGAAGTATCCTTACAATGGCGTTTGTGGAAAATTGTTGCTTATATGATTCCACTGAGAGCAATATTGGAAAATGGATTTGATTCTTTCATTTGTGGTAGTGTCTAAATTTACCAAATCAAGAAAGTTCCTCATCGCCCAAGTTTCAATTGGACCGAAACTTGGAATCATGCAAGTTGAATAGTATGATGAATGAGAACTTTCAAGCATTGGAAAATCAAGACTAATTACTTGTTCACATGGATGTGTGAGTCAAGTGAAGGACTAAAGGGATCGAGTACACATTCTTGTGCACTGGTCATGTCCACCACAAAGCTCGTTAAGACTATTTGATTTACTAAAGTTTAGTAAATACGGTTATACTTACAAGTTTAAGTATAATTCTGAAACATTGGAAAAGTCTCAATGTATGGCAGAACGAATGGGAAGAATCAAATTAGGCAGAAAGATAAAAGTTTCTCAAATCTTAAAAGATGGGAGAGTACTTTAGTATCATGTTTGTGATCATCTTAATGATTTAGAAATCATATCACAATTAGTCCTCTAAAGGTCATCTTAGTGCATTCTTTTGACTAAGAAGAGGAGTCATGAATTGTTGAAATGGTTAGATCAGGAAGATGAGTCATACTTCGTTCCAAAACAATTCTTAGAGTCATACTCCAAGATTGTAACTTGAGTGACATATCTTAAAGAAAGGTTTAAAACACTTGTCAAATGTAAGAGTAAAAGTGTCCTACTCTTGTACATTTGAAATTGGTAAGTTGTGATGTTTTGGATAAAACAAAGACCAACTAAGGCCAATTGTGTGAAGTGTTTGTCTTGATAAAGAATCCGCACTATCTCTTGAATATTTGGCAACATAGTCTTATATGTCAAGAGGACAGTGGGAGTCTTAAAGATCCTAAAAAGAATTTCAAGAACTAATCAAGAATAAAACCTGAGGTTCTTCACTAGCACACGACTTGAGGTTTATAACCTATCGTGTTGACATATTCTGTGCCCATTCCAGTTAAAGTTGGCTTTGCATAGGAGTTCTGAAAGTTCTCAATTGGTTGCATAACAACTTGGAAGCAATGGCAGGCCCTGTACTGCCAGGTGGCAAGAAGTTAAGATTGCATAAGTTCAGTCCATATGAGTTTGGATTTGTCATTATCCTTGTCTTATGACTATGGTTTTGACGATTCACATGGATAAGAACACATACACCATAAAATCTAACGGTCATAAGGTTTCTCTCCGATTTATGAAAATGATGGTGAGGAAACACTTCCACCAAGTAGATTTGAAGCAGATGGCAAAAGGTCTAAACCATTGAGACTATGATTACGACATCCCTTTTCATAGTTCTGAAATTGTTTAGACACACATGCATGCTATCTAGGGAAAGGTGTATGATTTTGATAAAGTTTTATCAAAGCATCTCGCATCAGAAATCTGAACTTTGGTAAGAAAGTCAATAAAGTATTGATTTCTAGAAGTCCAGCTGATTTCTGAGTACATGTTAAAGCTAGTGGGAGAATAAGTGTTATGCTAATAATCATCATGTTAGTGGGAGCATGATAATTATTGTTAGTGTTGCAAGTTAGCAATGTTAATTATAGAAAACAAAAGTTTCAATTCGTGAGGCTGCAGGGATTGAAAAAGTTGTTTTGCTATAATTAAGGGAGAGGAAATTATACTTCATGTCAATTCTAAAAGGCTTAGAGTGAGATTTTAAGCTTAGATTGAGATTTTAATAATCTTTAGTCAAGAATATATATATGAATTTCATGTTGAATTGGTTCAACATAAGGAAAAACTCTATATATTGTGTTCTCAAAATTCGATTATGATTACGGCATCCCTCTTCATAGTCAAATTTTGAAAACATGGCAAATAAAAATATTGTAGCAAAAGACTGGTCTAGAATCATGTCTTTATGTGAGACATCATGAATCGTGTACCATTTGCTTTGGGTACAGGATCGATTGCATGTGCTATAATATTTGTCATTTCCAAATTTTTCCAAATGCCCAGAGGCATTAAGAAGGGAAAAGGTCTAGAATTGGATATGACTAAAATGATTAAGCAATTGTCGAGGACAATCTGAGGTTTACCAAAGATTGGTTGCTCAAGGACAGTTGGAAGTATACTGTTAATATTGGAAGGACCATATTGACATAGTCTGAAAAGAGGCAACTCTTGTTCAGAAGTGGTAGTCAAATTGGGAATATAGAGTTGTCTCCATAGATGTAAGCAATCTGTGTAAGATTAGAAACAACTTAGTGCAAGAAGCATGTTCAAAGCAATGCATACCTTAAACATAAGGCCTTGTGTCCATGGAGTAGGTCTTCATTGGAATACCCTGTAATGGTTGTTGACAAGTCTTTGTGACTTTGTACACATTCATTGCAAGAGGGTAGTGCATTTATGTTTAAAATCTAACAGATTTCGATTTGGGAGTGTAAAATTAGAATCATTGAAAGTTTGGTCAATTGGTTTATTTCACAAAAGTAAGGATCATAGACAAACATAAAATGCATACTTGGTGTATGACAAAGCTATTGTTTAGAAAACATAGTGTACATGCTTGGAGCATGGGACACCTAGTGTTTTTAATTCAGGTATAAAGTTGATAAAACCGAAACAATGAAATAATGAGTAATCAGTATGGTGATAAATAAAAGTGGTCTATTTATATTCATAGGGTTTGATACCATATTTGATTCATTTATTCTTGTGTTTCATTTTGCATGTTTTGACTTCCAGAATAAACTAGGTCATTCTTCCTGAATGACTAAGTTATTCAAACTATCCACAGTCGGTCATATGTTGGAAGTAGATATGAATCAAGACTGTCATGGGTTGGCTTGTAGAGGTCTAAGATGTTGAACAAAGTGGTGCGACAACACTCATGAGTGCTCATATGTTCTGAGTATTGGATTCAACCCACGCTCATTTGAATCACTTCATGGATTTTATCACGAGTGATCATGAGACGATAATATCTTATATTCTTAAAACCTAGAGATATGAGTTGTTACTATGAGTTGGTTATACATTGATTGCACGAAAACGCATTGGTAACTCGATGTTATAAAACGTGCATTTGTGTATGATTCAACAAGTAGTAGAACAAGCCATATGAGTCGAAGTTTATCCATTCCTTTTACCTTCGGGATAAAAGCAATATCTGTGGGCCCCTCGATGATTTAGCAATGACACATGTGAGTGCTTGGCTAACCCAGGACTGATTTGATTTGTTCAATCAGTCAGTCATCATAAATCGAAAATCGGGAAACAACAAATGGACAGAGAGAATGATTATAATCCATGTCTCAGTCCATATGATATCTAGAATGGAGGAATATATGATCCCTTATCTAATGGACAAGTCATTGACAAAGGTCAGAGTTCATTGACAAGATCAGAATTCGACAGCGGCTTTAAAAGCTACGATTGCCAGTTGGTTTTTGAAGTCATACTCAATAATAGTTTTAGACTTATCCAAGTGGGAGACTGTTCGATTAATGTCTAAGTCCATAACTATATTTGGTATGTACTTGACCCGACCCGGCATGGTCCATTTGGGTTGCACTTCACCGACACAATTTATATGGATAGTCTTTTGAGAATAGTATATTTATGATTTATATTAATATATTATAAGTTCTAATATATTAATATATAATCATATTATTTAATTAGTATTGATCAAGAATTAATTTATAATTAATTAAGTGATCAAAAGGAACTAATTAAATATGGACTCTTAGATATATATATGTGTAGTGGGCCAAGTTCATTTAGGTTGGGCTAAGTCTTCATGGATAGTCCATGGAGCTTTAACCCATGGATCCTAGGAAATGAAAGGTCATGGGTATTAGGGTTTAACCCTAATCCTCCACACTATATAAAGGGTCTTCTGGTTCATGAAATGATGCTAGTGGCTAGTGTGGATACACTAAAGAGGGCAATAACCGATTTCATAGTGTGAGCCAAGTATCCATATTCTCTAAAGGTTTTCCAAGGTGTTTTGGTGATTTGTGATTCCACTTGAGGCTTCCACACTATTAGGGCTAAGCTCTTAAAGCTTGAAGACATAAAGCTACATCAAAAGGTATGTCATCTAACTAGAACTTTGTAGTATACGTGCTTTATAATATGCTAGTTAAGATGAAACCTTGGAATATTTAATATTTGCATGTATAATAGAGAAAACAAAGATCCAAGGTTTATAGGGTTGCATGTACACCATAGGAGTGTTAGAATGCTCAAAACCCAACACGTATTTCATCCATGGACACCATAAGCCATTACCATGTGGACCAACGGCGCATGTCATCCATATGTCAACCATGGACACCATAAGCCATTACCATGTGGACCAATCAACCATATGTCATCCATGGACACAATAAGCCAATACCATGTCGACCAATGGCCGATATGTCATCCATATGTCATCCATGGAGACCATAAGCAACTACCATGTTGACTAAGGACCCGTATTTCATCCATGGACACCATAAGCAACTACCATATAGACCAATGGCCCATATGTCATCCATGGACACCATAATCGACTACCATGTTGACCAATGTCCCGTATTTCATCCATGGACACCATAAGCAACTACCATATTGACCAATGGCCCATATTTCATCCATATGTCATACATGGATACCATAATCGACTACCATGTTGACCAATGACCCGTATTTCATCCATGGACACCATAAGCAACTACCATATTGACCAATGGCCCATATGTCATCCATGGACACCATAATCAACTACCATGTTGAACAATGACTCCTATTTCATCCATGGACACCATAAGCAACTACCATATTGACCAATGGCCCATATGTCGTCCATATGTCCTCCATGGACACCATAATCGACTACCATGTTGACCCATGACCCGTATTTCATCCATGGACACCATAAGCAACTACCATATTGACCAATCGCCCATATGTCATCCATATGTCATCCATGGACCCAGTAATCAACTACCATGTTGACCAATGACCCGTATTTCATCCATGGACACCATAAGCAACTACTATTTTGACCAGTGGCCCATATGTCATCCATATGTCATCCATTGACACCATAATCGACTACCATGTTGACCAATGACCCGTATTTCATCCATGGACACCATAAGCAACTACCATATTGACCAATGGCCCATATGTCATCCGTGGACTCCATAATCGACTACCATGTTGACCAATGACCCGTATTTCATCCATGGACACCATAAGCAACTACCATATTGACCAATCGCCGATATGTCATCCATATTTCATCCATGGACACCATAAGCCATTACAATGTGGACCAATCAGTAATATGTCATCCATGGACACAATAAGTCACTACCATGTCGGCCAATGACCCGTATGTCATCCATATGTCATCCATGGACACCATAAGCAACTACCATGTTGACCAATGACCCGTATTTCATCCATGGACACCATAAGCAACTACCATATTGACCAATGGCCCACATGTAATCCATGGAAACCATAATCAACTACCATGTTGACCAATGACCCGAATTTCATCCATGGACACCATAAGCAAATACCATATTGACCAATGGCCCATATGTCATCCATGGACACCATAAGCAACTACCATGTTAACCAATGACTCGTATTTCATCCATGGACACCATAAGCCATTACCATGTGGACAAATGGCCCATATATCATCCACATGTCAACCATGGCCACCATAGGCCATTTCCATGTGGACCAATCAACCATATGTCATCCATGGTAACAATAAGCCACTACCATGTCGACCAATGGCCCATATGTCATCCATGGACACCATAAGCAACTACCATGTTGACCAATGACCCGTATTTCATCCATGGACACCATAAGAAACTACCATATTGAACAATGGCCCATATGTCATCCATGGACACCATAATCAACTACCATGTTGACCAATGACCCGTATTTCATCCATGGACACCATAAGCAATTACCATATTGACCAATGGCCCATATGTCATCCATGGACACCATAATAAACTACCATGTTGACCAATGACCCGTATTTCATCCATGGACACCATAAGCAACTAGCATATTGACCAATGGCCCATAGGTCATCCATATGTCCTCCATGGACCCCATAATCGACTACCATGTTGACCAATGACTCGTATTTCATCCATGGACACCATAAGCAACTACCATATTGACCAATGGCCCATATGTCATCCATATGTCATCCATGGACTCCATAATCAACTACCATGTTGACCAATGACCCGTTTTTCATCCATGGACACCATTAGCCATTACCATGTGGACCAATGGCCCATATGCCATCCATATGTCAACCATGGACACCATAAGCCATTACCATGTGGACCAATCAACCATATGTCATCCATGGACACAATAAGCCAATACCATGTCGACCAATGGCTGATATGTCATCCATATCTCATCCATGGACACCATAAGAAACTACCATGTTGACTAATGACCCGTATTTCATCCATGGACACCATAAGCAACTACCATATTGACCAATGGCCCATATGTCATCCATATGTCATCCATGGACACCATAATCAACTACTATGTTGACTAATGACCCGTATTTCATCCATGGACACCATAAGCATTTACCATATTGACTAATGGCCCATTTGTCATCCATATGTCATCCATGGACACCATAATCGACTACCATGTTGACCAATGTCCCGTATTTCATCCATTGACACCATAAGCAACTACCATATTGACCAATGGCCCATATTTCATCCATATGTCATCCATGGATACCATAATCGACTACCATGTTGACCAATGACCCGTATTTCATCCATGGACACCATAAGCAACTACCATATTGACCAATGGCCCATATGTCATCCATGGACACCATAATCAACTACCATGTTGAACAATGACTCCTATTTCATCCATAGACACCATAAGCAACTACCATATTGACCAATGGCCCATATGTCGTCCATATGTCCTCCATGGACACCATAATCGACTACCATATTGACCCATGACCCGTATTTCATCCATGGACACCATAAGCAACTACCATATTGACCAATGGCCCATATGTCATCCATATGTCATCCATGGACCCAGTAATCAACTACCATGTTGACCAATGACCCGTATTTCATCCATGGACACCATAAGCAACTACTATTTTGACCAGTGGCCCATATGTCATCCATATGTCATCCATTGACACCATAATCGACTACCATGTTGACCAATGACCCGTATTTCATCCATGGACACCATAAGCAACTACCATATTGACCAATGGCCCATATGTCATCCGTGGACTCCATAATCGACTACCATGTTGACCAATGACCCGTATTTCATCCATGGACACCATAAGCAACTACCATATTGACCAATCGCCCATATGTCATCCATATTTCATCCATAGACACCGTAATCAACTACCATGTTGACCAATGACCCGTATTTCATCCATGGAGACCATAAGCAACGACTATATTGACCAGTGGCCATTATGTCATCCATATGTCATCCATGGACACCATAATCGACTACCATGTTGACCAATGACCCGTATTTCATCCATGGACACCATACGCAACTACCATATTGACCAATGGCCCATATGTCATCCATGGACTCCATAATCGACTACCATGTTGACCAATGACCCGTATTTCATCCATGGACACCATAAGCCATTACCATGTGGACCAATGGCCCATATGTCATCCATATGTCAACCATGGACACCATAAGCCATTACAATGTGGACCAATCAGTCATATGTCATCCATGGACACAATAAGTCACTACCATGTCGGCCAATGGCCCGTATGTCATCCATATGTCATCCATGGACACCATAAGCAACTACCATGTTGACCAATGACCCGTATTTCATCCATGGACACCATAAGCAACTACCATATTGACCAATGGCCCACATGTAATCCATGGAAACCAAAATCAACTACCATGTTGACCAATGACCCGAATTTCATCCATGGACACCATAAGCAAATACTATATTGACCAATGGCCCATATGTCATCCATGGACACCATAAGCAACTACCATGTTGACCAATGACCCGTATTTCATCCATGGACACCATAAGCCATTACCATGTGGACAAATGGCCCATATATCATCCACATGTCAACCATGGCCACCATAGGCCATTTCCATGTGGACCAATCAACCATATGTCATCCATGGTAACAATAAGCCACTACCATGTCGACCAATGGCCCATATGTCATCCATGGACACCATAAGCAACTACCATGTTGACCAATGACCCGTATTTCATCCATGGACACCATAAGAAACTACCATATTGAACAATGGCCCATATGTCATCCATGGACACCATAATCAACTACCATGTTGACCAATGACCCGTATTTCATCCATGGACACCATAAGCAATTACCATATTGACCAATGGCCCATATGTCATCCATGGACACCATAATAAACTACCATGTTGACCAATGACCCGTATTTCATCCATGGACACCATAAGCAACTAGCATATTGACCAATGGCCCATAGGTCATCCATATGTCCTCCATGGACCCCATAATCGACTACCATGTTGACCAATGACTCGTATTTCATCCATGGACACCATAAGCAACTACCATATTGACCAATGGCCCATATGTCATCCATATGTCATCCATGGACTCCATAATCAACTACCATGTTGACCAATGACCCGTTTTTCATCCATGGACACCATTAGCCATTACCATGTGGACCAATGGCCCATATGCCATCCATATGTCAACCATGGACACCATAAGCCATTACCATGTGGACCAATCAACCATATGTCATCCATGGACACAATAAGCCAATACCATGTCGACCAATGGCTGATATGTCATCCATATCTCATCCATGGACACCATAAGAAACTACCATGTTGACTAATGACCCGTATTTCATCCATGGACACCATAAGCAACTACCATATTGACCAATGGCCCATATGTCATCCATATGTCATCCATGGACACCATAATCAACTACTATGTTGACTAATGACCCGTATTTCATCCATGGACACCATAAGCATTTACCATATTGACTAATGGCCCATT
The DNA here is from genome assembly GCF_052849685.1 of Lactuca virosa. Classification (NCBI taxonomy): domain Eukaryota; kingdom Viridiplantae; phylum Streptophyta; class Magnoliopsida; order Asterales; family Asteraceae; genus Lactuca; species Lactuca virosa. The sequence continues at coordinate 471,856,415 of NC_136429.1, read as the reverse complement.
TGTCATCCATATGTCATCCATGGACACCATAATCGACTACCATGTTGACCAATGTCCCGTATTTCATCCATTGACACCATAAGCAACTACCATATTGACCAATGGCCCATATTTCATCCATATGTCATCCATGGATACCATAATCGACTACCATGTTGACCAATGACCCGTATTTCATCCATGGACACCATAAGCAACTACCATATTGACCAATGGCCCATATGTCATCCATGGACACCATAATCAACTACCATGTTGAACAATGACTCCTATTTCATCCATGGACACCATAAGCAACTACCATATTGACCAATGGCCCATATGTCGTCCATATGTCCTCCATGGACACCATAATCGACTACCATATTGACCCATGACCCGTATTTCATCCATGGACACCATAAGCAACTACCATATTGACCAATGGCCCATATGTCATCCATATGTCATCCATGGACCCAGTAATCAACTACCATGTTGACCAATGACCCGTATTTCATCCATGGACACCATAAGCAACTACTATTTTGACCAGTGGCCCATATGTCATCCATATGTCATCCATTGACACCATAATCGACTACCATGTTGACCAATGACCCGTATTTCATCCATGGACACCATAAGCAACTACCATATTGACCAATGGCCCATATGTCATCCGTGGACTCCATAATCGACTACCATGTTGACCAATGACCCGTATTTCATCCATGGACACCATAAGCAACTACCATATTGACCAATCGCCCATATGTCATCCATATTTCATCCATAGACACCGTAATCAACTACCATGTTGACCAATGACCCGTATTTCATCCATGGAGACCATAAGCAACGACTATATTGACCAGTGGCCATTATGTCATCCATATGTCATCCATGGACACCATAATCGACTACCATGTTGACCAATGACCCGTATTTCATCCATGGACACCATACGCAACTACCATATTGACCAATGGCCCATATGTCATCCATGGACTCCATAATCGACTACCATGTTGACCAATGACCCGTATTTCATCCATGGACACCATAAGCCATTACCATGTGGACCAATGGCCCATATGTCATCCATATGTCAACCATGGACACCATAAGCCATTACAATGTGGACCAATCAGTCATATGTCATCCATGGACACAATAAGTCACTACCATGTCGGCCAATGGCCCGTATGTCATCCATATGTCATCCATGGACACCATAAGCAACTACCATGTTGACCAATGACCCGTATTTCATCCATGGACACCATAAGCAACTACCATATTGACCAATGGCCCACATGTAATCCATGGAAACCAAAATCAACTACCATGTTGACCAATGACCCGAATTTCATCCATGGACACCATAAGCAAATACTATATTGACCAATGGCCCATATGTCATCCATGGACACCATAAGCAACTACCATGTTGACCAATGACCCGTATTTCATCCATGGACACCATAAGCCATTACCATGTGGACAAATGGCCCATATATCATCCACATGTCAACCATGGCCACCATAGGCCATTTCCATGTGGACCAATCAACCATATGTCATCCATGGTAACAATAAGCCACTACCATGTCGACCAATGGCCCATATGTCATCCATGGACACCATAAGCAACTACCATGTTGACCAATGACCCGTATTTCATCCATGGACACCATAAGAAACTACCATATTGAACAATGGCCCATATGTCATCCATGGACACCATAATCAACTACCATGTTGACCAATGACCCGTATTTCATCCATGGACACCATAAGCAATTACCATATTGACCAATGGCCCATATGTCATCCATGGACACCATAATAAACTACCATGTTGACCAATGACCCGTATTTCATCCATGGACACCATAAGCAACTAGCATATTGACCAATGGCCCATAGGTCATCCATATGTCCTCCATGGACCCCATAATCGACTACCATGTTGACCAGTGACTCGTATTTCATCCATGGACACCATAAGCAACTACCATATTGACCAATGGCCCATATTTCATCCATATGTCATCCATGGACTCCATAATCAACTACCATGTTGACCAATGACCCGTTTTTCATCCATGGACACCATTAGCCATTACTATGTGGACCAATGGCCCATATGCCATCCATATGTCAACCATGGACACCATAAGCCATTACCATGTGGACCAATCAACCATATGTCATCCATGGACACAATAAGCCAATACCATGTCGACCAATGGCTGATATGTCATCCACATCTCATCCATGGACACCATAAGAAACTAGCATGTTGACTAATGAACCGTATTTCATCCATGGACACCATAAGCAACTACCATATTGACCAATGGCCCATATGTCATCCATATGTCATCCATGGACACCATAATCAACTACTATGTTGACCAATGACCCGTATTTCATCCATGGACACCATAAGCATTTACCATATTGACCAATGGCCCATTTGTCATCCATATGTCATCCATGGACACCATAATCGACTACCATGTTGACCAATGTCCCGTATTTCATCCATTGACACCATAAGCAACTACCATATTGACCAATGGCCCATATTTCATCCATATGTCATCCATGGATACCATAATCGACTACCATGTTGACCAATGACCCGTATTTCATCCATGGACACCATAAGCAACTACCATATTGACCAATGGCCCATATGTCATCCATGGACACCATAATAAACTACCATGTTGACCAATGACCCGTATTTCATCCATGGACACCATAAGCAACTACCATATTGACCAATGGCCCACATGTAATCCATGGAAACCAAAATCAACTACCATGTTGACCAATGACCCGAATTTCATCTATGGACACCATAAGCAAATACGATATTGACCAATGGCCCATATGTCATCCATGGACACCATAAGCAACTACCATGTTGACCAATGACCCGTATTTCATCCATGGACACCATAAGCCATTACCATGTGGACAAATGGCCCATATATCATCCACATGTCAACCATGGCCACCATAGGCCATTTCCATGTGGACCAATCAACCATATGTCATCCATGGTAACAATAAGCCACTACCATGTCGACCAATGGCCCATATGTCATCCATGGACACCATAAGCAACTACCATGTTGACCAATGACCCGTATTTCATCCATGGACACCATAAGAAACTACCATATTGAACAATGGCCCATATGTCATCCATGGACACCATAATCAACTACCATGTTGACCAATGACCCGTATTTCATCCATGGACACCATAAGCAATTACCATATTGACCAATGGCCCATATGTCATCCATGGACACCATAATAAACTACCATGTTGACCAATGACCCGTATTTCATCCATGGACACCATAAGCAACTAGCATATTGACCAATGGCCCATAGGTCATCCATATGTCCTCCATGGACCCCATAATCGACTACCATGTTGACCAGTGACTCGTATTTCATCCATGGACACCATAAGCAACTACCATATTGACCAATGGCCCATATGTCATCCATATGTCATCCATGGACTCCATAATCAACTACCATGTTGACCAATGACCCGTTTTTCATCCATGGACACCATTAGCCATTACTATGTGGACCAATGGCCCATATGCCATCCATATGTCAACCATGGACACCATATGCCATTACCATGTGGACCAATCAACCATATGTCATCCATGGACACAATAAGCCAATACCATGTCGACCAATGGCTGATATGTCATCCATATCTCATCCATGGACACCATAAGAAACTAGCATGTTGACTAATGACCCGTATTTCATCCATGGACACCATAAGCAACTACCATATTGACCAATGGCCCATATGTCATCCATATGTCATCCATGGACACCATAATCAACTACTATGTTGACCAATGACCCGTATTTCATCCATGGACACCATAAGCATTTACCATATTGACCAATGGCCCATTTGTCATCCATATGTCATCCATGGACACCATAATCGACTACCATGTTGACCAATGTCCCGTATTTCATCCATTGACACCATAAGCAACTACCATATTGACCAATGGCCCATATTTCATCCATATGTCATCCATGGATACCATAATCGACTACCATGTTGACCAATGACCCGTATTTCATCCATGGACACCATAAGCAACTACCATATTGACCAATGGCCCATATGTCATCCATGGACACCATAATCAACTACCATGTTGAACAATGACTCCTATTTCATCCATGGACACCATAAGCAACTACCATATTGACCAATGGCCCATATGTCGTCCATATGTCCTCCATGGACACCATAATCGACTACCATATTGACTCATGACCCGTATTTCATCCATGGACACCATAAGCAACTACCATATTGACCAATGGCCCATATGTCATCCATATGTCATCCATGGACCCAGTAATCAACTACCATGTTGACCAATGACCCGTATTTCATCCATGGACACCATAAGCAACTACTATTTTGACCAGTGGCCCATATGTCATCCATATGTCATCCATTGACACCATAATCGACTACCATGTTGACCAATGACCCGTATTTCATCCATGGACACCATAAGCAACTACCATATTGACCAATGGCCCATATGTCATCCGTGGACTCCATAATCGACTACCATGTTGACCAATGACCCGTATTTCATCCATGGACACCATAAGCAACTACCATATTGACCAATCGCCCATATGTCATCCATATTTCATCCATAGACACCGTAATCAACTACCATGTTGACCAATGACCCGTATTTCATCCATGGAGACCATAAGCAACGACTATATTGACCAGTGGCCGATATGTCATCCATATGTCATCCATGGACACCATAATCGACTACCATGTTGACCAATGACCCGTATTTCATCCATGGACACCATAAGCAACTACCATATTGACCAATGGCCCATATGTCATCCATGGACTCCATAATCGACTACCATGTTGACCAATGACCCGTATTTCATCCATGGACACCATAAGCCATTACCATGTGGACCAATGGCCCATATGTCATCCATATGTCAACCATGGACACCATAAGCCATTACAATGTGGACCAATCAGTCATATGTCATCCATGGACACAATAAGTCACTACCATGTCGGCCAATGGCCCGTATGTCATCCATATGTCATCCATGGACACCGTAAGCAACTACCATGTTGACCAATGACCCGTATTTCATCCATGGACACCATAAGCAACTACCATATTGACCAATGGCCCACATGTAATCCATGGAAACCATAATCAACTACCATGTTGACCAATGACCCGAATTTCATCCATGGACACCATAAGCAAATACCATATTGACCAATGGCCCATATGTCATCCATGGACACCATAAGCAACTACCATGTTAACCAATGACTCGTATTTCATCTATGGACACCATAAGCCATTACCATGTGGACAAATGGCCCATATATCATCCACATGTCAACCATGGCCACCATAGGCCATTTCCATGTGGACCAATCAACCATATGTCATCCATGGTAACAATAAGCCACTACCATGTCGACCAATGGCCCATATGTCATCCATGGACACCATAAGCAACTACCATGTTGACCAATGACCCGTATTTCATCCATGGACACCATAAGAAACTACCATATTGAACAATGGCCCATATGTCATCCATGTACACCATAATCAACTACCATGTTGACCAATGACCCGTATTTCATCCATGGACACCATAAGCAATTACCATATTGACCAATGGCCCATATGTCATCCATGGACACCATAATAAACTACCATGTTGACCAATGACCCGTATTTCATCCATGGACGCCATAAGCAACTAGCATATTGACCAATGGCCCATAGGTCATCCATATGTCCTCCATGGACCCCATAATCGACTACCATGTTGCCAATGACTCGTATTTCATCCATGGACACCATAAGCAACTACCATATTGACCAATGGCCCATATGTCATCCATATGTCATCCATGGACACCATAATCAACTACTATGTTGACCAATGACTCGTATTTCATCCATGGACACCATAAGCATTTACCATATTGACCAATGGCCCATTTGTCATCCATATGTCATCCATGGACACCATAATCGACTACCATGTTGACCAATGTCCCGTATTTCATCCATGGACACCATAAGCAACTACCATATTGACCAATGGCCCATATTTCATCCATATGTCATCCATGGACACCATAATCGACTACCATGTTGACCAATGACCCGTATTTTATCCATGGACACCATAAGCAACTACCATATTGACCAATGGCCCATATGTCATCCATGGACACCATAATCAACTACCATGTTGGCCAATGACCCGTATTTCATCCATGGACTCGATAAGCCATTACCATGTTGACCAATGGCCCATATGTCATCCATGGACACCATAAGCAACTACCATGTTGACTAATGACTCGTATTTCATCCATGACCACCATAATCCATTACCATGTGGAAAAATGGCCCATATGTCATCCATATGTCAACCATTGACACCATAAGCCATTACCATGTGGACTAATCAACCATATGTCATCCATGGACGCAATAAGCCACTACCATGTCGACCAATGGCCCATATGTCTTCCATGGACACCATAAGCAACTACCATGTTGACCAATGACCCGTATTTCATCCATGGACAACATAAGCAACTACCATATTGACCAATGGCCCATATGTCATCCATATGTCATCCATGGACACCATAATCAACTACCATGTTGACCAATGACCCGTATTTCTTCGATGGACACCATAAGCAATTACCATATTGACCAACGGCCCATATGTCATCCATGTACACCATAATCAACTACCATGTTGACCAATGACCTGTATTTCATCCATGGACACCATAAGAAACTACCATATTGACCAATGGCCCATAGGTCATCCATATGTCCTCCATGGACCCCATAATCGACTACCATGTTGACCAATGACCTGTATTTCATCCATGGACACCATAAGCAACTACCATACTGACCAATGGCCCATATGCCATCCATATGTTATCCATGGACTCCATAATGAACTACCATGTTGACCAATGACCCGTATTTCATCCATGGACACCATAAGCCATTACCATGTGGACCAATGGCCCATATGTCATCCATATGTCAACCATGGACACCATAAGCCATTACCATGTTGACCAATCAACCATATGTCATCCATGGACACAATAAGCCACTACCATGTCGACCAATCGCCCATATGTCATCCATGGACACGATAAGACACTATCATATATATTGACATGACCCGTACGTCTTTTGTATATAAATTTCATTTTAAATAGAAACGCATAAAGATGTATAGTTTATTAATGTTTAGTCCTCATGTATAATTTTAAGTTAAAATTATACTATTAACACATCGTTACTCTATGTTGTTTCTTGACGTTATTTATATGTATATACCCTATTTATCAATCTGTAACTACTTTAAATAAATTTTAATTACTAAATATTTAGCGGTAATTAGCACAGTTCGAATTTTTTATTAGTGGAGGTTCAAAGTATTTCACAATTCATTTCCCTCCAACCTACACACGTTTATGCTGCATATTAGCGTAATTAAGTTTACCGATTAGAAATAGGGTTTACATTTTCTGTAATCATCATCTCCGGCGGCTTATTGATCGAAATCTTTGTTCATTATACGTTTGTGCACTGACTTTGGCGATATAGGTTGTCACTCGTCTAAAATTTATATTTATTTAATTTACTGTTGTCGTGATGATCGATCGTTTTTTGTTCTCTGATCATCTTCATGTAAATTGGTTTTGATTGTATTCAATAGTTTGCATGCAAAGTAATGCCTTCATATATAATTTATTTTTATTGTTTGTGTCAGAAAGATGTCGACCCCGAAACCAAAAGTAGCATCCGATGTGAATCCAACTAAATTCATTTCACCACAAATTATGAAACGCAACAGGATTTCTGCTGCAAAATTCCTAAACAGACAGTTACAAGATGAAGAAATCGACTTGCCAATACCAACAACCACATCCAAAGCACCTATAACATCTACCAACAAAACCCCTAAACCTATATCATTAACATCACCCATGACTACCACTTCATCGGCATCACTTAAAACATCCACACCCTCCTTAGAAAAAACATTTAAAACTTCAGAAACTGGAACAATACAATGGTCAACACAAACATCAATAACGAAAACTTCAGAACCTACATTATCTAAACCATCCTCAACACCAACACCCACTACGACATCATCAACACCTATATCTACTACCACAACCTCAAAACCTGCATCTACACTACCATCCTCCACAACTACAATAACTACCACACCCTCCTTAAGTAAAGGAACTACCACATCCTCAATATATACATCTATCCCAACACCTACCCCATAATATACCCCATCAACAACACCTATCCCAGAATCTACCCCATCAGCAACACAACCACCCATGAATGGATATGTAGTGGAAAGTTTAGAAGGTGAAAACAATTCCTCTGAATATTGTGGACCAGATGGACGTTTTAATGTTCATGTTTGAAAAAATACGTGAGTTACCAATTCAAATCTTAATTACAACTTTTTTTATGTATTAAATTTTGGTTTACACCTACATATCATTTCATAACTTAACACATCACATGATTACGTGCAGGCTAATGCCACCAGGCCCTTGTGCACACGTTATTAGTCAGTCCTTTAAACAAAGAGTAGATCCAGAAGGGTACGCTTGGGCACAAGTAAGCAAATAAATGCGCAAATTATATTGGGAGGAGTTTCAGGTAACTATAAGTCATAAATTGTTGTTTGGTAAACATTTACACTTCAACTTATGTTTATATTGTTAATGTGTAGAAAAAATGTTGTTGGGATGAGACAATAGACTCGCTGGTGAGGTAAGCTTGGGCAAGGAAAGCGGCACAAAGTTATGGTCAATATCTCTTCAACATGAGGAGCCCAAAAAGAAACAAACATGGCTTTAAACCAGCTCATATTCCACAGGAAGTCTGGAACTCCTGGCAACTAAAATGGAATACAGAAGAATACAAGCTAAAATCTGAGCAGAACAAGAAGAATAGGCGTAACGGTGTGGTTGATGGAGTAGCAAAACCCACACATAACGCTGGATCCGCATGTCATTTGAAGATAGCTTCTGATTTGGTAATTTTTTAAATGGTACATCGTATCAATGTTTGCATATGTTTATCTGTATATTTGAGTTTTTATATGGTATTTATGCGGAAGAGGAAATTAGGACATGAGCCACCCCATAGTGAATTGTTCCTGTATACACACACTAAGAATCATGATGGAGTCACTTTCACAATTGAAAAAGATAGACAAATTCATGTAATATTCATTTAAGTTTAAATAAACTTTTATATTGTAGCTACTCCATAATATCATTCCTAAATTTGATATCTTTTAACTTATAATATTTTTATTTTGGAGGCGGCCTATACAGAAAAACGGGAAGAGTTGGAAGCTGAAGGTGTTGAATTTGAGGAGGACAAGCTATTTTATGCTGTTGTTGGAGGTCATGATAAAAAAAAAGAAGACTTTATGGATTAGGATCTTTTGCAAAGGCGGTTCCCAATAGGAATGGTAGGACGGATGTATCTTATATATCGGGAAAAAAATGATGAAATAGAAGAAATGAGGGAGCTTGTTGCTAAACAAAAACAACAAAACGAAGAGCTTAAAGAAATGATGAACGCCTAACAAGAGGAAAACAAAGCAAGGGTTGGGCATCTTGAAAAACAACTTCAAACGGCATTGGATCTTATTAATGTTGTTAGAAAACAACAAGAGTAGTAGGTTGATATATGTTTATTGAAGATTATGTATTTTAGAGTAGCAACTTTCTTTTTTCCATGTAATAAATAATTATTTTGTTATTTTATGATATAATGGTTATGAGTTTTTTGTTTTTTTTTTATATATTACTACAAAATTATTTGGATATAATTTATAAATCAATTATCAATCGGTCCATATTGAATCTGGTATATAATATATACACCACTAAAATTTCTAGGGATTCATGACCACGAAATTTGCTAGGAGATCATCAAACGGATTTAGCTAGGGATTCATCACCATAGATTTAGCTAGTGATTCATCACCACAGATTTAGCTAGGGATTCATCACCACGGATTTTGCTAGGGATTTATCACCACAGATTTTGCTAGGGATTAACTACAACGGAATTTGTGACGGAATAACTACCACAGAATTTGTGATGGAAACCTACTACGGAATACACGATGGAATACCATCTACCACAGATTTCATTCCGTTTTCACAATTACAACGAAATTATCGTTTCTGTTGCAAACTCCTCGCTACGGCGTTTTTAAAGACGGAAATAGGTCGTTGCAAATTCTGTCGCTATTCGTCTTTTGCAAAGTAATTTCAGCTTTTCGCAACGGATTCCTTCCGTAGCAAAATCGCTTTTTTCTTGTAGTGTTTCTTGTCCTTAAGAAATAACAAAATGAAGAATCACCTTAGAGAAGACGATAGGTGACTAAACGCAATTTTGCTAGTTTTTCTTGTAGCGTTTTTCTTGTAGTATGGTAGTTGTTTATGGTGTCCATAGATGAAATACGGGTCATTGGTTAACATGGTAGTCGATTATGGTGTCCATGGAGGACATATGGATGACATATGGGCCATTGGTCAATATGGTAGTTGCTTATGGTGTCCATGGATGAAATACGGGTCATTGGTCAACATGGTAGTTGATTACGGTGTCCATGGATGACATATGGATGACATATGCGCCATTAGTCAATATGGTAATTTCTTATGGTGTCCATGGATGAAATACGGGTCATTGGTCAACATGGTAGTTGATTATGGTGTCCATGGATGACATATCGGTGACATATGGACCATTGGTCAATATGGTAGTTGCTTATGGTGTCCATGGATGAAATACGGGTTATTGGTCAACATGGTAGTTGCTTATGGTGTCCATGGATGACATATGGATGACATACGGGCCATTGGCCGACATGGTAGTGGCTTATTGTGTCCATGGATGACATATGGTTGATTGGTCCACATGGTAATGGCTTATGGTGTCCATTGATGAAATACGGGTCATTGGTCAACATGGTAGTTGCTTATGGTGTCCATGGATGACATATGGATAACATATGGGCCATTGGTCAACATGGTAATGGCTTATGGTGTCCATGGATGAAATACGGGTCATTGGTCAACATGGTAGTTGATTATGGTGTCCATGGATGACATGTGGATGACATATGGGCCATTGGCCAATATGGTAGTTGCTTATGGTGTCCATGGATGAAATAAGGGTCATTAGTCAACATGGTAGTTGATTATGGTGTCCATGGATATCATATGGATGCCATATGGGCCATTGGTCAATATGGTAGTTGCTTATGGTGTCCATGGATGTAATACAGGTCATTGGTCAACATGGTAGTCGATTATCGTGTCCATGGATGACATATGGATGACATATGGGCCATTGGGCAATATGGTAATTGCTTATGGTTTCCATGGATGAAATATGGGGCATTGGTCAACATGGTAGTTGATTATGGTGTCCATGGATGATATATGGGCCATTGGTCAATATGCTAGTTGCTTATAGTGTCCATGGATGAAATACGGGTCATTGGTCAACATGGTAGTTGCTTATGGTGTCCATGGATGACATATGGGCCATTGGTCGACATGGTAGTGGCTTATTGTGTCCATGGATGACATATGGTTGATTGGTCCACATGGTAATGGCTTATGGTGTCCATGGTTGACATATGGATGACATATGGGCCATTGGTCCACATGGTAATGGCTTATGGTGTCTATGGATGAAATACGGGTCATTGGTCAACATGGTAGTTGCTTATGGTGTCCATGGATGACATATGGGCCATTGGTCAATATGGTAGTTGCATATGGTGTCCATGGATGAAATACGGGTCATTGGTCAACATGGTAGTTGATTATAGTGTCCATGGATGACATATGGGCCATTGGTCAATATAGTAATTGCTTAAGGTGTCTATGCATGAAATTCGGGTCATTGGTCAACATGGTAATCGATTATGCTGTCCATGGAGGACATATGGGTCATTGGTCAACATGTTAGTTGCTTATGGTGTGATGGTATCACCGATGGATGAAATACGGGTCATTGGTCAACATGGTAGTTGCTTATAGTGTCCATGGATGACATATGGATGACATATGGGCCATTGGTCAATATGGTAGTTGCTTATGGTGTCCATGGATGAAATATGAGTCATTGGTCAACATGGTAGTTTCTTATGGTGTACCATGGATGCAATACGGGTCATTGGTCAACATGGTAGTTGCTTATGGTGTTCGTGGTTGACATATGGATGACATATGGGTCATTGGTCAACATATATCATTTGTGCCGGTTGTGTATTGAATTTTAAAATTTTCAAATACTTAATTTTGTAGGAAATATTAATTTTTTAAATAATTTTATTAATAATTTAGGGTCCCCGATTAATCCCGCTGAGTCCGATTAATCGCTTACCGCCAGTCGACCGCCGAGCGACGGACGAACTATTTTTACAACCTTGATTAAAATAGAAATTGATTTTTCTTTTAAATATGACTTTTTACAAAACTGCCCTTACTAATTAAATACGAGTCATTGTATGTATTAGGACTATTTGGTCATTTTATAATGGAACATCTTCTAGGCGCCATAATGTTTTCCGACGAAACACGTTGTTTCAGTTCTTCACTCTTATTTCAGTCACTTGCAAACAACCGCAATTTCAAAATTCTTACAGTCAAAAAACCCTAAAATCATTTTCGCAGAATCGTTATCTTAGTGAATGGTTATTATTATGGAAGCCATTACTTCTTCTATGAATCAATCAAGAAATCAAACGAAATCGCTAACAGACATGCCATTTGAAGTGATGGAGAAAATAATAGTCGACTTGGCAAAAATTTCAGCAGTCGAGGTTTTCAGGATGAAGAGTGTGTAAGTTTTGCCTTTGATCATTCTATTTCACAAGTGTATTTGAGTTGTCTTTACATTATGGAGCGAATATTGTGTTTCGTTTGTAGTTGCAGATTCTTCAACGAGGCAGGAAAAACGGATGAAGTATATAAATATATGGAGTTATATGGATTACGATTTCGTGTTTGGTCTGACCAGAAACATGCAGTTGTCAATAAATGCATAGAGATGAGAAACCCAAATATTCTATTGAGGAATGGATTGTATGTTGTTATATATATGCATAGTAGTAATTAATTTGTTACTTGTTTTTCATAACTTTAACTAGAAATTATGTGTTTAATGTTTTTTTCAGATGAAGTTATTTTTCTTAGAAGCTGAACATGAATGGAAAACGATGCTTGAAGAAGCATCTGCATTGGGACATTTGGATTCAACATTTGTCCTGGGAATGATGTTGATGGCTGAAGGGCGACATAGGAAGCAGGAAGCTTTGGACATGTTGAACAATGCTTACCGCAGAGCAAATGGTAAGTGGAATCTTAGAGCAACTTGTTCTAAGGTTCATCTCCACTTAAATAGGTAGGGGAGGAAACATGTACACTTCCATGGCTTCCATAGATCTTGTGCATTGCATAATTATGTAGTTAGTGTGTCAGACACTTTTGTGAATAGATACAAGTAGGTGTTTATGTGTGAAATTTGTTTATGGGATGCTTGTTTCGATAGGTTTTCTAGGGAGTTTGGTATAATTTATGAGTAGTTTGTTGATATGTACTTTCATATTATGACAATTAATGCTTTGTAGATTCTTTTGGTTTAATATACGAATATATAGTAATTTACTTGATAAGTAATTATTTGATCTTGTTACATGATTAATAAATATGTTGTGTTGTTAATAAGGGACTAAAAGAGTTAAAGTTTGGAATGATGTTTGAATGATGTTTGAATGATGTTTAAATAATGTTTGAATAATGTATTTTGGACTTTTAATATTAGTGTTTATATTGTATTGTGATTATAGCTGTATGTAGCAAATGTTTGTTCTTTCCTAGTATTAAATACATATAAAATACAACTGTAAAGGCATAAACAAACATGTATTTTAGTTTGGACTTGGTAATTTGGTTTAATATCAACTACTGGAGAACCCATGCTTTGGATAGGGTAAAATTGTAAAGGAATAAACATAGGGACTAAAAGTGGCAACAAAGAAAAAGTATTGTGGCTAAAATCAAAGTAAAAAAAGTTACTATAAACATAAGGACTAAAAGTGGCAACAAAAGAAAACTACTGTGTCTAAAATCTAAAGTAAATAAGTTTACTTTTAAAAACTTATTCCATTTTTAATATGTATATTACTACATGAATATATACTAGTAATTTGGTGAAATGTTAATATAAATGTATCACATTATAGATTATGATATATATGTTATTTTTGTCTTTTTCATTTCAACAATCAAAAGTCCAATGTTACCTAGCTATAAAAGGTTATAATATTTGAATATGTGTTTTGACACAAATACCCTTAGTATTCAAATATTTGTAATGATTTCAGGGGCAATTTGGTCTTTTTGCGCTCTAAATTTTTAAGGCGCCATCATACCTCTGACGTCACACCGGCGTTCCAGTTCTTCAACCATTCAGAACATCTCAACTTTTCCGGACGATAAATCTGCATACAAACACTAAAACCCCCAAATCGTCGAAGGATAATCGTTCTTAAAAACGATTTTCTCCGATAATAGAGACTCATGTACTCCTCTCGACCAGATCAGCATAAAGTAAGTTTTTTTCCATACCCTGTTACACTGTCTTACATAGTTACGCTTAATTTTTTTAAAAAAATTGAAATTAACTACTCAAATGTGTATTTTGTAAGTAGAATGTCGAATACTAGAAGTCGCCGTTCCTTAGATGATCTCCCACTAGAGCTTTTGAGTCGGATATTTGTAGTGTTAGGGTCAGAATCTGCGAAATACATCGTCTCTGCAAGACTTTGGTAATTCTCAAGAAACATCAACTAATGAATGTATATTTGATGAAATAAAACTTTATTTGTTTGTTATTTACTGTGTATTTAAATTTTTGAAGTTCAAAGAAGATGTATGAAGCAGGGGGTGATCCTCAAGTGTACATAATAGCATGCATTGACATGTTTGAAGGAATGGGTCCCAAAAATCTGAAAGCTGATTTATTTATACGCACATGTGCATTGCATAATAACATTGAAGCCATGTTCAGACAAGGAATTGTATGTGTAGTTTCAGTAATTATATGTAATCTATACCATTTATTAATATTTAGTGTCATTGATGTTATATATTGATATTGTTATTCCGTCAACAGGATGAGTGCTTTTATTATGGCAATTTTGATTTAGCAATGACTTTGTTGAGGAAAGCAGCATATGAAGATCATCTTGAGGCAATTTATTTGCTTGGAATGATCTACATTTCAAGAGGGTCTCATCAATGTGATGAAGGTATGTATATATGGTATATATGTAAATTAAATTATATATATATATATATATATATATATATATATATATATATATATATATATATATATAGTTAATTAAGGCATGTTTGTAGTTTGGGGTTAGTATTTAGTTGTGTTGTGTTGTATAATATTTACTGTTTTATTGAAAAGGGTACATTGGATTAACTGATGGATATTTTAATGTGTAGGTTTACAGTTACTTGATGCCTATTTTGGGTGGGCAGTTCCGGATGATGGGGAGTAGACGGGTGTTGTTGATAGTGCCAAAGAGTTGTTGCGGGCTGTTGATGTTGTTCATAGACTTACAACGAATAACATCACATTCCAATGTGAATACCCACATCATTCTGTTAAAGGTGCATTGGCAATAGGCCATGAAGAGGACGAGGATCGACAAAGATATTGCACGGTTTGTCGTTGGTATGTAGAGTATGCTAGGTTTTGTATATTTCTTAAAAATATTAATGGTTGATAATAGAATGGACATTGAATATTAGTGTTCTTATTGTATTGTATATGAAGTTGTATAGTACTACTATAATTTTATTTTGGTTTTGTGTTTACATCGTTCTGTTAAAAGGGCATTTTAGTCATTTTTGCTTGCTATGTTGTTTGAGTAGGATGAAGTATACGTAAAACCCATGTTATTTTTGTGATGAAGTATAGTTAATGTAATTAAAAATAAGTTTGTAATGAATTCGTTATTAAGGAAAATTAATCTACATAGATTATATATAATTTAACATGCCCGGTTAATGTAATTAAAAATAACTTTGTAATGAATTTGTTGTTAATTATTCATTATATACTATGTTTTCAAGAAATTATACACAACTTGATTAGCACAACTGGCTTAACCGCGCCCTTTTCTAGCATAAGCTTAAGTTCGAGTCTGCTTGCCAGCAATATCTACTTTATAATTCATTTTTACATTTTTTATCCATTAGTTTATGCCACATATTACCAATTCAAAAACATTTCATTCAAACCATATCTTAAAAATTCCATTGATCATAATAATAATTCATCCATAGTATAAGAAGATCAATTAAGCATACAACATCCCAACAAATGCCATCACAAATTAGCTACGCGTTTTGTTCCATAGAAAAACAAGCAAACGAAATAATATTCCATAGCAGAATTCCCTAGAAAATACCTACGAATGGTACCTCCGTAGCAATTCAACTATGAAATTGGTTTCCGTCACAAACTCCGTTGCATAGTAACCACGATGATGAATTCCATAGCAGCAGTACAACGGAAAGTGATTTGGTAACAAATGTCGTTGGAAAAATGCTACGAATTTTTGTTCCATAGCACTATCGGTAGCATAATACCAACGGATATGGAGTCGGTAGCATTTTCCCTAGCAACTCCCACTCTCGCTACCAGAAATAAAATCCATAGACAATGTGGTAGCAACATTGCTATGGAACGACATTCCATAGCACGATCCATTGCAGATTAACAACGAAAATACGTTCCATAGTAACCTTCCCTAGCAAAATCGCGATTTTTGGGAGATTTTTTTTGAGCTCTTGAAGACTATTAATCATTGCAAACACTTTTGATTTCTATTTTGTAAGCATTAAACATTTTAATTCCATCTTTATTCTTGTTTGATTTTTTCTTAGCCATGTGTGGCTAAGAAACCCTAGTTTATAGTTCATGTTCAAAACATGTTGATTATTTGACTTGAGGCATGTGATTTGATATTTGATTTGTGATTCTGTTCTAGTGATTATGGTTTTCTTTAAACTAGAACCCTTGAATTTGATTTGTGTTTGTTTGGCCCCTTTCATGAATTGAATTTTTGTGTGGTTAATTTACTTTTAGGGTATGTAATCATTATATTAAGTTAATAGTTGGTAACAAAAAAGAGGTTTTCTTATTATAGAACATATATCACATGTTTTCACACCTCCAAGTATATGACAAAAAATGAACAGTGTTGGGAAGATTATACATAACTGAATGCAGCTTTTCAATACAAGCTAAGAGTGTGTTTAGGTGGAATTAGTAAAGATAGGTCTAGTCAAACAGCATGTTTTGGTTAGATAATTTAGCAAGCGAGAGCTATTAGAGCATGTTAATATCTTTCGGTACCAAAATAGAATAGCAATCATGAATTACATTAAGTCATAATCAAGTTAAATGTCAACATTAAGAACTAGAACTAGAACCATTTCAACAACATGTTTACAAGTTTTTTCATTTTTTGCATTTTCTAATAGAAGATTGTTATTTTTATTACTAGACTTATTCAAACAAAACCCCATTTTGTGATCAAAGTACCTTAGGCAAAGAGGTATAGACTGATTGTCCTGTGTCTCTGTGGTTTGACACTGTTTGCCTTCTACTACCTTTTAGTGTATTATAGCAGTGTACTTGGAGTCATTTTGTACCCGTATTATTTTTTTTGGTTTGACACACCAAACACCTATGTATACATCTAATTCACCATCTCAAACTCCATCCAGTTCGTCCCCCGCTCTAGCCGATTACATAACTTCGACTTCACCCTCACCATCTCCTACTACGGTTCATATTCCTTCTGTCATGAATCCAACAACTCCAAGTCCAACCCCTTCTTGGACAATCACAAGGAGTCAACACGGAATTTGTAAACCTAAAACTCCATTTAATCTTTCGACTTCTATTTTACTATAACATCCCCAAAATCATGACAAAATTTTTCATTTTTATAAAACATTTCCACAAAACCATAGATACCAAATCATTGTTTTCAAACAATCCATAACAACAGAGTATCAAATCTCTCAAAACATAATTTAGTAGGAGGATGTGTATGATCACGCCTTCGCCTTTCCACGGTCATCTAATGTGTCACACCCCAAAACCGAGATTGCGGAAACGTTCGGGGACGGAGGACGTCATGTACAGTATCACAACAAATGTATAATAGTAATCAAAGCAATAACAACCATTGTATTAATAAAATAGTGTTTACATTGTATCTGAATCACACATGATTGACTCCAAAAGTAAATAACGAAATAAATACTTGAAGCTACTATGCTCCGTCTTTTTGAACCTGTGTGTGTACCTGTCTACTAGTGTCCTGAGAATACAAGTGGTTTTGAAAGAGTGTCAACTTTAAAGTTGGTGATTTCATAAGCATTTGTATTTAGAAAGTATGTTCTTTGTTCTTTGAAAACCTTAGTATGTTCTTTGTTCCTTGAAAACCTTAGTATGTTCTTCCATAAAATCCTATATTTTCTGATGTAATGAAATGTATGTTCTGCTGATTCGTACTTATAAAAGTGATGTATTATTGTTGTGTATGTATGCAACTCTGTTTGTATGTATGCCCCTGGTTAACGTTCTTTCGGGAAAGTATGTTTTGTACTAAAAAGTAGTAAATTGTACTTGTATTTAATGATCTTGGTTGTACTTGTACTTAGATTGTAAATTATATCAGTTTACTTGGTGCTACAAAATAGTGAATTTCAGTAGTGCCAATAGTAGTGTTTATACTATAGTAGTGTCTGTAGTAATCATAGTGTCTGCAATAATGCCTGGAATCCACCAGATGTAGTGAAAAGTAGTGTACTATAGTTTGATTAATTATAAAACGTTTGTATGAATGATTTCCCAAATTGTAAGTGTATTGTACTAGGAAAGTAGTGTAAAGAAGATCTAATATTAAGATAAAAACTTTGAAGTAGTGTTAATCCCGTAAACCTTGTTTATACTATTGTGAGTTTCATATAACCATGCTACTACGACCTAGTGGCCTCTACGACGTTCTTCAGGTGTCAGTATTTTATGACATTTGTCACCCCCAGGCATGCGTGCCTAACTGTAGCTAGCAGTTTGGGTGTGGGATTGTCAGTCCCGTATAGATCTATACACAAACCTCACGCTCTCCATCCGGGAGACTTTGGTTATACTTTATAGGACAACCCTGTATTAACTAGTTTACGTGTAATGTTATAGCGTAGTGTAGTAGTGTTTTCTTGTATTTGAATATGTATGAATATCCTTGTAGTAATGTACTTGTAATGTAAAATAATTATATTTAAACAATTATTTAGTAGTGTATACTTGTACCAATGTATTAGAGTAGTGTTTCCCAAACTATACCTATTATAGTTTGAATAAATGTTTTGATTCTGCGTGTTGTACTTAGTAAAAAAGTGTAGAGATTTCCAAATTATACCAATTATAGTTTATTCGTAAAGTTCTGTAATGTACTGAAAACATTTTCAATTAAATCGTATGAAAGTAGAATACCCTTATGCTTGACATATTACAAAAGGGTTAAAAATATAAAAAGTATTTTCAGGAAATATAGTGAATGCTTCATTTGAATCAATTGCGAAGGTTTTTAAAACTATATTAAAATATTTGAATAAGCACAAAAGTCCTTGTGTTTTACTTGTATCCCCCTAAAAATATTAAAATCATTAAAAATGTAGGGGTATGAACTCACCTTGAATGTGTGTTTGCCGCAATTAGCGAGTTGTAGAGACGATCCCCCGGGTAAGCGTACGCGCTAATAACGTTACCCTAAGATAATTATATTTGATGTCATATTTAAATTAATAATATATTAATTTAAATAATGAGTTAAATAATAACTTAATTACAGGGAAGACTTATAATTAAGTTGGAAATTAATAGGAAATGTGGGAATTGTGGAAATGGAGTTTTTGGATGAAAATAAGGGTTTATGGTTGGAGGGAATAGGGTTTCCGGTTGGATCTTGAATACTTATGAAGATTTGAAGGCCACTTGAAGATTTGAATATGAGCTTGAATGTTCTTGACAGAAATTACGAAGTTTTTAAGGAATAGGGGCATAAACACTTGAAGATTGAGAAAAAAGGACCGTTCACGGTTGAAGATTGAGAGAGTTTTAGGGTAGTTCACGGATTGAAAGTGTGAGAAATGAAAGTGTTTTCGCCAAAACACTTATATATAGGGGTGGTTTACGGATTGCAATTGGGCCATGGCTTGGGTTTTCGGATCCTAATGGGCTCCTTATTGAGTTTTCGCCCCAAAAGTCAACCAAGGAGATGTATTCACAGTTTTTGGTCAATGAGTAAAGGGTTTTTAGATTTGGTGTTTCTAGAAGGGTGTTTTTGGATTTGGTTTACACCCTTAAGAGTGTTCACGGTTTTTCCTTGATTCATTAAGGAATTTACGGGTTGGGTTTTGGGTTTTGAATCCCAAAACCATAAACACATCCTACCCATTTTCAACCTTTGATTTATTCAAGTATAATCCCTTAACTTTGAATTAATGTAACTTTGATTTGTTTAGGAATAATTTTATGTTAAGTGTTTAGTCTTTAACACCTTACTTCACCATGATTTTCCACATGTATTTGTATATAAGTTAAATAAACACACTTGTAGTTTAGAATCCTATTAAAAGGAAATAACGGGTTGTCACATCATCCCCCCGTTAGAGGGAATTTCGTCCCGAAATTCGAATCCTGAGAGGTTACTCATAAAGTAGGGAAGAGGTCGGTACTTCTATTCCATATGATCTGCTCGTTCTCAAATAAATTCTGATCCTCGTTGGTGTTCCAGTGGATCTTCACTATTGCGTCTGCGGTCTAGATCGGTAGGGAGAGTATGGGTTCGGTTTACTTGTCTAGGTTCATCCGAATGGTAGAATATCCACTCGTAGTCTTGTGCAGCTTTGTTCTGAAGTTCCTGGTAGGATCCATACCTAGTTCATCTATGATCTCCTTGTGTATACAAGTCGTATATAATTAAGATTAGTAAGACAGTCGGGTGTATGACTCTACCCCAGGTCCACAACCAGACAAGGAACAGGAGAAAGGGCGAAAACACACATCCTAAGTCCGTAGAATCTCAATTATATACCACCCTCGCGTATACACTTAGTAGTGATAGGTTAGCCGTATTTATCCTTAGACTCTATTCTTGAACTTGACCTGCTGCATGAGTGTACTCCCGAAAGGTCTGCTGGGAGTACTTTGAGAAGGTTTCGGAAGATAAAGTACTCTTCGCATGGGTACTTCGGGGTTTCGAAATGAGAGACGATTTCTAAGGTCTGCGTCGGGTTTGACGTTATGAGTGACGAGGGTTTTGTTAGTCAGTCAGTTAAGGCAAAGGGTCTTTGTCATAACACATGTAGTCGGTATGGTGAGGACCAAGCTGATCCATGTCGAATGGTGATGTCGGACTTCTTATTGTAACGAGTTTTGAGATGATTAGGAAGAAGTGTTTGTTAGAACGATAGTGCATCCTGTATGTATGCGATAGTGAATTCGGTGTGATCTGTGTCATTACTACTGTGAACGATTCGTACGGCATTAAGCGAGTACTAGCAGTAAAAGTGTTCTGATAACTAATGATGATATTTGATGTTACGATCCCTATCAGGTCCCTCTATAACCACTTGGTGTATACAAGTCATACATAATTAAGATTGTTATGACCGTCGACTGAGTGACTCCGCCCTAAATCCACAACCAGACAAGGAACAGGAAATGAGGCGGAATCACTCACTCTAAGCCTGCAAAATCTTAATTATAAATAACCCTGATGTACACACTAAGCCATCATAGGTCACCTGTATGGATCCTTAGTTTTTTTATGGATACTGTGATTTTGTTCAGACGAGAGAGTTATTTAAAGCTACTTTTTGAGTGGTAGTAGTTTTAGTAAAAGTTTAAGCTTTAAATGTTATTTTTTGGACACATACCAAAAATTCTACAGGGCTCCTCGTTGCTCCTTCAGGTCTTGTTTTTAAACTCTTCCCACTCTTCCGTTATTCCTCACTGTTGGACAGTGTCTCTTGAAATGTCCCGTTTCACCGCATAGTTGGCACACTGGACTCACACCAGCATTGGTGGTTGAAGAAATGTGTCGAGCCGGAGTCCTACAGAAATGGGCAGTGTGTCTTCTCCTGTTGCAGTTCTTGCAATGCATCTTCCGCAAGCTCTGGTGTGATGAAGGTTACACTTGTTACACTTCGGGAGATTTCCAGCGTATCGACTGGTTGGTGCTGGAGTGGCAGATGTTGTCACTGTTGTTGTGACTGCAGGGGCAGCCAGGGGCTGTTGTCTCTTCGCAAGTCTTTGAGATAATTTGCGCTCCTTTTTGTTCCAGAACTTTCGATTCTTGTTCTTAGGTTTGTGGTCTGGGGTGTCCTTGTTGGAAGACG
Organism: Lactuca virosa; assembly: GCF_052849685.1. Classification (NCBI taxonomy): domain Eukaryota; kingdom Viridiplantae; phylum Streptophyta; class Magnoliopsida; order Asterales; family Asteraceae; genus Lactuca; species Lactuca virosa. Next base: position 471,833,710 of record NC_136429.1, on the reverse strand, counting down.
CTCGTTGGTGCCCTTGGTTGTTACCACGGTTATAATTGTTGACACCGTTTTCGCTTATGCTGGCGTTGTTAGCATTGAGCTGTGACATGACGGCTGTCACGGCGGCTGTGGTCGCAGCTTGAAAAGTAGCAGATTCTATCTGCAGGATTGGTGCCTCGCAAGTTGGCTGGTTACCTCCTTGTGAAGAGATGATTCTGTTGTACGGCGAGAAACGATCTCGTGAGTAACGAAGGTCATTGCTAGTTGCATTCTTACAATTTATACATACATATATAAATTTTGCGTTTTGCTGAACCATTATCAATGTTTTTGCCAACATTTCTGAGATGTACTTTTGGTAGTGCGTAGAAGTAGGTATTGTACGAGTGTTCAGTTTGCCCATCCTAGTACTACTCTCACCTAAGCACGCTTAACTGGGGAGTCCTGATGGGATCCGATGCATTTGTGCTGGTATGATCGCACCCTATAGGTCTACGGGGAGGCGTCCTTCTACCATGCAGTTTTCGAAGATGAGACGGTGGTAAGTCTTTAGTAGTGGCTACAAGTCGAGTGTTATATATATAAACTAAGTTTTCTTAGTTTCCGTGTGTATCATGTTCTGACTTTTATAGTGTTTGGTACTTAATTCATAACAGAGGTCTATATAAAATAAACTCATGAATTAGTAGTGACCACCCTGCAATGAAGTTCTGTGAACTGATGTACTGTTATTAGCTACGACAAAAGAGGCGATAAGCCTAACACATAGTGTGAGCAGTGTAATCACTAACTCACTAGGTTATATTTATTTATTAGTTATTAGTGTGACGTGTATAGTGCAGTGTATACAAGTTGTATATAACTTAAGATTAAATAGACCTTCGAATAAGTCACCCTACTCTAAGACCACAACCAATCAAGGAACAGGAAGTAGATCAAAGATAACAAATTCTAAGTCATACAATCTCTATTATATAAAGCTTTGGAAGTATACACTCCATTATAGACTTACCAGTAAGGGTCTTTTAAATTTTTACATAAGTTATTTATGGTGCCTAAAATACTCCTATAGTATTTTAACTTTAGGTTTTGTTCTAGAGATCCTTTGTATATAGAGTTAGGTAAGTTTTAAGCATGTTGCAGCAACACCATGACTCCCAAACACATGTTGGTCGTATCTTGAATAAATATATTTGATCAGGCTATATTTATCCCAGACATGATTACATAAATGCCCAGGTTTGGCTGTAGTGCCCACCATCTAAATACTTATGTTTTGTTCTTCTTGTGATATTTGTTATAGCATGTATATATGCATGTATGTATACTCTTATAAGAATACATATATTTTAAAAGTATACTTTTAGTCAGAGCACTTCGACCCTATTGTATTTATAGTTGTATATCTTTTAGAGGTTGATATACTTAGTTTACTATAAACAATACTGTGATACCAATCTGTCACACCCCCAAACAGAGACGGCGGAAATGTTTGGGGGCGGAGGACGTCATGTAAAGTATCACAACAAATGTATAATAGTAATCAAAGCAACAACAACCATTGTATTAATAAAATAGTGTTTACATTGTATTCGAATCACACATGATTGACTCCAAAAGTAAATAACGAAATAAAGACTTGAAGCTACTATGATCCGTCTTCTTGAACCTGTGTGTGTACCTGTCTACTAGTGTCCTGAGAATACAAGTGGTTTTGAAAGAGTGTCAACTTTAAAGTTGGTGAGTTCATAAGCATTTGTATTTAGAAAGTATGTTCTTTGTTCTTTGAAAACCTTAGTATGTTCTTTGTTCCTTGAAAACCTTAGTATGTTCTTCCAGAAAATCCTATATTTTCTGATGTAACGAAATGTATGTTCTGCTGATTCGTACTTATAAAAGTGATGTATTATTGTTGTGTATGTATGCAACTCTTTTGTATGTATGCCCCTGGTTAACGTTCTTTCGGAAAAGTATGTTTTGTACTAAAAAGTAGTAAATTGTACTTGTATTTAATGATCCTGGTTATACTTGTAGTTAGAATGTAAATTATATCAGTGTAGTTGGTGCTTGAAAATAGTGAATTTCAGTAGTGCCAATAGTAGTGTTAATATTGTACTAGTGTCTGTAGAAATCATAGTGTCTGCATTAGTCCCTCGAATACACCAGATGTAGTGAAAAGTAGTGTACTGTAGATTGATTAATTATCAAAATGTTTGTATGAATGATTTCCCAAATTGTAAGTATATTGTACTAGGAAAGTAGTGTAGAGAAGATCTAATATTAAGATAAAAAGTTTGAAGTAGTGTTAATCCCGTAAACCTTGTTTATACTATTGTGAGTTTCATATAACCATGCTAATATGACCTAGTGGCCTCTACGACGTTCTTCAGGCGTCGGTATTTTATGACATTTGTCACCCCGAGGCATTCCTACCTAAATGTAGCTAGCAGTTTGGGTGTGGGATTGTCAGTCCCGTATAGATCTATACACAAACCTCACGCTCTGCATCCAGGAGAGTCCGGTTATACTTTATAGGACTTGAACCTGTACCCTGGTGGGTACCCGAAGTACTGCCTCACAACCATATATTAACTAGTTTACGTGTAGTGTTATAGTGTAGTGTAGTAGTGTTTTCTTGTATTTGAATACGTATGAATATCCTTGTAGTAATGTACTTGTAATGTAAAATAATTATATTTAAATAATTATTTAGTAGTGTATACTTGTACCAATGTATTAGAGTAGTGTTTCCTAAACTATACCTATTATAGTTTGAATACATGTTTTGATTCTGCGTGTTGTACTTAGTAAAAAAGTGTAGAGATTTCCAAATTATACCAATTATAGTTTATTCGTAAAGTTCTGTAATGTACTGAAAACATTTTCAATTAAATCGTATGAAAGTAGAATACCCTTATGCTTGACATATTACAAAACGGTTAAAAATATAAAAAGTATTTTCAGGAAATATAATAAATGCTTGATTTGAATGAATTGCGAAGGTTTTTAAAACTATTTAAAAATATTTGAATAAGCACAAAAGTCCTTATGTTTTACTTGTATCCCCCCCCCTAAAAATATTAAAATCATTAAAACTGTAGGGGTATGAACTCACCTTGAATGTGCGTTTGCCGCAATTAGCGAGTTGTTGAGACGATCCCCCGGGTAAGCGTACGCGCTAATAACGTTACCCTAAGATAATTATATTTGACATCGTATTTAAATTAATGATATATTAATTTAAATAATTAATTAAATAATAATTTAATTATAGGTAAGACTTACAATTAATTTGGAAATTAATTGGAAATGTTGGAATTTTGGAAATGGAGTTTTGGATGAAAATAAGGGATTACGGTTGGAGGGAATGGGGTTTACGGTTGGATCTTGAATACTTATGAAGATTTGAAGGCCACTTGAAGATTTGAAGATGAGCTTGAATGTTCTTTATAGAAATTATGAAGTTTTGAAGGAATAGAGGCGTAAACACTTGAAGATTAAGAGAAAAAAAGGAATTGTTCACTGTTGAAGATTGAGAGAGTTTTGGGGTAGTTCACGGATTGAAAGTGTGAGAAATGAAATTGTTTTTGCCAAAACACTTATATATAGGGGTGGTTTACGGATTGCAATTGGGCCATGGCTTGGGTTTTCGGATCCTAATGAGCTCCTTATTGAGTTTTCGCCCCAAAAGTCAACCAAGGAGATGTGTTCACGGTTTTTGGTCAATGAGTAAAGCGTTTTAGGATTTGGTGTTTCTAGAAGGGTGTTTTCGGATTTGGTTTACACCCTTAAGGATGTTCACGGTTTTGCCTTGATTCATTAAGGTGTATACGGTTTGGGTTTTGGGTTTGGAATCCCAAAACCATAAACACATCCTACCCATTTTAAACCTTTGATTTATTCAAGTATAACTCCTTAACTTTGAATTAATTTAAGTTTGATTTCTTTAGGAATAATTTTATGTTAAGTGTTTAGTCTTTAACACCTTACTTCACCATGATTTTCCACATGTATTTGTATATAAGTTAAATAAACACACTTGTATTTTAGAATCCTATTAAAAGGAAATAACGGGTTGTCACATAATGTACCTGAAACCATGAAACAAAAACTATAAGCCAAAGCTTAGTGAGTTTCCCAAATATACCCTACACACAACACATATATTATACATGCACCAATTCCTACAACAAAAGGTTGGACTGCCACCTGATTCTTCAACAACAAGTTGGATGGCCCATGAGCCTACAACATAAGTTGGACCGCTCCCTTGGGCCTACAATATTAATTGGACCGCTCAGGTATCTTGGTATTCAGCATAAAGCAAGACCGCCTCAACCCAACCACATTATGTCAACATATGCAAACAATAATCAATAACCAGCAAGTTCATGTAATCATACAAATCTACCAATCTAACCGATCACTACAACATAACAATATCCTATACACAAGGATACATAACACAATCTAGTGGGTCGACATTGGTGCCTTCGACTCACGAGTATAGTGCAAAAACTCACCTAAAAGTATAGAAGATAGTTGAATTGATCACAATCCAAATACCGGCTCTATATGTCACCTATACAACAAATAAGTACCAAGTCTCTCACTACAGCTCAAAATTCCTCGTTTGACCTAAAGTCAAACTTGGTCAAAGTCAATGGTCAAAAAGTCAACAATCAACTTCCAGCCAATCTATGTCCAACATAGAGCCTAAGGTGGAAAAACGGGACAGAAAAGAGCTACGTGCAACGTAGCTAAACCTACACCCTCTATAGGACGCTCTTGTCCAACTTTTCCTATTAAGTGCTTAATACAGATAGTTATCCCTCCAAACTACCAAATCTATACTAAATGCATGTCTTAGTAGATAAAGTCTCTGACTTTATCCATTTGCATGCATACAAGGAGCAATAATCCAAACCCTAGGTCCAAAAAGCCTTATGTGGCTCAAAGGATCATGCATGGATGGATGAAAGTGACCAAGCTCTCATCTTTATGACGTAACAACCCTAAAAATATGTGGTAATGGTACTCCAATGGTCTAGAGTAGTTCTTACTCATATACACCATGGTTATGGGGAAAAAAGCACTAAGTTCTTAAGCATAGCTAGATCTAATCACAAACAACGTCAAGGTGAGAAACTTATACCTTATTGAGATGTATGAGTGGATGAAAACCCTAGATCTATATTGATTTGAGCTGCCAAGTGGTTCCACCATGCTCTTCTTCCTTCAAAAGTGAACACAAAACACTCTAAAAGATTAAAACTCCCAAATGGGGATTAGCGTTTCTAAGGAGGTCGTTTGAGAGGATGGAGGCTAGGAATGGAAAAGATTCAAGGGGTTAGAGCCTTTAAATAGGGATCAGAACCCCAAGAATTATGGTTTTGGTTATGGGCTCCTACACCCTGTGTAGCTCCACCAACGCCCTATGTCTGGTTATGGGCTCCTACACCCTGCGCAGCTCCACCTACGCCCTATGTAGATCATTTAAGCCTTGTATCCAAGCTTACCTCCTACATTCCACATAGCAGACTACCCTATGCCCCGCGTAGGAACAAACTTCATAATACTTAAACATTAAAATAAAGAAAAGAAATATACATGCAAGGACCAGGTGTTAGAATTCTCCCATACTTGAACTAGATTTCGTCCTCGAAATCCTCGATTGCAAATAGATCCAGATAGTGCTCAAGCATCTCCTCCTTGGGTCCCAAGTCCACTGGGAACCCTTCCTATGATGACACTAAACCTTGATCAAAGGCACCACCGTGTTGTGCAAGGCCTTCGTCTTCCTATCCAAAATAGCCACTAGTCTCTCCACATAATTCTGGAGCTCATCGACTTGAATGTCACCTAACGGGACCACCACCAAATCATCAACCACACAATTCATAAGGTGAGAAACATGGATGGTGTTGTAAATCTGACTAAGCTCCTCAGGCAGATCCAATTGGTAGACCACCTTGCCTACCCTGGCCATTACTCGAAAGGGTCCAATAAATTGAGGGCCTAACTTTTCCCTCTTCCTGAAGCATATCACACCCTTCCAGGGGGGTACCTTCAGCCAAACCATGTCCCGAACATGGATCTCCAACTCGGACTGTTGTCTATCAACATAACTCTTCTGTCGGCTTTAAGTTGTCTGTAACCTCTGTTTGATCTGTTGGATAAGCTCTGACGTCTAAAGAACCACCTAAGTCATCCCCATGACCCTATGGCCGACCTCTCCCCAACACACCTGAATATGACACTTCCTCCCATACAAAATCTCGTAAGGCGGTGCACCAATACAAGAATAATAGTTGTTGTAAGAAAACTTAGCTAGGGGAAGGTAGGATTCCTTAGCATATCCTCGAATGTCTGAATAGTCCTCTCACTTTGACCATCAGTGTAAGGGTGATTAGCTGTGTTAAAATGCAGTCTCATACCTAATCCTCATGAAATCTCTACCAAAACCGATAAGTAAATCTCACATCATAATTAGATATGATAGTGTCACCAAATCATGAGGGAAAATACTACGACCCCCAACTCCAAATCGTGTGTCTCATATCTAACCTCGTGAGGCTTCAATTGCCTAAATGCATATGAAATGACCATGCCTCACTGCATGAGTAACGCCCCCAAACACATGATCGACACATCACAAAACACCACAAAATCCTCAACACCCTCAGGAAGGGTCAAAACCGAGGCCTCACATAACTTCTGTATCAATGTCTCAAATGTGGCATGTTGCTCAGGCCCCCAATGGAAATCCACACTATTCTTTGTCAAGCGATTCAGAGGAATGAAAATATCAAAAAAGTCATGAATGAACCTCCGATAATTACCTGCTAACCCCAGACAAATCCTGATCTAGGATGGAGACTTCGGGATCTCCCACTGCATAGCCGCCTCAATCTTGGCCGGATCGACCATAATCCCATTATGATTGACGAGGTGTCCTAAAACCTAAACCTCTCATAACCATAACTCACACTTGGAGAACTTGGCATAAAGTCTTACCTACCTCAGTACCCCAAGAACCTCCAGCAGATGCTCCTTATGCTACTCCTTGGTATGGGAGTAGACCAAAATATCATCAATAAAAATGATAACGGACCAGTCGAACATCGGCATGCATACCCGGTTCATCAAATTCATAAACTATGTCGGTGTGTTGGTGAGCCCAAATGGCATCACCACGAACTCATAATGACCATAACGAGTTTGGAACAATGTCTTCTCCACATCCTCCTATCTAACCTTCATCTGATGGTACCCCGATCTCAGATAATTATTGGAGAACCAAGATGCACCATGCAACTGATCGAAGAGATCAACGATACGAGGAAGTGGGTAATGATTCTTCATCGTCGACTTGTTAAACTCCTAATAATCTATGTACATACAATGAGACCCATACTTCTTCTTCACACACAGAATCGATGCTCCCTAGGGTAAACTACTAGGTCTGATAAACTGCTTTACCAACAACTCTTGAAGCTGAGAGGATAACTCATGTATCTCTGGTGGTGCGAGGCAATACGAAGCCTTAGAAATCGGGGCCACACCGGGGATTAAATCAATCCTTAACTCATCCTGCCTTATTGGAGGCAGACCGGGTAAATCCTCCGGGAAAGCATCTAGAAACTCTCTGACCACTGGCACATCTGAAACCGAAACCCTCCTTCAACTCAAGTATTAAGCACATAAGGGAGATAACCCAAAACATCAATGTTGGATATATTGCCTAGCCTGGCAGCTGAATAAAAAGTAGAACTAACCCTAGTACACTAGCCAAAAATGGTCAGTTCTCCCCCACTTAGGGTTCAAATTACCACCAACAGCCTCTCACAATCGATTATTTCTCTAAACTTGCTCAACCAACCCATCCCCACGATCACACATACGTATCCCATCGGGATGAGGATCAAGTCAAATGGATAAGACACCCTAAAGATCTTCAAAGTACAATAATGAAAACCATTCAAAGCATAAATACAATAATGAAAACCACTCAAAGCAGAAACCTTGTGTACGTTGGCAATGGAAACTCGGAACACACACTCCAACTCCCCACGGGTCATATTGAAATCCCTACATAAGGACTAAGATACAAAAGACCAACTCACACCCGAGTAAAAAAGAATAAGAGCATGGAAGGAATTCACTAAGAAGTTACCTATAAAAAATACAAGCATAAGCATACAGGAAATAACTTCACATAATAATAAAAGGATACATACCAGTAACGACGTCAGATGCTACCCTGACCTTCTCTACTGGGAGCTGAAAAACACAACCCATGGCCTTCGAGGCTTTGGCTCTCCCCTGGCGTCCATCTATGATCCGAAGGGTGGATGAAGTCAGTTTCTACACTAGTCTAGAGGAAAGGAAGGTACAATTGACCTTTACATGGCCAAAGTAATCACAGTGGTAACATATCTTGGTACTTGGTGGCGGAGCCTGCTAACGACAATCTACCGCGTAGTGACCCTCATTGCCATATTTCTGGCACCCAACTGCTAATCGACATGCTCCTTCATCTATCTTACCATAATTGCCATAAATATGGCCCCTCTGTCCTCTAGATCATGAATCGACAGGCTTGAACCGCTTCGCTGTCGGTTGAGTCTTAACCGTGGTCTGCCTCTTCTCTCTAGTCTGGATCTCAATCTCAATTTCTCTCCTCTGAGCAAAAGACTACAGTTCGGAGAGAGAACTATATCGCTGGGTCGATACAAACTCATGGATATCCATCTTGATCATGCTCAAGTAACGGGACATCAGAATCTGCTCTGAAGCAACATACTCGGGGCAGAAAAGAGCTCTATCAGTAAACATCTTGGTTATCTTCGTCACCGACTCTGTTGTTTTCTTCAGCGACACGAACTCCTGGGCTAACCTCTCCCTCTCCACCAGTAGGACATACTCAATGCAGAACATCTTTGTGAACTGCTCCCAAGTCATTAAGGCATTCTCTGCAGGAGAAAATGCACCAGTCACCAGCTTCCACCAATCAGTCACCCCCAAACGAAGAAGCTTCAAGGCAAACTTGCCCTTGAGGTCCTCTAGGCATGACCATGTGAAGAAACAACCCTCCACATCATATATCGATCTCATGGAAATGAACGGGTCCTTGACCCCGTCGAACTTCGGGGGCTTCGTGTTGCTAAAGTCCTGATATTGCAACCGTCCCTCTCCCCTGAACTCCTACAACAAAAATAATGGCAGTGGCTTCGGCAACAGCAGCCTCAGTGATAGTGGCATAATTCTCATCGAAAAGCTCAATCATCATGGTCGTGACTGGTCTTGACAGGCCCAAACACCTCCGGGACCGCTGCCCAGACTGCCACGGTCACCTGAGTGGTGATCATCTTGCGGATCTCATTATTAGTCAACCCTAGCCTCTCCAGGCTGTGATCTTCTAATCCTGAACCTCTCGTAGTTACCATACTAAAAATAAACCACAACAAATCAGATAACCACATTATATCTTATCGCACCACTAAACCCCCAGAATTCGTGACTTCCTTGACACTAGGGATGAGATTTGGAACTGGACACGAACCGGATCGGTTTGAAACCAGAACATGTATTGTGATATCATAAGAATCGGGAACTGGACCACCGGTTCCGGTTCCAGGCTGGGTTTTTCGGTTATTTTTCCAAACAATAACCGATTATAATAAAGCGAAAGTAATGATGATAAAATTAATAATACATACATGTAGTTTAGTTGGCTTCCAAAAAATAAAATACAATTAAACTTTCATTTTCAAAAAAAGGAAAAAACGATGTATTGATATGTTGTCTTTCCGGACATGTATCAGATTCAATATTTAACCAAACTATGACTTTTTTACATTCTAAAATGAAGTACAAACACTAAATTACATGTTGAAAAAAAAATCAAGTAATTTCGACTTCATATGAGTGAGTTGTGGTATTTTAAAAACCGGGAAAAAAATATGTTGAAACAAATATATATATATATATATATATATATATATATATATATATATATATATATATATATATATATATATATATATATATATATATATATATATATAACACAACATTGATATGATGTCTTCCGGGGCTTGTATATTATTCAATATTTAACCAAAATATGATTTTTTTTATAGTCTAAAATGAAGTAAAAATATTAAATTACATGTTGCAAAAAAAATCAAGTAATTCCGACTTCATATGATTGAGTTACAGTATTTTAAAACCGGGACAAAATCAAAAAAATGTATTGAAACAAAAAAAAACGCAACATTGATATGTTGTCTTCGGGGGTTTGTATATGATTAAATATTTAACCTAAATATGAGTTTTTACAGTCTAAAATGAAGTATAAATACTAAATTACATTTTGGAAAAAAATCAAGTAATTCAGACTTCATATTAGTGAGTTATGGTATTTTAAAAACCATGACCGAATAAAAAAACATGTTGAAACAAAAAAAAACGCAGCGTTGATATGATGTCTTTGGGGCTTGTATATAATTCAATATTTAACTAAAAAAATATTTTTTTATAGTCTAAAATGAAGTAAAAACACTAAATTACGTTCTGGAAAAAAAAATCAAGTAATTCCGACTTCATATGAGTAAGTTAAGGAATTTTACAAACAGGTTCCGGTTTTTTGTGGAACCGAACCTATTTTAGAACCAAGACTGGTTTTGCTTTAGGTAAAGAACCTCTAACCAAAGCATTTTTTTAAATTTGGTTCTGGTTTCGGGCCGGTTCCGGTTCCAGTGATTCTAATGCTCATCCATACTTGACATGCGTACGTGTCCTATGCTTTTAGTAGTACGGGCCCATACTACCTTCCATACATACCTGTATTTGTTTCAAATGATCGTCACGAAGTCCCCGACCATAAACCCAAGCACCTAGGATACACATACATCCTAGACTTACTCTCTCAAGAGTAGTTAATCTCTCCATACACTATCCCCCTCCCCCCAAAATTACCAAACCAACCAACGAAACTTCCACTAACCCTGTAGCCTCCTTGTGTATGCTAGTCATAAATAACACTGGATTTGATAGACAGTTTAATAATTGACTCAACCCTAATCCCACAACCAAACAAGGCAGAGGAAATATGGCTAAATCTAATATTCTCAGGCTATAAAATCTTAGTTATGTATAATTATGATGCACACACTAAGTAACAACACTAATAATGTCACTTCCATATAGCATATCAAGAAGTTCTCCTAGGATATCAGGCATCATAAATCATGCAATTCTATGATGGAATTCCTGAAGATCCCTAACCTACAAACTAGCATGCAATTTTATTATATTCTCAATACACAAAACAAGTATGGGTATCATGGGAAATAACTTTCCTTGGGTTCCTGGTGATTATACACATCACATCCTCTCCTTTGTGTAATTTAGTTGTAATTATGAAATATTATTTGGCAGTTGCTTAGTTTGAATCTGGAATGACATGGGTGTTCATCCAATTCTCTCAAACAAGGGCTCTAATACCAACTTGTAACACCCCAAAAATCATGATTTTTTTTTCATTTTTATAAAATATATCCACAAAACCATAGATAGTAAATAGTTATTTTCAAACAATCCATAGTACCAAAGTATCAAAATCTCTCAAAACATAATTCAGTAGGAGGATGTGTACAATCACGCCTTCGCCTTGCCCAGATCATCTGATGTACCTAAAACCATAAAATAAACACCTTTAAGCCAAATGTTAGTGGGCTTCCCAAATATACCCCATACACAACACATATACAATGCATACACAAGGCCTACAACATAAGGCTGGACCACCAGTTGAGCCTTCAGCAACAAGCTGGACTGCTTCTGGGCGTACAACATAAGATGGACCACTCCCTTGGGCCTATAGTGTTAACTAGACTGCTCAAGTGTCTTGGCCTTCAGCACAAAGTAGGACCGCCTATACCTAACGACATTATATCGATTTATGCAAACAATAAACAATAACCAGCAAGTTCATGTAATCATACAGATCTACCAATCTAACAGATCACTACAACATAGAAACACCCTATACATACAGATACATAACACAATCTAATGGGCCAATATTGGTGCCTTCGACCCACGAGTACAGTGAGAAAACTCACCTCAAATTCTAGAAGATAGCTAAAGTGATCAGAATCTAAATATCGTCTGTATATGTGACATATACAACAAACATGGACCAAGTCTCAATCTACAACTCAAAATGCTCCATTTAGCCTAAAGTCAAACTTGGTCAAAGTCAACGGTCAAAAAGTCAAAAATCAACTTCTCACCGATCTATGCCCAATGTAGAGCCTAAGGTGGAAAAACAGGACAAAAAAGAGCTACGAGCATCGTAGCTAAAATTACACCCCGCGGAGTATGTTATTGTCTAACTTTTCCTTTTAAGCACTTAATACATAAAGTTAACCCTACAAGCTTCCAGATCTATACTAAATATATGTCTTAATGGATAAAGTCTCTGACTTTATCCATTTGCATGTGTACAAGGAGCACTAATCCAAACCCTAGGTCCAAAAAACCTTCTATGGCTCAAAAGCTCATGCATGGATGGATAAGAATGACCAAGGTCTCATCTTTATGAATTAACAACCCTAAAAACGTCTGGAAATGGCACTCCATTGGTCTGCAGTAGCTCTTAGTCATATACACCATGGTTATGGGGACAAAAGCATGAAGTTCTTAAGCATAACTAGACCTAATGACAAACAACATGAAGGTGGGAACTTTATACCTTCTAGACATGGATGAGTGGATGAAAACCCTAGATCTATATTGATTTGAGCTCCCAAGTGGTTCCACCATGCTCTTCTTCCTTCACAAGTGAACACAAAACACTCTAAAAGATTAAAACTCCCAAATGGGGATTAACGTTTCTAAGGAGGTCGTTTGAGAGGATGGAGGCTAGGAATGGAAAGGATTCAAGGGGTTAGAGCCTTTAAGTAGGGCTCACAGCCCCAAAAATTAAGGTGTTGGTTATGGGCTCTTACACTCTATATATCTCCTTCTACGCCCTGCGTAGATCACATAAGCCCCGTGTCCAAGCTTCCCTCATGCACGTTGTGTAGGAGACTACCCTATGCCCTGCGTAGGACCAAACTTCCCAATACTTAAACTTTAAAATAAAGAAAAGCAATATATCTGCAAGGACAGGGTGTTACATTTATGTTCTTCATTACCAAAAAATCATGTTCTTGCTCTCCGTGATGTGAATTGGAAAATGGCTATGGATGATGAGTTTAATGCTCTCATGAAATATAAGATGTGGGAACTTGTACCAAGCCCACCAAATGTTGATGTTATCCGTTCTATGTGTATTTTTGCTCATAAAGGGAAATCTGATGGTTGTTTTGAAATTCATAAGGCTCGTCTTTTTAGTTTTGAGAAGACACAACATGTTGTTAAACCTGCGACTATAAGAAAAATGTTAGGTCTAGCCTTCTCTAAAGCTTGTTCAATTCATCAGTTGGATGTTAAAAATGACTTTTTTGCATAGTGGCCTTAATAAGATGGTTTATATGCATCAACCATTAGGATTCATGGATAAGCCTCGTCCTGATCACGTGTATCTTCTAAAGAAGTCACTATATGGACTGAAACAGACCCCATGAGATTGGTATACCTGTTTTGCATACCATGTTAAGCATATGGGTTTCACACACAATATTTCTGATCACTCCTTATTTATCTATAAAAATGGGAGTGATATGGCCTATCTTTTATTGTATGTCAATGACATCATCTTGACCGCCTCTTCGGATAAGCTCAAGTTGGTTATATTCTCGCATCTTCGTTATACATTTACAATGAAAGATTTAGGTGTGTTGAGTTATTTTTTGGGGATTGTGAATACTAGACACCAAAATGGTCTCTTTTTATCACAATGAAAGTATGTTGTTATAATCATTGATAGAGTTGGTATGTCAAATGGCAAACCATCAGCTACACTAGTAAAGCTGTAACGCCCAGTTCCGAATCGTTTCCTAATGCGTGGAGGTGACCCGAATACTGAGTATCATTAGGCTTAGGGCCTTTGAGGAAAAGTGATTTAGACCCATTTGGTTGTGGGTAATGTAATTTGGATGATCCGGGAGTTTAGTTTGTGTTTTGGAGCCAAGGGGTATTTCGGTAAATTGTCAGTTCGGGCTTTTATGGAAATTCGATTTTTGTTTGGAAAGTTTTAAGGCAAGTATGAGTTGATAAATGTGTAGAGATTCTCGTTACCTCTTCGTAGATATAAGGATCATCGGAAACAGACTTATAACGAAGAATTATCGCCTTCAGAAGATTCATGGTTTCAGGGTTAAACAGGGTACGTCAGGCGTACACAAGTGTACACATGGAGTACTAGTGAGAACGCCAATACACGGGGTGTACATTGGCGTCCGATGGGCGTACTAAGCAAAATGATCACGATTCTTAAGGGAGTACGTTGGGCGTACCAGAAGTACAGTAGGCATACTCCAGTCAGACCTAAACCTTAATTTAGGGTCTTGGACCCTATTTAAGCTCCTTAACTCACTACTAAACCATGTTATCTTTGGCCTCCATTCCTCTAAACCCTAGAAACGAAACCCTAGTCCCCATTAGAGTGGTTTTTGAGCTTTTGGTGGTATTTCATGGTTTTTGGTGTTCATAGAAGAAGAAGGAACTTCTTGGAGAAGTGTGGGATTGCTTGAAGCTTTTGGATCCAGGGTTGTTGCATCTTGATCTAAATTTTGGAGGTATAAAGTTTCTATCTTGATGACTCTAGGTTTTAGATCTATTTTAAGGTGTATGTTGGGTTCATTTTGGTCCTTAGAGTACCATTATGGTACGCGGGGCGTACTCCCTAATTTTCCATTTTGGGCTTTTTGAGGTTTGGGTCTTGTTGGGCCATTGGACTTCTGACTTTGGGCCATGGATGGACTTAGGGTTTTCTTGGAAGTAGGCCCATGATGGTTTTGGGTCCCAATTGGGTTATTCGGCCATAATGAGCTTTTGTTGTTTATGTTTTGGGCTTTAGATTGCCATTTTGGGTTTTGGGCTTTTTATGCATTTTGGGTTGGGCCTTGGTTATGGAACAAGCATGGAAAAAGTGTAAAATGGTTTTTTACCCTTTAGGGGGTTGGTTTATGGAGTGGGCCTCAGATTTTGGGTTATCAGGATCTTTATTGATTAAGATTGTATTTATTGTAAGTTGGCGTGAGGGTATCCGGTTCAGTGGTCCAAGCAATTTTTGTTATAAGCTGATTGAGGTGAGTCTCCTAAATGTACTCGTGGGTCAAAGGCACCAATGCCGGCCCGTTAGGTTTTGTTATGCTAGTTGTCTTTGTGACTCTTGCATGGTATGTTGGGCGAGGCCCATTTGTATGTTGGGCTAGGCGCAGTTGTATGTTGGGCTAGTCCCATGGAACAGGAAGGGCTAGGCCCATTGTATGTTATGTAGGTGCTAACTGTCTTTGTGACTTTTTTATTTGTATGATCGGGCTAGGCCCAATGGTTTGGTAGGGCTAGGTTCATTATGGTGAGTTGGGCCCAATGTGCGGTTTGGACCCAATACGAGGGATAAGCCCAATGGTATGTATGGTATGTTGTATTTTGGGGAACTCACTAAGCTTTGTGCTTACGGTTGTTATGGTTATGGTTTCAGATGCTTCCGGTTCGACAGGGAAGGGCCCGACTTGATCGCAGCGCATCCACCCATGTTTCCGCATCTTGATGATTTTGTAATTGTACTCTGATAATTGTTTTCTTATAAAAGTACTTTTGAATATTTGGAAAATTAGATATTGAATGTTGACTTAAAGATAATTAATGCTTCAGTTGAATTAAAAATAAAATTTTTACCTCATAACTTTGGGTTGTTAGAAAACCATTAACTCCATTAGAAATAATGTTAGTATGGTAATAAAAATGTTTTATTTTCATAAAGAAGTGATTGTGAGTCCAAAAAGATAGAATTATAAACTTCATCTATAGCAGACCCACATACATTTCAAGATGACTTATTGGAACATTGAAAACTGCATCGCACCAAAAATTTATGGTTTATGGAGAATTGAAAACTTCATCAGTAGTTTCCATTTCATTTTCCATTTCGGTTTATTGGTTTCTACTTATATATTTGTTCGTTTGTTTTTAGATGTGGTGTTAGGTCACAATTTTGTGGTTTGAGCTAGGCATTCATCTTGTATAGGTCTTGGTAGGTTTTGGGATTTGTTATGGTGGTTGTAACTTTTGTGTGGCTGTGTGCGGTCGTACAAGTGAGTGCGCCCGTACACCCTGTGTGCGGCCGCACACGTGTGTGTGGCTCTACACTGGTGTGCTGCTGGGTGTGCTATAAATAGGCTGTGTCAGTGTGTCAGAAAGTGACGTATGTGTGTGTGTTTCCCAAGGTGTACCTGATATTTATACGTAATAGATGTGTGGATGCTTGGATTAATTCTTCTTCTACTCCTTCTACACTCTGTTTGATTGTTTGCATTAATTGATTACTGATTTGGATCTATAGATCGGGACTGACAATTGGTATCAGAGCCTATTCAGTGTCAATTTGAAGAATCATACGAGTGTGCGGTTGAAGATAGTTGTGGTTTTTGAGGTGCATTTATAATTTTTATTGGAACCAAAATTCATTCAAGAATCTAGTATTTTTGGGTGTGCGGTTGAAACTTTGAAGGAGTACGGTTGAACGAGTGCTGCCAAGTGTACAGTTGGCGTGTGCGGTTGAGTGTACTGTTGAGTGTGCTGTTGGAGTGTACTGTTGAGTGTGCGGTTGGAGTGTGCTGTTGAGTGTGCGGTTGGAGTGTGTTGTTGAGTGTGCGGTTGGAGTGTACTGTTGAGTGTACGGTTGGAGTGTGCTGTGGAGTGTGCGGTTGAGTGTACTGTTGGTGTGTGCGGTTGGTGTGTGCGGTTGAAGTGTGTATGGTTGGGTGTGTACGGTTGGCATGTACGGTTGTGATCTGGTCCACGGCCGTACACGGGTGTGCGGCCGTACACCCGTGTACAACCGTAATCAAGTGTACGACAGTAATCCCTTGTGCGGCCGTAAACCTTCTCAGTTGTTGGTCAACCCAGGCTTGTAATGACTTGGGTTCCCAAACCTAAATAATCCCACTCATTGTGTAGGAACAGCTGCGGAGGAATGTCGTCAAACCTTGGTACGTCGACAGCGGTTGTTCCAGGCACATTGACAGGAGACATCTCCCAACTGCACGTCATTCAGACTTTTAATGGGGGCTATGTTTCCTTCGCAGGAGGAGATGGAGGGAAGATCACTCAAAAAGGGATAGTTGTAAATGGAGTGCTGAGTTTTGAGAACGTCATCTACGCTCCTGAGTTAAAGTGTAGCTTGTTGAGTGTCTCACAGATCAGCTTATGGACTACGGATAATGATATAAGGTTAAGCAGTGAAGACCTCGATGCTTTCTTTGACACTGTCCATAATGTCGGGCAACCTAGACAGAAGGAGTTAGTGGTGTTGTCAAAGTGACGTCTCCAATTTTTGATCAGATGGTCAACACCTTTCAACCGATATGGATACAACTTCAAGGATTCCTCCCCTTAATTCTGCTATTCCTACATCTGTGCCATCCACAAGTGATCCGACACCGACACAAATCTCCCTGCCTTCTGTAAAAAGAAATTGACTCGATCCGAGGCAGGGAGTGTTTATTCAAGATCAAGAACCACCAGTCCAACAACCCTCCACAGCTGCTACACCAACTCAATCGACCCTAAAAGGACCAAGTAATTTTAGATCTTCGTTTGAAGTCGGGAGTTCTTCTGCTCCTGGGGGTTCTTCTTCTCCACAACCTGCGCATGATGCTGCCTCTTTGAGGCTTGCCAGGTTTCTTGCTCAACAAGATTCAGATCCTTTACCTCGTGGCAAATAAATATCAATAGGTGAAGGAAGTTCAGGGGGAGCAGGCCCATATATCTCAGAGCTCAAGGAGGAGATCACTACTCTTAAACAGAAGATCATCGAGAAATACGTTCTGATCGGAAACCTCGATATTCGAGTTTCCGAGCTTGAAGAAGAAAACTTTCAGAAGTCTAAACAGATCTCCGATCTCCAGCTTAATCTTGGTGCCCTATCAGCAGGCTACTCTGACTTGAAGAACAAACTTATTGCAGAATTTGGTGACAAGTTCAAGACCACAGTCGAAGAGCCTTGCGCCACTGCAGTGATCAAGTTTCGAGATAGCGATTGCGCTATTCGTCTTGTTGATGCTAAAGATCTTCTGCAGTTCAGGAAGCGAGACATACACACCTTGGTGATGCTGATTAGAAAGACTGAGTCTATTCTAGCCACAAACCAAGGGAGAGACTGTTAGGTCACAATTTGTTGGTTTGGGCTAGGCATCTATCTGTATAAGTCTGACGTGCTTCTGATTGAAGAAGACCTGAGTCCATGCTAGCTCAAACCAAGGGGGAGACTGTTAGGTCACAATTTTGTGGTTTGAGCTAGGCATTCATCTTGTATAGGTCTTGGTAGGTTTTGGGATTTGTTATGGTGGTTGTAACTTTTGTGTGGCTGTGTGCGGTCGTACAAGTGTGTGCGGCCGTACACCCTGTGTGCGGCCGCACACATGTGTGTGGCTGTACACTGGTGTGCTGTTGGGTGTGCTATAAATAGGCTGTGTCAGTGTGTCAGAAAGTGACGTATGTGTGTGTGTTTCCCAAGGTGTACCTGACATTTATACGTAATAGATGTGTGGATGCTTGGATTAATTCTTCTTCTACTCCTTCTACACTCTTTTTGATTGTTTGCATTAATTGATTACTGATTTGGATCTATAGATCGGGACTGACAATTGGTATCAGAGCCTATTCAGTGTCAATTTGAAGAATCATACGAGTGTGCGGTTGAAGATAGTTGTGGTTTTTGAGGTGCATTTATAATTTTTATTGGAACTAAAATTCATTCAAGAATCTAGTATTTTTGGGTGTGCGGTTGAAACTTTGAAGGAGTACGGTTGAACGAGTGCTGCCAAGTGTACAGTTGGCGTGTGCGGTTGAGTGTACTGTTGAGTGTGCTGTTGGAGTGTACTGTTGAGTGTACGGTTGGAGTGTGCTGTTGAGTGTGTGGTTGGAGTGTGCTGTTGAGTGTGCGGTTGGAGTGTACTGTTGAGTGTACGGTTGGAGTGTGCTGTGGAGTGTGCGGTTGAGTGTACTGTTGGTGTGTGCGGTTGGTGTGTGCGGTTGAAGTGTGTATGGTTGGGTGTGTACGGTTGGCGTGTACGGTTGTGATCTGGTCCACGGCCGTACACGGGTGTGCGGCCGTACACCCGTGTACAACCGTAATCAAGTGTACGGCAGTAATCCCTTGTGCGGCCGTAAACCTTCTCAGTTGTTGGTCAACCCAGGCTTGTAATGACTTGGGTTCCCAAACCTAAATAATCCCACTCATTGTGTAGGAACAGCTGCGGAGGAATGTCGTCAAACCTTGGTACGTCGACAGCGGTTGTTCCAGGCACATTGACAGGAGACATCTCCCAACTGCACGTCATTCAGACTTTTAATGGGGGCTATGTTTCCTTCGCAGGAGGAGATGGAGGGAAGATCACTCAAAAAGGGATAGTTGTAAATGGAGTGCTGAGTTTTGAGAACGTCATCTACGCTCATGAGTTAAAGTGTAGCTTGTTGAGTGTCTCACAGATCAGCTTATGGACTACGGATAATGATATAAGGTTAAGCAGTGAAGACCTCGATGCTTTCTTTGACACTGTCCATAATGTCGGGCAACCTAGAGAGAAGGAGTTAGTGGTGTTGTCAAAGTGACGTCTCCAATTTTTGATCAGATGGCCGACACCTTTCAACCGATATGGATACAACTTCAAGGATTCCTCCCCTTAATTCTGCTATTCCTACATCTGTGCCATCCATAAGTGATCCGACACCGACACAAATCTCCCTGCCTTCTGTAAAAAGAAATTGACTCGATCTGAGGCAGGCAGTGTTTATTCAAGATCAAGAACCACCAGTCCAACAACCCTCCACAGCTGCTACACCAACTCAATCGACCCTAAAAGGACCAAGTAATTTTAGATCTTCGTTTGAAGTCGGGAGTTCTTCTGCTCCTGGGGGTTCTTCTTCTCCACAACCTGCGCATGATGCTGCGTCTTTGAGGCTTGCCAGGTTTCTTGCTCAACAAGATTCAGATCCTTTACCTCGTGGCAAATAAATATCAATAGGTGAAGGAAGTTCAGGGGGAGCAGGCCCATATATCTCAGAGCTCAAGGAGGAGATCACTACTCTTAAACAGAAGATCATCGAGAAATACGTTCTGATCGGAAACCTCGATATTCGAGTTTCCGAGCTTGAAGAAGAAAACTTTCAGAAGTCTAAACAGATCTCCGATCTCCAGCTTAATCTTGGTGCCCTATCAGCAGGCTACTCTGACTTGAAGAACAAACTTATTGCAGAATTTGGTGACAAGTTCAAGACCACAGTCGAAGAGCCTTGCGCCACTGCAGTGATCAAGTTTCGAGATAGCGATTGCGCTATTCGTCTTGTTGATGCTAAAGATCTTCTGCAGTTCAGGAAGCGAGACATACACACCTTGGTGATGCTGATTAGAAAGACTGAGTCTATGCTAGCCACAAACCAAGGGAGAGACTGTTAGGTCACAATTTGTTGGTTTGGGCTAGGCATCTATCTGTATAAGTCTGACGTGCTTCTGATTGAAGAAGACCTGAGTCCATGCTAGCTCAAACCAAGGGGGAGACTGTTAGGTCACAATTTTGTGGTTTGAGCTAGGCATTCATCTTGTATAGGTCTTGGTAGGTTTTGGGGTTTGTTATGGTGGTTGTAACTTTTGTGTGGCTGTGTGCGGTCGTACAAGTGTGTGCGGCCGTACACCCTATGTGCGGCCGCACACGCGTGTGTGGCTGTACACTGGTGTTCTGCTGGGTGTGCTATAAATAGGTTGTGTCAGTGTGTCAGAAAGTGACGTATGTGTGTGTGTTTCCCAAGGTGTACCTGACATTTATACGTAATAGATGTGTGCATGCTTGGATTAATTCTTCTTCTACTCCTTCTACACTCTATTTGATTGTTTGCATTAATTGATTACTGATTTGGATCTATAGATCGGGACTTGGATTAATTCTTCTTCTACTCCTTCTACACTCTTTTTGATTGTTTGCATTAATTGATTACTTATTTGGATCTATAGATCGGGACTGACATGTGGTTCGATTCAATTTTTTCTCACCCTTAGCATATACAATTGGTATAGCTTTCAACCCACAAAATTTTAAAGAACTAAGCTTATTCATCAACATATCATCAATGGTCATATAGGATATTGATTATGTATATATGTTAAACAATTTCAAAATAGGGAGACCCACTTCCATTGATGATTTTTTAATTTACACAGACGTGTTCAAAATTCACACTGAAAGAAGAAAGAATTGGAAATGAAGCAAAAACAGTTATAAGTCAAATCAAACTTCATCAAGCTTATATCAAATATACATCCAACAAAACGATTTTGTTAAACCAAAAAGTCCCAAGGAAAAATTTGAAAATTTGTATTGAACATGAAAATACTAATAAAACAGAAGGTATAAAGACAGTACACCTATTTTGGAAATAAAATCGCCAAGACAATACATCGATTTTGGGAATTCAAAACACGAAATTTACATAAAAAACTTCACCTTTGAATTATATAGTTAAGAGATTACACTTATTTTAGAAATAATAATCTTGTTTGGCGAACTCCAGGCTCATGATGAGCTTTTTCACCCGGGGGGGGGGGGGGGCGGGGGCTCGTCTTATAGGCGTCTGGGAATTCACTCTCTGTAAGAATAACAAAAACAAGCTTAGACATCCATACTGAGGGTTGGACCCCGATATAGCTCTCTGATGCCTATGTTAGAATGCAACATTTTGTTATTGAGTTTGTCTCAAGGAGTATTTGTTTTTTCCTTACCTCGTTAGCATGTCCCCTGGGGATATTTATAGGCTATCCATGGTTAGTAAATCCCACTCCTTAGACCAGTCCTCTACTCAGTGCCAGACTACGAGTTGTCTTTCCTCGTGTAATTTCCTTGCTTATTTTATTTGCTTTGTATTATTTGCAATATTTTTTGAGATATGATTGTGGTGCTTGCGTACGGTATATTTGAATACAAATTTGCCCGAAACAGGTGGCAATACTTGTAAAGCCGACCTTGTAGGCACCAGGATGATAGTGGGTTTCCTCGAACTACCGGCCTGGTATGCCATTAAGCCCCGCAGTCTGAAACGTAAAAGAATATTGTCGAAATATTTTTGCCATTCAAACTTTTAAAATCCATATCAGGTACTGCAGAATCCTTCGCATTCAGCGCATTAATACTTCCGCCGTCGTACGTCATCTTGCTTGCTTTGATTAGGTTTCCCGTATTAATTGCTTTAACCGGTCCCTCTGATTAATTATCGGGTAATCCTGATTATTCTTGTAGAAACTTCCTTACATGCTTTACCTTTGAATTTGCTTTTAATGTGTTTGGTATGGGTGATGACATGTCTGCGGTGGCGTCCAAAGTGGACTACTGGATGTTGGAGCGGTATAGTCATGAATATCATCTTTCTCTTGTGCTTGGGATCCAGGTTCTATCGTCGTCGTCTTCTATTCTTGATGCCCCACCTGGTAAGGTTGGATTTTATCTTCAACATCTTGCATGTGGATTGTGGTTACCCCCGTCTTGCTTCTTCTTAGAGGTTCTCTGTTTTTACAAAGTTCATCTTATCCAACTGTTTCTAAATGCGGTGTCCAAGATTGTTACTTTCGAAGTGTTTTGTGTTGCTCATGAGATACCGCTTGATGTTTCCTTGTTTCATTATTTTTATCGCTTAAAGAAGTATGGTGACTGGTTTTCTTTCTGTATTCGTCACTTTCCTCTGTCTCCGGATTTGGTTCACTCGAGTAGGAATTGGAAAAGTAGGTTCTATTGGGTCAATATATATAGCTTGTGTTTTCCATTTGTCCCCATGCTATTTTTCACTTGGTGATGACTCGGTGTCTTTGTCTTCCGATCTTCTTGGATTTTTCCTTTGTTTTCACATTTCTGTGTAAAAAGAGCATTTCTGCCAGAAGTTGTACTTACCCTGTGTCACATGAGCCCATTCTGGAAAGCCCGCTGTCAACTACCAGTGTTATCTGTATGTCATGTAGTTTTGTCGAACCTTTTTACTAGATTTAGCATCAATTACTTTGTCTTTTCTTGCCCTTGTTGTGGGTAATCTCCTGATATAAATGCTACCTTTTGGTATTTTGTCTATGCTCAATTATTATTATAGATGGGAGTAAATTCTCTTTCCAACTGACGGCTTATTTGGGTAGTGATATCCCACCCAAGTCCATTGTGGTGGATGACGTGGTTCCTGACCAAAATGTGGACCAGGTGACTGTGACACTTGAGTCGCCTCTTGCACTCCCAGGTTTTGGGCCGCATGCTTTCTCTATCAAGCAGCTATTGGATACATCTTAACCTGTGATTCGTTATGCACCTGTCAGTTCTTCTAGCTCCACGGGAGTTGTATCCCCCGTAGGTGTCTCCTCTAACCAAAAACGTAGGTAGGTTCTTTCGCATGATCAATTTGATCAGTTTCTCCAGGATATTTCGCATGTCGGCCCTTGATACGCCTCTCCTTTCTCCATTGGTCATATGGCCCCTAAACTAGCTGGTATTTAAATTGACTGTTGTGCGTCACGTATTTATGTCTATGTTGTGTGTTGTTCGTGATTACTTTGTTCTGTTTAACACCATTTTCCCAATGTTGTAGGTGGGTGTTGTTTGTATGTGTTGTTTAAGGAAGAGTTGAATGAAGCGTGCCGGTTTATAACTCGTGAAGAAAAAATTTTCTCCTCTATGCTAGGGCAAGATCTCCAATTTTTTTATGGGTTGCTGACCTTGCAAAATCGGTTTTTGGCTGCGGTCGTGAATGTACGTATTGGAAAAGGCATGAATCTTTTCAGTGAGGAAATGTTGCTCAAAGCTGGAGAGATGTATGTTATCAATACGTTATCGGGATGCTGCGGCCAAGGTAAAGTCTTTAGAAGATCAAGGGACGCTCGTCCAGGTGAAGTATGAAGCTTGTCTCCAGGAGAACAACATGTTTCGTTCTCATCTTCTTAACAAGGCTGGTATGTTTTGGTACATTGATTATTGTTGATGGTGATTGTGTTTGTTGTCGGAATCGTTGTTTTGCTAAAGTATTTTGGAAATTGATATATGCATCTAGTAACATATTGTCTCCATCCAGCGGGTGTTAAGTAGGTATCTAGGTCGATACTTGGTGTTATTAATAGCTAATGTGTGTCCTGGATTTCTTGATGTGTAGTCAATATATTGGTGGATCAAGCTATATGATTTGAAGAATAAACAAGGTTGCAGAACTTGCTACTCGGTACCTGCTCGGCCGACTACCGAGTAGCGAGTACTCGAGAGTACTCGGGATTACTCAGGGAGTACTCGGATTCGGTAATTCGTGTAGAAATAATTTTAAGAAAATTTTATATGTCAAAATCATAAGTTAAAATCACAATTTGATTGAAATATATAACACAATTAGATACACGTGAATACATAAGACCTGAAATACACATAATTGTCTCAATTCGTGAATAATTACTGAAAATTTAAGATATATATATATATATATATATATATATATATATATATATATATATATATATATATATATATATATATATATATATATATATATTGTCACACCCCCAAACCAAGGATGGCGGAAACGTCCGGGGGTGGAGGACTTCATGTATAGTATCACAACAACGAATATAATAGTGCTCAAAGTAAATACAACCATCATAAATATAATTGAAAAGGTTACACCATGGAATAAGTTTACATGTTTCAAAATCAATTACATTATGATGACAAAATGAAACATTTGACGATTTATCGTCTCATCCTCAAAATGCTGTTGGTTTTCCTGTTTCACTGATTTCCTAAGAATACAAGTAGTTTTGAAAAAGTGTCAACAATTAAGTTGGTGATTTCATAAGAGTTTGTTTGAGAAAGAAACCGTTTTCCTTGTAAAAGCGACAAAGTATGTTTCCAGAAAATCCAATATTTTCTTTATTAAGTGAAATGAATGCTTCTATGTTATGCGATAATGAACCCTAGAAAAGCCCATATATTTCCTTCTATAATTGTCCAGTGTATATAAGTTATATAAAATTTAAGTTAAATAAACCGTCGAATATAATGGGTCTGTCCTCGGTCCACAACCAAACAAGGAACAAGAAGTAAGGCGGGCCCACCAATTCTAAGTCGATTATGACTAGATTCTTATATAACTCTAGCATATACACTTAGCAATTATAGCTGAAGTCTAACAATTCTAGATGAAATATAGTTTTAACAGAGATATGATTCCAAAGAAAATCCTATATTTTCCTAATAAAAGTTATGTGGTCCTAAATCCCAGGACCGGAAATAAACAAGTATTTTCCATACTTAAAGATATAAAAGTGGTTTTAATTCGGCATAAACTCATTTAGTTTAGAAGTAAAACCCCTTTTCAAAGTAGAAGTTTCCATGTAAACTTAAAAGATTGTTAACTACCTATGTGAGTCGCTATAACCATACTATGACGAGAAATAACCTGCACAACGTTTTTCAGACGTTAAGATACTATGACTCTTGTCACCCGTACACCTGCAGGTCCCACTGTAGCTAGCAGCAAGGTGTGGGGTGTCAAACCCAATATAGATCTATACACAATTATCACGCTCTCCCTACAAGAGACTCTGGTTATAACTTACAGGAATTGGGATCCCGTACTCGAACGTACGGGGAGAGAATTGCCTCACATCCTAAGTTAACTAGTGTTACACACAGTTTGATATTAAAACCTCTTCCATGAAGGAAGTAAAATCACCTTTTCTGAATAAATTAGTGATATGAAATCCTTAAACTATTACTATTATAGTTTATTACGTAAAGATAAAAAAACCCATTTGTTTTGAGAGTAAAACCTTTTTCATGTAGTAAAAATCCATAAACTATGCTTATTGAAGTTTATTATAAGTATTCGAAATCAATGAGTAAGCCTTATCATGAATGACTAAATTTCAGTTTATGATGATAAACTAACAAGAAAATACATTCAATATTTAGAACTTATTTTTATACACTTTGCTCAACATAATACAAAGTGTTATGAAAGTTATAAGTTCTTAACTAGTTTTTAACCGTTCTGCACTGTTTTAGAAAAATCATAGAAAAATCATACGAAGTCGAAAACTGAATCCGTAAATTCTGAGAGCTCATAAATTGTGTCTAGTTTGTTCATAATTTTTATTATGATTTTTGGAAGTTTTTAACTTGTGTTAAAATGTTCATATTCACAGACTGGTCCGAATTCGTTTTTGAAATGATAGGCAGTTTTGTAAAAATCACCATATATCGTAGAAAAATCGTATGGTGATGTGCAAGTAGTCATTTTAAAGTTATGAACCTGAACTATTTGCACCTAATACAGTTTTGAAAACTAAAATGTTTAAGTTGACCAAAACAGTCCGTGAATGGAGTTGAACTTTTCTGATGAAGGCTGTTAAATGAGTTTAGTTGAGTTCTTGGTGTTTTAACTTGTATTCCTCCCCTTAAAACTTAAGAAAAACATGAAAAGATAGGGGTATGAACTCACCTTGAGTGATTTCAGTAGATGGATGATGGAGAAAAGAAGTGCTCAACTCAAGAACACTTGGGAGGTGCTTGAAGATTTGAAGATCCAACACAAATACAACGATATTTATGTAAGCAATCTATGATTTGGATGAAAGATAGTAGAATATCTAAGTGTGGGAGGAAGATACTTACCAAATGTGGAGGAAAAACCCAAGACCAGCCTTTGAATCTCAAATTTTTAGAGAGAGAAAGTGGAAGAGGGTGTTTGTTCTTCTTAAGAAAGAGTGAATAAAGTGGGAGGAGAAGGGAGGATATCTCCAGCTTTTGTTCAACATTATGGCTGAAAAAGAGTGGGAAAAGGACAATGATTGACTAGGTATGGGTGAATAGTGACTAGGGGTTGTACTATGAAGGTATGGGGAGGTTGCTTGTGTCCTTGTTCAAAGGATAAGTCAACACTCCTCCTAAATATCTTACCAACTAGATTTTATTCTTAGGCAAGGATTTTCCTCAAAATATAATTAAAATATGAATATTTGGGGTTTATTATATTAAAATACGAGTTTGGCTGAAAATCCCGCGTTAAAATCTCGAAAAACGGGCTCAAAACACTAAAAATATTGAAAACCGGGTAGGAATTGCTGAAATCCGAACTACAGGGCCGAAGGTGCGCAGGTTCGGCTCCTTAGGAGCATAGAACTGAAGGCGAGGCTCGGTTGTGCATGGGAACCGAGAGGTCTCGCAGGCTGCTCATCAGAAGGGACCGAGAGTGGAGGGGTTCGGCTGCGCAGGTGCTTCTCGGACCGAAAGTAAGAAGGGAAGAGCCGAAAGTCAGGTCTCGGTTCTGATTAGTCAGGGGACCGAAATAGACCGACCGCTCGGTCCATTTCGGTTGAGAGGGTTTCGGTTCTCAGGAGGTTCGGCTCTAAGAGGTTCGGCTCCTAAGAGGAGTTTCGGCTCCTTAAGGCTGTTTTTCGTGTAGACTTCCGTTTTCGAGCTGTTTTCGTCAAATTCAAGGGTCGGGATGCCCCGAGTGATTATAAAAAGTTGAGAGAGATTTTGAAAGAGATTTGGGAGAGATTTCTCATACTTGGAGAGATTTGGCATACTTAGAGAGATTTGGGAGAGATTTGACATTTTTGGAGAGATTTCTCATACAGAGAGAGATTTGGGAGACATTTCACATACTTGGAGAGATTTGGCATACTTAGAGAGATTTGGGAGAGATTTGACATTCTTAGAGAGATTTCTCATATACATAGAGATTTGGGAGAGATTTCACATACTTGGAGAGATTTGGGAGAGATTACACACACTTGTAGCGATTTCTCCTACTTAGAGAGTTTTGGGAGAGTTATAGTGAAAGAGATTGGGAGAGACTTCTTTTGTGACCTTTTTGAGTGTTTGGCTTCGCAACCCAAGGTTTGTACATCCCGTTAAGTCTCGTTATGATTGTTATATGCCCCTGAGGGTTAAGGAATAATGTTTTATCGAGTAGTTTCATCACTTGCCCTGATTAGGGTTTAGAATTTCCGAACACGTGAAAACTCTAAGTGATACTTTGTATTAAGATTGCGAGTTGTTCAATAAGAAACATAATGGAAACCCTAATGTACAAGGGTTAGATGAGTTGACCGGTTTGACTTGTTGACTTTAGTTGACTTTGACTTGGCTAAAAATTGACGGTTGTCACATCATCCCCCCGTTAGAAGGAATTTCGTCCCGAAATTAGCGTTTCGACTGGGACTTCAAGAATTTGGAGGAAAGATGGGGGAACTTTTCGTAGTATACGGAATTGATCTGGTGGGGAACAACCCGCTTGATGTTAAGTGACGACCTTGGAATTTCTTATTGTAACTTGAGCTGAGTCGATTTAAAGGAGTTATTGTTTTGGAATGATAGTGTATTTTACGTGTGCCTTTATGCTCTCCTCTTTATACTTGGTATTATCACTATGAATATTTTATAATGTAGTTAGCGAGTTCCAGCATTACGAATGTTTCAACAATTTGTGACGAAATTTGCATTATAAGTCCTACCAGTTCTTTTATAATCGCTTGGTGTAAACTAGTCGTATATCATTAAGATTGCAAGGGCATTCAGATGGGTGACCCCGCCTTAAGCCCACAACCAAACAAGGAACAGGAAATGAGGCGGAATCACACATTCTAAGTCCGTAGAATCTTAATGATATATGACCATAATGTTTACACCAACGTTTTTATATAGGAGGTAAGACTTATTTGGGTTTTGTCGTGTTCGCAAGATTTATGGTTGGTATACTTTATTCGATGCTAGATTTAGTAAAAAAAAATTTAAACATCGATGTCAGAAACACGTACTGATATTTATGGGCGGTTCCGGGGTGGTCTCTCCGGCAGTGATCGCGAGCACCCTTCCACCATCACCGGCATTTCGTGCACTTGGGCAGTCCCTTTTAAAGTGTCCCATTTCGCCGCACTGGTAACAGGCTGGGCTAACTCCAGTGTCGGGGACCTGGTTGATGGGTCGTGCTGGTGCCTTACAGAAACGGACAGTGTGCCCCTTTCTGTTGCAATTTTTGCAATGCATCTCTCGGCAAGCCCCAGTGTGATGGAAGTTACACTCGTTGCATTTCGGAAGGGTTCCAGCGTATCGATTTATGGGTGCTGGCGTGGCGTGGGTTGTGGCAGCATGAACAGCAACACTCTGTTGCTTCTTAGTGAAGTCCTGGGTTGGTTGGTCCTTTTTGTTGTCCCCAAACGTCCTTTTGTTGTTTCCTCCTCTTGCTTGATCCGGGATGGTTGTCGCCATGTCATGGATGGCACGATGGTCGATGAGTTGTTGTGCCAATTCCTTGGCACTCTCAAAGGTAGTTGGTCTTGAGGCCAACACGCTATCTTCAATTTCGGAGGACAATCCCCAGAGGTATCGCTCCAACTTTTTGTCTTCCGGGGTGACCATAGCGGGACAAAGGAGTGCTAGGTCACAGAATCGGGCGGTATAAGTTGCAAGGTCAGAGCCTGTCATTTTGAGGTTCCATAGTTCTTGCTCTAGCTTTTGCACCTCGCCCCTTGGGCAATACTCTTTCAGCATCCTTGCCTTCAAGTCCTCCCAACTCATCGACTTAGACACTGTAAGCGTCAGTGACTTAACGTGGCCGTTCCACCAAGTAAGGGCCCGGCCGGAGAAAGTGCGAGCTGGGAATTTGACCTTGTTCGCTTCGGGGCACGCACAGATTTCGAAGACAGATTCGGTCTTCTCGAACCATTGCATCAAATCGATGACTCCCCCGCTACCGTTGAACGGATCGGGTTTACCATTGGTGAAGTCCTTAAAGGAGCATTCTCTAGAACGCCCTTGGCTATCTCCTTGAGTGGAGTTATTAGTACCGCTCCCTGCCCGTCCTGCACCATCAGTGCTGATTTGGGACATAGCAGCTGCCACCGCGGCCGTAACCGCAGCTTGGAACATAACAGGATCATATTGGGGAGGCGGCGGTGGTGGATTTGTTTGCGTTCCGCTAGTGCGTCTAATGGACCTTCGAGGCGGCATCTTTCTGTTATAGAATTTCAAAGACGAAATAAGTATAAGTCTTTTAGTATTGGTTATTAGTCGGGCGTCGTAAAAACTAGGTTATTAGTTTTCAAGTATAGTATTTCCCGATTCTTCGAATGTGGAAAACAATTCATAACAGAGGTCTATATAAATAAACTTATGAATTTAGTAGAAATGACTCGATTGAAATCTTGTGATTTGTTCCATGCCCGATCCACCCCTAAGATCACCCAATGTATACCAGTTGTGTGTAATTAAGGTTCGATAGGCTGTTGAACTTAATGAGTCTGCCCTAAGCCCACAACCAAACAAGGAACATGACCTAAGGCGGACTTACCATTTCTAAGTCGATCGTCTCTTAATTACATATAACCTTGAGGTATATATCAAGTAATCTTAGGGTTGCCATAAGCAAATTGTTTGTAATAACAGGTTATGAAATATGTGGTAAACTCCCACTGAAATAAAATGCATGCCAATTTTTATTGATATACATTGGTTATATCCTTACCCTTTATATACACACGTAATAAATTTCGCACTTTACTGAACTATTCTCGGTGTTTCTGCTAACGTCCCTGAGACGGAGTTATGGTAGTGGGTAGAAGTAGGTTTTGTACGGGCGTTAAGATTTACTCATCACGTTGCTCGCGCGAGAATAGGGGTAGAAGGGATTGTTAATAGACGTCTAATCCTATAATTACTTATAGGGGGTGATCCTTATTAGTCACGTCTATAATCACGTAGTGCATACCAGTTATACATAATCTGAGATAGAATAGACCTTCGAATAAATGACTCTACTCTAAGTCCACAACCAAACAAGGAACAGGAAGTAGAGCAATAGTCATAGATTCTGAGTCTATAATATCTTTAATCATGTATAACCTTAGCGTATTCACTTAGTCATTATAGACCTACTAATAGGGGCCTTTAGTTTTCACATAAGTTGGTTATAGTATCACCAAATACTCCTATAGTATTTTTAATGTTTGTCTTATGTTTTCGATGTTTGTTTGTAGATAGATTTGGTAAGTTTTTAGACTTGTTGCAACGCCACAACCATTCCCGGGCATATGCTAATCACTTCTGGGTCAGACATAGTTGATCAGGCTATGTCATTCCCAGACCTGACTATACATCCCCAAGCCTACTTGTGCCATTCAACAATCATTACTTTTGTTTTGTTCTAGAATGATGCTGACCTTAGTATGTATGCATGCATGTATACTTTTAACAAGAAACTATTTATTTCTAAAAGTATAGTTATTTGAAAAATGTTAAATCAGAGACCTTAGTCCCAATGCATTTATAGTTTGTATATCTTATGTGGTTCGATATACTTAGTTCACTATAAACAATTCTCTAATACCAATCTGTCACACCCCCAAACCAAGGATGGCGGAAACGTCTGGGGGTGGAGGACTTCATGTATAGTATCATAACAACGAATATAATAGTGCTCAAAGTAAATACAACCATCATAAATATAATTGAAAAGGTTACACCATGGAATAAGTTTACATGTTTCAAAATCAATTACATTATGATGACAAAATGAAACGTTTGACGATTTATCGTCCCATCCTCAAAATGCTGTTGGTTTTCCTGTTTCACTGATTTCCTGAGAATACAAGTAGTTTTGAAAAAGTGTCAAGAATTAAGTCGGTGAGTTCATAAGAGTTTGTTTGAGAAAGAAATCGTTTTCCTTGTAAAAGCGACAAAGTATGTTTCCAGAAAATCCAATATTTTCTTTATTAAGTGAAATGAATGCTTCTATGTTATGAGATAATGAACCCTAGAAAGGCCCATAAATTTCCTTCTATAATCGCCCAGTGTATATAAGTTATATAAAATTTAAGTTAAATAAACCGTCGAATATAATGGGTCTGCCCTAGGTCCACAACCAAACAAGGAACAGGAAGTAAGGCGGACCCACCAATTCTAAGTCGATTATGACTAGATACTTATATAACTCTAGCATATACGCTTAGCAATTATAGCTGAAGTCTAACAATTCTAGATGAAATATAGTTTTAACAGAGATATGATTCCAAAGAAAATCCTATATTTTCCTTATAAAAGTTATGTGGTCCTAAATCCCAGGACCGGAAATAAACAAGTATTTTCCATACTTAAAGATATAAAAGTGGTTTTAAAATCGGCATAAACTCGTTTAGTTTAGAAGTAAAACCCGTTTTCAAAGTAGAAGTTTCCATGTAAACTTAAAAGATTGTTAACTACCTATGTGAGTCGCTATAACCATACTATGACGAGAAATAACCTGCACAACGTTTTTCAGACGTTAAGATACTATGACTCTTGTCACCCGTACACCTGCAGGTCCCACTGTAGCTAGCAGCAAGGTGTGGGGTGTCAAACCCAATATAGATCTATACACAATTATCACGCTCTCCCTACAAGAGACTCTGGTTATAACTTACAGGAATTGGGATCCCGTACTCGAACGTACGGGGAGAGAATTGCCTCACATCCTAAGTTAACTAGTGTTACACACAGTTTGATATTAAAACCTCTTCCATGAAGGAAGTAAAATCACCTTTTCTGAATAAATTAGTGATATGAAATCCTTAAACTATTACTATTATAGTTTATTACTTAAAGATAAAAAACCCATTTGTTTTGAGAGTAAAACCTTTTTCATGTAGTAAAAATCCATAAACTATGCTTATTGAAGTTTATTATAAGTATTCGAAGTCAATGAGTAAGCCTTATCATGAATGACTAAATTTCAGTTTATGATGATAAACTAACAAGAAAATACATTCAATATTTAGAACTTATTTTTATACACTTTGCTCAACATAATACAAAGTGTTATGAAAGTTATAAGCTGTTAATTAGTTTTTAACCGTTCTGCACTATTTTAGAAAAATCATAGAAAAATCATACAAAGTCGAAAACTGAATCCGTAAATCCTGAGAGCTCATAAAATGTGTCTAGTTTGTTCATAATTTTTATTATGATTTTTGGAAGTTTTTAACTTGTGTTAAAATGTTCATATTCACAGACTGGTCCGAATTCGTTTTTGAAATGATAGGCAGTTTTGTAAAAATCACCATAAATCGTAGAAACATCGTATGGTGATGTGCAAGTAGTCATTTTAAAGGTATGAACCTGAACTATTTGCACCTAATACAGTTTTGAAAACTAAAATGTTTAAGTTGACCAAAACAGTCCGTGAATGGAGTTGAACTTTTCTGATGAAGGCTGTTAAATGAGTTTAGTTGAGTTGTTGGTGTTTTAACTTGTATTCCCCCCCTTAAAATTTAAGAAAAACATGAAAAGATAGGGGTATGAACTCACTTTGAGTGATTTCAGTAGATGGATGATGGAGAAAAGAAGTGCTCAACTCAAGAACACTTGGGAGGTGCTTGAAGATTTGAAGATCTAACACAAATACGACGATATTTGTGTAAGCAATATATGATTTGGATGAAAGATAGTAGAATATCTGAGTGTGGGAGGAAGATACTTACCAAATGTGGAGGAAAAACCCAAGACCAGCCTTTGAATCTCAAATTTTTAGAGAGAGAAAGTGGAAGAGAGGTGTTTGTTCTTCTTAAGAAAGAGTGAATAAAGTGGGAGGAGAGGGGAGGATATCTCCAGCTTTTGTTCAACATTATGGCTGAAAAAGAGTGGGAAAGGACAATTATTGACTATGTATGGGTGAATAGTGACTAGGGGTTGTACTATGAAGGTATGGGGAGGTTGTTTGTGTCCTTGTTCAAAGGATAAGTCAACACTCCTAAATATCTTACCAACTAGATTTTATTCTTAGGCAAGGATTTTCCTCAAAATATAAATAAAATATGAATATTTGGGGTTTATTATATTAAAATACGAGTTTGGCTGAAAATCCCGCGTTAAAATCTCGAAAAACGGGCTCAAAACGCTAAAAATATTGAAAACCAGGTAGGAATTGCTGAAATCCGAACTTCAGGGCCGAAGGTGCGCAGGTTCGGCTCCTTAGGAGCATAGAACCGAAGGCGAGGCTCGGTTGTGCATGGGAACCGAGAGGTCTCGCAGGCTGCTCATCAGAAGGGACCGAGAGTGGAGGGGTTCGGCTGCGCAGGTGCTTCTCGGACCGAAAGTAAGAAGGGAAGAGCCGAAAGTCAGGTCTCGGTTCTGATTAGTCAGGGGACCGAAATAGACCGACCGCTCGGTCCATTTCGGTTGAGAGGGTTTCGGTTCTCAGGAGGTTCGGCTCTAAGAGGTTCGGCTCCTAAGAGGAGTTTCGGTTCCTAAGAGGAGTTTCGGCTCCTTAAGGCTGTTTTTCGTGTAGACTTCCGTTTTCGAGCTGTTTTCGTCAAATTCAAGGGTCGGGATGCCCCGAGTGATTATAAAAAGTTGAGAGAGATTTTGAGAGAGATTTGGGAGAGATTTCTCATACTTGGAGAGATTTAGCATACTTAGAGAGATTTGGGAGAGATTTGACATTTTTGGAGAGATTTCTCATACAGAGAGAGATTTGAGAGACATTTCACATACTTGGAGAGATTTGGCATACTTAGAGAGATTTGGGAGAGATTTGACATTCTTGGAGAGATTTCTCATATACATAGAGATTTGGGAGAGATTTCACATACTTGGAGAGATTTGGGAGAGATTGCACACACTTGTAGCGATTTCTCCTACTTAGAGAGTTTTGGGAGAGTTATAGTGAAAGAGATTGGGAGAGACTTCTTTTGTGACCTTTTTGAGTGTTTGGCTTCGCAACGCAAGGTTTGTACATCCCGTTAAGTCTCGTTATGATTGTTATATGCCCCTGAGGGTTAAGGAATAATGTTTTATCGAGTAGTTTCATCACTTGCCCTGATTAGGGTTTAGAATTTCCGAACACGTGAAAACTCTAAGTGATACTTTGTATTAAGATTACGAGTTGTTCAATAAGAAACATAATGGAAACCCTAATGTACAAGGGTTAGATGAGTTGACCGGTTTGACTTGTTGACTTTAGTTGACTTTGACTTGGCCAAAAATTGACGGTTGTCACACATATATATATATATATATATATATATATATATATATATATATATAGTAATAATCACATGTGTGTGTTAAATAATAAATCATTAAGTGTATTATACATATTAATCTTGAAATTCTTGATTTTTTTTCTCTTTTTATGACAATTTTGAACCTTTGACTAAGTTTTACCGAGTTGGCCGAGTTTGACCGAGTAGGCCCGAGTAAGACCGAGTAGGCCCGAGTTACAGAGATATTGACCGATTTCTGACCGAGGTTGATCGATTTTTGACCGAGTTTGACTTAATCCGATTTTTTTTTTGCCGAGTTCACAAAACTCGTCTCGGTGGAGGGCCGATTCCGAGTACTCGGCCGAGTAGGCCGATTTTTACAACACTGAGAATAAGTGAATTCTTGTCTTAAGCGGGTAACCTTGTTTTTGAGTAGTGCGACTCGATGCATAAATGTGGTCGGCAGATCGGGCTACATCTTGTGATGAATAAGTGTTTTCTTGGGCGAAGTGGGTAGCCTTTGTGTCGAGTAATGATATTCAATGTATAAATAAGTGTAGTCGGCGGCTGAGCTACATGTTTTGAAGAATAAGTGTATTCTTGGCCTAAGCGGGTAGCCTTTGATTCGAGTAATGATACTCAATGTATATGTAAGTGTAGTCAGCGGGCCGAGCTACATGTCTCGAAGAATAAGTGTATTCTTGGGTTAAACGGGTAGCCTTTGTGTCGAGTCATGATACTCAATGTATACATAAGTGTAGTCGGCGAACCGAGCTACATGTTTTGAAGAATAAGTGTAATCCTGGGCTAAGTGGGTAGCCTTTGTGCCGAGTTTAGGATACTCAATGTATACATAACTGTAGTCGGCGGGCCGAGTTACATGTTTTGAAGAATAAGTGTATTCATGGGCTAAGCGAGTATCCTTTGTCTCGACTAATGTTAATCAATGTATACATAAGTGTAGTTAGTGAAATGAGCTACATGTTTTGAAGAATAAGTATATTCTTGCTAAGCAGGTAGCCAACTGTTTTCTATTCGTTAAAAAACGACCGGTCTTGACATAATTTTGTGATAACGCGTATGATACATATAAGGTCTAATGATAATATTTTCTGCTTCTGACATCTTCGTGCCGATCGTTGTACCAGCCCATACTTAGTTAAACATAGTACTTCCTAAGTTTTTGACATGTCGTGTTCATGTTATTATCTCTCCCT
This sequence comes from Lactuca virosa, assembly GCF_052849685.1. Lineage (NCBI taxonomy): Eukaryota > Viridiplantae > Streptophyta > Magnoliopsida > Asterales > Asteraceae > Lactuca > Lactuca virosa. Next base: position 471,797,305 of record NC_136429.1, on the reverse strand, counting down.
CCATTGTCTGTAAGACATATGATCCGTCATATTTGCTTCATTTATTATGTATGGGCCTTTCCATGTTGGATGTAGTTTTCCATGCGGATCTTGCCTATTGGCTTCATTATTCTGTAATACCTTGTCGCCTACTTTGAAACAATGACCTTTGACTTGTTGGCTGTAATAAATCTCTAATTTTTTTTATAATGTTTCTGACGTATTGCTGCTACCTCCCTTCGCTCCATGGAAATATCCAGATTTGTTCTTATGTTATCATCATTACTGTCTATATCCAGGTTTGTCGTTCGATTTGTAAGGATAACCAATTCTAATGGCAATGCTGCTTCTGATCCGTAGACTAAGCTATAGGGTGATTCTTTTGTTGTCGTTCTTGTTGTTGTTCGGTATGCCCATAACACGCTTTGGAGTTCATCCACCCATCCTCCTTTGGTATCATTTAGTCTTGTTGCTAGGCCATGTATGATTGTCCGATTGCTGACTATGGTTTGCCCAATTGGTACTAGATGTGCCACTAAAGTGAATCTTTGGTTTATTCGGAGCTCTTCACACCATTCTCGGAAAGGGTTATTCGCAAAATCTGCTCAATTGTCTGAAATTAATGTGTGTGGTACTCCAAATCGGCAGATGATTTTCTTCTAAAAGAATTTGATCATGTTCTCACTTGTAATTGTGGCCAATGGTTCTGCCTCGACCCATTTGGTGAAATAGTCTATTGCGATCACTAAGAATTTGACCTTCCCGGGTGCTTCTGGGAATGGTCCGACTACTTTTATTCCCCATTGAATGAAAGGCCATGGGCTACTGATGCTAATCATTGGTGTTGCTGACTTTCGTGGGATTGGTGCATATTTCTGGCATTTTTCACAATTGTAGATCACTCCTTCTGTGTATTGATACATGGTCGGCCAGTAGTACCCTACCCGCGATACTTTGCGTACTATTTTCCACGCTCCCTCGTGTGTGCCTGCCACTCCCTCATGCAACTCTCGTATGAAGTATTCTGCTTCCTTACCGTTTACACATCGCAAGCGAGGTGTTAGATACCCTTTTTTGTGTAATATGTCTTTGTCCATTACAAAGGATGGTGCCTTGACCCTTAGCTTCTTAGTTTCCTTGTCATCCGTAGGTAGCTTGCCCTTCATTAGGTATTCCATTATTGGCTTCCACCAGTCACCTTTTTATGATATTATTGATATTACCGGCTTTTTGTCTATTGCTTTTACTTTTACTATTTCTACCAATATTTTCTTGGTTAGATGGGGAAAAGTGGATGATTCAAGCTTACTTAACGCATTAGCACGTTTGTTTTTCGATCTCGACACATGTTCTAGTCTGAAGCTCTTAAATTGTTTTGCTAATGCTTTCACTTTGTATGCATATTGCGCTAGATTTTGTCCTTAAATTTCATACACGTCATTTGTCTGGTTGGCGATGACCATCGAGTCTTTAGAGGCATGTATGTGCTCACACCCCATCTTAATAGCCAATTGCAACCCTGCAATGAGTGCTTCATATTCTGATTCATTGTTTGATACTTAAAAGTCGAATCTTAACGTGTAGGTCATTTCATCCCTAGTTGGGCATGTTAATATCAGGCTAGCTCTTGCGCCTTCTATACAAGAGGATCCATCATAACATAATCTCCATTGATTTTCTTGTGTTGCATTCATATCTTTAGTGTTTCTATCTGATTCAAGTACTAATGACACTTCCCTCTGGCCCGCTATTTTGGTGATAAAATCTACCAGTACATGTGCTTTTACGCTGTTTGTGGCTTGAAAATGATTTCGTGTTCTCCAAGTTCCATTGCCCATTTAGCCAGTCTTCATGACTTTTCCGGTTTCAATAGCACTTTTTGTAACGAGATATTTGTGAGTACTTTAATCATATGTGCGAAGAAATATCTTCTTAATCTTCTTGCTGAATTGACTAGGCATAATGTTAGCTTTTCCATATCTGAATATCCCATCTCTGCTCCTTGTAGTATACGAATTACAAAATCTATGGGTACTTGTTTTTCTTCTCTGTTTGCCACTAATACTGCATTGGTTGTCGTTCTAGATGTTGCTAAATACATGGTTAAAACCTCACCTGGTATTGGTGATGTCAAGGTGGGTAGCTCAACTAGTGCCACCTTGAGTTTGCAGAATTCTCTCTCAGCTTCTTCCGTTCATCGGAAAGTGTTTTTATCCATTACTCTTTCCCAAAGATACCATCCTTTGTGATGACATGCCTTAGGAATTTTCCTTCTTCTTTCCTAAAGATACACTTTTGAGGATTCAACTTCATGTTTGCGGTTCTTAAGTTAGAAAAAGTTTCTGCTATGTCCTACAGAAAACAGTTATCATTTCTGCTCTTCATGACCATGTCATCTACATAGACTTTGATATTCCTCCCGACATGTGGTTCAAAAACTTTGCCTCGTAACCTTTGGTATGTTGACCTGCGTTTCTTAATCCAAATGACATTTTTATATAAAAAAATGCCCCTCTCTCTGTGAAAAGATGTTTTTTCTTCGTCCCCTTTAAGCATGTGTATATGGTGATATCCTTTATAAGCATCCAAAAAAATCATCCATTTGTGCCCGTGTAAGGACTCGATTTTTTCATTAATTGATGGTAACGGGTAGCAGTCTTTTGGACAAGCTTTGTTTAAGTCCGTGACGTCTATACACATCCTCCATTGTCCATATCCTTTTTTAACCAAGACCGGGTTTGCTACCCTGGATGGAAAAAAGCGAATCTCGTAGTATCCCTGCTTTTACTAATTTGTTTACCTTGTCATTTATTGCTTTATTCTTGTCTTTTGATTGTCCCCTTTTTTCGTCGAACTGGCTTACTTCCTACTTTATCGTTTAGTTTATGTTCAACCAGTTGTCTCGGCACACCTGTCATGTCTGCTACTTCCCACGCAAATATATCAACATTTTGTTTTAAAACTATTATTAATCCATTTTTTAATTCACGTGGTAACCTGACTCCTATCCGCACTCCTTGGTCTGCATATTTTCTATTGATTATGATTTCTTCTAACCTGTTACTTTTTTGTGTTGTATTGAACTCCATTGCTCTCGCCCTGCTTTCCACCATTGCAATGGATTCCACTTGTAATTTACTATATATCATTCCAAATCGGTTTTTCGTTTGGAATCGAATGATACCATGAATCGTGGATACTATCGCTCCGAACTTTCTCATTGCACTTCTTCCAAATATTAGGTTGTATGGCGATGTTGGTTGTATGATTGTGAAGATTATCGTATGTGTATTTTTGGCTTGTGTTGCTTGATCCGTTAAAGTTAATGGGACGGACAATATCCCTTTTGGCAAAACAAAGTGTCTCGCAAAACTTGTTAAATTCCATGCTGGTTGTTGCATCCTTTTTGTTATTTGTTTCGGTAGTTGTGAGAAGCGATGTTCGTACATGATTTCGGTTGAACTCCTACTGTCACAATATATCCTATGAACGCATATGTTACATATTTGCCTTTATATAAGTACCGATCCATCTTCATGAATGTGGTGAATACGATCTAATTCTTTATCAAACAAACTATGTAGTTTGTCAGTATCCTTTAGCCACGATGGGTAGCTCATTTGTGCTACTTGACTATGTGGTGATCAGGTATTTCCTCAGTATGTCACCTTAGAGTACCTATGATATGGATGACGCCAATGTTGATATGGCGAGCTACAGGTACATAATGAGATCTTTCACCCAGGGGGTGTCGTCTTATAGGCATCCAGAATTTCACTCCGCATAAGAATAAGAAAAACTAGGTCAGACAGCCATACTGAGGGTTGGACCCCAGTATAACTCTCTGATGCCAAAGTTAGAATGCGACATTTTGGTATTGTGTTTGTGTCAAGGAGTATGTGTTTTTTCCTTACCTCGTTAGCATGTCCCCTGGGGATATTTATAAGCCGTCCATGGTTAGTAAAGCCCACTCCTTAGATCAGTTCTCTACTCATTACCCGGTCTGTGAGCGGTCTTTCCTTGTGTCCTTTTTCTTGCTTATTTTATTTGCTTTGTACTGTTTGGCATATTTTCTAAGATACGATTCTGATGTTTGCATACGGTATATTCAAATACATATTTAGCGAATGAATGTTGAACTTCAATACTTCCACATAGGAAAAAAAACTTGAAACACCCATAAATTATTGAAAGAAAATGAAGTTTATTGAAACTTTACCTTGAATTTCAAGCATTGCTTTTTGGATTTAATTGTAAATCAAGATCTCACAATAAAATCAAAAAACGTGGAGAGTGGGTAGGTGTGAGAAGAGAGTCTGATAATTGGTTTATTGCATGCTTGCACAATTCAGAGAAGACAGTATTGAGCGACTGTGCATCAGTGATGATCAAGTGAGAGGGGAAAGAAGGAAGCTAAGATCGTTCGTAATGCATATAACGAAGGTGTTCATGGCCTAAGTGGCTACAAACCACGACCATGCACACCATACCGTTGTGTCGTCGTCGGTTGTGGTCGTGGTGATTCGTGAAGCTCAAAACGACTTACAACGACCAATGAGACTCGTTCTTTCCCTTGACCTCCCTTGACCTCCCTTGACCATGTTAACGACTAGTTTTCATATTCTTAATTGTTGCTTTTAAAAAAAATTAATGTAATGTCCTTTTTAATTTAATAAAAACATAGTTTAAAAATATATGTGTTTATTGTATTTTTATTGTATTTTTTATTTAAATTTAGTTAAAAAAATGATGTGGAGTGACGTGTTAGTGGTAGGTATCACATGGTTTTAGTGGTAGGTTTTGATGATGAGCCGACACTCACCACTATATTGGTTACTAGTTAGTGATGACCCACCCTTTACATTTCCTCATGTCCCTTGTTTCCCTCACAACATAAGTAAACAAATAGAGGATATTGGAGAGACCAAACCAATTGCCTCCTTTCACCTTCCATTGTCGAATTTTCAAACTCTCAACAAGCCCACCATTCTCGCCTATGCAATCCAATCCGGCGGTGGCTTTAGGGCCCGTGAAATCAAATCCTTCAATCCATCATATTCCTCGACCCTGACATGAACCCTAGACTCAGATCAATTATTCATTCAAAACTTTTAATAAAAAATAACACAAATGTAATCAACTAAAAGAGGAGCGCATAGAGGTGGTTGTCGGAATCTAGAATGGAAAAGGGAAGAACATTGCTAATCACTTGGGCGGAGTGGAAGTCACGACGATCTGATGTTCTTTCCCTTTGTTCTTTTTGTGTATGTTTGTTCTCCTTCTTCAATTTTACCATGGTATAAGACGTCACCACCGGAGGTTTCTCCATATGCACTAGGGTTTAGGCCCCGCCACTCGCTCTCCAATTTTTAGTGGTATTTTGTTAGCCCTAATTGAAGGAGCAGGAATCATGCTTACTAAATTCCTTTAAGCACAACAGCCTGCACCGGTGATGATTGAAGAGCCATCACAACCACCTCACAATATGCCTTTAAGGCTCGAGTTTCCTAATCATTGCCGTCCCCAGGAAAGGCTTAGTGTTGATTTGAGACTGAGGGGGTGTTTGGCTTATCTTTTGAGAGGCTAAAAGTCCTTTTAGGAAAAGTTGCAAAAAGTCAGGTTTTCCTGACTTTTCCAAAAAATTCATTTTCCTTATATCCAAAATCCAAAAGTAGCTTTTAAAAGTGCTTTTACTAAACATCTTTTACCTTTTATCTTTTACTAAAAGGACTTTTGGCCTCTCAAAAGATAAGTCAAACACCCCTGAGTGTTACAAGAAGAGAGACCTTATCGGAGCAAGGGAAGAGGAAAGGGAGACAAATACCAAGTTTAAAGTGTGGTCGTGTGGGGGGTGGGTCATTTAGGCTATATAATAAAATAAAAAGATTTAAATAAATAAGAAAGATTAAAAAATTAAAAAAAATATTCATTAAAGGCAATATAGACTTTTTTTTACTTATGTTAAGGACCAAACGCGCAACAAAAATATGTTATAGGGACCGACTGTGTTAAAAAAAATACGGACCAAGCGCGCAGATTACCCCAAATCACAGGGACCATCTGTGTAATTTACTCTTCGTTTTATAGTATTCACAATTTAATAAATGAATCCTATTACAAAATTTATAATTTATAGTTTAATATTCACAATTTAATACAGAATTTATAGTTTAATATTCACAATTTCATTTATAGTTTAATATTCACAATTTAATACATAATTTATAATTTAAAATTCACAATTTAGTTTATAGTTTAATACAGTAAATGGTTGGTTCTTATGGTTCCAATCTTTTATAGTTAGAGGGTGTTTATTACTAAGTTATAAAAATATTTATTGACTTTGAAAAAAATCAATAAGTCTAAAAACAATGTTTGAGAAGCTAATAAGTATTTTTTAAATAACTTTTTTATTACCTCAAAATGTGAGTATTCAAAAGTCACACTTTCATTACTTTTTAAAATAAATTGTAGCTTATTAGATTAAAAAGACAATAATACCCCCAAACATATCTACCCATTTTGGTCATTTACTCATTTTACGTATATGTAAAAATACTAAATAAGCATATATATATATATATATATATATATATATATATATATATATATATATATATATATATATATATATATATATATATCAATTTTTATCATTTTACATTTATATAGCCATTTATAAGCCAGACATTTTTTAAAAAATAGCTAATCAACTTATACGTTCATGTCATCATATAATTTAATCTAAATATTTTTTTTAATTTTTTTTGTCATCACATAAGTCAATAAACAATTTTTATAAAAAATAAAATAAAATACTTACATGAATTGAATAAGCAATTCCAACCCCCCCCCCCCCCCCCCCCCCTAAAAGTTCCCTATCATTTTAATATGTTAAAATAGATTTATTTATACATTATCTGAGAAACGCTATACATTGTTCTTGACTTACGAATACCTATGAACGTACAACTCCTACAAATAAATATACGGTGAGATGTTTTTATTTATTTATTTATTTATTTATTTTATATGAGTAGTTTGATTTTAAAAGTAACAAATATTATATGGCATATGATCATATGATCTAACGTGTAAGTTTGTAATATGAAACCCGTTCAAGTTTCATGGGCCAAAGCTGGAAACGAGCATACTACAAATTAGAAGCCCGATCTTAGGAGACTAGCGCATTATACTAGTTTGTACTTTGTAGGCAAAACATTTCGTTTTTCTATTTTATTATTTTTATTTTTATGAATCTTATTCTCAATTTTCATTTAGATATCTTACGAATAATTGGTAATATGCATCGGGAACTTATTATGAGTTGATGTTTAAACAATTTATATTTTTATCTCCTAGTTCATTGTACTAGTTTGTAGGCAAAAAATTTCCTTTTTCTATCTTATTATTTTTATTTTTATGAAATCATATTCTCAATTTTCTTTTCGATATCTTACGAATAATTGGTAATGTGCATCGGGAACTTATTATGAGTTGATGTTACTAATACATGTAAAGGGCACCAAACAATTTATATTTTTAGTAATGTCAATTGCCCGATACAATCAATTGTTGGTGTTATATTTCATATCCAAAAGGAAATTTTACCAAAGACAAAACTGTAAAAATGGTCTATTTGGTTTGTCAAAAATTGCAATTTTGATCTAAAAAGTTTTGGACCAACACCATCGGTTCAAAACTTTGATTTTGTTGTGAGTTTGGTACTTCTTTTTTAAAGTACTTAAATTGACAAATTTACCATTCTTGTTTTGTGTTTTCCTTGTTCTTTTATTACAACAATTAAAAGAAAAAAAGTAAAAAATAAAATACTATCCTACCCCCTCTTACCCCTCCCATATCTTCCTATTTCTCTCTTTTGATTTTCATAAAAGAACTACCACATCAACTTCCAACTGCTAGAAAGTTATATACCACCACAACCAATTGTCGGAATGTCATCGTCCATGTCGGAATAGGCCCTCTTCCTTCTGATTTTCAAAAAAAAGCAAATTCTACCATCACCACCGGTCGGAAGAAAAGAAAGTCCTCCATTTTCGTTCGTAGGATATAATCACTGCTAGCGTTGATGCAAACCCTAACTCCGATCTGCAACTCGATAATGATGATGGTTAAGGGTGACGACGGTGTAATTCGATGAACACGATGATTGAGGGTGACGACACTACAAACCCAAGCTTTGTAAATCCGAAGATAACCTCCATGGCTGGAGGCGAGCTGTATTTTCAAATGGTGGTGGTCCAAAACCCTAATAGGATTTCGAGATACAAATAAGCAACATTTTCATCTTCATCTATCTGGATTTTTGGTTTGCGATGTGAATGGTGGAGTTTCGGCGACTTCATTTTCATAGTGTCAATCTTGTACCCCCTGTCTTTGTTTTTTCCTACAAAATGTAACACCTCAAATTTTAAACCAAAATTTTCATTTTTAAAACTTCCAAAAACATATTTTCAAAACCAGATCAATTACAAGTCATTTCAGAACACAAATGTCATAGTTATCAGAGTACATAAAGATCATGTCCCATTACTGAATTCCCAATGCATGTGTATAATCAGACCTTCGCTTTCCCACGGTCCTGCTGCAACATCCATAAAAATTGAGTCAATTTAAAACCTTTTCATCCAATTAGAAACTATTAATTATTACAAAGTGTTTTCAAAATATTTTCATGCCAGAGTATCCCAAAAATCAAAATCATAAAATGTGAGAAGCTCTACGATCACGCCTTTGTCTTCCTGCGATCATCTGATGTACCTGAAACCAAAAATAAAACTGTAAGCCCGAAGCTTAGTGAGTTCCCCCAAAATACCGATATATAACAAATAGCACATATAATAACAGCATGTAATGGGTCCACATCACTAAAGACTGGATTACCCCTGAGCCCAGAGTATGAGTCTGGCTTTCTCTACAGGCCCACAACTCATATCTGGCTTGCTCCCTCAGTCCTTGGACTGTAACGAAATGACTAGCCCTCAGTGCGAGTCTGGTATGCTCTCCTGACTCACCGAGTCCATGCAGAAACTGGAAGGGTTTTAGTATACTACAACATCCTATGGTGCACATACAACCCTAAATACCTTGGATCTATGTTTTCACTAATTATACATGCAAATGGTTTCCATGACATTAAACCTATAACTAGCATACAATTTGTCATAAACAATACAAGATACTAGTTAAAGTAACATACCTTTTATGTGGCCTGAAGTCTTGATGTATTTGGTGTTGCTTGAAAGACTTTGGCCTTTAAGAACTTAGTGCCCCAAGTGTTGCACCTCAAATGGAATCACAACTCACCTAGAACAAATGTGACTCTTGAGAGAGAATTCCATGCACCCAAAAACACCTCCAAGGACTCCAATAGCTTCTTGTGGCATTTTTAGGCAATGGCCTACATATTTATATGTGGGATTTCAAGGGTCATGGTGTCACACCCCCAAACCAGGATGGCGGAAACGTCCAGGGGCGGGTGACTATCATGTAGTGTATCATAACAGTTGAGTATAAATGATCAAAGCAAACACAACCAACATATATATAATTGAAAAAGTTACATCATTTGTACGTATCACATGTTTCAAAATATCAATTACAATATGTTGTCAAAAGATTTGTTTAGATGCCTAAGCGTCCCATCCTCAAAGCCAGTTGTTACCTGATTTACTAATTTCCTGAGAATACAAGTTATTTGAAAAGAGAGTATCAACATTTAAGTTGGTGAGTTCATAAGAATTTGTAGGTATATTTGTAAACCTTTTCTATGAAATGTAGTAATGTTTGTTTTCTGGAAAATCGTATATTTTCCCTAAAATGAGATGTGGCCTTAAATGAACCAAGACCGAAGCATATAAGTAATTTTCCTACTTTAAATGATGTTATGCAGTTTTGTTTGTATATAAAACTGTTCGCGTAAACTAAAAGTGTCGTTGTTGTTTTATGTGAGTTTTCATTTTTATCTTATAAGCATGCTTGATTGACCAAGACTGCCTTGTTCGCAACGTTCTTCAGGTGTCGATTTCGTTATGACATTTGTCACCCCTAGACCTGCTAGTCCAGCTGTTGCAAGCAGCTAAGGTGCGGGATTGTCAGTCCCAGTATAGATCTATACACAACTATCACGCTCTTCCTACAAGAGACTCTCATTATATTTAACAGGATTTTCGTGTGTACTTTATAAGGTACCGTGAAGACAAAACTCACCAAATTTTGATCAACGAGTTTACATGTTTTTGTGCTAAAAATGTTTGTATAAATGATCATCCCCTAAGACTGGGATAGCTATGAAAAACGACGTGAAATCTTTAGATATGCATTTGATAATATTTTACCATTTGCTCAACGGGATACAAATGGGGTAAAGTTTCGTAAACTATATTTATATATTTTTGATGCAGAAGACAAGTTTTTAAACAAAACATATATATGCAAATGGTTATGTCTATATATATATATATATATATATATATATATATATATATATATATATATATATATATATATATATATATATATATATATATATATGTATAAATTTTAGAAGATGATTTAGTATGTTTCGTAATTGTTGTTCATATTCTTACGTTTTTATTAGATACTTTGCATGAAATAATCCTTAAGTTTGAAAGTAAAAACCTTTTTGTACTTATCACTTTTGTTAAAATTGTAATTAAACATATTTAAATGATTGTGTTTTAACTTCCTTAATGTATAAACCTTGCTCAAAAATGTTAGAAGGTGTTAATAAATCTATAAACCACTTTTGACAGTTTTACCCTTTACTGTCCCTATTTTTAGAAAACTTATAGAAAAATCATTGTAGGTCGAAAACTGAATCCGTAACCTCTGAGAGTTTAGAAAATGAGTCTACTTTTTTCCTAAGTTTTAATATGATTTTTAGTGGTCTCAAACTAGTGTGAAAATGGTCATCTTCACTGACCGGTCCGAAATCACTTCTGAAATGACAGACAATTTTATAAAAATCGTCATAAATAGTAGAAAAATCGTATGAATGTGTGCGAGTAGTCCTTAGAAATGTATAAACCTGAACTATTTGCATATTGTACAGTTTTGAAAGATATTAAGTTTAAGATGGTCCAAACAGTCCGTGAACAGGACTCAACGTTTATGTAGAAAGCTGTCTTTTAAATTTAAGTTATGTTTAGTGTTCTAACTTGTATTCCCCCCCTTAAAACTTGAAGAAAACATGAAAATGTAGGGGTATGAACTCACCTTATGTGTATACTTAAGAATGGAAGGTTGAAGATGAAGAACTTTTGGGCGTTGGTTTGATGCTCCGAAACAGCCACTGTTTGGCTATGTTGCTGTCACGAAAACTTCACAGCAAAAGAGTAAGAAAAAGGGTAGTTTAGTCATTGTTTTGAATCTATAATTTTGAGTAGCATAACAACTAACTTTCAGGGGTATTTGGTGGTAAAAATATCAAGCAAAAGGAAGGTGTAGATGGGTGAAATGGTGGCTGAAATACAAAAGGGACAACAGCCCTTTAGTTCACGGTTTTGATGGCTTTGGAAGGAAGTTCTTGTGGCTGAAAAAGAGATGAAGGTTGAGAGTAATTCCCTGGGGTATTGGCTGGTGAATTGAGGGTAAAATGAAGAGGAAATTTCATGATTATGAAGGAGGAAAGGGTGGAAGAGGATAATGGGACAAAACCTAGACTAGCTTGTGATGGGATGTGAGTTTAAGTGATGTGATCTTGTCTAGCCAATTGCTTGGGTGGTTGCTTAGAGACAGGGTTAGTTAACTAACTACCTACTAGTTATTTAGTTAGTTAGGAGTTCTATTTAAGGAGAGGGAAGGTCTTAATCTCGAAAATTAGAAGAGGGATTAAGAAGCATTCTTAGTAAAATGTCTTAAATGATTAAGCACTTATTAGTTAAGTTGGCACTTATCTCCACCAATTTTCTTATCTTAATTGATTTAGACATCATATTCGTTACATGAAATCACTTTAAGTCATGACCCATAACTAGTCATTCACTAGATAATAATACATATGTACAAATACATACATGTATACTTTGTATAAAATAACAATGTAGTTTTTGTGTATTTGAACTTTAATGTTTATGTTTTATTCTTTTTATTCAAAAACACTTAAGTACATTCTAATTATACCTTATAATAATTCATTTTATATTTTTATTTATTTAAATATAAAATTTATTGACCAAGGTTTTCGTGACATTTAACCGGTTAACCATATCGTTAAACAAGTTTTGTCACTTTGGTTCGTATATTTGTCAAATTTAGATCCTCCACAACTATTAAGCACGCGTTTTACATAGAACCTAACTTACTTATCAACTAGAGACATGTTGATACAAAAATTAAGTTTGTTGCGTTCAAATGATGTTATATGCTAATTTTCACAAACCGGTGATGGTTCGTAGTCATACATCATAACGAAATTTAGCAATAGTTACTTGTTTTATATTTCACAAGAACTTATTTAAATAAAAGAGGTTAAATTCCTTCAACCATTCTTGATAAAATACTCATATCGCTTAGTAATCAAAACATAGCATCGTATGATCGTTCCTATTTTTACCATTTGTTACATTCTCCCCCCGTTAAAAGAATTTCGCCCCGCAATTCAACTTGTAGACGGGATATCACTAAACAATTGGGGTGTTTCTTTTTTTTCATTTGATCCTCACATTCCCTGGTGAGTTCAGGTCCTCGCTTGGCATTCTAACGGTCCTTCACTATGGGTATACGACTTTGTTTCGTCCTTTTGACCTCCTGATCCATGATTTCCACCGGTTCTTCGATGAAGTTTAGACTCTCGTTGACTTCAATTTCGTCAAGTGGAATAAGAAGAGTCTCATCAGACAAGCTCTTCTTCCAATCCCGAGATGCCTTCAATCGTTCACGTGTTTGAACAATCTTCTCTGTAGTTTCTCGTATGATCTGGGGGCTGGTGAGAGTGCTATTAGGAACTTGACCCTTAGCTAGTTGCGTGTCACCTACCTCAACCCATCACAGAGGTGATCTGCACTTGCATCTGTAGAGAGCTTCGAATGACACGACTTTGATGTTAATGTAATGGCTGTTGTTGTATAAGGATTCGATGAATGGTTCTTCCGCTTTGTCTGTCAGTTTGAGGGTGATATAAAGGACTTCTTTAACGACTATTGAAAACACGAGGCGAATCGCATGTCCCTTATCCAAAATGATAGATAGTGGTATACTATGCAGTCTCGCAATCTTCTTGTAATATGCTCCTGTCATCTATTCTATTTTTCTTTGTAGCCTTGGTCGGTAGAAAGTGTGTGGGTTTAGTTGATTTGTCTACGATCGCTCAAGTGGTAGCGTGTCCATCTGCTGTCCTGGGTAACTTGTCATGGAGTTCATGGTATGACTCATAACTGATTCATCTATCATCTCTTTGTATTTATAAGTCGTATATAATTAATATTGAAAAGACAGTCGAATCAGTGATTCTATTCTAGGCCCACATCCAAACAAGGAAAAGGATTTAAAGCGGAATTACCAACCCTAAGTCCGTAGAATCTTAATTATATAGGGCTCCAATATATACACTTAGTAATCATAGATTCACTAGTATGGGTCCATAGTCTCTACTTGAGTGGGGTGATTAACTTGGGTGAGATGGCATTTACAACAACCCTTTTCCACAACTACTGCATTTAAGTCGATTTTTGAACTCGGGTTGCAGTACGGATGGTATTCTTAGGAGATCTTCTGGGAATATATCGGGAAGGTTACAAGCTTTTGGAACATCCCTGATGTCTTTCTCTTCTTGTTTCTTATCCATAGCGCAGGCTAGGACGGTGTGGTACCTCCTGTGTAGGTACTTTTGAGTCTTGATGTAAAATGTGAGTCGGGGATTTGTGTCTGGTTTGTCGCCATAGACGACGACGGTTTTGTTACTCGATGGGTTTAGGCGAACGTCCTTTTCGTAATATATGATATCAGTATGGTGAGGAAACTAACTAATACGTTGTTAAAATGAAAATGTCGTAACTTTTTATTGTGACCGGTTTTAGGATGATTTGAACGAATTGGTTGATTTAGTGTTAGAGTGCACCCTATATACACGTCTCCAGTGCTTTTGATTATTCAAATTCTACTGTAAAATTTTCATTTAAGTGTTTGAGGTTTTTGGTTGAGAAATTGATTAAATCTACGACTCACAATACTCATCTCCGCGTTGCTATTATATAGTATACATGCATATGTGCTATCGAGAATGAACGTACCGGAATCTCAGCGGGGTCTATTATTACTTTCCCATGCTCTGTTGCCGAAACACTTCCGACGCTCCTGACATCTTTTTTTTAGTCTTTGGGAACTCCTTTATGAAATGTCCTACTTCTCCACATCTGTAGCAAGTCGGACTCATCCCAGCTTTTGTGTCCTTGGCGGTCTGTTGAGCCGGCACCCTACAAAAATTTGTTGTATGCCCCTTTTTGTTACAGTTCTTGCAGTGCATTTCCCTGCAATTTCCTTTGTGATGAAAGCTACACTTGGTGCATTTTGGATGGTTTCCAGCATATGGTCTTGTCGGCACTGAGGTAGTAGGGATGGTGGTGGTATGGACTGTCACTGTTTGTTGTCTTTTGGTAGGTCCTTGATTCGGACGGCTCTTTCTCCTGGTCCAGAACTTTCGTTTCTTGGGTAGTACTCCTTCATTGTCGTGGGCGTTCTCAGGTTTGTAAGTTGGGGCGTCCTTGCAGGAACATACTCGGGGGTGTCCCTGGTTGTTATTACGATTGGAACTTTCGGCGCCGTTCCCGCTTTTGTTTGTGTTGTTAGCATCGAGGTGTGCCATAACTGCTGTCATGGCGGCTGTTACCGCAATTTGAAATGTTGCAGGGTCCATTTGTAGAACTAGTGTTGCGCCCGTATGCTCATTACCTTCATGTGTCGGCATGATTCTGTTGCAAGGGTTGAAATAGTTTCGTAAGTAACTATAGATATTGTTAGTTGTATTCCATCTATATTTATATGTACACATAAATTTCATGTTTTGTTGTGCGATTCTTAATGTTTTTCGGCCAACACCCTTGTGACATACTTATGGTAGTGAGTAGTAGTAAGTATTATACAAATGTTAAGTTATTTAGACAGAACATAGATATAAAAATCTTAAGTTGGTTCGTGTTTCGTGGGTTTCTGGAGGACTTTACTTCACTTGAATTTCAACTACCAGATGCGATGAAAACTGCATTTAGTGTAACACATAGTGTGGGTAGTGTAGTCACTAACTCACTAGGCTATACTAGTCTGACATATACTAAAGTGATGTACAAGGTGCTCTTCTATTTCACCTATTTCGCGAGTGGCCTGCTCTGTTATCTGTTCTGTGATGACTGTCCTGGTTGTAGCTGTAAGGGTTCTTTGTCCTATAACGACTATCTCCTTTTCTAAGGAGTGTAGGTGATCCGTATTGTTCTCTTGATCTGCTTGCCGGTCTGTGGGTGCTATGGCCTGAAGTACGGTGCAATGAGTTTATGTCGGTTTGTGGATCGTCGGTTGTCCTCTCCAGTCTATACGTGTGGCTAGGTAGTCAATTGCGGGTTACTTTCTGAAATGAGAGGTAGAGGTTCTCATACTCCTCTTGACAGGGTAAGGTTTATTGATGGTATCTCCCGAACTTCTTTCTCCATCTGGTCGCTTCTTGTAAATCTTCTTCCTCGTATTTCATCTATTGGTACTCTTCGGAATCTTCTTCTGAATCCTTCTCGATCCATCTGTTGGCTGCGGTGGCAGGATAGTAGGGGACTATGTGGAGATGAAGTCTATCTGATATGCCTATGCGAGAATAGGGGTAAGAAGCATATGAAGAATCTAAGTGTGTGGTTCTATAGTAATGCAAAATACTCCTATGGTATTTTAAATTTGTATGTTAAAGTTTTCTTTCTATGGTTCGTTGGTAAGTTTTAGACTCGTCATCCACTACGACAATTCCTCGGCATACGTTGGTTACCTCTTGGATAAATATAGTTGATCATGCAATATTCATCCCAGACTTGATTACATACCCTGAGGTTTACTCGTAGTGTTTAACTTATCTTAACACTTCTTGTTTTGTTACCAATATGACTCCTCACTAGTATGTTTGTATGCACTTACGTTTTTCATGAAATCTCGGTCCATTCCTGGTCCTTCTATGGTTGCCTTGTGTATACAGGTCATATACAGTCGAGATTGAATAGTCAGTCGAATAAGTGATCTTACCTTATATCCACATCCAAACAGGGAAAAGGAAGTAAAGTGAAAATCACAAATTCTAAGTCTATAAAACCTTTAGTATATACCACCTTAATGTATACACTTAGCAAACATAGACTTACCAGCAAAGGACCCCTAATGTTCCTGTTTTGAAATTGTTAAGTCAGAGAGTTTTAGTCCGTATGTATTTATAGTTTGTATATCTTATGTGGTTTGATATACTTAGCTCACTATAAACAATGCTCTGATACCAATCTGTCACACCCTCAAACTAGGATGGCGGAAACGTCCAGGGGCGGGTGACTATCATGTAGTGTATCATAACAGTTGAGTATAAATGTTCAAAGCAAACACAAGCAACATATATATAATTGAAAAAGTTACATCATTTGTACGTATTACATGTTTCAAAATATCAATTACAATATGTTGTCAAAGGATTTGTTTAGATGCCTAAGCGTCCCATCCTCAAAGCCAGTTGTTACCTGATTTACTGATTTCCTGAGAATACAAGTTATTTTAAAAGAGAGTATCAACATTTAAGTTGTTGAGTTCATAAGCATTTGGATGTATATTTGTAAACCTTTTTTATGAAATGTAGTAATGTTTGTTTTCCGGAAAATCCTATATTTTCCCTAAAATGAGATGTGGCCTTAAATGAACCAAGACCGAAGCGTATAAGTAATTTTCCTACTTAAAATGATGTTATGCAGTTTTGTTTGTATATAAAACTGTTTGAAGACTGTCTTTGCGTAAACTAAAAGTGTCGTTGTTGTTTTATGTGAGTTTTCATTTTTATCTGATAACCATGCTTGATTGACCCAGACTGCCTTGTTCGCAACGTTCTTCAGGTGTCGACTTCGTTATGACATTTGTCACCCCTAGACCTGCTGGTCCAGTTGTTGCAAGCAGCTAAGGTGCGGGATTGTCAGTCCCAGTATAGATCTATACACAACTATCACGCTCTCCCTACAAGAGACTCTAGTTACATTTAACAGGACTTTCGTGTGTACTTTATAAGGTACCGTGAAGACAAAACTCACTAAATTTGATCAACGACTTTACGTGCTTTTGTGCTAAAAATGTTTGTATAAATGATAATCCCCTAAGAATGGGATAGCTATGAAAAACGACGTGAAATCTTTAGATATGCATTTGATAATATTTTACCCTTTGCTCAACGGGATACAAATGGGGTAAAGTTTCGTAAACTATATTTGTATATTTTTGATGCAGAAGACAAGTTTCTAAACAAAATATATATATGCAAATGGTTATATATATATATATATATATATATATATATATATATATATATATATATATATATATATATATATATAAATTTTAGAAGATGATTTGGTATGTTTCGTAATTGTTGTTCATATTCTTACGTTTTGATTAGAAACTTTGCATGAAATAATTCTTAAGTTTGATAGTAAAAATCCTTTTTGTACTTACCGCTTTTGTTAAAATTGTAATTAAATATATTTAAATGATTGTGTTTTAACTTCCTTAATGTATAAACCATGCTCAAAAATGTTAGAAGGTGTGAATAAATCTATAAACCACTTTTGATAGTTTTACCCTTTACTGTCCCTGGTTTTAGAAAACTTATAGAAAAATCATCGTAAGTCGAAAACTGAATCCGTAACTTCTGAGAGTTTAGAAAATGAGTCTACTTTGTTCCTAAGTTTTATTATGATTTTTAGTGGTCTCAAACTAGTGTGAAAATGGTCATCTTCACAGACTGGTCCGAAATCACTTCTGAAATGACAGACAATTTTATACAAATCACCATAAATAGTAGAAAAATCGTATACACGTGTGTGAGAAGTCCTTAGAAAGGTATAGACCTGAACTATTTTCATATTGTACAGTTTTGAAAGATATTAAGTTTAAAATGGTCAAAACAGTCCGTGAACAGGACTCAACGTTTCTGTAGAAAGCTGTCTTTTAAATTTAAGTTATGTTTAGTGTTCTAACTTGTATTCCCCCCCTTAAAACTTGAAGAAACCATGAAAATGTAGAGGTATGAACTCACTTTATGTGAATACTTGAAGAATGGAAGGTTGAAGATGAAGAACTTCTGGGTGTTGGTTTGATGCTCCAAAACAGCCACTGTTTTGGCTATGGTGCTGTCACGAAAACTTCACAGCAAAAGAGTAAGAAAACGAGTAGTTTACACACTGTTTTGAATATATAATTTTGAGTAGCATAACAACTAACTTCCAGGGGTATTTGGTGGTAAAAATATCAAGCAAAAGGGAGGTGTAGATGGGTGAAATGGTGGATGAAACACAAAAGGGACAACAACCCTTTAGTTCACGGTTTTGATGGCATTGGAAGGAAGTTCTTGTGGCTGAAAATGAGATGAAGGTTAAGAGTAATTCCCTGGAGTATTGGCTGGTGAATTGAGGGTAAAATGAAGAGGAAATTTCGTGATTATGAAGGAGGAAAGGGTGGAAGAGGATAATGGGACAAAACCTAGACTAGCTTGTGATGGGATGTGAGTTTAAGTGATGTGATCTTGTCTAGCCACTTGCTTGGGTGGTTGCTTAGAGACAGGGTTAGTTAACTAACTACCTACTAGTTATTTAGTTAGTTAGGAGTTCTATTTAAGGAGATGGAAGGTCTTAATCTCGAAACTTAGAAGAGGGATTAAGAAGCATTCTTAGTAAAATGTCTTAAGTGATTAAGCACTTATTAGTTAAGTTGGCACTTATCTCCACCAATTTTCTTATCTTAATTGATTTAGACATCATATTCCTTACATGAAATCACTTTAAGTCATGACCCATAACTAGTCATTCACTAGATAATAATACATATGTACAAATACATACATGTATACTTAGTATAAAATAACAATGTAGTTTTTGTGTATTTGAACTTTAATGTATATATTTTATTCTTTTTATTCAAAAACACTTAAATACATTGTAATTATACCTTATAATAATTCAGTTTATATTTCTATTTATTTAAATATAAAATTTATTGACCAAGGTTTTCGTGACATTTAACCGGTTAACCATATCGTTAAACACGTTTTGTCACTTTGGTTCGTATATTTGTCAAATTTAGATCCTCCACAACTATTAAGCACACGTTTTACATAGAACCTAACTTACTTATCAACTAGAGACATTCAACTAGAGACGTGTTGATACAAAAATTAAGTTTGTTGCGTTCAAATGATGTTATATGCTAATTTTCACAAACCGGTGATGGTTCGTAGTCATACATCATAACGAAATTTATCAATAGTTACTTGTTTTATATTTCACAAGAGCTTATTTAAATAAAAGAGGTTAAATTCCTTCAACCATTCTTGATAAAATACTCATATTGCTTAATAATCAAAACATAGCATCGTACGATCGTTCCTATTTTTACCAATTGTTACACATGGATATAACCCAAATCCATACCCATGGGTTTTATGATCCATGGTTCATGTGGCCCAACTCTTTATGTATCCATACATAAACTTGGTCCAACATGGATCATAAGCCCAACACATATAAATATAACTAATTACCATAATTAGTCCCCATAGATTTAATTAGTCTCTTTTGATCACTAAATTAATTCCAAAATAATTATTGATCAATACTAATTAAAACATATGATTTCATCTTAATATATTATAACTTATAATATATTAACAAATCATATATAACCTTCCTCTCAAGAGTCCATCCTAACAAATTGTCCTGGTGTTATGCAACCCAAATGGACCATGCTAATCTCGGGTCGAGTACATACCAATAATAGTTATGGGATTAGACACCTAATCCAATAGTCTACCACTTGGATAAGTCTAAAACTATTATTGCGTATGACTCCAAGATCCCGACTAGAAATCGTAGCTCTTAAAAGTCGCTGTCGAACTCTAACCTAGTCAATGACATGTCTACTAGATAATGGATCATATATTCCTCCATTCTAGATATCAAATGGACTGAGACATGGATTATGATCATTCTCTCTGTCCATTTGTTGTGTCCTGATTTCCTATTTATGACGACTGACTAATTGAACAAATCAAATCAGTCCAGGCCCGGCCGAGCACTTACGTTTGTCATCACTAAATCATCGAGGGGCCCACATATATCGCTTTTATCCCTCTAAGGGTAACAGGAATGGATAAACTTCGACTCATATGCTTGCTCTATATACTTATCAAATCACACACACAAATGCATTTTATATCAACAAGTTACTGGTGCGTTTTCACATAATCAATGTGTAACCGACTTGTAGACTGCAACTCATATCTCTTGGTTTGAAGAATATAAGATATTATCGTCTCATGATCACTCGTGATAAAATCCATGAAGTGATTCAAATGAGCGTGGGTTTAATCCAATACTCGAATCTCATTCCAGGAGCACTCATGAATACTTGCAACTATGTCTGGCCACCTAGACAAACTACAGACCCATTCATGATAGTCTTGATTCATACCTATTTCCAACGTATGATTGACTGTGGAGAGTTTGAATAACCTAGTTATTCGGGAAGTCAAAACATGCAAAGTGAAACACAAGAATAATCGAATCCAATATGGTCTCAGAACTTATGAATATAAATAAGACACCTTTTATTTATCACCATATTGATTACACATTATTCATTGTATCAAGTTTTGATTTATCAACCTAATACTTGAATAAAACCAATAGTCATGCCATGCTCCAAGCATGCACACTATGTTTGTCCAAAAAATAGTTATGCCATACTCCAAGTATGCACACTATGTTTGTCTGTGATCCTTACTATGTGAAATAGACCAATTGGACATGATTCCAATGATGCTCATTTCACAATCCCAAATCCTTACGGCAAATGTAAGAATACAATATTATTTGCCATTTACTGAAATTTGTTAGATTCTAAACTTATATGCAATGATCCTCTTGTAACGACTATGCACAAAAGTCCCAAAGACTTGGCAATAGACATTTACAAAGTATTCCAATGGAGGGCAATTCCATGGAAACGAAGTCTCAAATTCAAAGTACATTCCTTTGAACATCTTTCTTGCATTAAGTTTTTCTAATCTTATACAGATTTACTGACTAACTTCCACCTATGGAAACATTTCCACATTCCCATTTTGACTATCACTTCTAAACAAGAGTTGCCTCCTTTCAGAATATGTCAATATGGTCCTTCAAAATTAACACTATACTTCCAATTGTCCACGAGCAACCAATCCTTGGTAAACCTCAAATTGTCCTCGACAATTGCTTTATCATTTTAGTCATACCCAGTTCTAGTATTTTTTTCCCTCTTAATGCCCTAGGCATTTGGAAAATTCAGAACAGATGAATATTACAACACATGTAATCGATCCTATATCCGAAGCATATGGGACAGAATTCATGATGTCTCACATAAAGACATGATACTAGACTAGTCTTTTGCTATAATATTTCTATTTCTATTTTCCATGTTCTCATAATTCAGATTATGAAAAGGGATGCCGTAATCATAATCGAATTTTAGAACGCAAATAATGTAACTATGACTAAATTTGATTAAAATCTCACACTCTAAGCTTTTAGATTTGAAATGAAGTATAATTTCCTCTCCCTTAATTATAGCAAAACAACTTTTCAAACCCTGCAGAGTACATTTTGCAAATTGAAATTTTTGTTTTTCTATAATTAACATTGCTAACTTGCTACACCTAACATAATAATCACGCTCCCACTAACATGATAATTATTAGCATAACACTTATGCTCCCACTAGCTTTGACATGTATCCAAAAATCAGGTGGACTTCTAGAAATCAATACTTTATTGACTTTCTTACCAAAGTTCAGATTTCTGATATGAGGTGCTTTGATAAGGCTTTATCAAAATGATACACCTTTTCTTAGATAGCTCACATGTGTGTCTAAACAATTTGTAGAACTATGAAAAGGGATGTCGTAATCATAGTCTCAATTGTTTAGACCTTTGCCATTTCTGACAAGTCCATGTTAGTGTGTCGGTTAACCACACACGCTCAACTAACAACTTTGAGAATGCAAATATCACAATTTCTATCTACTTAAAATCTATTTAGTGAAAGCGTTTCCTCACCATCATTTTCATGAATCGGAGAGAAACCTTATGAAACTTAGATTTTATGGTGTATGTGTTCCTAGCCATGTGAATTTGTCAAAACCAGAATCATAAGACAAAGTTAGTGACAAATCCAAACTCATATGGACTAAACTTGTGCAATCTTAACTTCTTGCCACCTAGTAGCACAAGGGCCTACCATAGCTTCCAGGTTGTTATGCAAACAATTGAGAACTCATAGAACTCACATGCATAGTCAAGTTTAACTGGAATGGACACAGAAACATGAATATGTCAACACGATAGGTTACAAACCTCAAGTCGTGTGCTAGTGATAAACAACAGGTTTTATTCTTGATTAGTTCTTTAAACCTTTTCAAGATCTTTAAGACTCCCACTGACCTCTTGACATATAAGATTCTCTTGTCAAGAACCATTCCTTGACAAAACAAATATTCAAGAGTTAGTACGGATACTTATCAAGATAAACACTTCACACAATTAGTCTTAGTTGGTCTTTGTTTTATCCAAAACATCACAACTTACCAATTTCAAATGTACAAGAGTAAGAAAACATTTTACTCTACATTTGACAAGTGTTATAAACATTCTAAGGATTATGTCACTCAAGTTACAATCTTGGAGTATGACTCTAAGACTTGTTTATTCATCCTTTTTTGGATTTTAACCATTTCAACAATTCACGATTCCTCTTCTTAGTCAAACAAATGCACTAAGGTGTCCTTAGAGGATCAATTGTGATATGGTTTCATAATCACTAAGATAATCATAAAACATGATACTCAAGTACTCCCCCATCTTTTCAGATTGGAGAAACGCTTATCTTTCTGCCTAATTTGATTCTTCTTATTCATTATGCCTTACATTGAAACTTTTTTAATGTTTCAGAATTATACTTAAACTTTTAAGCACAACCATATTTACTAAACTTCAGTAAATCATGACGAATAGTCTTATCATTCTCTGTGGTGGACTTGACCAACGCACACGAAAGTGTACCCGATCCTCTAATCCTTCACTTGACTCACATATACATGTGATTAAAGTATTAGTCTTAATTTCCTAAATATGAAAATTCTCATTCATCATACAATACAAGTTGCATGATTCCAAGTTTCTATCCAACTGAAACTTGGGTGATGAGAATCTTTCCTTATTTGGTAAATTATGACACTGCCACAAATGAAAGAATCAAATCCATTTTCCAATGTTGCAATCAATGGAATCATATAAACAACAATTTTTCACAAATGCCATTGTAAGGAATTTTAAAATAAATAAAATTAAAACTTTTTTTCTTTTATTTTAAAACTTGCGGAAAAACTTATCCTTACAATGCAAATTGATAGGAAAACAATGTTGTTATTTATTCCTAAGCAATCTATCACAACTCTTAAGCAACAGCTCAAAATTCTGATCACCAAACCATGCGATCGAAAACCATCTTCGCGATCAGAATCAACATATTCTTCCTTTAAGCTTCCTCATTTCTTTGATTATTAAAACATCAACATGCGACCTAGTCACATCATGTAATAATAATCTCCAAATAGGAACTTAATAGAGTTATATAGTGGACTTTACCCGAGGTAGAGTCAAACTTTTTGACTTTACCATCCTTATGATCTTTCAGGTAAATAGGGCAGATTCGCAACCAATGCCCCTTCCTTTGGCAATAGAAACATATGGGCTCTTTAGGAATGGTACACAAGACTATCTCAGACTTAGCCTTTCTCTTTACCATTTGGTCAACCAAGTTGACTATGGCCGATCCCTTTCCATTGGGAAGAGAAAGCTTTTCTGGATATCCAATGTCACCATTGTCAATGTCCATGGAAGTTTGGGAAGTCGATCTTCCAATCAAATTTGCTTTACCAGTGCTCCAAATCATTGTTGATTCAGCAGCATCAAGCAAATAGATAAGATCATTAAGGGTCATGTCATGGTCTGTCATATAGTAGTCCTAAAGGAACTCACTATGTGACTTAGAAAGCGATTGAAGAACCTAGTCAACAACCAACTTCCTCAAGACTTTGACACCCAAATCTCCCGGATTGTCAATATGTGACTTCATCTCCAAGATGTGAGCTCACATAGACTTTGCTTGCCAATAGGGCTTGAGTGACCTTGAACTATTCAAGAATTTGTGGGTTAGGGAGAATAATTGGAGGAGGTGGAGGAAGAGAAGTATGAATTCAATGATCCAACCACGGGACATCATCTTCATTAGGAAAGCTTGTTTCAAGGGATTTGGGAAGATCATAGTTTTCTGAATCAGACATCTACAATGGGAGAAATTCAATTTAATTGATTTAAGTCCTTAATATAACACCCAATATGAAATATTAAGGCTAGGACCCAACACAATATTTTATAACTTGGAAGAGGGATGTCGTAATCCAAGCTAT
This sequence comes from Lactuca virosa, assembly GCF_052849685.1. NCBI lineage: Eukaryota > Viridiplantae > Streptophyta > Magnoliopsida > Asterales > Asteraceae > Lactuca > Lactuca virosa. The sequence goes on along the minus strand of NC_136429.1, from coordinate 471,772,566 downwards.
AAAATATTTGAATGTAGGCGAATGACGATTCCCCAATTTCTACCATGAAAAATGAAATAGGTATTAGGTTTTAATTGGTTTGAAATTCCTAGATCTTTTGAGATTCATTGAACTTTTCAATGGCATGTTTAAATCTCGATTGTGCCCTCTCAAGTTTGTGACTGGGATGCCGAGGATCACAAACAAGGTGTGAATAACCATGCGAATTGACTTGGTACCCTTAATATTTATCACCTAATCTATGTGCCGGTTACCCACACGCGCTCGACCGATCTATGATAAACATTAAGTCACCCTTTGCCACTCTTACTAGTCCATGTTAGTGTGCCGGTTACCCACACACGCTCCACCAACGGCTTGGTAAGGTACAAAGTGTAATTTCCTGGGTTAGCACCAAATTCACATTTTCCTAAGTAACTAAGATTGGGAATTTATAAGTGTTTAGTTACTTCGTATTTATCATTATACTTTTAATGAAGGGAGAATTATAGTCATGTAATACCTGTTCGGCTAACGACCCTCCACCAGTCAAGGAAGCGGTTGGTAAGAGTCGACACCCATTAAACTGCCAATTTATAGGCAGTAACCTTATACCCCACTTATAGACCAGCTTCGTGAATGAGGCCTACTAACGATAAGACTGACATACTCTTATACATATATATAAATATTAAACCTATAATATTATAATAGTATAAGGGTTGAATTTTAACTTTTAAAATTCTAAGGGTCTAAGTTGGGATTATAGTATTCATGGGGGGAAACTTTACAAATTCCAAAGCTTGAGGGTAAGTTTTGAACAATTCAAAAACTTTTGGTTTCCATAACTTATGAGTTTAAAGTAGTTTTAATGAAAAAACTCTTCAAGTTCCATAACTTGAGGACAAGTTATGGAAGACTTTAAAGCATTAAAAAAAATGGGACTCTTCATTTTCATAACTTATGGAAATTTTATGAGTTTTAAAAATCATAAATGTGATTTTTCATATAACTTGAGGACAAGTTACAAAAACACATATTATGAACAACTTTTAGATCAAGTTGGATCGAAAACAAATTATCACATAACTTTTTTATTAATCTAAACTAACTCATAAGAACAAGATAATTCAAATCATCAATCTTCAAGAAATTAGAATGAACATATAAAATAATACAAATCTTGAAATTATGACAATTATCTTTGAAATTGGATTAAGATGAACATTACCACATCAACACAGGTTTATAAGTCCAAAAACAGCTTAGGGTAATGTTCCTAGTCCGATTCCAGCCAAAAAACTCGAAAAAAATGTTGTCAGGGGGTCCAAATCGCCGAGTGCAAGAACAAACTCGACGCGTTGGATGAGTTTGTACATGGAGTTGTCGAGTCCCTCAATGGACTCGTCGAGTCCCCTGTCCAGATAGCAAAAAATTTCATTTTTCAGCCTTTTCAGCAAGTATAACTTGAAAACAACCCATGGCTCTGATACCACTGAAGGGTTTTAGTATACTACAACATCCTATGGTGCACATACAACCTTAAATTGTGACATCCCCTAATTTCTCGGCCAGAAAAGACCGATTTAATTTATGCTTTTTAAAATAAAATCAGAGAAATCTTTTCAAAAGGTGTTGCGGAATAGGTCCCCAAAATAAAAATGATAAAAGTTTATCAAGACCCTTCTTTAAGAAGGTATATATTTTTCCATATATATCAAAACCTCGGGATGTCATGTTCCGATACAGATCAAAAGCATAAACAAGACATTATAAGCCTTTCAACAGTTATTTACAACTACTGGCCTATAATCCAAAAATCTCTCCTCATCCTCCGACTATGCTCGGGGTCCACTACCTGTAATCATAAAAAGCTGAGTGGGTCAGGCTTGGGAGCCTGGTGAGCATATAAGGTTTTCAACCCACAATAATAATAACTTATTAAGTTCACCAATCAACAATAACCCTGATTACCCATTCCCGTTGTCCTCACTTTACGTCCCTAAACACCTAACACAAGGGACTTATCCTAAGGAATATCATCGGGTTGGACACTACTGCTAAGGGGACTCCTCAGCCATACATGTCCTAAAGGCAACCATGAGGAGGATTGGAGTACACCAATGAACATTTAGTTCGTCAACACCTACAAGTTGCGAACCTGCTAGTGTGCCACTGGACTGTCTAGAAAGTCCGTGGTCGTCATCTATACTCTGTTAGACAAGTTCACCAATAACACCAACAACAACACCGACACCGAGGCCTCTCATCATTTTAACACCGACCGACTATTTTGTCTACCCATGTTCTACCCAACATATTTGTAGATAAAATACATATACAGTTTAAAACTTGTATAAAACATCTATTCAACAGTCACCTCAAATAAACAATTAACATATTGACACATAGCACGTAATTTAAGCTAAATACTTCATATCTATGTGTAAAGTGAAAGTAACTACACACTCACATGATTTGATGATAATCGGGCAGCAATTCGTTTCCTAAAACGTTCGTTTCTAATAAAACCGAGAGTTTTATTTAGAAACCGGGCTCTGCAAAGGTCGGGCTTCGAAACCGAAAAGATAAATTTTACGGGCTTCACGGGCACTTCGTGGCGTATTCCGGGGCTTATAATCGATACCGGGGCTTTGGGGGATGTTAAGATGAAGAAAATATGAAGAAAGGGGTGAAAGATGGTGATTTTCTAAATGTATCCGAGAAGGCTCGCAGCCTTCTATTTATAGGGGTCGAAGCTGCTGATCCAATGGCTGAGAAGTCTCTACGCGTCAGCAGATCCGAAGTCTCGTAGGTGGCTCGCACGTGGCTGTGCATGCGAGGGCCTCGGTGTCACCTCCTGATTGGACCGAGGTCTAGTCCAAAGTAGGGTTCCGTGGCAGTCTTGCGAGGGTTCGGACACGAGGGAAGAGGGTACGTGTCGCCTTCTCAGTGGACCACTTCGGATCAGGCCAGGAGCTCGGATGACTCAGTAGCTCGGACACGTGGCTCGCATGACTCACCAATTTCGGACACGTGGCACGTTCTAAGCGAGGGTGACGTGGCCGAAGCCACATATGCGAATTTTCTCGGTTTTTGTGCAAAAACTTCTAAAATACATAACTTTCGCATACGAGCTCCGTTTTTGACGTTCTTTATATGCACGCGTAGGTAAAATTACGCTCTACAACTTTCGTTTAGACTTTGTCAGCTAATTTTGACTTTAATTTTTAAATTAATATTTTTAACAGACCGGGACAGGAAATCCGTTAAAAATTCATAACTTTTTCATCCGACGTCCATTTTCGTCAGACTTTTTACCGTTGTGCTACTATTTACGGGACCTTCGATTATCGTTTAGGTCGTGTCGGCTAAAAATCACTCGATCTAAAATTCGAGTTTTTAGCTGTCTACTGCTAAGCTGAAACTTCGAAAAATCATAACTTCCTCATACGAAGTCAGATTTGGGTGTTCTTTTTATACCTACTCTCGGTTTAACAAACACTACAAGTTTTGTTTAGATCACTAAGGCTAAAAAGTAGTTTATCAAAAACTCACTTTTTACGACATTCAGCACCGAGCCGGTTTTGTCGTGAAACTTCGACAGGTCATAACTTCTTCGTTACAACTCGGATTTCGGCATTCTTTATATATCCGTAATCCTTGTCACGACCACTACAACTTTCTTAATAGATATCGGCTTTATCTAAAATTTATTTTCGATGCTCATTTTTATTCTTAATTAGTTAACTCCTAGTAATTAAGCAATAAACACATAAAACACATAGAATTCACATAATTCCTTTTTCATTCTTCAAAATGAGTTACAAAGGTTAACCTAGACTATCACCTTAATATTAATGCCTAGGCTAGAAACACGAGTGTTACATAAATACCTTGGATCTATGTTTTCACTAATTATACATGTAAATGGTTTCCAAGGCATTAAACCTATAACTAGCATACAATTTGTCATAAACAATACAAGATACTAGTTAGAGTAACATACCTTTTATGTGGCCTGAAGTCTTGATGTATTTGGTGTTGCTTGAAAGACTTTGGCCTTTAAGATAATAGTGCTCCAAGTGTTGCACCTCAAATGGAATCACAACTCACCTAGAACAAAGGCGACTCTTGAGAGAGAATTCCATGCACCCAAAAACACCTCCAAGGACTCCAAGAACTTCAAGTGGCGTTTTTAGGCAATGGACTACATATTTATATATGGGATTTCAAGAGTCATGGATATAACCCAAATCCATACCCATGGGTTTTATGATCCATGGTTCATGTGGCCCAACTCTTTATGTATCCATACATAAACTTGGTCCAACATGGATCATAAGCCCAACACATATAAATATAACTAATTACCATAATTAGTCCCTATAGATTTAATTAGTCTCTTTTGATCACTAAATTAATTCCAAATTAATTCTTGATCAATACTAATTAAAACATATCATTTCATGTTAATATATTATAACTTATAATATATTAAAAAAATCATATATAACCTTCCTTTCAAGAGTTCATCCTAACAAATTGTCCTGGTGTTATACAACCCAAATGGACCATGCTACTCTCGGGTCGAGTACATACCAATAATAGTTATGGGCTTAGACACCTAATCCAACAAAACTATCCACGGTAAATCTTCATCAGACTCGTCGAGTCGTCTATGCCACTTGTCGAGTTCATGCAGTCCATTTCTTATCTAGACGTTTTTAAGCCACACCAAAGCTCCATATTGCAGATCTAACCTCCTAGGGCATGGTTTCCATGTAAAGTTGCAAACTTTACGTGCATGCATGGTCCTAAATGCCAAAACCAAACTACGGGAAAGGTTTAACCCAAGGAGAGAGACCCAAGCTTGCTAAATCAGATAACTTTATGGCTATAGTGTCACACCCCCAAACCTGAACGGCGGAAACATTCTGGGGCGGAGGACGTCATGTACAGTATCATAACAATTGAATAGTAAAGAAAGTACACACCACCATAATATATATTTGAAAAGCTTACATGATTGTTGTATTACATGTTTCAAAAGTCAAATACAATATGATGATCCAAAAGATGATACTAACGCCAGAGCATTAGTCCCCAAAAGTAGTTGCTAACCTAGTGTTTAGCGATTCCCTGAGAATACAAGTTATTTCAAAGAAAAAGTGTCAACAATTAAGTTGATGAGTTCATAAGTAGTTACTTGAAAAATGCATGCGATTCGAAAGTTCACGATTATTTTCCAGAAAATCCGATATTTTCTTATAAAATGAGTTACGAATCGTTGTTTTTATGAAAGGAATGTATTGAACCAGGAAAATCCTATATTTTCCTAAAAGTGAGAAGTAGTCTTAAATCTCCAAGACTGTAATTTGTAAGTAAATACGACATACTTATACTGAAAATGTAGAATTTTATTAGTGAACAAAACTATAGGAAGCTTGTATTTTTACGTAAAGTAACTGTAATGTTACTTCTCCCATAAAACATAATACCATAATAATTTTCTATCCTGTGAGTTTTCATAACCGTACTATGATAGATTTTCCTGTAGCGACGTTCTTCAGGCATCGAAACGTTATGATATTTGTCACCCCGCAGACTGTAGCTAACAGTCAGGGCGCGGGATCATCAGTCCCGTATAGATCTATACACACTTATCACGTTCTCCGGACGGGAGACACTGGTTATAAAACATCAGAATCATTACCCGCTATGAGGACAAATAATATGTCCTCGATAGGGAGCTTAAGGTTGTGAGTGAAGCCACTGCTACTCCTGAAGAGTTTGCGGAGTTTGTTGCACATGAAAAGGATGCTACTAAAGTAGCATGCATCATGATGGCCACCATGACTCCTGAACTTCAAAAATCCTATGAAGATTTCTACCCCTATGAGATGCACCTGGATCTGATGGAAAGGTACCATCAGAGCGCGCGTCAGGAGAGGTATGAAATCATCTCCTCCATAATAACCGCAAGGATGAAGGATGGTGAACCCATCACCGGTCACTTGCAGAAGATGCAAAGGTTCGTTGACCGGTTGCTGAAGCTAAATGTTGACTTTCCTGAGGAAATGGCGATTGACATCATTCTCCATTCCTTACCTCCAAGTTATGATCAGTTTCGTATGACTTATCATATGAACAAGGAGGAAGTCACACTTAGAAAACTTCAAGGACTCTTAAGGACAGCTGAAAATGGACTTAAGGGTAAAGCGGTTGCTACTTCTACTCCTTCAACAGCCCCTGTTCTGGCTATTGGGCAGGGAAAAGGTAAGAAGAGGAAAAGCCCTTCGAAGGGTACCAAGGGTAAGACTCTTGATGGTTCCTCTTCAAGTGGGACAAAGAAAGGTCCCATTACACCTTCTTCAAACCCAAAGGAAGCACAGTGCTTCTATTGCCATGATAAGGGACACTTCAAGCGAAGCTGCCCCAGATATCTGCAAGATCTAAAGGATGGGAAGGTTAAACCCACCCATGCAGGTATTTACACAATATTGTCTAACAACTCATCTAATGCTAATTCTTGGGTGCTTGATACAGGGTGTGGTATTCACATTTGTACTGATTTGCAGGCACTAAGAAGAAGTGAGCAAGTGGAGCACGGGAAGATAAACTTAGTCATGGGCAACAGGAAAGCATCACCTGTTACCCAGATAGGAGTTTATTCTTTATTGCTTAATAATGGGTTAATGTTAGATTTGAATAAGTGTTGTTACTCGCCCGAAATGGCGAGAAATATTATTTCTTTTCATGGCTTGTACAAACAAGGTTTTTCATTTTCATTTGATAATAAAAATGGTGCTATTAATGTTTATTACAATGATGTATTTTACTTTAAAGCATTACCTTGTGATGGTGTATATGAAGCCGTGAATGTTGTAGACAATCTAGGAAATAATGTGTTGTATATTGATTCTTCAGATAGCTTGGATAAAGCATCCTTGTGGCATTGTCGTCTTGGACATGTTAACAAGAAGCGCATAGGCCAACTCCAAAAGGCTGGAGTCTTGGAATCATTGACCTCAAGTCAGATGATAGTTGCGAGTCTTGTTTACTTGGAAAAATGACAAAGTCACCCTTCACAGGTACTTGTGATAGGGGTGAAGGTTTGTTGGACCTTGTACACACGGATGTGTGTGGGCCCTTCAGAGTTGCTACAAGGGATGCTAATCGCTATTATGTGACTTTTACTGATGATTATAGTAGATATGGATATATTTACTTAATCAAGCATAAGTCAGAAACCTTTGAAAAGTTCAAAGAGTTTAAGCAGGAAGTGGAGAATCAATTGGGCAGGAACATCAAGATGCTCCGATCCGATCGGGGAGGAGAGTATCTTAGCATTGAGTTCCTTGACTATCTTAAGGAATGTGGGATTGTCTCACAATTGACACCTCCCAGAACACCACAGTTGAATGGTGTAGCTGAGAGGCGCAATCGAACCTTGTTGGATATGGTTCGTTCCATGATGAGTCGAGCTTCGTTACCAATCTCTTTCTGGGGGTATGCCTTAGAGACTGCCGCCCATATCCTTAATCTAGTCCCTACTAAAAAGGTTGCCAAAACACCTCACGAGATGTGGACTGGGAAAGTTCCCAATTTGGACCACATCAAGATTTGGGGTTGTGAAGCTTTCGTGAGCCGTGAGACTCATGATAAGCTTGAACCTCGGAGTGAGAGGTGTATTTTCATCGGCTACCCACAGAGATCCTTTGGTTACCTCTTCTACAGACCCAGTGATAATGTGGTCTTTGTAGCAAGAAGAGGAGTCTTTCGTGAGAGAGAATTCATAAGCCAAGGGGACAGTGGGAGGAAAATTGACCTTGAAGAGCTTCAGGAGTCAAGTGGTGAAGGAACCTCAAATGCTATCAACCAACCTGAGGAGGAAACTCCTGTTGATCCGATATATGAGTCTGTACCTCCAAGACGTTCCACTAGGGTGAGGAACACACCTGATTTTTATTATGGTTATCACATCACCACTGAAGGTGATACGTTTATTAGTGATAGTACACTAATAGATTTGGATGAACCTAATAACTACAGGAAAGCCATGGCAGGCCCTGAGTCTGCTAAATGGAAGGAGGCTATGGACAGCCAGATTCAGTCCATGTATGACAATCAAGTTTGGAACTTGGTTGACAATGTACCAGGTCGTAAGACAGTTGGGTGCAAATGGATCTTCAAGAAGAAGACCGACATGGATGGGAAGGTACATACTTACAAAGCGCGACCGGTTGCGAAGGGCTTTACTCAAACTCCGGGAGTTGACTATGATGAGACCTTCTCACCAGTAGCGAAGATTAAGTCTATTAGAGTATTGTTAGCCATAGCTGCATTTCATGATTATGAAATATGGCAAATGGATGTCAAAACCGCTTTCCTTAATGGAAAGTTGGCTGAGGATGTTTACATGGCTCAACCAGAGGGTTTTGTCGATACAAGATACCCTAATAAAGTGTGTAAGCTTGATAAATCCATTTATGGATTGAAACAAGCATCTCGCAGATGGAATCTTTGCTTTGATGAGAAAGTCAAAGAGTTTGGCTTTTCTAGGAGTGAGGATGAGTCTTGTGTGTATGTCAGGGCTAGTGGGAGCATAGTTAGCTTCTTGGTGTTGTATGTGGATGACATACTTCTCATAAGAAACGACGTCCCAACCTTGCAGGAGGTTAAGTCCTGGCTTGGGAAGTGTTTCGCTATGAAGGACCTTGGAGAAGCTGCCTATATCCTAGGGATAAGGATATTGAGAGATAGGAGTAAGAGACTAATTGGACTTAGTCAAGTACTTACTTGGATAAGGTGCTGAAGAGGTTCAGTATGCAAGCTTCCAAGAAAGGAGAATTACCAATCCAGAGTAATGCCAAGCTGAGTAAAACTCAGAGTCCGAGTACAGAGGCTGAGATAGCTGAAATGAGTCATATACCATATGCTTCCGCTGTGGGCTCGATCATGTATGCTATGACTTGTACTCGCCCTGATGTGGCCTTTGCTTTGAGCATGGTCAGTAGATATCAAGGGAACCCTGGCAAGGCACACTGGACAGCGGTAAAGAACATTCTCAAGTATCTGCGGAGGACTAAGGATTGGGTCCTTACCCTCGGAGGCAGTGATGACTTGAGAGTGGAAGGATATAGCGATGCTAGCTTCCAGACTGATAGGGATAATTTCCGCTCTCAGTCAGGCTGGGTCTTTATCCTAAATGGAGGGGCAATTACTTGGAAAAGTTCCAAGCAGGAGACAGTAGCTGATTCTACTTGTGAATCAGAGTACATAGCAGCAAGTGAAGCAGCTAAGGAGGCGATATGGCTAAAGAACTTCATCGGAGACCTTGGAGTTGTACCAGCTATAAAGGAGCCAATGGAAATTTTCTGTGACAGCGAAAGTACGGTTGCTTTGGCTAAGGAACCAAGAGATCACAGGAGATCTAGACACATTGACAGAAAATACCATTTCATAAGACATCGAATAGAAGAAGGACTCCTCGTGGCTAAGAGGGTATCATCAGATGAGAACCCGGCAGATCCCCTCACGAAGGGACTGAGCAGGGTTAAGCATTTACAGCATGCGAGGCGCATTGGGCTGAAGGATGATATTAGTTTCAATAAATAGATTCCTGAAACTTGTAAAATGTAATTGACATTTGATGATAAATAAAAGTTGTTATTTATTTATGAGTAAGGTGTTACTATCTTGTGTTGATTGTTTACTATGTTTCAATTTTGCATGTTTTTACTTCTAGAATAATTATGTTATTATTCAAACCATCCACAGTCAGTCAAACTTTGGAAGTAAGTATTGATTTAAGACTGTCATGAATTTGGCTTGTATGATTTGTCTAAAAGTGCTTTGGACAATGCAATGGTTGCTACAACATTCATGAGTACTCATAAGGGCTGAGTATTGGATCCAACCCACGCTCACTTGCATCACTTCATGGAATTTATCTCGAGTGATCGTGAGACGGTAATATCATATAAATCTTCAAACCTAGAGATATGAGTTGTTGACTATGAGTTGGTTATTCATTGATTGTACGAAAACGCATTGGTAACTCGATGTTATAAAACGTGCCTTTGTGAATAATTCAACAAGTAGTTAGTACAAGCATATCAGTCGAAGTTTATCTGTTCCTTCTAGAAATAGAAGCGATATCTGGGCCCCTCGATGATTTGGTTTTGACCTATGTACCGGGCCCGGTCAGAACCTAATTGATGTGTTCAATTTAGTTCTATGTCGAAACAAATCAGAGATCGAGAAACAAATGCTGGACAATAAGTAAGACCATGTTCCATGTGTTTGTCCGGCTGATATCATGAGAACAGAGGATTATATGATCACTTATCTTAAATGGCGTATCATCATCATCTCAGTTCCGAGAGACTTTGAAAGAGCTACGATTGCTAGTCGGATTTTGAAGTCACATTGGCAAATATAGTTATTAGACTTATCCAAGTGGGAGACTGTTGGATATAGTGTCTAAGTCCATAACTTTATTTGGTATGTACTTGACCCGACCCGGCATGGTCCATTTGGGTTGCATGGCATTGCAATACTTGGATAGACTAAATGAGAGAACAAGGCACTTATGATTATTAATATATTATAAGTTCTAATATATTAATAATAGTATTATTTAATTAGTATTGATCAAGTATTAATCTAGTATTAATTTGGTGATCAAAGTGAGACTAATTAAATATATAGGGTTGATTATGACAATCATCAATTCTTTTATGGTGGATTAATGATCCATGGTTTATGGGTTTGGTTATAACCATATGGAGCTCCATGGATAGTCCATGGGAGTTACAAACCCATGGGTCATGAGAAATCAAGAGTCATGACAATTAAGGGCATTCATGTGTAAACCCTAATTGTGACAACACTATAAAAGGAACCCTATGGCTAGCAAAATGTGGACCTAGTGGACATAGTGTTACTAGAGAGGGCATAACCGATTTTGAGTGCTAGAAGTATTCTCTCAAGTTATTCCAAGTCTTGTGGTGTTGTGTGAAGCATTTGAGGCACAACATTTGGGGTGCTAGGCTCACAAAGTCTTGAAGGAATCCAGGCAACAACAAGGTATGTATTTCTACTAGTTTTTATGTTTTATGTAATCCCCATGCCATGCTAGTTAGGAAATAACCTTGTAAAAGAAATTTGCATGTATATAGAGAAAACATAGATTCAAGGTTATTAGGGTTGCATGTACACTTAGGAAGTGTTAGAATGCTCAAAACCCATCATTATCATCTAAACTAAACTTTGTTCTTCTTCTTTTACAGATGTCTACCCCAAACAATGCTTCTAACCCAATCTCTTCAGGCTCTTTCTCCCTCATGAGCCTATGTGGGAGGGTCCTTTTCGATGGCTCGAACTTCACTGATTGGATTCGAAACATCAGAATGACTATTTGTTATGAGGACAAAGAATATGTCCTAGATAAAGAGCTCAAAGAGATTGATGTCACCACTGCTACTCCTGAACAAATAGTTGAACACACTACTCATGAGAGGGATGCGACTAAAGTGTCGTGTCAAATGATTGCAACCATGACTGCTGAGCTGCAGAAGTCCTATGAGGACTACAACCCTGTGACATCCCCTAATTTCTCGGCCAGAAAAGACCGATTTAATTTATGCTTTTAAAATAAAATCAGAGAAATCCTTTAAAAGATGTTGCAGAATTGGTCCCCAAAACAAAACATGATAAAAGTTTATCAAAACCTTTCTTTAAGAAATATATAATTTCCTTTTATATCAAAACCTCGGGATGTCATATTCCGATACAGATCAAAAGCATAAATAAGACATTATAAGCCTTACATCAGTTATTTACAACTACTGGCCTATAATCCAAAAATCTCTCATCATCCTCCGACTATGCTCGGGGTCCACTACCTGTAATAATAAAAAGCTGAGTGGGTCAGGCTTGGGAGCCTGGTGAGCATATAGGGTTTTCAACCCACAATAATAATAAACTTATTAAGTTCACCAATCAACAATAACCCTGATTACCCATTCCCGTTATCCTCACTTTACGTCCCTAAACACCTATCACAAGGGACCTAGCCTAAGGAATATCATCGGGATGGACATTACTGCTAAGGGGACTCCTCAGCTATACATGTCCTAAAGGCAACCATGAGGAGGATGGAGTACGCCAATGAACATTTAGTTCATCAACACCTACAAGTTGCGAACCTGCTAGTGTTCCACTGGACTGTCTAGAAAGGTCCGTGGTCGTCATCTATACTCCGCTAGACGACTACAACAACAACAACAAAAACAACATCGAGGCCTCTCATCATTTTAACACCCATCGACTATTTCGTCTACCCATGTTTTACCCAACATATTTGTAGATAAAATACATATACAGTTTAAAACTTGTATAAAACATCTATTCAACAATCACCTCAAATAAACAATTAATATATTTACACATAACACGTATTTTAAGGTAAATACTTTATATCTATGTGTAAGGTGAAAGTGACTACACACTCACCTGATTTAATGATAATCGGGCAGCACTTTGTTTCCTAAAACAATCGTTTCTAATAAAACCGCGAGTTTTATTTAGAAATCGGGCTCTGCGAGGGTTGGGCTTCAAAACCGAAAAGATAAATTTCTCGGGCTTCTCGGGCACTTCGGGACGTGTTTCGGGTGTTTGGTATGATACTGGGGCTTTGGGGGAAGTTGGAATGAAAGAAATATTGGAAGAGGGGTTAAAAATGACAAGTTTCCAAAATATACCCGGGAGGTCTCACACCCTTCTATTTATAGGGGCGAGGCTTCTGATCGGACGGCTGAGAGGCTTCCAGGTGGCAGCAGATCCGAAGAGGAGTCAAATGGCTCGCACGTGCGAGGGGTGAGCTGCTGACCTCTGATTGGACCGAGGTCTAGGGTCTGAGGGTTGGAGTCATGGAGCACCTGCGAAGCTCGGACACGTCAGGAGGGCACGCGTAGCTCCGCGGTTGGACCAACGCTTCAGATGCGAGGAGTCACCTGGACACGCGTCAGACGGAGGCGATGTGGCTTCGGACGGCTCTCCGGATTCGAACACGCGTCTGCCAGCTGCTCGGATGACTCATCATATTCGGACACGTGGCACGTTATGAGCGAGGGTGACATGGCCGAAGTCCCCCACGCGAAATTTCTCGGATTTGACATTTTTTCTCGATTTTTGTGCAAAAACTTCGAAAATCCATAACTTTCGCATACGAGCTCCGTTTTTGACGTTCTTTATATTCACGCATAGGTAAAATTACGATCTACAACTTTCGTTGGCTAATTTTGACTTTAATTTTTATATTATTATTTTTAACAGACCGGGACAGGAAATCCGTTAAAAATTCATAACTTCTTCATCCGACATCCGTTTTCGTTTGTCTTTTTAACGTTGTACTACTATTGACGAGACCTTCGATTCTCGTTTAGGTTGTGTCGGCTAAAACCACTCGATCTAAAATTCAAGTTTTTAGTTGTCTACTACTAAGCTAAAACTTAGAAAAATCATAACTTCCTCATACGAAGTCAGATTTGGGCGTTCTTTTTATACATACTCTCGGTTTAACGAACACTACGACTTTCGTTTAGATCACTAAGGCTAAAAAGTAGTTTATCAAAAACTCACTTTTTATGACATTCGGCACCGTGCCGGTTTTGTCGCGAAACTTCGACAGGTCATAACTTCTTCGTTATAACTCGGATTTCGGTATTCTTTATATATCCGTAATCCTTGTCATGACCACTACAACTTTCTTAATAGACATCGGATTTATCTAATATTTATTTTCGACGCTCATTTTTATTTTTAATTAATTAAATCCTAGTAATTAAGCATAAAACACATAATTCACATAATATTCACATAATTCCTTTTCATTTCTTCAAAATGAGTTACAAACTTTAACCTAGACTATTAAATCAATATTAATGCCTAGCCTAGAAACACGGGCGTTACAATTCTCTTCCCCTTAGGATGATTCCGTCCCCGGAATCACACATCAGCAAACAAATGCGGGTAGCGACTCATCATGTCACTCTCCGTTTCCCAGGTGAGATTTGGCCCATTCGTATGTTTCCAACGCACAAGCACTAAATCGACCATCTTGCGTCGCAACTTCTTAGTCTTTCGGTCATTTTTCTCTAGAGCTTCCTCCTGAGCTTTCTTTATACTTTCCACAATTGTCGAGAAAACTTCAATTCTCAACGCTCTTGGTCTTTTCTTTTCAAGATTTACCTTCCGACTGAGAGCATCAGCAACAACATTTGCTTTACCAGGGTGGTAAAGTATCTCACAATCGTAGTCCTTGAGTAACTCTAGCTAGCGCCGTTGCCTCATGTTCAATTCCTTTTGATTAAAGAGATATTGAAGACTCTTATGATCAGTGAAAAGTTTGCATTTAGTACCATAAAGATAGTGCCTCCATATCTTTAAGGCGAATACTACCGCTGCCAACTCCCGATCATGAGTGGGGTAGTTCTTTTCATGCTCTTTCAATTGCCTCGATGCATACGCTATCACTTTATCCCTTTGGGTCAGAACACAACCTAACCCAACTCCAGAGGCATCACTATAAACTGCGAAGTCATCAACTCCTTCAGGTAACGAAAGAATCGGTGCTTCACACAATCTCTTCTTTAACTTCTCAAAGGCTTCCTTATGCTTCTCATTCCAAGTATAAGTAGCTCCTTTGTGGGTCAAAACTGTTAATGGAGTAGCATTCGAAGAAAAGCCTTGGATAAATCGACGATAATATCCGGCTAATCCTAAAAAGCTTCGAATCTTCGTAGGACTTTTTGGTTGTTCCCACTTCATTACAACTTCAATCTTTGCTGGGTCAACCATTATTCCTTCTTGGTTAACCACATGACTTAAAAATTGGACTTCTTGAATCCAAAATTTACATTTGGAGAACTTTGCATACAGCTTCTCCTTTTTCAAAACTTCTAGCACTTCACGCAGATGCTTGTCATGCTCCTGCTTACTTTTCGAGTAAATCAAGATATAATCTATGAATACTATCATGGATTTATCAAGGTATGGTTTACAAACCCTGTTCATCAAATCCATGAAAGCTGCTGGAGCATTGGTTAGTCCGAACGACATAACCAAAAATTCATAGTGTCCATATCTTGTTCTGAACGCAGTCTTTTCGATATCCTGCTCTCTCACCTTTAGTTGATGGTATCCTGACCTAAGATCGATCTTCGAAAAATAGCTCGAACCTTGCAACTGATCGAACATGTCATCAATCCTCGGCAACGGGTACTTGTTCTTTATTGTAGCTTTATTCAGCTCTCTGTAACCGATGCACATTCTCATGCTCCCGTCTTTCTTCTTTACAAATAACACCGGGGCTCCCCAGGGTGATGAACTAGGTCGAATAAAACCTTTGTCCAATAACTCCTAAAGGTGTGTCATAAGTTCTTTCATCTCTGTTGGTGCTAATCGATACAGTGCTTTTGCTGTCGGCGTCGTTCCTGGTAACAAGTCGATACGAAATTCTACTTGTCGATCAGGGGGCAATCCGGGAAGATCTTCGGGAAAGACTTCCGGATAGTCACACAACACCGGAATATTCTGCACCTCCTTCTTTTCTTTCTTAGCATCGATCACGAACGCTAGATATGATGTACATCCCTTGGCCAAACACTTTCTGGCTTTCATTAGGGAAATGATTCCAGAGTTTACTCTGCATTTGTCTCCATACACCATAAACGACTCTTTCCCTGGCGGGTTTACTTTTGCTATCTTCTTCCTACACAATATTTCAGCATCATTGGCGCTAAGCCAATCCATTCCTAAAACTATGTCGAATCCATTTAACTCGATAGACAATAATTCCTCATGGAACTTATTCCCATTCAAGTCAATGAAGATGTTTTTCATTCGATGGCTAACAGGTACAAACTTGCCACTAGCAATCTCGACTATTATAGCATTAACTAGTCTATCTACAGGCAAAGCTAGTTTTCTACCAAATTCATGCGAAATAAAGGAGTTATTGGCTCCAGAATCAAACAAAATTTGGGCAGGCAATTTGTTTACGAGAAAGGTACCTGAAGCGACATCGGCTTCTTCTTTCGTAGCTTCAAGTGTCATCTGAAAGGCTCTCGCCTTCGGCTTTGGTGGAAGATTGGGTTTTGCTGCGTCCTTCTTCTTTGGGCAATCCCTCAAAATATGCCCTTCTTCATGGCACCCAAAACAAACGTTCTTATTGAAGGTGCATTCATTGGCATAATGCCCTGGCTTTCCACATTTGTAACAAGTGACTTCCACGCTGCATTTCCCAGCATGTTTCTTCTTACACTTGTCACACCACTTGGCTTCGGCTCCTCCTCCGAATTTTCTCGAACCAGTCTTCAAGAATTTGTTCTTTTTATTGGAACCTGAAGTTCCTTCAAACTTTCTCTTTTCGCCAACTTCAACCTTGCTGGCGGCTCTCCCCTTAATCATATCTTCAACAGACTTGGCAGCCCAGACAGCTGCCTCCAATGTAAGTGCCTGACGTACTGGCACCGCATACTCCCATGGAAGTCCCTTTGCGTACCTATCAATTTTTGCCAGCTCATCTGGGACAATACGCAAAGCAAAATCCATTTTGTCTGTGAAGTTTTTTGTGTATTCATCAATGGTCATACTCCCTTTCTTCAACGTCAGAAATTGGTTTTCTAGCTCAAGCACGTTTTGGGCCGAGCAGTACTTGCGCTTGAAGTGCACCAAGAACTCTGCCCAAGTCAGTTGCAGTGGCTCATTAGGGCTTAGGGTTTTCCCCATAGTCTTCTACCAACGAGCAGCACTACCCCTGAACTGACGTACTACAAATGTGGTTTGTAACTTGCCTTGGCAACCACAAGTCATGAAAGCGAATTCCATTTCTGAGATCCAATCCATTACTCCGACATGATCTTCTTTTCCAGTGAAGGTCGATGGCTTGCAAGTCATAAAGTCCTTATACTTGCACCCATTTCTCTCCACTCTATCCTCGTGGTTATTTCTCCCAACCACAAGCGGTTCACTATGACCAACAGATCTACTGTTGTTTCCTTCTTCAGATCTGTCGTCATTTAATTCATGTTGCTTAACAGGAACTGAAGGTTCATCCCTGTTGTTCAGCAACATTTGCCTCAATTCCTCCCTTTGTTCATCCATCATGGTCTGAATCATCGCTCGTACTCCAGCCATGGTGATGGGTTCTGGTGCAGCTCCTACTATAGGCACCTGTTCCACCACTTGGGGTTGAGGTTGTTGGTTTCTGTTTGCATTTCCCGCTCCACTTCGAGTTCTTGCCATTATAATCTATATAACGAATAAGGCGAATTTAGGTCTTTATCCTTGATAGATATTTCAATTCCCTTATCACTCCGAAACGTTAACATGTTAGTTCTAATATTGTAATCGTACGCTTAGAATCCTACACACATAAGGTTTCCAGATCTGGCCGGCAACATACCATAGATCCGAACAAATAATGGCATATATGGCAAACATATAGCATTTAGCACATAAAAACATTTTAGGCACCTTTCCTAAAATAAACTAGTGCTCGTGACTAAAATATGGTAGACATTCATCTCACAATCATCACTTAGCATTCTAAGTTTAAGTTTAGAAATCCTACAAATTCCTAGTTCGCTTAAACTAATGCTCTGATACCAACTGTGACATCCCCTAATTTCTCGGCCAGAAAAGACCGATTTAATTTATGCTTTTAAAATAAAATCAGAGAAATCCTTTAAAAAGATGTTGCGGAATTGGTCCCCTAAACAAAACATGATAAAAGTTTAACAAAACCATTCTTTAAGAAATATATAATTTCCTTTTATATCAAAACCTCGGGATGTCATGTTCCAATACAGATCAAAAGCATAAACAAGACATTATAAGCCTTACATCAGTTATTTACAACTACTGGCCTATAATCCAAAAATCTCTCATCATCCTCCGACTATGCTCGGGGTCCACTACCTGTAATAATAAAAGGCTGAGTGGGTCAGGCTTGGGAGCCTGGTGAGCATATAGGGTTTTCAACCCACAATAATAATAAAATTATTAAGTTCACCAATCAACAGAAACCCTGATTACCCATTCCCGTTATCCTCACTTTACGACCCTAAACACCTATCACAAGGGACCTAGCCTAAGGAATATCATCAGGATGGACACTACTGCTAAGGGGACTCCTCAGCCATACATGTCCTAAAGGCAACCATGAGGGGGATGGAGTACGCCAATGAACATTTAGTTCATCAACACCTACAAGTTGCGAACATGCTAGTGTTCCACTGTACTGTCTAGAAAGGTCCGTGGTCGTCATCTATACTCCGCTAGACGACTACAACAACAAAAACAACAACAACATCGAGGCCTCTCATCATTTTAACACCCATCGACTATTTCGTCTACCCATGTTTTACCCAACATATTTGTAGATAAAATACATATACAGTTTAAAACTTGTATAAAACATCTATTCAACAATCACCTCAAATAAACAATTAATATATTTACACATAGCACGTATTTTAAGGTAAATACTTCATATCTATGTGTAAGGTGAAAGTGACTACACACTCACCTGATTTAATGAAAATCGGGCAGCACTTCGTTTCCTAAAACGATCGTTTCTAATAAAACCGGGAGTTTAATTGACAAACCGGGCTCTGCGAGGGTTGGGCTTCAAAACCGAAAAGATAAATTTGTCGGGCTTCTCGGGCACTTCGGGACGTGTTTCGGGTGTTTGGTATGATACCGGGGCTTTGGGAGAAGTTGGAATGAAAGAAATATTGACAGACGGGTTAAAAATGACAAGTTTCCAAAATATACCCGGGAGGTCTCGCACCCTTCTATTTATAGGGGCGAGGCTTCTGATCGGACGGCTGAGAGGCTTCCAGGTGGCAGCAGATCCGAAGAGGAGTCACATAGCTCGCACGTGCGAGGGGTGAGCTGCTGACCTCTGATTGGACCGAGGTCTAGGGTCCGAGGGTTGGAGTCATGGCGCACCTGCGAAGCTCGTACACGTCAGGAGGGCACGCGTCGCTCCGCGGTTGGACCAGCGCTTCGGATGTGAGGAGTCACCTAGACACGCGTCGGACGGCTCTCCGGATTCGAACACGCGTCTTCCAGCTGCTCGGATGACTCAGCAATTTCGGACACGTGGCACGTTATGAGCGAGGGTGACGTGGCCGAAGTCCACCATGCGAAATTTCTCGGATTTGACATTTTTTCTCGATTTTTGTGCAAAAACTTCTAAAATCCATAACTTTCGCATACGAGCTCCGTTTTTGACGTTCTTTATATGCACACGTAGGTAAAATTACGCTCTATAACTTTCATTTAGACTTCGTCGACTAATTTTGACTTTAATTTTTATATTATTATTTTTAACAGACCGGGACAAGAAATCCGTTAAAAATTCATAACTTCTTCATCCGACGTTCGTTTTCGTCTGTCTTTTTACCGTTGTACTACTATTGACGAGACCTTCAATTCTCGTTTAGGTTGTGTCGGCTAAAAATCACTCGATCTAATATTCGAGTTTTTAGCTGTCTACTGCTAAGCTGAAACTTAGAAAAATCATAACTTCCTCATACGAAGTCAGATTTGGGCGTTCTTTTTATACATACTCTCGGTTTAACGAAGACTACGACTTTCGTTTAGATCACTAAGGCTAAAAAGTAGTTTATCAAAAACTCACTTTTTACGACATTCGGCACCGTGTCGGTTTTGTCGCGAAACTTTGACAGGTCATAACTTCTTCGTTATAACTCGGATTTCAGTATTCTATATATATATTCGTAATCCTTGTCACGACCACTACAACTTTCTTAATAGATATCGGCTTTATCTAATATTTATTTTTGACGCTAATTTTTATTCTTAATTAATTAAATCCTAGTAATTAAGCATAAAACACATAATTCACATAATTCCTTTTCATTTGTTCAAAATGAGTTACAAAGGTTAACCTAGACTATCACATCAATATTAATGTCTGGCCTAGAAACACGGGCGTTACATACCCCTATGAAATGTATCATGATTTGATGGAAATATACCATCAAAGTGCTCAACATGAGAGATATGAGATCATTGCCTCCATGATAACAACCAAAATGAAGGATGGTGAACCCATCACGGCCCACTTGTAAAAGATGCAGAGATTCATGGACCGCTTGCTAAAATTGAATGTCAAATTTGATGAAGAGTTGGCCATAGATATAATTCTACACTCTTTACCTCCTTGTCATGATCAATTTTGTATGACTTATCATATGAACAAGGAGGAGGTCACTCTTAGCAAGCTTCAAGGCCATCTTAGGATTGCAGAGAGCAACGTTAAAGGCAAGTCAGGTGTGTCTACTCCTACTACTACTTCTGCCCCTGTTCTGGCAATCGGACATGGGAAGGGAAAGAAGAGGAAGGCTCCCTCCAAAAGCCGCAAGGGAAAGTCTCTTGATGGACCCTCTACAAGTGGGACCAAAGTTGGTTCTGCTATTCCCTCTTCCAATTCGAAGGGAGTAGAGTGCTTCCACTATCATGAAAAAGGGCACTGGAAATGAAGCTGCCCCAAGTACTTGCAAGACATATAGGATGGCAAGATCAAGCCCTCCTTTGCAGGTATTTACACTATTCAATCTAATAACTCATCACATGCTAATTCTTGGGTCCTTGATACAGGTTGTGGTATTCACATTTGTTCTGATTTGCACGGACTAAAAAGAAGTACGGATGTGGAGCACGGGAAGATAAACTTAATCATGGGAAATAGGAAAGTGTCGCCTGTGACCAAGATTGGAGTTTATTCTTTATTGCTTAGTAATGCTTTAAATTTAGATTTGAATAATTGTTGTTACTCGGCCGATATGGCGAGAAATGTTATTTCCTTTCACAGTTTGTATAAACAAGGTTTTACCTTTTCTTTTAATAATGAAAATGGCGGTATTTATGCATATTGTAATGGTGTATTTTATTTTGAAGGATTACCTTGCAATGGTATATATGAAACTGTGATGATTGTAGATAACCTATGAAATAATTTGTTACACATTGATTCCTCCAATGAATTGGATAAAGCATGTTTGTGGCATTGTCGTCTTGGACATGTCAACAAGAAGCGTATAGCCCAACTCCAAAAGGATGGAGTTTTGGAGTCATTCGACTTAAAGTCGGATGACACTTGCGAATCTTGTTTACTTGGAAACATGACCAAGTCACCTTTCACTGGTACTTGTGAAATGGGTGAAGGTCTGTCGGATCTCATACACACTAATGTCTGTGGACCATTCAGAACCGCCACAAGGGATGCTAACCGCTTCTATGTGACTTTTACTGATGATTATATTAGATATGGGTATATTTACTTAATCAAGAATAAGTCAGAAACCTTTGAAAAGTTCAAAGAGTTTAAGAAAGAAGTGGAAAATCAATTGGGCAGGAAGATAAAGATGTTGCGATCTGATCGTGGAGGAGAGTATCTTTGTATCGAGTTCCTTAACTATCTTAAGGAATGTGGAACTGTTTCACAATTGACGCCACCTAGGACGCCACAGCTTCATGGTGTGTCTGAGAGGCCAAATAGAACCTTGCTCGATATGGTTCGTTCCATGATGAGTCGAGCTTCGTTACCTATCTAATTCTGGGGGTATGCCTTAGAGATTGCCGCCCATATTCTTAATCTAGTCCCTACCAAAAAGGTTCCCAAAACACCTCACGATATGTAGACATGGAAAGTTCCCACATTAGATCACATCAATGTTTGGGGTTGCGAGGCTTTTGTGAGAAAAGAAACTCACGACAAGCTCGAACATCGGAGTGAGCGATGTATTTTCATCGGCTACCCACATAAATCCTTTGGATATCTATTCTACAGACCGAGTGACAATGTTGTCTTTGTTGTGAAGAGAGGAGTCTTTCGCGAGAGAGAACTAATAGGCCAAGGAAATAGTGGGAGGCAAATTGACCTTGAAGAGATTCAAGATTCAAGCAGTGAAGGAACCTCAAACAATAGCAGTCAACCTGAGGAGGAAACTACGGTTGATCCAATTGACGAGTCCTTACCTCTGAGACGTTCAAGTAGAGTTAGAAATACACCTGAGTTTTATGGTTTCCATATTACTATTGAAGGTGATACATTTATCAGTGATAGCACACTGGTAAATTTGGATGAACCTACCAACTACAAGGAAGCCATGGCAGGCCCCGAGTCTGCAAAATGGAAAGATGCTATGGACAACGAGATTCAGTCAATGTACGACAATCAAGTTTGGAACTTGGTTGACAATGTACCAGGTTGAAAGACAGTTGGATGCAGATGGATCTTCAAGAAGAAGACTGACATGGATGGGAATGTACAGACATATAAGGCGCGACTGGTTGCGAAGGGCTTTACTCAAACTTCGGGAGGTGACTATGATGAGACCTTCTCACTAGTAGCAAAAATTAAATCTGTAAGGATTTAGAGTGTATAAGCTTGAGAAATCCATTTATGGATTGAAACAAGCATCTCGCAGATGGAATTTTTGTTTTTATGAGAAAGTCAAAGAGTTTGGATTTTCGAGAAGCGAGGATGAGTCCTGTATATATGTCAAAGCTAGTGGGAGTATAGTGAGCTTTCTGGTATTGTATGTAGATGGCATACTGCTCATAGGAAATGGCATCCCAACCTTGCAGGAGGTTAAGTCCTGACTTGGGAAGTGTTTCTCTATGAAGGACCTCAGAGAAGCTGCTTATATCCTAGGGATTAGGATATTGAGAGACAGGAGTATAAGGCTAATAGGACTTAGTCAGAGTACCTACTTGGAAAAGGTGTTCAAACGTTTCAGCATGGAGGACTCCAAGAAAGCTGACTTACCTATCCAATGCAATGCCAAACTGAGTAAGACTCAGAGTCCGAGTACAGAGGCTGAAATAGCAGAAATGAGTCATATACCATATGCTTCCGCAGTTGGTTCGATCATGTACGCATCAGTAACTTGATGTTATAACACGTGTCGTTGTATGTGATTTGATGAGTAGTCAGTACAAGCATATAATGTCAAAGTTTATATGTTCCTTTTATCCTAAGAGAATTAAAAGCGATATCTTGGTCCCCTCGATAATTCTGTTTTGACTTATGTGTTGGGCCTGGTCAGAACTAAATTGATGTGTTCAGTTATGTTCTATGTCAAACGAATCTGAAATCGGGAAACAAATTGCAGGACAATAAGTATGAGAATGTTCCATGTGTTTGTCCGCATAGATATCTTGAGAACAGAGGAGTATATGATCACTTATCTGAAGGACGTGTCACTGACTAGGTCAGATTTCGACGACGGCTTTTGAAAGCTTACGATTGCTAAGTCAGATCCTGAAGTGTATAAGTAGTAATAGTTATTAGACTTATCCAAGTGGGAGACTGTTGGATTTGGTGTCTAAGCCCATAACTATAACTGGTATGTACTTGACCCGATTATAGCATGGTCCTTTTGGGTTGCCTTCACTAGTGCAAATTGATAGGATGAATTTTGAGAATAAGGTTATTTATGGTTTATTAATATGTTACAAGTATAATATATTAATACGGAATTATTTAATTAGTAATGATCAAGAATTAATTTATTAATTTCGTGATCAAAAGAGACTAATTAAATATATGGGGATTGATTATGTAAATGAATCATTCTTTTAGTGTGGGCTAATGATCCATGATTATGGGCTAAACTAATCCATGGATAGTCCATGGAGGTTAAACCCATGGAGCATGAGAATGTGGAAAGTCATGGATTATTAGGGTTTACCAAGTGTAACCCTAGCATGTCCAACGTTATAAATAGAACCCTTCATAGACCAAAATTGGATGCCTCTTCTCTTTGAGATAAATAGATTATTCTCTTAAATCATTCTCTTGCATATTGGTGTTTGTAAACCATTAGAGGCATCACACTTGAGGTGCTCAAGCTTTGAAGGGTCAAGAACTACAAGTCCTTCAAAAGGTATGTCATCTATCTAGATGTTTTATTCAATTGGGAATTTGTATGCTAGTTAGGACAATGCTTTGGAAAAACTGAAAATATGCATGTATAATAGAGAATACATAGATCCAAAGCATTTAGGGTTGCATGTGCACCATAGGAGTGTTATAGTGCTTAAAACCCAACACACATGCCCTCTCTGCATCAACATAACAACCAATCTCGCAATGGATGCATCACAATAGACTACGAAATCATCAACTACCTCCAGGAGGGCAAGCACTAGGGCCTCACACAACCTTTGACTTAGAGTCTCAAATGATACATGTTGCTCAGGCCCCCAACTAAAGGCAACATTCTTCCTGGTCAACTTGGTGAGAGGAAAAACAATCTTGGAGAAATCTCTGATGAACCTCCGATAATAGCCTACCAAAACTAGGAAACTTCGAAACTCGGATGGAGATATCGGCACCTCCCACTGCATCACTGCCTCAATTTTGGCTGGGTCGACCAAAATACCGTTCTGATTGACGAGGTCCCCCAAAAACTGAACCTCTCCTAACCAGAAATCACACTTGGAGAATTTGGCATAAAGCCTCTCCATCCTTAAAACCCCAAGAATCTCCCGCAGATGCTCCTCATGCTGTTCCCTAGTCTTCATATATACCAGAATGTCATCGATAAAAACTATCATTGATCGATCCAACATGGGCCTACACACCCGGTTCATGAGGTCCATGAACGATGTTTGTTTGTTGGTGAGCCCAAATGGCATCCCCACAAACTCGTAATGCACATACTGAGTTCAAAATGTCGTCTTCTAATATCATCCACCCGTACCCTCATCAGATGATAAGAGGACCTCAAATCAATCATGGAAAACCAAGATGCCCCCTGAAGCTGGTCAAAAAGATCATCTATCCTCGGCAAAGGGTAACAATTTTCACCGTCAACTTGTTTAGTTCTCGATAATCAATGCATATCTGGTGCGAACCGTCCTTCTTCCTGATATAAAGGATCGGATCTCCCTACGGAGAATTGCTCGGTCTAATGAACCCTTTTCCCAATAGCTCCTACAGCTGAGATGATAATTCCTGCATCTTAGGAGGTGCAACATGGTATGGTGCCTTGGCGATCGGCGCCGCACCCGGAATCAGATGAATACGGAACTCCACCTGCCTCTCAGGAGGCACACCCGGTAACTCCTTGGGAAAAACAACAAGGAAAACGTATACCACTAGAACATCAGAAACAAATTTTGATCCCTTCTTCTCAAACCAAGTATCCACCACATATGCCAGAAAACCCATACACCCATGCTATAAACTCTTCCTTGCCCTGGCGGCTGAACAGAAGGCTAATACCGATCTACTATCCTCGCCATAGATAGTCAGCACTCCCCCTTTAGGATCTTGGACTCTCATTAACTGGCACTCGCAGTCGATCAGAGCCCCAAACCGGCTCAACCAATCTATGCCCACAATCACACAAACATCCCCCATCGAGATAGGGATGAGATCAATAAGATATCCAACACCGAAAATCTCAAGCACACCACCCCGGTAGGCATCCGTAGCTGAGACAGGATGCTCATCTGGTATCGAGACCCTCAAGGGCCTACTTAAGGCCTCTCATGGAATACTAAAACTACGACTAAAATATGATGACACAAAATACCGACTCACACCTAAGTCAAATAGCACAAGCGCATGCACATAATTCACAAGGAACGTACCTACACAATTGACAATATATGCAACAGAAATAAATCAACAGAAAAAGATGAGCAATACATACCGGCCACAACATCTGGAGCTGCACAGGCCTCCTCTGCTGTCAATTGAAAAGCTCTACCCCGAGCCCTCAATGCCTCGACCTTCCCCTGCTTACTATCAGTGATACGCAGTGTCGCTGGGGCAGGAGTCTGAACCACCCTGGATGCAAGCTGTGGAAATTAGGCCTTCACGTGAGCAAATTCGAAATCCCTTGGTGCATTCCCTAGCCATATGCCCCTCCTTGCCACACAGTGAGCAAGCCGAACCGGACCGACATGGTCCCTATCGAGCCTTGCCGCACTTCCTGCAAGTGCAACCCTTCTGGCTTTCCAAAACTCTGGTCAGCGGGCTTAGCTCGTTTAGTCACCGGCTACGACTGCACAGGCCTCCTGTCCCTACCCTGGGCCTCACTCTCTTCCTTATCCTGAGTCTCCAGCTCGATCTCTCTCCACCTGACATTGTTCTGCATCTCAGCCAATGTCCTATATATAGTGTTCGCCACAAACTCCCTGATATCCCTCCTCAGAACACTCAGATACCGTGCCACACAAGCCTACTATGTCGATACCTACTCAGAGCAAAACAAATCCCTCTCATGAAACATCCTCGTGATGTCAGTCACTGTCTCTGTCTTCTGCTTAAGAGACAGGAACTCATGGTCTAACCTTTCATGCTTAACTGTGGGCACAAACTCATCCCTGAACATCGCAGTAAACCTCTCCTAAGTAATCTCAACATGATCTACAGGTGTGTAGTCAGCAGTCAAAAACTTCCACCAGTCCTTCACTCCTAATTGAAGCAGGTTTAATGCGAACCGAACCCTCAAATTCTCCGGACAGGAGCAGGTATAGAAACATCCCTTAACATCAATGATCCATCTGATAGAAGCAATCAGATCATGCGTCCCATCAAACTCTCGTGGCTTAGTGTTGGTGAACTCTTGGTACCACAACGAATCACCCGCTATGGTCTCACAACAGCGAGAGCTGCGGTGGCTATAGCAGCATCAGCCTCAGAGACAGTGGCATAACACTCATCAAATGTCTCAATCAGCATGGTCTTAATAGACCCAAACATCTCCACGATAACCTCTCATATTTCTGCGGCAATGATGAGGTGAATCTCATCATCATTGGCACTCGGCCTCTCAGGGTCGCTGGTGCCTGAACCTCGGGTAACCACCATACTAAAATGCATAAGAAAATAATCAGCACAAGCTAAACACATAAATCGACTCTCAGACCCCTACATGCTCTCTAGTCCCTCGAGGTTATTTCCTGAGCCGCGTACGAATCTGGTGCTTTCAGTAGTAAGGGCCCAATACGACCTTCCACACCAATTCATATCCGTCTCGTGTCGCACCCTCGAGACCCCAAGAACTCTACCTCCTCATATCAGCTATGGACTCACCTTAATGGTTCCTGAGAACCTCAACATACGTTTAGATATTAGTTCTAGACCACTCCTATCACTGCTCTACCTCACGGGATCTCCATTGCCCTCGTCATTTGCCTCGCATATGCCAATTGTACATAGTACGAGACTCGATAGACATTCGAATAAATGATCATACCTCAAATCCACAACCGAACAATGAACAGGAAGAAAGGCTGAATTAGGCATTCTAATGCTATAAAATCCTAACTATGTACAACTATAAAGCATATACCAAACAAATAATTAAGGCATATTCGATCCCATCAGGAATGAATTCTTAGGCTAAGGCATCATTAATCAAGAAACATTTATACTGTTTCAGCAAGATTCCTTGGCCTACACCTAGCTAGCATGCAATCCTATTTTCTCATAATATAACATGTCTGCTCTGCAATACTAAAATGAAACTGAGGTATTTTGGGAAACTACCGCTCGAGCGCTGGTCGATTGTACACACTGCTTCTCTGGGTTTCTCCTCTTATAAGAAGTCTTTATTCCTTGTTAAGTTCTTAAAAATGTTCAAACCCTCAGTATGAGTTTGGAATCACCCAAAGGTTCATTTCAAACCAAGGCTCTGATACCAAATTGTAACAGCTCAAATTTTAAACCAATATTTTCATTCTTAAAACTTCGAAAAACATATTTTCATAACTAGATCAATTACAAGTCATTTCAGAATACAAATGTCATAGTTATCAGAGTACATAAAGATCATGTCCCAGTAGTGAATACCAAGTGCGTGTGTACAATCAGACCTTCGCTTTACCGTGGTCCTACGAAGTACGTGTCACATACAAATCAACATTTATAAGCACAAAGATTAGTGAGGTCCAAAATATACCACATATAACAAAACATAAGTAACATCTGTGGGTAATCTGCAACCCTAGTACTATCAGCAGTCCCGATGAGCTAACAACGTGCTCGTAAGGTTATCCACAACCCCCAATCGGCTATCACCAGCCCCAGTCACAAAGAAATATCATATTAGCACAAAACATAGCCTAACATAACATAACATAATAGCTGGACCCAACTGGTCATAATATTACTACTATCCTACCATATAGGTAAGAGTAAGTGAGGAAACTCACCTGATACCGATGAAACGAAAACCTAGGACCCGAACTGCCAGATCTAGACTCCGCCTAGTTAACAAAATAATTACACTTAATTAGATTAAGGGCCAAAACAATCACGGATCCAAAGTCCACAGTTAAACCTACTAAGGGCAAAAAGGACCATTTTGCCCCTCCCTTCGTCCAAAACCCTAAACTTTGACAAAAACTCAAAATCAGCAAAAGTCATCTGAAACTCAACACCCAGTGAGTAAGTTGGGTGTACTCTCCCTAATGTTAGGCATACAACCCGACTAAGCATGCAACGGGGCATCACCGAGCTACACTACGCGTAGCTCGGAGTATGCACGACATACTCCACGAACATCATTTTTCCTTACTTTTTGGTCTTAATCCGTTAAGACTACCACTCCATCCAATGATCTGACTAATTTAAGACCTTTTAATACATAAAGTCGTGGGCTTTAAGTCTTTTCATGTCTAAGAGAGGCTAAAACATCATTTCATCCATTCCAAGGTACTTTAATCATGCATGGGGGCAAAGGAAAGATCTAGTAAACATTTTTATCAACCTAGAAGCCCAAATATGCATAAAAGGACAGCTTAAACTCTCTGGAGATATTGAGTCAAATATGTTGTAATGTGTCGAAGTTTGTTGAGTCAGTTTTGAATGTTATGTAATCTATTTACTAAGGCATTTTAGTTTCGAAGTCTAAATGTCGAGTCCTTAGTATTTTTTGTATACTTTCAGTTCTCCTATAAATAGGACAGGTACTATGAGATAGATAGAACTTTGGCTGTATTTCTGTCTAAACACTCTCGTTGTATGTTGAAAGTATAAATGAGCTGAAACAAGATATTATTTACTCTAGTGTTCTGATTACGTCGTTTTACTCTGATTTCTTTCTTACACTCGATTAATCACTTCAACAATTGGTATTAGAGCATGAATCATACTACAATGATCTGATTTTCATTCTAAATCATAAGTTTTTGAGTCGCGATTTTGATTCAAAAGTTTTCGCACTTTTTGGTTCGGAAAATCATCTCTGATCTCTAGTTGTGATTTGATTCTGCAATTGATTTGTTTAGTCGAGTGATCGATTTGAAATTCCTGATCAGTTCATTCATTCATCTGTAAAATTCATCAAGTTTTTCTGAAAATCACGTCCGTACTTTAATGGCAAACTTTAACATGAATACGATGACCTCTTTTTTTCATCTGCTAGGATCTTCAACGAAGATTCCTATGCTGATTCTAGATTATTATAATCAGTGGGCTGATCGAATGGAGGATTATCTGAATGGACTGGATGAGGAGCTTTGGAATTGCATTAACGGAAATCTTCAACCTCCTTCGAATGTTCAGAACATTGGTTTATCTGGTTCAACTTAAGCTGTTAATGAACAATCTACGAGGCTGAAGAACAACGAGAAAAGATGCATGAGGGAACTACGAGGTGCATTGCTGTCACACCCCGCTAAAGCGGAAACACGAGGCGTGGCAGTATAAAGGGTTTCATAGCAAAAGATAAAAG
Source organism: Lactuca virosa (assembly GCF_052849685.1). Taxonomy (NCBI): domain Eukaryota; kingdom Viridiplantae; phylum Streptophyta; class Magnoliopsida; order Asterales; family Asteraceae; genus Lactuca; species Lactuca virosa. The sequence continues at coordinate 471,742,783 of NC_136429.1, read as the reverse complement.
ACAACACCAACCATAGTATTAAAAATCATTACAAATTTACAATGGGTCTAAACAACTTTTAAAAGAAATTACAATGAAAATTGGAATACAACACATGCGAATGCTCCTAACAGTGAAGTGTCCCTAAGTACCACTTACTCAATGATTCCTGAAAAAGCATGTAAAACGAGCGTCAACTATAAAAATAGTTGGTGAGTACTCACAGATAAACAAAATAATATTGTTTCCATGAATTGAAATCAAAGTTTTGATACACGTTTCCAATAATAAAAGTATATTGTTAAAATGAGTAAATAAGTTTGTAAAAAAAAATTTCTTTGTCATCATGAGAGATAAAGTATGTTGCCCAAATGAGATGGAACGTTCATATTCTCATGGAAGATAAAGTTCGTTACTCAAACAAGTAAACAAGTTTCATTGCTAAAATGAGCAATCAATTTCGTTGCTAAAACATGTATATAAGTTTCCAGTAATAAAAGTTCGTTGTTATGATGAGATACAAAGTTTATTGCTATAATGAGAAACAAAGTTCATTGTTATAATTGATAAACGAGTTTATTGCCATAATAAATAACAAGTTTGTATGTGTATGAGCAAACAATAAGTTCTCAACCAAGCCTATGACTGAAGCCCTATCAAGATCTATGCTTATCGTTCCATAGATTATATGGTATCATGCACTCCAGCAATCGGGCGAGTGAGGAGTTGTCAATTCCTAATAGCGCTATCCACAATGACCATTGGCTCAAAGAGTTAATGGTTAGAGAAAAGTGTAAGGGAAGGGCCTTAAGACGATATGTTCTCATGTTCCGTGTTGCATAGACATACATAGAGAGATATAGCAATAAAATAGCAATCATGTTTGATACAAATCAATTTAAATACAACGAACAAATAATAGTTTTTTGGGACATGCTTTTCCACCCCAAAACATAAAAACTGAAAATAGGGGAGTGCGTGAATACTCACAATACATTGAGATGATGCAAATGGTGCCTTGAACTACGTTCCACTTGTACCACTACCGATTCCTACAATAATGGTATTCGCTAGTGAGTCTCTAATCGAAATCTAACACTAGTATACTTACTACTACAATAGAATTATGCCAATATTGTGTCAAAATAAATATTGATAACTTACAAACATATTTCTATGAAACTTAAATTTCAATGAATCAATTGTTATATAACAATTTAAGTGGAAAATTCTCATTATTGAAATGTTAATATTTAACATTTTAAGAGGTGTTCCAATGATTAAATATTCAAAAACTACATCAATTTAGTTCTAAACTTTCCCAAACTTTTCATTTAAGTTTTAATTGAAGTCAAACACCTTAAGATAAATTTTCTTGAATTTTTGATTTGTCTAACTATTTTTCACCATTTAATTCCTTGAATATTCATAAAATCATGGAAAAATAGTAAATTATCATGAAAATTTCTTATAATTTTTGTGTAACTGTTTTACAGTGTACATAATCTGGGAAAAATATTAATATGTGTTTTCTAAACTGTTTAACCCATATTTATCATTTTTGTACATTTAAGTGTATTAAATCTTGGGAAAATAGAAGAAAAACAGCATACAGAAGATAAAAATCATGAAAATGTTTATGTAGCATCCTAACATAATATAAGAGTCTCTGGTAAATTTTCATGAATTTTGGATGAGTAAAACTATTTGTTCTGTTTTTAGTCCATTATAAACACAAAAATTCAAGGAAAATAGATATACATTTTGAAAAATTCCCAAAATATTGTTCTGAATCTTAAATATAAGGGCAAAGCTGCGAAAAATAAGAAATAATATTTCCACATTACCTAATGTGGTTTTATGATTTATTGGAGCTAAATAAAAAGAAAATTAAAAACTATACTAAACAGTAACAAAAACCGATGAAACTTTATGAGAGATGTTTATTAACTTAAAGGGTCATCCACAAATATTTCCAGAATTTATATACAAGTGTAAGTATTTTATATGCTTTAACACTCTATTTTCTTATTATTTTCATGTAAAAATAAAATATATATATATATATATATATATATATATATATATATATATATATATATATATATATATATATATATATATTGAGCTGAAAATTTCCAGAATGCATCTTCAAACAATTTAATAACAATGAAATTTTTTTTTCTTATTTTTGATGTCGAAAAACATGCCTAAAGGCTCAAACAATTATAGAGAAAACTTGGTTCTTGTGATTTTGGTAAAGATTATTGATGTTACTTTGAGAATTTTTGCAACATGTTCCAAAGACTTTTGAATCAAGATCTTTTTGTACCTATTAATACATGATGTTAAGAGTTCAAAATAATTTTTGAATGATTTTTAGTGATGAATAAGTCCTTTGAACATGCAACACAAAACAAATGTTCATAAGGAAAGTGCTCTTTGAGCAACAGTTTTGTAAAAATTGTTAAAAATCGAAATATTGGAATTTTCCAGTGAGGTCAGATGGGTTTGAAAGCTAACTCAAAATATTATATTTCAGAAAAAGAATCACGAATTTTCGTTAAGAAATGAGTGAGATATGGCAGTTTAAAGTCAGGTAAAGAAATCTGGCAGATTGCATGCATGATGATTGGTTAGAAAAGTGAGTTTTCATCATTTCCTTGACTAAATCTTTTGAAATATTTTAAATATCTCATGATAAACTCATATTTTAGTCATGTTTCCAGAGATAAAAAGATTAAAACTTATCAAAATGTATACATGCATTTATGAACAAAATTTTGCTTCTCAAAAACTCTTAACTTGAGTTTGATGTTTTAGTCCTTAAAATCGATTTTTGCACTAAGATCATGAACATGCAACCTTGTATATCATACATGCATGGTGTTAAAACACATCCATGATGTTCTAAAAACCATTTTAACAAAAAGAAAACAAGTTTAAAGAAGATGAAGAAGTAGAAAGTGTAAGAAAAATAGCAAAACTTGAAGGAAAAGTGAAGTAGAAATCGATTTTACCTTCAAGAACACCACAAGATGATGAAGATTTCGAGTTTGAGGAGTGTTCTTGGGTTCGTTATCTGGAAAATTTTGTGGTTCTTAGAGGGAGGAAGAGAGAATGGAGTGGTGTTTGGAGAAAAAAAATTAGAGAGAAGGTAGAGAGAGTTTTCTAGAGAGAGAAAGAAGAGAGATGTGTGTGTTGGAGAGTGAGAGTGAGAGAGAGACATATGGGGAGAGAGGGATCCGAATTTTTGAGTATAATACCCCTTTCTCATTCATTTTCTTTTATAAAATTTAAGTTCTTTTATAAAATATCTCAATGTTTATATAAAATGTGCACTAAATTCAAGTTTTTATTCATAAAACCCTAAATTTTTTATTTATAAATTAAGGGTAAATGTTAGTGAGTTAAATTTTATTTTCCTTGAATGCATTTTTATAATTTTAATTATTATAAGATCATATTATGAGGTTCATAACTATTTTTATAGAATTTTTAAGGTTAAATTTCATAAATTTAGGGTTTTAGGGCATTTAGAGTTTTTGAGAGTTTGTAAATCTTTGGATATCAAAATCAATAGAATCTTTGACACTTAAATTTATCTTATGGTATTATAACTCTTTTATAGTTATAATAATGTTTGTAACTTATTTTATCGGCTTATTGGCATTCTATGTAGTGGTTTCGAGATTCAAGCGAAAGTGAGGAAATCAAGTATACTAGTCCTAGTTTTCAACTTTGACTTAAGTTTCTATGAGACTATGACTTAATTTCTACTACTAGGTCAAGTGCAGGATGGGTGTATATGATTAATGAAATGGTGTTCGAGTCAAAGAGTGACCCGAATATGGATAGCCTCTACAGTTAAGTAGTTGTAGAATTCACATATCAATGTGAAATCTAAGTACATTATCCATTGTTTCTAATTGTTTCCAAGTTCCTAGTAGGTTATAACTTAGCTTCTAGTTACTAACTCTAGTATGTGTCGTGCCTATACGTGCAACTAAATTTAGTCAAATCTAGAACCGACTCGAATTTTGACGGTTGTCACAATTGCCACCTCTTGTTTACAACTATGTGCGTGGTTGTAAAACTGCTAAAGAAATGTGGAATACTCTCGAAGAAAAGTTTCAAGGAGGTGAGAAAACGAAGATTAATTCTGTGAAGCAATTCTTGGTTGAGTTGAAAGAGTTCAAACAAAAAGATGGTGAATCCATTGAAGGATACTATGATCGCTTGAACGAAATCATTTACAGATGCAATCGTTATGGAGTCACAAGGTCAACCATGGAGTTCAATCTCACGTTCATTATGGGACTTCGTAAGGAATGGAAAAGTGTTAGCATGATGGTGAAAAATCAACAGAGTTTCGATAATTCAAACTTGAATGATCTATACAACTCGTTGAAGACTCACGAAGGAGAAGTTAATGAAATAGCTGAGGAGACAAAAATGAGTCTTTATTCGTAAGGAGGCCCATTAGCCTTGGTTTTGAAAGTTGCTGAGAAGGAGACACTTGAGAAAGAGAATTCTGATGAAGAAGGATTTTTGATGAATTCTGATGATGAGGCAGTAGCATTTTACTCTAATAACAGAGTAAAGAAGTTTTTCAAGAAACCTTATAATTCGAAGTCGAAACCAAATGATGGTAAAGGAAGTTTTGTCAACAAAGTTGTGAGTGATGATAACAAAAAGGTCGAAAGGAATGATGTGAAGACTAATGAAGCAAACGTTGAGAAATAGCTCAAAGGTGACTCTGGAACTTGATTGTCATTATTGCCACGGTGCAAATCACATGGCTAATGACTGTATGCTTCGAAAGAAGGATGAAATGAAGAACAAGGTGAAAGACGAAACATACTATGGTTAACGTCTGGACGAAGTTCGAGCAAAACCAAAGGGTATGTCTTTGGTTGCTAGAAGTGAACGTGAAAAGATGGAACTTATCAAATCTGGTCATCTGGATCAGATGATGAGGAGATGCCTAATCCTACGCATGGTGTGATGTATGCAAGGTTCGTGGAAAAAGATGAAGAACTGGTGACTGGTCGTTGTTTCGTGACCAAGAGTGGACATAAATCACCGATCACTACCAAGGTACGTTTTAATCTTCAATCTTTTAATATTCCTTTACAAGCATATGATTCTGAGATAACTGCTTTTGATGATATTGTTGCTTATTTCGATACTCTTGTTGTGTCTGCTAGTAATGAGGCTAAGAAATATAGTATTCAATTGCTAGAGACTCAAAAGCTGTTGGATTCGAAAAGAGGGAGGGTTGAGTATCTAGAACTTCAATTGAAAAATCTTAGTTGTGATAGGGAAATTTTGGACAATGATGTAAGGATGTTATTAGCACAAATAACAAGATAGGAAGTTATTACCTTTTCTAGCTTTCGAAAGAGAAAAGGTTGATAGCATATCTTATGACTGTGAAAAAATCATAGCAAAATTTGACAGAGTTCCTGATAATCTATTTGCTTATGGTATTGTTAAAATAGATGAATATCTTGATGCTGATGAACTTGTTGAAATTGTGAAAGGCACATTGACCAAAAGTGAACAAATAAATTTTTTGAAAAGAACTGAGAATTCGAAATCTAACTCTCAATCTAATTTCGCTGATATCGATGATAATTCTGATAGTTTTAACGAAATGAGTGAAATTGAGGCAGAGGAAAGTGTCGATTGTTCTCAGTTGTCTGTTATTAATGTCACATCTAAGTCTAAAGGCAAAAAAATATGTAATGATTTGATGGTTAAGATTGACACTGACAAACCCTCTACTTCGAAAGTTTATGATTCGACCATGTGAGTGTTAGAGATAGTCAAACTGATAGTAGTGATGATGAGGATGAGGATGAGGTTTCAAACAATTCAAAGTCAGAAAAGAATGTTTTGAAAGAAACAATAATTCCTCGAATTGTTGTTGATCAAGTGTATGGAGATACTGAAAATTTTGACAAAGTGATGACTGAAAAAGGTGCTCATTATTTTGAAACAAATAGGGTTGTGTATCCAAATTTCAAGTGCACAGATGATATCATATTTCCCAATCAAGTGTTAGTTACTACTGGGAATGTTGACAACATTAAACCGGAATTTAACAAGATGGTTAAAGAAGATAACAAGAAAACGTCAGACGAAGGATTCTTTTCAAATCAAAGCACTGTCGAAAATAATCTCACAAAGAATTCTTACATTTTTCAAAGAGAAAAACTTCAACGAAATTCGGTTGAAAATCAACAAATTTCAAAAGAAATTTCAAAACAAAATGTTGCTGAAACAAATCAAATGGTTAAAATCAATTCGAAAGATTTTAAGGAACTAATTGAAAAATTTTCGAAAGAAAATGGAATTTCGAAAAGACAAGCAAGGAAAAAAAATTTGGCAAGTTGTGGATAATCGTAAGAAACCAAATGATTTGACAAAGAAAAAGACTGAGAAGATAATGTCAAAATCTATTAAGACAATGTCTTTAACAAATTCATATATTAAGAAAAATCCCGCTCAAACACAAAAGTCTTTGTCTCAATCATCACCACCAGAAAATTCTACGAAGTTTAAATCTCAAGCACCTAAATCTTTCTCTCAGAATCTTAATCAAAATGATCACACAAAGAAGTTTCCAACATCTCAATCATCAAGGAATTTTAGAACCCACAATCAACAAAGGTTTTCACAAAATCATTTTTCAAAATAAAATTCTTTTATACAGCAATCATCGAATTTTCAAAATCGATTTTCTTCGAAAACAAGTTTTCAGTCAAACGTTACCAATCGAAAGTTTGAAAATGTTCGATCAAAATCAAATGTAAAATTCACTCCGTAAAAACCAAACTTTCCAAATCCATCTGTTAAACAACCTTCAAAAGTTTCATATATAAAGGGTCATTCAGATATGAACAACTTAGATCATTAGCTTGAAGGAAAAGGTAAAATCTACTAATCTGGAAAATTTTCTCAACAAAAAATCAATGAGGCCTATGAGAAATATTTGAATGAATCTTCAAGTGGAAGTTCTTCTTCGAAAGAATCTAATCCGTTTGTTCAAACTTGGCGTCCAATTTTGAAAGTGAAGAATTTTGAGAATCCAACTGAGAAGAAAAAGGAGAATGTCAGTGACAATCCTAAATCTTCGAAAGTTTATGTCTCTGCGCCTTTAACTCATGATGTGGACTTAATTGATAGTTTCAAATCAAAAGTTCGAAATTGGGTCTTAAGTTCAATTTTACACTATGTTTTTCAAACTCATCACCCAGGACCCAAACAGCCTTGGGTACCTAAAATTTTCCATTAAATGCAGGTTTTGTCTGACGAGCAATATGACGAAAAATGGTATATTGATAGTGGCTGCTCGCGTCACATGTCTGGGAAGAAGGAAAATTTACGAGACTTCAGAAGTTTGGATAATGCAGGAGTCGTGAAGTTTGGAAACAATCACAAATGTCAAGTGAAAGGTTATGGTAAAGTCACGAATGAGAAGTTTACATTCAACCGAGTTGCTTATGTCGAAGGTCTTCAACATAACTTGATAAGTGTTTCGCAACTTGTTGTGGGCACTGGCAATCAAGTGGTGTTCAGTGAAGAAGGTAGCATTATTTCAAATGTTGAAACAAAAGAGGTTTTGTTAAAATCTAAGAGACATGGTGACATGTTCACTCTCGACATCAAACCAATTGTTGGGAAACCTTTAGTGTGCTTACTTTCGAAAGCTCCAACAGATGTTAGCTGGTTATGGCATCGAAGGCTTTCTCATTTGAATTTTCGAAATATAAACAAATTGGTGGTAAATGACCTTGTTCGAGGTTTACCTGTTTTGAAGTTTGACAATGATACTTTATGTGCAGCTTGCGAACAAGGAAAACAACATCGTCAAGGACATCCAATTGTCATAGATTCGAACATTGTTGAACCGCTGGAACTTCTTCATATTGACTTATGTGGACCATCAACTGTTGAAACACTCAACAAGAAACAGTACATTTTAGTCATTGTTGATGATTTTTCACGATTCACTTGGGTCTATTTTCTCAGGTTAAAATCTGAAGTAGCTAAAACAATGATTGATTTCATCAAGCAAATAGAAACAAGCTTAAGGAAGAAAGTTCGGAAAATCAAGAGTGATAATGGATCTGAATTTAAGAACAATGTTCTTGATTCGTTCTTAATGGATAAACGAATTTCGCATAATTTTTCTTCACCATATACACCACAACAAAATGGTGTAGTTGAAAGATGAAATCGTTCTCTTTGTGAAGCAGCAAGAACGATGCTCACATATGAGAATCTTCCTCAATATCTTTGGGCTGAAGCAGTTTCTACCGCATGTTTTACACAAAATCGATCGCTCATTCATCGTCGTTTCAATATTACTCCTAATGAAATTCATAATAACCGAAAACCGAATGTCAAATTCTTTCATGTTTTTGGTTGCAGGTGTTTTATTATGAATCTCAAGGATAATCTTTCGAAATTTCAGTCTAAGGCTGATGAAGGAATCTTCTTGGGATATTCACATAATTCGGTTGCATATAGAGTATTGAATAAACGAACGAGAAAAGTGGAAGAAACATTTAATCTCACATTTGATGATTATTACGTTAAAAGAGTTGAAAAATGTTTTGAACAACATCCAATTATTAATGAATCAGATGATGAATATACAAATGATAATTCGATAGATTTTGATTATGATTTGATATTTGGTGTTCCTGATAGGGCTGCTGATGCTGAAGTTAATGTCGCGGACAATCGAATATCTGAAGTATCAAAGCATTCTGAAATTTTGACATTAATACAAGAAATTTCATATTTAAACTCAGTAACGAATTCTCCTAGAATTGTCGAAAGTATGCTAAATGATCAAGTGGATGGGGAGCACTTGGATTCAACTTTTCAAGTTGTGGGGGAGCATTCTTTCGAGGGAGAGAATAGGAGAATGAATGGATATGTCGAGGGGGAGTATCAAGATGATAATAATGTCAAGGGGTAGCATATTGATATAAATATGTCAAATGTGAATCAAAATGAAATTTTTTTTGATTCAACTGATAATGTTTCTATTGTAGGTTCAGAAAATGATGAAATGTATGAAGATGCACCATTGGATTTTGATCCAGCATATCCACCACTGGAAAAATGGACAAGAAATCATCCAAAAGAACAATTCATTGGAAATCCACAAGATGGAGTATTGACAAGAGCTCAAATTCGTCCAAAGAATGAGGTACTTAATACTCATCAAGAGTTTTGCATGTTTAATGTTTTTATTTCGAAAAATAGAGCCTAAGATAGCTAAGGTTGCAATTGAACACTCAGATTGGGTTGTTGTTATACAATTCGAAATAGCTGAATTCGAAAGAAACAAAGTTTGGAGATTAATTCCTAAACCTGAAGATGTTTCAATTGTTGGTTTAAATGGAGTTTTAAAAATAAAACCGAAAAAGATGGCAACATTGTTCGAAATAAAGCTAAGCTTGTAGTTAAAGGCTATTCTCAACAAGAAGGTATCGATTATGAAGAAACCTTTTCCCCTGTCGCAAGATTCGAGGCTGTTAAAATATTTTTAGCCTATGCAGCTCACAAGGATTTCGATGTATATCAAATGGATGTTGAATGTGCTTTTCTCAACGGCGAATTTGAAGAAACAGTTTACGTCGAATAACCTCCAGGTTTTGTAAATGAAGAATATCTTGATCATTGTTATATCTTAGATAAAGCTGTTTATGGGTTAAAACAAGCACCAAGAGCATGGTATGCAGCTCTTACCAATTTCTTAAAACAATCAAAATTTAAACAACGATCAGTTGACCCACGTTATTTCGAAAGAAAGTTGGGGATCATCTAATGCTTGTTCAAATTTATGTTGATGATATTATTTTTGGCTCTACTGACCCTGCTTTGTCTAGTGAATTCGAAAATTTAATGAAAAGTCAGTTTGAGATGAGTATGATGGGAAAATTAACAATTTTGTGGGGTTAACTATTCGTCAAAGCAGAGAAGGCATCTTTATCAATCAAGAAAAGTATACCAAGAATTTGTTTGAAAAGTTTGGATTGACGAATAGCACAAAGTTACGAGTACTAATAGCGGTTGGAACAAGGCTTACACCTTCGTTAGATAAACCTGCTGTTGATCTTACTTTATACAGGAGCATGATAGGTTCATTGCTTTATCTTACTGCAAGTCGACCTGATATCATGTTTTCTGTTTGTGACTGTGCTAGGTATCAAGCAAATCCCAGAGAACCTCACTTAACTGCTGTAATTATGGTATCCTTCGAAATCAGGCTTTTTCATTCAAGCATTTGTAGATTCGGATTTGGGAGGTTGCAATCTTTATCGAAAAAGTACAAGTGGTGGATGTCAATTATTAGATGGGAAGCTTGTAAGTTTGCAATCGAAAAAGAAAACATGTGTTGCAATTTCAACTACTGAAGCAGAGTATGTTGCGTCTGCTGCATGCACTTCTCAAATCATTTGGATCCAAAGTAAATTGCGTGATTATGCAATAAATATGAAAAAGATTCCATTGTATTGTGATTCACAAAGTGCAATACGCATTTGTCATAATCCAGTACAACATTCGAAAACGAAACACATTTCACTTCGTTATCATTTCATAAAAGATCATGTGGAAGATGGAAATGTTGAAATTCATTTTGCAAAGACAACTGATCAGCTAGCTGATATCTTTACAAAACCATTGGATGAAAAGTCATTTGTTAGAATTTTAACAGGTTTGGGAATGATGGATTCAAGTTCTGCCCCAAGACTAATTTCGAAAGAATAAAAAGATGGTGTTGAGGAAAAGTGTCGATTCAGAGGTAATGGTTATTCAGAGGTTACTGTTCACAATAAGCACTTCGACACACTTGGATTTCGACATCTAAAATGAAAAACTTTCGCGAGTTAGGTACATTTAAATTTTCGAAATTTCTTTGTTATTTCTTTTCGAAAAATTTTGAAAACCACAAAAATATTTTCGATCGAAAGTTCAAAAATACCAAAAATATTTTTTGTTTGTTCTTTATTTTCGAAAAATTCAAAAATACCAAAAATATTTTTTGTTTGTTCTTTATTTTCGAAAAATTCAAAAATACCAAAAATATTTTTTGTTTGTTCTTTATTTTCGAAAAATTCAAAAATACCAAAAGTATTTTTTGTTTGTTCTTTATTTTCGAAAAATTCAAAAATACCAAAAATATTTTTTGTTTGTTCTTTATTTTCGAAAAATCAAAAATACCAAAAATATTTTTTTTTGTTTGTTTTTCTTTTCAAAAATCAAAAAATCACAAAAATATTTTCTTCTTTAATTTCGAAAATATAAAATCCAAAAAGATTTTTTGTTATTTGTAGTTTGTTTCTAATTAGTTCATGCAGACTATAATGAAGATTTTCAGGAATCATGCTTGCAGTTCTGGGGTCAGGTATTCTTTTGAAAAATTTTGAACTAGTTAGGTTGTCTCTAGAAGCATGCTGCAGCATGTCGACCCAAGCCTCCATTGTGTATTTTCGAAAGCCTTAATGAAATTTTTCTTACGGAAATTTCTTCCCAATTAGGCTGTATTCACATTAGTCCCTGAGCTACCTTACTCTTCTCAATGGAGTTAGGAGGTTACTACTTGGTCCAAACATAACAGATGTACAATCGCTTCGAAAACCAATCTTTTTCATCCTAAATTTCTAACACATTCACACACAAAGATGTATGTCCAAGAGATCCTTGATCGAAACCAATCAAGATTTAGACATATCAAAAATTTGTGTTTATGATCTGGATTCATGAGGCCGTGATCAAAGTGAAACCCAAAATCTTGAAATTTTTTAAGGAATTGACGGGGAACTTTGTTCCAGTTTTCACGAAACACTTGTTTCAGTACCAATTTTTCGATACTCAAAATCATATTCTTTCGTTATGAGTGATCTTGATCAAATGTTCGAAACCCACGACATTTGTTTCCCAACAGAATATAGCTAAAATTTTGTTGTTCTGAATATGATTTCTGTATGAGTATCATTCGTTATCCTTGTCACATTAAAAGTTTTTCAAAGCATACTTGTCACTGACTACACTGGTCAAACAAGTAATTTCGGTTACAATTGATGACACTTATGTTTAGTGCTGAAATGTAACGAAATTATTAACCACCCATAAAGCCTTATAAAATAAGCCCTTCGATACTTCTTAACAAGTAGTCAATTGTAATTCATGGGAAACCACACAAGCAGTTGATTATCTCTCTTGATAATTAACGAAGCAATCTTTGCCCGGGATTTAACTGCCTTTATGTCGAAATTTTATTTTCGACATCACAAGAACCAAAAAATTTTTTATTGCTTCTTATCTCATTTCATTGGCACAATACACTCACGAAATCCTTGAGGTTCTGAGTACTACCAACTCAGGCTGAAGATTTCGAAAGTCTGGCATATGACTTCGCTTCTAAACCCAAAAGCGAAAGAGCCCAACCTCTATGACGAAGGTTTTTATTCCTATCTTCTTGGTACTCACGAAACGTCTGAAGTGACCGTTTGACAACATGGTGCGACTTTCAAGGGTACTTTATCTGACATGGCGCTAATAACGGCTAGTGGTGCAAGTTTCAAGGAGAGACGTGGCTAGTGATTTGACTAAATCGTTTGGTATTCAAATGAGGATACGTATAAAAGGAAATTAGTTTATCATTAACTCTTTACACGTTCAAAATTCTCTGAGACAATTTAATCCCTAATTTCTCTCTGTTCTTCAACACTTTCAAAACCCTAATCAATGGCTTCTGCTCAAACTAATACCACCGACGATGCTTCATCTCAGCCAATCATGAAGCTTCAGAGCACTAATTACCAAGTTGAAGATGATGTTTCCGTGTATACAGATGAACTCCAGATATTAACTGTCGCTCTCAAACACTCAGGCTTGTCAACTGCGATGTTCAACTATTTCGATGTTCCTATGTCCTGGTTGTCAATGGCGGGTTCCACTGCGACTTATAGCAAGGCCATGGATGTCGTTACCTTCAATATGGTAAATGACAAGAAGATTCGCCTCACCAAGAAGTTGTTCACTTAAATTCTTGAAATCCCTAATTCTCCGCCATTCTACAAGGTTACAAATGCTCAGGTCATTCATATGTTCAATGAGATGGGACATCAACCACCTCTTACCAAGATCAGTGACTTCAAGAAATCATGTCTGCCCTGTATCTGGAACTTTCACTTTCGCATTTACCTTCGATGCTTAACTGGCCGAAGTGTAGGGCTTGACAAGGATTGTTTGGAAGTGTATCTGTCACACCCCCAGACCAGAACGGCGGAGACGTCCGGAGGTGGGTGACGTCATTGTGTAGTATCATAACAATTGAATATAAATGAAACATAGCAAACCCATCATACATTGAGATAACAAACATACGTTGTTTTACATCTTGTTTATGTTCTTGAATTACACAAAAGAGACAATATTGAGTAAATTCCAAACTACATCAAAATAATCTTGAATCCGCATTCCACTAACCTGCTTACTGATTTCCTGAGAATACAAGTCGTTTGAAAAGCGCCAACATAAAATATGTTGGTGAGTTCATAAGCATTTTATATAAAAATCTGTGATAGTTGGAAAACCAGAAAATCCCATATTTTCTTATCAAAATAGTTGTAAGTCTTGTTTCCAATCAAGTATAGTTGCATGTGTGTTTTAGTTTATCGTTTTCGAAATTGTATAAAATCGTTTTCCCCAGAAAATCCCATATTTTCTGATGTATAAAATAGTAGTCTTAAAACCCTAAGACTTGTGTGGTAAAAGCTTCGTTTAACGTATCCAAACAATAGTTGTTTATAATCGAAAGGTGTAACCTACGGGGTGTCAACCTCGTATAGATCTATACACAAATTCCCGCTCTCCCTCCAGAAGACTCTAGTTATAACTCTTACAGGACTTTAAACGTACACTAATATATATATATATATATATATATATATATATATATATATATATATATATATATATATATATATATATATATAGGTACAGTGTAGATGCGTCTGACTAGAATACTAACAGGTGTTTGTGCAAAATCGTTGTAATCTGTTATTTATTAAATAAATAACAATAGTTGTACTCGTTGACTAGATATTTCATTTTCGTTTATTGAAAATAATCCCTTTTGAATCAGACTTGTCAATAATGACCCAATATTTTCGATGTTGGCAAAAATGGTCCTTCATTTTATAAATTATCAAATAAGACTCATTTGTCAAAAGGTGTCACAGGTGGTTCAAAACTATGTGAATTGTTGAAAATGGCCCATTTCTCCTAAAATACTGGTTTTAAACAATTTTTGAAGCAAATCCTTGTGGTTTTTGTCATAACAGTTTGTGACTTATACTTTGAAACATACTAGTTCTTGTTTCTATACATAATTTGTAAAATATGGTTCAAACTCTTGAGGCTTGCTCAAGATTTCGAGTTCTTGAACTAATTCGTATGGAGTTTTTATAACTTTAACACACATAACTTAACATACATGCATAACAAACAAATATATCAAGATTTAAACAAGGCTTTGACTTGTATCCTTCCCCAAAAACAATAAAAACTCAAAAATAGGGGTATGAAGCTCACCTTGAGTTGATTGATGAGTTGATTGAAGTGATGGGGTGAAGATCTCAAGCCTACACTCTTGGATGAGTTGAGGAACTTCCTTGGAAGGAATGTTCTCCTAAGAGTTTTTATCACATATCATTATGGGTGATATAATGTGAATTTATCTTGAAAATTATATAAAATACTAGATGAGTGGAATAACTTATTTAAAAACTCTAAGGAGAACTTGAGAAGTGAAGCCTTTAGCAAGATCCTTGCTCTTACTCTTGAGAGATGTATTAGAGAGAATATGAGAGAAGTGAGAGAAATGGTGGAGCTTTTTGGAAGGAAATCATCCAAATATAGGGAGTAGGAAATTTTTATGTGATATTTACTTGGGAATTCGTTGGTAAATTTCATGGATATATGTTGAATATTGAAATGCATAGGAAAATGGGGAATATCATCTAATCAACAAAGTCAACACTCTTATCCTTATCTTATTCACATCTTATGATTTAAAATAATACCTTTAGAAATATTAAATATTATTTTATGTAAATATGTTTTAAATATTCAAATTTGGCATAAAATTGGGGTTTAAGGGGGTCTAAGTTATGAAAAATACGAGTTTGATGGGATTCCCGACGTCAAACTCTCTTAAAATGATGAAATGGTCCGAAATGGTCTAAAATCCGGAGTGGAGTTCGGATTTGCGAGTGTTCCAGAGGTGGTCAGGAGGTTCCGGAGTCAAATGCGAAGTCAGCAGGTCCGGACCAAAGGTGCGATGTCAGGCTACGAGTTCCGAAGTGGGTCAACAACTGTTCCGAGAATGCGAGGCTTCCGGAGTCGATTCCTTACGAGATGCGAGATCTTTTGGAGCTGCGAGGACTTCCGAAGCGAGATTGTCCGGAAAAATTCAAAAGTTTCGGATGCGAATTTGTTCGGATGAGAGGGTATTCCAGAGTCAGGAGGCTCCTAGGTGCGAAAATGTCCAGTTCTTGAGATGGTCTTAGGTCAGGAGAAGTTACGAAATGGTAAGAGAGGGTTCCGGACCAAGAGGAGAGGCTCCGAGAATGAATAGTGTATTCTTGAATGGGTTTGTTCTTTTGAGCTTCCGTTTTGAGTTGGTTTCGACTAAGGGCGATACATAGAGAGATTTGAGATACATATAGAGATTTGGGAGAGATTTGAGATACATAGAGAGATTTGGGAGAGATTTGAGATATATAGAGAGATTTAGGAGACATTTGAGATACATAGAGAGATTTATATGCCTTGTATTATAACAATACATGGTTCATTAGGAACCATAGTGTAAACTTTAACGTGTTAGTACAAGTCTTACAATAGTTAATGTTTACATGAGGACAAACATTTCTAGCTAAAAATGCTAGCTGTGACATCATCCCCCCATTAGAGGGAATTTCATCCCGAAATTCTTTTAAAAGGTAGGACCATGAATGAGAGAATAAGTGAGGGTACTTCTGCTTCATCTGGTCTTCGCGTTCCCAAGTGAATTCCGGTCCACGCTTAGCGTTCCATCGAACCTTCACAATCGGAATGCGACTCTCTTTCGTGCGCTTCACTTCCCTATCTATTATCTCGACTGGTTCTTCGACGAATAGGAGGTTCTCGTTTGTCTCGATCTCTTTTAGAGGAATGACAAGGGTTTCATCTGTTAAGCACTTTTTCAAATTTGATACGTGGAACACAGGGTGTACGTTGCTGAGCTCCGAAGGTAGCTGCAGCTTATAGGCCACCAGACCAATTCGGGGAAGAATCTCGAATGGTCCAATGTATCGCGGGTTTAACTTTCCTCGTTTCCCAAAACGGATCATCCCTTTCCAGGGAGAGACCTTTAATAGCACTCGATCTCCGACTTGAAACTCCAGAGGTTTTCGTCGTTTGTCAGCGTAACTCTTTTGTCTGTCACGCTCTGCTTGCAGTCAGGATTTGATTTGGATTATCTTCTCTGTAGTTTCTCGAATGATTTCTGGTCTAGTAAGGGTGCTGCTCGGTGATTGCCCTTTTGCCAGCTGGGTGTCACCCACTTCAGCCCAACAAAGAGGCGATATGCACTTCCGGCCATACAAGGCCTCAAAGGGAGCGACTCCTATGCTCGTGTGGTAACTGTTGTTATATGAAAATTCAACTAGGGGCAGGTGGGTCTCCCAGGCTTTGCCTAAATCTATTACACATGATCGGAGCATATCTTCTAGAGTCTGAATAGTTCGCTCGCTTTGGCCATCAGTCTGAGGGTGGTAGGCAGTGCTCATATCCAGTTAGGTTCCTAATGCTTTCTGGAGCGACGGCCAAAAATGAGAGGTGAATCTACTATCTCGATCTGAGATAATAGATATGGGGACTCCATGAAGTCTCACCACCTCTTTCAGGTATATTCGCGTTAATCTTTCCATCTTGTACATCTCCTTTATTTGCAGGAAATGGGCGGATTTTGTTAATCGGTCAACGATCACCCAGATAGCATCCAGACCGTCTTCTGTCTTGGGTAATTTTGTTATAAAATCCATTGTTATTCTCTCCCATTTCCACTCGGGTATTTCGGGTTGTTGAAGTAGACCCGAGGGCTTCTGATATTCCACTTTAACTGGCACAAGTGAGACACTTTCCTACATAAGTGGCAATCTTCGCTTTCATATTCGGTAACCAATAATGTTGTTTGATATCCAGGTACATCTTATCGGAACCCGGATGGATAGAGTACCTCGTCTTGTGAGCCTCATTCATTATCACATCACGAAACCCACCAAACCTCAGTGTCCAGATTCGGTCCATAAGATAATAGGCTCCGTCTTCTTTGACCGTCAGATTCTTTTCCATTCCGCGCAATGCCTCATTGGCGACGTTTTCTGGTTTCAAGGCTTTCTACTAAGCCTCCTTTATTTGTGAGGATAGGTGGGAATGGACGGTCATTGTTAGCGTCTTTACTCGGTGGCCCAAGTACTCCTTTCGGCTTAAGGCATCGGCTACCACATTTGCTTTGCCTGGGTGGTACTTGATTTCGCACTCATAGTCGTTTAGCAGTTTGACCCATCTCCGTTGTCTCATGTTCAATTCCTTTTGATTCAGAATGTGCTGGAGGCTCTTGTGGTGTGTGAAAATGGTGCACTTTGTACCATATAGGTAGTGCCTCAAAATCTTTAAGGCGAAGACCACAACTCCCAGCTTGAGATCGTAGGTTGTGTAGTTTACTTCATGGGTATTTAGTTGCCTAGATGCGTAAGCTATCACCTTTCCATGATGCATAAGCACACAGCCTAACCCTTGATTAGAAGCATCGCAGTATACTATGATGTCTTCCGTTCCCTCTGGAAAAGACAGCACTGGGGCACTGCAGAGGGCTTGTTTCAGGTTTTGGAAGGCAGCTTCTTGTTTTTCATTCCAATGGAACGATACGCCCTTCTGGGTGAGAGTGGTGAGAGGCTTGGCGATTTTGGAAATATTCTGGATGAACCTTCGGTAATAACCAGCAAGGACAAAAAATTGCCGGATTTCGATTGGGGTTCTTGGTGTTGCCCAGACCTCAATTGCTTTGATCTTGTTAGGTTCCACATGTATTCCATTTTCACTAACTGCATGTCCCAAAAATTCCACTCTACGAATCCAGAACTCGCATTTGGAGAACTTTGCGTAAAGATTCTCCGCTCTCAATGTTCCCAAAATCTGTGGTAAGGGCTGGCTGTGCTCTTCCTTACTTTTAGAGTAAACGAGTATATCATCGATGAAAACAATCACGAAGTTGTGGAGAAACGGCCGACAGACTCTGTTCATCAGGTCCATCAAGGTTGCGGGTGCATTTGTGAGACCAAAAGGCATGACTACGAATTCGAAATGCCCATAACGGGTTCGGAAAGCAGTCTTTGGAAAATCCTCCTCTCGGACCCTTATTTGGTGGTATCTGGACCTTAGATCTATCTTGGAGAAGTAGCTGGCTCCTTCGACCTGGTCGAATAGATCATCAATTCGATGGACTAGGTATCGATTCTTGACAGTAAGCTTGTTTAACTCCCGATTATCGATGCACATTCTGAAAGATCTGTCTTTCTTTTTGACAACCAGGATTGGAGCTCCCTAGAGTGAAAAGCTCGGCCTGATGAATCTTTTGTCGAGAAGTTCACTCAGTTGGCTAGATAACTCTTGCATCTCGGCAGGAGCTAACCTGTAGGGTGATTTGGCGATTGGAGTGGCTCCAGGTACAAGATCGATTCGGAACTCGACTTGACGCTCGGGGGGTATTCCTGGCAAATCCTTGGGAAATACGTCGGGAAAGTCACGTACTTCAGTAATATCGTTAATGTTTTTCTCCTCCTTTGCTTTATCCACAACATTAGCAAGAAAGGCGTGATTCTTTTTATGCAATCACTTTTGTGCTTGGATGCAAGAAATGAGTCGGAGGTTTGTGTCGGGTTTATCGCCATAAACTATTAGAGTTTCGTTGTTGGGTAGATGAAGGCGAACGGCCTTCTCGTGACACATCATTTCAGCATGGTGGGGGCTTAACCAATCCATTCCAACAATCACATCAAAGCTCCTAATATTAACAGGCATCAAATCTATTGGAAATGAGTGATTATTTAATGTTAGTGTGCACCCTACCTAGATATCATTGGTTGATTCTGTTTTACCATTGGCCATTTTGACCGTAAAAGTTTCGTTTAATTTGTGGGGATTTTGATTGGGTAGGTGTTTGAATCCGTGACTTACGAAGCTTCGCTCAGCACCACTATCAAATAAAATGCACGCATAAGAGTTGTTGTGGGGAAACGTACCAGCCACCACAGTTTGATCTTGCACCGCCTCTCCATACCCCATGGCTAGGACCCTTCTTGCATTCTGATTGTTGTTCTTGGGTCAGTTGCGTTTAAAATGGCTGGTTTCTCTGCATCCGTAACACGCACGGCTGGCTACGGCACTGTTGTCATTAGGCTGATTATTTTGTTGTGGGGGCATCTTGCAATATCGGAGAGTGTGTCCTTTTCGATTGCAGTTGGTGCATTGGAAGTCCTTGCATGCCCCGAAGTGGTGGTAATTACACTTGTCACAATTAGGATTGGAACCCGCGTATGACTTGGCTGGCACTGTTGTGGTTGAGGTTGGGGCGGGTGGAGCTGGTGCGACTGGAGCGGTAGCAGAATGGACTGCTACTATCTGTGATTTCTTGGACGACCCTGAATTCTGTCGCCCTTTACGCTTGTTCTCCCAGTTCTTCTTGTTCCCTCCTTCTTGTTTGCTTTCTCCATGGGTCACTTTGGTATTCTTCTTGTCGCTGTGATCATAAAGCTTCTTGGCTAGGCGCTTTGCACTGTCATAGGTCTCGGGTTTGGAGGCAATCACATTACCTTGAATGGGAGGTGTCAATCCCCAGATGAATCGTTCGATTTTCTTTCCCTCGGACGTAGTCATACCAGGACACAAAAGAGCTAGTTCACTAAACCTCGAGATGTACGCGTCAATGTCCGAGTTCTGTACCGTAAGGTTCCACAATTCTTGCTCGAGTTTTTGTACCTCCCCTCGGGGACAGTACTCGGCAATTAGCATTTCCTTGAGTTCTTCCCAGGACATGGCGTTTGCAATGGGGAGTGTCATGGAGTCAATGTGACCGTTCCACCATGACAATGCCTGGTCGATGAATGTGCAAGCCGCAAATTTTACTTTACTCCCTTCCAGACATTCACATATTTCAAATACCGACTCAACCTTTTCGATCCATCGTTTTAAGGCCATGACTCCTCCAGTCTCGTTGAAAGTAAGGGGTCTTGAATTGGAAAAGTCCTTGTAGGTACATACCTTTAGAGGCCCTTGATTCATCCCTTGGTGGGAGCTTCCTGTCCCTTGGCCATTTCCACCACCATTATTTCCGTTTTGAATGTGAGCTAGAGCCGCTGTCACTGCAGCTGAAACTGCCGCTTGGAAGGTCGCATAGTTCGTCTCTGGCGGGGGCGGCGGTGGTGGTGCTGTGTTGCTATTCCTATAGATCAGTCTCATCGGCATCTTTCTGTCACGGAACAGAAGGACAATGAATATCCAATGTATTTTTGTTTCACGATTTCTTGATTATAGAATAATGTCGGTGATTTGGTTGTACATAAGCAAGTGTGTGCATAAAATCAACATGCAATAATAGTAATAGAGCACATATCAGGTAGCACATCATGAAAAAATATATAGTCGTTTTCATTGATGATAATCTTTTGAGTACATGAAAATTCGCCTACATAAGGCATACAATACATGAAGTGAAATAAATTCCGATAGAGTAACGACTCCATGAGCAGTGAAATCACATAATCATGTAGTTGATAGTACATAGAGTAGTGCATCGAGGAAAATCATAACGGTAGCGAGTAAACGGGTACTAGTTGCGACGAGTAGGGTCTGGTGGTGCTGACGACGAGGTAGATGCGCCCTGAAATCTAGCCAGGTGGTGCTCGGCGGCCCGAAGCCGGGCTTCCAATGCTGTCTGGCGCGCCTGGTAGTCCCTGACTACCTCATGTTTCATGCTCTCCGCGCGCTCAACGGCGGCACTCAGGGCCACCATTTGGCTGGCGATTGCCTGTGTCTGCTCGCCAATGTCGCGTGTCTTCCTTACGATCACAGGCAGGGCTCGGTGTGTAGGTACACTGTTACTTAAGTCGTAGTAGTCCCGGTTCATACCAAATGGAGGTCGTACCCCTTGTTGACGACTCCACCTCCAGATCTCGTGCTCCCATGGGGGCGTAGGACCATTGGGGCCCATCCTGTATGGGGGCACCCTTGGCATGTAGGGCAGATTGATGACTTCAGACTTAGCTTCTGAATCATCTGCATCGCTTCCATCATCCTCCTCCTCATCTGAGTCAGCTACCGGTTCGGCCGGTCCTCCTATAGGCTCTTCCTCTGGCTCCAACCATCCATCATTTCCCTGGTTGGGGAAATAGGGATCTCCTGGATGGTGGAATCCGGCCATAGTGTCTGCACGAGGGGTGAGAAACATGTAACGAGAGTATGTGTAAATAGGTTCCAAAATAATCCTATAGTATTTTAATTGTTTAGGTTTGGCTCATAAAACTTTTGGATAACGAGTTGGGAAGTTTTAGACTTGTTGCAACACCACTACCACTCCCAAACACATGCAGGTCATATCTCAAATAAATGTAATTGATCATGCTATATTTATCCCAGATATGATGACATAACTGTCCAGGTTTGATTGTAGTGTTCAACCCTTAATTTCTTTTGTTTTGTTCTTGTTATGACATAGTCCTAGCAAGTATGTATACTTTTATTAAATACTTATATCTTTAAAGTATACTTTTAGTTAGTATGATATAGTCCCATTGTATTTATAGTTGTATATCTTGTATGGCTAGATATACTAGTTCACTATAAACAATGCTCTGATACCAATCTGTCACACCCCAGACCAGAACGGCGGAAACGTCCAGAGGTGGGTGACGTCATTGTATAGTATCATAACAATTGAATATAAATGAAACATAGCAAACCTAAACATCATACATTGAGATAACAAACTTACGTTGTTTTACATCTTGTTTATGTTCTTGAATTACACAAAAGAGACAATATTGAGTAAATTCCAAACTACATCAAAATAATCTTGAATCCGCATTCCACTAACCTGCTTACTGATTTCCTGAGAATACAAGTCGTTTGAAAAGCGTCAACATAAAATATGTCGGTGAGTTCATAAGCATTTTGTATAAAAATATGTGTAAATAGGTTCCAAAATAATCCTATAGTATTTTAATTGTTTAGGTTTGGCTCATAAAACTTTTGGATAACGAGTTGGGAAGTTTTAGACTTGTTGCAACACCACTACCACTCCCAAACACATGCAGGTCATATCTCAAATAAATGTAATTGATCATGCTATATTTATCCCAGATATGATGACATAACTGTCCAGGTTTGATTGTAGTGTTCAACCCTTAATTTCTTTTGTTTTGTTCTTGTTATGACATAGTCCTAGCAAGTATGTATACTTTTATTAAATACTTCTATCTTTAAAGTATACTTTTAGTTAGTATGATATAGTCCCATTGTATTTATAGTTGTATATCTTGTATGGCTAGATATACTAGTTCACTATAAACAATGCTCTGATACCAATCTGTCACACCCCAGACCAGAACGGCGGAAACGTCCAGAGGTGGGTGACGTCATTGTATAGTATCATAACAATTGAATATAAATGAAACATAGCAAACCTAAACATCATACATTGAGATAACAAACTTACGTTGTTTTACATCTTGTTTATGTTCTTGAATTACACAAAAGAGACAATATTGAGTAAATTCCAAACTACATCAAAATAATCTTGAATCCGCATTCCACTAACCTGCTTACTGATTTCCTGAGAATACAAGTCGTTTGAAAAGCGTCAACATAAAATATGTCGGTGAGTTCATAAGCATTTTGTATAAAAATCTGTGATAGTTGGAAAACCAGAAAATACCATATTTTCTTATCAAAATAGTTGTAAGTCTTGTTTCCAATCAAGTATAGTTGCATGTGTGTTTTAGTTTATCGTTTTCAAAATCGTATAAAATCGTTTTCCCCAGAAAATCACATATTTTCTGATGTATAAAATAGTAGTCTTAAAACCCTAAGACTTGTGTGGTAAAAGCTTCATTTAATGTATCCAAACAATAGTTGTTTATAATCGAATTAACTTGTCTAAAGTTCTAAATAATAACTGTTATATTCTAAGTGAGTCGTGATAACCATACTAATATGACGGAGTGCCTGTCCTGACGTTCTTCAGGCATCGGTTACCTTTAAGACATTTGTCACCCTAGACTGGCCGATCTAGCTGTAGCGAACAACGAAGGTGCGGGGTGTCAACCCCGTATAGATCTATACACAAATTTCCGCTCACCCTCCAGGAGACTCTAGTTATAACTCTTACAGGACTTTAAACGTACAATAATATATATATATATATATATATACATATATATATATATACATATATATATATATATATATATATATATATATAGGTACAGTGAAGATGCGTCTGACTAGAATACTAACAGGTGTTTGTACAAAATCGTTGTAATCCGTTATTTATTAAATAAATAACAATAGTTGTACTCGGTGACTAGATATTTCATTTTCGTTTATTGAAAATAATCCCTTTTGAATCAGGCTTGTCAAAAATGACCCAATATTTTCGATGTTGGCAAAAATGGTCCTTCATTTTATAAATTATCAAATAAGACTCATATTTGTCAAAAGGTGTCACAGGTGGTTAAAAACTATGTGAATTGTTGAAAATGGCCCATTTCTTCTCAAATACTCGTTTAAGGAATTTTTGAAGCAAATCATTGTGGTTTTTGTCATACAATTTGTGACTTATACTTTGTAACATACTAGTTCTTGTTTCTATACATAATTTGTAAAATATGGTTCAAACTCTTGAGGCTTGCTCAAGATTTCGAGTTCTTGAACTAATTCGTATGGAGTTTATATAACTTTAACATACATAACTTAGCATACATGCATAACAAACAAATATATCAAGATTTAAACAAGGCTTTGACTTGTATCCTCCCCCAAAAACAATAAAAACTCAAAAATAGGGGTATGAAGCTCACATTGAGTTGGTTGATGAGTTGATTGGAGTGATGGGGTGAAGATCCCAAGCCTAAACTCTTCGATGAGTTGAGGAACTTCCTTGGACAAAATGTTGTCCTAAGAGTTTTTCTCACATATCATTATGGGTGAAATAATGTGAATTTATCTTGAAAATTATATAAAATACTAGATGAGTGGAATAACTTACTTAAAAACTCTAAGTAGAACTTGAGAAGTTAAGCCTTTAGCAAGATCCTTGCTCTTACTCTTGAGAGAAGTATTAGAGAGAATATGAGAGAAGTGAGAGAAATGGTGGAGCTTTTTGGAAGGAAATCATCCAATATAGGGAGTAGGAAATTTTGATGTGATATTTACTGGGGAATCCGTTGGTTAATTTCGTGGATATATGTTGAATATTAAAATGCATGGGAAAATAGGGAATAGCATCTAATCAACAAAGTTAACACTCTTATCCTTATCTTAATCACATCTTATGATTTAAAACAATACCTTTAGAAATCATAAATATTATTTTATGTAAATATGTTTTAAATATTCAAATTTGGCATAAAATAGGGGTTTAAGGGGTCTAAGTTATGAAAAATACGAGTTTCGTGGGATAACCGACGTCAAACTCTCTTAAAATGAGGAAACGGTCCGAAATGTTCTAAAATCCGGAGTGCAGTTCGGATTTGCGAGGGTTCCAGAGGTGGTCAGGAGGTTCCAGAGTCAAATGCGAAAGCCAACAGGTCCGTACCGAAGGTGCGAAGTTAGGCTACGAGTTCCGAAGTGGCTCAACAACTGTTCCAAGAATGCGAGGTTTCCGGAGTCGATTCCTTGCGAGATGCGAGTTCTTCCGGAGCAGCGAGGACTTCCAAAGCGAGATTGTCTGGAGCAATTCAAAAATTTTGAATGTGAATTTGTCCGGATGAGATGGTATTCCGGAGTCAGGAGGCTCCTAGGTGTGAAATTGTCCGGTTCTTGAGATGGTCCAAGGTCAGGAGAAGTTCATAAATGGCAAGAGAGGGTTCTGGACCAAGAGGAGAGGCTCCGAGAATAAATAGTGTATTCTGGAATGGGCTTGTTCTTTTGAGTTTTCTCCTTCCGTTTTGAGTTGGTTTCGACTAAGGGAGATACATAGAGAGATTTGAGATACATAGAGAGATTTGGGAGTGATTTGAGATACATAGAGAGATTTGAGATACTTAGAGAGATTTGAGATACATAGTGAGATTTGGGAGAGATTTGAGATACATAGAGAGATTTGAGAGAGATTTATATGCCTTGTAATATAACAATACATGGTTCATTAGGAACCATAGTGTAAACTTTAACGTGTCAGTACAAGTCATACAATAGTTGATATTTACATGAGGACAGGATTTTCTAGCTAAAAATGCTAGCTGTGACAGTATGCTATGGTGGCTGGCATATACTATGATCTGAATGTTGATTATGCTTCGCAGATGTAGAAGGAGTTTCTTAAAAGCGTCGAAAACACGAATGTGGTTCAAGGGATATCGTGTGCTCGGTATTGGAGTTTGATCATACGTTATGCTTATAAGAAGGAAGGAATTCAAGTTCCAGTTGATGAACCCAAAGGATAATTCTTGAAGTATTATTTTCCAAAGACAGTTGAAGATGATGTAGAGGTATTTCCAAATATTTCAAGAATTCTGGATGCTATGCTCCAAAAGATAGATCCGTCGAATCCTATTTTGGTGGCGTATTTGCAGAAGATTAATCCTTTAATGGAAACTGGAGTTCTTTTATCAAAAAGTGATGAGGGGTCTTCCAAGAAATCCAAGAAGTAAACGAAGGAAACTGAAGAAATTCCTTTGAAATAAAGTCCTAAGAAGATCTTGGCTAAATCACCAAAGAAGCGTGTTGTTAATAAAGAAAAAGTTTCAGAGAAAGTGGTCAAGCAAATTGAAGTGACTACAACTGGTTCTTCGAAGGAATTAATACCTTCGAAATCAGGGGTGTTTAAAAGATTGAGGAAGTTGTCACACAAGTCCAAAGTATTTTCTGATGATCACTATCCTTTAGTTTGAAAAGCACAATTGAATAGGAAAGGAATTATTGCTCGAGAAATCCCAACACCAGTTTCACCATCCTCAAAGAAAAGAAGACCTGAAGATGTTGCAAAACATATAGCTGATAAGAGAAAGAACAGAAAGTTGGTCACTTACGAAGAGTCATCAGACAGTGAGATTGTCCCAGAAACACCCTTGGGAGCAAAATCACCAATCCAAACACCTAAAACCGTTCCACCCAAAGTTTTGGTAACTAAGTCATTTACTGAGGAGGTTCCAACTTCAGGCATTCTTGTAAACGTATCTGATACGCGTGCAAATGTTAACATGGGTAAGGGTGTCATGAAGTCAGTTACTTCTCAAGGTATAATCACTTCGTCTACTGTCGAAACCACTTCTGTCATTAACAGTTCACTTCCACCATTTATTTCGAAAGTTCTAACCACCACAACTTCACCCACTTTCAAAAACATCTTACAACAACCCTTCACTACCTTGTTCACATCACAATCCGCTGATCCACCAAAGCCTCATTCCGATGATGAAACTGATGGAGGAGGTTTCGAAGGAACACTTGCAGACTTAGAATTTGATTCTGAGGAAGAAAACATTCCAGATCATATGCTAATGTCTGGAAAAACACTTCAAGATATTTAATCGAAAGCTCAACTCTATTCTTCAATCCCAAGCTGACTCAGGGGCAAAACATTCAGTTTCCAGTATAAAGGTAGATGTAATGCTCAAGGCACAGGAGATACGTCTTCAAAATAAGATGGATGTCATGGATAAAAACAATGAGCTCAGAGTCACAGCTCAAGCTGACTCATTTAATCATGAAATCAAAGAGCTTAGGACGGTAGCAAAAGAACGACATGTTCTATTTGTTAAGGATGTCAAGACTGTGCGAGAGGATGTGAATCGCAAGCTTGAGGAAATGAAGGTTGATGTTTCGAAAGAAATCAAAGAGTTGAATACTAATTATTCTTCTCTTCATTCGAAACTTGATATCATTGCTGGTGCTGTTACCAAAGTTGTGGAATACTATCAGTCATTAATTTCTAAGCATGACGCAAAGGCGAGTGGAGATGTTCTGAGTTTCGAAAAGATAGGCGTCTTACTTGGAGAATTGAAGGAAATTGTGACAGAAATTTAATTCTCTTTAACTCGTTCGAAAAGATAGGCGTCTTACTTCTGCTTTAACTCCTAAGTTTTAAACTCAGAAATTTAATTCTCTTGAAGCAGCAATAATGAAAGCAGTAGCTCCTCTATCAAAATTTGGAAATATCTTACCAACTGGTGCCCCACCTGTTGTCACAGGGGTGTAAGGGGGAGAAACGGAGTTGGTTGGTATGGAAGGGAAAGTAAGCAAAGGAGGAGAGGAGAAAGCAAAAACAGTTGGCAAGGTGATTTCAACTCAAATTCCAATTCCCATTGTTCTGAAAGTTACTACAGTGATGGCAACGAAAACAACGACAAGACCTATTCAGAAGGGGATTCTTATTGGTTTGGAAGGTATTGGAGTGAGTTCAACTTTAACGAAACAAAAAAAAAACTGAAGCTGATCGAGGAAAGGGAAAGGTAATTGTTGATGAAACGTCGAAAGATGAGAAGAAAGCAGAAATTGAAGCTGAAATGGAAAAGCAAAGACAGATACAAAGTATTCTGAGGCTTCGCGAAAATGATCCACCAACAATGGATAAAGGCGATCCAAAGAAACTTCACAGCTATGAAAATATCGAAGCCAGAGTGTCATACAACCACATGTATGCATTCGACAAGAAGCTAAGAAGAAGCTATTCTATCGAAAATACTGATATGAATCAGCTTGATTTTCCAATAAATGAAATGATGTTCATCGCAGCACAATACAAAATCATTGAGAAGTTTCAGAATGAAGATGATTTTCTTCATATGAAATTAAGGTTTCATGTTGTGGTTGGAAAAGATCAGGAGGAGGTATGGTCCCTTATCAAGATAATTCAAGTGATAAGCGTGACAAAAGATGTTATGTTCGAGAACATGATCCAAAATTTCCGGTATCATGTTGTAAGGGCGAACAATGTAACATGTGATTTTACTGTAGCTGATTTTCCACTGATGAACTTGAATGATCTTATTCAAGTTGCATTAATTCTTAAGGATATGGATGCTTTGAAACTTCAAGGAACAAGCAAGGAAATTTTGAGACTTGGGCTTGGTCACATCAAAAATTTCATAGACAGTTACTATGATTGTCTAGCCTTGACCGATATAGAGCTATCTACTGCATTGAGAAAAGAAGTAAAAGTGGATATAGAAGTTGTGAAGTCTCAAGCTGAACTTACGAAGTTTGCTGATGGAGAAATTTGTTTCAAGCTTCCGAAGTGGATATAGAAGTTGTGAAGTCTCAAGCTGAACTTACGAAGTTTGCTGAACAATGGGGTTAGTCTTTTCGGGAAAAGACATGAAAGGAAAAGCGAAGAGATTTTTATTTCAAGCTTCCGAAGTTGAAAGGTATGTAACAACTCAGTATACGAACTTTATTGTACGTATGAACAACTGTAAAAAGAACAACAAAGGAGATAAAGCTGAATTGAAGAAGGTGATGAGCTAGTACACCGAAATTCGAAGGAAGATGCATTTTGCTGCGTAAATTCTCACAAAGAAAACTAGCCAAGGTATAAGCTTTATACCTGAAAATGATGCACAAAGGTGGGAGGTTTCTGGATCTCTAAGCTTGATGGCACCTTCTTCTTCTTCTTTAACTACAAGAGCCAGGAATCATTTAAAACTTGCAAAATTACACTCACAAGACACACACACACACGAAATTAGGGTTTTAAAGAGGGTTAGAGGCTGATAAGAGTGGCTAGAAATGAGACCGTCATCTCTCTCTCTCTGTACAAGGTGACCTCCGCGATCCTGCATGGTACATGAGTACGTTGCACTTACTCATGCGTACTGACTTGCCAACTTTTCACATTAAGGGACTAATTTTGACATAAGTAAAGATTCAATAATGATAATTGTACCTTATTTCGGGATGTTACACAAATAAAGAGAGATAATGATGTTGACAGAGTCTTTTGGAAACTCAATCTTGTACTCAACGAAGGTTTCGTCTTGGAAACTTGAGCCACATACGTCCGCAACTTCATCATTGTCGGCGACGAACAAATCTGAATTTAAGCCGAAGACGGAGGTTTCGTCATCGTCGAAAAATCAAGCCAAAGGTGGAGGCAACGATCCTAGATCTGAATTCCAGCGGCAAAATGGGTGAAACAAGTGAAGTCGGTACTGAAAAATGCTAGGTTTCTGGTAGGAGGTGGTGGTCCGACTGACGGTTATGGTCTGACTGGCGGTGGTGGTCTGACACCTTTGAAGAGAGAGAGAGAGAGAGAGAGAGAGAGAGAGAGAGAGAGAGAGATGAAGTTAGTGTGTTAAAGGTGGGGGTTGGGTTGGGTCAGTTAGGTATGGTGGTTTCTTTTTATTTTTTTTTAATAAGGAAAATGTTAAAGTAAATAAAAGAAAATTAAAAGAGAAATAAATAAGGGCATATTTTTCATTTTTAAAAAAATAAAAATAAATTTGATCAAACTCGTAACAAAATCAAAATTTTGTAGCGGTGGTGCAAGTCCAAATTTTTTTTGGATCAAAGTGATAATTTTTGACAAACCACCGGGATCATTATTGAGATTTTGACTTTACTGAATAATAAAAGTCCATTTATAAATGTGACTTGAAATGATTTAGAAACTATACCATGTTAACCATCCACCACTTGGAGGAAAGACACGTTTCTAATCCATATGATACCACTGGACTACAACTCTACAAGCCCTTTGATATAGTAGTTATACTAGATAGCTTTAACTAAACACTACTTCAAATGAGAAATATTATATTTTTATCGACATAACACCTAAAGAAAACTTGGTGTCTAATTTTTTTCTGAAGTAATTTACAAACTGAGAGTAAAATTATGCAATAAGTTTTTTTTAGTGACCCAAATATATTAAAAACTTAGCAAGGTGTTGGTCAAATAAGAGAATTACATTTTTTTCAACCGCATAATATAGAAAAAAATAGCAAGATGCCAGAACATTACAAAGTACAAGCATAAAATAAGCCCAAAATGGAGAACAAAACTAATCGTTCCAATTTAAAGAAAGAAGATTCGACATATGCTTAATCTAATTGTACGTTATGAGTTGAATCTCATATGTCGTCGGTTTTCACTTTATGATTTTAAAGATGAGAGAGTTCTAGGATTTTCAACTCAACTAAATAAATGCATAAACAAGAAATCTATTAAGCTTGCCTTTTTTTTTCTTACTTAACACCACTGAATTCAAGCTTGAGATTTAACAAGCAACACTAATAACAGGGGAAGGCAAGAGATTAATCCACGTCCAAAACCATTTACTAATTTGCCCAGAAAAGAAATAACCACAAAATTGATCATGTACATTCTCGTCCACAACATGATAAAAAGGGTATAACATAGAATTAAGTTGAAGACCTTCCTCAATCAAATTACATGCCACATGAACGCGGTTTAAGAACAATCTCCAAGCGAAACAATTGACTTTCAGCGGGATCCAACTCTCCCAATGAAAATTCAGACTGCTATTTTCGTCTTCTAAGTCAACAAATAACACATAGAATTAACAGAGAACATACAAGAATTGTCTGATTTCCACAACCATTTATCCACAACTGTGGAAAACTTAACCTCTTTCACTAACAAATTTAATCTATCTAACTCGTTTGACTCTTGACCTCTACGAGGCTGCCTCTTCCAAACCCAGTTGCATATGGAGTCATCCAAACCCCTAATTCTATCTCTCAACGTACAATTTTTGTTACTCTCTATTTTATACAACTCTGGGAAGGTTACTTTGAGAATCTCATCTTCAAACCATCTATCTTTCCAGAAGTATGTATGTAATGCCCGCAACTTCGGGATAGACAATTAAGATATAATAAGTGATAGTTATGATAATTTGAACCCTCGAATAGAGAGATCGCTAGTCTTGCGTGTCGCAGACTACATATTATAAGTATTTTTGGGAAATTATCCATAATTGATAAAACGACATTTTGATGGAAGGTTATTTAGGATAAATAATCTTAGCCAAAGTCGTAGTATGTGTAACAAGGATTCCGTAGATATAAGGAACAATCGAATCCGACTTCGTATGAAGAAGTTTTTCTTCTTCGAAGTTTCGCGATTAAACCGACACGTTTATGCACGTCGTAAATAGTGAATCGGATATAGGTTGATTGTTAACCTAAGTAATCTAAACGGAAGTCTTAATAATCATAAAACTGAGAGCATGCATATAGAGAATCTAAATCTGACTTCGTATGAGGAAGTTATGATATTTTGAAGTTTCAATGCAGTTATGTTAGCAAAAAAATTGAAATTTTAAACGTTTGATTTTTATCGAAAACAATCTAAACAAGAGTTTAATATCTCGTCAATAGGAGTCCATCGATGTAAAGATGGGCGAGAACGGATGTCGTATGAAAGAGGTATGATTTTTCCACGGACTTTAACAGTCTAAGCCTGTTAAAAATATAATTTTAAAAATAAAATGAGAAATAGTCAATGAAGTCTATATGACAGTTATATATCTTGTCGATAGCTACACGTAGATATAAAGAACGTAAAAAACAGAGTTCGTATGTAGAAGATATGAATTTTAGAAAATTCATCATTGATGCTCCGCGCAGGAGGCACGAGGCGCGATACTAGAAGCTAGCCGCATTGATCCATTACAATCCTTGTAACGTCCTAAAACTCAAAATCAAAACCAAAAATTATATTAAATGAACCATCAACCAAAAAACTTTTTGAAACCATAAATTACTTAGAGAATATCCATAAACATCCCAAAAGTACATTAGAGTCAAATAAGTTAAAAATCATGGTGTGTGCAATGTGATCATCCCGAGCTCTTCCCCTTCGAACCGGTTGTACCTGAAACATAAACTGAAAACCATAAACACAAAGCTTAGTGAGTTCCCCAAAATACCGCATACCATACATGTATGTCAGCTCAAGGTTGTATCGGGTCTATTTCACCCCCGGGTCTATTTCACCCCCGGGTATATTTGACCCCGAGTCTATTTCAACTCTTATGTCAGCCCCAGGTTGTACCGGGTCTATTTCACCCCCGAGTCTATTTCAACTCATATGTCAGCACAAGGCTCTACTGGGTCTATTTAACCTCCGGGTCTATTTCACCCCACATACATATAACAAATAGGCACACATTCATACAACACATACAACATTATTCACAAAGACTATGAGCATATACAATCCCTAGTGTCCTACAGTATAGTGAGCAAACTCATATACATATAACAAACAGGCACACATGGATACAACACATACAACATGTTTCACAAAGACTACAAGCATATACAATCCCTAGTGTCCTACAGTATAGTGAGCAAACTCACCTCAGTCTGCTGATAATCAAATAGATACTCAGGCTGTTGAACTAGAGAATCCCCATACTAATCAATGAAATAATACCTAATTAATAAATGGGTCACAAACCATAATCAGACTTTAATCAACTAATCTCGACTCCCAGTGTAAAAGAACATTTTAACCTTCCCTCAATTGGCCCAATAGTTGTGGCCTAAACTCAATGGCACAAGAAGCCCAATAATGGTCCAATTCCTAAAAGACACACAAGGCCTAATATGGGCCCAAATCCATAAAGGCCTAAGGCCTAACAATGGCCCAACACAAAAAACTGGTGGCCCAACAAGAGCCCAAAACCCTAGAGTCCAAAAGTGGCCCAAATGGCATCTGATGTGTACGCTTAGCGTACAAGCTGGGTATGCCCAACGTATAGTTTCGCGACCAAGGTCTTACGGGGTCTCAACCGCATACGCTCAGCGTACGCTGGAGTACGCCCCACGTATGCCCCCTTCAACCAAAACTTCATTTAATTTCTTTAGATCCAGACCTTGGGGGATGTTTTAAACAATAAAGTTACTTGTTGGATTAGTGTCTTAGTCCATAACTATTTTGGTATGTACTTGACCCGATGGTGCATGGTCCTTTTGGGTTGCCTTCACCAAAGCAACTTGATATGATGAATTATGGAGAGAGAGGGTTAATTATGATTTATTAATACATTATATGAATAATATATTAAAGGAGAAATCATATTGTTTAATTAATATTAGTCAATAATTAATTCAGAATTAATTTTGTGGCTAAAAGAGATTAATTAAACTTAAGGGACTAGAACTGTCAATTGTGTGATAGTTGAATATTCGGCTATTGGACTCCTTATTAGAGGAGTGGGCGAATTCTATGGGGAAACCCATTAGAAATCGTCCAAGGCTTCTAAAGGAGGAGTCAATGGGTTGCTTAGGGCCTAAACAATCAAATTAGGGTTTCCTTGTTAGATAACCCTAATAGCCTCACTATTTAAGCATCCCTAGGGCACCAAAAACGTGGCTAATTGATTCCTTAGGGTTTCTAGACGTTTTTGAGTGCCTCTTCTCTTTTCCTTCTTCATCCTCTTGCTCTTGGTGTTTGTGAGCCATTAGAGGAGTGACATTTATGACTCTAAGCTTTTCAGAAGCCAATTACAACAAGGAATAGATTGTTATTGCTACATAACAATCAAGGTAAGATCTAAACCCCATTATTATGTTTATATTGATTATCACATACTAGATCTAGGGTTTATGGCTTTGGACGATTATTGCATGTTCGTTAGACAAACTAGATCCAAAGCTTTAGGGTTTGCATGTACACCATAGGAATGTTGTAGTGCTCATAGCCCATCAGTGGTATCAGAACCTAGGCTGTTTGTATGATGAATTGATGCTTAATTGTTCATTGCTTGCTTGAAAAATCGAATTTTTTGGGTTCTGACTGGTAGACTCGCCGAGTCCATTCATGGACTCGACGAGTTGGACCTACTCGACGAGTTCCATTGTGGACTCGACGAGTCCAAGGGTCTGTCAGCCTAATTTCGCGATTTTCTTGCCTTTTTGGCTTGGGATAATTACCATAAACGCTTTTAATTAGTAAAATCCGATTTTTATTGATTTTGGGTGAATATCCTTACCAAAATAGTAGATAATTGCCAATTAATCAAATATTTGTTGCCTTATATGATAATGTATAATTATTTTAGTTATTTGGTGAATTTTCTTGCAAGTAATTAGAGTATGTCAAAATTAGCTAACCAAATTAATTGTTAATTGCCTTATTTGAATTGTTGATCAAGAATGTTCTTGATAAAGTTTGGAAAAGTTTCAATTTTTTGCACTTTAGTTTTATAGTCTAAATTTGAACCTTAAAAGTTTTAGTTTTGAAATTTAAATAGTTGAACCTTAATATTTTGAAAGGTTTCAAAACTTGCCCTCAAGTTTTGGAATTTAAATTTTTGATTAAAAGTTTAATTTTTGAAATTTTAAATTCAAAAACCCTAGTTTTGAAAAAGTTCAAATTACACCCTTATGGTTTTATTAAGTTAATTAAATGTATAATTAACAGAAAGTTAATAAATCCATAATAATATGGTTTATATTTAATTTAAATTAAAAGTGTAATTTATAAAATTAAACCACCTAGTATTTTAAAAGTGTAAAATACACCCTATACTATATATAACATTAAAAGTCTAATATTATATATGTATAACTTAAGCTGCTAGTCTTACCGTTAGTATGCCTCATTCACGAAGCTGGTCTATAAGGGGTGTTTAAGGAAATTGCCTATAATATGGCGATTGAATGGGTATCCACTCTTGCCCACCGCACTCTTGACTAGTGGAGGGTCGTTAGCCGAACGGGTAGGATAGGGAAACCCTCTCCTCATTAAAAGTATAATGAATGAAGTAACTAAATGTTTTTACTAAATTCCCAAATCTTAGTTACTTTAGGAAAAAGTGAAATCGATGCAATTCCATGGAATTAAACTTTGTACCCTTGTCGAGACAATTAGTGGAGTGTGTGTGGTTAACCGACACACTAAGTTGGGTTTGGCATTGGTTGCGAAGGGTGACTCGATGTTTGTCATAGATGAATGGAGCGTGTGTGGTTAACCGGCACGTCAATTAGGTGATTGTAACATTGAGGGCACCATGTACATTCGCATGGTTATTCACACCTTATTTGTGATCCTCGGCATCGCAGTCACAAATGAAGGGCATAATCGATATTAAACATGACATTGAAAAGTTCAATGAATCTCACCAGATCTAGGAGTTTCAATTCATTTAAAACGTAACCTTCTTTTCGTTTTTCATGGTGGAAATTGGTAAATCGTCATTTACCTACCTTCAAATGTTCTGCGAGTTGGATTACGGCATCCCTCTTCCAATTTGTAGGATATTGCGTTGGGTCCTAGCCTTAATATCTCATTTGGGTTTTTTATTAAGGACTCAATCAACTAAACTTGAATTTTCTCCCGTTTGATAGATGTCAAAGTCTGACAACTATGGTCTTCCTAAATCCGTTGGAAAAAGTTTTCCACGTGAAGATGATGTTCCACGATTGTATTGTGGAAATGGAAATCATGCTTCATTTCCTCCACCTCCTCCAATAATTCTCCCTGACCCACGCGTTCGAAGACTTGAAAAGTTCAAGGTCACTCAAGCCCAATTGGCAAAAGACATGAAAATGGAAAGTCTATTTGTGCTCATGTCTTGGATAAAAGGTTACATATTGATAGATTGGGATTGTTAGGTATCGATGTTTAAAGGAAGTTGGCTGTTGACTTGGTTCTTCAGTCACTTCCCGAATCATATGGTAAGTTCGTTAGAGAGTACTATATGATGGAACACGACATGACTCTTATTGATTTGACTTATTTGCTTATTGCTGCTGAATCAGAAATGATTTGGCGCACTGGTCAGCAAATTTGTCTTGTAAGTCAATATCCCAACCCTCTATGGGCAATGGTAACATTGGAAGTACAGAAAAAGTTTTCTCTACGCAAGAGAAAGGCTGAGTCTGAGATAGTCCCGTGTACCATTCCATAAGAATCCATGTGTTTCTACTGCCAAAAGAAGGGGCATTGGTTACGAAGTTGCCCTGACTACCTGAGAGATCTAAGAGATGGGAAAGTCAAGATGTATGACTCTGCTTCAGGTAAAATTGACTATCTAACTCCATTAAGTTCCTATTTGGAGATTCTTAATACATGATGTGATAAGATTACATTTCGATGTTTTGAAGGATCAAAGAAAGGAAAGGAAACTTAAAGGAAGGAGCAAGCTGAGTCTGATCGCGAAGAAATGGATTTTGATCGCATGATTCAAGGATCAGATATTAAAGCTACTACTTTAGAGTTAGGATAGATTGCTAAATAATATTTGCGTAGTTTCTCATTTGTAATCGCTTGTAAGGACAATATTTTTCCGCAATAAAATAAATTTTGATTTATCTTATTTATGTTTCCTTACAATGGATTTTATGAAAAATTGGTGTTTTTTTAGCAATATTATGAATGGATTTGATTATTAGTTATGTTATTTGTGAAAATGTCATAACTTTACCAAATGAGGAAAGTTTCTCATCACCCAAGTTTCAATTGGACAGAAACGTGGAATCATGCAACTGGTCTTGTGTGATGAATGAAAACCTTCGTATTTGGGAAATTGAAACTAATTCTTTGTTCACATAAGTATGTGAGTCAAGTGAAGGACTAGGAGATCTGGTACACAATGTTGTGCACTGGTCAAGTCCACCACAAAGAATGATAAGTTTATTCGTCATGATTTACTAAAAGTCTAGTAAACGTGATTATGCTTAAAAGATTAAGTGTAATTCTGAATCATTGAAAAGTTTCAATGAATAGAAAAACGAATAAGAAGAATCAATTAGGCAGAAAGATAAAAGT
This sequence comes from Lactuca virosa, assembly GCF_052849685.1. Lineage (NCBI taxonomy): Eukaryota > Viridiplantae > Streptophyta > Magnoliopsida > Asterales > Asteraceae > Lactuca > Lactuca virosa. The sequence continues at coordinate 471,705,703 of NC_136429.1, read as the reverse complement.
TTCTCCAATCTAAGAAGAAGGGAGAGTACTTTTGTATCGTGTTTTATGATCATCTTGGTTATTGTAGGAACCATATTACAATTCATCCTCTAAGGATACCTTAGTGCACTAGTTTGGCTAAGAAGAGGACTGGTGAATTGTAGAAATGGTTAAGTCAATAAGATGTATCGTACTTCGTTCCAATATCAAGTCTTAGAGTCATACTCCAAGAATGTGAATTGAGTGAAATAATCTTAAGTAGGAATGTTCTACATTTGCATATTTTGGTAAGTTGTGATGTCTTGGATAAGACAAAGACCAGCTAATACCAAATTGTGTGTAGGTTTGTCTTGATAAAGACATACACTTACTCTTGAATATTTGTTTTGTCAAGAAATGTTTCTCGACAAGAGAATCTTATATGTCAAGAGGTCAGTGGGAGTCTAAAGATCTTGGAAAGTTTCAAGAACAAATCAAGAAGTAAACCTCTAAAACTCTAGCACACGACATGAGGATTGTAACCTATCGTGTTGACAAAATTTTATTTCTGTGCCAATGCAGTTGAGCGATTATGCATATGAGTTCTACGAGTTCTCAATTGAATGCATAAGGGCAAGCACCTTGATCAATGAAAGTACATTGACTGGCATAGGTGAGTTGCTAAATAAATTGGAAGCAATGGTGGGACCTTGATGGCAAGAAATTAAGAATGAACAAGTTCTGTCCATAAGAGGTTGAATTTGTCACAAACATTATCTTACGATTATGCTTATGACAAATTTGCATGGATAGGAACACATGCACCATAAAATCTAAGTGTCATAAGGTTTCTCTCCTTCATGAAAATGATTGTGAGGAAACGCTTTCACTAAGAGAGATTTTAAGGAGATAGCGATTATGTAAATTGCATTCTCAAATTCGATTATGATTACGACATCCCTTTTCATAGTTCGAATTGTGAGATTTGGCAATTAGTTTGAACAATCGAGACTTATTGCTATAAGTTCTGAAATTGTTTAGACACACATGTGAGCTGTCTAAAGTAGGGTGTATGAGTTTGAGATGCTTAGATAAAAGCTTATCAAAGCATATCACATTAGAAACAATGAACTTTGGAAGTCAATAAATATTGTTTTCTAGAAGTTTAGCTCGTTTCTGAATACATGTTAAAGCTAGTGGGAGTATAAATGTTATACTGGTATGGATATAATCATCATGTTAGTGGGAGCATGATCATTATTGCAAGTTGGCAATATTATTTATAGAAAAACAAAAGTTTCACTTTGCAAAGTTGCATAGGTTGAAAAGTTGTTTTGCTATAATTAAGGGAGAGAATGTTATACTTCGTTTCAAATCTAAAGGTTTAGATCGAGAAATTTTACTCAAATTTAGTCAAAAAGATATATGGATGTTATGTTCAAAGGATTCAACGTAAGAGAATTCTATATATGGAAATATTTGTTGCGTTCTCACGCTCGATTATGATTACGGCATCCCTTTTCATAGTTCGAATCGTGAGAACATGGCAAATAGATATATTATAGCAAAAGACTGGTAAAGTATCATGTCATTGTAATATTCGACCATTCTAAAATTTTCCGAATGCCTAGGGCATTAAGAGGGAAAGAGGACTAGAATCGGATTTGACTGAATTAGTTAAACAACTGTCAAGGATAATCTAATGTTCGCCAAGGATTGGTCGCTTGTGAACAGTTGGAAGTACAGTAATGGAAGGACCATATTGACATTATTATTATTAGATATGATTCTATTAATAATGAGTTGTCATATGGAAAATATGGAAATGTTTCCTTATTGGGATTTGGACGTTAAGAGTTTATGTGTAGATTAGAAAAACTTTTATGCAAGAAGGATGTTCAAAGGAATGTACTTTGAATGTGAGACTTCATGTCTATGTAATTGTCTTGTAACAATCTCCAATAGAGCATTTTGTAATTTCATTGGCCGAGTCTTGGTGACTTTTGTGCCATGACATTACGAAAGGACTGTTGCATAAAGTGTTAGAATGTAACATATTCTATAAGTGGCAAAAATTTGATATTCTTACGCTTGTGGTAAGGATTGGGAACTGTAAAATGAGTGTGATTGAAAATGTTGTTCAATTATACTATTTCACAGAGTAAGGACCATAAGTAAACATAGTGTGCATGCTAAGAGCATGGGACAATTGTCGTTATAATTCAAGTAAGAAGTTGATTACCCGAAACAACAAATAATGAGTAATCAATATGGTGATTAAATAAAAGTGTTTTATTTATACTCAAAAGTTTGGGGCCATATAAGATTAGTATTATTCGTGTGTTTCAATTTTCATGTTTTGACTTCCTAAACAATTGAGTTATTTGAGAATAATCGAATTATTTGAACGTTCCACAGTCGCTCATACTTTGGGAGTAGGTATGAAAGAAGATTGTCATGAATTGGTGTGTAGATTGTCTAAAGCGTATTAGACATAGCAAAAGTTAGCTACAACGTTCATGAGTGCTTATGAATATGATTTGAGCATTGGATTAAACCCACGCTCACTTGGATCGCTTCATGGATTTTATCACGAGTGATTGGTGAGACGATAATATCTTATGTTCTTGAAACCGAGATGTGTGAGTTGTATCTTGTGAGTTGGTTGCACTTTGATAATATGTAAACGCACCAGTAACTTGGTGTTACAAAATGTATTGTTGTGTGTGATTCGGTGAGTGAGTACAAGCGAGCATTGAGTCGAAGTTTATCCGTTCCTTTTACCCAATGTGGGATAAAAACGATATCTGTGGGCCCCTCGATGATTTAGTGATGACAAAGGAAAGTGCTCGGCCGGTCCAGGACTGATTTGATTTGTTTAATTAGTCAGTTGTCATAAATCAGAAATCGGGAAACGACACATAAACGGAGAGAATTATTTCAATCCATGTCTCACGTCTATATGATATCTAGAATGGAGGAATATATGATTCCTTATCTAAAGGACGCGTATCTGATAAGATCAGAGTTGACAGCGACTTTTGAAAGCTACAATTACGGATCAGGAACTGAAGTCATACGCATAATAGTTATTAGACTTATCCAAGTGGGAGACTGTTGGATTAGTGTCTAAGTCCATAACTATTTTGGTATGTACTTGACCCGATGGTGCATGGTCCTTTTGGGTTGCCTTCACCAAAGCAACTTGATAGGATGAATTATGGAGAGAGAGGATTAATTATGATTTATTAATATATTATATGAATAATATATTAAAGGAGAAATCATATTGTTTAATTAATATTGGTCAATAATTAATTAAGAATTAATTTTGTGGCTAAAAGAGATTAATTAAACTTAAGGGACTAGAACTGTCAATTGTGTGATAGTTGAATATTCGGCTATTGGACTCCTTATTAGAGGAGTGGGCGAATTCTATGGGGAAACCCATTAGAAATCGTCCAAGGCTTCTAAAGGAGGAGTCAATGGGTTGCTTAGGGCCTAAGCAGTCAAATTAGGGTTTCCTTGTTAGATAACCCTAATAGCCTCACTATTTAAGCATCCCTAGGGCACCCAAAACGTGGCTAACTGATTCCTTAGGGTTTCTAGACGTTTTTGAGTGCCTCTTCTCTTTTCCTTCTTCATCCTCTTGCTCTTGGTGTTTGTGAGCCATTAGAGGAGTGATATTTGTGACTCTAAGCTTTTCAGAAGCCAATTACAACAAGGAATAGATTGTTATTGCTACATAACAATCAAGGTAAGATCTAAACCCTATTCTTATGTTTATATTGATTATCACATGCTAGATCTAGGGTTTATGGCTTTGGATGATTATTGCATGTTCATTAGACAAACTAGATCCAAAGCTTTAGGGTTTGCATGTACACCATAGGAATGTTGTAGTGCTCATAACCCATCATTACTAACTTCATGCCTTTGCATGGCTCAAATGGACTCAAACCCTAGTCTTAGCATTCTACTTCCACCAAATTAGCATTTACTTATGCATCGTTGAACTTTAACCATCAAGATGAAAACTTTATGGACTAGGGACCTCAGAACATTAAGTGGAGCAACTCATAATTTCTGGAGTGACAAATCCCTACTAGTACTCATACATGGGAACAAAATGTGCTTAAACCAAGCCCTAGACTAGATCTAACACAAAGATTCATCAAGATACAAGCTTTATACCTTAAAGAAGCTGAGAAATGAGAGTAGATTCTAGATCTTCAAGCTCCAACTTGATCAATGCTCCTTCTCCAAGTTTCTTTTTTGTCAAGGTTCACCAATCACCCACTAAAACACACAAAAAGGGATCAAATCTCTCTAGATGAGTTAGGGTATCGAAATAAGCCTCAAAAGGGCAGTGGAGGCTGGAAAATAAGAGAACCTTGGGACATAAGGTTGTTTAAATAGGGTCCAAACCCTAAAAAATAGGGTTTGTACCCTATCCACGTACGCCCAGCATGCGTACGTCCTCCACATTTTTCATTTAACACACTTATGCACTAATTATATTTATACCAAGGGTCAAAATGAAAAATACCTTGAATCAGGTGTGACAATTCTTCCCCACTTAAATTAGACTTCGTCCTGAAAGTCCGCTGCCGCAAGTAACTTGGGGTAATGCTCCTTCATATCCTCCTCAGGCTCCCATGTCCATTCAACACCCTTCCGGTGCTGCCACTGCTGTAAAGTCCCAAATTTGCTTGTGTATCAATCAGATCCAATTGATGGTGTGGAATCCCAATCAATTGGATGATGCTAGATCAAAATAGAGAAGAAGGAGAAGAAGAAGAAGATGAATCTATGATGTATTCAATAAGATTGATGCTCCAACACATAAGATTCTCTCACACACACTCTTCTTCTCTCTAACTTTCTCTCTCTACATTATGTTGTCCACTCTATCTCTCCTCTAGGCTGTCCTTGTCTAGCCGTGTACACTTAACACTATGATATCTCTTTATATGGAATGTAACACACTTGAGTGGCTTGCATGGCTAAAACAAATGGCTCGAACTTGTTGTATTTTCTTTTGACGTTTATCTCGACCAAGTTATATTGTTTGTGAACCTTAACTCCTATGTTAGGTGTTGGATCGTACCAATGACATTTAAACAAAACCGTGGTTTTAATTGGGTAACCAGGGTACTCGACTTCTAAAATTTCCTCTACCTTACCATAATAATCACCTCCTTGGCTACTAACACACAATCCGCTATTGGTTGTTGATTTGTTTAGACTATGAGCTTCTGTGTTAAACTTGTAACCATTGACAAAGTATACATTATATAATTTCACTTTTTTGAATGGCATTTTAGAAAGGTCAGATATATACTTGTTGTTTATCGGGATCTTACGTGCCTATATGAAAAATGGTAAAACACTTAATTAGAGTTAATTATAACCATAACAAAAAATAATAAATTTTAAAAAATACAAATATAACACTCACATAGTTTTGAAACCATAATGCAAAGTTCTTCTCAACTTCAGCTGCAAGGACCTGTTCATCCATATCCCCCATAAGTTCATTCAAATGTTCTTCAAATATTCTGTATATCAACATTTCAATAACATTTTAAAGTAACTATGAATGTAATAAACAAAAGCATGCATGTAAATGTTATTAGATCATAGCAATTACACACCAAATGATTATAATAATTAAAAGTGATGTACGAACTTGATGTAATTCTTGATCTTATCTTTGTTAAGGAGTATGTAAGTTTGGGCAGCATGCACTTCCTCATCAGACATCATTCTAATCATGAATCTTCCATAATGATGCCCAAAATATGAAAATATATCTAACATGTCGTTGTTAGCATCCGCTTGCTCATCTCCTCCTCCATCATCATTTCGAGGCAACATTCTATTACGTGTGGGTACACCAGTCTCAAAATATTGAGAGCAAAATATTGATGCTTCACGTGGCAAGTACGCGTTAACAACGGACCCTTCCACTCGAGCTTTATTTTTCACATCTTTTTTCAACTGATTTAGATACATATAGTGAAGATTATTTAATTTAGCTTACAAAAATAGCAACATACATTACGATGTGCCATACAAACCTTTCAAATGGATACATCCACCGATATTGGACAGGACCGACTATCTTCTCTTCGTATGGCAAATGTACTGGTAAATGTTCCATGGAGTTAAAAATACCAGGGACAAAGATGGACTCTAATTTACATAATATTATTGGGAACTTGGTTTCAATCCTTTCCATGTCTTTTGTTGTGATTGATGTTGTTGTTAATGTTTTGAAGAAAATACTCAACTCTGTGAATGCTTCCCACACTTGTTGTGGTAACATCTCACGAAATGCAACTGGCATCAATCTTTGCATAAAAACATGACAATCGTGGCTTTTCATTCCGAACAGTCTACACCTTGTTAAATGAACACACCTCCCCAAATTAGAAACATAACCATCGGGGAAACGCAATTTCTCCACCTATTGGCATATGGATTTATTTTGATTCTTGTCCAGAGTGTAGTATGCTCTTTCATTATCTTCGACTCCTTTTCTCTTCCTACAATAGAGCTTTAGATCTCTTCTGGCTGCTACATTATCTTTCGTCTTCCCCTTGACATCCATTACAGTGTGAAAAAAGTTTTCAAATACATTTTTAACAATATGCATAACATCAAAATTATTTCTAATGAGGTTTGTTTTCCAATATGGTAAATCCCAAAATATCATTTTCTTTCTCCAACCATGATCCCCACATCTTTTGTTTACATCATCAGCATTTAGTTCAGTCACTTTTACCAAACCTAATTGTTCAATCTCCCTTAAAGTTTGTTCACCATTCTTACTTGGAGGAGGACCTTCTATCAATTGATGATTCTTCCTGAACTTATTTTTATCCTTTCTATATGGGTGATTTACCTGTAGAAATCTTCTATGGTAGTCAAACCATAACATCTTATTACCATTCTCTAGTCTGAATGCTTGTGTATGTTTCCCACAGTGTGGATATGCTAGCTTACCTACTGTAGACCATCCGGACAACATTGCATATGCTGGAAAATCGCTTATTGTCCACATCAAAGCTGCTCTTAGATTGTAATTTTGTTTTAAAGATATATCATATGTTACTACGCCTTCTTCCCATAATTGCTCCAACTCTGCAACAACTGGTTGCAAAAATACATCTATTTTATGCTTAGGGTTTGACGGTCCTGGCCTCAAGTGCGGTCAAAAACATGTAAGGCTCTTTCATGCACATAGAAGGTCGCAAATTATAAGGTGTTGTAATAATAGGCCAAGATGAATATTGTTTTCCAAATGCTCCATGTGGTGCAAACCCATCTGTACTTAGGCCTAATCTTACGTTACATACTTCTGCTGAAAATGAAGGATGACTTTTGTCAAAGTGATTCCAAGCTTCTGAATCGGATGGATGACACATTACTCCAGCATGATGTCCATGATTCTTGGAGTGTCATCGCATGGAAGCGGCTGTGGCTTGTGAAGCATACAGTCTCTTCAACCTTGGAGTCAAAGGAAAGTAATGCATTTTCTTGAAGGATACACGAGAACATCTGGCCAAATTTTTTGACCGTTTGTACCTATTTGCATTGCAGAATTTACACCGATAAAGATCTTTGTCTTGCCTCCAATATATCATACATCCAGATCTACAGCAGTCAATCATCTCCACAGGCAAACCTAGTGCTTGTATTAACTTTTTGCTCTCGTATAAACTACCTACCATATTATTCTCCTCCGGTAACACATCATTTATCAACTGGCAGATAGCATCATAACTTTGCTCATGTATGCGATACTCTGATTTTATATTCAATAGTCTAGCTACAGCAGATAGTTGTGTCACTTTTTTACATCCAGGCCACAATTCTTTATCGGCTGCATCTAGAATATCAAAGAATTTTTTATCAAGTGTATTTGGCTCCTCTTCAGGATCGCTATTATTTAAATCAGGAGCCATTGCATCTATGACCATATCTCTATAAGAACATGCACCTTCACTAAAATTTGTGTTTGAATCATCCACGCCTAAAAACGTATTGTCATCATCAATTGATTTTTCTCCATGTTTATCCAACACCAATATTCCTCAACAAAACCAACCTTGTACAAATGAGTCTTAACAATATCAACTTCTCTATATGGTATGTTATTACATTTTATGCATGAACATTTGCTTTTATCTTCGTCTATGAACCTATGTTGACTGGTAGCAAAATCTATAAAAATTTTCACTCCTTGTACGAAAACATGCGATATAAAACTACTACTATTTTTTCTTTCATTCATCCACTTTCTACTTGGATTGTTCATTGTCTTAAATCTGTAAAGTATAAATGTAAATAACACAATATTAATTGTATGTTCATTAATGTTGATTTCAATTCATATATGACATTTGAATTAAATATATAGTTATCATACAAACGTCACAAAGGTCGCTTCACAACGACTCGTTTCACTAAGCTAATGACCGAATGATGAACAAATCTTCAAAGTTTTCTAATTTGAATGGTTGAACAACTTTTGTAATTAGATAATAGCTTAGAATATTAGTAGAATGCTTTAATTGAGATCGACACTTGCAGAACACATATTCAAACAGAGTGTGTATCGATTACGAAACCTTCGAGAACCCTAGATTTCAATGTGTTGGATGGATACTAGGTCATATTATTGGGTCAATATTATTCAATAACATGTTAAAACCCATGTAGTATACGGGTAATTATAAATTTAAATAACATTCATAATAAATATAAATATAGATCTACTTAAAATATAAATTCTATATATATAGCATTTTCCTTAATAACGACTTGATTAAACAATTTTTTTTATTTCCATAACAAAAATGCCGCCTTCACTTTATAAATTGCAAATATACCAAATTACCTTTGAAATCTAACCAAATAGGTCACAATGAACTTTTGGTTAGTAAAATGGAAAAGACAAAAATAACATACATATCAAAAGTAACATATATATACATACATATCAAAAGTAACACCAAAATACACATACGATATGCATTACTAATTGTATGAATCAAACAACTATCTTATATATATATAACTACTCTAAACTAGTGACAAACATCCTAGCAAACTTCACAAAAACTGCATCCCACAAACAAATTTCACAATTCAACAACCAACTGTATTATTCATAAAAGCTATTACATAACTGCTTACAGAAGGATGCTTTGCACAACTTCTATGTAAGCCATGGAATGTTATCTGCTTTGACTTCCTTACCAAGTGGTTTTAAACCTTGTTACATGTATGCCTTAGATTCCAACTTCTTCTAGTATTAACGTAGGCATTATTTAACATGATCAGAGCTTCTTGCTTCCTTTCAATGCCTTCGGCCATCAACATCATTCCCAGAACGAAGATCGCATCCAACTGCCCCTGATCGGCTGCATTTTGAAGCAACTGTTTCCCTGCTATTTCTTCCCCTAACGTAAAACACTTCGCCTGACATACAAATAAGTAATCATACCATTTTAAAAATACAAATATAGAAAAGTAATTGAATCCGCAATTATCCGATTGCTTAAAAAAAATTACCATTCCATCGTTGAAGAGTACGTGTGGGTTGTTCAACATTCTGCATCTGCTTATGACTTCATACTGTCGAATACTAAAGGGACGACGAAACCGTAGTCGATTTGTGTCTATGATTTTATACATTGCGTCTGATGTTACAGAATCTCTAAAGAGTTTGCAACTGTAATTCACACAAATCAACAAAGTTAATCTATTAACCACTAAATTAAATATGTATATAAGTATAATATAAGTAATACACATCATACTTACACTAACTGGCACTAAAAAGCATCGATTGGTGAATTTCCTCCAACCCTAAGCACTATTTTTTCGATCATGTGCGATGGCAGAGCAGTAATTCTTGTTCCTCGTTGTCTTGTTTGCATTCTTTCTGATGAACAACTCGCTGCCATTATGTTGAACTGCGTCAAATGTATTCAAATTAGATAACAACAACGAGTTTAGGGTTTATTGATCAACGTGTCAGAATTTTGACTGTTGGGGATGGAATGTAGATGATCAATCGCCAATAAACTAAATCGACGACATGACTCTGACTACAAATTATGGCCTCTAAATATGTAGACTGTGAATTGACATAATTGCACTTTAAGTAATTAACAAAGATTACTACGTAAATGGTTAGGGTATTTTTGTAAATACCTACGGGCATTTTTGTAAATAAATTAACAGTTTAAATTTAAAAAGATGAAGTTAAGAAAAATATTTAATTAAATATAGAGAGACATATGTCATCCATATGTCATCCATAAGCAACTACCATGTTGACCAATGACCCATATGCCATCCATAAGCAACTACCATGTTGACCAATGACCCATATGTCATCCATGGACACCATAAGCAACTACCGTGTTGACCAATGACCCATATGTCATCCATAAGCAACTACCATGTTGACCAATGACCCATATGTCATCCATGGACACCATAAGCAACTACCATGTTGACCAATGACCCATATGTTATCCATGGACGGCATAAGCAACTACCATGTTGGCCAATGACCCATATGTCATCCATAAGCAACTAGCATGTTGACCAATGACCCATATGTCATCCATGGACACTATAAGAAACTACCATGTTGACCAATGACCCATATTTCATCCATGAGTCATCCATAAGCAACTACCATGTTGACCAATGACCCGTATGTCATCCATGGACACCATAAGCAACTACCATGTTGACCAATGACCCATATGTCATCCATATATGATCCATAAGCAACTACCATGTTGACCAATGACCCATATGTCATCCAAGGACACCATAAGCAACTACCATGTTGACCAATGACCCATATGTCATCCATTGACACCATAAGCAACTACCATTTCGACCAATGACCCCTATGTCATCCATATGTCATCCATAAGCAACAACCATGTTGACCAATGACCCATATGTGATCCATGGACACCATAAGCCAGTACCATGTTGACCAATGACCCATATGTCATCCATGGACACCATAAGCAACTACCATGTTGACCAATGACCCATATGTCATCCATATGCCATCCATAAGCAACTACCATGTTGACGAATGACCGATATGTTATCCATGGACACCATAAGCAACTACCATGTTGACCAATGACTCATATGTCATGCATGGACACCATAAGCAACTACCATGTTGACCAATGACCCATATGTCATCCATGGACACCATAAGCAACTACCATGAGTAGAAAAATAAAAATATTTATATTATCATTCAGAATTTATAAATATTAATAGATATATAAGTTTTAAAATAATGATTATATTAAAAAGTTATTAATTATAAGATAAAAAATAATAATAAATATTATAAAATAAAAATTATATAATAAAAAAAAATTTATTAAAATTTTTTCCAAAATTTAAGATAGATAATTTTTTATAAATTTTGATATTCCCTCCTATATTTTTAAAATATTTCGGTGTTCCCTCCTTCGTAAACAAAAATCACCAATTTTTTTTTAAAAACCCCGCTTCCCTAAATCTATCCCTATAGAACGATCAAGAGAGGGCAAAACAAAGAGAAACAAATAAAGATATGCGTGTGTGTGCTTTCTCTGTGATAGGGAGAAACAAACATCGATACAAATGCGGTTGGGGGAGGTGTCAGATGTGGTACTCACGAAGGCGCTGGTCATCAATGACTGAGATTGATGCTAGATATGTCTACCCAGTTCTCTGTTATGCTAATTTAAAAAAAAAACACGAGGTAATTTCAAAACCCTAACTAAGTTGATTGATAAATTAGGGTTCTTGGGTATCTTGTATATTCTCAATTGATTTATTTTCTCTATTGAAATTCTTTTTCATATGTTTTGCTTGCTGTTTTACAGGTTGTATTTTTTTGCTGCCAAATTTTGCAGTGTTCATGTACTTCATGTTTATATTGCTCGATTGGAATACATCTAATTACACGGGTTCGTTGAAGGTACTAATTTCATATGCACCTTGTGGAACATTGATATACATACAACCTGTTTGTTTTAATGCCTAAGCGAGGGTACAGTGGCCATGGCAAAAAAAAAATTAATGGATTAAGAAAGGAGTCATAGTGTATGAGTATCCAAGACATGCATTTTTATCGTCTTGTTGTTGACCTATGTTATATATAGCTTATGGGTGCGTCAGTTTATACATTTGTTTGATTTTGTGCTTTTTTTCATACCATCTTTATTAGTATTGTTATGATTTATCTGTATTAAAGTATTACATCTTTCATGTCATGTTTCTGTTAGTGTGTGTAGAGAAAGGGAGTGATGGAATGAGTCAATTATTTAACTTTCTTTAAACATGATTGTTAATGAAATAATTATGGAGTTTATATATTTATTTTTCTTAATGCATGTGCTTGCTGTTGAATCATAAAAAGTGACCCTCTTGAACTTCAGCTACTGCAGCCCACAAGCCACTGCAGTCAAGCTCCCTCATCAGCAACCTCATCCGAAGTCGTCTATTCAACCGCAATCTTTCTTACTTTACTTAATTTATCTTTCTGTAATACTCTCTATTGTCCAGTATGCCTTGCATGGCTACTCTTAGAGAGTGAATCAAATGTAATTCTTTGAGTTTCTATAAATAGAGCTCATTCTCACTTATATCAAAAAATCTAACATCTTTGAAGCTATCTTTTCTATCTCTCTATCTGATTACGCATCTATTCTTACTCTCTAACCTTACTAGAATATAACTGATTACAATCTCTCTTCGGAGAAAGTCTCGTGTGACTTAATCACTAAGTTTGATCTCACTTATTAACTTGGCTTGAATGCATTCCTCGTTATGAATCAACTTACGTGTATTCTTGATATAACAATTGTTGTCATTTCCATTTCTTTACTTTTCCGCAACTAACTCTCTAACTATCTAACACTAACTTATTAATATTATTGTTGAGCTTTTAGATCCTTCGAGATTAACTATTCCGCAATATACTTGTTCTAACGTTTGTTCAAGTGTGTCTCAAAGTTTTTCTCTCAACAATTGGTATCAGAGCCATAGTGGTTGCTTTTTGAAAAACGGAACTCTGATTTTCAAAGAGCCTTCTATACCACTAAAGCTCACTTCTTAAAAAAAAACCTTCAAAAAAACAAGGAAATATGGCACAATCGTTATCTCTGAATGTTTCCAACAGTGTTGGAGGTTCTAATCGAGCCCCAATACTGGTAGCAAATGAATATCATCATTGGTCTCAAAGAATGGAAAGATACTTAAGGAGACTTGGTAGAGATGTATGGCGATCCGTAAAAGAAGGACCACGTGTCCCAGTTCTTACACCGGTCCAAACTGACGGCGCTACAACCACACTAGGAGGAGGTCAACCAGTCATGAACCGTCCCACCAAGGATGATCTCGATAAAATGGAAAATGATGCTGTTGCTTTTTATGAAATCTGTTGTGGAGTTGCTCCTGACAACTTCGATATTATCTTAAATTGCAAATCAGCAAAAGAGTTCTAGGAAGTTCTCAAGAACTTGTACGAAGGTTCAGAACAAGCACAAGACAAGAAGCTTACCGCACTCAATGAGTTCAACAATTTCAAAGCTCACACTGGCGAAAGCTTAGAAGACTCCTTCAAAAGGTTCAACCTAATAGTCACCAAGTTATCCAATGCGAGCACCATCCGCAGTAACCATGAAACAAATCTTCAGTTTCTTAATGGTTTGGGAAGACATTGGACTACGGCCAAGATGATAGTCCAAGGCGATAGAAAGATTCACTATTTGTCTCTCTACAAGCTCTATGGAGAATTGCAAGCACATGAATCCACCGTACTCAAAGACTGTGCTGACTTCGGAGGACCACTTGCTCTCATAGCACAAGCTCCACATAATCAATCTTACTCTCCCTCGTATGACACTCCACCGCAGTTATACGAAGCTGACTCAGAGTATGAGGATGAAGAAGAATTTCAGAAGGCTATTGCTCTTGTTAGCCAACAGTTCAATCGACTACCACCTTCTTCCTTTCGCAAGAATCAACAGTTCAACAAACCTCCATTCAACCGTAACTTCAACCCACAGAATAATCATTCTAGTTACCCCAAAAGTTCTCTTCCACCACCGCAATCTCAAAATACTCAACCAAAGGAGGCACCGCAGTCTACTCAAACCACTGACTCTGGTACTCCCTCAGAAGACAAGACTGATGTTGTGATTTGTCACAAATGCAACAAAGAGAATCACTTTGCAAGAGATTGCAAGGCTAATGTAGTAAAAGACAGAGCATTCTACCTTAGAATGGCTCAAGAGTTGGAAGATAAGGAAAAGGCAAGGGCATACATAGCCCATGTCAAAAGAGACCATCAAGTTTGGTCATCCGGAGATGAAGATGAAGCCATCAGCAGTGTCAAAGGAAAAGGGAAAATATGCATGCTGGCAACTGCGGATAACGATGGGTCCTCAAAGCTGGGAAAGAACTACTACTACATGGCAAAGGATGGAACTCTAAGCATCGTCGAACTGGTAAAACTCATGATTCAAACTCTTAACTATAGCTTGCATGACTGTCAACCCTTCATAGATGATCTTAATGACACTTGTGCTGCCGTCCTTACAGACTATAACAAAGCCTTAGATGAGAAGAACATTGCGTCCCAAGAGATGTTCCATGTGAGAGGACGATTGGATAACAAAAGACTCAAAATGGCTATGTTAGAAAAGGACTTAGAGTGAAATTGTACGTTTAAATCTTTTAATAGAAAAACTGTTCAATGAAAGTGAAGCTATTGAAAATTTGGTAAACAATGGAACCGTAGACAATACATACAATTGGGGTTGGTCAAATGGATATCCTACCGCAATGGATTCCTCACCCCGGTTCAACAAAGACAGACTGTATGTCCCTCCAGACCGAGAATTTAATTTTCCAGTCAATGACAAGACCTTTCCCGAAGACATCAAAACTCACTTCGGTAGCCTTCATAATCTAAGCAATAATTGTGTCATTGAGGAAATTGTGCCTGAGGTTTCGGGTCACACATGTGATCAAATTCCTATATGTGGCACCATTTACCCAAATTCTCAAACCTCATCTGTAGTTGATGAAGAAATTGTCATTGAGGGCCCCGAAGTCTCGAAAGACTTTCCATCTCTGCCCTCAGACCGCAGTGTCCCATTGAAGTCCCAACTCAGACTTACTCTGCGATAGTCAAATCATCTTTACCACAGTCCTCAATAAAAAGCTCTGTGACTCTTCAACCAATTCATCATGAATTAACCATAGAGAACTTTGAAGTAGGTCAATGCTCTCAAACCCCTGAATCTTCAAGTTCGGATGAGTCAAGCCCTCGAAAAATTTCTATGAATTCCAGGAAACCGCAGTTGAACATCAAAGACTGCGGTTCCCAAAAAACCTCAGCAAAAAAGGCTTTCAAAGAGGAAATTCGCTCCCGAGGCACAAATAGACAAATTTTTTCGAAAAACAAGAAGCATATCAGATTCCCAAAGTCCAAGAGTCCAGAAAAATTTGTTTTCTCACACTACTTTTCTAAAAAATCTACAATCAAGAAAACATACAAAAAGGAATGTACAGTTTCATCAGTCATTCCAAAGTCTTCTGACACAACTTAAAAGAAAGAAAGGTCTTTTCGTAGCAATGGTTTTCAAATATATTCCTCAGATGATCCGAAATGGAAGGGTATCTTGCCCACCCCAACACTTTTAAAGTCACATCAAATTTTAAACAAGGGAAAGTGTATTTTACTAAATCCAACAAAAAGGTCCAAAAGATCTACACGTGCTCACTCTTTTCCAAAACAAACTTTTTCAAAATCCAACAGCACCAACGTCAGATCTTACCAACCTCGGACCAGTCACAAGCCTATAAATGTCAGTGTAGTTGTAAAAAAGATTCATCCTATGTCAAATCTAGTTGGAGTCAGAAACCTCGTAATTTTTCAAAAGGACACAACACTCCAAAACTGCACAAACACCCAGGACTAGGATTAACAGTTGACAAGAAACCCGTCCCTGCAACCTCAGTCCATGCATCATTTAGAAACTCACCTGTTGTCCCAGGCTCCAAACTAGTTTGGATGCCTAAGCTAACCGTGTAATTCTCAGGCTTTGTGCAAGGAGGAACAAGAAGAAGAATGGTTAATCGACAGTGCCTGCTCCTTGCACATGACCGGAAGGTTAGAATACCTTCGGGATTTCAGGCCAATTTGCAACGGTGGAAATGTCACATTCGGAAACAATGTGAATGGGGTCATCCGAGGTTATGGTGTTCTCACTACGGGGAACTTCTCTATTCAAAAGGTTGCGTATGTTGAAAGCCTTAAACACAATCTCATCAGTGTTGGCCAACTATGTAAGGCAGGCCATCGTGTTGAATTTGATGACCAATTTTGTTATGTAATGACAAGTGATAGGAGCACTTGTATGATCAAATCCAGATCCGAAGGTACTATGTATCCTCTGGTTGTCTCTCTAATCATAGGCAAACCGCAGTTATGCTTCCTATCCAAAGCTGTATCCGAAGTCAGCTGGCTATGGCACCGCAAGCTAGCTCATCTCAACTTCAGGTACATCAACAATTTGGTCACTGGAGAACTAGTCAGAGGACTCCCTATTCTCAAGTTCAGCAATGATACTCTATATCCTGCATGTGAGTGTGGAAAGCAATCCAAAGCAAGTCACCCCATGGTGATTGACTCTTCAATTTCTGAACCACTGGAGCTCTTGCACATTGATCTCTGCGGTCCATCCACCGTAGCCCGTCTCCATCACAAGAAATACATACTGGTTATAGGAGATGACTTCACACACTTCACATGGGTTTTCTTCCTAAGACTCAAGTTAGAAACACCGCAGATTCTCATCAATTTCATCACGGAAATAGAACTTCAGATCAGGCTGCCAGTACGACGTATCCGCAGTGATAATGGAACCGAGTTTACTAATCATCTCCTCAACAGTTTCTTGGTGTCCAAGGGCATCACTCATAACTTGTCATCTCCCTACAGACCGCAACAAAATAGGGTAGTAGAGAGAAGGAACCGTACTCTAGTAGAAGCAGCCAGATCCATGCTCAACTTCGCACACCCTCCTCTCTACTTCTGGGCTGAAGCAGTAGCCACCGCATGCTTTGTACAGAACCGAAGCATTGTGTGCAAACGTCTCAATAAAACACCGTATGAGGGCCTTAACAACCGCAAGCCAAATGTCCGCTTCTTTCATATCTTTGGGTGTAGATGTTTTGTGATCAACAACAGAGATCATCTTAACAAGTTTGCACCAAAGTCTGACGAAGGCATCTTCCTTGGCTATTCCACAAACAAAGTTGCTTACAGGGTTCTCATTAGACGCACAAGACTAATCATTGAAAGATTTGATGTGAAATTTGATGACTTTCACATCCGCAACACCCCTCCGTCCACTGAAACCACCGCAATCCTGGAAAGTGATATTCCTGCCTCTTCGGGTCCATTAAATCTAGTTGAAGTAAATTATGACGATCTCTTTGACCCTGTTGAAACAGTGAAACCATCTGAAGTTCTTGTGTCTCCGGAAGCTCAACAACAGCACGCAGATGTATCTGGGCCATCACTATCCGAAGTAGCATCTCTCAATACTTCCACGTCGCCGGTTGAGGGGGAAAGATCTACTCCGGATCAAGCAACAACCATCGAGGTTCCAGTACTTGATGTAGCTCAAGTTCCTATCCGCAGAGAATCATTACCATCAAATGTATCTTCGGATTCGGATGATGAAAACATAGAGAACATTGACACAAGAACAGACTCAAGGATTGTCACACTCCCATCCACAATCCAGGGGGAACCTTCTCAGGTTCCAGAGGAACTCCCATCAGCAATCCAGGGGGAACCTCTTCCAACTACTCAAGAAAATTCCATTCTCGCTCCAACAATCCAAGATGATTCCGTAGGATGTTCTCAAATCCAGGGGGAACTGTCATCTCCAACCGCAGAGTCTTCTGATATCGAAGACATTCCCTCTACCACAGCTGCTGATCATCTGCAACCCCGTCTACATGTATGGACAAAGGACCACCCACCAGGTCAAATAATTAGCAACCCATCCGCAGGTATCCAGACTCGATCTTCCAAGGACTTATCTGATCACTGTCACTACACAGCATTTATGTCCTCGGTTGAGCCCCGAACGATCAAAGAAGCATTACTAGAACCGGCTGGATATCCGCAATGCAAGAAGAGCTAGAAGAATTCAAAAGAAACAAGGTATGGCAGCTCATCCCAAAGCCGCAAGGTCATACAATTGTTGGTACTAGATGGGTATTCAAAAGAAAACTGGATGAATCTGGTGCGGTAGTCAGAAACAAGGCAAGGCTAGTTGCAAAGGGCTATAGTCAACTAGAAGGTATTAACTATGATGAAACGTATGCTCCGGTGGCACGAATGGAAGCCATCCGAATCTTCTTAGCATACGCAGCCCACAAAAACATCAAGGTACACCAAATGGATGTAAAGAGCGCCTTTCTCAATGGGGAATTAAAAGAAGAGGTTTATCTTCAGCAACCTCTAGGCTTTGAAAGTATTGAATTTCCAGACCACTGCTACAAACTTGAAAAAGCAGTCTACGGTCTGAAGCAAGCCCCAAGAGCATGGTACGAAACTCTCTCCGAATTTCTTGTCTCATCCGGATACAAAAGAGGAGTAATTGATCCCACTTTATTTAGAAAAGCAAATGGTGACCACCTTATGCTTGTACAAATATTTGTGGATGATATCATCTTCGGATCAACTGATCAAGGAATGGTGAATAATTTGCTAAGCTCATGACCAACAAGTTCCAAATGAGCATGAATAGAGAGATCAACTTCTTTCTAGGACATCAAGTGAAACAAGTTCCACAAGAGATATTCATTCATCAGGAGAAATACAACACTGAACTGTTAAAGAAATATTCTATGGACAACTATTCGCCGGCTAAGGTCCCCATGGCCTTCGGATATAAGATCTCTGTTGATCCCTCAGGCGAATCAGTGGATCACAAGACTTATAGAGGTATCATTGGTTCATTAATGTACCTCACCGCAAGCCGACCAGACATTGTCTTCGCAACAGGTGTATGTGCGAGGTATCAGGCTAACCCAAAGGTATCACACATGACCGCAGCCAAACAAATTCTACGGTACCTGAAAGGAAGCAAGTCTCTTGGACTATGGTACCCCGCAGGCAATGACTTCAGCCTTCAAGCATTCACAGATATGGATCACGATGGATGCAGACTAGATCGAAAAAGCACCTCAGGTGGATGTCAATTTCTGGGTGGAAGACTCGTCAGCTGGTCATCAAGGAAACAAAATTGTGTATCTCTGTCTACCGCAGAAGTTGAATATGTGGCCGCAGCCAGCTGTTGTTCACAAGTACTATGGATGAAGACACAACTTATGGACTACGGATACAGAATTCTGCGGATACCAATTTATTGTGACTCTGAAAGTGCTATAGCGATTTCTCATAATCCTATTCAGCACTCCAAGACCAAGCATATTGAACTATAGTATCACTTCATCAAAGACCACATTCTGAAAGGTAACATTGAAATCATCTTTGTGCATACTCATGAAGAGATTGCTGATGTGTTCACAAAGGCACTTGACTCTACAAAACTCAACAGTTTCTTACAAATGTTAGGAATGATGAATCCGGACCCACAATTCTTCCTGAATTGATAGGTATCGCAGACCATCCTTGGTCTCTGTTGCGGTCCTAATTGAAGTTACTTATGATAGATGGTTTTGGTATATCCTGTGTACCGCAGTCTATGTACCGCAACCATATATCATATTTATCCTTCACTGGTCCTTATTGTTTGTTGTTACTAACTTCTTGTACAAGTGCTCTCCTCAGTTCTTTTACTGCAGTCATACATCTGTCCATCCGCAATGACAAATGATCCATCCGCAATGACAAAGGATCCATCCGCAACCACATTGATAGTTTCTCAATTATTTCATTAATCTCAGAATCATGATGTGCTATTTAATGATCCTTCATTAAATAAGAAAACATTATATAAAAACATTCATTGAGAAACTGTCCCATCTCCTTTTTGAATAAACCTTGTGTCAGACCTATTTTAGGTATGATGACAAAAACAACGTTTTTCCATAAACAAATCCTTAATCTGTCTTTTCCTCTTACCCAACACGTCCAATCCGTTACAACTTGTCTTTCCACGACGGATTAAACCAACCCTCACCACACGATCAGCAGACGTGATGTTGTACGTCTGACATTTCATTAAATGAAGACCCTTTTTTGGTAAATCTCAAAAATAATTTAAACCGTTTCATAATATGTGACTGATATTTCACCTCCCAAATCAAAAGAATCCCAATTTTTTTTAGCTTATCCTTTTCACCTAGGGTAAAATCGTTTACTGTTCAAATCCATCCCTATAAAAACCTTTCTTCTTCCCCAAGAACAGTTTACGCTCTCTGAACTTCGAATCTTTTCTCCATTTTCGCACTCTGCTTCTACACTTTCTCTGAAACTCCTACAATGGTGAAATCAGGTGTCTCCAAGAAACACTCCAAAGCATTTGGATCAGTGAACCCTACTGGTTCAAACTCTGCCTCAAGACATCCTACGCCTACGATTGCCTCAAGTAATTTCAGAGACGTGTTCGAAGAACATTAATCCTACAATGCTCCGATCAAGCTGATGATCAAGTTCTTGAACAATCACCCCCTGTTTGGCCCCTTCGATTCGTTTACAGACGTTTTCCCGCTTTCAACCCTATTCAAATGTGCCTTTTCAGCCTATCGACCACTCGAGAACCCACAAGAAGTGCATCTTAACCTAGTTAACGATTCCTTGGTCATCCTGTCCAAAGAAAAGTTTCTTTCTGCCATTAACCTTCTTGTTCATCCTTCCCTCAAGATTTTTACTCCATCCATGGCAGACATCACTTCTGCACTTTACCAAATGGGATATCAGAACAAAATCAAAGGCATTAGAGAATTCAAGAAAAACCAACTGCCTGCGGTCTGGCAATTCGTTTGCCATTTTGGCATCCGCAGTCTATCCGCCAGAACCGGAGGCACGAAGAACATGGGACTCAAACTCCTAGAGTTAGTTTGGAGCATTTCCACTGGCCATGATGTCAACCACGGTCAGATACTATGGGACGATTTTCTGCAATACATTCCCAAGGAGAGCCCAAGGGAGAACCCTACCGAACTTACATTTGCAAGGTTCTGGTCCCTCTGCATTTCAGACCTCCATGCGGATGCAGGAATTAGCATAGGCAACGACATCAACTTCTTTATCACCAAGGATCTCAAAAGGTACAATCCCTCATCTGATCAGTCTGTTTTTGGACCCATTAGAAGACTCCCAACCCATATTCTCTCCTCTTTTGGTCTTGAGACTGCTGGTGTCTCAAATCATATTGAGGCTACGGAAGGTATTGCCCCATACCTTCCTACCCCGCCTCTTCAAACCCCATCCGCAATCATTGCTCCTGGAAGTACCGCAGTCCCATTTTCCACTGCTCTCTCCAATCTTTCTCAAAGAAGAAAGAAATTAGCCTCAACCCATCAAGGCCCCCGCAATGTCTCCAAGAAACAAAGAACCCCAAAGAAAGATGCTCCCAAACCAACCAAACCCTCAAAGAAATGCAAAATCACCCAAACCGCACCCACAAATGATAGCGATTATGATGAGGATGCGCAACCCATTGCCATCCTTAAGAAGAGGAAAACCAATCCTACTGGCCAAATGTGTGACAGGACTGATACCTCAGCCTCTCAAAAGGATCCGGTAGTCCTTGGGGTGGCCGCAGACCCATTCAACACCACAATCGAATACCACTCAGACTCAGAAAGTGAGTTTGTTTCACCACATCGTGGAGACTCCCCCCCCAGTTCAATCCCAAGAGGATAACACTGGTTCTCGCCCTAAGGTCTCCAGGGCTTCCCGACTGCATTTCTTTTCTCCCGAGGAGTTGAACTCCATTCTCTTGAATGTAACCCAAACACTTCAAACACCTTCCCAACCGCAGGGCATTTCGTCCGCCCTTGCCGGAACTGAGCCGAGGCCAGACTTGACTACGGGTCAAGGAGACTGAGGAAGCTCAGGAAATCCTACTCTGCTTACATCAGTAACAGGTGGTTTAGGCACGGTGAGCACAAATGTGCAAGGATCTGTGAACCCGAAGGACACTTCGGTGCGACACCAAGGATTTGACGGAGAAGAATCAAACGACTCATGGTTACGCTACACTCCAGTGTCTGAGGCCGATATCAAGAAGTATGCCGCTTTCCGTAGGGCATTCCAAGCAAGAAAAGATCAGCAAATCAAGCAACGGCAGCAAAAGGAACAGGAAATCCATTTTGTGGCTAAGTATTGGGCAGACGCAATTAGTAATGCCAATACCGTAGCCACCATCCTGAAAGTCCAAGATTGGATGTCTGAGATGGCTGAGACGATCCGCAAGGCTCAGTCCACTCATGACGGTGGAGGTGTCTCCAAAGTCACTCCAACTCCAACTCCAAATCCAATCCCAACTCCAACTGTTCAAGAATCACAAGACGAAGGAACCGCAGTCGAAGTCAGCCCTGCTCCCACCTTCGGTTTTGATGATGTTGATCTTCAGGAGGTAAATCAACCCTCTCCCTCTGATGATGATCTCATGATGTTTGATGAAGAAGAAGAATCTAGTGGCTCTCACCATTCAACCTCTAAGCCCAAAGAGAAGAAAAAGAAGAAGAAGAATGTGGTGACCAGAAAAGAATTCTTAAGCCTGTAAGAAAGGTCGATCAGATTCTCGCTGCGGTCAAGCCAACACAAACACAACCAGAAGACATTCCCGGACCGCAGTCCCTGATCGAAAGGATCGAAAGATTGGAAACTCGTGAGAGATTGGCTGCTGAGCGCATCTCCCTCAAAGTTGAAATGGGAATCCGGTCCCTGGACATCAGTCGCCAAGCAAATCACAAGCAATTCCTGGCTGCTGCGGAACGCCTCATCTCTGAGGTGACTGCAATCAAGAAAGACCTTTAAGCAGCCATTGCGGACCAGTATACCCAATCTCAAAAGCTGATAGCTGAGACTCACGCTGCGTATGAGTCTACTATCTCAGTTCTTCAAGCTACTATCAACCGACTGCAACGATCCTTATCCTCAAATTTCCATGGTCCCGAAATTCTTCAACTCACCAAGGAAATTCACAGGCTACTCTTCAACACCACCATCCCCAACAATCAACAACTGGCGGATGCTCTTAAAGCCCAGTTTCAGGAAGTTTATGCCAAAGTTGATGGTCTTCGACAATGGCTTGAGGATGCTCCTGCGTTGCATTCCTCAAGAGGGGGAAGTGAGGAATAAGACCATCACTCCAATCATTCCAAAAGCATCTCACACCATCAAAGTCCCCCCATCATTATAGAAACAATTCCTTCACCGCAACCTTTACCGCAACCATCTCATCAAACTCCACCGCAACCATCTCATCAATCTCCACCGCAAAAGGAGATCACTCCTGAGAAACCAAAAACCCCCTTCACTTCAAGAACCTGGTGGATCACATGTCCTCTCCAAGCTCAAATGACTCCCCTGTCACCACACAGAAGAAAAAAGACTGGAAAGCAGCTAAACTTGATGAGCTCATATGGAGAGAATGCGGTTTTGACACTGTTTTGGATGAATCCTTGATAAACTCTTGGATCAATCCCCACCGCAAACTGCTGGATGACGACTACAAACCATATCTTACCTATGGGGAACCTCCCTCTGATGGCTATTGGGATATTCCAATCTCTCCAAATGCCAAGTACTTTACTGTATTTGAGCCCTTTGACCGCAACCTGCCCGACCACAAGAGGCTACCTATGGAATTCGAAAGACTGAATCGGTTCTATGCCAAACATGCATCTTCCATAGAGAAAATCTGGTCTAACGATACACCATACGCAGTCAAAAACTACAAGCCGCGGAAGTTCATGAAGGCTGACTTCATCCAATACACTCTCACAAGAAGGGAACACGACTATGTCCGCACCCAAGCTGACTTCCCCTGCATGAATCCTGAAGAAATCTTTCTGATAGCAAAGGTGTTCCAGAACAAGTCGGAGAAGCACCCGAAGATGAAGATAGCGCTTGAAAGGGCTAGTACGTTTTTGAAGGAAACTGTCTGTGACTTTGCTAAAATCGACGCAGACATCTACCCCACAATTGCTAAAAAGTTCGATCTACCACCACTTGATCCTGCACCAATGCCTACCGAAGGTTATCAACAAAGATCCCTAGGTGCAACTAACTTCCCTGAACTCGGAGTCATTTTCAAAAGGAAGTCCGATAAAGTCAAATACTTCATTCCTATGACTGCCATGAATCGCCTCACCAGGAAGCAACTTGAAATCTGTCGAACCGCAGTTGAAAGATCAAAACACACAACTACCAAAGTCAAGTTCGAGATTTTAAGGAGGATCACTTGGTTGGAAAACATCAGGAAGTTTTGGTGGATCCTGATCAAGTTTCTTAAACTTGATAGCTGAAGAAAAGTTAAAGAGGTCACTTAGGGGGGAAATTGTTGAATCATAAAAAGTGACCCTCTTGAACTTCAGCTACCGCAGCCCACAAGCCACCGCAGTCAAGCTCCCTCATCAGCAACCTCATCTGAAGTCGTCTATTCAACCGCAGTCTTTCTTACTTTACTTAATTTATCTTTCTGTAATACTCTCTATTGTCCAGTATGCCTTGCATGGCTACTCTTAGAGAGTGAATCAAATGTAATTCTTTGAGTCTATATAAATAGAGCTCATTCTCACTTATATCAAAAAATCTAACATCTTTGAAGCTATCTTTTCTATCTCTCTATCTGATTACGCATCTCTTCTTACTCTCTAACCTTACTAGAATATAACTGATTACAATCTCTCTTCGGAGCAAGTCTCGTGTGACTTAATCACTAAGTTTGATCTCACTTATTAACTTGGCTTGAATGCATTCCTCGTTATGAATCAACTTATGTGTATTCTTGATATAACAATTGTTGTCATTTCCATTAATTTACTTTTCCGCAACTAACTCTTTAACTATTCCGCAATATACTTGTTCTAACGTTTGTTCAAGTGTGTCTCAAAGTTTTTCTCTCAACACTTGCTGCTTTTTTTAGTTTCAAATGTTGGTGGAGTCAACAATTTACAATACCATTGAAAGGGTCAAAGGTATTATAAATTAGCATGTAGGTATATCATTCTTAAATGGTTTCATTGGAGATGGTTGGATATGTTTTTGCTCAAGTGTTTTCATCAAAATTTGTGGGTTTTAATTGGATCGTATATTAAATTTGTTTGTTCTTCTATGTAGGTCATTGCTTTATTGGTTTGATGCTTTTTTGGTGAAGCCCCAAAAGTTAATGTCGTTTTGCTATTTGTCCCCACAATGGAGTAGGTTTGGTTGCTCTTAAATTTAGAAGTGTCAATTGATTTTTAGGTGGTTGCTATTAGTTTGATTCCGTTTACATTCCTGCTACATGCTAATTGTATTTTACTTGTATTTGGCTCATTTGTAAAGGTGATTCCGATGATTAACGGTACAATGGAACTATGTTATATTTCGGAAAAAAATGATGAATTAGAAGAATTGAGAGAGTTTCCAAGTAAACAAAATGAGGAAAACGAAGAACTTATGGAAATAATAAAATCCAAAGATCAACAACACAACACAAAACGCAAGCAGCTTGAATGACAACTACAATCGGCAAAGAAAATTGTAAAGGCTTTTAAAGAACTGCAAAAATAGTAGATAATAGAGTGTTGATTTGTTTATCGCAAAGTATTAATTTTAGATTAACCGATTTTCATTTTCCAATGTAATACATATTTATTGTTTTATTTTATGATATAAATGTTATTTTTTTTTTATTTTTGTTTATATATATATTACTACAAAATAATTAGGATTTAATTTGTAAATTAATTATCCATTCGTAGCTATCCAGCTTTGCAACAAATATATTTCTACGCTATTTTCTATGGAATCTGCTATGGAATATAAACCATGGATTTTGTTAGGGATTCATTACAACGGGTTTAGCTAGAGATTTATCACTACGGATTTTGCTAGGGATTCATCACAACATATTTAGCTAGGGATTCATCACAACGTATTTAGCTAGGGATTCATCATAACGGATTTAGCTAGGGATTCATCACCACGGATTTCGCTAGGGATTCATCACCACAGATTTAGCTAGGGATTCATCATAATGGATTTAGCTAGGGATTCATCACCACGGATTTTGCTAGGGATTCATCTCTGGAACCCAGTCCATTTTGAAACTGGGTTGACCTTTATCATTAACGCAAGGTACCCTCTCCCATGACATATCCTGTTTATCAGAAACATATGATGAAGAAATATTAGACGCATTAGATGATTTGGGAGATTGAACCTTTGGTACCCATCTATAGTCGGGTTTAACCCATTTCTTGTTGGATCGGATGGGTGCCTCGGTACTTGCATTTGAACTTGAAGTCGGCCGTCGAGATGGCTATGACCTAACCGGTTTTGGCTTCATAGGAGCATCTCTTGAGCTTTGCTTCTTGGCCGGCATTCCCTTCTTGTTATTGGGAGTCGGATTCTTGGCCTTGGGAGTTGGATTCTTGGCCTTGGGAGTTGGATTCTTCCCCTTCTGTGCGTTCCAGTCACCATTGTTTGAACGAGGCTTAGAAGGGTTTGTTTTGGAAAACCTCCCTCTTGGCGCGCTCTACCATCCTTGAGTGTAGTAGGGAACATATGCACGATTTTGACAACTTCTGGCAATGTGTCCAGGTGTTCCACAGTGAAAGCAAGTTTGCTTCTTCACGTAGGAGTTGTTTCTTCCTGCCCCTGGTGGCGTACCCTTGCCTCGTTCTAGGTTGTTCCCACATGCACACATACTGCAAGCCAGCTGTTTCACTTGTTCTGGTGGCCTGTATTTACCAACAACAGGTTGGTTAGAAGCAACATTTTCCTTGTTCAAGGAGTCATTTGTTTGACAATCAATAGAATTAACAGAACTAGAATCAGTTTTGTCTCCTTGTTCTCATCCTCTACTACATTACCTGCACATGTAGTAGAATCATTAGAAACGTTCACCTCAACATTCTCAGTTGGCCCAGAATGTTCAGTATTAACTGAAGATTGTTGAGGGAGTGGGCCAAACTGAGTTGGAATTTCTTCCTCATTGGTCTCAAGGGGTGGGTTATAGTTGTCATTAAAGGGAGGTGGAACACTATGATACCCTAGACCCTTTCTTTGATTATCTTTGAACTTTAATTGCTTTTCAATCATGGACGCAACTACCTCACTTGCACATCATATTTTCTGAAATTAAAATCTGCATTTTCAAATTTGTTTTTCATTGTGTCAAGCTCGGCAGTCACAGAGGCAAGTTGTTTCTTAATGTAATTATAATTCTCACACTTGTTGTTATAGTCCTCCTGCAATTTCCTAAAGTCCATAATCTTAGCCTCTAATTTCTCTTTTAATGGTCTTTGGTCTTTCTTAAGAGTATACTTCTCATATTTTATGTCATCGTTCTCTCTTTTTATCAACTTGATTTGATCATGCAAAAATTTGATAGTGTTAATGCAAGTTTGAGAAAAAGAAACTTCATTGACCGAAATGTTTGAGGAACTCATTGTTTTTTTTTTAAATTGCCCTCTGACTTAAAAACTCAAAAGTCAACCTTAAAAGTCAAGCTTAAAAAGTCAAACTTGAAAAGTCAAACTTAAAAGTCAAACCGAAAAGCCAAATTTGAAAATTTGAAAGTTTAAACGAGAAAGTCAAAGTTTAAAGTCAAAGGTCAAACTTTAAAGTCAAAGTCAATTTTTAAGATCAAAAGTCAAAAATAAAAGTCAAAAATTAAAAACTAAATTTTTTGGGTTGAAAATGAAATTTAAAAATAAAAGAAATTGATTTTTGGGCTGAAAGTGTTAAATTTGCAAAAATAGGGTTGAAGTAGCGAAGCTTTATGAATTAAATTGGGAAGGAATGTAGCGTGTGGCAAGCTAGATCAAGTGGAAAGGGCGATGGACTGATGAGGTAGAAGATCCGGGTTCGATTCCAGGCAACCCCAAAAGTTCCCCCCTTTTTTTAAGTGTACTCTGCTTGCGAGGAGGACGCGTGTGAGGACTGTACTGGAGCCGAGAACGAGGTGGACCGGGAACGAGGCGAAAAACCGTGAACGCGAGTGACTGCCCGTGAACCTCAGATCGCAAACCACCGACCGTGAACCTGCGAGGACCGTGAACGTTGTTGAGCCGTAAACGGATTTCGGGCCGTGAAAGCTTCTGCGGTTCGCGGCCATGAACCCTTCTTCGGTGGCCGAGAACCCTTCAACAATTACGAAAAAAACGACGTTTTGACCCTTTTAAGCCCAAAAACTCGATCAAAAACTCGTTTTTTATGAAAAACGCAAAGAACAAACCACCACTATTTTGCCAAGAACTATCCAAAAACACAAAAATCCTTCAAAAATAAGATCAAAAACGCTCCAGATCTGGCCAAAATGATTGATACAGACCAAGCTCTGATACCAACTGCAAAGTCCCAAATTTGCTTGTGTATCAATCAGATCCAATTGATGGTGCGGAATCCCATTCAATTGGATGATGCTAGATCAAAATAGAGAAAAATGAGAAGAAGAAGAAGATGAATCTATGATGTATTCAATAAGATTGATGCTCTAGTACATACGATTCTCTCACACACACTCTTATTCTCTCTAACTTTCTTTCTCTACAATATGCTCTCCAGTCTATCTCTCCTCTAGGCCGTCCTTGTCTAGCCGTGTACACTTAACACTATGACATCTATTTATATGGAAAATGGGCCGTGAACAGGTTCACGGCCGTAACACCCACTTGGGCCGTGAACACACAACTGCAAACACATATTACATGACCGAAAACTATTAAAACCTAGAAAAGCAAAGTATAAACCATATTTTTTGACCCAACAACTGCACCTTCTGGAGATCCACAACCTTGTTTCGTAGAGTCTTCGTCCTCCTATCAAGAATCGACACTATTCTCTCGATATAATTCAGGCGATCATCCACCTGAATATCCTCCAATGGAACCACTGCAGAATCATCAACCAGAAATTTCCTTAGCTAAGAGACATGAAAAGTGTTATAGATCTGACTGAGCTCCTCCGGCAGATCCAAACGATATGCAACCCTGCCCACCCGGGCTAACACTCTGAAAGGACCAATATATGGGGCCTAGCTTACATTGCTTCCTAAATCATATGATACATTTCCAAGGTGACACCTTCAGGAGTACCATATCCCCAACCTAGAACTCTAAGTCTGACTGCAATCTATATGTGTAACTTTTCTGGCGGCTTTGTGCTGTTTGAAGTCTGTCGTGGACTTGCTCAATCAATTCTGTCGTTTTGAATACTACCTCTATACTCCCCATGACTCACTGACCGACCTCACTCCAACATATCAGGTTCCAACACTTTCGCACATAGAGCATCTCAAAAGGAGGTCGATCAATGTTGGCGTGATAACTGTTGTTATACGAAAATTCCGCCAAAAGAATATGTGTATCCCAACTACTGCCGAAATCTAGTTCACATGCCCGCAACATGTCCTCCAACGTCTGGATAGTCCGCTCGATCTGACCATCAGTCTATAGGTGGAAAGTTGTGCTGAAGTGCAGATAAGTACCCAAATCCTCGTGGAATCTCTTCCAGAACCTAGAATTAAACCGAACATCCCTATCAGAGACCACAGAAACCGGCACCTCATGCCATGCCACCACCTCCCGAATATAGATATCAGCCATTTTCTCCACTGAAATACACTCCTGGTTAGGAATAAAAGGCGCCCTCTTGGTCAATCGATCCATGATGACCCGTATCGAATCCACTCTGCATGATGTCTGTGGAAACTTTGTGATAAAATACATCGTAATCTCTCCCCATTTCAAAACGGGAACTTCCAACGGATCCATTTTTCCATGAGGTCGATGATGCTCGACCTTGACTTTCCTGCAAGTCAAGCACCTCTCTACATACCAGGCCACGTCTCGCTTCACACATGGCTACCAATAGTCTGGTCAGAGATCTCTATACATCTTTTTCGAACCAAGATGAATAGAGAATCTCGACTTGTGTGGCTCCTCCATCACAAGCTAACGCACATCACCCCAATATGGAACCCACACCCTACGATGAAGGGTCAATAATCCTCGGCTATCATAATCGAAGGAAGCCACCTGACCCACTATATGCTCACTCTTTCGGTGCTCTTCCTTCATAGGCTTAACATGAGCCTCCTGAATCTGCTCTACGAGTGGGGTAATCACGATCATCGTAAAACACACATCTCTGATCGGGGCAGCAACAACCTTGCGGCTGAGAGCATCGACCACCACGTTGGCCTTTCCTGAGTGATAAAGGATCTCACAATCATAATCCTTCACCACATCCAACCATCTATGTTGCCTCAAATTCAAATTCGACTAAACCATCAGATACCTCAGACATTTATGATCCGTGTAGATAGTACAGTGGACACCATAGAGGTAATGTCGCCAAATCTTGAGGGCGAACACCACAACCACCAACTACAAATCATGCGTAGGATAATTCGCCTCATGAGGCTTCAGCTGCCTTGAAGCGTAAGCGATCATATGAACCCGCTACATCAGCACTGTACCCAAACATGTGATTGATGCATCACAATACACCATGAAATCCTCAACAACCTCCGATAGGGTCAGAATCGGTGCCTCACACAATCTCCACCTTAGAGTCTCAAAAGTTGTTTGCTGCTCAGGCCCCCAACAAAAAGTGACGTTCTTCTTCGTCAACCGGGTCAAATGAATCGCTATCTTGGATAAATCCTGAATAAATCTCTGATCGTAACCCGCCAATCCAAGGACACTCTGAATCTCAGATGGAGACCTCGGAACTTCCCACGTCATCACGCTTCAACCTAGGCCGAATCGACCAGAATATGATTCTGGTTAACAAGGTGCCCCATAAGCTGCACCTTGCGCAACCAGAACTCACACTTGGTGAACTTTGCGAACAACCTCTCCCTCCTCTGGGTCTCCAAAACCACCCTCAGATGCTCCTCATGCTGCTCTTCGGTCCTGGAATAGACCAGGATGCCATCAATAAACACAATCGTAGACTTATCCAGCATAGGCCTACATACGCGATTCATGAGATCCATGAATGTGGCTGGAGCATCGATTAGCCCGAAGGGCAGCACCACAAACTTGTATTGACCATAACGAGTTCGGAGGGCCGTCTTCTGCACATCCGCCTCTCTAACCCTCATCTGATGATAATCCAAAATGTAGATCAATCTTGAAAAACCAAGATCCATCCTGGAGTTGGTCAAATAAATCGTCAATCCTCGGGAGTGGATAACGGTTCTTCACCGTTAGCTTATTCAGCTCCAAGTAGTATATACACATCCGATGCGACCAATCCTTCTTCTTCACAAACAAGATCGACGCTCGCCATGGTGAACTACTCGGCCAATTGAATCCCATGTATAACAGCTCCAGTAGCTGTGTAGACAACTCCTACATCTCTGGAAGTGCTAGACGATAAGGTGCTTTCGCACTCCAGGAAAATCCACCTGCCTCTCCGGAGGCACTCTAGGAAAATCCTTCGGGAACACATTTGGGTACTCTCGAACAATCAGTACATCACCCACAGTCATCTTACCCTTCTCCTAGGTATCCATCACATAAGCTACAAACCTAGAACCACCCTGCCGAAGATAGCGCTCGGCCTTAGCTAATGAACATAGAACCGGCCCACGATGAACACCCTCTCCCTAAGTCACTAACTCTCCCCCACATGGGCTCTGAATACATACCATCTGATGCTCACAATCAATCATTGCCCCATTAGGGCTCAACCAATCCATATCCACAATAACCTTGCTCTCATGTGGAGGAATAAGAACCAATCAATCGAGTATCACTCACTATACAATTTCAATATACAGCCCCGATGAACCCTTGATACTTGTATAGGTCGATCATCAGCAATCTCAACCTCTAATGGATACTATAGCTCTCAAGGAGCATCGACAAACCTCTTTTTGAGCGCAAGAGATACAAAGGACCGGGTAGCCCCCAAATCAAACAAAACCAGAGCAGAGATATCGTACATAAGGAACGAACCTAAAACAAAACACAACTATAAGAAGGAAAATCAACATAAATTAATAGATAAGGAGAAGATACATACCCATCACCACATTAGGTGTTGCACAAGCTTCCTCGGCTGTCAGCTAAAAGACCTAGCTCCTCACAACAGGCGCCTCCGCCTTGCCCTGACGGCAATCTGTAATCCGTAAGGTCGTCGGAGTGGGTGCTGCAACTGGTCCTGCCGCTGCTAAACTCAGACAAGCGGGTTTTTATGACCCCTCTGATTGAAATAAAAGTAAATCAGACTCGATCACTGGGTGGTGGTTGTGAAATCCCAACTAAAGTGTCCAGTCTTTCAGCGCTTGTAGCAGCCTGAACCACCTCTCCTGCAAGCTCCATCGTGCGTCTTGCCGCACATTCCACAGCGGCCCTGACCTTGTTGGCCCTTTAATCTCGAATTAAAAACATTGGGCCCCTTGGCTGAACCCTCAGAACCTTGTATCTGATCTGACTTCCTCTTCTTCTCCATCCCCAGATCAATCTACCTCTCTCTAGATTGCGTCACTATATCATCCAGTGTCTTGCAACTAGATCTTCTTACAAACTACCTGATATTTCTCCTCAACATATCGTGGTATCTCGCCTTCTTCTTCTCCTTGTCTGCCAAATACTGTTGAACCAGTAACGTCTTCTCTCGGAACATAACAATGATCTCAGCCACTATCTTGGTTGTCTAGCGAAGGTCCTGAAACTCCCTCGCCAACTGTTGGACCTCTATCACCAGTGCAAACTCAGCCAAAAACCTTGTCACAAAATCCTCCCAAGGCATCGCGTCAAATTGCTCGCCTCCCAAGGTATGTGCAACCTTCTCCCACCAATCTCAAGCTTTGTGTTTCAGAAGACAGGATGCAATTCTGACCTTTCCCCCCTCAGGGAAATAGCTAGTATCGAAGGTGTTCGTGAGATTCCCTAACCAACACCTGCTCGCAATCGGGTCCTTCTTCCCGAAGAACTTCGGAGCTCCACATACCCAAAACTCTCGGAAAGTAAAAGAGTGGGCTCCCACCATCGCCACCATCTCAGACCAAAAAGCATCCAAGCGCTCATCCAGAATATCCATAATTCCCAACTTGATCGTACCGAAGATCACAGGAGTCTACTCAAGAATATTGCGGGTAATCTCTGAGAAATGAACTCCCGCATCTAAGCATCCATAAACCCGGCCCAAGAGCCCGAACCCAAACCAACACCGGCACAATAACCACTATCATAACCTCCTCGAGTGACCACCTTACTTAAAAATAAACCATTCAAACCATCATAATATATACTCGAAGAATCCCACCTTCTACAAGCTTCCTGGTATCATCGTGACTTTCCTTAACTGGAGTAGGGATCCTATGCTTCCAGTAGTACGGGCCCATAGTACCTTCCACATCTATATGTACTTTCCTTAAGGATCGCCTCAAATCCCCCAAGTTACTTCCCTATCAATCCAAACGACCTCAAAGCAAAGCTCGCCTCACCAAATCACCTCCTGGGTTTTCCTAGGGCTACCACCACACCACTCTCTACTATCAAGTGCAGAAGGAACTCTCTCTAACACCCTCTAACTAGCCTACAAATACAATTACATATCACTGACACTTGACAATTCTTTGAATGAAGGGTCTCACCCTAAAATGGCTAGACTCAGACAAGACCTGCGTAATAAGGTTAAACCTAACCTAATAAAATTATCTAATCTCAATGTATGAAACTTAGCGTATTCGCTTACTAGTTAGATGATGTTAATGGGAACAACTAAGAGCACAAAGGAAGCAACATTCAATCATTGAGTAATCTAAATCAAAGTGTAACCTAAACAGGTCACCCTATCACTAAATGAACCAGTACTAGCATACAAGTCTATAAGCTCATACAATAGGCATATAAAGGCATCTACCTTAGCATTCTATCATGCAAAATCTTGAGCAGATCCTTTGCTCTAGTCTAGCATTTGATTCACAGATTCACAATTCAAAGCATATTACAAGAACATGTATCGGTGTTTTGGGAAAACTTACTCGAGCTCGGTCGATTGCATGCACCACACCCCTTTCATTTGTTATAAATTTCTTTTATAAAACATTTCTTCTTATGAAAAGTCTACCAAATCCTTAGTTTCAGTTCAGGCACACCCGAGAGTATGCCCAAATCGCTCAAACCAAGGCTCTGATGCCAACTTGTAACATCCCAAAACTCAAAACCAAAAAAAATGTTTTTATATTAAATAAACAATCAACCAAAGAAGTTTAAATAGGGTCCAAAGCCTAAAACTTAGGGTTTGTCCCCTGACCATGTACGCCGAGCGTACTGGGATGTATGCCTAGCGTACGCACGTCTTCCCCATTTTTCATTTAACACCCTTATGGACCAATTTTGCATACTATATTTATACAAAGGGTCAAAATGAAAAATACCTTGAATCGAGTGTTGCAATCCTGCCACGTGTCGCGAGGAGGGTGGTCGGCCAGAGCCAGTGCATGGCACACCTCTGGTCTGGGCGCGACATGACTCCAAGAAATTTCCCTATAAATAGTAGGCAACCCTCCTTTTATTCTCTCACCCCACCTGAGAAATTGCCCTGGATTTCTTCTACCAAAACTCGAATTTCTTTAGCAATTAGGGTATTCAAGAGAGGCTCTGGAGTGTCTGATAGCCCAGTAAGTAGAAACTCTCGAGTCGGAGTTCTGCGAGTACAATTTCCGGACTTTTGTCAGGAAAATCTCTGTAAGTTAAGCTACACTTATATTGCTTTTAGCGTAACTTATATTTATATCCATAGTCGTTATTGTGAATCTATAAGTATGATTTATTAGTAATTCCATGTCATAATACTGATTGATCTACTTACCGGGGTGATATCTAAGTTAAGTTTTATGAGGTGTTCAAAATGGGATTTCCAAACTGTATACTCTGTATACCAAACGGACCATACCTCCGATATGATCGTACTTGGCTTCTCCTTATCACCTATAGATCAGTAGATATTGGGATTGTTGACAAATCTAGAATATCATTAGTCACAAGGAATATAAGACTAAGGCTTAGTGATATTCGTACCTAGGTAAAAACAAAGGAAAAGCTAAAGTGTTAGGTGAATCGCTTCCCAAATTTCGAGTCATAAAATCATAACAAGTGAGTGTATAGTTACTTTCATCTTACACATAGATATGAATTATTTAGATATATAAGTGTTATATGTGCCTATTATCTGTTGTTAAGACCTTCTGTGTTAGATGAAACTATATGGGATGATTTTACTTAACCATATATATATATATATATATATATATATATATATATGTTTGTGTGTATATGTATATGTATTTTCATACAAATAATATATTGGGTAGTGAAGGGTGACGATAGATAAAAATGATAATGAGAGGTCATGCCCTTTATAGTACTAATGTACAAGCATTGTAGTCACCTAGTAGGGTATTGATGATGACCATAGACTATACTAGAGAAGTCTGGTCAAACATGGACATGCGTATAACCTGTAGATGTTTATAAGAACTACACAGACAGGTTCACAACATGTATGTGTTAATCAATCATACATGGGCATGTTTATAACCTATATATGTTAATAATCTGTTTGCTAACTATAACATCCAGATTCTTGGAGGTAATTAATTATAATTTTTCACTTGAACTTTGGAATGTGGGGAGGCTAGGATTGGGCATCTTCATCCTCCATCACTCTCAAACCCGAAAACCCTAACCCTAATCCTTGGTGATCTTGTGCTCATTTTAGTGATCTTGTAGTGGTTTTTGAAGAAATAAGAAGAAGATTTAGTGCTTGGTTCAACAAGTGATCCTTTCCTCCTTTAGTGTGCATCTTATGGACTCCTTGTAAGTCCTCAAGCTTCAACCTTTTGTGTTCTTCTTTATAGATCTAGGTTTTGGAGCATGATTGGACCTTGTTGGAGTAGTTTGAGTTATATTAAGAGATAAACTTTGCATGTTTATGCTTCCTCTATGTCCCATGGGTGTCATATCTCATAGATCTGGACTTTTGTAGTAAGATGGGATTCATGCATGGATTTTGGGTAATTTCATTCCCGTTTTGACCTAGTTTTAGGAAGGGCATGCATGTCCATAAAGTTTGGATTTTTATGGACCATTAGGAGTCCTAGAATCATTCTAGAAAAGTTGAACTAAGGACTTTAAGGAATAAGTGCTTAATGTTTAAGTTCTTTCCATTTTTAGCCTTTTGAACCTTAAACTTGAGATCTAGACCTCTTGATTGGTCTTAAGGAATAAAGGTGGAAATTTTATCTATTTATACATTAGTGATGATTAGATTTGGACTTTGGAACCTTTCGTATTAGAGGATTTGACCTATTCCATTAAGACATTTTGAATCCAGTACGCATGACGTGGTCTAGGGTGCCATTGCGTGGCGACTGGGGAACACATGACTATGTTGTCGTATGAAGGCCACGACATGGCCAAGGATGGCCACGACGTGGAGGGTCAACTTTGACCTTTTGACTTGCGTTGAATTTTGATCAAACCCCTAGTCTTGGAAGAAAATCTAAGGGTGTACTTCATAGGCCGTATAGGTGGTTGGTAGCATCTGTGCTTGCAGCAATAGTAGCAGTTGCAACTAATCACCGTTTGATAGGCGAGTTTCCTTCATTATACTCATGGGTCAAAGGCACAATGCCGGCCTACTAGATTACGTTTCTGGATGATAGTTGTCATTATGACACTTACTGTCATGCATGTATGTGCCTGTTGTCTTCGTGAATCTTGCTAATATGATTGTATGCTTACTTGTAGGGGTGAAATAGACCCAATACCGGTTGAAAGAGACCGAAAGAGGTAAAATAGACCCAGTACCGATTGAAAGAGACCGAAGGGGGTAAAATAGACCCAGTACCGGTTGAAAGAGAGCGAAGGGGGT
Organism: Lactuca virosa; assembly: GCF_052849685.1. NCBI lineage: Eukaryota > Viridiplantae > Streptophyta > Magnoliopsida > Asterales > Asteraceae > Lactuca > Lactuca virosa. The sequence continues at coordinate 471,668,580 of NC_136429.1, read as the reverse complement.
GCAATAGACCCAATACCGGTTGAAAGAGAGTGAAGGGGGGTGAAATAGACCCAATTATGTTTTAAATGTTACGTATGTTTGGTATGGGGTATTTGGGGAAACTAACTAAGCTTTGTGCTTACAGTTTTATGTTTATCGTTTTAGGTACTTCCAGTTCGAAAAGGGGAAGGGCTCGATATGATCGCACCACATCCACCATCATTCCACATTTTATGAAATGATTTGTACTATGATAACTACTTTATACATTAACACGTTTGATGGGTTTTGAAATGAATGAATGATGTTCTGTTGGTTCTTTAATTGTAATTTTACTTAGTAATTTTTGGGGACGTTACAAGTTGGTATCAGAGCCTTGGTTTGAGGGGTTTCGGCATACTTTTGGGTGTTTCTAAACTCAAACTAAGCAATTGATAATCTTTTAAAAAGAAAAAAGTGTTTTCTAAATAAAAATTTTATAAATAAAAGGGGTGCAATGCGTGAAATCAGCCGAGCTCAAGTTAGTATTCCGAAAATACTCGTACAAGTTATTGTTTCAGTATACGTATATGTGTATAACTCTAAGGATTTGCTCAGAATTTCATAGTAGGATGACAGGAGAGATGCCTTTGTATACCAATTGTACGAACCCTTAGAACTGCATGCTAGTATGGATTTCAGATGATTAGATAGAGTGGCTTGGTTAGGTAGTGCTTTGGTTTAGAACTTAATGCTTGAATGCTACTTTCTTTGTGCTTTTAGGGACTCCACTAGTTTCGGCTAATTATTAAGAGAATACTTTAAATTACATGTTGTAGGGATTAGATAATTCTCGAAGGTTAAGTTCAACTCTATTACGCAACTCTTGTTTGAGTTTAATGGTTATAGAGTGGGATCTAGCAGTCGAAAATTATATGGTGCTGGTAACTTGTAGTTGTATTTGTGAGATAGTAGAAGGAACTGGAGGGGAGTCTCTTTTGCAGCTAATAGCAGAGAATGGTGTGGAAAGGAACCCTAGGAAAGCCTATGAAATGTCTTTGTGTGTAGGGCACTCTATAATATAAGTGAAGTAAATAATATTAGGGAAGTAACTTGGAGGATTTGAGACAGTTCTTGAGGAAGGTATAGATAGGTGTGGAAGGTGGTATTGGGCCCGTACTACTGAAAGCACATGATCTATACCCAAGACAAGGAAGGACTTGATGAATTTGAGAAACTTTAGGAGTGTGAACCTCTTTGTGTGTAAATTGATGTTTTTGTATTATGATTCAACATGGTGATGACACATGGCGGAGCAGGAGGTTCGAGATCTAGATCTGGTATGGGTTCGGGCACCGAACCAATTGACGAGGTATTATACGAGTTCATCGCATCTGAGATCATGAGAGTTATCCTCGATGCGACCTCGGTAATGTTCGGTCGATCAAGGAGAGTACCACCAAGTTGATGGAGGATCGTCTTCGGACCTTTAGGGCCGAGTTGGCTGTCAGACAATAGGGAGCCCTCACACTCTCCTTTAAGGATTTCAGGGGATGTGGGACACCAAAGTTCTTTGGGGCAAAGGGCCCCATTGCCACCAGACAATGGATAGAAGACATGGAGTGTGCTCATATGACTAGCTTCTGCCCTGAGGGGTCAAAGGTGAGGTTCGCTGCAAGCTGTCTGAGGGAGCGAGCTCGAGATTGATAGGAGGAAGTTGCTTATGCCATGGAATCCCCAACCAATAAGGAAATGTCCTAGATAGATTTTGTGACTCAGTTTCGAGTGGAGTTTGCACCGAATGTTGAGGTGTAATAGCTAGCGAAGGAGTTCATGGACATGTGGCAGACGACTGAGACCATGGTGGAGATCACCGCCAAGCTCCGAGAAAGAGAGCTTTATTGGTACCCCAGTATGCTGCAAACAAGGAAATGAGGAAGACTCGGTACCATGACATGCTGAGATCAGATATCAGGGAGTTTTTAGTTTTTCAGCCTGTCTGACATTTAAGGAGATGATATTTAGGGCCCGAGAGCGGGAAATTGATTTAATGCATATCAGGAAGAGGAAAGTAGAGCAGGTGAAATCGACTAGGGTTTAAGCAAAGAAACCCAAGGGTTTTGACTCTAGATTAAGGGTCCAGCAGGATCGGGACTGTTGTGTTAAGTGCGACAAGATGCATGACAGAGTTTTCATGGCGGGTGGTTCAGGCTGGTATAAGTGTGGTAAGATAGGGCACTTAAGCAGGGATTGCCCCGCCACCACTACCACCCATGTTTAAGGTCTGATATGATTTCATAGAAATAGAGGGGCCACAAGAAGGTCGAATGCCCGAGTTTGACAGAAGCAACGATTGCAGCACCCTCTCCGGCGATGTTGAGGATCACTGATGGCCAGGAGGGCAAGCAGGCGACCCCTGTAGTGAAGAGCATGGCTTTTCAGCTGATGGCCGAGGAGGCACGTTTGACTCCTGACGTAGTTACGGGTATGTTTTCTATTCATTTATGTGCTTTCAGTATGTTTTATGCTTATTTTATGTTGTAATGTTTAGGGACGTTCTTAGTGAACGGATTTCCTGATCTGGTTCTTTTTGATTCGGGCGCTACCCGATCATTTGTATCTCTTACACTTAGCAAGAGGTTTAGTGATGCTCCTAGGGAGCTTGATTACCCATTGGAGGTATAGATCGCTAATGATCGTTCAGTGAGTGTATCGAGGTTGTACTTTAGAGCTATTCTGAGAGAGGTACCCGATTGATTTGGTTCATATTCCTTTGCACGAGAGCAAGGTCATTATGGAGATGGACTGGTTGATCCATAATAGGGAGATGATCGATTACGGAAACCAGTTAGTGCATGTTCGATCACCAAGTAGGGGAGAACTAGTTATTCAAGGCGAGGGTGTTCCACGCGGACCGACTCTCTATTCCGCTGCGAAAACTAGGAGATATCTTCAGTAGGGTTTTTTAGGTTATGTGGCTTATGTATCGGACACCAGGATAGAGAAACAGAGGAAGATCGAGGATGTGCCGGTAGTTCGAGAGTATTCAGATGTGTTCCCGGAGGACATTCATGGATTCCCTCCGGAGAGACAGGTGGACTTTAGTATAGATCTTGTTCCAGGTGCGACACTGATATCCAAGGCATCCTATCGGTTAGCACCATCGGAGATGCTGGAGTTGTCTACATAGCTGCAACAACTGTTAGACAAGGGGTTTATCTGACCGAGTAGTTCACCCTGGGGAGCACCGATTTTTTTGTGAAGAAAAAGGACAACTCCCACAGGATGTGCATGGATTATCGGGGGATGAGCAAGCTAACAGTGAAGAGCTGTTATCTGTTTCCGAGGATTGGTGATTTGTTCGACCAGCTGCAGGGTGCATCTTGGTTCTCCAAGATCGATCTGCATTCAGGCTACCACCATATGAGACTCAAATATGAGTATATCCAGAAGACTGCTTTCAGTACTTGTTATGGTCAATACAAGTTCATGGTGATGCCTTTCGGGCTCACCAATTCCCCAGCCGCATTCATGGATCTCATGAACCGCGTTTGTAGACCAATGTTGGATTCGTCTGTCATTGTATTTATTGATGATATATTGGTTTATTCTAAGACCAAGGAGCAGTATGAGAATCATATACGAGAGGTTATGGACACTCTGGGGAGGGAGATGCTTTATGCCAAGTTCTTCAAGTACGAGTTCTGGCTGCCTGAGAGGCAGTTTTTAGGGCACCTTGTTAATCAGAAGGGAATACTGGTTGATCCGGCCAAGATTGAGGTCGTGATGCAGCGGGAGGTTCTGAAGTCTCCATATGAGATTCGGAGCTTCTTGGTTTTAGCAACGTATTATCAAATTTTCATCGAGAATTTCTCCAGGATCGCATTTCCGTTGACCAGGTTGGCGAAGAAGACAGTTAGTTTCCATTGGGACTCTGAGCAGCAGGCGACATTTGAGACTTTGAGGCAGAGGTTATGCGAGGCTCTGATTTTGACTCTTCTAGAGGGTGTGGATGATTTCATGGTATACTCTGATGCATCAACCATAGTTTTAGGTGCGGTGCTGATGCGAAGGGGTCGGGCTATTTCTTACGCTTCGAGGCGGCTGAAGCCTCATGAGGCAAACTATCCCACTCATGATTTGGAGTTGGGGGCGGTGGTTTTTGCCCTCGAGATTTGGCGACATTACCTATATGAGGTCCGTTGTATCATTTACACGGATCACAAGAGCTTGAGGTACTTGATGGATCAGCCAAATATGAATATGAGGCAGTGCATGTGGTTGGACGTAGTGAATGATTGTGATTGAGAGATCCTTTATCACTCCGAGACGGCCAATGTGGTGGCCGCCACACTGAGTAGTAAGGAGACAAGCGCATCTATTAGAGACCTATGTTTGAGGATGCCGGTGATTACTCCATTATTGGAGCAGATTCGCGAGGCTCAGGTCTAGTACATAAAAGAGGAGCATCGCAAGACTGAGCGCATTATCGGGCATGTGTCCACTTTCGATTACAGTAGTAGGGGGAATGTTGACCTTGCGTCGGAGGATTTTGGTTTCGTATTGGGGTTGTGCACGACATATATTGATGGAGGAGGCACGAAAGTCAAGATTTTCTATTCATCCAGGTGTGACAAAAATGTACAGAAATCTTCGACCCGATTATTGGTAGCCCTACATGAAGCGGGATGTGGCTGTGTACGTGGAGAGGTGCTTGACTTGTAGGAAAGTCAAGGACGAGCATCAACGACCTCACGACAAGATGGAGCCGTTGGGCATTCCCATTTGGAAATGGGAAGAGATCACGATGGACTTTATCACAAAGTTTCCTCGAACAGCTCGGGGGTTGGATTTGATTAGGGTCATCGTGGATTCACTGAATAAGAGTGCTCACTTTAATCACATTCAGGAGAGCATCTTGAAGGGTTTTGAGCACTATAACACTCCTATGATGCATATACAATCCTAGATGCTTTGTATCTAAGTTTTCTCTAAATATACATGAAATATTGTTTTCCAAAGCATGAAGCCTAAACTAGCATACAAAATTTGATAATTGAGTCATAAGACTAGTTAGATTGTTTACCTCTTGTTGTAGCTTGTTATCTTTGGCATTTAAGAACTTAGCACCTCAAATATGATGCCTCTAATAAGTCACAAACACCACCATCAATTGCATGACTTGAGAGAGAGGTTCCAATGCACTAATATCGGCTCTATGAACTCTAAGAACACAAGGGGTAACCGATTTTAGGCCATAGGGTCATATATATATAGTGTAGGAATCCAAGAGTCATGGGTAAACCCTAATCCATACACTTGGGTAATGATTCATATCTCATGTGGGCTAACTCTTCATGGAAACTTACATAAACTTAGCCCATCATGGATTAATAGCCCAAACCATATATATATATATATATATATATATATATATATATATATATATATATATATATATATATATATATATATATATATATATATATATATATCATTGATTTACATAATCAGTCCCCGTTAATTTAATTAGTCTCTTTTGATCACTAAACTAATTCCAAATTAATTCTTGATCAATACTAATTAAATAACATGATTTCATATTAATATATTAATAAATCATAAATAACCTCTTTCTCAAATGTCCATCCTATCATATTGTTCTGGTGAAAGGAACCCAAAAGGACCATGCTACTCTCGGGTCAAGTGCATACCAATTATAGTTATGGGCATAGACAGCTAATCCAATAGTCTCCCACTTGGATAAGTCTAATAACTATAATTGCAAGTACGACTCAAAAACCGACTACCAATCGTAGCTCTTAAAATTCGTTGTCAAACTCTGACGTGTCCTTTAGATAAGGGATCATATAATCCTCTGTTCTTCAAGATATCAGTCGGACAAATACATGGAACATTGTCATACATATTGTCCATCAGTTTGTTTCGCGAATTCCGATTTGTTTGACATAGAACTTAATTGAACACATCAATTGAGTCCTGACCGGTCCCGGTACATAAGTCAAGACAAAATCATTGAGGGGCCCAAGATCTCGCTTTTAATCCTCCAAGAATTAAAAGGAACAGATAAACTTCGACTTTATATGCTTGTACTAACTATTCATTAAATCATACACAACAGTGTCTTTTATAACACCAAGTTACTGATGTGTTTTCACACTATCAATGTACAACCAACTCATAGTCACCAACTCATATATCTCAGTTTGAAGACTTATATGATATCATCGTCTCACAATCACTCGTGATAAATTCCATCATGTGATTCATGTGAGCGCGGGTTTAATTCAATACTCAGACCTTATGAGCACTCATGAATGTTGTAGCAATCTTTTGCTATGTCTAAGCACTTCAGACAATCTACAAGCCAAATTCATGACAGTCTTGCCTCAATACCTACTTCCAAAGTATGATCGACCGTGGATAGTTTGAATAATCTTATTATTCTGGAAGTCAAAACATGCATAATGAAACAATAGTAAACAATTGACACAAGATAGTAACTTTACTTATAAATAAAACACCTTTTATTTAATCATCAAATGTCAATTACATTTTATCTATTACAAGTTTCTAAACAATTCTCTAATCATTGAAACTAATATCGTCCTTCAGCCCAATGCTCCTCGCATGATGCAAGTGCTTAACCCTACTCAGTCCCTTCGTGAAGGGATCTGGTTGGTTCTCATCTGATGATACCCTCTTTACCACGAGGAGTCCTTCTTCCATACGATGTCTTATGAAGTGATATTTTTTGACGATGTTCCTGGATCTGCCATGATCCCTTGGTTCCTTGGTTAAGGCGACCGCACCCTCATTGTCACAGAAAATCTCCATAGGCTCCTTTACAGCTGAAACAACTCCAAGGTCTCCGATGAAGTTCTTCAGCCATATCTCCTCCTTCGACGCTTTGCTTGCTGCTATGTACTCTGATTTGCACGTTGAATCAGCTACAGTCTCCTGTTTGGAACTTTTCCAAGTTATTGGTCCTCCATTCAAGGTAAAAACCCAGCCCGATTTAGAGCGGATATTATCTCTGTCGATCTGAAAGCTGTAGTCACTATACCCTGTCACTCTTAAGTAATCACTCCCACCGAGGGTAAGGACCCAGTCCTTAGTCCTCCGTAGGTACTTGAGAATGTTCTTAACCGCAGTACAGTGAGCTTTACCAGGATTCCCTTGATATCCGTTCAACATGCTCAAAGCAAAGGCCGCATCAGGGCGAGTACAAGTCATAGCATACATGCTCGAGCCAACTGTGGAAGCATATGGTACTCGACTCATCTCTGCTATCTCATCCTCTCTACTCGGACTCTGAGTCTTACTCAGTTTGGTATCACTTTGGATGGGTAAGTCACCTTTCTTGGAATTTTCCATGTTGAGCCTTTTCAATGCCTTGTCCAAGTAGGTACTCTTACTAAGTCCAATTAGTCTTTTACTCCTGTTTCTCAATATCCTTATCCCCAGGATGTAAGCAGCTTCTCCAAGGTCCTTTATAACGAAACACTTCCCAAGCCAGGACTTAACCTCCTGCAATGTTGGGATGTCATTTCCTATGAGAAGTATGTCATCCACATACAACACCAGAAACCTAAATGTACTCCCACTAGTTTTGACATATACACAGGTTTCATCCTCGCTTCTCGAAAATCCAAACTCTTTAACTTTCTCATCGAAACCAAGATTCCATCTGTAAGATGCTTGTGTCAATCCATAAATGGATTTCTCAAGCTTACACACTCTATTAGGGTACTTTGCATTGATAAAACCCTCTGGCTGTCTCATGTAAACATCTTCAGCCAACTTTCCATTAAGGAAAGTGGTTTTGACATCCATTTTCCATATTTCATAGTCATGAAATGCGGCTATGGCTAGCATAACCCTTATAGATTTAATCTTCGCTACTGGTTAGAAGGTCTCATCATAATGAAATCCATGAGTTTGAGTAAAGCCCTTTGCAACCAGTCGCGCCTTATATGTGTGTACTTTCCCATCCATGTCGTTCTTCTTCTTGAATATCCATTTGCACCCGACTGTATTACGACGCGATATATTGTCAACCAAGTTCCAAACTTTATTGTCGTACATGGGCTGAATCTCGCAGTCCATAGCCTCTTTCCACTTTGCAGACTCGGGCATGCCATGGCTTCCTTGTAGTTGTTAGGTTCATCCAAATTTCCCATTGTGCTATCACTGATAAATGTATCACCCTCAGATGTTATATGGAAACCATATAACACAGGTGGAACACTAACTCTACCAGAACGCCTCAGAGGTACGGACTCGTCAATTGGTTCAATAGGAGTTTCCTCCTCAAATTGATCGCTAGTGTTTGAGGTTCCTTCATCACTCAACTCTTGAAGATCTTCAAGGTCAATTTGCCTCCCACTGTCTTCTTGGCATATGAGTTCTCTCTCGCGAAAGACTCCTCTCCTCGCAACGAAGACAACATTGTCACTATAGAAGAGATATCCAAAGGACTTCTGTGGGTAGCCGATGAAAATACAACGCTCACTACGAGGTTCGAGCTTATCATGAGTCTCGCGTCTCACGAAAGTCTCACAACACCAAACCTTGATGTGTGCTAACGAGGGAACCTTCCTTGTCCACATCTCGTGAAGTGTTTTGGCAACCTTCTTAGTTGGGACTAGATTAAGGATATGGGCAGCAGTCTCTAAGGCATACCCCCAGAATGAGATAGGTAACGAAGCTCAACTCATCATGGAATGAACCATGTCCAACAAGGTTCGATTGTGCCTTTCAGCCACACCATTAAGCTATGGTGTCCTGGGTGGCGTCAATTGTGAAATAATTCCACATTCTTTAAGATAGTCTAGGAACTCGATACTAAGATATTCACCACCTCGATATGATCGGAGCATCTTCATCTTCCTGCCCAGCTGATTATCCACTTCTTGTTTAAACTCTTTGAACTTTTCAAAGGTTTCTGACTTATGCTTGATTAAGTAGATATAGCCATATCTGCTGTAATCATCCGTAAAAGTCACATAGAAACGGTTAGCATCCCTTGTGGCGGTTCTGAAGGGTCCACACACATTGGTGTGTATGAGATCCAACAAACCCTCACCCCTTTCACAAGTACCAGTGAAGGGTGACTTGGTCATCTTTCCAAGCAAACAAGATTCGCAAGTGTCATCCACCTTAAGTCGAATGACTCCAACACACTAGCCTTTTGGAGTTGGCCTATGCGCTTCTTGTTGACATGTCCAAGACGACAATGCCACAAGCATGCCTTGTCCAATCTATTGAGCGAATCAATGTGCAACACATTATTTCCTAAGTTGTCTACAACCATCACAGTTTCATATACACCATTAAAAGACAATGCTTTAAAATAAAATACACTATTATAAAAAGCATTAATAGAACCGGTTTCATTATCAAATGAAAATCTAAAACCTTGTTTGTACAAACCATGAAAGGAAATAATATTTCTCACCATGTCGGACGAGTAGCAACATATATTCCAATCTAATTCTAACCGAATAATAAGCAATAACGAATAAACTCCAATCTTGGTGACAGGCGACATTTTCATATTCCCCATGATCAAGTTCATATTCCCGTGCTCCACATCCTAACTTCTTTTTAGTCCCTACAAATCAGAACAAATGTGGAAACCACAACTTGTATCAAGGACCCAAGAACAAGAATGTGATGAGTTATTAGATAGAATAGTATAAATACCTACATGGGTGGGATTAACCTTCCCATCCTTCACATCCTGCAAGTATTTGTTGGATATAGTGTCTAAGTCCATAACTATATTTGGTATGTACTTGACCCGAGCCGGCATGGTCCATTTGGGTTGTACTTCACTCGAACAATTTATGGATAATCGTTTGAGAATAGTATAGGTTATGATTTATTAATATATTATAAGTCTTAATATATTAATATAAAATCATATTATTTAATTAGTATTGATCTATAATTAATCTAGAATTAATTTAGAGATCAAAAGTATGACTAATTAAATATGGGCTCTTGTATTTATATAGTGTGGGCTAATGCTTATTTGGAATGGGCTAGGCTTGCATGGAAAGTCCATGGATACTCCATGGAGCTTTAACCCATGGATCTCATGGAAATGAAAAGACATGGGTATTAGGGTTTACATGAATGTAACCCTAATCCACCACACTATATAAAGGAGGCTTTGGTTCTTGAAATCATAGGAGTTGTGGTGAGTAAAGTAAGAGGGCCGATTTCAAGAAAGGTGATTACTATTCTCTCAAAATTCCAAGTTTGTGGTGATTTGTGATTTCCATTTGAGGCATCCACACTATTGGTGCTAGGCTCTCAAACACCAAGCAATCAACTACTACTACAAGGTAAGTAATTCTACTAGTTTTATTTGATTCAAGTCCCCCATGCCATGCTAGTTAGGATAAGAACCTTGGAAAAATAATTATTTGCATGTATCTTAGTCAAACATAGATCCAAGGTTTCTAGGGTTGCATGTACACCATAGGAGTGTTAGAATACTCAAAAACCCATCAGTGGTATCAGAGCCTGGTTTGTTTATTTGATGCAAAAAAAAAAAAAAAAAAAAAAAAAAAAAAAAAAAACTTGAAATCGAAGTTTTGTATATGTACTTACGATTCTTGAAATTTTTGATATGAACATTCATAAACATATGAGTTTAGAAGATCATAGAAATTATGTACTAATAATTGATTAGATTAATTCTTGATCTTTATGTGTTTTAATGGAGTCCATAACTAGTTCTTAAGTTATGGATAACCAAAACTCACATTTATAAATAACCATTAAAAGAACACATAGGTTACAAAAAAATGAAGAGTCTTCATTTTTAATAACCATTAACTCATAAGTTATGAGAAATGAAAAGTTTTGAAAGTTTAGAAAACTTGCCCTCAAGTTTTGGAACATGTAAAGTCATATTAAAAACTTTCGTTTCAACCCCTAGAATTTTAAAAGTTAAAATTCAACCCTTATACTTTATAATATTATAAGTTTAATAATATTTATATATGTATAAGATCAAGTCGTCTTACCGCTAGTACGCCTCATTCACGAAGTCGGTCTATAAGGGGGGTATAAGGTTGTTGCCTATAAAATGACAACTTAATGGGTGTCCACTCTCACCCACCGCTTCCTTGATCGGTGGAGGGTCGTTAGCCGAACGGGTAGGACAAGGACTTATAAATTCTCATTAAAAGTATAATGATAATACTAAAGTAACTAAACTTTATTGAATTCCCAATCTTAGTTATTTTAGGAAAATGTGAATAAGGTGCTAATCCATGAAATTACACTTTACACTTTGTTTAAGTCGTTAGTGGAGCGTGTGTGGTTAACCGGCACACTAACTTGAACTTAACAAGGTAGGTAAAGGGTGACTTAATGTTTATCATAGTATCGATGGAGCGTGTGTGGTTAACCGGCACATCGATTGAGGGGTAATACATTAAGGGTACCAAGTAATTTGCATGGTTACTTCACACCTTGTTTTGTGATCCTCGGCATCCCAGTCACAAAACTTGAAGGGCACACTCGAGATTGAAACATGCCATTGAAGAAAGTTCAATGAATCTCAAAGAATCTAGGAGTTTCTAAACCAATTAAAACCTAATTAAATATTTTGTTTTTCATGTTGGAAATTGGTGAATCGTCATTCACCTACCTTCAAATATCTTATAGCTTAGATTACGGCATCCCTCTTCTAAGTTATAAAATATTGTGTTGGGTCCTAGCCTTAATATTACATTTGGGTGTTTTGTTAAGGACTATCTCTATATCTAATCTAATCTATTCCCTCTTCTTTTCAGATGTCTTCCAATAACAATGCTTCTGGCTCAAACCCTACTAGCTCCTTCTCTCTCATGAATCTTTGTGGGAGAGTCATCCTTGATGGGTCCAACTTTACAGATTGGATCAGAAACATCAGGATGGTCACTCGGTATGAGAACAAAGAATATGTTCTCGACAAGGAGCTGAAGGTACCCGAGCCAACTGCTACTCCTGAAGAGCTTGCTGAATATGAGGTACATGAAAGAGATGCTACAAAAGTGGCATGCATCATGATGGCCACCATGACAGCCGAGCTGCAAAAGTCCTATGAGGACTATTATCCTTTTGAGATGCACCAGGACTTGATGGACCGCTACCATCAAAGTGCTCGTCAAGAGCGATATGAAATAATCTCCTCCATGATAACCACCCGAAGTGGGGAATCAGTTGGGCAGGAACATTAAGATGTTTCGATCCGATCGTAGTGGTGAGTATCTTAGTACTGAGTTCCTTGACTATCTTAAGGAATGTGGGATTGTCTCACAATTGACACCTCCTAGGACACCACAGTTGAATGGTGTAGCTGAGAGGCGCAATCGGACCTTGTTGGACATGGTTCGTTCCATGATGAGTCGAGCTTCGCTACCAATCTCATTTTGGGGGTATGCCTTAGAGACTGCCGCCCATATCCTTAATCTAGTCCCTACAAAGAAGGTTGTCAAAACACCTCACGAGGTGTGGACTGGAAAAGTTCCCAATCTAGACCACATCAAGATTTGGGGTTGTGAGGCTTTCGTGAGACGCGAGACTCACGATAAGCTCGAACCCCGAAGCGAAAGGTGTATTTTCATCGGCTACCCACAGAAATCCTTTGGTTACATCTTCTACAGACCCAGTGATAATGTGGTCTTTGTAGCAAGAAGAGCATTCTTTCGAGAGAGAGAATTCATGAGCCAAGGAGACAGTGGGAGGAAAATTGACCTTGAGGAAATTCAAGAGTCAAGTGGTGAAGGAACCTTAAACCCTAGCCCTCAACCTGAGGAGGAAACTCCTGTTGAGCCGACTGAAGAATCTATACCTCTGAGGCGTTCCACCAGAGTTAGGAATGCACCTAAGCATTATTATGGTTTTCATATTACTGTAGAAGGTGAGACACTTATCAGTGATAACACACTGGTAAATCTGGATGAGCCTAACAGCTACACGGAAGCCATGGCAGGCCCTGAGGCTACTAAATGGAAAGAGGCTATGGATAGCGAGATACAGCCCATGTATGACAATCAAGTTTGGAACTTGGTTGACATTGTACCTGATCGTAAGATAGTTGGGTGCAAATGGATCTTCAAGAAGAAGACCGACATGGATGGTAATGTACACACTTATAAGGCACGACTGGTTGCAAAGGGTTATCCTCAAACTCCGGGAGTTGATTATGATGAGACCTTTTCACCAGTGGCCAAGATTAAGTATATTAGGGTTCTGTTAGCCATTGTTGCATTTCATGATTATGAAATATGGCAAATGGATGTCAAAACCGCTTTCCTTAATGGAAAGTTGGCTGAAGATGTTTACATAGTTCAGCCAGAGGGTTTTGTCAGTACAGAGTACCCCAGTAGAGTGTGTAAGATCGAGAAATCCATTTATGGATTAAAACAGGCACCTCGCAGATGGAATCTTTGCTTTGATGAGAAAATCAAAGAATTTGGCTTTTCAAGGAGTGAAGATGAATCTTTTGTCTATATCAAGGCTAGTGGGAGTATAGTCAGCTTTTTGGTACTGTATGTGGATGACATACTACTCATAGGAAATGACATCCCAACCCTGCAGGAAGTAAAGTCCTGGCATGGGAAGTGTTTCGCTATGAAGGACCTTGGAGAAGCTGCCTATATCCTAGGGATAAGGATTTTGAGAAATAGGAGTAAAAGACTAATTGGACTTAGTCAAAGCACCTATGTGGACAAAGTGTTGAAAAGGTTCAACATGCATAACTCCAAGAAAGGAGAGTTACCCATCCAGAGTAACGCCAGATTGAGTAAGACACAAAGCCCTAGTACTGAGGCTGAGATAGCAAAAATGAGTCGAATACCTTATGCTTCAGCTGTAGGATCGATCATGTATGCTATGACGTGTACTCGACCTGATGTAGCCTTTGCTTTGAGCATGGTTAGCAGGTATCAGGGGAACCCTGGCAAGGCATACTGGACTGCGGTAAAGAATATCCTCAAGTACCTAAGGAGGACTAAGGACTGGGTCCTTACCCTCGGTGGCAGTGAGGACTTGAGAGTTGTAGGGTACAGTGATGCTACCTTTCAGACTGACAGGGATAATTTCCGCTCTCAGTCGGGCTGGGTGTTTACTCTAAATGGAGGGGTAATTACTTGGAAAAGTTCCAAGCAGGAGACAGTGGCTGATTCCACTTGTGAATCAGAGTATATAGCAGCAAAGGAGGCTATATGGCTAAAGAACTTCATCGGAGACCTTGGAGTTGTATCAGCTATAAAGGAGCCAATGGAGATTTTCTGTGACAGCAATAGTGCGGTTGCCTTAGCCAAGGAACCAAGAGATCATGGGAGATCCAGACACATTGACAGAAAATATCACTTCATTAGACATCGAATAGAAGAAGGAATCCTCATGGCAAAGAGGGTATCATCGGATGAGAACCCAGCAGATCCCCTCACGAAGGGACTGACTCGGGCTAAGCATCTCCAGCATTCTCGGAGCGTAGGGCTGAAGGATGATATTAGTTTTAGTAGTTAGATAATCTTGAAATTTGTAAAATGTAATTGACATTTGATGTTAAATAAAAGCTGTTATTTATGAGTAAAGTGTTGCTATCTCTTGTCAATCGTTTACTATTATTTCTTTTTGCATTTTTTGACTTCCAGAATAATTATGTTATGGTTTATATCATATTATTCAAACTCTCCACAGTCGGTCATATGTTGGAAGTAGATATGAATCAAGACTGTCATGGGTTGGCTTGTAGAGGTCTAAGATATTAGACAAAGCGGGGCTACAGCACTCATGAGTGCTCATAAGTTCTGAGTATTGGATTCAACCCACACTCACTTGTATCACTTCATGGAATTTATCTCGAGTGATCGTGAGACGATAATATCATATATGTCTTCAAACCTAGAGATATGATTTGTTGCCTATGAGTTGGTTATGCATTGATTGCACGAAAACGCATTGGTAGCTCGATGTTATATACCGTTCTTTTGTGTGTAATTCAACAAGTAGTAGAGCAAACATATGAGTCGAAGTTTATCTGTTCCTTCTAGGATTAGAAGCGATATCTGGGCCCCTCGATGATTTTGTTTTGACCTATGTATCGGGCCCGGTCAGAACTAAATTGATGTGTTCAGTTAAGTTCTATGTCAAACAAATCGGAAATCGGGAAACAAATGCTGGACAATAATCAAGACCATGTTCCATGTATTTGTCCGACTGATATCTAGAACAGAGGATTATATGATCACTTATCTAAAATGGCGTTTCATTGTTCAACAGAGTTTAAAGAGCTACGATTGCTGATCGGTTCCTGAAGTCATACTTGCAACTATAGTTATTAGACTTATCCAAGTGGGAGACTGTTGGATATAGTGTCTAAGTCCATAACTATATTTGGTATGTACTTGACCCGACCCGGCATGGTCCATTTGGGTTGCACTTCACCCGAACAATTTATGGATAATCGTTTGAGAATAGTATAAGTTATGATTTATTAATATATTATAAGTCCTAATATATTAATATAAAATCATATTATTTAATTAGTATTGATCTATAATTAATCTAGAATTAATTTAGAGATCAAAAGTATGACTAATTAAATATGGGCTCTTGTATTTATATAGTGTGGGCTAATGCTTATTTGGAATGGGCTAGGCTTGCATGGAAAGTCCATGGATACTCCATGGAGCTTTAACCCATGGATCTCATGGAAATGAAAAGACATGGGTATTAGGGTTTACATGAATGTAACCCTAATCCACCACACTATATAAAGGAGGCTTCGGTTCTTGAAATCACAGGAGTTGTGGTGAGTAAAGTAAGAGGGCCGATTTCAAGAAAGGTGATTACTATTCTCTCAAAATTCCAAGTTTGTGGTGATTTGTGATTTCCATTTGAGGCATCCACACTATTGGTGCTAGGCTCTCAAACTCCAAGCAATCAACTACTACTACAAGGTAAGTAATTCTACTAGTTTTATTTGATTTAAGTCCCCCATGCCATGCTAGTTAGGATAAGAACCTTGGAAAAATAATTATTTGCATGTATCTTAGTCAAACATAGATCCAAGGTTTCTAGGGTTGCATGTACACCATAGGAGTGTTAGAATGCTCAAAAACCCATCAGTATTTGGGGCAGCTTCGCTTCCAGTGCCCTTTATCATGACAATAAAAACACTCTACTTCTTTCGGATTGGTAGAGGGATTAGTAGAACCAGCTTTGGTCCCACTAGAAGATGATCCATCATGAGACTTTCCCTTGCGGCTCTTAGAAGGAGCCTTCCTCTTCTTCCCTTTCCCATGTTCAATTTCCAGGATTGGGGCAGCAGTAGTAGGAGTAGGAGTAGATACAACATATTTTCCTTTTAGACTACTTTCAGCAGTTCTCAAAACGCCTTGAAGCTTGCTAAGAGTGACCTCCTCCATGTTTATATGATAAGTCATACGAATCTTATCATAACAAGGAGGCAAAGAGTGTAGAATAATATCAATGGCCAACTCTTCATCAAAGTTCACATTCAACTTCAGCAAGCGGTCCACAAACCTTTGCATTTTCTGCAAGTAGGGCCGTGATGGACTCTCCATCCTTTATCTTTGTTGTAATCATGGAAGCAATGATTTCATACCTTTCCTGACGAGCACTTTGATGGTATCTTTCCATCAAGTCTTGGTGCATCTCGAAAGGGTAGTAGTCCTCATAGGACTTTTGAAGTTCAACTGTCATAGTGGAAAGCATGATACAAGACACATTTGTGGCATCCTTCTCATGTGCCTTATACTCAACAACCTCTTCAGGAGTAGCAGTGGTTTCATCAATCTCCTTAAGCTCTTTGTCGAGGACAAATTCCTTGTCCTCGTAGAGAGTGACCATCCTAATGTTCTGAATCCAGTCATTGAAGTTCGAACCATCAAAGATGACCCTCCCACACAAATTCATGAGAAAGAAAGAGCCCGGAGGATTTGAGCCAGAAGCGGTGTTGGAAGACATCTGAAAAAGAAAGACAAAGTTTAGATTAGATAAAAATCCTTAATATAACACCCAAATGACATATTAAGGCTAGGACCCAACATAATATTTCACAATTCGGAAGAGGGATGTCGTAATCTAATTGTAAAATATTTGAAGGTAGGTAAATGACGATTTACCAATTTCCACCATGAAAAAACGAAATTACTTATTAGGTTTTAAATGAATTGAAATTCTTAGATTCCTTTGAGATTCATTGAACTTTTCAATGGCATGTTTAAATCTCGATTATGCCCTTCAAGTTTGTGACTGGGATACCGATGATCACAAACAAGGTGTGAATAACCATGCAAATGTGATTGGTACACTCGATGTCATTTATCACCTAATCAATGTGTCGGTTAACCACACACGCTCCATTGATCTATGACAAACATCAAGCTACCCTTTGCCACCCTTACTAGTCCAAGTTAATGTGCCAGTTAACCACACACGCTCCATTAACATCTTGGCAAGGTGCAAAGTGCAATTTCATGGAATAGCATCATTTTCACATTTTCCTAAAGTAACTAAGATTGGAATTTAATGAAACATTTAGTTACTTTATAATTATCAGTATACTTTTAACGAGAATTAATGTTTTATCCTACTCGTTCGACTATCGACCCTCCACCAGTCAAGGAAGCGGTGGGTGAGAGTGGACACCCATTAAACCACCATTTTATAGGCATTAACCTTATACCCCCCTTATAGACTGACTTCGTGAATGAGGCCTACTAACTATAAGACTGACTTGTCTTATACATATATATTTAAGTATTAACTTTCAATATAATAATAGTATAAGGGTTGAATTTTAACTTTTAAAATTCTAGGATTTGGAATTAAATGTTTCATTAGTGAGACTTCACAAATTCCAAAACTTGAGGGCAAGTTTTGAAACTCTTCATTTCCTTAACTTATGAGTTTAATGTCATTTTAATGGATGAGACTTTTCATGTTCCATAACTTGAGGACAAGTTATGGAAGTAACTAAAAACATTTAGCTCAATTTTCACAAATAAAATTATCATATAATCTAGGATTAATCTAACCAAACTCATAAAGCAAGATAATATCAAATCAACAATTTACAAGTAATCTTGTTTTTCATATAAACCAACAATTATCTTAAAATTTTGACAATTAACTTTTGATTGGATGAGTATAATCACTACCATATCATAAAAAACAGATTTTATGATGGAAAACAGTTTGTGGTAGTGATCCCAATCCAATCCAGGCCAAAAATCAAAAAAAAAAAAGAACAATTACCAATGCATCAATGTTAGAGAAAACACCCTAGGCTCTGATACCACTGAAAGGTTTTGAGCACTATAATACTCCTATGGTGCACATACAACCCTAGATGCTTTGGATCTAAGTTTTCTCTACATATACATGCAATATTGATTTCCAAAGCATGAAGCCTAAACTATCATACAAAATTTGATAATTGAATCATAAACTAGTTAGATTGTTTACCTCTTGTTGTAGCTTGTTATCTTTGGCCTTTAAGAACTTAGCACCTCAAATGTGATGCCTCTAATAAGTCACAAACACCACCAACAATTGGATGACTTGAGAGAGAGGTTCCAATGCACTAATATCAGCTCTATGAACTCTAAGAACACAAGGGTAACCGATTTTAGGCCATGGGGTCATATATATATATATATATATATATATATATATATATATATATATATATATATATATATATATATATATATATATATATATATATATATATATATATATATATATATAGTGTAGCCATCCATGAGTCATGGGTAAATGTGACATCCCCATTTTCACGGCCAGAAAAGAACGATTTTCTTTATGCTTTATAAAAATCAGAGTACTTCTTTTAATAAAAATGATGCGGAATTTGTTCCCAGTAAAACATGATAAATACGTTATCAAAGCATTTCCGAAGAAAAGTATTTTTTTTATTCATTTTAAAACATTTGGGATGTCATTGTAAATACAGAAACATAAGCATAAACAAAACTTACATTCATTTACACTAGTGATCTTATATCTCCTTAATTTCTCACTGTAATGTAACTTCATATCGACACGTGTTATAGAAATGAGCTGGAGTGGGTAAGGTTGGGAAAACTGGTGACTACATAGGGTTTTCAACCCACAATAATATAATTATTATGTTTAAACATCAAACAATCAACCCAATTACCATCCCCATTATCTTCTTTACTCTTAAGGATCTACCCTAAGAATTAACTATTCCTTGTTCATTCATTCCTAAGGATCATCCTAAGGAACTGGCATGAAATCCATCGTTGCTAGGGTTTACTCTAGAGGCACTAAGTCGCATAGTCGCCAGGATATTGGCACTAAGTCTCATAGTCGCCAGGGTTTATACAACAGGCACTACGTCGCATTGTCGCCAGGGTTATCTCGTTTATCAACAATATCGTTTCCGAGAATCCACTCGCAATACGTGTCAATGGGTTTTTAGAGTACAGCTGGTGAATACACAGTTCAAATACACCTATAGGTTGCGAGCCTGCTAGTGTTCCACTGGACTGTCTAGAATAGTCCATGGTTGTCATCCATACTTTGCTAGATGACAGGGCCAACACTTTGGTAAAAGGCTTCTCTCATGGTTCACCTCTCACCCTTATCTCGAGGTCTATATCACCTCTCATCATTTTGTTTTTGTCACACAACAACTATTTCATCTACCCATGTTTTACCCAACACATTTTGTAGATATAAAATACATATACAGTTTAAATCATTTAAAACATGTATAAAAATCTTTCACCCAGCATAGACGGCAAGTATACAGACAATATGCACACATAGCATGTAATTTATATTAAATACTTCATATCTATGTGTAAGATGAAAGTAACTATGCACTCACCTGAAAAGTTGGTGACTCGGTACTCGGACAGCACTTCGTTATCTCAGAACAATTTTCCCTTGACAAAACCTAGTATCAATACCACTAGGGTTTAGTCTAACGTTAACCGCGACTAATTAATAGTCTAGCTATTATTACTATTATATAAGTGTTAAGCAACACTCTTATATAACTCATAATAATAGCCCAAATAATTATTTTAAGGTCCTAATAATGTTACTATAATTAATTAGAAGCTATATTAAAAATAGCGTAGGCGTAGCTCACTTACAGCGGGTTTTCTCGAAAATCGGGCTTTGCTTGGAATAGCATTTCCGAACCGAAAGACCCTTTTTCAGGGGACTCCGGGAGCCTCGGGGCTTCCTTTGGGCGCTAGGGGGCTTACCTAGGGTTTAAGGGGGGGGGGGGGGTTTGGGGGGTAGTGAGAGAAAGTAGAGAGAGAAAGTTTTGGTGAATTTGTGAGAAAATATGGCAGCCCTCGCAGCCCTTATATAGCCTGGTCCTCGGACGTACGATGGGCGTACAGGTCCTCGGACGCGGGGCGTAACCTCGGTCGTACAACGCGTGTCGCGAATGGGTTGGGTCATCGTGGACGTCTCGGAACCGCATAGGGCAGCTGTACGCGACGCGTTATGAACTCGGACGCTGGGCGTACCGAAGGCGACGTGTCTCCATCCGAAGTGAGCCCTGTGATCAGCATCGGACGGCTATGATTCGGCCACGTCATCATTTTCGCACCAGATCTTGCAAATTTACTTTCCGAATTCTAAAAATCATAACTTTTGCATACGATCTCCGTTTTCGACATTCTTTATATCCACGTGTAGGCGGGAACGTACTCTACAACTTTTGTTTAGACTCCGTCGGCTAATTTTGAATTTATTTTAAAAGTTATATTTTTAACAGGCCGGGACATTATTGGTCCGTTAAAAATTCATAACTTCTTCATCCGACGTCCGTTTTCGTCTGTCTTTTTATCGTCACCCTACTATTAATGAGATCTTCGATTCTCGTTTAGGTTGTGTCGGCTAAAAACCGCTCGATCTAATATTCGAACTTCGGGTTGTACACTGCTAAGCCGAAACTTCGAAAAATCATAACTTCCTCATACGAAGTCAGGTTTGGGCGTTCTTTTTATGCACGCTCTCGGTTTAACGTATTCTACGACTTTCATATAGATTGCTAAGGCTAAGAGTCGCTCTATCGTAAATTCATTATTTACGCTTCCCGGTGTTGTGCCGGTTTTGCCGTAAAACTTCGACGGGCCATAACTTCTTCGTTATAACTCGGATTTCGGCGTTTTTTATATGTACGGAACCCTTGTAATATATACTACCACTTGGTTAAGATTATTTATTCTAAATAATATTTTGTCGAAAAGTCGTTTTCGACCCCTATTATCTCTAAATTGTCTAGCCCGGATCTACGGGCGTTACAGTTATCTCCCCCTTATGATGATTACGTCCCGGAATCATCAACGAAACAGGGCTCACATGATGACTCCATACGTTATCTCTTCATCCTAAGTAATAACCGTAACTTTGATTTTTCTTCGAACGAGTATCTAACTCTAAGACTTCCTGACTGCAGGTGGTGCCCGATCTTGGACCCGCTCTCTATCTCATGTTAGACTTCAAATCATGATCTTCATGTCAAGATCTCGATATTTATTGGAGACTCCTTCTTTAACAAACTTAAGATAAGTTTCTTCCTCTGATTATCATAAGAGGACGATGGGTCATGTTCTAATGACCTCTCATCGTATGATGCATTGCTTGGACTTAGGTCTCTTACAATCTTCCAGAACACACTATACTTTCCTTCATGTTCCAATCTCATCTTAAAAGGTAGCATTTCTAGCTACAAGCAACTATCGCGATACCTCTACCGATCGCTTTGATTGTCTTTTATTTCAATCTTCCGGCTTAAGTCAGATGCTACATCAAAATTGGTTCTCTGAACCATGTAACATACTCATCGTAGTCGGAATCAATTCGATATGACCACTAGGGTCGGAATAACAATCATCTTCTTAGTCATTACCGAAACGATGGTAACGACATACTTGAATAAAACGGAATCAATTACTAGCTCCTTGGTAACCTTGTAACTTTCCCTGATCCAAGTGCGAGTCATGTGCTTTCGGTAGTATAGGCCTCTACTACCATTCACACCTACTCATACTCGTCCCAAGTACTGTCTTGCAGTTCTTCCCAAGTCATTATACAAGAAAATCACATAACAATCTTAACACACCAGATATCAAACTGGAGGTTTTATATATTATTCCTTGAAAAGATTACATAGGCGTTCAAGTTCACCCTAGACTATGCCTCTAATAGGCTACTCCTACGACACTATGGCTACTTCATAACTTGATCTTCGGATATCAATCCTCACTCTTCATTTCGTTGTCAGCTGCTTCGTTAGGGATGCTTCTTGGCTTTGGAGGTGCATCCACTCTTGCTGCTTCACTTTTCTTCGGGCAATCCTTTGATATATGCCCCTTGTCCCTGCATCCGTAACAGAACCTCTTGATGGATGTACATAAATTGGCGTAATGTCCATTCTTCCCACACTTAAAACAAGTCACTTCTACGTAGCATCTCCCATAGTGCTTCAGCGGTACATTTGGCTTTGTAACTCCTTTCCTCGTTGGGCAGTCTTGCTTGAAGTGCCCTTCCTCATTACATTCGTAACACACCCTGGTGATGAATGTACACTCATCGGCGTAATGCCCATGCTTTCCACACTTGAAACAAGTTACTTTTTCGTAGTACCTCCCATAGGGTTTCAGTGGTACACTTGGCTTTGTAGCTCTCATCGGGCAATATTACTTGAAGTGTCATTCCTTACTACACTTAAAGCAAACTTCTTTCTCGGTTGGGCATTTGTGGGCATAGTGACCAGTCTTCGCGTATTTGAAGCAGGTCACTTCCTTTGTGCATCTCCCGTTGTGTTTCCTTTCGTACTTGTCACACCATTTTGCTTCACCTCCCCCTCAAGACTTTGAGAACATGTAGTTCTTTTCAGACCTTGAAGACCCCTCAAATTTCCTCTTCTTGCCAACTTCAACCTTGTTGGCGATCCTATCGTTGATCATTTCTTCGACAGACTTAGCAGCCCAAATGGTTGCCTCAAGAGTGGGTGCCTGGTGTACTGGCACAGTAAGTTCGTCCTTACTTTATTGAAGTAAACGCCTTGTTTCTTCCATCTGTTGATCCAACATTATCCGCACCATTTCCTGTACCTCTGCCATCGTGATTGGCCCAGGAGTGGCTACTACAACGGGTATTTGCTTAATCACTGGTGGTTGATTCCTGTTTCCATTCACGTTCCCGGATCCACTGCGGGTTCTTTCCATTTCGATCTATACACCAATTCAGACATTCGGTGCGAAACGACGAGAATTAAGATAGGAAAGATTTTATTTACGATCGACGTGTAAATTTCCCTATCACTCTGAAAAGTTACATGCCAGTTCTAATACCATAATTATACGTTTAGAAATCTGAACACATAAAGTTTCCAGATCTGGTCTGCAATAGACCATAGATTCGATCATATAATGCATATCATAAATCATTTAGCACATAAAAGCATATTAGGCATTTTCCCTAGATAAGCTAGTGCTTGTGTTTATTCAGGTGTATTACCTAAATTTTATTAGACACACTCCTCACAATCATTGCTAAGTATTCTAAGTTTAAGTCTAGAAATAAATCCATATTCCTAGTTCTCTTAAACTAATGCTCTGATACCAACTGTGACATCCCCATTTTCACGGCCAGAAAAGACTGATTTTGTTTATGCTTTATAAAAATCAGAGTACTTCTTTTAATAAAAATGAAGCGGAATTTGTTCCCAGTAAAACATGATAAATACGTTATCAAAGCATTTCCGAAGAAATGTATTTTTTTTATTCATTTTAAAACATTTGGGATGTCATTGTCAATACAGAAACATAAGCATAACAGAATTTACATTCATTTACACTAGTAATCTCATATCTCCTTAATCTCTCAGTGTAATATAACTTCATATTGACACATGTTATAGAAATGAGTTGGAGTGGGTCAGGTTGGGAAACCTGGTGAGTACATAGGGTTTTCAACCCACAAGAATATAATTATTATGTTTAAACATCAAACAATCAACCCAATTACCCATCCCCATTATCTTCTTTACTCTTAAGGATCTACCCAAAGAATCAACTATTCCTCGTTCATTCATTCCTAAGGATCATCCTAAGGAATGGGCACGAAATCCATCGTTGACAGGGTTTACTCTACAGGCACTAAGTCGCATAGTCGCCAAGATATAGGCACTAAGTCTCATAGTCGCCAGGGTTTATACAACATGCACTATGTCGCATAGTCGTCAGGGTTTAGGCACTAAGTCTCATATTCGCTAGGGTTATCTCGTTTATCGACATTATCGTTTCCGAGAATCCACTCGCAATACGTGTCAATGGGTTTTTAGAGTACAGCTGGTGAATACACAATTCAAATACACCTACAGGTTGCGAGCCTGCTAGTGTTCCACTGGACTGTATAGAATAGTCCATGCTTGTCATCCATACTCTGCTAGATGACAGGGCCAACACTTGGGTAAAAGGCTTCTCTCATGGTTCACCTCTCACCCTTATCTCGTGGTCTATATCACCTCTCATCATTTTGTTTTTGTCACACTGCAACTATTTCATCTACCCATATTTTACCCAACACATTTTGTAGATATAAAATACATATACAGTTTAAATCATTTAAAACATGTATAAAAATCTTTCACCCAACATAGACGGCAAGTATACAGACAATATGCACACATAGCATGTAATTTATATTAAATACTTCATATCTATGTGTGAGATGAAAGTAACTATGCACTCACCTGAAAAGGTAGTGACTCGGTACTCGGACAGCACTTCGTTATCTCAGAACAATTTTCCCTTGACAAAACCTAGTATCAATACGACTAGAGTTTAGTCTAATGTTAACCGCGACTAATTAATAGTCTAGCTATTATTACTATTATATAAGCGTTAAGAAACACTCTTATATAACTCATAATAATAGCCCAAATAATTATTTTAAGGTCCTAATAATGTTACTATAATTAATTAGACGCTATATTAAAAATAGCGTAGGCGTAGCTCACTTACAGCAGGTTTTCTCGAAGACCGGGCTTTGCTTGGAGCTGCGTTTCCGAACCAAAAGACCCTTTTTCCCGGGACTCCAGGAGCCTCGGGGCTTCCTTTGGGTGCTAGGGGGTTTACCTAGGGTTTAGGGGGGTTTGGGGGGTAGTGAGAGAAAGTAGAGAGAGAAAGTTGTGGTGAATTTATGAGAAAATATGGCAGCCCTTGCAGCCCTTATATAGCCTGGTCCTCGGACGTACGCTGGGCGTAACCTCGGTCGTACAACGCGTGTCGCGAATGGGGTGGGTCATCGTGGACGTCTCGGAACCGCATTGGGCAGCTGTACGCGGCGCGTTACGATCTCGGACGCTGGGCGTACCGAAGGCGATGTGTCTCCATCCGAAGCGAGCCGTGTGATCAGCATCAGACGGCTATGATTCGGCCACGTCATCATTTTCGCACCAGATCTCGCAATTTACTTTTCGACTTCTAAAAATCATAACTTTCGCATACAAGCTCCGTTTTCGACGTTCTTTATATCCACGCATAGGCGGGAACGTACTCTACAACTTTCGTTTAGACTCCGTCGGCTAATTTTGAATAGATTTTAAAAGTTATATTTTTAACAGGCGGGGACAGGATTGGTCCGTTAAAAATTCATAACTTCTTCATTCGACGTCCGTTTTCGTCTGTCTTTTTATGGTCACGCTACTATTAACGAGATCTTCGATTCTCGTTTAGGTTGTGTCGGCTAAAAACCGCTCTCTCTAATATTCGAACTTCGGGCTGTACACTGCAAAGCCGAAACTTCGAAAAATCATAACTTCCTCATAGGAAGTAAGATTTTGGGCGTTCTTTTTATGCACGCTCTTGGTTTAACGTATTCTACGACTTTCGTATAGATTGATAAGGTTAATATTCGCTCTATCGTAAATTCAATATTTACGCTTCCCGGTGTCGTGCCGGTTTTGCCGTAAAACTTCGACGGACCATAACTTCTTCGTTATAACTCGGATTTCGGCGTTCTTTATATATACGAAACCCTTGTAACATATACTACAACTTGGTTAAGATTATTTATTCTAAATAATCTTCTGTCGAAAAGTCATTTTCGACCCCTATTATCTCTAAATTGACTAGCCCGGATCTACGGGCATTACAGTAAACCCTAATCCATACACTTGGGTCATGATTCATATCTCATGTGGGCTAACTCTTCATGGAAACTTACATAAACTTAGCCCATCATTGATTAATAGCCCAAACCATATATATATATATATATATATATATATATATATATATATATATATATATATATATATATATATATATATATATATATATATATATATATATATATATCATTGATTTACATAATCAGTCCCCGTTAATTTAATTCGTCTCTTTGATCACTAAATTAATTCCAAATTAATTCTTCATCAATACTAATTAAATAACATGATTCCATATTAATATATAATACTTGTAATATATTAATAAATCATAAATAACCTCTTTCTCAAATGTCCATCCTATCAGATTGTTCTGATTAAGGCAACCCAAAAGGACCATGCTACTCTCAGGTCAAGTGCCTACCAATTATAGTTATGGGCTTAGACACCTATCTCAACACATTTCTGCGGAGAAGTTGACATACATTTATATCTGAGAGGTTATGGAATGGCATGGGCTTCCGATATCCATAGTCTCAGATCGAGATGTACGCTTCACTCCCATATTTTGGAAGATATTTCATGAGGAGTTGGGTACTCGTCTGCACTTCAGCACGACTTTTCATCCACAGACCGATGGACAGAGCAAGTGGGCTATCCAGACTTTGGAGGATATGCTTCGGTCTTGTGTGTTGGATTTTATCAGTAGATGGGATACCTATCTCGCATGGGCAGAGTTTCTTAAAACAACAACAACTACCACACCAGCATCAATCGACCTCCTTTTGAGATGCTCTACGAGAGGAAATGTCGGAACCCGATTTGTTGGGGCGAGGTCGGTCAGCAAGTCATAGATAGCATAGAGGTGGTGCTCGAGACTACCAAGTTAATCCAACAGGTGTGTGGGTGATTGCAGACCTCACAAAGTCGACGGAAGAGCTGTGTAGATAGGCGCCAATCTGATTTGGAGTTTCTGGTCGGAGATATGCTACTCCTGAAGGTGTCAGCCTGGAAAGGTGTCATTTTGTTCAGGAAACGGATGAAGTTGGGCCCCAGATATATTGGTCCTTTCAGGGTTATTACCCAAGTGGTCAGGGTTGCATATCGGTTGGAGCTTCCCGAAGAGCTTAGTCAGATCAACAACAGTTTTCACGTCTCTCAACTGCGAAAGTGTATGGTTGATGATTTTGCAATGGTTCCTTTAGAGAACATTCAGGTGGACGATCGCCTGAACTATATAGAGAGAATAATCTTGATTTTAGATAAGAAGATGAAGACCTTGCAGAGCAAAGTTGTGAGCCTGATGAAGGTGCAATGGCAACACTGCAAGGGGTCAGAGTGTATATGGGGGCCCGAGGATGAGATGCGGGAGCATTACCTTGAGTTGTTTCCACCACCAGAAATCAAGGACGAAGTCTGATTGAGGTGGGGGAGAGTCATAACATATGGATTCTTTGAGGTAATTAATTCTAATTTTTTACTTGAACTTTGGAAGTGACCACGTCGTGGTGAAGGCATCCCATGATGTGGAAATGCTGGAAGATTTCCGGATCATTTAACGATAACAACGACTCAACATCTATTGGCCACGATGTGGCGAACCTGTGTCGTGATAACCCTAATTTTAAGTTATTTAAAGGAAAGTGGGGATGTAACACCCCGTTTATTAAATAAATTAATTAATAAAATTAATGAATGTATTGTAGCCCTAAAATCAATAATTATATAGCAGGGTGTTGATTTCGACGAGTTAACTGGCATAATTTAGAAGTTGAGGGTTAAAAGTGTAAGTTACGGATTTGGTTTTGTAAGTATTATTGAAAGCAAGGACTAAATGGTAACTTTTGGGACTTCATTCGAAGAGATTTTGGGCCAAAGGGGCTGTTTGGTGACTTAGGGATCGAATTTGAAAGGAATTATGGAAGCAGGGGTGTAATTGTTAAATATTGTACCTAAATTGTAATGGATTTTAATGCTGAGGGCTACAGAGTAAAATGTGGGACTTAAGTTGAAGGGTTTTTGGAAGGCTAGGGTTAAAAAGGTAAATTTCAGACTCATTTTGAAAGAAAAAGGGAGGAGAGGTACCAAAGATGGAATTATGGAGAGAAGCTTGTAGGGCATCGGATATATAAGCATCATCCGTCCAAACCCTAACCCTAATCCATGTTACAGCCGTCACCTCCCCCTTATGCCTCCCACCACCGGCCGCCACCCAATTCTCTCTTGCTGAAGACGGAGACCATCGTGTGATGTCGTTGTTCAGTGATAGTTAAAGCCAGTAGTGGTCCAAGGTATGTAGTTGGGTGCCGAAGTAAAGTGAACAAGGAAAAACTGACAGTTGGCACTAGAGTGGTTCTTGATATGACAATTCTCACAATTATGCGAGCACACCCCCGTGAAGTTAGTATATTATATTATATTATATATGCTAAATAACTTTAATATCAACCTTTTTTTTCACATGTTTTGACTATACCATATTTTTCTAGGTTGATCCAGTTGTTTATAACATGCTTCATGAAGATCCTGGGAATGTTAGCTACTCTGCTGTTGGAGGGCTATCAGATCTGATTCGTGAACTTAGGGAATCTATAGAATTGCCTCTCATGAATACTGAGCTTTTTGTACTATGCAGAGTCTCTCTTACGCAGAGTCTCTCTCACTGCAAACACCATTTTGCCTTTCCGTCGTTGCTGAAGACGGAGACCATCGTGTGATGTCGTTATTCAGTCGTTAACGAAGGGAAGTAGATCGTAGTCGTCATCTCCGGATGTTAGAGCCATTGTCGTCGCTGTCCTGCCGTATTGCCGAGCCTGCTACTGCCGCTCCTTCGCCATCGCAATGCCACACGTCGCTGCTGCAGATGTCGATGATTGAAGGACCGGCGAGCCGGTTGATGGATGTTGTAGCAGAAGAGGCTGAAAGGAGAATCATGACGTCTAATGTTGTTTTCCCTGTCGGAGTCTGTGCGCATTCCTCGCCTCCATCTTTTGGTGCCGATGGCCGCTGTCGTCGTCACTCCGAGAGGCTGAAGAGTTGTTGTCGTGTTCCGACTGCTGCTGCCACTTTAAAGGCAGCCATGTTGGGTGTGTTTCCGGGATGTTACTTGTGTTAGTGTCCGGGTGCTGCTGTTACAAGTTCAATGGTTGTGTGTGGGTGTTTATTTGGCCGGAAAAGCCACCACCACCACCATGAGGTAGTGGTTGCCGCCATGTACCACCACCGGCCACGACAAGGGTGGCAGTGTGTGTGTGTGTGTGTTTATGTTAGTTAGTATGTGTGTTTATTTTTGGATTAAAGCATTGTAATTGTAATTAGCAAAAAGAGTAATGAAAAGAACCATAACCACCACCGTGAGCCGCCATTGACCACCACTACCCGAAGTGGTAGTGGGTGGTGCCCAATTAGTGAAACCCTAATTGGCCTAATGAAACCCTAATGAGCTTAAAGATTTAGTTTTGGGCCTATTAGGCTATGATTGGGTGGGAAACCCTAATTAGGGTTTAGAAAACCCTAATATTGGATTTATGGGCCTTAGACTTATTGGGACCCACATTTGGGCCATTGGAATGGAACTGTGAATTACACCCAATCACACCATATGATTTATCTAGAAGAGTGATGGACTTAATGAATTAAGTCCTTAATGGGTTAAGTGAGAAACACTTAACCCTAATTGTCATTTTATGTGAAACCCTAATTTCACATGGGCCCTGAGTTGGGCCTTTCCATTGGGCTTTGGTAATTGGGTTATTAATGAACCGTCCAAGAATAATCATATGGACTAGAATATGTTGATGGGCTTTAGGGTAAGGCGCATATGAGGGTTTGGGCCCAATTTAGAAAATTGAGCCATAGTTTGGGCCTTTACGATTCTGAGATATTGGGCCATTAGAAATGCCAAATCTTTGGACTGGACTAAATGGCTAGGCCTTTGAATAAGACCATGTAAAGGTTTGGGCCCAATTTGGAAAATTGGGCCATATGTTGGGCTTTGATTCCTAGTTTCACTTTTGGGCCTTTGGATTGGGCCTTAGGCTTGAATCAAGCCAAGATAGGGTAATGTAGCCTGTTACTCCAAGAACTTATGGTTATGTGTTGGGACCCAATTATTAATTGGGTGATGTTTTGATATTTACAGTTCGGGAATCTGTCATCCAGTAGCTGGGGTTGTGTCTGTGGGACTTCAGCAGTGTGAGGTGAGTTACCTTCCAGTAGAAGTGGGTCTATGGCCACAATGTCGGCCCACTAGTAGGAGTTGTTTTTAGATGATTGTCTTTGTGATAATTATCTGGTATGCCATTATCTGTTATGTTTGTATGCTAGGATGTCGTGTGATACAAGTTAGTAGTAGTAGGGGTGCAATAGTCCTCGGGTACCAGTTGAAAGATACCGAAGGGGTCTTCAGAACCCATGCATGTCTAGTAGTACATTATGTTACGTTATTATGTGTTAGTGGTAGGGGTGAAATAGTCCCCGGCTACCGGTTGAAAGATGCCGAAGGGGAGGTTAGATCCGGGCTACCGGTTGAAAGATACCGAAGGGGAGGTCAGCTCCCAGTTACCAGTTTAAAGATACCGAAGGGGAGGTTAGCTCCCGGCTACCGGTTGAAAGATATCGAAGGGGAGGTCAGCTCCCAGTTACCGATTGAAAGATACCGAAGGGGAGGTTAGCTCCCGGATATCGGTTGAAAGATACCGAAGGGGTAGGTCGGGCACCCAGATATGCCTGACAGTATATTTATGTATGTTATGCTATATTATTATGTGGTAGTGCTAGGGGTGAAACAGTCCCCAGATACCGGTTGAAAGATACCGAAGGGGTAGGCTAACACCCGGATATGCTTGGCAGTATGCGTGTTGTATGTTATGTGGTACGATGGGGGGAACTCACTAAGCTTCGTGCTTATGGTTTTCAGTTTTGGTTTCAGGTACTACGTTTTCAAACGAAAGGAGCCGGCTCGATCGCAGCGCATCACACTATGTTTTCCGCACATGAGATTTTTGGGATTACACTCTGATATTATTCTATCCTTGGGATTATACTCTAATATTGTTTTATGATGAGCTGCTTTGATTATTGACGTATTGGTTTTGACATGATATGTTATTATGGATGTATTTTTATACTGTTGGTTTTATAATAACTTATTTCAAAATGAAATTTTTAGCCTTGAATTTTGGGATGTTACAAGTTGGTATCAGAGCCTTGGTTTGACAAATTCGGGCACACTCTCGGGTGTGTCTGGACTTAAACTAAGGACTTGGTATGAAAATTTTCAAAACAAAAATCATTTTCTTAAAAGAATTTTGAAAAGAATTTGAAAAGAGAAAAGAATTTGAAAAGAGAAAAGAACTTTGAAAAGAACAAGGTGTGTGATGCGTGCAATCAGCCGAGCTCATGTAAGTTTTCCCCAAGATAACCATACATGGTATGATATGATTATGAGAACTGCATGCTAGATTAGGGTTGAGGATCTAGGATGATGCCTTATATGCTTGTAGACTTGCATGTTAGTACTGATCAGTCAGTAATAGGATAGCGTGTTTAGGTTATGCCTGATTGTATGAGCCTTTGAATTTTATGTACAGATTCCTGATTAGAGGATAGAATGGTTTGATTTGAATATGATGGTTAGATTTTTCATTGTCTGAATGCTGCTTGCTTTGTACGTTGTGGGACTCTTAGTAATGTGAGCTAGTTATTAAGTGAATATGCTAAGTCACATGTGGCACATGCTGGATAATCTTAGCGTGATAGATTTGACCCTATTGTGCAGCTCTTGTTTGAGTCCAACCGTTCTAGGGATGGGTCTTTTACTCGAAGGATTATCTGATCTCTGTTGCATGTGGCTATATTCATGAGGCAGCTAGTTGACATTACTGGGAATCTTTCAGCAGCTGAGGACTGGGTGGGTTTGGGAACCTAGGAAAGCCTAGGATATGTTTCAGTAGGTTAGTAGTGAGGTTCAGTGAGACTTGGGTATACCAGTTTGAGGATGTGACTTAGAGGATTCGGGAGGATTGCTGAGCAAAGTATGGATAGGTGTAGAAGGTAGTATTGGGCTCGTACTACTGAAAGCACAGGATCCATACTCGAATTGGTGAGAGTCTTAGAGAATCTGAGGAGCTTCGGGGAGGATTTTGTGACCCGGTTTGGGGACAGAGGATGTTCCAGTTGTTGCAGCTCATCCATTGGCAAGTGAACTAGTGAGCATGACAGGGTGTCAGACCTTGAAGGAGATGACTTCCAAAGTCCGAGGATGTGAGATCAATGTGGAGCACTGTGAGAAGAGAGGGTCGTGCCAAGTGCATATAGTAGAGAGTCCCGGAGAGAGACCCATGATTTCCAATCATCGGATAAAAGGCTAGCAGGGCCGGAGTCAGTGAAGCACGTGCGGGAAAGTACACAAGGGATTTTGACATTCCAAGGGTTTAGGCTGCTACAAGGGTAGTTGGGTTGGCCATGTCAGCAAAAGGTGATCAGGATTCCTCCAAATGTTGCGGGTATGTCATCTTCTACTGCTGCTAGATGGATGTTGGGAATAGGTATCGCTTTGGAATTGTGAGTGAGTTTGGATAAGTCTGATCTCGGGACGGTTTCCTGCTAGTGTTTGGGTTAACCAAGATCATATATGCCAACCTACATGCCGAAAAGTCCTTGATGAACCCACAGAGGGACGCATCTTGTGGAGTGGGTTCCGCATGTACCATTATCATTCCGGGTCTTCGTCAGGATCTGTGCGGGGTATTATTTAGAGGATATTCGGTCAGGGTTAGAGAGATAGTTCTCCAGTGAAGTCAACGTTCGGTGATTCTATAATGGTTCAGGTATGGTCGACAATTGTCTATGGATGAACGTTGGAGTTCAAGGCAATACCATTGCTAGGGAAGGACTGGTAGCATGAAGATAGTGGAGTCAGTTTCGAGTGTTAGACGCATGGGTATTCGGTCATTGGATGTTCAAGAGAACTGCATTTCTCGCATGGGTTGTTTTCGGTCAGAGTTCAATAGTGCTGCGAGATTAGGGGTGGGAACGATGATTCGTTAGCCAGAGTGAAGATTAAGGCCTTCAGTTGACAGCATGGGAGATGGACTGAGGTGTCAGACTAGACCAGATTTCAAGAGTACTCTTCAAGATTTCAGAGGATGGACGATCTTAAGGTTTGACTTGTAATTGATCATTAGCATTGGTAAGCTCAGATTGTCGGCAATGGACTATTAGGAAGTAAGAAGGATTGGGAATCCTTCAATTCTCACGTACCGTGAAGACTTAGTCGAATATAAGTTGGGGAGAGACTTTTTGTAAAGTTCTCCAAATATGAGTTCTGGTTGCGCGAGGTGCAATCTCTTGGGCACCTTGTCAACCAGAAGGGTATTTTGGTCGATCCGGCCAAGATAGATGTCATGATGCAGTGGGAGATTCCGAGGTCTCCAACTGAGATTAGGAGTTTCCTGGGTCTAGCGGGTTATTACCGGAGATGTATACGGGACTTCTCCCAGATTGAGGTTCCTTTGACCCGACTGACCAAGAAGTCGATGGCCTTTCGCTGGGGGCCTGAGAGGCAGGCAGCCTTCGAGAATCTCAGATAGTAGGTTTCGGGAACCAGGTTAGAGCTCCAATTAGGACTCAAGTTCAGTTGTGTGTTAGGTCGAGTGCGTTTTCGACCGATATGGAAAGTGTTGTAAGACTGCGGGGGTAGCCATAGCATTCACTAGCGATCAGGTAGTATAGAAAGTGTTGTAAGACTGCGGGAGTAGCCGTAGCATTCACTAGCGATCAGATAGTATGGATAGTGTTCTAAGATAGCGAGTGTAGCCGTAGCATTCACTAGCGGTCAGGTGGTGTGGGAAGTGTTGTAAGTCTGCGGGTGTAGCCGTAGCATTCACAAGGGTTGGAAGATAATGCTAGAGTGTTGTAAGTCTGCGGGTGTAGCGATAGCATTCACTAGGTTGGTAGATAGCATGAGCGCGTTATTAGGACGCGGAAGGAACAGGAGTACCCACCAGTTCGGGTGTAGCAGTTAGGATATGGAAATCCACGGATTAGATTACAGAATTACCCAGATGGGTTCGATTCGGTTGAACCAGCGATACGACCGTAGGAACACCACTAAGGTAATGGGAACAGGGAAGCAATGGACCGTATAAGGTCGTTTGTGATATAAGGCTACGATTGGTCTTGTAGCAATCACTTTTAGCCTTGGATTTGGATGATGTCAGGATCCGACGCATGGACCCGATCGGTTGGATCAGGAGGTCATTGTAGCCATAGTGGCAAGATAACTAATAGCAGCTATTGACAGACAAGGATTTCGTTCGTAAGTCGTGTGAGGCGACTATATGGGAATCCTTTGGTTTTGTAGCAGGGCCGAAACCCGGTATCTTAAGTGATCGGCAAACGAATTGAGACCAGGGAGGTCTCGTTAGATTTTGGAAAGCAGCCATGTGGCAACATACTGCTTCAGGCAATTCAGTGTTCGGGCAGTTTCAGCTTTTGAGCAGTGTTAGTATTTGTGTTTTAGGTTGCAAGTACAGACGGAATAGCGGGTTGATTGGGAAGTGACAAATCACTCACAGTGGGATTAGCTGAGCCTTGGCCAAGTATAAGTGATTTGTTGGGATAATTAGGTTTGTGATCTTGTTTTATAGTGGGAACCTCGAGCAATTAGAAGTTGAGTAGTCAGTTGAGGGATAAACGGATTGGATTCAACGATAATGATTCAGTATGAGTGGTCTGTCAGGGATTTAGACCATCTCGAGACAGCATAATTAAGACGGAGTAGATGTGATCATGTTGCAAGGAATTCGTTCACCTGCGGATTTTAGGGTTGTGCGAAGATTGGTCACGGCTACCCTGGGAAGGCTAGGGTGTGCCCAGGATGGTGACCATGTTACTAGTAGCCCTAAAATCAATAATTATATAGCACGGTGGACGTGTAAGGAATGATTTCGAGGACGAAATCTAATTTAAGTGGGGGAGAGTTGTAACACCCTGTTTATTAAATAAATAAATTAATGAATGTATAGTAGCCCTAAAATCAATAATTATATAGCAGGGTGTTGATTTCGAGGAGTTAACTGGCATAATTTAGAAGTTGAGGGTTAAAAGTGTAAGTTACGGATTTGGTTTTGTAAGTATTATTGAAAGCAGGGACTAAATGGTAACTTCTGGGGCTTCATTTGAAGAGATTTTGGGGCTAAGGGGCTGTTTGGTGAATTACGGATCCCATTTGAAAGGAATTATGGAAGCAGGGGTGTAATTGGTAAATATTGTACCTAAATTGTAATGGATTTTAATGTTGAGGGCTAAAGAGTAAAATGTGGGACCGGCAAGCCGGTTGATGGAGATGCCACACGTCGCTGCCAGAGATGCCGATGATTGAAGAACCGGCGAGCCGGTTGATGGATGTCGGAGCAGAAGAGGCTGAAAGGTGAATCATGATGTCGCTGCTATTGTTTTTCCCGTCGGAGTCTGTGCGCATTCCTCGCCTCCATCTTTTGCTTCCGATGGTCGTTGTCGTCGTCACTCCGAGAGGTTGAAGAGTTGTTGCCGTGTTCCAACTGCCGCTGCCACCTTGAGGACAGCCATGTCGAGTGTGTTTCCAGGATTTTACTTGTGTTAGTGTCCGGGTGCTGCTGTTACAAGTTCAATGGTTGTGTGTGGGTGTTTATTCGACCGGAAAAGCCACCACCACCCCCGTGAGGTGGTGGCTGCCGCCATATACCACCACCGGCCACCGCAAGGGTGGCAGTGTGTGTGTGTGTGTGTGTTTATGTTAGTTAGTGTGTGTGTTTATTTTTGGATTAAAGCATTATAATTGTAATTAGCAAAAAGAGTAATGATAAGAACCATAACCACCACCGTGACGTGGTGGCCGCCGTTGTGAGCCGCCATTGACCACCACTACCCGAGGTGGTAGTGGGTGGTGCCCGATTAGTGAAACCCTAATTGACCTAATGAAACTCTAATGGGCTTAAAGATTTAATTTTGGGCCTATTAGGCTATGACTGGGTGGGAAACCCTAATTAGGGTTTAGAAAACCCTAATATTGGATTTGTGGGCCTTGGACTTATTGGGACCCACATTTGGGCCATTAGAATGGAATTGTGAATTACACCCAATCACACCATATGATTTATCTAATAGAGTGATGGACTTAATGGATTTAGTCCTTAATGGGTTAAGTGAGAAACACTTAACCCCAATTGTCATTTTATGTGAAACCCTAATTTCACTTGGGCCTTGAGTTGGGCCTTTCCATTGGGCTTTGGTAATTGGGTTATTAATGAGCTGTCCAAGAATAATCATATGGACTAGAATATGTTGATGGGCTTTATGGTAAGGCCCATATGAGGGTTTGGGCCCAATTATGAGCCATAGTTTGGGCCATTATGATTATAAGATATTGGGCCATTAGAAATGCCAAATGTTTGGACTGGACTAAATGGTTGGGCCTTTGAATAAGACCATGTAAAGATTTGGGCCCAATTTGGAAAATTGGGCAATATGTTGGGCTTTGATTCCTAGTTTGACTTTTGGGCCTTTGGATTGGGTCGTGGGCTTGAATCAAGCCAATATGGGGTAATGTAGCCTGTTACTCCAAGAACTTATGGTTATGTGTTGGGACCCAATTATTAATTGGGTGATGTTTTGATATTGACAATTCGGGTATCTGTCATCCAGCAGTTGGGGTTGTGTCTGCGGGACTTCAGTAGTGTGAGGTGAGTTACCTTCCAGTAGAAGTGGGTCTAAGGCTACAATGTCGGCCCACTAGTAGGAGTTGTTTGTTAGATGATTTTCTTTGTTATAATTATCTGTTATGTTTGTGCCCTGTGATACATGTTAGTAGCAGTAGGGGTGGAATAGTCCTCAGGTACCGGTTGAAAGATACCAAAGGAGTCGTCAGAACCCATGCGCGCCTAGCAGTACGTTATGTTACGTTATTATGTGGTAGTGGTAAAGGGTGAAATAGTCCCCGGTTACCGGTTGAAAGATATCGAAGGCGAGGTCAGCTCCCAATTACCGGTTGAAAGATACCGAAGGGGGGGGGTTAGCTCCCGACTACCGGTTGAAAGATACCGAATGGGAGGTCAGCTCCCGGTTACCGGTTGAAAGATACCGAAGGGGTTAGCTCCCGGATATCGGTTGAAAGATACTGAAGGGGTAGGTCGGGCACCCAGATATGCCTGACAGTATATTCATGTATGTTATTCTATATTATTATGTGGTAGTGATAGGGGTGAAACAGTCCCCGGATACCGGTTGAAAGATACTGAAGGGGTAGGACAACACACGGATATGCTTGGCAGTATGTGTGTTGTATGGTATGTGGTATGATGGGGGGCGGGGGAACTCACTAAGCTTCGTGCTTACGGTTTTCAGTTTTGGTTTCAGGTACTACGTTTTCAAAGGAAAGGAGCCGGCTCGATCGCAATGCATCACACTATGTTTTCCGCACATGAGATCTTTGGGATTACTCTCTGATATTATTCTATCTTTGGGATTATACTCTGATATTGTTTTGTCCACCTAGAGATCCTTTAGGATAGATCCCTTGAGATCACATTGACTTATGATAAGGAAGTGAGAATAAAGGAAATGGGTAATTGGGTTATTTGTTTTATGTGAATTATATAATTAAAACAAATTAATTATAATATTATGAGTTGAAAATCATATGTGCTCACTAGGCTCCTAAGCCTGACCAACTTAGTTTCTTTGTATCACAGGTAGTGATACGAAGGTACATGATGTTTGGATCCGATGAGAGATTCGAGGAAAAGATGTCGTAAGGCCTGTAATGACTACATTTATGCTTATATTTCTTGTATCAATTAGGACATCCATGTTTTTAATAATCAATGAAAAACATTTTTTTGGAAATACTTTTATGGGACAAATTCCGCATTCACAATGTCATATTTCCAACACCTAGACATCTTTCAAACATCGAAACCAAAGAGACATTCCACTTAGCAAACTTGAATTTTATGTTGGCGATAGCAAGCCAAGTACCATGAATACCTTTTTTCTTCGTAGGATAATCATCAATACCATAAAGATTATGAATAATGGTAATACAAGATTATGAAGCATTGGTTTTTGGAGCTAACTTTAAATCAAGAACTCATAATAAAATCAGAAAACCTAGAGAGTGGGTCGATGCGAGAAGAAAGCCCGCTAATTTGTCGAATGTGTCGATGGAAGGATACATAAAGAAAGAAGGTGAAGCATGAGGTGGAATATAAGTACCTACCAGTACATACTTTTATGGCCTTATTGGATTCCCAAGGAATGTCGAGGTTAGTGGGAGTACCAATATGCTATGCACAACACCAAAAACAATATCCAATCAATGAAAAAAGATATAGCAGATGTATCACTAGACGAATTAAGATCAAGATTTCAATAAAAGGATCGACCAACTTAGAGTGAATTAAGATCAAGATTTTAATAGCAATTTGATTAGAACTTACAAAACTTAGGACAGTGGATATCGATGGGGTTATTTGAATAACATGATTAGCTAACTTAGAGCGATGATGTAGCCATGCGACAAGGAGATACAATGTAATGAAGGTTGCACGTATCAACAATTCAGAGGAGACGATATCGAGTGCTTGTGCATCGACGATGATCAAGGGATAAGGGAAAGAATGAGGTTAATAGTGATTCTTATGGCGTGCGAGTAAGACCTTAACCCTAACGCCTTGTTCCTGAGTTTTTTTTTTAAATTCATTAAAAGAAAGGGAAGGAAAAATATTGACAGAAGGAAAGGGAGCAGAAGGAAAATTTCTTTATTCCGTGTTCCCGAGTTCGAAGGAAATGAAAGGAAAATTTTAACTTTATGTGTTCCCGAGTTAGGAGGGAAAAGAAAAGAAAATTAAAAAGATTACAATTATACCCCTATTTACACATTATGTTTATAACATATAAACAATATGAATCAACTAAAGTGGGAATTAAAATCAATAAAAACTTTTTAATCAAACAACAAAACTAATGAAATAAACTTAAGTCAACAAAGAAAAACTAGAAAATCAAAATTCCAACTTTACAAATGAAGTCCAATGCAAACTACTATAAAAAAACCATAAAACTTCAAGATATGATTCACTTTTTAGCTCCATCCATCATATTTCTTAGAAATATCTTCCTCGTCTTCATTGAAGAACTAAAAATTGTCCCAGCATCGGCTTGATTACGCGACAAATATAAGGAAGCATCTGCAAATTAATCGACATCCAACCCCATTAACTCCAATTCTTTCTCGATTTCATCACCGGTATAGTCACGAGATTTATTCCCTTCCCTCATAACATCAACGATTTCTTTAAATGTTTGTACAATAGTGTGTTCAAAAGTTTCTGGTTGTGCTTGAGGTTGAGGTTGAGGTTCAACTACTACTTCATCTTCATCTTGAAGTTTTCTTTCTAGTTTTCTTTTTTTACTTTTTAGCTTCTTGGCTTTTGAACTACCATCGGGTGAAACATCCATTCCTGACACTAGTTGAATGTCCTCATCATCATCTTTGTATTCTTTATCCAGAATTACCTCATTATTTGCCATTAGGTTATCCACATCAGCAACTTTTTCTATTTTAATTTCTGTGGATTGCTTAACCGGGCATTTTTTTCTTTTGTTGTTTCCGCTTTTGATCCCGATGCTCTATCATCTACAAATAACATCACCAACTGATCATAGTTTGAAATTTTTTTGGTCCTAAATGCATCTGCGTCAGGGTTTGCCTATTTATAAACAAACCCAAAAATTAATTAGTAAAGTTAGTGGTACAAAAAATATATATAACATTAAATCAAATGTAAAACCAACACGTTCAGTAATTAATTGTTCCCATACTTCCTCCTCTACTTCAATGTATTTTGTGTGAGAATTCCAGGCGAACCCACTCAACGAAGTACCCCGATACATATCATACCATTTACTAAAATTACCTTTTAAGGTTTTCATTCGGTTTTTTATTTGATCTTTTGTAATAGGTCTGTTAAACTCTTTAGTCATCCCTGCAATCATGTT
Source organism: Lactuca virosa (assembly GCF_052849685.1). Lineage (NCBI taxonomy): Eukaryota > Viridiplantae > Streptophyta > Magnoliopsida > Asterales > Asteraceae > Lactuca > Lactuca virosa. The sequence continues at coordinate 471,628,331 of NC_136429.1, read as the reverse complement.
CGCATATGCTTGTGAAGTGAATGTACCATGCACTCGATTACCTAGTTGATCTTCCTTTACCAGAGCTTCAACGAGAACATTATCCATATGATCTGTCCATGTCAAATTTTCTTTTTTCACTACACTTCCATCAGCTGCTCTTTTGGTCATGATTGCTCTGTACATAGAAAGATAGTATAACGAACCATATATTGTTATACAAAAATTGGACAAATATATAAAAAAAAGAGGGCTCATAATATAAATATCACCATCAAAAAATCAAGTTGCAAATATCATTACAAAAATAAACTAAAATAACTGAATAAACTAAAACTGACAAATTATTGATCTACTATAAAACTAAGTAGACATATTTATTTCATTGTTTGGTTTCAACAAGTAATCATTTCACATTTGAGTTGTAATAGCGTTCCTCAATTCCTCAGCCCCGTCACTACGCAAACGTACGTTATTAACATCATGTCTCACTTGTTGTGGTTGTTCATCCAACACCTCTTGTAAGACTTCATATTCAAGTTTTTTGTCACGATCTTCGTCTAGTAAAATATTGTGTAAGATACAACATGCCACAAAAATGTCCGATTGTGTGTCACACGAGTAAAAAGGTTCTTGTGTACTTCTAACGATTGGGAACCTTCTTTTTAGAACACCAAATGCTCGTTCTATCGCGTTACGTAAAGAAGCATGTCGAAGATTGAACAACTCTCTTGCATTCACTGGGGGGTGAGCAGAATACTCTTTCAAATGATACCTAACACCTCTATATGGTGTCATTAGTTCAATTGTAAGAGGCAAACCAACGTCTACCAAACAATATCGGCCTATAAATAACATGTAATTAGTTTTCTAATAAAATAATGCAGACAAAATTAAAGTAGTTAACAAAAATTACCCCTAGGAATTAGTAGCTTATCGTCTCTTTTAAGTGCATCTTTCACTATCCTTGAGTCCGAGGCAGTGCCCTCCCACCCAGTTAAAACGTACGTAAACTTCAAATCAAATGAACATGCGGCTAAGACATTTATGGTAGGGTAACCCTTGCGACCACGATATCTAGGGGCATCTGTATTAGGTACTTTTACACGAACATGTGTCCCGTCAATTGCCCCTACACAATTCTTGAAGTAGGGATAAAATCTCTTTTTCTCTTGAATTTCTTTCGGGACAACATCACATTTAGGTTGTTGAATGTAGTAACTTTCTAATGCTACAACCGCGCGAAGAACTCTATGGAAGCACCTACTTGTTGTAGACTTAGCGCGCCCATACATGAAAGAGACCATTGTGTTTCTCATATCGTTTCCTACGATGTGCAGAAACCTTGCAACATGTTCTTCAACAGACATTCGTTGCGTATGTCGCAGTCCACCTGTAACATCCCAATTTTCAGGTCCAAAAATTTCTTTTTAATTAACCAACACATAAAAACATTCATAAGAAAATACTGTGAAAACACATCATCTCATAAAACAAGGTGTCATGTCTGAAAACCCAAGCCATAGAATAATAACATATCAGAGTACAATCCCAGAAAACTCCATGCGGAAATCATATGTGTGTGTGTGATGCGATGCTATGCCTCCGGCTCCTTCCCCTTAGACGAAGAGGTACCTGAAACCAAAACTGAAACCGTAAGCACAAAGCTTAGTGAGTTCCCCCATCATACAACATACCATACAATATCATCGGTATCTCTCAACCGGTAATCATCATCGGTATCTTTCAACCGGTAACCAACATCGGTATCTTTCAACCGGTAATCGTCATCGGTATCTTGCAACCGGTAACCATCATCGGTATCATTCAACCGGTAATCGTCATCGGTATCTTTCAACCGGTAACCATCATCGGTATCTTTCAACCGGTAACCATCATCGGTATCTTAACCATCATCGGTATCTTTCAACCGGTAACCATCATCGGTATCTTTCAACCGGTAACTGTCATCGGTATCTTTCAACCGGTAACTGGGGACTATTCCACCCCCTACCACTAGCATACAACAGCAAGGTACAATCATACAGTCAGGCATATCCGGGTACTGACCTACCCCACGGCCCTAAGGGCCGCTGTCAGGGATCCTAATCCCTACTATACACGTAACATATTATGCAGATAATACTCGTGACCAAAGCACATAACAAAACCAAGATAATTATCACAAAGACTATCATCTTACAAATACTCCTCTTTGGTGGGCCGACATTGTGGCCTTAGACCCACCCCTACTGGAAGGTAACTCACATCAATGTCGTGCAGTGTTTGAATTATCCTCGGCGCACAAGTGGACTCCGTTCGACTCCTCGATCCCTACACGACGACCTTCAAGTCAACACACAGCCGGTACACCCTAAACAGGGTCAGTCCAAGTCTAGTCAAAGTCAACTTCAACTTGACCCGACTCGCCGAGTTGGGCCGTCAACTCGCCGAGTCCCTCACCCTTTACTCGTCCTTATCCATGACCCGACTCGTAGAGTTGGGCCGTCAACTCGACGAGTTCCTCCCTCACATTAACATCGCATGAAACTCATCCGACTCGCCGAGTTGATGAACAACTCTTCGAGTTCACCTTCATCTGATGAACAAGTTCTGTCCTCGACTCGCCGAGTTGATGAACAACTCGTCGAGTTCATCTTCATCCTTAAGAAGATTGCCTTGGACTCGCCGAGTCTGTTCTAGCACTCGTCGAGTCCCATGAACTCCAGGTCTAAAATCACATCCAATACATTGGTTAACTCTTTCTGCCCAATTACAACCCTTCTAACACTCAACTGGGTTCCTTTGACTCTCAACAGATATGGGGCTCAAAGCCTCGGACTCGTCGAGTCCAAGAACGGACTCACCGGGTCAGTCATGTCCACACTCTAAATCCTTGAATTCGGATGTACAACCTTTGATCAAAAGATAGATCCAAGCTTCTATAATCGATCTAGCACGTAAAGTTACAAACTTTACGTGCTTGCATGAGACTTTGAGCTCAAAAAGACATAAAACAAGCTCTTAAGATGCATGGGGCCTTTCATGGGTGCAAAAGCAGTCCCCAACTGCCTTGTGACTCCTTTAATGATCTGATTCCGAAGCTCTAACCCCCAACCATGTTTGCAATCATGGTTGGCCATCAAAAGTGGCTTATAAAAGCCCTAAATCTCCCCAAAAAGGGATCTAACAAATGAAAGAGAAATGTTACAGCTTTTTACCTTCAATGAACTGTAGAAGGTGCACAAACTCGGGTTCCCTTGGTCTTTACTTGCTTCCTCAAGCCTTTCTCCTTCCTTCTTAAGACCACAAGCACCAAAATCCTTCAACAAGGCTTAGATTGCTTCAATAACGGCTAGGGTTTCAATGAGAGGTGTTCTGGGAGCATAAGGGACGTTGTGGCCGACATAACATTGTTTAAATAGGGTGCAAACCCTCGGATTAGGGTTTTTGTCCAGTCAGAGTCTACTCGTCGAGTCTGGGACCCGACTCGACGAGTTCATCACTTAAATCTCGTGCCTCATCCCGCTTCTACTCAGCGAGTTGGTCCTTCAACTCGCTGAGTCCAAGGCCAAAAATGCAAAAATACTTAAATAAAAATACATACCAAGAACCAGGTGCTACAAATCTCCCCCACTTATTCTAGACTTCGTCCTCGAAGTCTGCTGCTCGATCCTGGAACAGCTCTGGGTAATGCTCCATCATCTCATCCACCGGCTCCCAAGTCAATTTCGAGCCCTTCCGGTGCTGCCATTGCACCTTTACCAGCTCAACCCTCTTGTTCCTAAGATCCTTCGACTTCCGGTCAAGGATTGCTACAGGTCGCTCTATGTAATTCAGGCTGTCATTGACCTGAATATCCTCTAAGGGTACTACTGCTGAGTCGTCCACCAGGCACTTCCGCAGCTGAGAGACGTGGAAAGTGCTGTGGATCTAACTGAGTTCGGCTGGCAGATCCAACCTATAAGCCACCTTGCCCACCCGGGCTATAACCCTGAAGAGTCGAATATACCTGGGTCCCAACTTGCCCCGCTTCCTGAATCGGATGACGCCCTTCCATGGCGACACTTTCAGGAGAACCATATCCCCGACCTGAAACTCCAGGTCCGATCGGCGCTTGTCGGCATAACTTTTATGCCGACTCTAAGCGGTCTGAAGCCTGCTCCTGACCTGTTGGATCCGTTCGGTCGTCTTGAGCACTACATCGGTGCTCCCCATGACCCTCTGGCCAACCTCGCCACAGCATATCGGGGTCCTGCACTTCCTCCCATACAACATCTCGAAGGGAGGTCGATCGATACTCGCATGATAGCTATTATTATACGAGAACTCCGCCAATGGAAGGTAGGTATCCTAGCTACCTCCAAAGTCTAAAACACATGTCCGCAGCATATCCTCTAGCGTCTGGATGGTCCGCTCGCTCTGACCATCCGTCTGCGGGTGAAAAGCGATGCTGAAATGCAGACGAGTACCCAGCTCGCCATGAAACTTCTTCCAAAACCTGGAAGTGAACCGTACATCCCTGTCGGAAATCACTGAAACTGGCACCCCGTGCCGCGACACCACCTCCCTGATATAGATGTCGGCCAACTTCTCGTCCGAGATACTCTCCGGAATCAGAATAAAATGAGCGCTCTTGGTCAATCGATCGACGATAACCCAAATCGAATCCACCCCTCGCGCGGTCCTGGGAAGCTTTGTGATAAAATCCATCGTAATATCCTCCTATTTCCACAGCGGGATATCTAACGGCTGCATCTTGCCGTGTGGCCTCTGGTGCTCGGCCTTGACCTTCCTGCAGGTCAAGCACCGCTCCACGTACCATGCTACGTCCCGCTTCATGCAGGGCCACCAATAATCGGGACGAAGATCTCTATACATCTTCGTCGCTCCGGGATGGATAGAAAATCTGGATTTGTGTGCCTCCTCCATCAGGATCTGGCGCACGCCTCCATGATAAGGGACCCAAACCCTATGGCGAAGAGTCAATAACCCTCGGCTATCATAGTCGAAGGAGGAAACCTGCCCCACAATCCGCTCGTTATTCCGATGTTCCTCCTTCATGGCCTCCTGTTGGGCCTCCCGAATCCGCTCCAACAGCGGAGTCACCACTGTCATCCTCAGACAGATATCCCTGATCGGCGCTGCCTTGCGGCTAAGCGTGTCGGCCACTACATTGGCCTTCCCCGGGTGGTAGAGGATCTCACAATCATAATCCTTTACCACATCAAGCCACCGACGCTGCCTCATGTTCAGATTTGGCTGGTCCATGAGATACCTCAGGCTCTTGTGGTCCGTGTAAATCGTACAATGAACCCCATAGAAGTAATGACGCCAAATCTTGAGGGCGAACACAATAGCCCCCAGCTCCAAATCTTGCGTCGGGTAGTTTTCCTCGTGAGGCTTCAGCTGCCTCGAAGCGTAAGCAATAACATGCCCTATCTGCATCAATACTGCGCCCAAGCCCGAGATGGACGCATCACAGTACACGACGAGATCCTCCATGCCCTCTGGCAGGGCTAAGATTAGCGCCTCGCACAATCTCTGCCTCAATGTCTCGAATGCAGCCTGCTGCTCAGGCCCCCAACGAAAAACCACGGCCTTCCTCGTTAGCCTGGTCAGGGGTACGGCTATCTTGGAGAAATCCTGGATGAATCTCCGATAGTAGCCGGCTAATCCTAGGAAACTCCGAATCTCAAATGGAGACCTCGGAACCTCCCATCTCATCACGGCCTCCACTTTGGCCGGATCTACCGAAATCCCGTTCTGGTTGACAAGGTGCCCAAGAAACTGCACCTCGCGCAACCAGAACTCGCACTTGGAGAACTTGGCATACAAGCTCTCCCTCCTCAAAGTCTCCAGAACCTCTCGCAGATGCTCCTCATGCTGCTCTCGCGTCTTGGAGTAAACCAAGATATCATCGATAAACACTATCACAGACCGGTCTAACATCGGTCTACACACGCGGTTCATGAGATCCATGAATGCGGCAGGAGCGTTGGTGAGCCCGAAAGGCATCAACACGAACTCATAGTGGCCATAACGCGTCGGAAACGCCGTCTTCTGCACATCCTCCTCTCTGACCCTCATCCGATGATACCCTGAACGCAAATCAATCTTGGAGAACCAAGATGCTCCCTGTAGCTGGTCAAAGAGGTCATCAATCCTCGGGAGTGGGTAACGGTTCTTCACCGTTACCTTATTCAGCTCCCTATAGTCTATACACATCTGCGACCCGTCCTTCTTTTTCACAAACAGAATCGGGGCTCCCCAGGGAGAACTACTCGGTCTAATGAATCCCTTGTCTAACAGCTCCTGCAGCTGTGTAGACAACTCTTGCATCTCAGGAGGAGCCAACCGATACGGTGCCTTGGCTATCGGAGCCGCACCAGGGACTAGATCGATCCTGAACTCCACCTGTCGCGAGGTATCCCAGGCAGCTCCTCGGGGAATACGTCTGCGAACTCTCGCACCACGGGCACATCGCCCACCGTCGCCCTACCCGCCTCCCGGGTATCCATAACATAGGCGACATAACCTGCACAACCCTGCTGGAGGTAACGCCTAGCTCTCGCTGCTGAACATAAAGTTGGTCCTCGCAGTGGCCTCTCGCCCTGAATTACCAGCTCTCCCCCACGTGGGGTCCTGATCCGCACCAACTGCTGCGCACAGTCAATGACTGCCCCATTGGGGCTTAGCCAGTCCATACCAATAATAACCTTGTTCCCCCACAAAGGCATGGGAACCATATCTACCAGATAACGTTCCTCGAACAGCCTCAAAACACAATCCCGGTAGACCTCTGACGCTCGTACCGACCGGTCGTCTGCAATCTCAATCTCTAGAGGGCAATCCAACATTCCCGAAGACTCTGGAAACTTCTTGCTAAGCGCAAGAGAGACAAACGATTGGGTAGCACCCGAATCAAACAATACCTGAACTGGAATACCGTTCACATGGAACGATCCGAACCAGAGCGCATACATAACATATCAACATCACAGCATCATATCATACAAGCATAAACAAGAAGTCATACCTGTCACCACATCAGGTGCAGCGCGTGCCTCCTCGGTTGTCAACAGAAATGCTCGGCTCCGCACCACTGGAGCCTCTGTCTTGGCCTTCCGGCCATCTGCAACCCGCGCTGTCGCTGAGACCGGCGCCACTGCTGGCGCCGCTGCTGACGCTGCTGACAATCTCGGGCAGTTGGCCTTTTTATGGCCCCTCTGATTGCAATGGAAGCAAATCAGGTCTGTCATCTGTACTGCAGGAGTAGGGGCAGTGCAATCTCTGCCAAAATGCCCAACCTTACCGCACTTATAGCAGCCTGAACCCGGCCCAGTACGACAAGCTCCCTCATGTGACCGACCGCATTTCTCACAGCGGTCCCGCCCAGACTGGCCTTTCGGCCTACCATCGGATCCCTTGGGCTTCTTCCTCGAAGCCCCCGTCGTCAGCCCCTCCGCTGCCTTCCTTTTCCGGATGTGCTCCAGATCAATCTCCCTCTCCCTAGCCCTGGCAATCATGGAATCCAGGGTAGGGCAAGCTGAGAAACTGACATGCTCCCGGATGTCAGCTCGTAACATATCATGGTAGCGGGTCCTCCTCATGTCCTCATCACCCGCTTACTGGGGCACCAACAATGCCCTCTCCCGGAACTTGGCGGTGATCTCAGCCACAGTCTCCGTAGTTTGTCTCATGTCCAAGAAATCTCTGGCCAGCTGCTGAAGCTCCACAGCTGGCGCAAACTCCACCCTGAATCTGGTCACAAAGTTTGACCAGGTCATAGCCTCAACAGCCGAGGCTCCCAATGAGTCACCAACAGACTCCCACCAATCTCTAGCTCTGTCTCTCAAACACCCTGCTGCATATCTCACCTTCGACCCCTCGGGGCAGAAGCTGGTCAGCTGCGCAGACTCGATGTCTGCGATCCATCTCCTAGCAGCAATGGGGTCTTTCACCCCATGGAAATCCGGCGCACCACTCCCACGGAAGTCCTTAAAGGACAGTGTGCGCGTACTCGTCTGGCTAGACGCCATATCACTCCTGAATGCCCGGAGGCGATCCTCCATCAGCTCAACAATCCCTTCCTTGATCGACCCGAAAATGACCGGGGTCGACTCAAGAATGCCTCTCGCGATCTCAGACGCGATGAACTCGCGCAGCCCGTCATCAACCTGCTCGGATCCTGCACCCAAGACCGATCCTGATCCTGATCTGGAACCTCCTGCTCCATGTCGCGTGGTCACCATGCTGGAAATACACGCATAAATGTCAGGATCATACATACTCTCAAGAGGTCTAACACACTCTCCAAGGTTCCCAATTCTGTCTCAACCTTCCTTGATCCGAGTACGGGTCCTCTGCTTTCAGTAGTACGGGCCCATACTACCTTCCACATCTACCCGTACTTTCATCAAGGATTGCTTCGACTTCACCAAGTCCCTTTTACCGATACCCTTTCCACTGACCTCATCCTAGGCTTTCCTAGGGCACTCTCCGACCTACCCTCCGCCATCAGCTGCACTAGGAGTCCCCACCACTGCCCCCTAACTAACTTGCGGATACGGTTACATATCCGTTCCTTAGCTAGTTGAAAATGGACCGAACCCCAAAGCACTAAGCAAGCAGCATTCGAGCATTGGGTAACCAAATCAGGCATAACCTACACAGGTCATCCTACTGCTGACTAAACAGTCCTAGCATACAGCTCATTCAGCAGGCATATAAGGCATCCTTCCTAGATCCTTAGCCCTAACTAGCATGCAATTCTCAGAATCATATATCAGGCACACAAGGCATCCTCCTAGATCCTTAGTCCTATTCTAGCATGCAGTTTTCTGAATCAAAACCATATACCATAACATATCAAGTATGGGTATCTTGGGGAAAACTTACTTGAGCCCGGCCGGTCGCATGCATCACACACTTCGTCTTTCGTAAAATCCTTTCATTTAGATTTTAGAAAACCATTTTTTCCTTGTAAAAACCTTTTAGCCCCTCAGTTTGAGTCCAGACACCCCCGAGGGTGTGTCCGAATCCTTCAAACCAGGGCTCTGATACCAACTTGTAACATCCCAATTTTCAGGTCCAAAAATTTCTTTTTAATTAACCAACACATAAAAACATTCATAAGAAAATACTGTGAAAACACATCATCTCATCAAACAAGGTGTCATGTCTGAAAACCCAAGCCATAGAATAATAACATATCATAGTACAATCCCAGAAAACTCCATGCGGAAATCATATGTGTGTGTGATGCGATGCTACGCCGCCGGCTCCTTCCCCTTAGACGAAGAGGTACCTGAAACCAAAACCGAAACCGTAAGCACAAAGCTTAGTGAGTTCCCCCATCATACAACATACCATACAATATCATCGGTATCTCTCAACCGGTAATCATCATCGGTATCTTTCAACCGGTAACCAACATCGGTATCTTTCAACCGGTAATCGTCATCGGTATCTTGCAACCGGTAACCATCATCGGTATCTTTCAACCGGTAATCGTCATCGGTATCTTTCAACCAATAACCATCATCGGTATTTTTCAACCGGTAACCATCATCGGTATCTTTCAACCGGTAACTGTCATCGGTATTTTTCAACCGGTAACTGTCATCGGTATCTTTCAACCGGTAACTGGGGACTATTCCACCCCCTACCACTAGCATACAACAGCAAGGTACAATCATACAGTCAGGCATATCCGGGTACTGACCTACCCCACGGCCCTAAGGGCCGCTGTCAGGGATCCTAATCCCTACTATACACGTAACATATCATGCAGATAATACTCGTGACCAAAGCACATAACCAAACCAAGATAATTATCACAAAGACAATCATTTTACAAATACTCCTCTTTGGTGGGCCGGCATTGTGGCCTTAGACCCACCCCTACTGGAAGGTAACTCACCTCAATGTCGTGCAGTGTTTGAATTATCCTCGGCGCACAAGTCGACTCCCTTCGACTCCTCGATCCCTACACGACAACCTTCAAGTCAACACACAGCCGGTACAACCCTAAACAGGGTCAGTCCAAGTCTAGTCAAAGTCAAATTCAAGTTGACCCGACTCGCCGAGTTGGGCCGTCAACTCGCCGAGTCCCTCACCCTTTACTCGTCCTTATCCATGACCCGACTCGTCGAGTTGGGCCGTCAACTCGACGAGTTCCTCCCTCACATGAACATCGCATGAAACTCATCCGAGTCGCCGAGTTGATGAACAACTCTTCGAGTTCACCTTCATCTGATGAACAAGTTCTGTCCTCGACTCGCCGAGTTGATGAACAACTAGTCGAGTTCATCTTCATCCTTAAGAAGATTGCCTTGGACTCACTGAGTCTGTTCTAGCACTCGTCGAGTCCCATGAACTCCAGGTCTAAAATCACGTCCAATACATTGGTTAACTCTTCCTGTCCGATTACAACCCTTCTAACACTCAACTGGGTTCTTTTGACTCTCAACAGATATGGGGCTCAAAGCCTCGGACTCGTCGAGTCCAAGAATGGACTCGCCGAGTCAGTCATGTCCACACTCTAAATACTTGAATTCTGATGTACAACCTTTGATCAAAAGATAGATCCAAGCTTCTATAATCGATCTAGCACGTAAAGTTACAAACTTTATGTGCTTGCATGGGACTTTGAGCTCAAAAAGACATAAAACAAGCTCTTAAGATGCATGGGGCCTTTCATGGGTGCAAAAGCAGTCCCCAACTGCCTTGTGACTCCTTTAATGACGTGATTCCGAAGCTCTAACCCCCAACCATGTTTGCAATCATGGTTGGCCATCAAAAGTGGCTTATAAAAGCCCTAAATCTCCCCAAAAAGGGATCTAACAAATGAAAGAGCAAGGTTACAGCTTTTTACCTTCAATGAACTGTAGAAGGTGCACAAACTCGGGTTCCGTTGGTCTTTACTTGCTTCCTCAAGCCTTTCTCCTTCCTTCTTAAGACCACAAGTACCAAAATCCACCAACAAGGCTTAGATTGCTTCAATAACGGCTAGGGTTTCAATGAGAGGTGTTCTGGGAGCATAAGGGACGTTGTGGCCGACATAACATTGTTTAAATAGGGTGCAAACCCTCGGATTAGGGTTTTTGTCCAGTCAGAGTCTACTCGTCGAGTCCGGGACCCGACTCGACGAGTTCATCACTTAAATCCCGCGCCTCATCCCGCTTCTACTCGGCGAGTTGGTCATTCAACTCGCCGAGTCCAAGGCCAAAAATGCAAAAATACTTAAATAAAAATACATACCAAGAACCAGGTGCTACACCACCATTTCGTCGTAAGATAGTACACAACTTTCTAAAACAATGCTCACTCACACGAATAAGTTCACGACATTTGCCACCTTTTAACAGTTTGTGTAATAGTCGTTCTCGTTCAAGTTGACGTTTTAACATTTCTTCCTTACTTAGTATACTATGATTACTTTTTTCCGAAAGTCTACGATGTAATATAATGGCCATGAACATCAGAGTAACCACTAGTCTTCGTCTTGTTTCCCCATCATCATCTTGGCTGGACATGACACTTTCCTAATCCTATAATTAGGTATATTTCCATCGTAAATTGCCGTAATAAAAAAATGCTATAATATATTAGGAACCGAATTGTGTAAACAGGGTTGAAAAAACCCAAAACTTTAGCTATTGCAAAGAAAATATTTCAATTATCTAAGCTACACGACACCTATGGTTTATCTATGGTTTAGCTATTGGAAGAAAATATTTCAACAATGATGTCAGTTATTAATGTATTATCAATTACGTAGAAGTTTTTGTGTTATCTTGTGTAGTTGATGTCAAGCTTTACTTTTGATGTGAAAATGAGGATCTATAAGTTAAGTTTTAACTTTAAAATATTTAGCAATGTAACCCAAAATATTGAGCAGTTTTTTTTTATCCAAATAGAAAAAGAAACAAATTTTTGGATTTAAATATAGCTGTAAAAAAAACACTTAAGCAGATGTGGATGCAAGCAAGTTATTCAATCAATTCCATGAATGCACACAAACAAATTTGATAGGGTAAGTAACTAAGTATTAAAGAATCAAATATATGTTTTGTTTTTATTCATAAGTTTCTTCAATAACTACTTTATAACAAAACTGGGCGAAAAAAATTGCAAGAAATCAAAAGTATATTCATAGATTGTCCTTGTGTACAGTAGGAAACCACGAATCTTGTTCTTTGTCACAACTAACTCGTCTAAGATAAACAAAAAGTGGTGTGGGTTTTGTGATTTATGTTATAAATCTTAATCATGCAATTGAGTTATATGTCCATCAATTAAATAAATATCAAACACAGTGAGGTAATGTTTCTAAACAGAAAAAGAAAAAAAAACACACACTTCACATGGCAGCCATACTCGTGGTTGCATACAGAAGATGAAGAAGAAGAAAAAATACCTGATTGATTATAGGGTATGGAGAGAAGTTACTTGAGCAAGACGATGGGCAAACCACAGAAAACCAATATGCGATTGACAAGGAAGATGAAAAAAACGATACAGGAATGAAGAAAACGATATACGGCTACGTGATTTATTAAATAGGATTGAGTGTATAATGGTCCATAATAAGATCAATGCAAGATACGTTCCAAGTTTCTTCCCGTTTCCGCTCAATTTGGGAGGAAAATGTGGAAGGAAAATATGCCTCCATTTTCCTTTCCTTCCCCTCACTTTCCTTCCGTCAATTAAACTCGGGAATGCGGGTTTCCTTCGACATCCCTCACTTTCTCTCCATATCCCTCCGTTTCTCTCCTTAAGTGGAACTCGGGAACAAGGCGTAATAGGTGGGTGAGGGGAAAGTAAGATAGGAAGGTGGAAAATATATCCAAGGAAACTAGAAAAGTGAAAATGAAACATTATAACATTTTTTATTTGCTACTAATGATTTACATTATATTTTCATAAAAAAAATAATAACTTTATAATTTTCTAATTTAAATTTACATCTATATTTATCATAAACTACATTGATAAATTTAATCATTAATAATTTAATTATTTATATTTATATGTATTTCAATAATATATATATATATATATATATATATATATATATATATATATATATAGAATAATATTTAATTTTAAATTTTAGAGTTAAAATCAATTTGTAGTTTGTAAAATGATTTGATTTGTACATAAATGTAGAAATTAGTATTACAACCTAGAGAATAAGTGATGCTTTTTATATGGAGATTACATCATTTTTAAACAAGTGCTGATAACAATTTGTATAAAAATAATAAAAAAAATAAAAAAAAATAAAAAAAAATACATGAATTAGATAAGCAATTCCAAACACCCCTAAAAGTTCTCTATCGTTTTAGTATTATTAAAATTGATTTATTTATACATTATCTGAGACACGCTACACTTTATTATTGACTTACGGATACCTATGAACATACAATTCCTACATATACATATCCAGTGAGATATCTTTTGTTAGGAGTAGTTTGAATTAAAAAGTGACAAATATTATATGGCATATGATCATATGATCTAACGTGTAAGTTTGTAAAAATGAAACCCGTTCAAGTTTCATGCGCCAAAGAAACCAACATACTACAAATTAGAAGCCCGATCTTAAGAGACTATCCCATTATACTAGTTTGTAGGCAAAAAATCTCCTTTTTCTATTTTATTATTTTTATTTTTATGAATCTTATTCTCAATTTTCATTTAGATATCTTCCGAATAATTGGTAATATGCATCGGGAACTTATTATGAGTTGATGTTTAAACAATTTATATTTTTATCTCCTAGCCTATTGTACTAGTTTGTAGGCAAAAAATTTCCTTTTCCTATTTTATTATTTTTATTTTTATGAAATCTTATTCTCAATTTTCATTTCGATATATTACGAATAATAATTGGTAATGTGTATCGGGAACTTATTATGAGTTGATGTTATTATATATGTAAAGGGCATCAAACAGTTTATATTTTCAGTAACGCCGATAAAAATCAATTGGTGGTGTTACATTTCATATGCAAAACGAAGTTTTACTAAATAATAGAAGTTCATTTATAAATGTGACTTGAAATGATTTAGAAACCATACCAATATACCATGCTAACCATCGACCATTTGGAGGAAAGACATATTTTTAATCCATATGATACATCTAGACTACAATCCTTTTGATATAGTACTTATACTAGATAGCTTTAACTAAATACTACTCCAAATGAGAAATCTTATATTTTTCTCTACATAATAGCTAAAGAAAACTTCGTGTCCAATTTTTCTATTTTTCTATTTATTTATTTTATTTTATTTTGGTTTTTTTTTCTTATGAAGTATTTTACAAATTTAGAGTTAAACTAGAAATTAGAATAAGTTTTTATTTTTTTTAATTTGCTTTGTTAATGTTTTGGAGTGTCCCAAATATCTTAAAAACTTAGCAAGGTGTTGGGCAAATAGTAGAAATATAGAATTTTTTGAACATATTGGAAAAATAACAAAGACGCTAGAACATTACAAAGTATATATGTAAATATAAGCACAAAACGGAAAACAACACCAATCGTTCCAATTTCTTGAAAAAAGATTCGACATATGCTTAATCCACTAGTACGTTAATCTCATCTACCATTTTCATCGGGTTGCACTTTATATGTTTGGAGATGAGAGAGTTCTAGGGTTTCCAAATCAACCATATAACCGAGTAAACAAGATAACTCCTAAACTTGCCTTTTTTCTCACTTAGGAGCACTGAATCCAAGCTTGAGATTAAACTAGTAGCACTAACATGAGGGGAAGGCAAGAGATTACTCCACGTGCAAAACGTTTTCCAAATTTTCCCAGAAAAGAAACAACCAAAAAATAGATCATGTACACTCTCGTCCAAAACATGACAAAAAGGGCATAAAATAGAATTAAGCTGATTACCTTTCTCGGTCAGATGACATGCCACAAAAACTCGATTTAATAACAATCTCCAAGCAGAACAATTTATTTTAAGGGAGATCTATCTCTCCCAATGAAAATTCAGATTGCTATTTTTGTCTTCCAAGTCAACAAGCAAATAACGCATAGAATTAACAGAGAACATACATAATTTTTCGATTTCCACACATATTTATCAGTTACTTTTTACAACTTAATCTCCTTCACCAAATGATTTAATCTATCTAACTCGTTTGACTCTCGACCTCTACGAGGATGTCTCTTCCAAACCTAGTGGCACAAAGAGACATCTGAACCCCTAATTCTATTTCTCACCTTACAGTTTTTGTTATTCTCCATTTTATATAGCTCTCGGAAGGTAACTTTGAGAATCACATCTTTAAACCATATATCTCTCCAGAAGTGCGTCATATATTATAACATCCCGAAAATCACAACCAAAATTTTCATTTTTAACTTATATAAAACATAGTTTCCAGAAAAACCAAGTTAGAAAAATCATAACTACTGAATACAGTCATCCAAAAATATCAAAGTGTCATAACATGCAAAATTATGAAAAATTGCCGAGAGAGTGTACAATCAAGCCTTCATCTTCCCGTGATCATCTAAAGTACTTGAAAACACATTTAAATCCACAACCGTAAGCGCAAAGCTTAGTGAGTTCTCTAAAACATCACCTACAACACAACATAAATAAACAACTATGGATTATCAACAACCCTGGGGACTGTCAGCAGTCCGAATGGGCTAATAGCACGCCTGATGGGCTAACAGCACATCCTATGGGCTAAAAGCACGCTCGGTGCATTATGAGCAACCATGGGGACTATCAGCAGTCTCGATAGGCTAACATCACGCCTTGGAGCTATCGGCAGCTCAGTAACTCATAACATCAGTCAGCAAATAAGACTCAACTGGTCGGCATGCACACACACTATATCATAAGTGAGAAGACTCGCCTAGCGGATAACAGCTAAAACACAACAGCTCACATACAGGGTGGATAGTGTAACGCTTGGTTCATATATAAGTTATTCTTTAAAATTTTGGAATTTTTGTTGAAACTCGACGAGTTGGGGAGCTCCAACTCGTCGTGTTGAGAAGGATTGTGGATGCGGGTTTTAATGACCCAACTCGGCGAGTCCGGGTGTCCCAACTCGACGAGTTGGCGGTTGGGATGAAACCCTAAATTTAGGGTGTTGCACCCTATTTAAAGAACTTTAACCCCTTTGGCAGGCCTCCTTACCAGGCTAGCTTGGAAGGAGGACTTTAGATCCTAAAACTCTTCTGCAAAAGCATCCTTTTTGAGCTATAAAGTCGACACCTTGCCTTATTATCATCTAGATCTCTTTGTTTGAAGTTTTAGCAGGATTTTGGGATTTTGGTTGGGGTGTCCAAGATGTTTAAGGTTCCAGGGGTTATTATGTTAGATCTGACCCCTTCATGACTTCTCTTGGCTTAAAGTTGCAAAATTTATTGGTTTCTAGGTCCCATTCATGCAATAAGTCCCTCATTAAGACTTTATTAAGCTCTAGAGTGTATTTCTAGCTTGCGTAGACGTAAAGTTGGAAACTTTATGTGACTTTCAAACCTTTGGACTCCAGATCTGTGATTTGGGACTATGTTGTGAGATTTTAAGGTCTTAATGGATTAAGACTCACTCTAATGAGCCTAGGATTTGAGTTTGGCTCTTTATGTATGGTTCTTAAGGGTAAAGTTGGAAAGTTTACCCTTCTAGACATCATTTTGGAAGAGATCTGAGATTGGGAGCCCCTGGATTCGATGGAAGTAGCTTAATGCATAAAGAGGTTGGATTTCTGGCCAACTCGGCGAGTTCATTAGAGAACTCGACGAGTTGATAGGATTTTTCCCGATCCGTGCAATTAGTGGAGAACTCGACGATTTGAAGGGCAACTCGGCGAGTTGAGTCAACTCAGGCCGTTGACTTTGACTTTTGACTTTAGTCTTTGACCAAGTTTGACCTATAAGGGGTTTTGGGGCATTTGAGTTGTATTTAAGGACTTGTTTTTGTTTTATGGTTTGTGTAAAGCTGATATTAGGAGTTCTTACCTAGCCGACTATCGTTCAATATTGAGGTGAGTCTCCTCACCATATCAATGGGTCGAAGGCACCAAGGTCGGCCATGTTATTTAGCTAAAGTGGTTATTTGTGAATGTGCTACCAATGTGTTATGTATGTACATGAAGACCATATGGGGGTTCCCATGGCAGTTAGTTAAGACCATGTGGGGGTTCCCATGGGAGTTAGTCAAGACCATGTGGGGGTTCCCATGCCAGTTAGTTAGGACCATGTGGGGGTTCCCATGGCGCCCTGAGTAAGACCACGGAGGGTTTCCATGGCATCCTTATATGTTTGTCATCATGACTTATGTGGATTTATATGGGATATATTATGGGGAACTCTCTAAGCATTAGCTTAAAATTTATTAATTGTTTCAGGTACTTCTGGATCAAAGGGTGAGGGCCCGACATGATGGTACAGCACGCACTCTCCGACATTTTGTTATGGACACTCTGATCTTTTGAATAATTAATCGATATAATAAATTTTTGAGAAGTAAATTATGATTGGAATTTATAATTAATGATCATGTGCTTTAATATTTAAATGAAAATTTTTATTTTAAATTTTGGGATGTTACAAATTGGTATCAGAGCCTTGGTTTGAGGGATTCGGGCACACTCTCGGGTGTGTCTAAACTCAAACTTAGGAAATATTAAAATTGTTTTCAATGTATAAATGAAAAGTTAAAAAAATTCTTGAAATCGATTTCTTTGTAAGAAAAGGGGGGAGAGTGCAATGCATGTAATTGGACGAGCTCAGGTAAGTGTTTTCCCCAACATGTTAGACATGCTATAGTGATAATTGGAAACTGATAATTGAATGGAACTTGCTATGTGTATGCTTTCAAAGTTGTATATGTTTAGGATCGCATAGCCCTAGAATGATGAATCTGCCTTATTCTTGCTCCTTGTTTGGTTGTGGTTTAGGGTAGGAGCTTTATTTGACAGTCTATGTGATTCTCTTTGTATATAACTTGCATGCATATGGCAACTTGCTATGATTGATGTAAATTCTGGTTCGAGGAGGATTGAGAAATATTAGGATAGCCTATGATTAAGAGTTTATGCTGCATTTTGTGGGTTATGTTATTGTTTTGGTGAATTAGAGGTATCCGGTATAGCCTTGGGGAAGGTACAAGTAGGTGTAGAAGGTAGTATTGGGCCCATACTACTAATAGCACAGGACCTGTACCCAAACCAATGTTGGACCTGGAACCTCTAAGGAGACCGAGGAGGGGTATTCCCTTCAAATTCCTTATCATTTTGTCATGTGGCATTTTCAGTTGAGGATGGTGATAATCACTCGAGGTTCAGGATTAGGATCAGGATTGGGTTCGGGCTCCGGTGCAGAGCCTAATGATGAGAGGCTGCGCGATCTTATCGCAGCTGAGGTTACACGTGGCATCCTTGATGCTACCCCGGTGATATATGGTACCGTCAAAAAGGGCATCATGGAGATCATGGAGGAGCGGCTCAGGTCTTTCCGAGCCGAGATTGCTGCAGGCCAGGTTGGGGCCCGAGCTCCCTCGTTCCGGGAGTTCAAGGCGTGCGGTGCGCCCGAGTTGTTTGGGATCAGGGATCCCATCACTAGTCGACGATGGGTGGTAGACATGGAGAATGCCCAGCGCACGAGCTTTTGCCCCAAGGCGGCAAAGGTAGGGTTCGCATCTTGTATGTTGAGGGACCAAGAACACGACTGGTGGGAGGAGGTGACCCGCGAGGTAAGATCTGCGGGTGTGGCTGAGATGTCTTGGGAGGAGTTTGTGAGGAGGTTTAATCGGGAGTTTGAACCATCCATTGAGGTGTAGCGTTTAGTGACGGAGTTCCAGGATTTACAGGAAACTACCGAGACTGTGGCGGAGATCACCACTAAGTTTCGGGATGAAGCAGACGAAGCAGACGAGGTATCATTCCATGCTGAGAGATGACATTCATGAGTTTGTGATCTTTTTGGGGTGTAAGACCCTGAATGACATGGCGGAGAAGTCCTGGGAACGGGAAATTGAGTTGGAGCTCCACACGAAGCGGAAATCGGAGGAGGTTCAGATGGCAGTGGGTCAGGCTAAGATGCCTAAGACCTCCGATCCTCCCAGCAAGGGCCAGCAGGGCCGTGGCCGATGTGCCAAGTATGGTAAGCCGCACAGCGGAGCTTGTTGAGTGACAGACCCGATATGTTATACATATGGTCAGCCGGGCCACATGAGCAGGGATTGCCCCAGGAAGGGCTTGATTTGTTTTCACTGCAACCAGGTCGGTCATAAAAAGACTGATTGTGTGTTGTTGGCTAGAGGAAGAGGAGCAGTGGGGTCGCCAGCCCCCGCCACAATGAGGATTACTGATGGCCGCCTGGTTAAGGGGGAAGCTCCTGCGGTGAAAAGACACGCCTTTAATATGACTACGGAGGAGGCCCGAGCAGCGCTAGTTGTCGTGACTGGTATGTGATCTATTTCTGTCTTGTTTATTTTATTGCTATGTGTTGGGCCTATTGTGTTGCGTCTTGGGCTCGGTTGTTAGTCCAGTTTTGTCACCGGTTTGGGCCTGACCAACCGTGTGTTTGTTTTAGGGTTTAGTATATAAGTTGGATGCATGCAATCTTATCATTAACACTTTCATTATTATTTTATCAAGTATACTGTAAACCTTAGCATACCTCTACAGTGGAAGTTCTTAATCGAGCTCTGCTGAGGTGTGACTACATTTTAATCACTCGACATACGGATTGATTCATTGTGTGTTCCAGTATTTATTGTTCTTGCTTATTTACCTGTAAAGATCTATCGATCTAAACAGTTTTTAACTCATCAATTGGTATCAGAGCAGGAGACCGTGTAATCTATACACATCTCTTCTGTCGAAGAAAGTTTTAGGGTTTTACGCTAATATTTATCTCTGTTAAAATCCGTCATCTTGTTGTTGACGTAGTTCTTGGATTTCAATTTTACCCTGACTTTGTTTACAAGTCTGATCTTGAACAGGTTTTTCGCAATAGCATCATGTCACTCGACGATTCCAATGCAAACCCTATCAATATCTCCAACAGCATTGGATCCACAACTAGGATTACCATTCTATATACTCAGGATTACGAAGTATGGACGCATCACTTTGAAGATTATGTGATAGGTTCTGAAGACAATGGGTATTTAATCTGGGAAGCAATCACTGTAGGTCCGTTCGCTCACACTGGCACAAACCGAATCATAAAGACTCAAAAGGAGTACAACCAACTTGTGGTTGATGTTAAAGATGTTCCTCAAGATGAAAAGGAGAAGTTTGTATGCAATATTAAAGCGCTAAGAATGATCAGATTTTCCCTATAGTCTGACACCTTTCGGTTGGTTAGCTCATGCACGACGGCGAAAGAGGTTTGGGACAAGTTGAAAGAGTTGTATTCTACCGATGAGGATCTTGAGCATTCGATCCAGACTCTATTGCTTTCAGAGTTTGGAGACTTCAAGTAGAAACCTGAAGAGAAGCTTATCCAAGCCTTTGATAGGTTTAATCATCTTCTTAGCAAAATGATAAAGCATGGCATAGAGAGGAAAGTTATCGAGCAGAAGGTCACATTCATGAATGGCCTAAGATCCGAATGGATGGCTGTAGTGTCTACTGTAAAGACCCATGAACAATTTAAGGCTTACTCTTTGGCGAAGCTAGTGGGTATACTAAAGTCACATGAAGGTGCGGTGACTAAAGAAACGAATGTGGTTTCTAGCATGGGTTCTTTGGCCCTAATTTCCAAAGGAAAGAATGCAGTTGAAGAAGAAGAAGATTTAGATCTCTCTGAATTTGATTTGACCATTGAAGAATATGCTTTGATGGTTTCAAACCCAAAGAAGTTCATTCGCAAAAGGTTTCCCACCAATAAGAACCGAAACTGGCAAGGAAACTACAGTTCAGAAAAGGCAAAGGAGGAACCGAAGATCACTCCCCAACAAGAAGAACCGAAGAAGGAGTGCAAGATGTCAAGTGACTCAGGATTTAATTATCACTTTTGTGGAGGCAAAAACCACTTTGCCAAGGACTGTATGTTGAGGAAGATGACTGAGAAGAATGAGAGTGAAGACGATGAAGCATACCACCTGCGAAAGCTATAAGAGATTAAGAAGAAGAAAGCTGCTGCAAATAACACTATGAATGTTCTTCTTATGCAGGAAAATATTGCAGATGATGAATTTGGTGGTGTTGAAGTATGGTCTACTGACTCAGAGGATGAAGAAGTGAGAAGGCCTACACATGGCAGAGCTTTCATGGAAAAAGAAGATTAGTATGCTGCTGAAGGAAAGTGTTTGATGGTGACAGCTGGAGTGTCACAGATAAGGGGTTACACCACTAATGGGGGAGAAGATGAAGCGAAGGAACGAGAAGACAGGTGCTTCGCTGCCAAGCCTGTTGGCGAGCAAATCAATGAGTGCGACCAGTTGATCAAGAAGGTACAATCTATTCTCAAATCATTAAAAATCCCTGTCACAAACTATGAAAAGGAATTGAACGGATTAAAATCTAAATTTTCTAGTTTAAGTGGTAGTTTAACCCAAAATCACCTCACAAATTCTAACCTAACTGATCAACTCAGCAGGGTGTCTTTGAAGAGTGAAGAGAGGCAAATGTGGATTGAGCAAAAGGAGAAAGAGTTAATTAGAATTAAGGATGAGACAATTTATTTGCAAAGGGATAATTTGAAGCTTTTAAAACAGAGAAATGTTTTTTGTTTAATTGCTAAACGTTTATATTCCAATATCACTCAATTGCATCTGGATTGTGAAATAGGCAGGGAAATTCACAGTATGGTTCTTCCTTTCCTTGAATTAAAGGAGGACGTAATTGATGCTGATGTTTATGATTGCGAAGTTGTAGTCTCGTCTGATGAAGTTTCTCCTGGCTATAAAATTGGTCTTGACAAAATTGAATCTTTTATCCAGTCCAAAGACCACAAAGACATGCTTAAGAATTTCTTGGACGAAAATGATAAATTGAAAATTAAAACCGAAACTATGTAGAAATTTGATTCGTTGAATGCCAAGTTAAGTTCACAAACAAAAATTAATGCTGAAAATACTTCTAAATTTGATGAGGATGATGATATGAGTGAAATATCCGTAGAAGATGAGGTAGACTGTTCTGAATTTTTCAAGAGCGAACCCGAACCCACCAAAAATCTCATTTCTGAAAACTCGGTTGAATTCGCTCGTTTGTCCCAAAATAAGTCCAAAGTTATGAAAGAAAAGGATGTAGTGTATTAGAAAGTCCAAACCACGCCAAATCAAGTTTATGCCGTTACCGGCGTTACACAGAAGCAAACAGCCAAACTCACTCCATTAGTGAACGAAGATAATGTTGATGGATGTGATGAATTTTTCTGGTCGTCACCAATAGACAATGTTGATGAAACGGTCAGTCTATCTGATAAAACATCATGGATGGTTAAAGGCAGATATGTGGCAGAACCACTCAACAAGCCTACACATTTTGATATGCCATCAACCAGTGGTACCAAAAAGATTCCAAGTGAATCAGTTAAGGTGACAAGCGAAACCTCCTCATTAAAGTGCGAAACTCCTGATAAAAGATCGAAACCGAAGGCCAACATCCATAAAACTCCCAAACATGTGTCTGAAAAGAAACATCAACGTAACAGGAGATACAAGAAAAATTTCACTGAAAGGAAACAGTTTTGGCAGTCCCAAAACCCAAATTACGTTCGATCAGACAAGAGTTCAACCGCTAAGGATAAAGGAGTGTTAAAGAATCAAGCTACTTCTTGTACTCAATGCTATTCATGTAGCCCAGCAAACCGAAAGGGAAGTTTCGGTCCCCAAAATAGAAGCGAAAGAAACCGAAAGAGTGGTTTCGGCTCTCAACTCAACAACCGAATGGGCAGTTTCGGTTCCTCATCCACAAGCGAAAGGACCCGAAAGCAAGATTTGGCTTCTAAAACACATTCCTCTCACTCAAAGCACAATCCTAAAGAAGATGTGAAGGGAAAAGGGAAGATCGTCTCAGGAGATGAAAAGAAGATGAATACTAACCTAAGGAAACAAAACCAAAAGTTAGAAAACAATAAAGATCCAATTCCTAGACCTAAGGTTGAAGCGTCAAAAGATAATAAAATCAAAGTTTTTACAATCAAAAGAAAAGATGAAACAACCCTAATAAAACGAACTTACTTGGTTGATTCTTCTATTGTTATATCATGTTCTGTAAAAGGCTCACATGGACCCAAGAAACTTTGGGTTCCTAAATCTGCTTGATTTTTGCAGGTTATGCGTGATGAGCAGTTCGACGACGAATGGTACATTGATAGTGGCTACTCTCGTCACATGACAGGGAGAAAGGAAGAGCTTCGGGAGTTTCGAACTATTAAGGATGGTGGATGTGTCAAATATGGCAACAACTCATTTGGCACAATAAAAGGCTATTGAATGATCACAAATGGCGAATTCTCGATCAGAAAAGTAGCATACGTAGAGGGCTTACAACACAATTTCATCAGTGTTTCACAACTGGTGGTGGGAACTGGACTGAATGTTTCGTTCGATGATGAAAGGTCTTAAATAGTAGAGAAGAAGACCAAATCAGTTCTATTAAAATCCAAAAGAAAAGGCGAAATGTACCCACTGAATCTCAATCCCATTCGAGGGAAGCCAGATGTGTGTCTGCTAACAAAAGCACACTCAGACGAAAGTTGGTTATGGCACCGAAGGCTCTCGCACCTCAACTTCAAAGACATCAACAAGCTAGTTCTTGGTGATCATGTGCTAGGACTTCCAATACTCAAGTTTTATAAAGAACATCTGTGTTCTGCATGTGAAATGGGAAAGCAAAGCAGGAAAAGTCATCCAACGCGTGTCAACACGAAGATCATCGAACCACTTGAGCTTTTGCATATAGATTTATGTGGACTTTCGGTTATTGAAAGCATTGGTGGTAACAAATATATACTAGCAATAGTAGATGACTTTTCTCGTTTCACCTGGGTATTTTTTCTTAAACAGAAATCAGAGGCTACACCAAAGCTCAAGGTTTTTGTCAAGCAAATAGAGCTTCAACTGAGAAAGCTGGTAAGAAATATTCGAAGTGACAATGGGCTGGACTTCAAAAACAATGAATTTGAAGACTTTCTTGCTGAAAAGGGAGTATCTTACAACTTTTCTGCTCCCTACACTCCACAACAAAATGGTGTCGTTGAAAGGCGAAACCGCTCGTTGTGTGAAGCAACCCGAACCATGCTCAGTTTCGCCTCATTGCCTTTATATTTCTGGGCTGATGCTATTGTTGCTGCCTGCTACACACATAACAGATCTCTTCTCAACAAGCGCTTTTCTATTACTCCATATGAGATCTTGAACAATCGTAAGCCAAAGGTCAAGTTCTTCCATGTGTTCGGTTCCAGATGCTTTATTTTCAATTCAAAGGAGCACCGAAACAAGTTTGATGTCAAAGCTGACGAAGGGATTTTTCTTGGCTACTCCTTAAACTCCAAGGCATATACGGTTCTGAACAAACGTTCCAAGAAAATCGAAGAAACCTATTATGTCACCTTCGATGACAACTACGTCAAAAAGCTTCAAACAACCGAAGGTTCAATGGAGGAAATCTTTCCAACGTCTGGTCAAGTTACTGTTTCCATTTCGAATTTATTTGAGCAATATATGTCATTGTTCGATGAACCAGAGAAAGCCATTCACTCTGAAGCATAGGCTGCTGACAATAAGATTGATTCCTTAAAGCAAATCATTGATGATGCAGCGAAGGATATGGAAAAAGAACAACCGGGAACTACCGAACAGCCTAGTCCAAGCGAACCTCCAAAAGAAAATTCTACATTTCAGGGGGAGGGTTCATCTTCATCCGATAACCCTGAATTATCATTCCAGGGGGAGAACCCATCAACTACCATATCAACCGAACGTCCAGTTGAGGGGGAGAATTCAATGCCTGAAGGCGAAACTGTCTCATCATTTGAGGGGGAGAACCCATCAACTACCATATCAACCGAACGTCCAGTTGAGGGGGAGAATTCAATGCCTGAAGGCGAAACTGTCTCATCATTTGAGGGGGAGAATGCAAATACAAATAATGATGATACTCAGTCAGAATTCGAAGAAGAAGTAAATGATGAGTTCGATCCCTCCTATGATCCAAATTACCCACCTCTCACCAAATGGAAAAAAGATCATCCAAAAACCCAAATCATTGGTGATTCATCAGATAGAGTTCTTACTCGTTCTCAACTGAAAGCGAAGCAAGCTGCATTATTCTCTCAAGTGGAATTTTGCTTGTTTAATTTGTGTGTCTCCAAAATTGAACCGAAGACTGTCAACACTGCACTCGATCACTCACATTAGGTATAGGAAATGCAAGATGAACTCAACGAGTTTGAGCGAAACAAGGTATGGAGACTGATTCCTACACCAAAGGATGTATCTGTAGTTGCACTGAAATGGGTATTTCGAAACAAAATGGACAAAGAAGGGAATGTAATTCGTAACAAAGTAAGGCTGGTTGTGAAGGGATATTGTCAAGAAGAAGGGATAGACTACGAAGAGACCTTCGCTCCAGTAGCCAGGTTAGAATCACTAAGAATCTTTCTGGCCTATGCTGCTCACAAGAACTTTGAAGTATATCAAATGGACGTCAAGTGTGAATTTCTAAATGGAGAATTAGAAGAAACGGTGTATGTAGATCACTGCTACATTCTGGACAAGGCGGTTTATGGACAAGGCGGTTTATGGTCTGAAGCAAGCACCAAGAGCATGGTATAAAACATTAACTCGATTTCTAAAAATGTCAAAGTTTAAACAAGGTTCGGTTGACCCAACCTTCTTTCGTAAACGTTAGCGCACCTCTACAGTGGAAGTTCTTAATCGAGGTCTGCTGAGGTGTGACTACATTTTAATCATTCGACATACAGATTGATTCATTGTGTGTTCCAGTATTTATTGTTCTTGCTTATTTACCTGTTAAAGATCTATCGATCTAAATAGTTTTTAACTCATCACTATGCTTATGATATTATGATCTTGTATAGGGACCTTCTTGGTCAATGGTTTGTCGGCTCATGTTCTGTTTGATTTGGGGGTTATCCGATCATTCGTATCTCTTGCGCTCAGCAAGAAGTTTTGGGACGCTCCGAGGACCTTGGACTCCCCACTCGAGGTGGAGATTGTGGATGACCTCACCATGAGCGTTGCGAGGGTATATTGGAGGAGTATTCTGAATGTGTTCGGGAAGAGATTTCATATCGATTTGGTTCTGATTCCGTTGCGAGGTCTGAAGGTGATCATCGGGATGGATTGGTTGGGGCCGAATGGGGCCATGATAGACTGTGAGCGTTAGCTGGTGAGAGTTCAAACCCCAAGTGGGGGAGAACTGGTTATTCATGGAGAGAGAGTCTCGCATGTGTCAACTCTCTGTTCGGCTGCGAGGGCTAGGAGGCTCCTTCAGCAGGGTTGTTCTAGGTTCTTGGCTTATATTTCAGACACGAGGGTGGAAGCCACGCCGTAGTTGAGCAGTGTTCCGATTGTGTGAGATTTTCATGACGTATTTCATGAGGAGTTTCCAGGAGTGCCTCCAGAGAGGCAAGTGGAGTTCCGTATTGATTTAGTGCCTGGTGCAGCTCGGATACCCAAGGCACCGTATCGGGTAGCTCCGCCTGAGATGTAGGAGTTGTCTACACAGCTTCAGGAGCTGCTAGACCGAGGATTCATTCGTCCGAGCAGTTCTCCGTGAGGAGCACCGATCCTGTTTGTGAAAAAGAACGATGGATCACACAAGATGTGTATTGATTATTGGGAGCTGAACAAGCTAACGGTGAAGAACCATTGTCCGCTTTCGAGGATTGATGATTTGTTCGACCAGCTTCAGGGTGCATCTTGGTTTTCCAAGATTGATCTTTGATCGGGGTATCATCAGATGAGGATTAGAGATGAGGATATACCGAAGACGGCTTTCAGGACCCGTTATTGTCACTATGAGTTTGTGGTGATGCCAATTGGGCTCACCAATGCTCCAGCGGCGTTCATGGATCTCATGAACCGGGTTTGTAAACCGATGTTGGATCGGTCTGTGATCGTTTTCATTGATGATATTTTGGTCTATACTAAGACCAAGGAGCAACACGAGCAACATTTGAGGGAGGTGCTAGAAACCTTGAGGATGGAGAGGCTTTATGCCAAATTCTGAATTTTGGTTACGGGAGGTGAAATATTTGGGGCACATTATCAATCAAGAGGGTATTTTGGTTAATCCAGCCAAAATTGAGGCGGTGATGCTTTGGGAGGTTCCGAAGAACACATCCGAGATTCGGAGTTTCTTCGGTCTAGCAGGGTCAGCGTAGGATTTGATCGGTTGTGAGTAGTAGCAGGAGAGGGTTCAAAACCATGTAGGGGAGAACCAACTATTAAGGCAAAAAGTGCGAAAGGAAACTCAACTTTGGTTTTGATGTCAATATCCAGAAGAGTTGCAACACAAGAAGCTAGGAATTACTAGCTTCGGTATTGTTATCCAGATGATAGAATGGATGTTTTGGTTGTCAAGTGAAGACACGAAATCAAATATCGTGAGGGAACTTGAAACCTTTACATGTACATATGGGTAAATGTGACGATCTTATCTTAAATATTATCATCAAATGTCTCAGAATTTTGTTGAACCATGATGTGTTATAGTTAAACAAGTGATAAAAGTATGCCTTTCTAGGTATCACATGTGTAGAGAATTGGTCTATAAAGAATGTTTGCATAGACTCATTATCATGAATAAGTAAAGATTTTTTATTTAAGATTATTCTCTTATTTTCTTGAGAATATTTATGTCAGTGATAATGTGAAAATTATTGTAAACCGACAATTTCAAACTCGAATGGGACACGGATCAGTAAAGATAGTGAACTTTGTCATCTAAATCCTTGGTAGATAAGGTAGATTCAATGTACAAATAGTCATTTATTTATAGTAAATTTTTAATCAACGGAGTTGATGTCTCGATGATGAAACTAGGTCGACAGGCTGAGAAGCTGTCCTAAAGGAACCTAGAACATTATGTTGCGTAGTCAATTGTTAATTGGGAAAACTGAAAGTGAGTGGTGTGGATAGCATGTATAAGTTGAATTTGTGATTTCAGGACGAAATCATTTTAATTGAGAGAGAATTGTAACACCCACGAATATGGGCTAGACTTTTTAAAGATTATAAGTTATAAATATTCCTTATAAGTGTTATGGGCAATATAAATATATATTTAATGTATGCATTGTCGGGTTTTGAGCACTATAACACTCCTATGGTGCACATGCAACCCTAAATTCTTTGGATCTATGTTTTCTCTATTATACATGCATATTTTCAATTTTTCCAAAGCATTGTCCTAACTAGCATACAAATTGCCAAATGAATAAAACATCTAGTTAGATGACATACCTTTTGAACGACTTGTAGTTCTTCACCCTTGAAAGCTTGAGCACCTCAACTGTGATGCATCTAATGGTTCACAAACACCAATATGCAAAAGGATGATTTAAGAGAATAATTTATTTATCTCAAAGAGAAGAGGCAAGCGATTTTGGCTCATGGAGGGTTCTATTTATAGTGTTGGACATGCTAGGGTTACACTTGGTAAACCCTAATAACCCATGACTTTCCACATTCTCATGCTCCATGGGTTTAACCTCCATGGACTATCCATGGATTAGTTTAGCCCATAATCATGGATCATTAGCCCACACTACAAGAATGATTGATTTACATAATCAATCCCCATATATTTAATTAGTCTCTTTTGATCACAAAATTAATAAATTAATTCTTGATCAATACTAATTAAATAATTCCATATTAACATATTATACTTGTAATATATTAATTTACCATAAGTAACCTTATTCTCAAAATTCATCCTATCAAATCGCACTGGCGAAGGCGACCCAAATGGACCATTCTACAATCGGATCAAGTATATCCCATTTAAAGTTATGGGCTTAGACACCAAATCCAACAATCTCCCACTTGGATAAGTCTAATAACTATAACTGCCAATGCGACTTCAGGATCCGACTTAGCAATCGTAAGCTTTCAAAAGCCGTTGTCGAACTCTGACCTAGTCAGTGACGCCTCCTTCAGATAAGTGATCATATACTCCTCTGTTCTCAAGATATCCATGCGGACAAACACATGGAACATAGTCATACTTATTGTCCTGCAATTTGTTTCCCGATTTCTGATTCATATGACATAGAACATAACTGAACACATCAATTTAGTTCTGACCGCGCCCGGCACATAAGTCAAAACAGAATCACCGAGGGGCCCAAGATATCGCCTTAAATCCTCTTAGGATAAAAGGAACAGATAAACTTCGACATTATATGCTTGTACTAACTACTCATCAAATCATGCACAACGACACGTTTTATAACATCAAGTTAATGATGCGTTTTCATGCCATCAATGCACAACCAACTCATATTCAACAACTCATATATCTTGGTTTGAAGATTATATGATATTATCGTCTCACAATTACTCGTGATAAGTTCCATGAAGCAATTCAGGTGAGCGCGGGCTGAATCCAATACTCAAATCTTATTTCAAGAGCACTCATGAATGGTGTAGCAAACTTTGCTATGTCTAACTCCTTAGACAATCTACAAGCCAACTCATGACAGTCTTCTTTCATACTTACTTCCAACGTATGATCGACTGTGGATGGTTCGAATAATTTTAATTATTCTGGAAGTCAAAACATGCAAAGTGAAACAATAGTAAATAATTGGCACAAGACAGTAACTTTACTTATAAATAAATTTCCTTTTATTTAATCATCAAATGTCAATTACAATTTAGCTATTACAAGTTTCGATTTATCTAATCACTAAAACTAATATCGTCCTTTAGCCTAATGCTCCTTGCATGCTGCAAGTGCTTAACCCTAGTCAGTCGTTTGTAAGAGGATCTGTTGGGTTGTCCTCTGACGATATCCCCTCTACCACGAGGTGCCCTTCTTCTACTTGATGTCTTATAAAGTGGTACTTTCTGTCGATAAGCCTAGATCTACCATGATCTCTCGGTTCCTTGGTTAAGGTAACCGCCCCTTAATTATCGCAGAAAATCTCCATAGGCTCCTTTATGGATGGAATGACTCCAAGGTCTCCGATGAAGTTTTTCAACCATATCGCCTCCTTCGATGCTTTGCTTGCTGCTATGTACTCTGATTCGCACATTGAATCAGCTACAGTCTCCTGCTTGGAACTTTTCCATGTCACTGCTCCTCTATTCAGGGTAAACACCCAGCCCGACTGAGAGCGGAAATTATCTATGTCGGTCTGAAAGCTGGCGTCGGTATACCCTGTCACTCTCAAGTCATCACTCCCACCGAGGGTAAGGATCCAGTCCTTAGTCCTCCGTAGGTACTTAAGAATGTTCTTAACTGCAGTCCAATGAGCTTTACTAGGATTCCCTTGATATTTGTTGACCATGCTCAAAGCAAAGGCCACATCAGGGCGAGTACAAGTCATAGTATACATGATCGAACCAACTGTGGAAACATATGGTATATGACTCATTTCTGCTATCTCAGCCTCTGTACTTGGACTCTTAGTCTTACTCAGTTTGGCATTGCCTTGGATAGGTAAGTCACCTTTCTTGGAGTTGTCCATGCTGAAACGTTTCAACACCTTGTCCAAGTAGATACTTTGACTAAGTCCTATTAGCCTTTTACTTCTTTCTCTCAACATCCTTATCCCTAGAATATAAGCAGCTTCTCCAAGGTCCTTCATAGCGAAACACTTCCCAAGCCAAGACTTGACCTCCTGCAAGTTTGGGATGTCGTTTCCTATGAGCAGTATGTCATCTACATACAATACCAGAAAGCTCACTATACTCCCACTAGCTTTGACATATACACAGGACTCATCCTCGCTTCTCGAAAATCCAAAATCTTTGACTTTCTCATCAAAACAAAGATTCCATCTGCGAGATGCTTATTTCAATCCATAAATGGATTTTTCAAGCTTACACACTCTATTAGGGTACTTTGCATTGACAAAACCCTCTGGCTGACTCATGTAAACATCTTCAGCCACCTTTCCATTAAGGAGAGCAGTTTTGACATCCATTTGCCATATTTCATAATCATGAAATGCAGCTATGGCCAACATAACCCTTATAGATTTAATCTTCGATACTGGTGAGAAGGTCTCATCATAGTCAACTCCCGGAGTTGAGTAAAGCCCTTTGCAACCAGTCGCCCCTTATATGTGTGTACTTTCCCATCCATGTCGGTCTTCTTCTTGAAGATCCTTTTGCACCAGGCTGTCTTACGACCCGGTACATTCTCAACCAAGTTCCAAACTTGATTATCATACATGGACTGAATCTCCCTGTCCATAGCCTCTTTCCATTTTGCAGACTCAGGGCCTCCCTTGGCTTTCTTGTAGTTGTTAGGCTCATCAAAATTTACCAGTGTGCTATCACTGATAAATGTATCACCTTAAGTAGTAATATGGAAACCATAAAACTCGGGTGTATTTCTAACTCTATTGGAATGCCTCAGAGGTAAGGACTCGTCAATTGGATCTACTGGAGTTTCCTCCTCAGGTTGATTGCTAGTGTTTGAGGTTCCTTACCCGCTTGACTCTTGAAGCTCTTCAAGGTCGATTTGCCTCCCACTGTTTCCTTGGCCTATGAGTTCTCTCTCGCGAAAGACCCCTCTCCTCGCAGCGAAGACAACATCGTCACTCGGTCTGTAGAAGAGATATCCAAAGGATTTCTGGGGGTAGCCGATGAAAACACATCGCTCACTTCGAGGTTCGAGGTTTTCGTGAGTTTCTTTTCTCACAAAAGCTTCGCAACCCCAAACTTGATGTGATCTAATGTGGGAACTTTCCCTGTCCACATCTCATGAGGTGTTTTGGAAACCTTTTTGGTAGGGACTAGATTAAGGATATGGGCGACAGTCTCTAAGGCATACCCCCAGAATGAGATAGGTAATGAAGATCGACTCATCAAGGAACGAACCATGTCTAGCAAGGTTCTATTGCGTCTCTCAGCCACACCATTAAGTTGTGGTGTCCTAGGTGGTGTCAATTGTGAAACAATTCCACATTCCTTAAGATAGTCAAGGAACTAGATACTAAGATACGCTCCTCCATGATCGGATCGCAACATCTTTATCTTCCTACCCAATTGATTTTCCACTTCTTGCTTAAACTCTTTGACATTTTCAAAGGTTTCTGACTTATGCTTGATTAAGTAAATATACCCATATCTACTATAATCATCTGTAAATGTCACATAGAAGCGGTTAGCATCCCTTGTGGCGGTTCTAAATGGTCCACACACATCAGTGTGTATGAGATCCAACAGACCTTCACTCCTTTCACAAGTACCAGTGAAGGGTGACTTGGTCATCTTTCCAAGTAAACAAGATTCGCAAGTGTCATCCGACTTTAAGTCGAATGACTCCAAAACTCCATCCTTTTGGAGTTGGGCTATGCGCTTCTTGTTGACATGTCCAAGATGACAATGCCATAAGCATGCTTTATCCAATTCATTGGAGGAATTAATATTCAACACATTATTTCCTAATTTATCTACAACCATCATAGTTTCATATATACCATTGCAAGGTAATGCTTCAAAATAAAATACACCATTACAATAAGCATAAATACCACCATTTTCATTATTAAAGGAAAAGGTAAAACCTTGTTTATACAAACTGTGAAAGGAAATAACATTTCTCGCCATAGCGGCCGAGTAACAACAATTATTCAAATCTAAATTTAAACCATTACTAAGCACTAAAGAATAAACTCCAATCTTGGTCACAGGCGACACTTTCCTATTTCCCATGATTAAGTTTATCTTCCCGTTCTCCACATCCCTACTTCTTTTTAGTCCCTACAAATCAGAACAAGTGTGAATACCATAACCTGTATTAAGGACCCAAGAATTAGTATGTGATGAGTTATTAAATTGAATAGTGTAAATACCTGCAAAGGAGGGTTTGATCTTCCCATCCTTAATGTCCTGCAAGTACTTGGGGCAGCTTCGTTTCCAGTGCCCTTTATCGAGACAGTGGAAGCTCTCTGCTTCCTTCGGATTGGAAGCGGGATTAACAGAACCAGCTTTGGTCCCACTTGAAGAGGATCCATCAGGAGACTTTCCCTTGCGGCTCTTATATGGATCCTTTCCCTTCTTTCCCTTCCCGTGTCTGATTGCCAGAATAGGGGCAGAAGTAGTAGTAGGAGTAGACACAACCGACTTGCCTTTCAGATTGCTTTCTGCAGTCCTAAGAAGGCCTTGATGCTTGCTAAGCGTGACAACCTCCTTGTTCATATGATAAGTCATACGAAACTGATCATAACAAGAAGGTAAAGAGTGTAGAATGATATCTATGGCCAACTCTTCATCAAAATTGACATTCAATTTAAGCAAGCGGTCCACGAATCTCTATATCTTCTGCAAGTGGGCCGTGATGGGTTCACCATCCTTCATTTTGGTTGTGATCATGGAGGCAATGATCTCATACCTCTCCTGCCAAGCACTTTGATGATATCTTTCCATCAAATCATGATACATTTCATAGGGGTAGTAGTCCTCATAGGACTTCTGCAGCTCGGCAGTCATGGTTGCAATCATTAGACACGACACTTTTGTCGCATCCCTCTCATGAGTAGTGTGCCCAGCGATTTGTTCAGGAGTAGCAGTGGTGACATCAATCTCTTTGAACTCTTTATCTAGGACATATTCTTTGTCCTCATAACGAATAGCCATCCTGATCTTTCGAATCCAGTCATTGAAGTTCGAGCTATCGAAAATGACCCTCCCACATAGGTTCATGAGGGAGAAAGAGCCTGAAGGGATTGGGTTGGAAGCATTGTTTGGGATAGACATCTATAAAAGAAGAAGAACAAAGATTAGATTAGATGATAATCCTTAATATTACACCCAATATGAAATATTAAGGCCAGGACCCAAAGCAATTTTGTTTATCATATAAAATCAACAATTATTTTAAAACTTTGAGAATTATCTTGTGGTTGGATGAGTACAAGCACTATCATATCATAAAAAACATTTCCAATGATCCAAAACAGTTTGTGGTAGTGTTCCAAATCCAAACCAGGCCAATAAACTCTAAATTCTGCAAACAGAGCCTTCAACTCGTAGAGTACATGAACTGGACTCGGCGAGTTGTTGTGTTACTGAGTGGACTCGTCGAGTCTGTTCATGTACTCGACGAGTTCACCAGTCAGAGGCCAAAATTTCGACTTTTTCAGCTTTGAAAAACTTGTAAGCATCAAATATAATTGAATACAATCCTAGGTTCTGATACCACTATTGGGTTTTGAGCACTATAACACTCTTATGGTGCACATGCAACCCTAAATGCTTTGGATCTATGCTTTCTCTATTATACATGCATATTTTCAATTTTTCCAAAGCATTGTCCTAACTAGCATACAAATTGCCAAATGAATAAAACATCTAGTTAGATGACATACCTTTTGAAGGACTTGTAGTTCTTGACCCTTGAAAGCTTGAGCACCTCAAGTGTGATGCCTCTAATGGTTCACAAACACCAATATGTAAAAGGATGATTTAAGAGAATAATCTATTTATCTCAAAGAGAAGAGGCAACCGATTTTGGCTCATGGAGGGTTCTATTTATAGTGTTGGACATGCTAGGGTTACACTTGGTAAACCCTAATAACCCATGACTTTCCACATTCTCATGCTCCATGGGTTTAACCTCCATGGACTATCCATAGATTAGTTTAGCCCATAATCATAGATAATTAGCCCACACTACAAGAATGATTGATTTACATAATCAATCCCCATATATTTAATTAGTCTCTTTTTTATCACAAAATTAATAAATTAATTCTTGATCAATACTAATTAAATAATTCTGTATTAATATATTATACTTGTAATATATTAACGTACCATAAATAACCTTATTCTCAAAATTCATCCTATCAAATTGCACTGGTGAAGGCAACCCAAAAGGACCATGCTACAATCGGGTCAAGTACATACCAGTTATAGTTATGGGCTTAGACACCAAATCCAACATGCATATTATGTGAACTTGTATTAGTCATGGTGACGATCTCGTGGATATAAATAACGCTAAAATCTGACTTCATAAGAGTTTATGATTTTTTGAAGTTTTGTATTCAACTCGACACGACAATGTGTGTCATAAAGTATGAATCAAAGACATGTTCCTTGTTAGCCAAAGTGATCAAAATGAAAGTCATAGTAATGGTAATTACGAAGTCGTAAGTATGAGGAGTGCGTAAATCTGACTTCGTATGTGGAAGTTATGATATTTTGAAATCTCGAGTGCGATACAGTACAATAGTGTGCGACACAGAAATCTAAATGAAAATCGGTTGATTGTGAGCCAAAAAAATCTAAATGAAAGTTAATGTCCTCATTAATACAAATTCATCGATATAGAGAACGTTGAGAACGAAGCTCGTATGAAGGAGTTATGAATATCTCAAGGACTTTTATAATGTAAATCTAATTGACGGTAAAATAAAAGTAGAATACGAATTAGCTGACTAAGTCTAAATGAAAATTTTAGTACTTGTCGATACGAAACGGGGGTATGTAAAGAATGTCAAAAACGGAGCTCGTATGCGAAAGTTACGATCTTTTGAAGTTTCGAGAATTTACACGGCATGAGCGACGCTACACCACCAAATGACTGCCACGTGTCATCACCAGACGGAACCCTTGACGCCAAGGCAAGGGTGCAGCACGTCCCTGACATAGGCGCAACATGCCTGCCTCTTCGACAACTTATAAATACCAATCAAATGCTCCCTTATTTCTTGAACCTCTACATTTGGGTTTCTCTCTCTAAAAGTCTAGCTTTTTCAGCCTCGAAGTGTTTGAAACAAGGTGTTGCAGTGGTAGAAAGTCAGACATACAGAAGTGTTTGGTGTCAAAGTTCTGTCTGTGACTTTCCAACATTTTGCTAGAAATTTCTATAAGTTAATTGGCATTTAATACGTTTTAAGTTAAACATATATTTATATTCATAGTCATTATTATGAAGCTATAAATAAGATTTATCAGTGATTCTAGTCATAATACTGATTGATCTACTTACGGGAGTGATGTCTAGGCTAGATCTAGTGAGGTGTTTAAAGTGGATTTTCCAAACTATATACTCTGTATACCAAATGGATCCTACCTACGATATGATATTACGTAGTCATTCCTTATCAACTAGAACTTGAAGTATTCATTGGGATTATTGAGGAATCTGGAAGTAGTTAATATAAACTTATAAATAAGAACGAATACTGTGACGTAGCAATATTCATATATAGCTTGTTTAAAAAGGGATGGATGAACTATTAGTTTAGGACCTAGCTTTCCCGTGGATCATCCACCACAATAAAGTGAGTGCATATTTACTTTCATGAGCACTATTTAATATAAGTATTGATTACTTAAAGGATTAAATATATGCTAAATATTTGTTATTTGTATTCTATGTTGATAGTATACTTTATACTACATAACATTATATGTGAGCCAGATATAATTATATAAGTCTTAAAAGTATTATTGGTTATACCACATGAAAATCTTAATGCAAGTATTATTACTTAAAAAGATTTAAGGTATATTTAATACTTACCGGTTGAATTTTGTGTTGAATAAAAACACCTGTAGGATGAAAAGTATTTCATAAAACAGGAAAAATATTTTGGAAGTTAATTATGTCCATCATAGTCTTGTCTAGTGATAAAGTAAGACCTACAAAGGATTGCTAGTTTAAAGTAATTTGAATAAATGTTTAATCATCATACAAGGAATGTTTATAAGATTGGAACAAAGAGTAGAGCTCTATTCTATGACGCTATCATGTGTCGGGGTACGGGTTACATATTAGACTTATATGATAAGTTGGATATTGGGTAGTCTCATTTTAGGGTGCGTGTGAGATTGGAACGGAAATGAGAGCTTTGTTTATGTGTCATTATCTCGATCCCGAGTGCGGGTTCCATACAAGTCATCTGTCAGAGTAAGGTGATGACCACTGACCATTCTAGATAGTTCGATGGAACACTAGCAACCTTATTACTTGTATGTGTTAATGAAATATTTTATCTTGTAATAAGGATTGTGTGTTCATTCGAGTACTTCATCCTCCTCAGGGTTGCCTTTTATGACTTACGCCGACCAAGGAATCCCCTAGCTGTGTAGTTAAATAGTTGCTTTAAACGATTCATCAGGTAAGGTAATTTTCTAGATGTTCGTTGATTAAGATTTTGAGAATCGATTGTGCGGGTATGTATGACATTATTGGAACGTTGTTTTATAAATATAGATTATTATCATAATAATATTTTGGGACTGGAACCCCTATATATCTCACCAGGTTTCCCAACTTGACCTACTCAATTTATATGCGTTACAAGTAGCGGTGTTAAGATTGCTAATATTTGAATAGGATACTGAGTGATTAAATAGAAAACCTGACATAGTGTTTAAGACTATTAGGTCTTTAGTTGTAGCTTATGTTGTGTGTTGATTATGACAACCTTAGGGTTTTGATATTTTGAAAAAATCATTTGTAATCAAAATGTTTTAATCTACTATATTTTCTGTAAATAAATATATTATGATTTTCAAAGTGTAAAGAAAAAGTTTTTTTGGTGCTGGAAAATAGGGGATGTCATTCTACCTGGATCAGTCCAAACCAATTGGAACTTCTTTGGCGGTACAGTTTAAACTTGGTCTAAGTACTATACTCACAACTAATGAGGAAAGGAACTACATGAGTAGAGTTCCATAGTCTAGTGTTGTTACAAGTCTCATGTATGTCATGGTCTGTACCAGACCTGATTTGGTTGATTCATTTAGTGTAGTAAGCAGGTTTATGAGCGATCTATGGAAAGCCTATTAGGAAGAAGTCAACTGGATCTTGCGATACTTGAAGGGAACAACAAATTTTTTACTTGGTGTATGGAGCTAACACTAAAAGTGGCTTGGTTGGATATGCTGACTCACACCATGGAGGTGATTTGTTGAATCGCATGTCACAAATGTGTTATATATTCACTTTGTTTGGATGTACTGTTAGTTGGAAGTCAATGTTACAAGATACTATTGTTGGGTTTTGTATACTACAACATCCTATGGTGCACATACAACCCTAAATACCTTGCATCTATGTTTTCACTAATTATACATGCAATTATGTTTTCAAGGTATTAAGCCTATAACTAGCATGCAATAGTTATATACCATACAAGATACTAGTTAGAGTAACATACCGTTTATGTAGCTTGAAGTGTTGATGTATTTGGCCATAAGAGCTTAGCCCCAATAGTGTGGAAGCCTCAAATGAAGTCACAACACATCATGAACAAAGGAGGAACTTGAGAGAGAATTCCATGCACCCAAAAACACCCATGAACTCCAAGAACCTGCATGAGTGGCGTTTTTGGCTATGTACTCACCTATTTATATGTAGGATTTCAAGGGTCATGGGTATAACCCAAATCCATATCCATGGGTGTTATGATCCATGGTTCATGTGGACCAACCCATTATGTATCCATACATAAAGTTAGTCCAGCATGGATCATAAGCCCAACACATATAAATATAACTAATTACCATAATTAGTCCCCATAGATTTAATTAGTCTCTTTTGATCACTAAATTAATTCCAAATTAATTATTGATCAATACTAATTAAAACATATGATTTCATATATATATATTAGAACTTATAATATATTAATAAATCATATATAACCTTTCTCTCAAGAATCCATCATAACAAATTGTCCTGATGATATGCAACCCAAATGGACCATGCTACTCTCGGGTCAAGTACATACCAATAATAATTATGACCTTAGACATCTAATCCAACAGTCTCCCACTTGGATAAGTCTAAACTATTTGTTGGGTCTGGTGTTGCGTCTTTGGGCTCGGTTGTAAGTCCATTTAGTTAACCCGGTTTGGGCCTGTCCAACTGTGGATAAATATTAGGGTTAGAATATAAATATTGCATGCATGTATAGCTTTTAGATCGATCATTCTCATTAATTACTTTCATTGTAACCCTAGCGCACCTCTACAGTCGAAGTTCTTCATCGAGCTCTTCTAAGGTGTGAGTTATTAATTATTCGCCACCGTTGATTCATTCTCGTGTTCTTTTCTTGATTAAATATTGTTTTTCTGTTTGGAATCTATCGATCTACAACTCAAATATTCCAACAAATGGTATCAGAGTATGAGACTGTGTAATACATACGCATCTCTTCTGTTTGAAGAATCCTTTAGGGTTTCCGCTTTTATCAATATAAAGACACTGTCTTCCTCCTGTCGACGGTATCTCTAGTGTTTGATAAAACCCTAAATTCATCTTTACAAGTCTGATTCTAACAGAAACAGTTCATCATGTCTCACGATGACTCGCAAATCAATCCAATAAACATCTCCAACAGCATAGGATCAACTACAAGGATTCCCATTCTCTACACTCAATATTATGAAGTGTGGGCGCATCACTTCGAAGATTATGTAGTTGGATCTGAAGACAATGGCTACTTGATATGGGAAGCAATAACATGTTGGGTTTTGAGCATTATAACACTTCCTAAGTGTACATGCAACCCTAATAAACCTTGGATCTATGTTTGTCTAAGGTACATGCAAAATATTAATTTCCAAGGTTTATAACCTATCTAGCATGGCATGGGGTACTTTTAAACATAAAAGAACTAGATGAATTACATACCCTTTGTTGATTGCTGATTCCTTGGACTTTGAGAGCCAAGCACCAATAATGTGAATGCCTCAAATGGAAATCACAAATCACCACAAACTTGGAAAATGTATGAGAGAGTATACTAACTCTTGATTTTGGCCACCACTATTACACACACACTAGTGTCTTTTTCATGCAACATAAGCTTGTTTATATAGTGTGCATGGTTAGGGTGAAACCCTAATAACCCATGTCTTTTCCTCTTCCAAGGATCCATGGGTTAAAAGCTCCATGGATCATCCATGGACTTCCATATAAGCTTAGCCCATTAACAAATGAGCATTAGCCCACACCATATAAATACAATAGCCCATGATTTAATTAGTCTTCCTTTTAATCACTAAATCAATTCATAATTAATTCAAGATTA
Source organism: Lactuca virosa (assembly GCF_052849685.1). Classification (NCBI taxonomy): domain Eukaryota; kingdom Viridiplantae; phylum Streptophyta; class Magnoliopsida; order Asterales; family Asteraceae; genus Lactuca; species Lactuca virosa. The sequence continues at coordinate 471,588,132 of NC_136429.1, read as the reverse complement.
AAACTAATTAAATAACATGACTTTATATTAATATATTATAACTTATAATATATTAATAAATCGTAAGTATACAATTCTCATAAAATTATCCATAAACAGTTTGGGTGAAGTGCAACCCAAATGGACCATGCCGGGTCGGGTCAAGTATATACCAAATAAGTTATGGACTTAGACACCTTATCCAACATAACATTGGGTCCGTTTGTTCACTCTGGAACAAACCAAACCGTCAAGACTCAAAAAGAGTATAACCAACTCCTGGCGGACCAAGATAAGATGCCTCAAGACGAAAAAGACAAGGTGTTATGTAACGTCAAAGCCATGAGGATGATCCGATTCGCATTACAATCCGATACCTTTCGTCTAGTGAGTTCATGCACAACAGCTAAAGAAATATGGAATAGGTTGAAAGAATTATATTCAACAGATGAAGATCTAGAGCACTCGATTCAAACCCTTTTGCTCTCTGAGTTTGGTGCTTTTGAACAGAAACCTGAAGAGAAGCTTGTTCAGACATTCGAGCGATTCAATCATCTGCTCAGCAAGATGACGAAGCATGGCATTGAAAGGAAGGTGATTGAACAAAAAGTTACCTGCATGAATGGATTAAGGCCCGAATGGATGGCGGTAGTTTCGACTGTGAAGGCTCATGAGCAATTTAAATCATATTCACTGGCGAAACTGATGGGTATTCTAAAATCTCATGAAAGCGTGGTGACGAAGGAAGCGAAGGTTGTTTCAGGTGTGGGTTCACTGGCCCTCGTTTCTAAAAGCAAGAATGTAGCAAACAAGGAGGAGGAATCTGATTTGTCTTAGTGTGATCTATCCAACGAAGAATATGCTATGATGGTCACAAACCCAAAGAAGTTTGCTCGCAGAAAATTCCCAATCAACAAGAACCGAAACTGGCAAGGAAGCTATAGCTCTAAAAAGGTGAAAGAAGAACCGAAGGTTGCCGCTCAAAAGGACGATGAAAAGAATGAGAGTAAGCTTGTGGGAGACTCAGGGTACGATTGTAACTACTGTCATGGCAAGAACCACTTTGCCAAGGATTGCATGCTAAGAAAGATGGATGAGAAGAAGGAGGGCGAAGATGACGAGACTTACTACATGAGAAAGCTGGAGGAGATAAAGAAGAAGAAAAATGCTAACGTTTCTATGAATGCTTTAATTGTACAGAAAAACGTTGATGACGAGTTCGGTGAAGTGGAAGTCTGGTCCACAGATTCTGAGGATGAAGAGGTACGCAGACCCTCGCATGGAAGAGCATTTGTGGCGAGAGAAGGAGTTGCTGAGTCGGCTGGGAAATGCTTAATGGTAACAACCGAAAGTAAGCATGAGGAAGCGAAGGTCAAAGAAGACAAATGCTTCGCTGCCAAGCCCATGAGTGAAAAGATCAGCGACTGCGATCAATTGATCAAGAAGGTACAAACTATCCTAGAATCTCATAAAGTACCAATAACAAACTATGAAAAAGACTTAAATGATTTAAAATCCATGTTTTCCAATTTAAGTGGTAGTCTTATGCAAACTCGCTTAACCAATTCTAACCTAACTGACCAACTCAGCAGGGAGTCTTCCAAGAGTGAGGAGAGAAGAATATGGATTCAACAGAAGGAGTTAGAGTTGAGTAGGGCTAGGGATGAACTTATTTATTTGCAAAGAGACAATTTGAAATTTTTGAAACAACGAAATGTTTTCTATTTCATTGCTAAACGTCTATATACTAATATCACTCAGTTACATTTAGATTGTGAGATAGGAAAACAGATTCATAAAATGATTTTGCCTTTCCTTGAATTTAAGGAGGACGAAATCATTGTTGAATGTGAATCTATAATGTCCTCGGATGAAATCTCTGTCACGTACAAATACGGACTGGACAAAATTGAATCTTTCATTGAGTCTAAAGAACATAAGTGCATGCTTAAGAATTTGCTGGACGAAAAATGATAAATTAAAAATAAAGACCGTGACTATACAAAAATTTGACTCATCCAACGCCAAATTGAGTTCAGAAAATAAAATCAATTTAGAAACCACTTCTGAATTTGATGAGGAAAGTGAGATGAGTGAAATCTCTGTAGAAGACGTTGTCAATTGTTTTGAATTCATCAAAAGTGAACCTGAACCAACAAAACCCCTCATATCTGAAAATTCGGTTGAATACGCTCGGGTGTCAAAGGACAAATCAAAGAAGCTCAAAGAAAAGGTTGTTGTCTATCAGAAGGTTCAAACAACTCCAAACCAAGTGTATGTAGTGACTGGTGTAACTAAGAAGCAAACGGTGGAGTTAAAATCAATGGTTGACAAAGATAATGCTGAAGGGTGTGATAACTTCTTCTGGTCAGCTCCCATCGATAATGCAGACGAAACAGTCGGTCTGTCAGAGCAAACCTCATTGAGAGTTAAGGGACGATACATACCCGAACCCCTCAACAAGCCCTCAAGCTTCGATAAACCCAACACAAGTGATACAAAAGATATACCAGAGGAACCACTGAAAGCTACTAGCGATTCATCAACTACAACCAGTGCTCATGAGAAGAAAGCGAAGCCTAAGGCCAACATTCACTTGACTCAAGAGCAAATCGCTGAACAGAAACGACAGAGGAACAAAAGATACATGAAAAATCTCAATGAGAGAATGCAGTTTTGGCACTCACAAAACCCCTCTTATGTTCGCTCTGAAAAAGCTTCTACTCTCAAAAAGGAAGCACAGGCCAAGTCTCATTCGATCAATCAACATCAAAGACCCATCTCGGCCCTAATACTTGTGGTCACGAGAACCAAAAGACAAGTTTTGGTCCCAGCTCCTACTACACCAAAAACCGAACGTCCACTTTCGGTCCCAACACAAGAGCTCAGAACCGAAAATCAAGTTTCGGTCCCAACTCCCATCCTCCTCACTCTCATCCTAAACCCAACTTCGTGAAGGATGTGAAAGGAAAAGGAAAGTTGTACTCAGATACTGAAATCCAAAACACCAAAAAGTCAACTACCCCTAGATCTTCCAAGAAAACCTATACTGAGAAACCTACTAACAATAACACACACCGGTTAAAACAAGATAAAAATAAAATAAAAGTTTACACCATAAAACGAAAAGATGAAACCACATTAATAAAAAGAACATATATGGTTGATCTTTCGGTTGCAATTCCCTATTCTGTAAAAGACTCACAAGGACCCAAGAGACTTTGGGTTCCTAAAGCTGCTTAATTTTGCAGGTTATCAGTGACGAGCAGTTTGACGAAGAATGGTATATTGATAGTGGCTGCTCTCGTCACATGACTGGAAGAAGGGAAGAACTTAGGGAGTTTCGGTTCCTTAAGGATGGTGGATGTGTGAAATACGGAAACAACTCTTACGGCACGATCAAAGGGTATGGGATGATCACCAACGGAGAATTCTCAATACGAAGGGTAGCCTACGTGGAAGGATTGCAGGATAACCTCATCAGCGTTTCTCAACTAGTGGAAGGAACAGGTTTTAAATTCTCGTTTGATGATGAAGGCTCTGAAATAATTGAAAAACAAACGAAGAAAATTCTGCTAAAATCTGAGCGAAAATGGAAGATGTTTCCTCTAAATCTCAACCCGATAAAAGGAAAGCCTGCAATATGTTTGCTGTCAAAGGTGAATTCAGATGAAAGCTGATTGTGGCACCGAAGACTATCGCACCTGAACTTCAAAGATATCAATAAACTGGTGCTTGGTGATCACGTGCGTGGACTTCCTGTTCTCAAATTTGACAAGGAACATCTGTGCGCATCATGCGAAATGGGCAAGCAAAGCCGAAAAAGTCATCCTACTCGCATCAATACAAAGATCATCGAACCCCTCGAACTACTGCACATCGACTTATGTGGTCCTTTAGCTATTGAGAGCTTCGGTGGTAGTAAACTTATATTGGTAATTATAGATGATTTTTCTCGCTTCACCTGGGTTTCTTTCTTAAACAGAAATCAGAGGCGACACCCAAGCTGAAGATTTTTATCAAACAAGTGGAAGTCAAGCTACTAAAGGTGGTACGAAATATAAGAAGTGACAATGGTCTTGAGTTCAAGAATAAAGATTTCGAAGATTTTCTGGCTGAAAAAGGAGTAACTCACAACTTCTCTGCTCCCTATACTCCACAGCAGAATGGGATCGTTGAAAGGCGAAACCGTTCTTTATGTTAAGCGGCCCGAACTATGTTGAGCTTCGCCTCTCTTCCACTATACTTTTGGGCTGATGCAATTGCTGCCACATGCTATACTCAGAACCGATCCTTCCTGAACAAGAGATTCGCCATCACTCCGTATGAAATCTTGAATGGTCGAAAGCCAAATGTGAAGTTTTTCCACGTGTTCGGTTCAAGATGCTTCATTTTCAACTCCAGAGAGAACCGAAACAAGTTTGACTTTAAGGCAGATGAAGGAATATTTTTCGGTTATTCGCTTACTTCAAAAGCATATAGGGTTCTAAATAAACGCTCGAAGAAGATTGAAGAAACCTATTATGTAACTTTTGACGACAATTATATGAAGAAAATACGAACAACGGAAAGTCCAACGGAGGAAATCTTTCCAAAATCAGGTCAGGTCTCGGTTCCTATTTCCAATCTGTTTGAAGAGTACATGCATCTCTTTGATGAACCAGAAAAGGCGATCCACTCAGAAGCGAAAGCAGCAGATAACAAAATCGATAACTTGAACAATATCATGAATGAAGCTGCTAAAGACATGGAAAGCGAACCTCACCAACCAACCAAGAAGCAGTCTCAAAGCGCACCTACTGTAGCAAGTGATCATCCAGCTACTGATGACCCTCCAAGAGAAAGCTCAATAATCCAGGGGGAGGGTTCGTCTACTCCAAAACCACACGACATGCCTTTCCAGGGGGAGAATCCTTCAAAGGCCCCAACCCATCAAGATCCATCTGAGGGGGAGAGCACTGAATCTGACATAGGATTCGGCTCGCCATTTGAGAGGGAGGATGAAAATGCAAATGACGAAGGCGATATGTCAGAAATGGAAGAAGAAGTCAACGCTGAACTGGATCCTTCCTATGGTCCCAATTACCCTCCTCTTATAAAATGGACAAAGGATCATCCTAAAACACAAATTATTGGTGAATCATCAAAGGGTGTTCTCACACGCTCACAAATGAAAGCGAAGCAAACTGCTTTATTCTCTCAAGTAGAATTCTGCATGTTTAATTCGTTTGTCTCTAAAGTAGAACCGAAGACGGTAAATGCTGCTCTTGATCACTCTGATTGGGTGCAAGCTATGCAAGACGAACTCCATGAGTTTGAACGTGATCGTGTTTGGAGACTGATTCCCACACCAAAGGATGCATCTGTAGTCGCCTTAAAGTGGGTATTTAGAAATAAATTGGATAAAGAGGGAAATGTTATTCGCAACAAAGCGAGACTGGTGGTGAAAGGATATTGCCAAGAAGAAGGGATAGACTATGAAGAGACCTTCGCTCCAGTAGCAAGGTTGGAATCTGTAAGAATCTTTTTGGCATATGCTGCACACAAAAACTTCGAAGCTTTCCAAATGGACGTAAAGTGCACTTTCTTAAATAGAGAACTAGAAGAAACAGTATATGTTGAGCAACCACCCGGATTTGTGAACGAGAAGTATCCTGATCACTGCTACATTCTGGATAAAGCAACCTATGGATTGAAGCAAGCCCCGAGAGCCTGGTATGAAACTCTTACTCGTTTTCTCAAAATGTCAAAATTCAAGCAAGGTTCGGTTGACCCAACCTTCTTTCGCAAGAAAGAAGGCGGACACTTAATCATAGTTCAGATTTATGTCGATGACATCATCTTCGGCTACACGAATCCTAGCTTAACAGTTGAATTTAGGAAGTTGATGGAGACTAAATTTGAAACGAGCGCAATGGGTTCAATTAACTTTTTCCTTGGATTGAATATAAGACAGGGACCAGAGGGCATCTTCATTAATTAGGAAGCATACACGAAGACTCTATTATCGAAGTTCGGCATGACGGGTGATTCCAAAGTAAAGGTTCCAATGGCATTTGGCACGAAGCTGACTCCATCTCTAGAGAAACCGGCTGTTGATATGACTCTTTATCCTCAAATGATAGGGTCTTTAATGTATCTAACGGCTAGTAGGCCAGACATAATGTTTTCTGTCTGTTATTGTGCCAGGTTTCAAGCTAATCCAAGAGAACCTCACATGATTGCAGTGAAAAATATCTTTCGGTATTTAAAGCGAACCTCGTCTCTCGGTCTTTGGTATCATGCAAAATCTGGCTTCTTTATTCAAGCTTTCTTAGACGCTGATATTGGTGGATGTGGATTGGACCGAAAGAGCACAACAGGTGGATGCCAGTTCCTAGATGGCAAACTTGTCAGCTGGCACTCAAAGAAACAGACGTGTGTATCTCTCTCCACAGCCGAAGCTGAGTATATCGCTACGACAACCTGCACATCATAGGTCATATGGATACAAAGCCAACTTAGAGATTATGGCTTGAGCATGAAGAAAATCCCTCTATACTGTGACTCTGAAAGTGCAATACGAATATGTCACAATCCAGTGCAACACTCCAAGACAAAGCACATCGCACTGAGATATCACTTCATCAAGGACCACGTTGAAGATGGAAATGTTGAAATTCACTTCGTTCGGTCCTCAGATCAACTGGCTGACATCTTCACCAAGGCCTTACCAGAAGCAAGCATAAATAAGACACTCCAAGGATTGGGCATGATGGAAGCTGAGTCAGCACCGAAACCTCCTTCTAATCACTAAAAATGAGTAAGCGAAATAGAGCGCATGCTCGGTCTATTTCGGCTCCTGAATTTTCGGGAACCGAAATGAACCGAACGCTCGGTCTATTTCGGTTCTTAAATTTTTGGGAACCGAAATGAACCGAACGCTCGGTCTATTTCGGTTCTTAAATTTTTGGGAACCGAAATAAACCGAACGCTCGGTCTATTTCGGCTCTTAAATTTTAGGGAACCGAAATGAACCGAACGCTCGGTCTATTTCGGCTCTTAAATTTTTGGGAACCGAAATGAACCGATCGCTCGGTCTATTTCGCTTCTTCTTTTCTAAGGAATGGTTTCGGTTGTATAATCTTGTAAAGCTTTCTTTCTCTTTCGAGTGTTTACATTTATTTTTCTGTTTTTATTATTTTTCAGAAAATCCAAAAATCCAAAAATATTTTCTTTTCTGTTTTTATTATTTTTCAGAAAATCCAAAAATCCAAAAATATTTTCTTTTCTGTTTTTATTATTTTTCAGAAAATCCAAAAATCCAAAAATATTTTCTTTTCTGTTTTTATTATTTTTCAGAAAAACCATAAATTCAAAAATATTTCTATGTTTCATTTTGTTTTCGTCTAATGTTTCTCTTCTAAACATCAATTGTCTAATATCAAGTTCACAGATGCGAAACACGCTGATGATGGGGCAGGTATAATCTTCTTTTCTTTGTACTAGTTAAGTGTCCCTAGAAGCATGCTGATGTATGTCGACCGAAGTCTCCATGACTCTGGATGAAGCCTTAATGATTCGATAAACACCAATCATTTCTTCCAAATCAGGCTGCTTAAATCACTCAAGTCACGAGCTACCTAACTCTTCTCATAGTGAGTTAAGAGTTTTCTACTTTGTCCTTCTAATATAGCAGAGGTACTTTCGGTTCCTTAACCACCTCACATTTCTCCATTTCAGTTACGCTTCATAAAAGTAACCCTTGAGACTCTCAGCAATTACCACTGAGGTTTATGGTTACACAATCTCTGTGTTGATGATCTTAGTTTCATTTACCACGTGCTAAGTGAAACCCAAAATCCAACACCTTGAATGCATTGACGGTGGACGCTCTAATGTTCAAGCTATTACTTGTTACCTCACGAAATCTCTTTTTCTTTTTGCATGATCTTTATGAAACTGTCTAACACCAGGACGTTTCTTCCTCTAAGATCCAGTTTATTTTTTTTTAGATTTCTTACTATTTTCCAGTTACTTATTATATTTTCAAACCTACTTGTTCAACAAACCACATGGGTTTCACAAGTACTTCACCCGACTTTCGGTCTTATTTCAAGTATCAAGGTTCGGTTGAAGGTAAGCTACCCTATAAAGCTTATAATTGAAAAGATGCCTTTCAATGTTTCTTTACAAACATTTGATCGTATTTCACGGGAAACCACACAGACACTTCTCAGTCTCTCTAGACTTTGAAGGAAGAGATTCGTGCCCGGGATCATCAGTTTCATGTCTCAATAGACATCACTAAATCCCACAAATATTTTGCTTTATTTCTTTATCATTGGCACACTCTTGCACGAAAGTCTTTATGATTTTCAAAATTCTTGTTTGTGGTTCTAATAGCAATTTTCAGATTTGTGCTTTCGGTTCTACCAGATATGGTGATGTCCTTAATTATGGAGAAGCGACAGTTGATTTTCACAACGCGAAAGGATGTGTCTCGTTTATGGTGAAGTTGATTTATTTTTATAAAAATCAAATGAGGATGAGTCAGCATGAAGTTGAAACGGTTCGAAATTTGAATAGGAGATAAGATCGAGAAGGCGCATGAATTTGCAACGGTTTCTATACCCACGCCTGCTGACGCATTTCTAGGGATACCAAGCTGTCATATCGCGCTTTTTCAGGAGTCGTTTCAGAGATCCAGTCATAATCACAACCGGATTTTTCTCTCTCCTAGAGATGGTATAAAAGATTTTTTCAAACCTCTTGGACTCCTTTACCAACTCTTCTCTCTCTCTCACGAACTCATCGGCGATTATACACTGTTCATCTTCTTCTTTCTCACTGCAACAATCGTGGAATCATCCTCTATCCAAGGTCAAACTGTGTCATCATCGTTGCTAACGATCAAACCCAATTAGAACCTCATCATTCAACTGGATCCTTTTCTCTACGATTCCTACATGCTCCATGTTGTCGAGTGCCTCAAGTATTCTCCATTGGTGATTGCACTCACACAGGTTGAATCCGTTCCGATGTCTCTTCTATCCCAGGTGTATTTTAGTGCTTCATACGACAAGCGCAAGGAACGGTTCTTCTTCGATATCTTCAATCAAAAGACATCTGTTTCGAAGGTAAGACTTTGTTCGCTGCTAGGGCTTGCAGCTGATGCTTCTGTCATCTCACCGGACTTTATCACTACGACCCAGTTATTTCATATGCTCTACGATATGGGTTACACAGACATTCTAACGACGGTAAAGAAGTTCAAGAAGTCTTGTTTGCCACCTCAGTGGAATGGTCTGCTTACCCTTCTCTACAAGGGTTTAGCAGAACGTGTGGCAGGGTCGGATGGGGCTAGAAAAGGGTTCCTAACCATTCTCTATGGTCTCTATCACGGAATCAATCTAGATTATGGAACACTTCTTTGGGCCCAATTGGTGCAGAGTCTCAACTCCTCAACGAAACATTCAGAGATCTCATGTGGCCGTTTCTGAACTTTGATCAATAACAGAGCTATTCAGTCTTTTCAAATTCCTGTAATGGAAGGTGCTCTGCGGTCCTCAATTGCGACCTTTCACATAGTCAAAATTATTGTGACTGATCAAACGAAGTTCATATTTATCGGTTCAATTCCAGAATCGATGTACCGATGTGTCTCCATTGAAAGTAAAATAATGGCTGATTACAGGAAGATGACCCCTTCAGGTCCTCGCCAACTCACTCCCGAGATGCAGGGTTCATTGGATGTTGCAGACAAGCCAACAAAACGAGGGAAGAAGGCTAATCCCAAAGGCGACAAAGAGGGTCAATCCTCCAAGGTTTCAACTCCTAAGAAACACAAGGCAGAGCAAGTTGTGCCTACTGCTTCAAAGAAACGAAAGGTCAAAAAGCAAGCTCGACGACCGAAGTATCCTTCCCCTTCTACAAGTGATCCTGAGTATGTTCCTTCTGATGGCCAACCTGATCCTCAGACCACTGATGACGAACCAACTGAAACCGATAGTCCATCTAGAGGTAATTCGCCTCCTCCCTCACCCATTAACGATAGCAACCGAACCTCGCCTCCACGTTCTGCTCCAGTTTCGGTTCATATTACTATCGCTCCTTGTCCTCCACCTATCACATCTACAACCGCTTCATCCATCCCCATTCCAACCCCTCTGTTCTCTACAGCTACAACTACCACAACCACTACTACACCCGAACCTACAGTTCATGTCAACGTATCTGATATGGGGACATCCACTGTCGGTTCTACTCAAACCTGTTACTCCACCTGTTGCCTCAACTCCTTTAACCCCACCTACATCACCTGAACCTGTTCTTGGCGGTGAAGACATGGAATTCGATTCCACATATTTCAGTCCTTATCGCGTACAAAGCGATGAAGATGATGACGCCCCGATTACCAAAAAGCATCTCAAGGCTGTCATAGAAAAGCTTGATCAATTGCTTTCGGCGTCTTCTACTGGTGCCTATTCAGAGGTTGCTCTCCAAGCTCTGTTCTCCTCAATTGTCAAAGATCATGAGGTCTCCATCTCCAATGCTGCCAAAGCCATTGAAGCCTCCACCTCCACATGCCAGAAAGCTTCTCTTGCCGTTGAAGCTTCCACCAAAGATTGCAAGAAAGCGATTGCAAAAGTCGAAAAACTAGTTTCAGATGCACAGATTTTTCTCGATTCCCTCCAAGCCGCTGCACAGAAGAATGCTGAAACAGTGAATGTTTCGGTTGATCATCTTACGTGTTCACTGGCAGCCGAAAAGACACATCTCGAGGAAGCTCGCAAAGCCATTGAGGCTGCTAACCAAGAGCTTCATACTTCGATCGGTGATCGGTTGACTCAACTTGAAGCCGAGCTTGAAGTTGAGAATAAAATTATGGATGAACTGGACAAGCGAACCTCACAGCTTAAGATTCAGAATCTCAAGCTTAAGAATGCCACCAAAGAGGTTGAAGATTTAAAATCTGAGCGAGAGGTGATTAAAAGCTCAATTGGAGATGTGCATTCCATTCTCTTACATCTACTGGAAGCTCACGACTCCATTCTGACCATCTCCATCCGACGCCACTTGGCTGAAAAGCTAAGACCTGCATTGGATGTGTTGAGTCGCATTGAATGTGTTTCGGCGACTGGTGTCCATCCGAAACAAGGGGAGATAAGGCTACTCGGGGCAAAGGTCAACCTCATCCACATCCCAAACCGAACGTCACTACTGAGCCGAAGGTTAATGAAGCTTCGGGCAGTATGAAGGACAAGAAAAAGAAGAAGATTGGAGATGATGATGTGGATGAAAATGATGATGACGATGATACATGAGGGAATGCTTCGAAAAAGGAAAATTTGAAAGTCAAGCCCACTGATCAAGAAATTCGGGAGACTTCAAAAAGAGAAGGAACTTCTTAAGAAGGAGTTGAAAGCGAACGAGCTGCTAGAGCAGAAGATGTAACACCGTAATTTTTCAAACAGATTTTTCATTTTAAAACCGCATACTTTTCATAACAAATTGTATGGAAATCTTGTTTATTCAAATTACAAAACACAACTCCATTAAAAATCCAGGATCCTCAAAACATAACTCTTTCTCTGGTGTGTACAATCAAGCCGGTGCCTTCCCGCGATTCCTGAGAACAACCTGAAACACATAACACATAACACGGTAAGCACGAAGCTTAGTGAGTTCCCCAAAATACCACATACAACACATACGCCACTCGAGGCTACAGTGCGACCCAACGGTCGATGTGTCTCAGCGGAACCCTCCAGTCCCATAGCTCGTTGGACCCTCTGGTCTGGTCATAGCTCGTTGGACCCTTCGGTCCGGTCTGTATCGTTGGACCCTTCGGTCCGGTCTATATCGTTGGACCCTTCGGTCCGGTCTATATTGTTGGACCCTCCGGTCCGGTCTATACAACACATAGCATACATATATCACAATGCACATAATCTCATACATACACATAGCACACAAGACCCTCCGGTCTACATATAGATACCACTCTAGGTAATGTATACTGAGAAGACTGACCTGGCCAGCAGCAAGTAAAGACCCCGCACCCGGATCTCGAACTAGCCTCCACCTAACACAAGGGATGAATATCTCTAAGTGATACTCTAATCACAACTCTAATGACCGAAGGCTATTCTTCCTCTCTTTAACTTTTTGAAGTGGATAAAAGACCATTTTACCCCTCCATGGTCTCTACTACTTATGTTGATCGAAGCCCCAAAGTCAACAGAAGTCAAACTCGAGTCAACAGTCCATGTTTGACCCGACTCGCCGAGTGCACCCTTGCGACTCGTCGAGTCCACTTACTTTCCTCAGAAATCTCGTGACAGTCCAGCTCAGCTCGTCGAGTTGACCCCCAACTCGTCGAGCTATCGCATGCTCAAGCTCATCGGGACAAACCCTCACTGACTCGTCGAGTCAACTCATGGACTCGACGAGTCCCCTCGGTCTGATTCCTCATTCAGACGTCCAAAGTCAGATCTCTCATTCCAAACCCTAGATCTAGCCCTTTAAGACACCAGAGGCACATAAAGTCTCGACCTTTACGTTTATGCATGGCACAAATGCCTCAAGATGCCAAAACAAGCCCTTCTTAAGGTGTTAAACACAACAACCCTCATTTGGATGAATAAAGTTGGGACCTTTGGACTCTAGGGACCTTACAAGGTCCAGATCTGAGGACTAGGCTTCTAGCTAATCCATTTTACTCAAAGTCCCAAACCAAAGGTGGTAAAAGCCCTAGAACTCCAAACACATGAGATCTAACCAAAATAATGAGAAAGGTGTAGACTTTTACCTTCCTCAGAAGCTCTGGACGATCTATCACTGGATTCAACTTTCCCCCTCTTGATCCTTGATTGATCTCCTTCTCTTCTTCTCAAATGATGCACTAAAAATCCCAAGATAGCTTCTCTCTCACTTTCTAGATCAAATGACCTTTAGGGTTTGCTTCCAGGGAAAGGGTGGCCGCAAATGAGGCTATAAGTGCCTTTAAATAGGTCCCAAACCCCAGAAATTAGGGTTTCTCTAATCAACGCCTACTCGGCGAGTCCCTCTCCTCGGACTCGTCGAGTCCACACATTCAATCCACGGGAGAAACCCGACTCGACTCGGCGAGTTGGACCCTCAACTCGTCGAGTCCCTCCTTTAATCACAAGATTAACCTACACCATAATACCTCTAAAAATCCGGATGTTACAATTCTCCCCCACTTGAATTAGATTTCGCCCTCGAAATCACTCCTTAACCACTCACATAATGAAATCATCAACCCAAAAGGCACCACCGAAAGGATCTCATACTACACCGATATCTTTCTCTATGGACACCCGAAACCACACAGAACTCCCAAGACCAGAACTGAACCAACTCTTCCGTCGCTAATATACTCCTTCCCACTATCCGGAAGCTCTAGTGGCCTGACCCGCCGCCAGACCGCCTACTCAAGTGATCACCATGATATTCGTTCCTCGAATATCAAACCCTGATAACTCACTGATCCTCTGATTCTCACAAGAGCAAATCCAACCATCGGTTACCGCTCACTCATATCATCATGCTAATGATCCAAATCACGCTTCAAAAACAGAAGGGTCCACACCCCACCAGGGATCATACACTAAACTGCTATCAGAACCCATCCGAACAAAGGATCCTCAACACTCTGCCCTTCAGACACAAGAGAATAACCAGGCTCGCTCAGAAGTGTCCTCAGACATCACAATCACAAGTCCCAGCTTCGTTCTTCATACCCCTTTTTAATATTGAGCACTAGGTCAACTTCTGACTCCACAGTTGAACCTCCAAAGGTTACCCATTGCACACCTCAACATGTCTCACTAACTTCCTTCCCACACTAGCTATCTCGGCCCAGTGTGGCACACAAGTCACGAAGTTCGCTTTTCCTCAAGCGAATACGGAATTCATTTCACTCTCGACCTCTGTCGTCTACTACTCATTAGTTCCATGCATTTCACGGTTTTCTCACACCAACGAATTGACCCACTCAGGTCTACGGGCACCAGATAGAAGCAATACCCCTTTCCAAATGAAATTCAGCTCTGAATCCGGAATCTCATTCTGCCTACTCAACGCACTACCAGAGCCAAACTCAAACTCGTGAGTTCGATCTAACCCAAAGCTGGAACCACTCGCCCCAACGAACCACTCAGCTCATGACTCGTGACCCGCAACCCATGCGAACCTCACTGATCCACTTCTCTTTGGCCACGAAAACCACTACTCAATTCAGAATATAACGACTTCCGACAAACATGGAGACCCCAGTCTCGCCCCTGGTTCGACCCCAGGCTTCCACAAGTCAAATATTAGGGCTACCCAAGCCTAAAACTCTTTTGCGTCAAGATCTGATCAGAGAGCACTTCATCACAACATTCTCTCGCTGACTAGTGGGTACTACAGCTCCACGTAGTATCACAATGACCTCTCACTGAATAGTGAGTACTACGGCTCCCCGTAGCATCACCACACCCCTCACTGAATAGTGAGTACTACGGCTCCCCGTAGCATCACCACAACCTCTCACTGAATAGTGAGTACTATGGCTCCCCGTAGCATCACCACAATCTCTCACTGAATAGTGAGTACTACGGCTCCCCGTAGCATCACCACAACCTCTCACTGAATAGTGAGTACTACGGCTACCCGTAGCATCACCACAACCTCTCACTGAATAGTGAGTACTACGGCTCCCCGTAGCATCACCACACCTCTCTACACTGACTCATTGAAACTGCAGCTCCCCGCAGTCTTACCGCACTTACTCTTACCACTTCACAATCTCATCCTCAGGTTGACACCATACTGCGATCATTAACTCATGCTCTGCGGCCCAGCATAGATAGGTACACACACACCCATCCGGGCTAAGCATCACTACTTCGGACGACCATCGTCGTGACAACACCTCTCTTTCTCGCTGCAATTCACATTCTCAAATGAATCCATTTGATGTCAATTAGCTGAAGGGCCCCCACCGGAACCATAGACACTTGATACTCCACTCGTCATCTCAAACTCAAACTCAAAATAATCTGAGATTTTAGGACATTAAACTCGGATACCCCGGAATACCATCACAACGCCTCGCAGTGTCGTGACTCTACCACTGATCTCATACTCATGGCATCATACTCAGATACCGCATTGCTTCCTCGGAGCCTCGCAACCGGTCTTTCTCTCGTGCCACTTGTAACCCCGGAATACTCCATCTCCCAAACTGAAACACGGAGAAATCGCCAACGGCTCGGAACACGAAAATGACCCTCCGAAACTCTTTCCTCTATTGCTCAAAACCAAGCGAGATTACGCATGCCGTCCCGGAAATTGGCTGCCTGATCATCTCTTACCCTTTCCAAAGAGCATAGAATAGTCCATTCATCGAACCAAAATCTCCCACCTATGGAAGTATCCCTATGAACCATCCACCTTGAAAAATTCTTATCTGCCACAAGGCCTCTGACCAACGGCCACCTGCCGTGCAGACACTCATCCTTCCTTGAACGCGGACAACATGCATTAACTCCCTCTGCAACTCACCTCGACCACCGATAACCCTGGTCTCAGGAATTCGCACCGCATGTCTCTATATCCAGTTCTCTAACCACTCTTGAACAAACCTCTGATCTCCTCAAAAAAAAAGTACCCGGTTCTCCCCCACTCAGGGTTCGAACCATCACTAATTGGTTCACCAACAATCTATCCCACAGACTGTTTTTTACCAGTAAAATCGCACCTATTCTTGGAAGGTGATACACTATGCTCGATGATCTCCCCGATGGAGATCAAACAACTCCAAATACCCCGAATCTCAGATGGAATCCTCAGAAGCTTCTCATCATTACTGCCTCTAGTCATTCAGAATCTCGCGCCATCTCACTACCGGACATCTCAACTGTTCAGTAGTAACCCTGACTCTCTGTCTGAAAATAATGAACTAACATACTCCTCATCCTCGACTCCTCAACTGACGTCCCATCACGTGAGTTATCATAAGAGAAGAGACCTCATTTCCATACTCGATACCCATCATAGACACTAAGAGCCATTGCTCCGATATACTCCTCTTGACCGTTCGTTGCTGCAGCTAACACATGTCCTACTATGCTCAAATAGGGTGTATCCTGGTCCTTAACCATCTCAGTCCCCGCTGACAACCTGCTCTTGCTCTAACATTACCTCTCGGCAGACATAATGCCCAAATACTCTGATGGAAGGTCGCCATCAATGCTAACCCGCAGGGTTCTACCCCCAAGCTCGGAAACCGAATTCTCAACACCTCTTATGTTTCCCATGGGAAACGGAAATAATACCATCCATGTCACAGAAGGTGACATCTCCACTATAACCTGATTGCTCAACTCATGTCGTAATCCTCCATAACTGCCATCTCTACTCATTCTTGAGTCTTGCGACTCCAATTGGCATCTCACCAAAAATCCCTCGGAGCTAACTCGATTTCCCTCTCAAGGGATGCTCCACTAAAACTCGTTCATCATGGCCCTCTCGCCCCATACTCTTTCACATCTGATCTCAGTCTAACCAATTTCAACGGAATAACTGGTAGAACCAGTAACACTAACCGCCACGGGTCATGGTACTCGAACCATGTGGCCACCTCTCGATCTGCTATGAATCATGGTACCCGAACCATGTTATCTTTTCTCAATCCGCTACGAGTCATGGTACTCGACCCATGACATCACCTCTCGATCTGCTACAAATCATGGTACCCGAACCATGAAATCACCTCTCGATCTGCTACAAATCATGGTACTCGAACCATGAAATCACCTCTCGATCTGCTACAATTCATGGTATTCGAACCATGAAATCACCTCTCGATCTGCTACTTAAAACCTCCGGAATGTTCCCTGTATCGAGTATGGGTCCTCTGCTTTCAGTAGTACGGGCCCATACTACCTACCACATCTGCCCATACTTTCTACACGGACCATACCCGAGTTCCTAAGTAGCTGCTCAACCTTCTCAATCACCAACCCCGTCATGCGTGTTCGCTCCTCTTGCGAAATATCTAACTCTATCAGCATACTCATCTGACTAGGGTCACCCTTTCCTAGGCTCTTCCTAGGTTCTCGTACTTCTCCGCCATCAGCTGCTAAAGAACTCCTTATGATGCCAGTCATCTACCTCCTGAATATCGTCATATTCACTTAGTAGCTGACTCTCATCATCAAGAGTTCCACAAAGCACGAAGCAAGCAGCATTCGGGCATCGAGTAATCTCTACCAACATGTAAAACCACTCTAGGTTATTACCCACTTGCTCTCCTCATACTCAAAGGATACCACCGAACTCAAGCAACTTTACCCCACACGGGTGTCTGACTACTCTCTCAGTAGACGCCTCAAATGCTCATCTAGGTATCTCTCCTAGATTACTCCTCTACTCAAATCCCTCTCTAGAGGATTCCTGCTGGATACTCTTACTCAACACATGCTCGAAAGCACATCACATATAACAATAACTCCTAGGCTAAGGCATCACAAATCAGGCCACTCTAGTCCTAACATATGAACTACCTAGCCTATATCTAGCATGCATAATATCTCATAGCATATCTCATAAATATCTCATAATACAAACGTAAGGGTATTTTGGGAAATCACCGTTTGAGTCCAGATCTACCCGAAGGTGCATCCGAATCCCTCAAACCAAGGCTCTGATACCAACTTGTAACACCGTAATTTTTCAAACAGATTTTTCATTTTAAAATCGCATACTTTTCATAACAAATTGTATGGAAATCTCGTTTATTCAAATTACAAAACACAACTCCATTAAAAATCCAGGATCCTCAAAACATAACTCTTTCTCTGGTGTGTACAATCAAGCCGGTGCCTACCCGCAATTCCTGAGAACAACCTGAAACACATAACACATAACACGGTAAGCACGAAGCTTAGTGAGTTCCCCAAAATACCACATACAACACATACGCCACTCGAGGCTACAGTGCGACCCTCTGGTCGATGTGTCTCAGCGGAACCCTCCAGTCCCGTAGCTCGTTGGACCCTCTGGTCCGGTCATAGCTCGTTGGACCCTTCGGTCCGGTCTGTATCGTTGGACCCTTCGGTCCGGTCTATATTGTTGGACCCTTCGGTCCGGTCTATATCGTTGGACCCTCCGGTCCGGTCTATACAACACATAGCATACATATATCACAATGCACATAATCTCATACATACACATAGCACACAAGACCCTCCGGTCTACATATCGATACCACTCTAGGTAATGTATACTGAGAAGACTGACCTGGCCAACAGCAAGTAAAGACCCCGCACCCGGATCTCGAACTAGCCTCCACCTAACACAAGGGATGAATATCTCTAAGTGATACTCTAATCACAACTCTAATGACCGAAGGCTATTCTTCCTCTCTTTAACTTTTTGAAGTGGATAAAAGACCATTTTACCCCTCCATGGTCTCTACTACTTATGTTGATCGAAGCCCCAAAGTCAACAGAAGTCAAACTCGAGTCAACAGTCCATGTTTGACGCGACTCGCCGAGTGCACCCTTGCGACTCGTCGAGTCCACTTACTTTCCTCAGAAATCTCGTGACAGTCCAGCTCAGCTCGTCGAGTTGACCCCCAACTCGTCGAGCTATCGCATGCTCAAGCTCATCGGGACAAACCCTCACTGACTCGTCGAGTCAACTCATGGACTCGACGAGTCCCCTCGGTCTGATTCCTCATTCAGACGTCCAAAGTCAGATCTCTCATTCCAAACCCTAGATCTAGCCCTTTAAGACACCAGAGGCACATAAAGTCTCGACCTTTACGTTCATGCATGGCACAAATGCCTCAAGATTCCAAAACAAGCCCTTCTTAAGGTGTTAAGCACAACAACCCTCATTTGGATGAATAAAGTTGGGACCTTTGGACTCTAAGGACCTTATATCTGAGGACTAGGCTTCTAGCTAATCCATTTTACTCAAAGTCCCAAACCAAAGGTGGTAAAAGCCCTAGAACTCCAAACACATGAGATCTAACCAAAATAATGAGAAAGGTGCAGACTTTTACCTTCCTCAGAAGCTCTGGACGATCTATCACTGGATTTATCTTTCCCCCTCTTGATCCTTGCTTGATCTCCTTCTCTTCTTCTCAAATGATGCACTAAAAATCCTAAGATAGCTTCTCTCTCACTTTCTAGCTCAAATGACCTTTAGGGTTTGCTTCCAGGGAAAGGGTGGCCGCAAATGAGGCTATAAGTGCCTTTAAATAGGTCCCAAACCCCGGAAATTAGGGTTTCTCTAATCAGCGCCTACTCGGCGAGTCCCTCTCCTCGGACTCGTCGAGTCCACTCATTAAATCCATGGGAGAAACCCGACTCGACTCGGCGAGTTGGACCCTCAACTCGTCGAGTCCCTCCTTTAATCACAAGATTAACCTACACCATAATACCTCTGAAAATCCGGATGTTACAATTCTCCAAAACTTTTAAGAGTAAATAAAACACCTTTTATTTAATCACCATATTGATTACTCATTATTCATTGTATAATGTTTCGAATAATCAACTTTATACTTGAATTAAAACAATAGTTATGCCATGCTCCAAGCATGCACACTATGTTTGTCTGTGGTCCTTTCTTTGTGGAATAGATCAATTGAAAACATTTCAATGATGCTCATTTCACAATTCCAAATCCTTATGATAAATGTAAGAATCCAAGATTCTTTTCCATTTACTGAAATCTGTTAGATTCTAAACTTATATGCAATGATCCTCTTGTAATGACTATGCACAAAAGTCACAAAGATTTGGCAACAGACATTACAAAGTATTCCAATGGAGAGCAATTCCATGGAAACGAAGTCTCACATTCAAAGTACATTCCTTTGAACATCATTCTTGCATTAAGTTTCCTAATATTACACAGATTTGAAGAACAACTTCCACCTATGGAAACATCTCCATATTCCCATTTTGATTATCGCTTCTGAACAAGAGTTGCCTCTTTTCAGAATATGTCAATATGGTCCTTCAAAAATTAACACTATACTTCCAACCGTCCATGAGCAACCAATCTTTGGTAAACCTCATATTGTCCTCGACAATTGCTTAATCATTTTAGTCATATCCAGTTCTAGTCCTTTTCCCTCTTAATGCCCTAGGCATTTTGAAAATTTAGAACGGATGAATATTATAGCACATGTAATCGATCCTATACCTGAAGCATATGGGACACGATTCATGATGTCTCACATAAATACATGATACTAGACCAGTCTTTTGCTATAATATTTCTATTTCTATTTGTCATGTTCTCATAGTTCGAATTATGAAAAGGGATGCCGTGATCATAATCGAATTTTAGAACGCAAATAATGTAATCATGACTAAATTTGATTAAAGACTCACAATCTAAGCTTTTAGAATTGGAATGAAGTATAATTTCCTCTCCCTTAATTATAGCAAAACAACTTTTCAAACCCTGCAAAGTACACTTTGCAAATTGAAACTTTTGTTTTATATAATTAACATTCCTAACTTGCAACACCAAACATAATAATCATGCTCCCACTAACATGATAATTATTAGCATAAAACTTATGCTCCCACTAGCTTTGACATGTATCAAGAAATCAGCTGGACTTCTAGAAATCAATACTTATTTACTTTCTTACCAAAGTTCAGATTTCTTATACGAGATGCTTTGATAAGACTTTATCAAAATCATACACCTTTCCTTAGATACCTCACATGTGTGTCAAAACACTTACGAAGAGGGATGCCGTAATCATAACGTTTAGACCTTTTTCCATTCTCACTAATCCATGTTAGTGTGCCGGTTAACCACACACGCTCCACTAACGACTTTGAGAATGCAAATATGACAATTGCTATCTACTTAAAATCTACTTAGTGAAAGCATTTCCTCACCATCATTTTCATGAATCGGGGAGAAACCTTATGACACTTAGATTTTTATGGTGTATGTGTTCCTATCCATGTAAATTTGTCATAACCATAATCATAAGACAAGGTTAGTGACAAATCCAAACTCATATGGACTGAACTTGTTTAATCTTAGTTTTCTTGCCACCCGGCAGCACAAGGGCCTACCATTGCTTCCAGGTTGTTATGCAAACAATTGAGAACTCAGAGAACCCATATGCATAGTCAACTTTAACTGGAATGGGCACAGAAACAAGAATATGTCAACACGATAGGTTACAAACCTCAAGTCATGCGCTAGTGATAAACAACAGGTTTTATTCTTGATTAGTTCTTGAAATTTTTTCAAGATCTTTAAAACTCCCACTGACCTCTTGACATATATGTTTCTCATGTCAAGAACCATTCCTTGACAAAACAAATATTCAAGATTTAGTGCTGATTCTAATCAAGAAAAACACTTCACACAATTGGTCTTAGTTGGTCTTTGTCTTATCCAAGACATCACAACTTACTAATTTCAAATGTACAAGATTAGAAAACATTTTACTCTACATTTGACAAGTGTTTTAAACCTTTCTTAAGATTATGTCACTCAAGTTACAATCTTGGAGTATTACTCTAAGACTCAATCTTGGAACGAAGTATGATTCATCTTTTGACTTAACCATTTCAACAATTCATGATTCCTTTTCTTAGTCAAACAGTCCTTAGAGGATCAATTGTGACATGGTTTTCATAATCATTAAGATGATCATAAAACACGATACTCAAGTACTCTCCCATCTTTTCAGATTGGAGAAACTTTTATCTTTCTGCCTAATTTGATTCTTCTCATTCGTCCTGCCATACATTGAAACTTTTCCAATGTTTCAGAATTATACCTAAACTTGTAAGCACAACCATATTTACTAAACTTTAGTAAACCATGACGAATAGCCTTATCGTTCTTTGTGGTGGATCTGATTAGCGCACAACCAAGTTTACCCGATCTCCTAGTCCTTCACTTGACTCACATATACATGTGAACAAGGAATTAGTCTTAATTTCCCAAAGATGAAAATTCTCATTCATCATACAATACAAGTCGCATGATTCCAAGTTTCTATCCAACTGAAACTTGGGTGATGAAAATCTTTCCTTATTTGGTAAATTATGACACTACCACAAACGAAAGAATCAAATCCATTTTCCAATATTGCTATCAATGGAATCATATAAACAACAATTTTCACAAATGCCATTGTAAGGATACTTAAAATAAATAAAATCAAAAAATTTTCTTTTATTTTAAAAAATTACGGAAAAACTTATCCTTACAATACACATACATATGAAAACTATGTTGTTATCTATTCCTATGTAATTTATCATAACTCTTAATCAGCAGCTCAAAGTTCTGATCATCGAATCATGCGATCGAAATCCATCCATTCACGATCAGAATCAGCTTACTCTTCTTTTAAGTTCCCTTTCATTTCTTTGATTCTACAAAACATCAAAATGTGACCTAGTCACATCATGTATTAAGAATCTCCAAATAGGAACTTAATAGAGTTAGATAGTGGACTTACCTGAAGTAGAGTCATACACTCTGACTTTACCATCCTTATGATCTTTCAGGTAAACAGGGCAGCTTCGCAACCAATGTCCCTTCCTTTGGCAATAAAACATATGGACTCTTTAGTAATGGTACATGGGACTATCTTAGATTTAGCCTTTCTCTTTACCATTTGGTCAACCGGGTTGACTATGGCCGATCCCTTTCCATTGGGAAGAGAAGACTTTTCTGGACTTCCAATGTTTCCATTGTCAATATCCATGAAAGTTTGGGAAGTAGATCTTCCAATCAAATTTGCTTTACCAGTTCTCCAAGTCATTGCTGATTCAGCAGCAACAAGCAAATATGTAAGATCATTAAGATTCATGTCGTGATCTGTCACATAGTACTCCTTAATGAACCCACTATATGACTTGGAAACTTCCTTGAGACTTGGACACCCAACTCTCCCAGCTTGTCAACATGAAACTTCATCCCCAAGATGTGAGTACATAGAGACACTGCTTGCCAATAGGGATTTGAGTGACCTTGAACTATTCAAGAACTTGTGAGTTAGGGAGAACAATTAGAGGAGGTGGAGGAAGTGAAGTATGATTTCTAGTCCCATTAATGCACAACAAAGGGATTAATCTTTCACCTTGATCGCCATCTGGGATATCATCTTCATTATGAAAGCTTTATCCAAAAGGATAAGGAAGACCATAGTTGTCATAACTAGACATCTATGAGGGAGAAATTCAAGTTTAGTTGATTTAAGTCCTTAATATGACACCCAATATGAAATATTAAGGCTAGGACCCAACACAATATTTTATAACTTGGAAGAGGGATGCCGTAATCCAAGCTACAAAATATTTGAAGGTAGGCAAATGACGATTTACCAATTTCCACCATGAAAAACGAAATTTAACATTAGGTTTTAAATGACTGAAACTCCTAGATCTTTTGAGATTCATTGAACTATTCAATGGCATGTTTAAATCTCGATTGTGCCCTTCAAGTTTGTGACTGGGATGCCAATGATCACAAACAAGGAGTGAATAACCATGCAAATTAACTTGGTACACTTAATGCTACAACCACCTAATCAATGTGCCGGTTAACCACACACGCTCCATTGATTTATGATTAACATCAAGCTACCCTTTGCCACACACTGTCAGTCCCAGATTAGTGTGCCGGTTAACCACACACGCTCCACTAACGACTTAACAGGGTGCAAAGTGTAATTTCATGGGTTAGCACCAAATTCACATTTTCCTAAAGTAACTAAGATTGGGAATTTAATAAAGTTTAGTTACTTTATATTTATCATTATACTTTTAATGAATGGAGAGTTAATGTCCTGTCCTACCCGTTCGGCTAACGACCCTCCACCAGTCAAGGAAGTGGTGGGTGAGAGTGGACACCCATTAAACTGCCATTTTATAGGCAGTAACTTTATACCACCCTTATAGACCGGCTTCATGAATGACGCCTACTAACTGTAAGACTGACTTACTCTTATACATATATATATATATATATATATATATATATATATATATATATATATATTAAACCTATAATATTATAATAGTATAAGGGTTGAATTTTAAACTATTAAAATTCTAAGGGTTTAACTTGGAATTAAAGTATTCATGGGGGGGAACTTTACAAATTCCAAAACTTGAGGGCAAGTTTTGAACAATTCAAAAACTTTTGGTTTCCGTAACTTATGAGTTTAAAGTAGTTTAATGAAAAAACTCTTCAAGTTCCATAACTTGAGGACAAGTTATGGAAGACTTTATAAACATTTAAAAATGAGACTCTTCATTTTCATAACTTATGGAAATTTTATGAGTTTTAAAACTCATAAATAAGACTTTTCATATAACTTGAGGACAAGTTACAAAAACACATATTATGAACAACTTTTAGATCAACTTGGATCGAAAACAATTATCACATAATTTTTCTATTAGTCTAAACTAACTCATAAGCACAAGATAATTCATATCATCAATCTTCAAGAAATTAGCACATTCATTTAAACTAATACAAATATTGAAATTATGACAATTATTTTTTGAATTGGATTAGTATGATCATTACCACATCAAAAACAGGTTTATAAGTTCAAAAACAGCTTAGGGTAATGATCCTAGTCCAATTCTGGCCAAAAACCTCGAAAATCTGCATTCTGGAGCACCAACTCGTCGAGTGTATGAACAAATTCGGCGAGTTGGTCAGTTTTTGCCTTGGACTCGGCGAGTCCATCAGTGCACTCGGCGATTCCACAGTCCAGAACAGCAGAAAATCGATTTTTAAGGCATTTCCAAGCAAGTAGCATCAAGTATAATTGAAAATAATCCATGGCTCTGATACCACTGTTGGGTTTTATATACTACAACATCCTATGGTGCACGTACAACCCTAAATACCTTGGATCTATGTTTTCACTAATTATACATGCAATGATGTTTCTAAGGTATTAAGCCTATAACTAGCATGCAATAGTTATATACCATACAAGATACTAGTTAGAATAACATACCTTTTATGTAGCTTGAAGTCTTGATGTATTTGGCCATAAGAGCTTAGCCCCAATAGTGTGGAAGCCTCAAATGAAGTCACAACACATCATGAACAAAGGAGGAACTTGAGAGAGAATTCCATGCACCCCAAAACACCCATGAACTCCAAGAACCTGCATGAGTGGCGTTTTTGGCTATGTACTCACCTATTTATATGTAGGATTTCAAGGGTCATGGGTATAACCCAAATCCATATCCATGGGTGTTATGATCCATGGTTCATGTGGCCCAACCCATTATGTATCCATACATAAACTTAGTCCAACATGGATCATAAGCCCAACACATATAAATATAGCTAATTACCATAATTAGTCCCCATAGATTTAATTAGTCTCTTTTGATCACTAAATTAATTCCAAATTAATTCTTGATCAATACTAATTAAAACATATGATTTCATATTAATATATTAGAACGTATAATATATTATTAAATCATATATAACCTTTCTCTCAAGAATCCATCCTAACAAATTGTCCCGATGATATGCAACCCAAATGGACCATGCTACTCTCGAGTCAAGTACATACCAATAATAGTTATGAGCTTAGACATCTAATCCAACAACTATTGCTTTGTCTACAACTAAATTGGAGTACATGCTATGTCTGAAGGAATAAAGGAAGAGATACGATTGCATGGGCTTATTTCGATTTTTGGTCTGAAGGTGGAGAAGCATGTCTTGTATTGTCACAGTCATAGTGTGCTTAATCTTACAAATAATCTTATTTATCATTAGAAGATAAAGCACAATTTTGATAGATTTAATTACATTCGTGACATTCTGGAAACAAATAAGTTCTCAATGCTAAAGATTGATACCAAAGTGAACCCAACAGATATGTTGACAAAGTCATTTCCCACAGAAAATTTCAAGCTTTGCTTGGACTTGGTTGATGTTCATAAGAGTTAGGTCCTTTCTTGGATGGATAGCAGGAAGGGAGAGGAAGTTCCTTGTTTAAGGTGGAGTTAAGAAGATACTCAGGTCAAAGTGGATATTATTAAATGTGACTTGATCATTTGGAGCATTTATGGAGCACTTGAGTTCAATGGAGCACTTAGAATAGAATGGAGCACTTGGAGTTTAATTGAGCATGTGAAAAAGGAACGGATAATTTGAGAAGGGAATTAATCATTTGACAAAGGATTGGATCATGTAACAAAGGAAGGGATCATCTAAAGTTCGGTATGGAGCACCTGGGAAAGGAATAAAGAATCTTGGAGCATGGATGTGCCTTCCATGATGAAGATGCGTTATCCAGTGCATGGATGCGTCATTTTGGAAGAAGGTGATCCATCCATGATGAGGATGTGCCACCTTGGAAAGCAAGTGCACCATTCATAATTAAGGTCTTCTACTCTTGAAGCCTGATGTGCCATCTAGGAGAGGACGCGCCAACCTTGAAGCATGGTGTGCCATTTAGGGTAATGATGCGACACCCTTGAAGAGTATGCGCCAAACCTTGCACAAAATATGTCATCCTCATGCTTGATGCGCCATCTTGGTGCAAGGGTGAGACATATGGTTCCTTAATGACCCATGGTATCCCTTGATGGGCCACTTTTGTTGTGATACCCTCTATGATGCTCATGATTGTCCAAGGATGTCCGGAAGTTGAAGATGCTCAAGAATTATTGCATGATATGTCACATTGATGATTGATGAGCGATGGTCATCTTGACAGAGTCAATATGGATCATGATGATCCATGATGTTTGTTGTTAATACTCATGCAATGCATATCAAGGATGAAGTTTCCACAACCTACTACATGGCAGATTGTGATTGGTTGAACCTTTCATGGGCCTATGAACTAATGGGCTTGACTCATTAGGATTTTAGATCTGCTCTCTAGTGTGTGTGTGTGTGTGTGTGTGTGTGTGTGTGTGTATATATATATATATATATATATATATATATATATATATATATATATATATATCCCTATTCTAATAAATGAATAGTTTTAATCTCCTTTTGCCAAGTGTCACTCTAATACAACTCCTCATTAATATTATGTCGTGTGTTATGTAGATATATTAGGCAAGTAATTTCAAAATTCAAATTTACATTTTCTAATTATATGTTAAATTTGAAGTTATAATAACTTTAAAAATTTTATATATCTCTTAATTAATAATTTATTTAAAATAATTGAATAATAATTATAAATTTTTATTATGAAAGTTTAAATAATCTTTTAACTCGTGGTTCCCACGGGTTATAAACTAATATATATATATATATATATATATATATATATATATATATATATATATATATATATATATATATATATATATATATATATATATATATATATATAAAAGCAAGTTGAATGGTGAATCATTTTTGAAGGAAAGAACCAACAAACTTTTTATCAACAATGAATTTAGATACATAATTTCAGATGTGCATGTGTATATGCATATCTAAGAAAATAAAATAAAAATTGAAAAAGATATGTGTACGTGCATATGCATATGTGTTTTTTAAAATATGCATATGCACAAAAAAAAATTGATTATGCATTAAAATCTATTTTTTTTAAACTATTTTTTTTTAATATTAATTTCCAAATATAAGGAATATTTTTGCAGATTTGCAATATATATATATATATATATATATATATATATATATATATATATATTCTTTAAATCAACGAAAATACTCTTATTATTTCAAAAATAATATTTAAAATAATTTAAAAACAAAAAATATTTTTGATGCTTATTCATATTATTTTGTGCATATGTACATTTAAAAAATATTTACATATTTTTTTTAAAATTTTCTTTTTGCATATCTCATAAATATATTTATAGTGATGCACATATAATATTTGATACATAAATTCGCTACGGATAAAAATTTTGTTAGTTCTTCATGGATCTTTTCTATCTCTCTCTCTCTCTATATATATATATATATATATATATATATATATATAATAACTTATTTTTTTGTAAAAAATGGTAGCTTTTGAAAAGATTATTTTATTAAGAATGATTTTATAAATGTTTTAAAAATATGAATGGCTTTTAGATAAATCAGTAACTTTTTACGTAAAAACTTATTTATTTAAGTGAATATTTGTTTTTTATGTATTCATGTTTTGTTTTTTTTTTTTTTGAAACGGCAAATCTAACCTACTGCTAAACTATATCTTAAATCCACCTATGTCCAAGACGAGACTTGAACACTCAACCTCAAAGAGAGAGGACAACATCGGATACCACTGGGCTAGAAGCCCTTTGGTTTTTTTATGTATTTATGTATATTTAACATCACTATCCAAAGATTCTATTTTGAGAGATATTTAGAAATGATACTATAAGAGATAAAGATGAGAAGGATCCCTCAAGTGAAAAAGGCATAAAGTGACTGCACTCAAAGTATATGCAAAGTTTAAAAGGTTCCTTATAACACGGAAAACACCTTGCAAAGTTCTTTTTTAAATTTATGTATATACTTTTTTAGAACTTGTATTTTTATAAAAGGCTATGTGTAATAAAATTATTTTTTTAAAAAAGAAATAAGAAAACATTCATCCATACCATGGGTAAAGTTTGGAAGACGCTGAAAGACAATGAATGAAAAAATAGCATGTCGTATCATATAAATTATAAATAAATTAACAAATATTTTCCAGTAATTGTAAAAAGCTTTATAATAATAATTTGTATATTCATAATTATATTTTCTAAAAACTATGGAACTACAAAGTGTTTTATTTTGAAGGATCCCCACTTGCATTATAATTTTGATAAATATGAAACAGAATACTCATATGTGATTTGTAAAATGTTTAGGCATTTTGAAGTTTGTTCAAAATATGAATTATTAAAATTTTGCTTACTGTTCTACAAATAATCTAAAACAAGTTAACGTACATACGATGATTTTTTTTTATCATATATTATTTTCTGATTTTATCTAATAGACGAATAAATATCTATTGTACCTTTAAAACTTAATGGGTGTATGTTGGAAAGGACAAATAACTGAATAAGTGTAAAAGAGAAGGTAGGTTGCAAGTAGCAAGAAATTCTTTATTCCATATTCCACCTCACAACCACTCTTGACGGCTAATCTATCTTAATAAGTTTTAGAAAAAGTAAACAATAAATTCTTTATAATGTTAAAAATAAATTAAAATTCAACCAGGTAAATGATTTTTTTTTTTATAATTTAGTCAACTTGAGGGAAATTTTGTTACAGGCACCTAAGATGTCAATTCGTAAAAAATACGATTTGATTATTGTCGACCAAATAGAACTTATGTCATAAGTTTTATGGGAAAATGTTAGTTAAGAAAATATTAAAATTACTTTTTCTAAACTAAATATATTAGTATAACACCTCAATTTTTAAATATCGGTTAGATAACAAATAATCGTTCAAACCACAGTATACAAACCGTCACGTGATGCTGAGTTTGCATCTTTGAAGACATGTGAACACCACTACTAGGGCGGGTGTTTTGGTTGTGATATGACTCCAATGATGGAAGAAGACGCCTAATGGGAGAAGAGGAAAGTGGCAACAGTCATTTTGACCAATTTGTATCCGTTGCACATTAAAATAATAATAATAAATAAAAAATAAAAAATTCTTTTTTTAATTTAAAAACCTGTCAACTACAACTACAAATACCCCATATTTTACTAAAATTTTACACTACAAAAAACATTATATTCTCATATATTTTTACCTTCTACCTATGGATTCAAACCAAAATACTCTACCTACTCTAAACACCCCAAACACTCCAAATGATCCATTAGCAAATCTTAGTTACATGCAATTGATATCATCTCAAATCCAACACCAATATTTATTCACTAATCTTTCATAGCACCCACACTACTACCAATAACAACAACCACCACAGTTCAATCATCCCCAATTTCAAGCCTTTCAAAACAATCTTCTCCGCGATTTCAACCCCAAATTTCTCAACGTCAACACTTTCACGCACAATCTTCAAACCCATCTCAAGTTCCATTATCTCAATCTCAATCCCAACCTATAAACATCGACAATGACGACGACGACAAATGGATTGAAGAAACACAACCAAATCGTAAAAGGCAAAAAAAAAAAATCAATAGATCCAAGAAAAAAGGAAAACTACGCAATGGACCGAAGATGAGGAGGAAACTTTAGCTAAAGTTTGGATTTTCATATCACAAGATAGGGATGTCAACAACGCGCAAACGAGTCAAAGATTTTGGAATCGTGTTTTAGACCACTTCCACGTGTTATTATGAAGGTAAACGAATGGTACATACGACTCAGTCAATGCAAAATGGTGTGACCTTCGAGCGGCTTGCACCAAATTTAACGGTGTATTTGAAATCTTAAAAATATGCATAGAAGTAGTAGCAAAGTTTTTGTCATCCAAAAAGGGCTAGCGGCGCAGCTTGTTGCCCGTTTGCCTTCAATCGATATGTATTGAACCTTATTTTCAAAATAATTAGTTATAGCCCATGGTAAACCATCGGCAACCAAAAAGCGTGGGGAGTTTGTCGTAATGGTCCAAAATGGGTCATTTATCTGGAAACGACGCATTCGGGATCCACCACCGGCTCCAAAAAAAAGGCAAGAACTTCCGAGTCGGACATTGGTGTTAGCCTCGACCTCAATGATGAGTTCTACGCCACCGAAGTTGACCCTGTAATGTTATATTTAAATTAACAATTTAAGTATTTTATTCAAATGTTCAAAAGTTGTAGCTTGAAAATGATAACGGTTTACATACAATAACATTTTAAAACTAATAAATTAAGTATAATATGTTAAAAGTTAAAGACATAACTTTATAGGTAAAAGTAAATATATTATTTTAATATTGATATTTAGTTTATATATGACTACACTTTAGGTTAGATATTTATTTAACCTTATTAACCAATTTATAATCATTATTAGAAAGAAATTTAAAAGTCATGCGAGTTTCAAATGAATGAGGTGAAAGGAAAAATGCTTCCTTTAAAGTATACTAGGCGAATGTCTGTGCGTTGCGCAAAAGTATATATATAGCTAAAATCTTTAAAAATATATGTTTTTTTAAATATAACAATAATGTTGTTGTTAAATTTGATATAATAATTCGTATACTAAGTTGATATAATATATTGACTATTTTAAATTATATGATAATATATACATCTATTAAAATTGTATAATCTCAATCTTTTGAATGACACTACAATTTATCACTTCTAACTATTTACAAAATATTCTTTAGGTTGTTTAAATTTTAACTAAAATTTATATTTAAGTTGATCTTGTAAGGTTATATTTAAATTAACAATTTAAGTATTTTATACAAATTGTTCAAAAGTTGTAGCTTTAAAATGATAATGGTTTACATACAACAACATATTAGACCTAATAAATTAACTATACTATGTTAAAAGTTAAAACTATAACTTTATAAGTAGAAGAAAATATATTCTTTTAATATTGAAATTTAGTTTATATATGATTACACTTTAGGTTTTATATTTATTTAACCTTATTAACCAACTTATAATCATTATTAGAAAGAAATTAAAAAGTCATGGGAGTTTCAAATGAATGTGGTGAAAGGAAAAATGAATGGGAGTTTTAAATGAATGTGGTGAAAGGAAAAATGCTTCCTTTATAAGTATACTAGGCGTAACCTCGCGCGTTGCGCAATAATGCATTTGTGGTTAAAATAATTATGGGAAAAAATAGAAATATGTTGAAATTTACGTTTTTAGTCATGTTTTGAGCATTAACCGAATTACCAAATAACATAAAAATCAATCACCTTATATTTTGATACTATCTAATATAGTACATACCTTATAAACTTTACTTTTACTTTTATAATATCCAATATAGATTATAAGTTTTTGTATAACATTAATATAATCTACTTTTCTTATGTCCGATAATATTTTTTGGATAAAATAAGAAATAAGTTGTTTTGAATGAGCTATTAATAAACAATATTGAACTGATAAACTTTGTATTACACTATTTATATTACATCAAAACATCGAAGGTTTCATATATGAACTTTCAAATATTAAACATTGAAATTAAGAATGAAGTCATACAAAATATATCATTATACATAAATGTCATCAAGAGTTTTAAAATAAGTCGATTATTAAATATGATATTTAATTTTAATTACATATTTTGCAAGGCGTACGTTTGACTTTATGTTGGTGCGCCGATAATCCTCTTCCTTAATTTGTACCTAAAAAATTAAGGTGAATAGGAATATAAAATAGATATTACTAAGCATTAATATAAATAATTACAAAGGGTATTTGGATCTCCTACCACCGGTTAAAGACAACATACCTCTCTAGTGGTATCGATTCTTATGTGAAATTGAAGTAGTCATTCTATGTACGCCTTGTTTTCTAATTACATAAACAAATATAAGTAACCAAACATAAAAATGTTATCTTTATGTAGGAAAAATATTTTAGTTATCTAACAAATTAAATAATATAAGTTTAAGAGTTAGGAGTTTCAAAACATTAATATTTTTATTAATCAATCAATTAAGTAACACATGTTGAAATTTTACAATCATTATTAAAAAGCATTTTAAATATTAGATTTTAAATGAATTTTGGTTGAAGTGTTTTGACGTCTATTAATATATATATATATATATATATATATATATATATATATATATATATATATATATATATATATATGGTTTAATATTATTTATAGTTACTGTTATTGTTAAGTAATTTGTTAAAGTTTATTTGCTTAGTGTTTTAATTTCTTTCATTATAATTATTGAAAACATCAAACATTGTTTTTTGATTTTAAAGGTAACAATATAATCATTTATATAGAGTTATTTTTAACTATTGTTATTATAAGTTATTTTAAGCTACTTATTTGAAAACTTTTATCGATTATATAAATATCTTTAGGAAATATTTTAGTTAAATTGATATTATAATTTAGTTTTTGCATTTAGCACTACAATTTATCACTTTTAACTATTCACAAAATATTCATTGGGTTTTTTAAGTGGAACTAAAATTTATATTTAATATGACAATGTCATGTTATATTTAAATTAACAATTCAAGTATTTTGTCCAAACTGTTCAAAAGTTGTAGCTTTAAATTGATAATGGTTTATATATACTAAATTGATATAATATATTGATTATTTTGAATTTTATGATAATATATACATCTATTATAACTGCATAATCTCAACCGTTTGAATGACTTCTACCCGCGAGTTACTCATGAATAAAATTAAATATAATATATGGTTTGATGTTATTTATAGTTGTTGTTATTGTTAATTAATTTTTTAAAATTTATTTGCTTAACGTTTTAATTTCTATCATTATAATTATTTAAAACATCAACATTGTTTTTTGATTTTAAAGGTAACAATACAATCAATTATATAGAGTTATTTTTAACTATTATTATTGTAAGTTACTTTAAGCTACTTATTTGAAAACTTTTAACGATTATACAAATATATTTAGGAAATATTTTAGTTAAATTGAGATTATAATTTAGTTTTTGCATTTACCACTACAATTTATCACTTTTAACTATTCATAAAATATTCATTGATTTTTTTTAAGTGAAACTAAAATTTATATTTAATAAGAAACTGTCATGTTATATTTAAATTAACAATTTAAGTATTTTGTCCAAACTGTTCAAACGTTGTAGCTTTAAATTGATAATGGTTTACATACAACAACATATTAAATCTAATAAATTAAGTATAATCTATTAAAAGTTAAAGACATAACTTTATAAGTAGAAGTAAAGATATTATTTTAATATTGAAATTTAGTTTATTTATGATTACATTTTAGGTTTAATATTTATTTAATCTTATTAACCAACTTATAATCATTATTAAAAAGACACTACAATTTATCACTTTTAACTATTTACAAAATATTCTTTGGGTTTTTTAAGTTAAACTAAAATTTATATTTAAGTTGATCATGTAATGTTATATTTAAATTTATAATTTAAGTATTTTATACAAATTGTTCAAAAGTTATAGCTTTAAAATGATAATGGTTTACATCCAACAATATATTAAAACTAATAAATTAAGTATAATATGTTAAAAGTTAAAAAACATAACTTTATAAGTAGAAGTAAATATATTCTTTTAATATTGAAATTTAGTTTATATATGATTACACTTTAGGTTTGATATTTATTTAATCTTATGAACCAACTTATAATAATTATTAGAAAGAAATTCAAAAGTCATGGGAGTTTCAAATGAATGTGGTGAAAGGAAAAATAAATTGGGGTTTCAAATAGGCATGGCAACCGTGTCGTGTTCGGGTTGGCGTGTCGCGGGTTGGCGGGTCAAAATATGCCAACCCAAACACGACCCATTTAAATATATAGGTCATGGGTTGGCGGGTTTGGAACATAAACTCATATATGACCCACCAACCCATTTATTTATACAGGTTCACAGGTTAGCGGGTTCGTGGGTCAGATTTGGGTTCGTGGGTCAGATTCCATAAATAAAATTGACAATTAAACATAAATAAATTCTTGATGGTTGATGCAAAAATATCCGAATTTTAGATACTTAAGTCTAAACATCCAAATGAAAATTAAAAACAATCATAGAAACATGTTCAAACTAAACATTAATACAAACATAGATAATTCAAGTGCTAAAGTAATAGCCACAATTCCCATTTTTTCTCCCAAAAAACAAAGTCAATTCTCCAACACCATTTCGATACCTGATTTCGATCACAGAGTAACAGAGGGGAGAGTGGGACTGTGGGAGACCGGGAGACTGGAAGTCTGGAAGAGGAAGATACGCTCATACGCGATTTGATTTTGAGATTATTATTTAGGGCAAATGGGCAAAATGGTTATAGAATTAGCCTTACAAGTTACGACTTACGACCTTAGGCCATCCACCACGAGTCAAAATGTCAAAACAGTCAAATGGTCTATGAATCAATGCTATATATTATATAAAGTGACATCCCCAAAATCACGGCCAGAAAATACCGGTTTCATTTATTCTTTTAAATAAAATCAGAGTAAATCCTTTGAGTAAAAAGGGTTGCAGAATTTGTTCCCAAAACAAAATATGATAAGATAAAGTTTATCAAAGCATTTTTTAAAGAAATGTATTTTCATTATATAGCAAAACCTTGGGATGTCATGTTCCGATACAGACCAAAAGCATAAACAATACAAAATAGACCTTACAATAGTTACATATAACTACTGGTCTATAATCCAAAAATATCTTGACAATGTCATCCAACTTATGCTCTCATGCCACTACCTGTAATACAAAGAAAAACTGAGTGGGTCAGGCTTGGGATCCTGGTGATCATATAGGGTTTTCAACCCAAAATAAATAATTATATTTAATTTCACCAACCAACAATAACCCGATTACCCATTCCCGTTATCCTCACTTTACGTCCCTATGACAACAACTATTACAAGGGACCTAATCTAGGATTTTCATCGGGACGGACATTACTGCAAAGGGGTTTCCTCCATAATAAATGTCCTAAAGGCAACCATGAGGGGGATAGAGTACACCGGTGAACACATCGTTCACAACACCTACATGTTATGAGCCTGCTAGCGTTCCACTGGACTGTCTAGAAAGAGTCTGTGGTCGTCATCCATACTCCGCTAGATGACTAGATCAACAACAACATCGAGGCCTCTCATAATTTTATTTCATCACATACCAACTGTCTACCCATGTTCTACCCAACATATTAGTAGATAAAATATATACATTTATATACAGCTTAAAACCTGTACAAAACATCCGTTCAACAACTAGTTCAAATAAACAAATAATATATATAAACAGATAGCACATATTTTATAAAGAATACTTCATATCTATGTGTAGAAGAAAACGAATATACACTCACTTGATAAAACGATGATCAGACAGCACCTCGTCTCTTAAAACAATCGTTTCCGATAAAACCAGGATGTTTTCTTGAAAACCGGGCTTCTTGCAGGCAGAGTTTCGGCTCGGAAACTTTACTTCTCAGGA
This sequence comes from Lactuca virosa, assembly GCF_052849685.1. NCBI lineage: Eukaryota > Viridiplantae > Streptophyta > Magnoliopsida > Asterales > Asteraceae > Lactuca > Lactuca virosa. The sequence continues at coordinate 471,551,997 of NC_136429.1, read as the reverse complement.
TCCTCGGGGCTTCGGGATTTGCTTCGGGTCTCGGGAATGATACCGGGGCTTCGGGGTATTTCTTGCACGCAAAACGAGGCAATAAGAAGTGAGAGAGAAGAATTTGAGCACCAAAACTCGGCAGCCCACGACATCTATTTATAGGGTGCTGAACCCTGATTTACACTGGGCGTAAATCCTAATTACGTTGGGCGTAATGCCTCTACAAGCAGTACGCTGGGCGTACTCTTCGGATAAGCTTTGGTATGCGTGCCTCAAACTTCAAAAATTCATAACTTTCGCATACGAGCTCCATTTTCGACGTTCTTTATATCCACGCGTAGGTGAGACTATGCTCTACAACTCTCATTTAGACTCCGTCGGCTTATTTTGATTTTATTTTTATTATATTATTTTTAGTAGGCCGGGACAGGAAAACTCCGTTATAAAATCATAACTTCTTCATCTGACGTCCGTTTTCGTCTGTCTTTTCACCGTTGGACTACTATCGACGAGATCTTCGATTCTCGTTTAGATTGTTTCGGCTAAAAATCACTCGATCTCATATTCGAGTTTCGGGTTGCATACCGCTAAGTCGAAACTTAGAAAAATCATAACTTCCTCATACGAAGTCAGACTTAGACATTCTTGTTATGCACGCTCTCGGTTTAATGTATTCTACAACTTCCGTTTAGATCACTAAGGCTAGATATCGCTCTATCTTAAATTCGTATTTTACGTCATACAGTGTCGTGCCGTTTCTGTCTCGAAACTTCGACAGGTCATAACTTCTTCGTTATAACTCGGATTTCGGCATTCTCTATATATTCGGAAACCTCGTCACGACCACTATGCCTTCATGTATCAATATCGGGTTTATCTAACATTTCATTTTGACGGTTATTTTTATCCTTAATTCATTTAAGTCACACAATTAAGCACAAAACACATAATACTCAAATAATACATCTTTATTATTTCAAGACGGGTTACAAAGGTTAACCTAGACTATTACATCATCATTAATTCCTCGCCTAGAAACACGGGCGTTACAATTCTCTCCACCTTAGGATGATTCCGTCCCCAGAATCACACATCAACAAACAAATGCAGATAGCGACTCATCATGTCACTCTCCGTTTCCCAGGTGAGATTTGGCCCATTCGCATGTTTCCATCGGACAAGCACTAATTCGACCATCTTGCGTCGCAACTTCTTAGTCTTTCGGTCAACGATTGCCTCTGGTTCTTCAATCAACCTTTTGTTCTCATCAATTCTTAATTCAGAATATGGAATGATGTCGGGAACTTCTCCCATGAACTTCCTCAAATAACACACATGGAAAGTGTTATGAATTTCATTCATTTCTTCGGGTAATTCGAGCTTGTAAGCTTGGTTCCTAATCCTCTGAATAACTTTAAATAGTCCAATAAACCTTGAACTTAACTTTCCTCTTTTACCAAATCTTATAAGTCCCTTCCACGGTGAGACTTTAAGCAAAACCGAATCTCCAACTTCAAAAGTCATCGGTCTTCGCTTGTTGTCAGCATAGCTCTTTTGATGATCCTGAGCTACTAACATTTTCTCCCTAATTATCTTCAACTTTTCAGCAGTTTGATGGACTATCTCCGGTCCCATAAACTGCTTTTCCCCAGCCTCAAGCCAACAAGACGGCGTACGACATTTTTGTCCGTACATAGCTTGATAAGGTGCCATCTTTATGCTCGAGTGGAAACTATTATTATAGGAAAATTCTACCAAAGGTAAATGTTCATCCCAGTTACCTTGAAATTCCAGGGTACATGCTCTCAGCATATCTTCAAGTGTTTGTATCGTTCGTTCGCTCTGACCATCAGTCTGTGGATGGTAAGTTGTACTCAAACACAACTTGGTACCCAATTCCTCTTGTAGACTTCTCCAAAATCGCGATGTGAAACGGCTGTCACGATCTGACACAATTGTTAATGGAACACCGTGAAGCCTCACAATTTCCTTCACGTAAGAATTCGCAAGTTTATCCATAGACCATTTCTCATTGGCTGCTATGAAATGCGCACTCTTAGTGAAGCGATCTGCGACCACCCAAATCATGTCGTGATCATTCTTTGTTCTGGGCAGTTTAGTGACAAAATCCATAGCAATGTCTTCCCATTTACCCATAGGCACAGGTAAAGGTTTTAAACTCCCGTATGGTTGCTGATGTTGTGCCTTGACCCGCGCACATGTCACACACTCCGCCACGTACTTTTCAATATCAAGCTTAATCGTCGGCCACCAATAATAGGGTTTCAGGTCCCTATACATTTTAGTGCTACCGGGATGAATTGAGTACATGGTTTTGTGAGCTTCTTCCATCAGAAGATCTCTTATTCCTCCTGACTTAGGTACCCAAATATGATCTTGGAATACCTTCACTCCGTGACTGTTTGTACCGAACACCAACGTTTTTCCCAAACGTTCCTCCTTTCGGTCATTCTTGTCTGAAGCTTCTTCTTGAGATTTCTTTATACTCTCCACAATTGTCGAGACAACTTCTATTCTCAACGCTCTTGGCCTTTTCTTTCAAGATTGACCTTCCGACTGAGAGCATCAGCAACAACATTGGCTTTACCGGGGTGGTAAAGTATCTCACAGTCGTAGTCCTTAAGTAATTCTAGCCAGCGTCGTTGCCTCATATTTAATTCCGTCTGATTAAAGAGATATTGGAGACTCTTATGATCAGTGAAAAGTTTGCACTTCGAGCCATAGAGGTAATGCCTCCATATATTTAAAGCAAATACCACCATCACCAACTCCAAATCATGAGTGGGGTAGTTCTTTTCATGCTCTTTCAGTTGTCGAGACGCATATGCTATCACCTTTTCTCTTTGGGTCAAAACACAACCCAACCCAACACCAGACGCATCGCTATAGACAGCGAAGTCTTCAACTCCATCGGGTAGAGAAAGAATCGGTGCTTCACATAGCTTCTTCTTTAGCAACTCGAATGCTTATTTGTGTTTATCACTCCAAGCATAAGTAGCTCCCTTGTGGGTCAAAGCTGTTAGTGGAGTAGCGATCGAAGAAAAGCCTTGGATAAACCTTCTGTAATATCCGGCTAATCCTAAAAAGCTTCGGATCTCCGTGGGACTTTTCGGTTGTTCCCACTTCATCACAGCTTCGATTTTTGCTGGATCAACCATTATCCCTTCTTGGTTGACCACATGACCCAAGAATTGGACTTCTCGAATCTAAAAATCACATTTGGAGAACTTAGCATACAAGTTCTCCTTTTTCAAGACTTCTAACACTTCTCGCAAGTGTTGGCCATGCTCCTCTTGGCTTTTCGAGTAAATCAGAATGTCGTCTATGAACACTATCACAGATTTATCAAGGAACGGATTGCAAACTCTGTTCATTAAATCCATGAATGCTGCTGGAGCATTGGTTAGTCCAAACGACATAACCAAAAACTCATAGTGTCCATATCGTGTTCTGAATGCAGTCTTCTCGATGTCCTGCTCTCTCACCTTCGGCTGATGATATCCTGACCTTAGGTCGATCTTTGAAAAATAACTTGAACCTTGTAGTTGATCGAATAGGTCATCAATCCTCGGCAACAGATATCTATTCTTTATCGTTGCCTTATTCAGCTCTCTGTAGTCAATGCACATTCTCATACTCCCATCTTTCTTTTTCACGAATAACACCGGAGCTCCCCAGGGTGATGAACTAGGTCTTATGAAACCTTTGTCCAATAACTCCTGAAGTTGCATCATCAGCTCATTCATCTCCGTTGGTGCTAATCGGTAAGGTGCTTTTGCTATTGGCGCCGTTCCTGGTAACAAGTAAATACGGAATTCTACTTGTCGATCAGGCGGTAATCCGGGAAGATCTTCGGGAAATACTTCCGGATACTCACACACGACAGGAATGCTCTGCATCTCCTTTTTCTCCTTCTTTGCGTTAATCACGAATGCCAAATATGATGTACATCCTTTGGCCAAAAAGCTTTCTGGCTTTCATTAGAGAAATGATTCCAAAATTTACCCTGCGTTTGTCCCCGTACACCACAAATGACTCCTTCCCTGGCGGGTTTACTTTTACTATCTTCTTCTGGCACAATATTTCGGCATCATTGGCGCTAAGCCAATCCATTCCCAAACACGATGTCGAAACCGTTAAGTTCGATAGGCAATAATTCCTCGTGGAACTTATTCCCATTCAGGTCGATTAAGATGTTTTTCATACGATGGCTAACAGGTACAAACTTGCCACTAGCAACTTCGACTAATAAAGCATTATCTAGTCTATCAACAGGCAAAGCTAGTTTTCTACCAAATTCATGCGAAATAAAAGAGTAGTTGGCTCCAGAATCAAATAAAATTTGGGCAGGCAATTCGTTTACGAGAAAGGTACCTGAAGCGACATCGTCTTCTTCTTTAGCAGCTTCTAGCGTCATCTGAAAGGCTCTCGCCTTCGGCTTTGGTGGAATGTTGGGTCTTGCTGCTTCCTTCTTTTTCGGACAATCCTTCGAGATGTGCCCCTCCTCCCCACACCCATAACAAACTTTCGTGGTGAGGGTGCATTCGTTGGCATATTGCCCTGTCTTTCCACATTTGAAGCATGTGACTTCCCCGTCACATTTCCCATGATGCTTCTTCTTGCATTTGTCGCACCACTTCGCTTCGCCTCCTCCTCCTCTCGAACTAGACTTCGAGAATTTCTTTTTCTTGTTGGACCCTGAAGGCCCATCAAACTTCCTCTTCTCACCACCCTCTGATCTCTCCAGACTCTTCTCCATGATCTGAGTCTCAACATTCTTAGCAGCCCAAATGGCGGCTTTCAATGTGGTTGCTTGCTTAACCATTGGACCATAGTCCGCTGGTAGTCCGAGGGCAAACTTATTGACCTTTGAGAGTTCTGTTGGAACTAAATATGGAATGAGCTTCATCTTTTTTGTGAAACTTGCAGCGTATTCAGTAACGCTCATTTTCCCCTTCTTCAAATTCTGAAACTCATTATTGATTTCCAAAAGGTCCTGCTCTGAGCAGTATTGCAGTTTCAGTTGTTCCACAAAGTCTTCCCAAGACATCTTGCTCGCTTCTCCCTTGGGCATAGAGTCAGCTAACAGCTTCCACCAACTCAACACGCCAGATTTTAACAAAGGGATCGCAAGAGCGGTCTTCTGCATGTTGCTGCATTCACAACTTTCAAACATTGTCTCCATTTCGGAGATCCATTCCATAACTTGCACCGGCGTCGGGCGTCAGGCTTCCGGATAGACACGGTGGCTTAGATGCCATAAAATATTTGTATTTACATCCTCTTTCATCATTTCCTCCATCATGATTGTTTTGTCTAACAATCGGTGGGTTCGCTTGACCAACCGTCCCACTGAAGTTTCCTCCATCTGACGTCTCTTCACTTAATTCGGGCTACACAATCGGCATTGAAGGTTCTTCACGATTCTGCTGAAGCAGACGTCTCGTTTCTTCCATCTGACGATCCAACATCGTCTGAATCATCAATTGCACACCAGCCATTGTCATTGGCTCAGGTGCTGCTGTTACAACGGGTATTTGCTCAATCACTGGTGGTTGAGGCCGTTGATTCCTGTTTTTGTCTGCGTTTCCAACGCATCTTCTTGTCCTTGCCATCGTTGATCTATACACCGAACAAGGTGAATTTAGATCCTCAATCACGATAGATAATCAAATCATCCTTATCACTCCGAAACGTTTACATGCTAGTTCTAATACCGTCGTCATACGCTTAGAATCCTAAACACATAAGGTCTCCAGATCCGGTTGGCAACAAACCATAGATCCGAACAAATAATATCATATATGACAAACATATAACATTTAGCACATAAAAGCATTTTAGGCAACTTTCCTAAAATAACCTAGTGCTCGTGTCTTAAATATAACAGACACTCATCTCACAATCTTCACTTAGCATTCTAAGTTTAAGTCTAGAAATCCTACAAATTCCTAGTTCGCTTAAACTAATGCTCTGATACCAACTGTGACATCCCCAAAATCACGGCCAGAAAAGACCGGTTTCATTTATGCTTTTAAATAAAATCAGAGTAAATCCTTTGATTAAAAAGGGTTGCGGAATTTGTTCCCAAAACAAAATATGATAAGATAAAGTTTATCAAAGCATTTCTTAAAGAAATGTATTTTCATTATATAGCAAAACCTTGGGATGTCATGTTCCGATACAGACCAAAAGCATAAACAATACAAAATAGACCTTACAATAGTTACATATAACTACTAGTCTATAATGTAAAAATATCTTGACAATGTCATCCAACTTATGCTCTCGTGCCACTACCTGTAATACAAAGAAAAACTGAGTGGGTCAGGCTTGGGAGCTTGGTGAGCATATAGGGTTTTCAACCCAAAATAAATAATTATATTTAATTTCACCAACCCGATTACCCATTCCCGTTATCCTCACTTTACGTCCCTATGACAACAATTATTACAAGGGACCTAATCTAGGATTTTCATCGGGACGGACATTACTGCAAAGGGGTTTCCTCCATAATAAATGTCCTAAAGGCAACCATGAGGGGGATAGAGTACACCGGTGAAAACATCGTTCACAACACCTACATGTTATGAGCCTGCTAGCGTTCCACTGGACTGTCTAGAAAGAGTCTGTGGTCGTCATCCATACTCCGCTAGATGACTAGATCAACAACAACATCGAGGCCTCTCATCATTTTATTTCATCACATACCAACTGTCTACCCATGTTCTACCCAATATATTAGTAGATAAAATATATACATTTATATACAGCTTAAAACCTGTACAAAACATCCGTTCAACAACTAGTTCAAATAAACAAATAATATATATAAACAGATAGCACGTATTTTATAAAGAATACTTCATATCTATGTGTAGAAGAAAACGAATATACACTCACTTGATAAAACGATGATCAGACAGCACCTCGTCTCTTAAAACAATCGTTTCCGATAAAACCAGGATGTTTTCTTGAAAACCGGGCTTCTTGCAGGCAGAGTTTCGGCTTGGAAACTTTACTTCTCGGGATCCTCGGGGCTTCGGGATTTGCTTCGGGTCTCGGGAATGATACCGGGGCTTCGGGGTATTTCTTGCACGCAAAACGAGGCAATAAGAAGTGAGAGAGAAGAATTTGAGCACCAAAACTCGGCAGCCCACGACATCTATTTATAGGGTGCTGAACCCTGATTTACACTGGGCGTAAATCCTAATTACGCTGGGCGTAATGCCTCTACAAGCAGTACGCTGGGCGTACTCTTCGGATAAGCTTTGGTATGCGTGCCTCGAACTTCAAAAATTCATAACTTTCGCATACGAGCTCCATTTTCGACGTTCTTTATATCCACGCGTAGGTGAGACTATGCTCTACAACTCTCATTTAGACTCCGTCGGCTTATTTTGATTTTATTTTTATTATATTATTTTTAGTAGGCCGGGACAGGAAAACTCCGTTATAAAATCATAACTTCTTCATCTGACGTCCGTTTTCGTCTGTCTTTTCACCGTTGGACTACTATCGACGAGATCTTCGATTCTCGTTTAGATTGTTTCGGCTAAAAATCACTCGATCTCATATTCGAGTTTCGGGTTGCATACCGCTAAGTCGAAACTTAGAAAAATCATAACTTCCTCATACGAAGTCAGATTTAGACATTCTTGTTATGCACGCTCTCGGTTTAACGTATTCTACAACTTCCGTTTAGATCACTAAAGCTAGATATCGCTCTATCTTAAATTCGTATTTTACGTCATATAGTGCCGTGCCGGTTCTGTCGCGAAACTTCGACATGTCATAACTTCTTCGTTATAACTCGGATTTCGGCATTCTCTATATATTCGGAAACCTCGTCACGACCACTACGCCTTCATGTATCAATATCGGGTTTATCTAACATTTCTTTTTGACGCTTATTTTTATCCTTAATTTATTTAAGTCACACAATTATGCACAAAACACATAATACTCAAATAATACATCTTTATTATTTTAAGACGGGTTACAAGGGTTAACCTAGACTATTACATCATCATTAATGCCTAGCCTAGAAACACGGGCGTTACATATAATACTTGATACATAAATACATTTAAAAATAAAATAATTTTTTTTATTAAAAATATAAACGGGTTGGCGGGTCAACCCGTTTATTTTTTGAGAAACTCATATATGACCCGTTTTTATAAACGAGTTAGCGGGTTGGCGGGTTGAAAAACTCAACCCAAACTCATTTATTTCGTGTCGTGTCGCGGGTCGTGTCGAGAATTGCCAGCCCTAGTTTCAAATGAATGTGGCGAAAGAAAAAATGTTTCCTTTATAAGTATATATAGTTTAATATAAGTAAAATATGATATTTTAATATTATAGTTTTGTTAATTTATTATTAAAATTTAGTTTTTGTAATAATTTAACTTTATTAACCAATTTATAATAATTATTAGAAAGAAATTGAAAAGTCATGGATGTTTCAAATTCATGTGGTGCAAGTAAAAGTGTATCCTTTATAAGTATACTAGTCGAATTCCCGCACGTTGCACGTGAATATAATTATTTAAGTAAAATAATAACATTTAGCAAATTGTGATTTAATATTTATACATATAAAACCAATGTCAATAGCAAACCAAACTATATAGTTAACATATTAGTTTTATTAATTTTACTAAATTTATATCATTAGTTATTTCTATTATTAATTCATTATTTTATAGACCGTTTTATGTTGTGTAAATTATATATCAAACATATATTTATTTCTATGTTTAAAAAAACAAAGTAGTATGAAAAAATAAATACCACAACTTTTGATGATTTTATAGAACGTTTTAAGTTGTGGAAACTATATATAAAATGCATGCCGATTTGTATATAAAACAAATGACAAATAGTATGAAAAACACTATAGCTTTTAATAAAATAAAAACACTACAACATTATAACATTTACATCAAACAAAACGTATTAAACACTTATAAATCATTCAAAATGAATATTTAGAAATCAAAATACGTTTGATATGTAGAAGGATTGTTATAAAAAAATTGTGTTGAAATAAACATTGATGAGACAAAACTTATTTTTTTTTCAACTCTTTCATTTTGAATTACAAATCTTTTCAAACATATGATTTTTTTATATCAAAACTTACTTATATACTACTAATATAGCTACAATGTGTATAATAAATAATGGAAAATAAAAAAGCATTGTACATTAATAACCAAAAGTTTAAAAAACTTTTGAATGTAATGGAAAATATAAAGGCAAACTACATTAAATTTGAAATCATAATTAAATTTAAATAAAAAAAACTATTGAGTTGTAATGGAAGTTTTAAACTCTTGATTTGTGCCCATAATATAAATATTATCAATTATATGTTATAAAAACAATATTATAAGTATTAATCATTGAAGTAATAATTTTTATACTAAGTTGTAACTAATATTATAATAATTTTAAATATACCATAAGAAAGATATAAAATGTTGTGTTTGAATCAAAATGAATTAAGTTTTTGATTTAAAATTATTTTAAACTATACGTATTTTTAGCTAATTTATAAATAATTTATTTGAATATTTTTTATTTCCTATATTATTATTATTATTATTATTTCAAATAACAATAACTTTTAATATAATATAATCTATTCTTTAGTTTTATGTTGTTTCAAACAATTACTACTTTTTACTAATTAAAAATTACTTATTTGGAAATTTTTATTATTATATTAAAAAAAACTATCATACTTTTTATTGTATTTTCATTTTTTTTCCTTAAAGTTATGAAATATCAGAAGAGAATGGTTTGAATTTCAAAAATATAGTAATTGTTATGTATTGCGACCAATCTTTAAAATAATATGTTAAGAGTGGGTTAGGGGAGAAGGAGTGTTACACTTGATGTATATTTTTATCACTTATATTTTCTTATGAAAATATTAATATTTTACTTATTTTACTTTTCTTTTACGATAAAGAACGAATAGGGAAAAAGGAAATTGACAAATGTAATAAGATAATTTTTTTTACTATAATAACATTTAAAATTGGATACATCCATATAAGTTTTGGTAGAACATAAATAATTCATTTTTATAGCACACATAATTATTAGATTTCAACAATAAAGTCATATCATATTAAAACTCATTCGTTCTAATTCATCATTATCACCAACAAATTAGAATAATAATTGTAAACTTCTTTCATCAAAATCACTTATAAAAAACTACATTTATGTTATTTACAAAAAAATAAGCGATAAAAACTAACATAGTATACACATAGCATAAAATACATGTTGACTAATGTTCTCTTGTACATCAAATATATTTTCTTAACATAAAAAAGAGAGGGAAAACATATAGATACATACATGTTAACAAAATTAATTACTCTAACTGATAAATAGCTTGATGGTTGAGTTACCAAAAGCTCATGAGAATTATTATCAATCACACTTCATCATCCTGTGATTATAGAAAGATGTATAACACATAAACTTAAAAAATGATCTCAAGTATACCTTTACAAACATACCTAAATTTGAACATTGGTTAATATCTAAAACTTTATGCATCCAATTTGAGTTTACATTAATTTATATTTGGAAAAGTTGTAATTGCTTTCTTGTATCCATTGAACCACTCACATAACTCTTCAAACCCTACAAATACAATATATCATTTTTTGTTGACATACATGCAATATGTAATCTATAAATTTCTTATATAGGCTGAATATTGCATTTAACTCATCAATTAAATAGCATGATTCGAAGAGTTTTAAGAGTTACAAATCAAAATATTTCAATTAATCATAAATTAATTTGTATAAGTTGAATAGTCTTGGGAGTTTCAAATGCATGAGGTTCAAGAAAAAATGGTCTTGGGAGTTTCAAATGCATGAGGTTTAAGGAAAAATAATAGCTTTATAAGATACTAGGCGTAACCTCGCGCGTTGCGCAAAAATGCATTTAAGTGGTTAAAATAATTATGGAAAAAAATAGAAATATGTTAAAATTTATGTTTTTAGTCATGTTTTGGGCATTAACCGAATTATCAAATAACATAAAAATCCATCAATTTATATTTTGATACTATCTAATGTAGTCCATACCTTATAAAATTTACTTTTACTTTTATAATATCCAATATATATTATAAGTTTTTGTATAACGTTAATATAATCTACTTTTCTTATGTCTGATAATATTTTTTTGGATAAAATAAGAAATAAGTTGTTTTGAATGAGCTATTAATAAACAATATTGAACTAATAAACTTTGTATTACACTATTTATATTACACCAAAACATCCAAGGTTTCATATATGAACTTTCAAATATTAAACATTGAAATTAAGAATGAAGTCATACAAAATATATCATTATACATAAATGTCATCAAGAGTTTTAAAATAAGTCGATTATTAAATATGATATTTAATTTTAGTTACATATTTTGCAAGGCGTACGTTTGACTTTATGTTGGTACGCCGATAATCCTCTTCCTTAATTTGTACCTAAAAAATTAAGGTGAATAGGAATATAAAATAGATATTACTAAGCATTAATATAAATAATTACAAAGGGTACTTGGATCTCCTACCACCGGTTAAAGACAACATACCTCTCTAGTAGTATCGATTCCTATGTGAAATTGAAGTAGTCATTCTATGTACACCTTGTTTTCTAATTACATAAACAAATATAAGTAACCAAACATAAAAATATTATCTTTATGTAGGAAAAATATTTTAGTTAACTAACAAATTAAATAATATAAGTTTAAGAGTTAGGAGTTTCAAAACATTAATATTTTTATTAATCAATCAATTAAGTAACACATGTTGAAATTTTTACAATCATTATTAAAAAGCATTTGAAATATTAGATTTCAAATGAATTTTGGTTGAAGTGTTTTGACCTCTATTATAATATATATATATATATATATATATATATATATATATATATATATATATATATATATATATATATATATATATATATATATATAGAGAGAGAGAGAGAGAGAGAGAGATGGAAAGTATAACATATGTATGAGTTTTAATTAATTATCTTTTTGAAACGGTACAATTACAAAACAAAAAAAACATATTTAAAATATTTAATTAAATATTTTCGACATCACCCTATATAACATAAGATCAATATATTAACGATTAAACCACAATATAGAACGACTGTATTACAATAATCCAAAAACGAAGAAAATATATAAATGAATTAGTATAACAAACTTATAAATTAAAAGCTGTAATATAATAGCATATCTCCAAAAGTGGTTATAAGACCTCAACCCAACACAAAAACCTTTAAGTTTGTTTTCTTTCTGAAATTTGTATATGATTTGTATGCATGTCTTCCCAAAAGATTAGTCTTTTTATAGTAAACTTTTCACTAAATGCTAATTAAACATAATATAAGTTATAAAACTTTTGAGTGTTAAATCATAATTAAGAAAACTTTTGAGTTGCATTAGTTAAAAAACGGGGTTTCAAATAAATGTGGTTTGAGGAAGTTAAAAAATGGGGTTTCAAATGCATAAGATTAAAAAAATGCTAGATAGATATAAATATAGATATAGATATAGATCCAAATTACTATGGTTAAATGATATGATCCAAATTACTATGGTTAAAAATGATATGATCTAAAATTTTATAATTCAAAATGATATTATCCAAATTAATATGATCCAAAAATTAATGATGCATAATATCTTTATGATTCGAAACTATTTATAATTGTTAAAAAGCACAAACTCGAACCGATTCTTAATTCAAAAAAAAAAAAAATAGAAAAAAATAAAAAGAGAAATGAAAAAAATAGAAACCTGAAAAACTGAGTATATATTGATAAATTAAAAACAAATAAATAAAAAAACTTAAAAACCGAATATACTATTAACTAGAAAAGTTTTTTTTAATTAAAAAAAATAAAAAAAATAAAAAAAGAAGGAAAAAAACAAAAAAGAAAATAAAAACCCATTAAATGTCATTCCATGGATGTTCATCGCATATGATTATTCCTTCGAGTCCGTATTACATTTTATGGACGTTCATCGTGTGCAAACGTGTCACGATAAAGTGATAGGTTTGGCGTTTGTTCTCTTGACAAAATGATTTGTGGGGAATAGTCCTCAAGGTTCCTACCAATTTTTGTGTTCCTACCGGATCCGGACCCAATATTTATTTATATATATATATATATATATATATATATATATATATATATATATATATATATATATATATATATATATATATATATATATATATATATATATATATATAGAGAGAGAGAGAGAGAGAGAGAGAGAGAGACAGAGAGAGAGAGAGAGAGATGTAAGTTCAATTGAGAAAATAAAAAAGGTTGAGAATGTCAGAATCATTCACAGCGAATCACTTATTTTTGCCGCAAAATGCTCCGGCGTACCGGGCCGACCGAGGTTAAATAATATTCATATATGAATATAAATATATGTGTATTTATATATGAATACACCACCTCCCTCCGCCACAAACCACCATCACCATCACCACGAACGACCACCGCCACCACCACCACCTCCACAACCAACCACATCTAACAACCGCCACCTCCTCCACCACCCATCGTCGCTGTATTCGTATATGAATAATCACTTCCGTTATACCTATTCATATATGAATATACGTATTCATAAATGAATATACGTATTCATATATGAATATGTTCTGTTCAATCGGTCCGGTATGCTGGAGCGCTTAAGCGACAGATTCGAAATAAGTGGCCCAGATTCATTCCTTCGTTCTCAACCTTTTTTTCCTCAATTGAACCCTCCCATATTAATATATATATATATATATATATATATATATATATATATATATATATATATATATATATATATATATATATATATATATATATATATAGAGAGAGAGAGAGAGAGAGAGCTAGGTTCAAATATTCTGATTATCTATTATGTGGTTGTAAGGATCAACGTGAGTCAATCATTTCAAAAACCTAAATAAGGTAAAATTGTAATCTTACCTATTAATAAATTTTGGCAAGTCAATCATTTAATTAATCCATTTAATTTAGGCAAGTTAATATTTAAAACCCTAGAAAATCACTTACCATTTCATCACCAGCCACACACATCGTGTTTCTTCTTTTCATCACCACACACGTCTCCACCACCGATTCCCTTTACCAGTGCCCTTGATACAGGGAGGACCGATCTCCCCTGGTGTGCTCGATCAATGTTATTGTCGTTGTCGGAACTCCTTGCCGCCATCATGTCTGCTACCAACACCACTAATTCAACCCATCTGTTCTTGCACATGTGTGAAGTAGAAGAAGGAAATGCCTTTCCAACCACTGAATGTCTCTGCCATCACTTCTAAAATCCTTACTGTCATTTCTGCAGTCAACAAAAATCGTCGCCATCCTCAAGGGCACCTCCAATATCGAAGGTGTTTTTACCCTCACTCAAGAAGACAACGGTATGTATCTCTTCCACTATACACTATTAAACAATGCTTTTGATTTAGTTACTTAATTTATGTAATCTGCACTTCAATTTTTGATCTTTTAGCCGTACCAGCCCTGCCCCAAAGGTTCTCCGCCTCATCTGGTTTGCTTAGCTATACATGTATTTTCTTTGATTTTTGTTTTATTGCATTATCTAATTGTATTCCTTTATTCTTTTTTTGAACATTTGTCACTTTGACTTTATTCTTCAATTTTGGTTTAAGTATGAAGTTAAACATCAGAGTTGTATACTCTACCGAGCCCTAATTAGACCTAGGACATCGATTTGTTTTTCAAAATTTTGAATTTTGTATGCGTCCATAGCTTTGGTGGTGTGTGTGGGTTATGTAATGTTTAGTTTTCGTCTTGGCAATTTGTGTGCGGAGGAAAATTATGTGTAACAAGTAAATTCATACTCTTGTTTAGTTCATGGATGCCTTAATTTTTTATTCACATTGTTAACTACAAAAATTATGAACTTTTTTTTTGTTTAATTTACTTTTGTAGTCTAGTAGAATTTTGTTTACGATTTGAAGCTTAGTATTAATCATTGTAACATTCTGTTTTTTCTTTGTCATATAAAAACATTCTCACATAATTTTATTCTAACATAATTCGATTTCATGGTGTAGTTATTCTCATAGAATACATGAGGGGAATATGATTATCAAGAGCTTGAAGGTTAGATGATGGTATGTGGGATAAAGATGAACAATCGTCGTCAATCTTCCAAAAAGAAAATACTAATCATCGTTATATTCTGACAGAATATAACGATAAATTCTGACAGAATAATCTATACTAGAATGATAAAATTATATGTAATAATATATTCTGATAGAATATATATATAGAATAATCTACAAATTGTGTTTGTTTGTTACTGAGTGTTTCATTCTCATAGAATAATATATAAAGTTTTTTATTTTTTAAGAATATGATGACAATTTAAATTTTATCCAAGAATTCTAATAAACTAACATTCTAACATAATACAATCAGTTATGCTGACAAATTACGTTGGAATTGAAATTGAATTAATTAACAAAATTAGTTTTTTAAAATTGGAGAATTAATTAGCCCTTTAAATATGTAAATTTCTTTTTGTAAATTCATCTTAATTGACTAAAATATCTTAAAATGAAATTGGATGGTGTGTTTTTAATTATTTTTAATTCAAGAATATGTATTAATCACTTTCTTGAAATAACTAAAATGATTAGTTCAAAATCAACCTTACATCTACACAATAGATAGTTAAAATACAATAACTTTTATATATATATATATATATATATATATATATATATATATATATATATATATATATATATATGGTGAGGTTCAATAGAGAACCATAATTAACAAATGAACCAAGGAACCAATCTTTTTTTCAACTTTTAGAACTTATTTTTTATCAAAAAAAAAAAAAACTAAAAATACAGAAATTCATAACTTTTTATTCTTTTTCCAATGATATCAAATTCGATTTTTTTTTACGTCAAATTCACAATGTGAATCTTTGAAAATTCACAATGTGAATCTGGATTCACACAGTGAATCCGAAAAATATTTTTCACATTCACAATGTTAATATATGAATTTAGATATTTTTAGATTTTTTTTTCGATAAAGAATAAACTCTAGAAATTGAAAAAAAAGATTTGGTTCCTTGAAGAACCAATAATTATGGTTATCTATTGAACTTTTCCATATATATATATATATATATATATATATATATATATATATATATATATAATTCAGGTTATCACAATTAGTGTACAAATATTTTGCGGAGAGACCATATATATTTATATAAGACTTCCTTTTGCTTAGGAATTGTATTGCGGCTAAACTTAGTATTTATGTAATTTTAGAGCTTTCATTATTTAGGCTTTGTGTAATTCGTTTTACATAACTTTCTTCATGAATGTTATTATTTGAGAATCTATTATTAGTTAGAGTTTGTTTATATTAACTTTCGTTTTTATGAAACAATTCATCGATAAAAAATTAATTTTTGAGTATTCATTGTGATCCATAGACCTTACATATTAGAATTCTATATCATCAATATGGAAAAGAAAAAATTGTTTCAAGCACCGACAGAACTGGAAGCGCCCCTTCTGTTGAATGTGCGAACTCAGAAAAGTTTTATTTCGCTGGCAAGAAGGTCTAGAATCATTGGAATTCGCTCGATTTCTTTTCAATAAATGAACCATTTGTTACGAAGATAGAAGAGAAACCTAGAAAGCTTTGCATTATATAGTTGATTGATTGCATAGCTAGGAGCCTATAATTGTACTTTAATGTATTGTTTGTTAATCTGATCGTTATGTGATCATATTTCAATGTACGAATTAGGTTATGCATGGTGAGCCATACCTTTAACACGACCTTTTTTTTAGAACAACTGAATACCTTCAACACGTCCTACTTTACTAACTTTAAGTATTTTTACTTATAGATGTTGGTCAAGGGTTAAGTGTAAAATTATCCTTTATCAATCATACTGGTGTAAATACAAGTCGATTATTCAAAAAACTTGTTCTTATTTCTTCTTATTCTAGATTGTTGTTATCACATTTTGCATTTTATATTTTGTACTTAAAGTTTTCATGTTGTAGGTTAAAGGTCCTTACACTTAGCATATTGTTTACGATCCTTATTCATCTATTCATTAGCAAATGTTGACACCATAGCGTGTGATATGCATTTGGGAGCACAACTTAGACAAACATGTCAACCTACGATAGATATGAAGAAGATACCTTTGTTTTATGATTCTCAAAGTGAAATTTGCATATGTCATAGTCCGGTTCAACATTCCAAAACAAAACATATTGCACTTCGATACCATTTCATCAAAGATCATTTAGAGGATGACAATATCGAAATACATTTTGTTAAAATAACAAATCAATTAACTTATATTTTTACAAGATCACTTGATGAAAAATCATTTTTGAGAATTTTAAATGGATTGGGAATGATGGAAACTTTTTACGTTCCAACCTCTGACTAATCTTTATTGTTTTTGAATTAGGAATTTTTTTGTCTTAAATTCGTTATTCATTTGATATCATTCAGAGGTTACTATTCACATTCAACGATTCGATACCACTTCTTTTCGACATTCGTTCTGATTCATTCAACGGTTTTTGCCAAATAACGATTGTGATTGTGATTGGTGAGATATGACAACTCGTAAGGCATTTGTGAGTGGAAAGCATTAAAGAATGGCGATTCCTGATGACTACTTGTATGGCGTTTGCGAGTGGAGAATAATAACGAATGGTGAGTCCTGTTGTTTACTCATAAGGCGTTTGCGAGTAGAAGGCTACTCGTTACCAATTGTAATGAGTTGGCGTTTGCGAGTGGAATTTGTTCGTTATCAATATCAAGTGATAACCAAAGGTAATATTTTTTTTCGAAAAATAAAAAAGATTTTCTTTAATTTTTGTCTTTTCTTTTTATAAATTTCAAAACTCAAAAAAGATTTGTTTTGTCTTTTCTTTTACCAAATCAAAAACACAAAAAACAGTTTTTTTTTTCTTTTTTATTCTTTATTTGACAATATCAAAAACTCAAAAATATTTTCTTTATTTTCGTCTTTTCATTTCATAAAATTACAAAAATACAAAAATATTTTCTTTATTTGTGATTTTGTAATCTCGATTAGGGAAGTCCATTATGAAACATGTTGTTTGTAAGCATGCCAATGCAAATTTCGACAGAGATCTGGTACAATTCGTAACTCATATGTAACACCCGTAAATTCGGGAAAGGCAAATAAGTTATTATACATCATAATAATGACTTTTAAATAGGATATTATTTAGGATGAATAATCTTAACCGAGTTATAGTATGTGTGACAATGATTCCACATATATAATGAATGCTAAAATCCAACTTCGTATGAAGAAGTTATGCTTCTTCAAAGTTTTGCGATTAAACCGACATGACTATGTGTATCGTCAAAAGTAAATTTTTGATAAATTACTTTTTAACCTAAGGAATCTAAACGAAAGTCATAGTTGTTGTTAAACCGGGAGTGTGCATATAGAGAACGTCTAAATATGACTTCATTATAGGAAGTTGTGATTTTTCTAAGATTCAGGGTAGCAGTGTACAACTCAGAAATCGAATCTTAGATCGGTTGATTGTTAGCCGAAACAATCTAGACGAGAATCGAAGATATCGTTAGTAGAAACCTGACAATATAAAGACAGTCGAGAACGGACGTCGGGCGAGAGAGTTATGAATAATTACCGGACTTTCACAGTCTAAGCCTGTTAAAAATATAACTTTAAACATAAATTCAAAAATTTCCAACGACATATAAATGAAAGTTGTAGATCTCGGTGATAGCTACATGTGTATATAAAACTCGTTGAAAACATATCTCTTATGAAGAAGTTATGAGCTTTTTAAGATATTATAAAAATTCGCATGCAGTTGCGCACGCAGACAACATGTGCTGCATGCATCGACAACCCACAAGATTGCGACACGTGGCACCACCCATCAAGCGACATGCCACCCTGGCCGATCAGATGCACAACGCGTGGGGGATAGGGTGTGTGGCGCGTACCCCGAATCAACCTATATAAACTTCCGATTTCAGCTCATTTTTCTCACATCCTTCCTACGAATCCTCTTAAGATCATTTCTATTCCTTACTCCCTTTACTCCCTAGTTCCGGTGTCATATATCCAAAGAATAGATGCCCCTGGATCGAGATTCTGTCCGCGTAATTTCCCGGTTTTCACTAGATTACTCTGTAAGATAAGCTAAGCCTATTTATCTAAGTGTAACTTTTAATTATAGTCATTGTCGTTATTATGAACCTATAATTAAAATTTATCAGTGATTCCAAGGTGTTATACTGATTGATCTACTTACGAGGATGATGCCTAGGATGGATTTAGTGAGGTGTTTAACATGAGATTTCCAAATAATATACTCTATATACCAAATGGACCCTACCTCCGAAATGACCCTACCTGTTTGTCTCTTATCAACTATAGATTAGTATACATTGAGATTATTGAGGAATCTAGATTATTAATTAGTCATAAGAAATAAAAAACTAAGACTAAGTGATAACTGAACCTAAGTCATATAAAGGGAAAAGCCAAGTGCTAAAGCAAAGCGTTGCCCAACTTTCCAATCACTCACTTTAATAAGTTAGTGCATAGTTACCTTCATCTTACACATAGATATGAAGTATCTAATTGATAAATTGATATATGTGCTTATGTGCAAAGACGATATGTGTTAGATGAAATGTTATAAAGATAAGTTATATGATTTATACCATATATGTATTTTATAGATATAATACATTGGGTAACGAAGGGTAGTAATAGACACCATAATATAATGAAAGATATAGGAAATGATAGAATGCCACGAACGTAGAAAGGGTACTAGTGTGCCAATGATGTAGTAATAGTACTAGTGTACCAATGATGTCGGAATGGTATCAGTGTACCAATGATATAATCACCTAACAAAGTAAAGGTGACAACCACCGGGTTATTCATAACTGTCCCGTGGAACATTGGAAGCGATGGATTTCGTGCCTAAACACAGTCAACTATGGACTTAGTGTCTATTAGATAAAGATTGGTAGATATGGACTTAGTGCCTATTAGATAAAAACTGGCAGCTATGGACTTAGTGCCTATCAGATAAAAACTGACAGCAATGGACTTTGTGTCTGTTCAATAGGAAAAACCCTTAGGAATGAAGATAGAAAACAACCTACTGAAAAGTATTACGGAGGAATCCACGAACTAGTATTGTCAGCATAAAAGATCCTTAGGGTAGATCCTTAAGAATAAAGAAGATAATGGCGATGGGAAAATGGGTTAATTGTTTAATAATTAACTATTTTATTGTCGGTTGAAAACCATATGTAATCACCAGGTTTTCCAACCTGACCCACTCAGTTTATTTGTATCACAGGTATCGATGCGAATATACATTACACTAAAATATTAAAAGAGATATAAATCATTAGTGTAAACAAATGTAAGATCTGTTTATGTTTATGTTTTGTATCAGGTATGACATCCCAAGTTTTGAAAAGATATCAATGTCAAACGTTTCTTCGGAAATGTTTAGTGTTAATATTATCTCACTTTGAAATAATATTTTTGGGACCAATTCTAAAACAAAAGAAATACTTTCTTTTTAAATAAGCATAAATGAAAATTTTTAAAATGACCGTAAAATTGGGGATATCATAGTTGGTATCAGAGTTGTTATTAGTGGATTTGATTTAAGGTTGCCTATCTAAGTTGTTATTACTGGATTTGATTTAAGGTCTATTGTCGACCTGAAATTAGTAAATTTTATGTGTTCAGGTTTCTAAACGTTTAATTACGGTATTAGAAATGGCATATAACTCTTTAGAGTAATAAAGAGGATTACGCATCTAAACTTTCTATATCTTAATACTCGTCTCGATACACTGAATGTCTGATTCGGTGTATAGAACGTCATGGTGAGGACACATAGTGGATTAGGAAAAGATAACATAAGTCATTAGCCTGAGCCACAAGTGATTGGGCGTGCACCAGAGGTAGTAGCTGCACCCGAGCCAATCACGATGGCAGGAGTACAGGAAATGATGGAGATCAGGTTGGACCGTCAGATGGAGAAGACAAGGCATTGGCTTCCGAATAATAGGGATGAACCCACTGCACTTGTTGTGCAGCTTGAGCTGAATGAAGAACAGTTTGAGAAGGGAAACTACAACCGGACTGTTAGCCAGGTTGATCCAAGAGTGGTTAGAAGAAACCAACCAGACATAGGAAACGATGGAAGGGGATGCAAGTACAAGGACTTCATGGAATCCAAGCCACCGAGTCTTTCTGGAAGCCCAACACCTGTAGAATTTATAGACTGGACCTCTGAGATGGAGATGGTATTTGAGAGCTGCAACTGTAGCAACCGACAAAAGATCGTCTTTGCAGCCATACAACTAAATACTAGAGTACTAAGCTGGTGGAAGTTGTTAGCCGACTCCAGGAAAAAGGGAGAAATAGGGAGCATGTCTTGGGAAAACTTTTTGGAAGAGCTGAAGAAGCAATACTGCTCTGAACAAGATTTATTGGAAATCAACAATGATTTCTAGAACCTGAAGAAGGGAAAGCTAACTGTTAACGAGTACGCAAGAAACTTTACTGAAAAGATGAAGTTGGTTCCTTACGTAGTTCCTACCGAGCTTTCCAAAGTGAATAAGTTTGCTAGTGGACTACTAACGGACTATGGGCCAACAGTAAAGCTAGCAACTACTTTGAAAGAAACCATCTAGGCAGCTAGGAATTTGGAGACCCAGATAAAGGAAAGTGGTCTGGAAAAGGCTAAGAAAGGAGAGAAGAGGAAGCTTGAGGTATCTCTGATATCCGATAAGAAAGGAAGATTCACGAAGTCTAACCCGGGCAACAAGAAGTCTTGTGGTAGCAGTGAAGCCTAGTGTTGTGAGAAGTGCAAGAAGAAGCACTTCAAAAAATGCGATGGAGAAGTGACTTGTTATACTTGTGGGAGGACCGGTCACTATTCCAAGGATTGTACGTTTAATGACAAGGTATGCTACGGATGTGGAGACACCGGACATATGTCGAAAGATTTCCCGAAGAAAAACGAAGTGACAAGATTGAATACGCCGCAAAAGCCAAAGGCGAGGGAATATTTTATGGGACCTGATGAGGAAACAAGTGGGCGAAAATTTGGAGCTAATTGTCTGGAGTACTTGAGAAAAGGAGGCAAATGATTAGTATTAAGTTATGTGGCATGATGTGATATATGTATGGCACACATAAATCTTGTAACCGCTTTTGAAAATAATGCAATTTCCTAAATTACTTTGTATGCCTTCTGTGCAATTTACCTTTTTTTATAATTTAGTGGATTGCGAGACAATACTTGGGATGAGTATGAGTAGGTGTGAAAAGTAGTAGAAGCCTACACTACCGAAAGCATAGGACTCGCACTTGGATCATAAAAAGTCATACGGTTACTAAGACACTAGTAGTTGAGCTATTTTGTTCATTTCCATCATTACCTTTGTTTCAGTAATGACTACGAAGATAAATATTCTGACCATAGTGGTCATGTTGAATCGAGTCTGACTATTCTATGAAGTAAGTTCGACGTAGCGTCCGAATTTAGTTAAAAGATCGAAGGAAAGGATAAATCAAAGCAATTAATAGAAGTATCGCGATTATCGCAAAAATTAAGCAACGTGTAGTTAGAAGTTCTACATGCTAAACATGATTATATCACATTAGAAAATGAAGGAATGTATCTTTCATACTAGAGTCTGACTCAAAGAAAACTGAGTCTATCCATTGCATCATGCAGTAGAAGGTCATTAGAACATGATCTATCGGTCTATTACGGTAGTTGAAGTAAGGATCTTAATTTAAGTAAATTCTATCCTAGAAGAAGAAGGAGCATCCAATGGAGATCAAATTTAGAAGAAAGAGTACGTGCAACAACGTCAACAGTCCAAAAAGTATAAGAATTAGAAACTCAAATGAAGTAAGGGTTACACTTACCACATAGGATGGAAAGGAAACATGCGTAGCCATTATACAAACCCTGTTTTGTTGATGATTCCAGGACGTAATCATCATAAGGGGGAGATAATTGTAACACCCGAAAATTTAGGCTAGGCAAATAAATTATTATATAATAATGACTTTTAAATAGGAGATTATTTAGGATGAATAATATTAACCAAGTTATAGTATGTGTGACAACGATTCCATACATATAAAGAACACTATAATCCAACTTCATATGAAAAAGTTATGCTTCTTCAACGTTTCTCGATTAAACCGACATGACTCTGCATATCGTCCAATGTAAATTTTTGATAAATTACATTTTATCCTAAGTGATCTAAGCGAAAGTCGTATTAGTCGTTAAACCGAGAGCGTGCATATAGAGAACGTTTAACTCTGACTTCATTAGAGGAAGTTATGATTTTTCTAAGCTGAAACGTAGCAGTGTACAACTTAGAAATTGAATCTTAAATTGGTTGATTTTTAGCTGAAACAATCTAAACAAGAATAGAAGATCTAGTCAATAGAAACCCGACAATATAAATACAGTCGAGAACCGACGTCAAATGAGAGAGTTATGATTTTTTAACGGACTTTAACAATCTAAGTCTGTTAAAAATATAACTTTAAAAATAAATTCAAAAATTAGCCAATGGAGTCAAAATGAAAGTTATAGATCTCGTCGATAGCTACGCGTGAATATAACACCCATAAAAAATGGAGCTCGTATGAAGAAGTTATGAGCCTTCTAATATTTTATAAAAATTCACATAGTCGCTCGCATAGACAAGATGTGCGGTGTGCATCGACAACCCACGAGATTGCGAAACATGGCACCACCCATCGAGCGACACGTCACCCTGGCTGCTCAGATTCGCAACACGTGGGGGATAGGGTGTGTGATGCGCACCTTGAATAAGCCTATATAAACTTCCGATTTCAGCTCATTTTTCTCACATCCTTCCTCTGAATCCTCTGGAGATCATTTCTATTCTTTACTCCCTTTACTACCTAGTTCGCCGTCACTTTAGCGAGGCCCTACGATGTCAGATAGCCATAGAATGGAAGCTCCCGGATCGAGATTATGTCAATGTAATTTCTTGATTTTCACTAGATTACTCTGTAAGTTAAGCTACGCTTATTTTATTTAAGTGTAACTTTTAATTATATTCATAGTCGTTATTATGGACCTATAATTAAGATTTATCAGTGATTGCAAGTTGATATACTGATTGATTACTAACGGGGATGATGTCTAAGTTGCATTTGGTGATGTGTTTAAAGTGGGATTTCCATATAGTATACTCTGTATACCAAATGGACCCTACCTCCGATATGATCCTACTTGGTTGTCTCTTATTAGCTATAGATCAATAGACATTGGGATTATTGAGGAATCTCAACTATTAATTTAGGTAATAGATAATAAACTAAGACTAAATGATAATTGAACCTCGGTCATATCAAGTGAAAAGTCAAGTGCTAAAGCGAAGTGCTGCCCAACTTTCCAATCATCCACTTTAACAAGTGAGTGCATAGTTACCTTCATCTTACACATAAACATGAAGTATCTAATTGATAAATCGCTATATGTGCTGATGTGCAAAGACGATATGTGTTAGATGGAATGTTATAAAGATAATTTATATGATTTATACCATATATGTCACACCCCCGGACCAGACAGCGGAAACGTCCGGAGGCGGGTGACTTCATTGTACAGTATCATAACAATTGAATATAAATGAAACAAAGCAATCCAAACATCATACATTGAGATAACAAACTTACATTGTTTACATATTGTATTTGTCCTTCAAATTACAAAAAGAGACATAAGCAGAAAAATCAAAACTACAGCTAATATTCTTGCATCCGCGTCCCTTGTTACCTGCTTACTAGATCCCTGGGAATACAAGTCATTTTGAAAAGCGTCAACTAAAAAGTTGGTGAGTTCATAAGCATTTTTGCATAAAATCATTTACACTTGTTTAGAATCGTTCTCACTGTACTTTCAGAAAATCCGATATTTTCTATGAAATCGTTTGAAGTCTTTCCTTGAAAATCATGGATATATGTGTGTGCATGTCTTTACTTTTGTTCATCCTTATAAGGAGTGATTTTGAAGAGTAGTGTAATTTGTAAAGCGAGCTGTGTACGAGAATAGTTCTTTTGAATAGTAATAGTCAACCGTTTCCAGAAAAATCCCTTATTTTCAAAAAGAGAATATGGTTGAAAATGTTGTTCCTTTTATCGAGTAAAATTGAGTGTGCGTTCTAATTTATCGTTATCGAAATCGTAGAAAATCGTTTTCTCCAGAAAATCCTATATTTTCTGCTATATAATATTCGTAAGTTCTAGTTCCAACTATGTATATGTGTGGGTTAGTTTATCGTTTTCAAAACCGTTTACAAACATTTTCCATAAAGTCCTACGCTTTTTAATTTGTAAAATAACAGTATTACGACTCTATACTTGTTAGGAGAAAGAATCAACATCGCAATTGTGGACATTCTACGTTATGAAAAGGGACAGTCAACACAACAAATGCGGACCATCACCTATCACGTGTAGGACGGTCAACACAACGTGCCAAAATTTATTTATGAGGGTTTCCTTACATAAATTTCCAGTTAATATAACATATTCTAGTGAGTCGTTATAACCATACTAATCTGACGGAGTGCCCGTTTTGGCGTTTCTCAGGTGCCCTAGTTTTGGAAAAGACATTTGTCACCCTAGACTCGCATGTCTAGCTGTAGCGAACAACGAAGGTGAGGGGTGTCAACCCTGTATAGATCTATACACAAATTCCCGCTCTCCCTCCAGGAGACTCTGGCTATAACTCCCTACAGGACTTTAGACGTACACTAATATTTTTATATTTAGGTACTTTTGAGATTTGTCTGACTAGAATATTAACAACCTTTTGAGCAATCGTTAGAGATCCATTATTTGTTAGATAAATAATGAAATTCGTACTCATTGAATAGAAATATCGTTCACGTTCCATATCGTTGACTGTGCTCGTTAACGGGGTGCTCGTGTTCGTTCCTTTTCGTTTATTAAAAAATAAGTCATTTTAGCCAAGGGAAAAATGTCAAGTTATAATTTCTATAAATTTATAACTGCCGGTTATGACACGCATTTTCTGTTTCATGACATATAGGACATTTCTTATGTTCTTGGAGGTTTTACGACAACAGTTTATGACATGCAAATATTTCTGTCATAAAGGCTCTATTCGTGTATTTCCTTGGTGAAATTATTTATCAAATATTTATAAATAATCCCTAATGGTTTGCAAATAGTGACAAAGTTCCCATTTTCGAAAATTACTAGAAATAGTGTCAACTTATCAAGGTCCCTTTTTATAACTTTTATCAGTAGACGTGAAAGCATAGATAAAGGGGTTAAGTTGGACACACCCAATAGTTGAGAGACTCTTTTGTACACAAAGTATCCTCTGTTCTTTATGAAGTTGTGAAATCTTACGTTGATGAGAATATTACTAAAATGATAATTTAATAATATTTCACACACACATACAAACATACGTATACATGCAATTATTCAAGTATTTAGGCAAGATTTGACTTGTACTCTTCCCCAAAAACATTAAAACATTGAAAAAAAGGTGGGATATGAAGCTCACCTTGAGTTGGTTGAGGAGTTGTTTGGAGTTATGGAGTGAAGATCTCAAGCTTAAAATTTTGGCTGAGATGAAGAACTCCATTGGGAAGAATGTTGTCCTAAGGTTGATTATCACATATTATCATGAATAAAATAATATGGATTCATCTAGAAATTTATATAAAATGTTAGATGAGTGGAGAACTTACTTTAAAATTTCCAGGGATAAGTTGAGAAATCTTGTTTTCAGCAAGATCCTTGATTTTTGCTCTTGGGAGGAGTAGGTGAGAGAATAAGAGAAAAGTGAGAGGAAATGTGAAAAGCCCAGTTTCCTTCTACTGTCATGCTTAAGAGTATAAGAAAAGGGAGAGAATCTTTGGTGCATGGGGATCTGATGGTCCATGCATTGTTATTTGGGTAAAGCATTGAATACTGTGATTTGCATGGGGAAATGGAAGATTACATCAAATCACAAGGTCAAACCTCCTTGTCCTTATCTTGATTTAGGATAGGATCTTCCTAAATCCTAAACTTTTATTTTCTGTAAATATGATTTAAATAATCAAATTTGGCATAAAATAGAGGTTTTAGGGCTCTTAGTTAAGAAAAACACGAATTTGGTGGGATTCCCGACCTCAAAATACCCTAAAATGGAGAAAATGTCCGAAATAGTCCAAATTCCGGAGCCAAGAGGTGAATTCCGGAGTCATAGGGTGATTTCTGAAGCTCTAAATCAAATTCCGGAGGGGAGGGGAGGGTCTGCGAGGTTCCGAAGTGGTTGGCAGGGAGGTTCCTGAGGCGCTGGACGAGTTCCGAAGGAAGTTCTCAAGTTCCGGAGTCAGGATGCAATTTCCGGAGTAGGGGGCAAATTTCCGAAGCACACAATACTTCGAGAAGGCTTTTCTCGGATTCCGAGGTCAGGAAGCGGATCAGTGGTCCGGATATGCGAAGCCGACTCTTAATTCTGAAACGGCGCGAGGCGAGGCAAGAAGCTTCCGGAGCTGCGAGATTGTCCGGATGGGAGGAGAGGAGTCCAGACCAAGAGGGTTCCGGCCAAGAGGGTTCCGGACCAAGAGGGTTCCGGACCAGGAGGAGTCCGGACTAAGAGGGTTCCAGACCAAGAGGAGTCCGAACCAAGAGGGTTCCGAACCAAGAGGGTCCTTTTGGGGTTCCTCTTCCGGTTTTGAGCTGTTTTCGACTGAGGAAGGTGCTTAGAGAGATTTGAGAGAGATTTGAGATACGTGGAGAGATTTGGGAGAGATTTCACATACTTGGAGAGATTTGGGAGAGATTTCACATACCTGGAGAGATTTAGGAGGGATTCAATATACTTGGAGAGATTTCACATATTTGGAGAGATTTGGGAGAGATTTCACATACTTGGAGAGATTTGGGAGAGATTTCACATACTTGGAGAGATTTAGGAGGGATTCGATATACTTGGAGAGATTTCACATACTTGGAGAGATTTGGGAGAGATTTGACATACTTGGAGAGATTTAGGAGGGATTCGATATACTTGGAGAGATTTCACATACTTGGAGAGACTTATGAGGGATTCGATATACTTAGAGAGATTTGGGAGAAATTTCACATACTTGGAGTGATTTGCATTCTAACCCTACATGGCTCATTAGGAACTCATATTGAACACTTAGATGTGTTAGAACAACTCTCACAATAGTCCTTGCTTACTTGAGGGCGGAATCTCCTAGCCAAAAAGGCTAGTTGTGACATCATCCCCCCGTTAGAGGGAATTTCATCCCGAAATTCTTTCGAAAGATAAGGTCATGAATGCGGAAATAGGTGAGGATACTTTTGAGTTATTTGATCTTTGCGTTGCCAAGTGAATACCGGCTCACGTCTAGCGTTCCCTCGAACCTTCACAATCGGGATGCGACTTTGTTTTGTGTTCTTAACTTTCCCGTTCATTGCCTTGATAGGCTGATCAATGTTTAGGAGGTTCTAGTTCGATTTAATCTTGTCTATTGGAACTGGGAAGGTTTTGTCCGATAGACACCTCCTAGGTTCGACACATGGAATATAGGGTGTACGTCGCTAAACTCGGAGGGTAGTTGGAGTTCGTAGGCTGTCGGGCCGATTCGTGCAAGGATTTCGAATGATCTCATGCATCGGGGATTTAGTTTACCTTTCCCTTCAGCTCGAGTCATTTTTCCCCGAGGGGAGTTCTTAAAAAATACCCCGATTCCCTACTTGGGATTTCAAGGTTTTAAGATGTTATCTGCATCTCTTTTGCCGGTGTTACGATGTTTGGAGTCGTGCTTGGGTTTGGACTATCCTTTCTGTGGTTTCTCGAATAATCTTGGGTCTAGTGAGTGTGCTATTGGGCGTTTACCCTATAGCTAGCTGAGTATCTCCCACCTCAGCTCAACAGAGGATGATCTGCACCTCTGGCCACATAGGGCCCTCAGGGGTGCAACTCCTATGCGCGAGTGGCAGTTGTTGTTATATGAATACTCGTTTAGAAGCAAGTGGGTATCCCAAACCTTGTCAATGTCCATTACACATGCTTCTCTTCGGGATGTGGGTTCTTGTTTACCTTGACCTCGACAGGTGGAATTTCTAGAGTTTCGGTGGTCTGAAACTTATGACGCTGAGCACATGGAAGGTGAAATGTCCAAAACTAGTTCCTTATGTTAATCAGAGACTATGAGTTATCGGGCCCTTTCTAGGCGAGGCCTTTTGAATGGTCTTCTAGGGATCGGGATCCTGGTGTCCTAGAAATAGGGTTTTCTGCGCCCTAAGGGTTGGTAGTATGGTCACCAAGGTTGAGTTCGCGTGTGATGTAGTTGACCTTATGATTCTTAGATTATCTTGGGAGTTTTCTTCCTATAGTTTTCCCGAGCTAATGGTAGGTCGGCCTCTTCCAGTCCTCTTTGTTGGTTGAACATGTCTCCAATTCGGGGGTAGGGAGTATCGATCCTTGAGGATGGGTTTTTTTGGCTTATTCGTAGTTGCTGGTGCGTATGGTAGTTTCGTCTTCCTTTCTTATTAGCTAGATAGGTGCTTCCTGCGGTCAGGGAATGGGTCTGATGTTTCCTTTCTCTACTATGCCGATCTCCTGATTAGACACTATCTGTTCTTGTGACCGTGCTAAGTGGTATCGGATGTTTGGTTGTCGGGGTGTTTCCAGGGGTCGAGGTGATTCTATCCCTGTTTAGCACATGGTTGGGGTTTACAAAGGGATTTTGGGAATCTTAGGAGGAAGGTTGGAAGCCTTTCAAATTCCCTTGATGCCTTTTTCTCCTTGATTTTTAATCTTTATTCGGGCTAGGGAAAAGTGTGTGGTATTTCTTACACCTGGACTTAGGTGTCTGGTTACTAGGGATTTGTCGTTACTGGCTGAAAGAGTTTAGCTATCTGATTGAGTAAGACGAAAGTCTGTTTGCAGAGCTCAAGGTTTGTAAGGTGAGGATCAAGTCTGTCCGTGCCAATTGATGACATTGGACTCCTTGTTGTTACATCGATTTGAGGAGTATTGGTTGCCAGGAACGACAGGGTGTTCTATGTTCATGCTCTTATTGTTGCTAGTTTTGTTTTCGTTGTTACCATTGGGTCTATCTCGTTTCTGCTTGTTAGGTGTTCTAGTGTTCGTGTTCTTATCGTTGCTAGTTTCGTTTTCGTTGTTACCATTAGGTCTATCTCGTTTATGCTTTTTAGGTGTTCTAGTGTTCGTGTTCTTATCGTTGCTAGTTTCGTTTTCATTGTTACCATTGGGTCTATCTGGTTTCTGCTTGTTAGGTGTTCTAGTGTTCATGTTCTTATCGTTGCTAGTTTCGTTTTCGTTGTTACCATTGGGTCTATCTCGTTTCTGCTTGTTAGGTGTTCTAGGGTTCGTGTTCTTATCGTTGCTAGTTTCGTTTTCATTGTTACCATTGGGTCTATCTCATTTCTGCTTGTTAGGTGTTCTGGTGACACGAGGGTGCTGCTATAAGGCAAGGGAATTCGTAATCCGAATTCTGCCAGATCCTTCCACTATAGATGGATGTGACCTAACCGTACATACTTAGGATCTTTAGAGATGGTTGACTGTGGGGTTCTGTCCTAATCGCTATTCAGCCCAGGGACAGAAAGTAAGGCGGAATCGCACGTTCTTAGTTTGCGGAATCCTAACCATATGTGATACTAACGTTCATATGGGACCATCATGGTCCATTCGTAAGGATCCCTAGCTTCCCGTAATTTACAGGATTTGCTCTAACGAGACAATAGTTTTTGGATTATGTTTTTAATTGACAAAAACGTTTTGGTGATAATTTGATGCTTAAGTTTATCGTGGAACGTACCAAAAGCTGCGGTAGGGTTCCTTGTCGTCTCATCCTGTCTAGTTGTCAACTCCTTCGTTAGTCATCTCCGTTGGACAATCTCTCTTGAAATGTCCTGCTGCACCGCACTTACGACAAGCTGGACTCACTTCTTGGTTGCGGGTTGGAGTGACGTATGGGGCCGGGGCCCTACAGTAGCGAGAGGTGTGCCCGATCTTGTCGCACCTCTTGCAACAAAATGTATGGCAGGCTCCCCAATGATGGTATTTGCACTTGTTGCAAGGTGGATTGTTCCCAAGGTATGATTGGCTCGATGGGGGAGGAGTAGGGTTAGTGGGGGTAGGGACTGATTCCACTTGTTGTCTTTTAGTAGGCCTCTGAGTCGAACTGTCTCCTTTTTCATTTTTAAACTTTCGTTTCTTGAGCTTAGGTCTAGGTTTTAGGGTGCATTGGCGAGTCGTCCTTCACTATTTTTCCTGGTTATTGTTTGGATTGAATTTATCGGTACTGTTTCTATTTTCGTTCATGCTGTTGTGATTGAAGTATGCCATGATAGCTGACACGGCAGCTGTTACAGTGGCTTGGAAAGCGGCGAAGTCTATTCATAGGACCGGTGCATCGTCAGGGTACTGGTTATCTTCATGAGAAGACATGACTCTGTTGCACACGAAAAGTGAGCTCGTAAGTTCTCGTAGTTAATTTCAAGTGAGTTTACTCGTAAAATCTTAACGTACAGGTGTTAATTGGATTAACCTACATCCCCATGATGCAGTTATGGTATAGAGCGGAAACATATATTGCATGACGTTAAGTCTGTCAAAATAGCACATAGTTAGTGGTATAGTTGGTGGATTTGGTTGCATGGATTCTTGGAGGGCGTACTCCCCTTGGTTTACTACTACTAGTTGTGATTAAGGGCATTATGAACCTAAGGCGAGTAGTGTGGTGATCCTCTTTTACCGACATGGCGCACAGAGTGCTTGGCCATTTCACTTATATTATGAGTGCCCTTTTTGTGTTCCTTACGCTGCTAAGGCTGTCCTAGCCATGATTACAATGAGTTATGGTCTCTAGATGACCACCTCCTCTTTTAAGGAGTGTATATGGTCTGCATAGTTTTCTGGTTCTACCTGTGGGTTTCGCAAGGCATTTGGAATGGTGTTCTTGTTACTTGTGGGGGATCGGATTTACATTGTCGCACACTGGGCCTTGCTTACGGTCTCCATTACTCCATGACAGAGAGTTGGGAGCCGAGAGTCAATTCGGGTTACTCGTGGCCCATACGGAGGTGATGCTTGATTCGTGAGGGTGTCGGCTATCGGATTTCGGTACACGTCGATTGTGGATCGGGGTGTCCTTCGTGCAGGTGCGCCCTAAATTGGATAGGAGCCAATTTCTTAACTTGTTTTTGCCTGGGTATTTGGTTTCTAGGTATGTCTATTCTAGGAGTACCTATATGGGGTGTTTATGTATCTGGGAAGAGAAAGGTGAAAGGGTCTTCTTCCAATAGGAATAAACTTGCTATGAGTTCCCTCGGCGCTTTCATCCTTGTCTGGCCCTTAATCGAAATCCTCCCTTTCACGATTCATCTCTTGGTATTCCTTGGGATTCACTTCTGGGTTTTTCCTCATGGACTTCTTCTGGTCTCTCCTTGCCCCATCTGTAATTTACCGTGACAGGGTAGTAGAAGTCTTGGCGAGGAATTTCAACTACTTGTTTGTGCGAGAATCGAGGTACAAGATATACGGGGAAATTTTAGGTGTGGGAGGGGTTTATAGTATCCTAAAATACTCCTATAGTATTTTAAACTTGATGTTCGATTTTAGTATTCTCTTGTACTCATAGTTGGTAGGTTTTAGGTTTGTTGCAACACCACCATCACTCCCAAGCACATGTTGGTCATATCTCAAATAAAATGTTGTTCCTTTTATCGAGTAAAATTGAGTGTGCGTTCTAATTTATCGTTATCGAAATCGTAGAAAATCGTTTTCTCCAGAAAATCCTATATTTTCTGCTATATAATATTCGTAAGTTCTAGTTCCAACTATGTATATGTGTGGGTTAGTTTATCGTTTTCAAAACCGTTTACAAACGTTTTCCATAGAGTCCTACGCTTTTTAATTTGTAAAATAGCAGTATTACGACTCTATACTTGTTAGGAGAAAGAATCAACATGGCAATTGTGGACATTCTACGACATGAAAAGGGAAAGTCAACACAACAAATGCGGATCATCACCTATCACGTGTAGGACGGTCAACACAACGTGCCAAAATTTATTTATGAGGTTTTCCTTACATAAATTTCCAGTTAATATAAAACATTCTAGTGAGTCGTTATAACCATACTAATCTGACGGAGTGCCCGTTTTGACGTTTCTCAGGCGCCCTAGTTTTGGAAAAGACATTTGTCACCCTGACTGGCCTGTCTAGCCGTAGCGAACAGCGAAGGTGCGGGGTGTCAACCTCGTATAGATCTATACACAAATTCCCGCTCTCCCTCCAGGGGACTCTGGCTATAACTCCCTACAGGACTTAAGACGTACACTAATATTTTTATATTTAGGTACTTTTGAGATTTGTCTGACTAGAATATTAACAACCTTTTGAGCAATCGTTAGAGATCCATTATTTGTTAGATAAATAATGAAATTCGTACTCATTGAATAGAAATATCGTTCTCGTTCCATATCGTTGACTGTGCTCGTTAACTGGGTGCTCGTGTTCGTTCCTTTTCGTTTTTTGAAAAATAAGTCATTTTAGCCAAGGGAAAAATGTCAAGTTATAATTTGTATAAATTTATAACTACCGGTTATGACACACATTTTCTGTTTCATGACATATAGGACATTTCTTATGTTCTTGGAGGTTTTACGACAGTAGTTTATGACATGCAAATATTTCTGTCATAAAGGCTCTATTCGTGTATTTCCTTGGTGAAATTATTTATCAAATATTTATAAATAATCCCTAATGGTTTGCAAATAGTGACAAAGTTCCCATTTTCGAAAATTACTAGAAATAGTGTCAACTTATCAAGGTCCCTTTTTATAACTTTTATCTCTAGACATGAAAGCATAGATAAAGGGGTTAAGTTGGACACACCCAATAGTTGGGAGGCTCTTTTGTACACAAAATATCCTCTGTTCTTTATGAAGTTGTGAAATCTTACGTTGATGAGAATATTACTAAAATGATAATTTAATAATATTTCACACACACATACAAAGATACGCATACATGCATTTATTCAAGTATTTAGGCAAGATTTGACTTGTACTCTTCCCCAAAAACATTAAAACATTGAAAAAAAGGTGGGGGTATGAAGCTCACCTTGAGTTGGTTGAGGAGTTGTTTGGAGTTATGGAGTGAAGATCTCAAGCTTAAAATTTTGGCTGAGATGAAGAACTCCTTTGGAAAGAATGGTGTCCTAAGGTTGATTATCACATATTATCATGAATAAAATAATATGGATTCATCTAGAAATTTATATAAAATGTTAGATGAGTGGAGAACTTACATTAAAATTTCCAGGGATAAGTTGAGAAATCTTGTTTTCAGCAAGATCCTTGATTTTTGCTCTTGGGAGGAGTAGGTGAGAGAATAGGAGAAAAGTGAGAGGAAATGTGAAAAGCCCAGTTTCCTTCTACTGTCGTGCTTAAGAGTATAAAAAAAGGGAGGGAATCTTTGGTGCATGGGGATCTGATGGTCCATGCATTGTTATTTGGTGGGTAAAGCATTGAATACTGTGATTTGCATAGGGAAATGGAAGATTACATCAAATCACAAGGTCAAACCTCCTTGTCCATATCTTGATTTAGGATAGGATCTTCCTAAATCCTAAACTTTTATTTTATGTAAATATGATTTAAATAATTAAATTTGACATAAAATAGAGGTTTTAGGGGTCTTAGTTAAGAAAAACACGAATTTGGTGGGATTCCGGACCTCAAAATACCCCAAAATGGAGAAAATGTCCGAAATAGTCCAAATTCCGGAGCCAATAGGTGAATTCCGGAGTCATAGGGTGATTTCCGAAGTTCTAAATCAAATTCCGGAGGGGAGGGGAGGGTCTGCGAGGTTCCGAAGTGGTTGGCAGGGGGGTTCCGGAGGCGCTAGATGAGTTTCGAAAGAAGTTCTCAAGTTCCGGAGTCAGGATGCAATTTCCGGAGTAGGGGACAAATTTCCGAAGCAAACAGTAATTCCGGAAGACTCTTCTCGGATTCCGAGGTCAGGAAGCGGATCAGTGGTCCGGATATGAGAAGCCGACTCCTAATTCCGAAACGGCGTGAGGCGAGGCAAGAAGCTTCCGGAGCTGCGAGATTGTCCGGATGGGAGGAGAGGAGTTCGGACCAAGAGGGTTCCGACCAAGAGGTTCAGGACCAAGAGGGTTCCGGACCAAGAGGAGTCCTGACCAAGAGGGTTCCGGACCAGGAGGAGTCCGGACCAAGAGGGTTCCGGACCAAGAGGGTCCTTTTGGGGTTCCTCTTCCGGTTTTGAGCTGTTTTCGACTGAGGAAGGTGCTTAGAGAGATTTGAGATATGTGGAGAGATTTGGGAGAGATTTCACATACTTGATGAGATTTGGGAGAGATTTCACATACTTAGAGAGATTTAGGAGGGATTCGATATGCTTGGAGAGATTTCACATACTTGGAGTGATTTGGGAGAGATTTCATATACTTGGAGAGATTTAAGAGGGATTCGATATACTTGGAGAGATTTCACATACTTGGAGAGATTTCACATACTTGGCGAGATTTAGGAGGGATTTGATATACTTGGAGAGATTTCACATACTTGGAGAGACTTAGGAGGGATTCGATATACTTGGAGAGATTTGGGAGAGATTTCACATACTTGGAGAGATTTGCATTCTAACCGTACATGGCTCATTAGGAACTCATATTGAACACTTAGATGTGTTAGCACAAATCTCACAATAGTCCTTGCTAACTTGAGGGCGGAATTTCCTAGCCAAAAAAGCTAGTTGTGACAATATATATATATATATATATATATATATATATATATATATATATATATATATATATATATATATATACAATCCATTGGGCAACAAAGGATAGTAACAGATGCCATAGTATAATTAAAGATATAGGTAATGATAGAATGCCACAACTGTAGAAAGGGTACTAGTGTGCAATGATGTATGAATGGTACCAGTGTACCAATGATATGATCACCTAACAAAGTAAAGGTGGCAACCACTAGACTATTCATAACCGTCCCGTGGTAAACTGGCAGTGATGGATTACGTGCATAAACACTGGCAACTATGGACTTAGTTCCTATTAGATAAAGACTTACAACTTTGGACTTAGTGCCTATTAGATAAAACTGGCATCTATGGACTTAGTACCTATCAGATAAAAACCTATAGTGATGGATTTCGTGTCTGTTCCTTAGCAAAAACCCATAGGAATGAAGATAGAAAACAAGCTACTGACAAGTATTATAGAGGAATCCTTGAACTAGTACTGTCAACATAAAAGATCCTTAGGGTAGATCCTTAAGAATAAAGAAGATAATGGGGATGGGAACATGGGTTCATTGTTTAATAATTAACTATTTTATTGTGGGTTGAAAACCTTGTGTACTCATCAGCTTTCCCACCTCACCCACTTAGTTTGTTTGTATCACAGGTATCAATGCGAATATACATTACTCAGTGAGATTAAAGGAGATATAGATCATTAGTGTAAATAAATATAAGAATTATTTATTCTTATGTTTTGTATCAGTTATGAAATCCCAAATTTTGAAAAGATATCAATGTCGAATGTTTCTTCGGAAATGTTTAGTGTTAATATTATCTCACTTTGAAATAATATTTTTGGGACCAATTCCACAAAAAAAAATACTTTGTTTTAAAATAAGCATAAATGAAAATTTTAAAATGACCGTAAATTTGGGGATGTCACACGTAACTAGTTAAGAGTCTCTAAAAGCATGTTGCAACATGTTGTCTAATGCCTCATTTTCTCGTTGTGTATGAAGC
The DNA here is from genome assembly GCF_052849685.1 of Lactuca virosa. Classification (NCBI taxonomy): domain Eukaryota; kingdom Viridiplantae; phylum Streptophyta; class Magnoliopsida; order Asterales; family Asteraceae; genus Lactuca; species Lactuca virosa. The sequence continues at coordinate 471,514,918 of NC_136429.1, read as the reverse complement.
CTTAATGTAAATCTTCTTAAGAAAATTTCTTCCCAATAGGCTGTATTCACAATAGTCCTTGAGTTACCTTTCTCTTCTCAATTTGAGTTAAGAGATCACTGCATGGTCCTACTATTCGCAGAGGTAGAATGGATTTTCGTAACCAATCTTTTTCACCTTAAAGTTCTTACACTAACACACGCAATGAAGCATACCCAAGATATTTGTAACAACCCGAACCTATTTCCGTTTCCATTAACCGATTTACGTTAATAAAATTTGAATTTTATTAAGTTCCCGTCAAACTTCTTGGTTTAGAAAATCATCTAGTTTTATATAATTAAATTTTTATACGAGTCAGAACCAAAATCGCGCGAAAAACCCGAATCCTCATGAAAAAAACCAAACAGTTTTCGACCTAAGTGAGTTTACGGCCGTAAACCCGTGTACGGCTGTACACTCGTTTACGGTTGGTGCCAGGTGGACCCCACCACCGACCATGAAAACCCCCTATAAATACGAGTCCCTACCCCTCATTTACACTTTTCTGGCCGAAAACTCTCTCCTTCTCTCTCTAGACTCTTGACCGTAAACCCCAAAAACACCCTTATCCTTCCGAAAATCATCGAGAATCGTCATTAGGAGTTGATTTGGAGCATCTAGAACACGTTTTTCATCGAATCCAGCATCCTTGTTCTTGAGTGTACGACCGTACACCCTTCAAGTCTACAAATCTACATTGACCGTAAACCAGTTCACGGCCGTACACACTTCAAACCTTCAAAGGCCGTAAACCCTTCGAAAGGCAGTTCACGGGTGTAAATTATGTACATGACGTCCTCCGCCCCCGAACGTTTCTGCCGTTTCGGTTTGGGGGTGTGACAATATTTCTGGTCAAAAACAACCAGGATGTAGGTAAGTCAAAATTATGTATTTATTGTTCAACATTTTAACGAAACCTTATGTTTTATTGTTCAAGATTTTAACGAAACCTTATGTTTTATTGTCCCATTTTCATTATTCAAAATTTCATTTTCATATCTTTTGTGTGATCTTAATGAAATGTACTAATCCCAAGTAATTTCTTCAAAACAGATCCAACTCTTTATTCTTATGAAATGAGATTTCCGTAATAATATGTTTATTGATTTTTTGTTACTTAAAATTTTTCCAAAGCTTACTTATTCTTGACTATACTTGTCATACATGTATTTTCTGACAACAATCCATACTTATGTTATGTTGCGAAATCCACCCAATAAGTTGCGAAATCCACCTAAAAAGCTTAGTAAAAGAGGCTCTTTGATACTTCTTTATAAATATTCGATTGTAATTCATGGGACACCACACAAACAATTTGACATTTCTCTCGATGACACATGAAGAATATTTGCCCAGGATATTACGACCTTTATATCAAAGATTATTTGATATCACAAAATCCAAAAGTTTCTTATTTTGATTCTATCTTTTCGTTTGGAACACTAAAGAACTGAAATCTTCGACGTTATGAGTATTACCAACTCAGAACTAGATTTCACAAAGTCTAGCAAATGATTTCACTTACAATTCCCATAAGTGAATTAACCCAACCTCCATACTGACGAATGGTTCTCGGTTCTTAACGAAAAGTGGTGACAGTTCAGTTCTTTTGGGAATGCACAATTAGCTGTTAGATGGGACGTTACTTTTACACGTGACAACAGCGGTTGATGTCATTTCAACTACCTACTTTACACGTGGCAATTGGTGATTGGAACTTATTTTGAATTAAAATTTCATGCTCGTTATAAAAGATTAGGTGATCATTCACTCCAACCTTTCTGATTCCTGATATTTATGCCAGAACCTTAACCTTTCTCTACGTTTACAATCAAAATTTCCTCGATCATCTTGTCTATTGTTAACAAAAATGTTGATCAATTAAATACCACAAAAGATGAAATTTCAATGCTGACTATGAAAATTCAATCAAACAATGTTTGTTTTGATCTAGTGGTTGAAAATTTTCCTAAAGAACTACAAATGCTTTTTCAATGTATAAAGGATTCTTGTATCTCTCATGCTCTATCTGTGTCCTTTTCTATTTGTAACGTGCCCAAAATCACGATAAATTTTTTCATTTCTAAATCAAGTAAAATCATTGTTTCTTGGAATCATCTGAATCAAAACCAGTTGTTTACAAAACATTGTTCTCAAAAATAGTATTGTATATCAGAGTGTCCCCAAATCGGTATCGTCAAAACCAATAGGATGTGCACGATCACGCCTTCATCTTGCCACGATCATCTGAAGTACCTGAAACAATAAACTAAAACCGTAAGCATGAAATATAATGACCTTTCCCCAAAGTACCACCACATAACGATACAGATAACCGCATGCATATATGAGCCTTTAGCCAGACTTGACCACCACATCGAGCCTACAGACTATCTAGCCCGCTCTCAGAGCCTTCAACATGACTGAACCGCCACACCGGGCACACAGCTTATCTGGACCGCTCTCCGGCCTTCGGCCTAACTGGACCACCTCGCAGGTCTTCAGTCTATCCGGACCTCACTAGGTAACTTGGCCTTAAGGATAAGCCGGACCGCCTCAACCTAATCAACCATATCACATAAACATATATCATAATAATCAATAGCTAGCAAGTAAATGTAGTCATACAGACCTACATATCACTACAACATAGCAACATCTTATATACCTTGGTGCCTTCGACCAATAAGTACAATGAGGAAAACTCACCTCAAACTGCTGAATAACTCCGATAAAAGCTTGTACAGCTAATCCAGGAAATCTCCGAACTAGCACCATCAAATAATGCCAAATTAATAATTGGTCCACAACCATAACTGAAATCCTAGTCTAATTGTCCAACTCCCAGGGTAAAACAACATTTTACACTTTCCTCACTTGGCCCAATAACCAAGGCCTAACCCAATGGCTCTAAAAGCCCAATATGGCCCAATTCCTAAATGACACCCAAAATCCATTATGGCCCAAATCCTAGAAGGCCCAACGCCTAACAATGACCCAAAGTCATAAAAAATAGTGGCCCAACAAGGCCTAAAATCCAACTAGTCCAAATATGGCCTAAAACCCAAATGGCTCGAGAAGCGTTCGCCCTGCGTACCAGCTTGTATGCCCTATGTACGGGCCATCTATGCACATGGTACAACTCGTCAAAGCAAAAGATATGGGGATTCGTCGGGAGTATTCCCCACGTACTCACCACTAAAGCTCAATATGTAAGTCGAAAATTTAGGAACCACACGTTATGTTGAGTGTACTCCTACATACGGCCATTGTACTCCTCAGAGGGCCAAAACCCATAATAAGATCTTAATGGTTAAGTCAAGAACGTCTAAACACAGATATGACCCTTAAGGGGTGTCTTAACACGTAAAGTTGGCAAGTTTACTCCTTTGCACGACTTAATGGCACCCAATCCTTGATTTTTATCCATCTATATCTATAATGCGATTACCAACTATAGCATACTCCATCAAACCCACAAGATGACATTTTTATGACTTAATAACCTCAACAAAGACCAAATATGAGGCTCAAAGATCCTGTAGTAGCCTCTACTCATAAGAACCATAATCTTGGGACCAAAACATGCTTAACCATTCCCATTCCTAGATCTACACTAAAGAACCAAAATTTTGAAGCTTTATACCTCCAGAAGATAGATCATGATACACAAAGTTTGGATCCACAAGCTTCATGCAATCCAACACTCCTTCAAGAGGCTCCTTCTTCTTCAATGAGCACCAAAATGAATTAAATCACACCAAGAACTCAAGACCATTCAAATGGGGGCTATGGTTTTGTATATAGGGTTTAATAGGATGGAGGCTGAAGGTAGGAAGGTTTGAAGTTGAGTTAAGGCCATTAAATATGGTCTAAGACCCTAAATTAGGATTTGCACCTAATTGGAGTACGCCTAACGTACTCCTGGTACGCCTAACGTACTCCAAATTCCCTCCGTTATCAACCCTACTAGTATGCCCGACATACTCCCTGTACCCCCAGCGTATTAGGCTAGGCCCTAAAATCATCAATCTTCCAAAGGCCATAAATTCTTCGTTCTAAGCCCGATTTCGATGATCCTTATATCCACAGAAAGGTAATGAGAAGTACTACAATCTTATCAACTCTGCTTTTCCTTAAAACTTCCCGAACTTAATTCCAAAATTCATAAAAGCCATGAAGTGACATTATACGGTTATACCCTTGGGCTCTAAAATGCAAACCGAACTCCCAGATCACCCAATCTACATTATCTGCACCCAAAAGGGCCTAAATCTCTCTTCCCCCAAGGCCCAAAGTCTTATGATAACTGATACTTGGGTCACGGCCCCAAATTAGGAAATGATTCGAAACAGGGCATTACAACTCTCCCCCACTTAAATTTGATCTCGTCCTCAAAATCACATCCTTATCCTCCTCCTGAAACCCAAAATGCTCCGACCAGTACCTCTTGATTTCCATGATTCACCAGAAAGGTTGTCTCACACTCTTAGTGATCCTCCATGGCTGCCATCGAAATCCATCTTTAAAAAAATTCATGCACCCTAACAAATCATTGATCCATTAACTGACAAACTAACACCTTACTGCTATAATTCCAAAACCCCTAAAACTTGCCTGACCTCCCCACAGGTAGGACCATTCTGAAACACAATCAGTAGGACCTTTTACTACAATATGAACTGAAAAACATCTTTTTGATCCTGAGCCATCCAACTGATACCTTTGACGAAAAGATTCCTTAACCATAACCTGCTTGGTGAAAATACCATTTTTATATATACAAAGACGACTCCCAACGCGAGTCTTCGACCATTTGCCAACCCAATACATGACTCGTATCCTAAAATCCAAAGATTCACACTTGCCCTTCTATCCAAAATATTCTGATTCCACAATGACCTTCCACTATACTAAGATATAAAATCCCCAACCCTCCACTGAGACCGACAATCTCACACCTGGTCTAACTCATTCTAGTGAACGCTATGTTCCCATCACAAACTTACAACACTTCCCTGACTGTTGTGCTATTTCGGAGATGGTTTGATTGAGGTCGTTGATGGGTTCTGTGTAAGTTCCTTCTCCTGATATCACAGTGCAAAAGAGAAAGATGATCATTAGTCGACGTCCGGGAGGAATTCCCGGGACGAAGCTCCGACGATCAAGTTAGAATGAGATCTGAGAGAAGTAAGAGTAAATCACAGGAAAAAGAGTTCCGTCCCATTCTTCGTGAGGAAGAAGGATCCTTTTATACCTGTTTGAGAGGCGTGTGGCCCTCAACTGATTCTATTGAGCATTCCCTCGTGAGGTGCGACGTGGCGGACCCATATTGGAGGATCCTCCGTCATGTCTTTTTGCCTCATCCCCTCATTGGCTAGAGGGGAATATTTTGATATTATGATGACTGTGGCTATCGTCAGATGGACAAGTGGAACACTTTGATTGGTCGCACGTTTTCCGGGGTGTTATTCCTTGGAGAAGAGGTTAAGGCACTGTTCTGCACCTTAACCGTCATGTTAGTGATATTTGCGTTGGCGAAGGCCCGGCATTGGCCTCGGGCTGAGTCTAACCGGGCTCTGATCCGGCCAAGCCTGGCGTTAGTTAGACTTCTCATTTTTGACGTTCTCCCTAAGGTTTGTAGGTGTATGCGTCGGCTTGATAGCGTCGTCGTTCGAGCCTATATATCAACACGTGTATGTCTGAGATTGTTTCTAGCATTTGACAGGTTTTAGACAGCGCCGTCAATGTGTGTCAAATCCATCGAGAGGCGGTTCGGGACACCAGTTTTGCCTTTAAAATCCCCCCTTTTCCCTAGACCTTTCATCCTCACCTTCTTTCTTTGCTTTCGTTGTATCAACTAAAGCATTTTGCCAATTTTTCTTTTCTATCATTCATCTGTTTTCGAAAATGGATCGTTACGGTAGACTCCCTATTGTAGAGGAATTCAAACTTCTGCAAGATCGCTTCGGTTTCTTACCGGAGCATGATGTGATGATTCCATCAAAGGGGTTATCGATCTATGACTGTCCTCAATAGAAAGTAGGAGTTCCGATCCCTCAATTCGAAGCGTGGTTGCGCCTGCCGACATCTGATTTTTTCGACATGATTGTGGATCACTATGGATTTTCCGTTGACGAGTTGAACCCAAGAGCTGTTAATAAGATCAGAGGTTTTGAACTGATTTGTCGATATCTGGGTTGTATACCCACTTTTTGGGTTTTCAGTTACTTTTTCTGTTCGACTACGAATTTTGGCGTCCGCACACTGGCGAAAAGCGGGGCATTCGTCAGTTGATCTCTGAACAAGATGCTCTAAAGAAATATTAGCAGAGGCAATGGCTCTGGGTTAACCGAAACCTTATGGGGCGTGGGTTTCGTAAAACACTAGACTTTCCTGACCGTCTTCCCAAGCTGTTCGGGAGTAACCTAACTCTTGGCAAATGACTAGGAAACATCACTGTCGTTGGGGAGAACTGGGAAGATTTCATTCTTGCCGAGGCCGGTATGAGTGCCGCCTAGAGAGCTCGTGGGAAAGTGGCACAATTATTCGTCGTGAGATGTGGTGTTCACTCATCTCCTTCTCCCCCCTTATTTTAAAAGAAAAGAGGATAGGAACATGGTATCTTATTGACTTATAAGTTCTTATGCTTGGCGTTTATTTGCACAGGTGCTGAAGCCGAGATTTCCTTAGAGATGGCTGTGCGTGGTCACTATCGAGGTAAGCTTTACCATCGGGAGATCGATCTTGTAGAGGCTCTTCCCCTTCCTGTGTCTGAAAGACGCATGCAAGAGTTAACTAGATTTCTCTCAGTAGAAGGAAGAAATATTGGTTCTAGCGGACCTGCTTCGCTTTCCCAACCGGCTTTTGGGTTGTTTCTTCAATTCGTTTACCGGTTCCAGCTTTTTCCACTTTGCCTGCGGGGTAGAAGTAGAAAAAATGTACTGCCCCTATTCGGAAAAGACGAAGTTTACGCGTGGTGCCATGTCGGACGAGGAGACTGAATCTGGTGATGCGGGCCTCCGTCCTCGTAAAGTGCGTAAGACTGTGTCAATGACCAAGCTTATTGGTGGTATCATAAATGTCCTTGGTGATAGGTTTTATGTGCCTGGGAAGAAGGAGAGAGTGGTGGTGTCTAGTTCTTCAATGACACCACCTTCACCGTTGACTAGTTCAATCGCAGTTGATCATGGTTCCAACTTTGTGTTTGGGGGTGCACTAGGTTCACCTGGAGGTTTTTTCCAGCCGGAGAAGCCTTCCTCGGTTGACGAATTAGGAACTTCATCTCACTCCTTGTCTTTCGAGGCCTATGCTCTGGGCTGGGCAATTACTACGGATTCGTTACTGTCGGAAGACATCACAACCCAGGAGTAGAGCAGCTGTGCTCACCCCCGGCTACAATAAATTTGCTTGCAGGCCAATCGAGCGCTTGTATGGCCGATGACCTTCGTTATGTCGCAACTCAGGCTTCTACTCTCATGGTTGCTGCCGCCGACCGTGGTTGCCATGTCGGTGTGAATGAAACATAGTTAAAAACTTTGCGAGGTGCCATGGCAAGTATAAGGGAGGAACATCGTGATTCAGAGGCTGAGCGCCAAGTACTTTATGAGCAGAATTGCGTTGTGGCTTTTGAGAAGGCCGCTTTGGAAGATCATGTGGCTACTTTGGAGGTTCAAACAGAGCGAATCGAAGATCATGTGAGTTCTCTTACTCCGGAGAAGGGTTTTTTAGCGAGTGAGTTGGCTAGGTGTGAACGTCGATTGGCTCGTGCCCGTGTTGATGGTGCTGTTGCTCGAGGCGGTTTGCAAGAGATGCTGGAGAAGGGAGTGGTTTGCGTATTTGATAAAGTTATCGAGAGCGTGGATTTGTGAGGCTCTTGGGTTTGAGAAGGGGAAGCAACTAGGTGGTTGTTCCACCATTTCCGTTGAATTTGAAGCCCCGGATCCTGGCTGTGTCGCGAGAAGGGCTGAAGAGGTGGATATTGCTCTTACGTCCCTTTTTGAGACAGATTTCGCAGGCCTCTTTCGTCTGGGGGAGCTAGATTATGATAGCTTCCCCCAGTTTTGTCGTAGGCTGGGTCCGGGAAGCTCTTCCTCGGACTAATTTTTGTTTTTCCTTTCTGTTAATTCTGTAATGTATTTGCGTCCCCATGTACTATATGTGTAGGGAAGAATAATTGTTGTTAATAACCATGAACTGTGTATTTTGTTTTGTATTTGGATGGAAACGCTCTCTTCCTTTTCTTCGTTGTATATATATTTTGAATTGACCTGTGGTATCTTTAAGCTAGGGTTATTTGACGTTTCTACTATGATTCTATTCTGTATACTCCCTTGTTCTAGGGCTCACATTAACTGGTTAATGTGTGCTTCAGACGTCGTATAACTGCTACTATTGACTTATATTGCACTGATTTGTATGTTGTAATCTGGATTTTTTATGTCAAGTCAGGAAATGTTGGTTAAGTTCCTTGACTATACATTGAGGTTTAGCTACCTGTATACTGCCCAAGATCGTCACCTCAAGACTTGTTACTGTTCAATTATCATCAGGGGAAAGGTTATGAATCTTTTAGAACCATTTTTTCTGTGCCATTAGTTGGGATTAATACATTCTCGGCTCTGAGATGTTTTAGCACATTGTAGGTAAAGATTATGAGTCTTTTTAAGACCTACGGTTGCATCCTTGCATAGATTTTTGCTCCAGTAGCTTAGGTGATAAGCCATTGTTGCTACTTGGAAAATATGCACAACCTCTTTACTTTGCGTTTTTGCAATTGGTTAAACATAATTCAGGAAAGCTCTTTCGAAATGCAAATTATATTAACTCTTAAAAGAAAACAAAAGAAGTAAAACATGAAACAATAGACCCTGAATGTCTAAGTATCAGGGTGCATGCCCGGTTTTTGCGTTAACACCTGGAGTATGGTTATCCTGTGTGGAGTTTGACCATACTCCTTTTTCTCGGCCTCCGCTTTATTTTTCATTGGGTTTATTGCTATGTCTACCTCATCGTGGCTATGTGTTTTTTCCTCATTTGCTGCCAGTGCTTCTTGACAGGTTGGGGTTTCCTCTTGTCTCTACCGGCGGGGCCCAGCGTGAGAGGGCGGAATTTCGTCTTTTGATCTAGAGGCGCTTGTACTTTCCCTTCTTCTTGACCCAGTGCGTGCTGAGACCGTGGGAAGCGCCTCCCCCTGGCTGGGTGAAGGTACCACCTACGCTTTTCCGCGCGGCTGTCAACCTTGTGTTGGGTTAGGTGTCTAAGTTCATAATTATTTCTGGGTTGTACTTGACCCGACCCGGCATGGTCCATTTGGGTTGCATGGCATCATGCATTTGGATAAACTAAAATGAGAGAAATAACACTTATGGTTTATTAATATATTATAAGTTCTAATATATTAATAATATTATTTAATTAGTATTGATCAAGAATTAATCTAGTATTGATTAAGTGATCAAAAGATGACTAATTAAATATATGGGTTGATTATGTAAATCATCCATAACTTGTATTGTGGGCTAAAGGCTCCATGGATTATCAAGTTGGGCTAAGGTCCATAGGATGCTCCATGGATGCTCCATGGGAGTTACAAACCCATGGGTCATGGAAATGAAGAGCCATGTTACATTAGGGTTTACATGGTGTAACCCTAATTGTAACATACTGTATAAAGGATATGAAGCTCACCAAAATCGGCACTAGAAGCAAGATTGAGGGCAAGCCGATTTCTAAGTGTGACATTCTCTCCCAAAGTTTATTCCAAGTGCATTTGGTGTGGTGTGAGACATTTGAGGCATCACACTTGGGGTGCTAGGCTCTCAAGGTTTTCAAGGAATCAAATCAACTACAAGGTATGTAATTCTGGCCATCTTTTATGTTAAAGTTCCCCATGTATGCTAGATAGGATTATGAACCTTGGAAAAAAAGTATTTTGCAAGTATTTTAGACAAACATAGATGCAAGGTTTTCTAGGGTTGCATGTACACCTTAGGAGTGTTAGAATGCTCAAAACCCAACAGTGGTATCAAAGCCTAGGCTTGTTTGTTGATACTTGATGCAAAATATTGGAAAAAGTCGAATTTCTTACTGTCTGCACAGGGGACTCGATGAGTCGAAGCATAAACTCATCCTACTCGTCGAGTAGGTTCTTGCACTCGACGAGTCGGAGCCCCAGAGTGTAAATTTTCGACTTTTGCTGCTGCAAATGGACTAGAAACATTACCCTAAACTGTTTTGGTGTTTTAAAACTTGTTTTTGTTGGTGTAATGGTTGTTTTAATCCATTTACAATGGCTAATATCAAAATTACATGATTATATGTGTTCATATGTTCTTGAAATTTTGATATGACTATTCTTATTCTTATGAGTTCTTGATAGATCATAGGAATTACTTGTTTAATGCTTAATTTATGATCTTTATGTGTTTTAATGGAGTCCATAACTAGTCCTCAAGTTATGGATTACCAAAAGTCATTCTTTTAAAGTCCATTAAAGAAACACATAGGTTACATAAAATGAAAAGTCACTCATTTTATTAAACCATTAACTCATAAGTTATGAAAGATGAAAAGTTTTGAAAGTTACAAAACTTGCCCTCAAGTTTTGGAACATGTAAAGTCACATTAAAAACTTTAGTTCCAACCCCTAGAATTTTAAAAGTTAAACAATTCAACCCTTATACTTTATAATATTACAAGTTTAATAATAATTATATATGTACAAGATTAAGTCGTTTTACCGTTAGTAGGCCTCATTCATGAAGCCGGTCTATAAGGGGGGTATAAGGTTGTTGCCTATAAAATGGCAGCTTAATGGGTGTCCGTTCTCACCCACCGCTTCCTTGACTGGTGGAGGGTCGTTAACCGAACGGGTAGGACAATGACTTAAAATTCTCATTAAAAGTATAATGATTATTATAAAGTAACTAAACGTTTTAAAAATTCCCAATCTTAGTTACTTTAGGAAAATGTGAATAAGGTGCTAATGCATGAAATTACACTTTGTACTTTGATTAAGTCATTGGTGGAGCGTGTGTGGTTAACCGGCACACTAACTTGGACTTAACAAGGTAGGCAAAGGGCGACTTAAGGTTTTTCATAGGTCGGTGGAGCGCGTGTGGTTAACCGGCACATCGATTAAGTGGAAAACATTAAGGGTACCAAGTAATTTGCATGGTTACTTCACACCTTGTTTTGTGATCCTCGGTATCCCAGTCACAAAACATGAAGGGCACACTCAAGGTTGAAACATGCCATTGAAAGTTCAATGAATCTCAAAGGATCTAGGAGTTTCAAATCCAATTAAAACCTAATAATTTATGTCGTTTTTCATGGTGGAAATTGGTGAATCGTCATTCACCTTCCTTCAAATATTTTATAGCTTGGATTACGGTATCCCTCTTCCAAGTTATAAAATATTGTGTTGGGTCCTAGCCTTAATATTTCATATGGGGTGTTATATTAAGGACTTAAAATCAACTAACTTGAATATCTCCCATTGCAGATGTCTGGTTTAGACAACTGTGATCTTCCTAAATCTCATGGAAATCATATTTCTCTACCTCCACCTCCTCCATTTATTCTCCCTGACCCACAAGCCCGAAGACTTGAAAGGTTCAAGGTAAATCAAGCTCTACTAGAAATGAAACATAAAGATGGAAGACCTATGTGCACTCATGTCTTAAGAATGAAGTCACACATTGACAGGTTGAGAATGTTGGGTGCTGTTATTTCAAGGAAGTTTGCTATTGACTGGGTTCTTCAGTCACTTCCTGAGTCGTATACTGAGTTTATTAAAGACTACTATATGACAGATCACGACATGAACCTAATAGATCTTTCTTATTTGCTTGTTGCTGCTGAATCAGCAATGATTTGGCACAAAAGTCAAGCAAATATGGGTGGAAGGTCTATTTCTCAAACATCCATGGACATTGACAATGGTAACATTGGAAGTCCAGAAAAGCTTTCTCTTCCCAATGAAAAGGGATCAACCTTGGTCAACCCAATTGACGAAAAGGTAAAGGGAAAAGCTAAGTCTGTGATAGTCCCATTAACCATTCCCAAAGAGTACATATGTTTTCATTGTCAAGAGAAGGGGCATTGGTTGCGAAACTGCCCTAACTACCTGAAAGTTCTAAGAGAGAAGAATAAATCAAGAAGATTTGACTCTACTTCAGGTAAGTCGACTATCTAACTCTATTAAGTGCCTTATTGATGATCCTTAATACAAAATGTGACTCGGTTACATTTTTTTTGTGCTTGGCAGGATCAAGCAAATGAAAGGAAACTTAAAGGAAAGGTAAGCTGAATCTGATCACGAAGATGGATTTCGATCGCATGGTTTGAAGATCAGATTCTTGAGCTACTACTTAGAGAGTTATGATAGATTGCTAGGAAATATGTAATAGCATAGTTTCCATTTAAAGTTACATTGTAAGGAAAGTTTTTTTTATGCATTTGATAAATAAATAAAATTTTGCTTTATTTTATATCTCCTTGCAATGACATTTATGGAAAATTGATGTTTGTATGGTTCTAGCAATAATGGAAATGTGAATTTGATTTTTTTCATTTGTGGTAGTGTCTAAATTTACCAAATAAGGAAAGATTCTCATCACCCAAGTCTCAATTGGACCGAAACTTGGAATCATGCAAGTCGTATAGTATGATGAGTGAGAACTTTCAGCTTTGGAAAAATTAAGACTAATTCCTTGTTCACATGTATATGTGAGTCAAGTGAAGGACTAAGGGATCAAGTACACATTCTTGTGCACTAGTCAAGTCCACCACAAAATATTGATAAGACTATTCGTCATGATTTACAAAGGTTTAGTAAATATGGTTATACTTACAAGTTAAGTATAATTTTGAAACATTGAAAAAACTTCGATGTATGGCAGAACGAATGAGAAGAATCAAATTAGGCAGAAGGATAAAAATTTTCTCAAATATGGAAAGATGGGAGAGTACTTTAGTATCATGTTGTGTGATCATCCTAATGATTAAGAAACCATGTCACAATTGATCCTCTAAGGACATCTTAGTGCATTCCTATGGCTAAGAAGAGAAATCAAGAATTGCTGAAATGGTTGAATCAAGAAGATGAGTCATACTTCGTTCCAAAACAAGTCTTAGAGTCATACTCCAAGACTGTAAGTTGAGTGACATATCTTAAAGAAAGGTTTATAACACTTGTCAAATGTAAGAGTAAAAGTGTCCTACTCTTGTACATTTGAAATTGGTAAGTTGTGATGTTTTGGATAAAACAAAGACCAACGAAGGCTAATTGTGCGAAGTGTTTCTCTGGATAAAGAATCCGCACTATCTCTTGAATATTTGGCAAGCGAGTCTTATATTTCAAGAGGACAGTGGGAGTCTTAAAGATCTTGGAAAAGGCTTCTAGATCTAATCAAGAAGGAAAAACCTATAGTTTATCACTAGCACACGACTTGATGTTTATAACCTATCGTGTTGATATATTCTTATTTTTGTGCCCATTCCAGTTAAAGTTGGCTTTGCATATGAGTTCTGAGAGTTCTCAATTGGTTGCATAACAACCTGGAAGTACTGGAAGGCCCTTGTGCTGCCAGGCGGCAAGAAATTAAGATTGAGTTCAGTCCATATGAGTTTGGATTTGTCATTATTCTTGTCTTGTGATTATGGTATTGACAAATTCACATGGATAAGAACACATACACCATAAAATCTAAGTGTCATAAGGTTTCTCTCCGATTCATGAAAATGATGGTGAGGAAACACTTTCACTAAGTATATTTTAAAGTAGATAACATTTGTGATATTTGTATTCTCAAAGTCGTTAGTGGAGCGTGTGTGGTTAACCGGCACACTAACATGGACTTGTGAGTAATGACAAAGGTCTAAACAATTGAGACTATGATTACATAATCCCTTTTCATAGTTCTGAAAGTGTTTAGGCACACATATGTGCTGCCTAAGGAAAGGTGTATGATTTTGATAGAGTTTTATCAAAAGCATCTCGTATCAGAAATGTGAGCTTTGGTAAGAAGGTCAATAAAGTATTGATTTCTAGAAGTCCAGCTGATTTCTGAGTATATGTCCAAGCTAGTGGGAGCATAAGTATTATGCTAATAATCATCATGCAAGTGGGAGCATGATAATTATGATAAGTGTTGCAAGTTAGCAATGTTAATTATAGAAAATAAAAAGGTTTCAATTGGGAAAAGATGTTTTGCTATAATTAAGGGAGAGAAAATTATACTTCACTTGAATTCTAAAAGCTTAGATTGAGGTTTTAATCATATTTAGTCAAGGATATATATATATATATATATATATATATATATATATATATATATATATATATCAATTTCATGTTGGAATGGCTCAACATAAGGAAATTCTATATATGGGTCCATTATTTGCGTTCTAAAATTCGATTATGATTACGACATCCCTCTTCATAATCTGAATTATGAGAACTTGGCAAACAGAAATAGAAATATTATAGCAAAAGACTGGTCTAGTATCATGTCTTTATGAATCGTGTCCCATATGCTTCAGATATAGGATCGATTGCATGTGCTATTATATTCATATGTTCTAAATTTTTCCAAATGCCCAGAGCATTAAGAAGGAAAAAGTACTAGAACTAGATATGACTAATTTGATTAAGAAATTGTTGAGAACAATCTAAGGTTTACCAAAGATTGGTTGCTCAGGGACAGTTGGAAGTATAGTGTTAATTTTGGAAGGACCATATTGACATATTCTGAAAAGAGGCAACTCTTGTTCATGAGTAATAGTAAAAAAGGGAATATGGAAATGTTGCCAAAGGTGGAAGCTATTCATTAAATCTGTGTAAGATTAGGAAACTTAATGCAAGAATAATGTTTAAAGCAATGAACTTTGAATATGAGACTTTGTTTCCATGCAATTGATCTCCATTGGAATACTCTGTAATGTCTGTTGACAAGTCTTTGTCACTTTGTGCATAATCATTACAAGAGGACCACTGCATATAAGTTTAGAATCTAACAGATTTAAGTAAATGCCAAGAATCTGGGATTCGTACATTTGCAGTATGGATTTGGGATTGTGAAATGAGAATCATTGGAAGTATGTTCAATCGATCTATTTCACAGAGTAAAGATCATAGACAAACTTAGTGTGCATACTTGATGTATTGCATAAATAATGTTTAGACAAACATAGTGTGCATACTTGGTGTATGGCATAACTAGTGTTTAGAAAACATAGTGTACATGCTCGGAGCATGGGACAACTATTGTTTTAATTCAAGTATAAAGTTGATAGTTTGAAACAGTATACAATGGATAATGTGAAATCAATATGGTGATAAATAAAAGGTGTTTTTATTTATATTCATAAGTTCTGAGACCATAGTTGATTCTATTATTCTTGTGTTTCACTTTTCATGTTTTGACTTCCAGAATAACTAAGTCGCTCTTCCTGAATGACTAAGTTATTCAAACCATCCACAGTCGGTCATATGTTGGAAGTAGATATGAATCAAGACTGTCATGGGTTGGATTGTAGAGGTCTAAGATGTTGGACAAAGTGGTGCTACAACACTCATGAGTGCTCATAAGTTCTGAGTATTGGATTCAACCCACGCTCACTGGTATCACTTCATGGAATTTTATCTCGAATGATCGTAAGACGGTAATATCATATAAGTCTTCAAACCTAGAGATATGACTTGTTACCTATGAATTGGTTATATATTGATCGTACGGAAACGCATTGGTAACTCGATGTTATAAAATGTGCCTTTGTGTATGATTCAACAAGTAGTAGAACAAGCATATGACTCGAAGTTTATCTGTTCCTTCTTGGATTAGAAGCGATATTTGGGCCCCTTGATGATTTTGTTTTGACCTATGTACCGGGCCCGGTTAGAACTAAGTTGATCTGTTCACTTAAGTTCTATGTCAAACAAATCGGAAATCGGGAAACAAACTGCTGGACAATAAGTAAGACATTGTTCCAAGTATTTGTCCGGATGATATCTAGAACAGAGGATTATATGATCACTTATCTTAAATGGAGTATCATTATCATCTCAGTTCCGCGAGACCTTGAAAAGAGCTACGATTGCTGATCGGTTCCTGAAGTCATACTTGCAGTTATAGTTATTAGACTTATCCAAGTGGGAGACTGTTGGATTAGGTGTCTAAGTTCATAACTATTTCTAGGTTGTACTTGACCCGACCCGGCATGGTCCGTTTGGGTTGCATGTCATCATGCATTTGGATAAACTAAAATGAGAGAAATAAAACTTATGGTTTATTAATATATTATAAGCTCTAATATATTAATAATATTATTTAATTAGTATTGATCAAGAATTAATCTAGTATTAATTAAGTGATCAAAAGATGACTAATTAAATATATGGGTTGATTATGTAAATCATCCATAACTTGTATAGTGGGCTAAAGGCTCCATGGATTATCAAGTTGGGCTAAGGTCCATAGGATGCTCCATGGACGATCCATGGGAGTTACAAACCCATGGGTCATGGAAATGAAGAGCCATGTTACATTAGGGTTTACATGGTGTAACCCTAATTGTAACACACTATATAAAGGATATGAAGCTCACCAAAATCGGCACTAGAAGCAAGATTGAGGGCAAGCCGATTTCTAAGTGTGACATTCTCTCTCAAAGTTTATTCCATGTGCATTTGGTGTTGTGTGAGACATTTAAGGCATCACACTTGGGGTGCTAGGCTCTCAAGGTTTTCAAGGAATAAAATCAACTACAAGGTATGTAATTCTAGCCATCTTTTATGTTAAAGTTCCCCATGTATGCTATATAGGATTATGAAGCTTGGAAAAAAAGTATTTTGCATGTACTTTAGACAAACATAGATCCAAGCTTTTCTAAGGTTGCATGTACACCTTAGGAGTGTTAGAATGCTCAAAACGCAACACCTTGCGTGTCACACTGTCACTTGGGGTGTCGTTTAGCTCATCAGAGGCCCTTGTCAGTTCTCTTCTATAGGAAGGCTTGTGTGTTAAAATGAGTGGCACTTTGCCTCTACTTTTGTTGCACCAGACACTTATCTCTTTCATTCCACGGTACTTTGGTTCATGTTCGACATCGACCAAGATCTGCTTCGAGTCCCTAATCACTCCTTGGCTGGCCATTGCTCGACCATCGATTGCGGGCCAGGGCGGTGCACTTGCCCGCGGGTAGGCGCTTCTTTACATCGCGATTTTCGCTCCATAATCTGGCTGAGCCATCCTCAGGTTAGCGCTTGTTTCTTTCTGTGGGGGAGGGGGATGTTATGAGCCGACTGAATACATCTCTTTATCTTTTTGTGAGCTCGTGGATCAGTGCTTGTGTTGTCGCAGACCTCCATCTTCTGGCAACATTTGCTTCGACACAATTGGGTTTCTTGCTTCCTTTCTCGTTGGGCATCACATCCATTTTCTGGCTTGGTTGCCACTACCGTTGCCGATCCGTCACTCGTGCTGAATTCGAGAATACCGTGAAGAGTAGACGGAGTCGCTTGTAGCTGGAAAAGCGCTGGCCGACCTAATAGAATATTGTGTTCAGCCGGGCGGTCAACAACCGAGAATTCGAGCACCCTTGTTATCTGTTGTGCCCTATCATGACTAATTAATGTAAATAGGAGCGTGACTATTCCTGTTGGCCGGATGTCGTGACCGGTGAACCCAACTAGGGGGCCCTGGCATGGTGGATGGAGGTGCTTTTTCCATTCAATTGGTAACCGCCGGAGGCAGTGTTCATAAATCACGTTGACCCTGCTTCCGGTATCGATGTACACTTGCTCAACACGGTTTTGGCTAATGAAGCCGGTGATGTGCAATGGGTCATTTGGATCCCAGTGCTCTGGCCTAGGGTTATTCATTGAAAATGCTTTGTTGAGGATGTTTAATGGTATACCTTCGCGCCTACGTGTTGGCTCTGGCGGTTGCTACATGGGAGGGGCCCTATGATGGTAAGTATCTCTTCCCTCCTTTCGTGGTTCTTTCCCCCATCCTTTTGATTTTTGGGCTGGTGCTTATCCTCATCAAAATTTTCCCTGAGGTCTTTTTCTATGTCAACTATGTTTGCCACTAGTTGTTTCTCGTTGATCTCCCGCTTCAATACCGTGCACTCATTGGTATCATGTGTTTTGCCTTTATGATACTCACAAAACTTGGTCTTGTCTTTTTTCTCCTTTGCTGGAGTCTTGTTGATTGCGTGGACATTGTTATGACCACTCCTGTTATCATCCTTGTTGAACGGTCTATATCTCCACCACATCTGCCTAGAGTGGCGATTGTGCCTCTGTTGGTTGCTATCTTGCCTCTCCTATTGGGCTGAGTTCGGCTGGGACACGGCTTCCTCCTGTTTGAGATATGCGTTAGCTACAGCTTTGAGATTGGCATGTTGGGTTTTGTATACTACAACATCCTATGGTGCACATACAACCCTAAATACATTGGATCTATGTTTTCACTAATTATACATGAAATGATGTTTCCAAGGAATTAAGCCTATAACTAGCATGCAATTGACATATAAGATACAAGATACTAGTTAGGGTAACATACCTTTTATGTAGCTTGAAGTCTTGATGTATTTGGCCTTAAGAGCTTAGCCCCAATAATGTGGCAGCCTCAAATGAAGTGACAACACATCATGAACAAAGGTGAAACTTGAGAGAGAATTCCATGCACCCAAAAACACCTCCATGAACTCCAAGTACAAGTCTAGGCGTTTTTTGCTATGAATGGACATATTTATATGTAGGATTCCAAGGGTCATGGGTATAACCCAAATTCATACCCATGGGTGTTATGATCCATGGTTCATGTGGCCCAACTCTTTATGTATCCATACATAAACATGGTCCAACATCGGTCATAAGCCCAACACATATAAATATAACTAATTACCATAATTAGTCCCCATAGATTTAATTAGTCTCCTTTGATCACTAAATTAATTCCAAATTAATTCTTGATCAATACTAATTAAAACATATGATTTCATATTAATATATTATAACTTATAATATATTAATAAATCATGTATAACCTTCTCTCAAGAGTCCATCCTAACAAATTATCCTGATGATATGCAACCCAAATGGACCATGCTACTCTCCGGTCGAGTACATACCAGTAATAGTGATGGGCTTAGACATCTAATCCAACAGTCTCCCACTTGGATAAATCTAAAACTATTATTGCAAGTATGACTCCAGAACCCGACTAGCAATCGTAGCTCTTAAAACCCGCTGTCGAACTCTGACCTAGTCAATGACGTGTCCATTAGATAAGGGATCATATATTCCTCCATTCTAGATATCATATGGACTGAGACATGGATTATAATTATTCTCTCTATCCATCTGTTGTTTCCCGATTTCCGATTTATGATGACCGACTAATTGAACAAATCAAATCAGTCCAGACCCAACCGAGCACTTACGTTTGTCATCACTAAATCATCGAGGGGCCCACAAATATCGCTTTTATCCACTTGGGGTAAAAGGAACGGATAAACTTTGAATCAAATGCTCGCTTGTACTCACTCATCAAATTACACACAACGATATGGCTTATAACATCCAAGTTACTGGTGCATTTACATATGTCAATGTGCAACCGACTCGCAACTACAACTCACACGTCTCCGTTTGAAGAATATAAGATATTATCGTCTCATGATCACTCGTGATAAAATCCATGAAGTGAATCAAATGAGTGTGGGTTTAATCTACTACTCGAATCTTATTCCAGGAGCACTCATGAATACTGCAGCTATGTCTAGGCCACCTAGACAAACTACAGACCCATTCATGACAGTCTTGCCTCAATACCTACTTCCAAAGTATGATCGACTGTGGACGGTTTGAATAACCTAGTTATTCGGGGAGTCAAAACATGCAAAGTGAAACACAAGAATAATACTAATCCTATATGGCCCCAAAACTTTTGAGAGTAAATAAAACACCTTTTATTTAATCACCATATTGATTACTCATTATTCATTGTATAATGTTTTGAATAATCAACTTAATACTTGAACTAAAACTATAGTCATGCCATGCTCCAAGCACAGACACTATGTTTATCTATGGTCTTTTCTTTGTGAAATAGATCGATTGATGACATTTCAATGATGCTCATTTCACAAATCCAAATCCTTATGATAAATGTAAGAATACCAAATTCTTACCATTTACCGAAATCTGTTAGATTCTAAACTTATATGCATTGATCCTCTTGTAATGACTATGCACAAAAGTTACAGAGACTTGGAAACATACATTACAAAGCATTCCAATGGAGAGCAATTCCATGGAAACGAAGTCTCATATTCAAAGTACATTCCTTTGAACATCCTTCTTGCATTAAGTTTTCTAATCTTACACAGATTTAAAGAATAACTTCCACTTATGGAAACATTTCCATATTCCCATTTTGACTATCACTTCTGAACAAGAGTTGCCTTTTTTCAAAATATGTCAATATGGTCCTTCCAAAATTAACACTATACTTCCAACTGTCCATGAGTAACCAATCTTTGGTAAGCCTCAAATTATCCTCGACAATTGCTTAATCATTTTAGTCATATACAGTTCTGGTCCTTTTTCCCTCTTAATGCCCTAGGCATATGGAAAATTCAGAACATATAGAAATATTATAGCATATGCAATCGATCCTATACCCGAAGCATATATGATACGGTTCATAACGTATCACATAAAGACATGATACTAGACCAGTCTTTTGCTATAATATTCTCATAATTCGAATTATGAAAAGGGATGTTGTAATCATAATCGGATTTTAGAACGCAAATAATGTAATCATGACCAAATTTGATTAAAGACTCACAATCTAAGCTTTTAGAATTGGAATGAAGTATAATTTCCTCTCCCTTAATTATAGCAAAACAACTTTCCAAACCCCGCAACTTTGCAAATTGACACTTTTGTTTTCTATAATTAACATTGCTAACTTGCAAAACCTAACATAATAATCATGCTCCCACTAACATGATAATTATTAGCATAACACTTATGCTCCCACTAGCTTTGACATGTATCCAGAAATCAGCTGGACTTCTAGAAAAAAATACTTATTGACTTTCTTACCAAAGTTCAGATTTCTCATACGAGATGCTTTGATAAGACTTTATCAAAATCATACACCTTTCCTTAGATAGCTCACATGTGTGTCTAAACAATTATGAAGAGGGATACCATAATCATAATGTTTAGACCTTTTGTCATTCTCACTAGTCCATGTTAGTGTGCCAGTTAACCGCACACGCTCCACTAACGACTTTGAGAATGCAAATATCACAATTGCTATCTACTTAAAATCTACTCAGTGAAAGTGTTTCCTCACCATCATTTTCATGAATCGGAGAGAAACCTTATGACCCTTAGATTTTTATGGTGTATGTGTTCTTATCCATGTTAATTTGTCATAAACATAATCACAAGACAAGGTTAGTGACAAATCCAAACTCATATGGACTGAACTTGTTCAATCTTAACTTCTTGCCACCTGGAAGCACAAGGGCCTACCATGTCTTCCAAGTTGTCATGCAAACAATTAAGAACTCATAGAACTCACATGCATAGTCAAATTTTAACTGGAATGGGCACAGAAACAAGAATATGTCAACACGATAGGTTATAAACCTCAAGTCGTATGGTAGTGATAAACAATAGATTATATTCTTGATTAGTTCTCGAGACCCTTTTCAAGGTCATTAAGACTCCCACTGACCTCTTGAAATATAAGATTCTCTTGTCAAGAACCATTCCTTGACAAAGCAAATATTCAAGAGTTAGTGCGGATTCTTATCAAGACAAACACTTCACACAATTGGCCTTAGTTGGTCTTTGTTTTATCCAAAACATGACAACTCACCAATTTCAAATGCACAAGAGTAGAAAACATTTTACTCTACATTTGATAAGTGTTTTTAACCATTTCAACAATTTATGATTCCTCTTCTTAGTCAAACAATTGCACTAAGATGTCCTTAGAGAATCAACTGTGATATGGTTTCATAATCACTAAGATAATCATAAAACAATATACTCAAGTACTCTCCCATCTTTTCAGATTGGAGAAACTTTTATCTTTCTGCCTAATTTGATTCCACTTATTCGTTCTGCCATACATTGAAACTTTTCCAATGTTTCAGAATTACACTTAAACTTGTAAGCATAACCATATTTACTAAACTTTAGTAAATCATGACGAATAATCTTATCGATCTTTGTGGTGGACCTGACCAGTGCACAATCAAGTGTATCTGATCCCCTAGTCCTTCACTTGGCTCACATATACATGTAAACAAGGAATTAGTCTTAATTTCCCAAAGATGAAAATTCTCATTCATCATACAATACAAGTTGCATGATTCCAAGTTTCTATCCAACTGAAATTTGGGTGATGAAAATCTTTCCTTATTTGGTAAATTATAACACTACCACAAACGAAAGAATCAAATCCATTTTCTAGTATTGCTATCAATGGAATCATATAAACAATAATTTTCACAAATCCCATTGTAAGGATACTTAAAATAAATAAAATCCAAAATTTTCCTTTTATTTTAAAATTGCGGAAAAACTTATCCTTACAATGAAAATACATATGAAAACTATGTTGTTATCTATTCCTAAGCAATCTATCATAACTCTTAAGCAGCAGCTGAAAATTCTGATCTTCGAATCATACGATCGAAATCCATCTTCGTGATCAGATTCAGCATACTCTTCTTCTAAGCTTCCTCTCCTTTTTCGATTTTACAAAACATCAAAATGCGACCTAATCACATCATGTAATAAGAATCTCCAAATAGGAACTTAATAGAGTTACATAGAGGACTTTACCTAAAGCATAGTCAAATTTATTGACTTTTACCATCCTAGTGAACTTTCAGGTAAATAAGGCACCTTCGTAACCAATGCCCCTTCTTTTGGAAACAGAAACATATGGACTCTTTAGTAATGGTACATGGGACTATCTTAGACTTAGCCTTTCTCTTTACCATTTGGTCAACCGGGTTGACTATGGCAGATCCCTTTCCGTTGGGAAGAGAAGACTTTTCTGGACTTCCAATGTTTCCATTGTCACTGTCCATGAAAGTTTGGGAAGTAGATCTTCCAATTAAATTTGCTTTACCAGTGCTCCAAATCATTTCTGATTCAGCAGCGACAAGCAATTTTGGTAAGATCGATAAGGGTTATGTTGTGATCTATCACATGGGAGTGACCGAAGAACCAAGTGAACAACCAGCTTCCCCGAGACTTTGACACCCAACTCTCCCAACTTGTCAATATGTGACTTCATCTCCAAGAAGTGAGTACATATAGACACTGCATGCCAATAGGGATTGAGTGACCTTTAACTATTCAAGAACTTGTGGGTTAGGGAGAACAATTGGAGGAGGTGTAGGAGGTGAAGTATGATTTCCAGTCCCATTAATGCACAACAAAGGGATTAATCTTTCACCTTGATCGCCATTTGGGATATCATCTTCATTAGGAAAGCTTTGTCCAAAAGGATAAGGAAGACCATAGTTGTCATAACTAGACATCTATGAGGGAGAAATTCAAGTTTAGCTGATTTAAGTCCTTAATATAACACCCAATATGAAATATTAAGGCTAGGAACCAACACAATATTTTATAACTTGGAAGAGGGATGTCGTAATCCAAGCTACAAAATATTTGAAGGTAGGTAAATGATGATTTACCAATTTCCACCATATAAAACGAAATTTTAACATTAGGTTTCAAATGAATTTGAAACTCCTAGATCTTTTGAGATTCATTGAATTATTCAATGACATGTTTCAATCTCGATTGTTCCCTTTAAGTTTGTGACTGGGATGCCGAGGATCGCAAACAAGGAGTGAATAACCATGCAAATCAACTTGGTACACTTAATGTTACAACCACCTAATCAATGTGCCGGTTAACCACACACGCTCAATTGATCTATGATTAACATCAAGCTACCATTTTCCACACATTGTTAGTTCCAAATTAGTGTGCCGGTTAACTACACACACTCCACTAAAGACTTAACAAGGTGCAAAGTGCAATTTCATGGGTTAGCACCAAATTCACATTTTCCTAAAGTAACTAAGATTGGGAATTTAATAAGTTTTAGTAACTTTATATTTATCATTATACTTTTAATGAAGGGAGAATTAATGTCCTGTCCTACCCGTTCGGCTAACGACCCTCCACCAGTCAAGGAAGTGGTGGGTGAGAGTGGACACCCATTAAACTGCCATTTTATAGGCAGTAACCTTATACCCCCCTTATAGACCGACTTCGTTAATGAGGCCTACTAACGGTAAGACTGACTTAGTCTTATATATATATATATATATATATATATATATATATATATATATATATATATATATATATATATATATATATATATATATATTAAACCTATAATATTATAATAGTATAAGAGTTGAATTTTAAACTATTAAAATTATAGGGGTTGGAATTAAAGTATACATGGGGGGGGGGGTAACTTTACAAATTCCAAAACTTGAGGGCAAGTTTTGAACAATTCAAAAAACTTTTGGTTTCCACAACCTATGAGTTTAAAGTAGTTTAATGGAAAAACTCTTCAAGTTCCATAGCTTGAGGACAAGTTATGGAAGACTTTAAAAACATTAATAATGAGACTCTTAATTTTCATAACTTATGGAAATTTTATGAGTTTTAAAATTCATAAATGAGACTTTTCATATAACTTGAGGACAAGTTACAAAAACACATATTATGAACAACTTTTAGATCAATTTGGATTGAAAGCCAATTATCACATAATTTCTGTATTAATCTAAACTAACTCATAAGAATAAGGTAATTCATATCATCAATCTTCAAGAAATTAGCATAAACATATAAACTAATACAAATTTTGAAATTATGACAATTATCTTTTAATTTGATGAGAATCACCATTACCATAACAACAAAATCAAATTTTATGAACAAAAACACTTTGTGGTAATGATTCTAATCCAAAACAGGCCAAAAAACTCGAATATATACTATCAGGGGCTCCAACTCGCCGAGTGCAATAACCAACTCGACGATTTGGATGAGTTTCCCATGGACTCATCGAGTCCCTCAACGGACTCGTCGAGTCCCCTATCCAGACAGCAAAAAATTCGATTTTTTCATCTTTTTTCAGCAAGTAGCATCAAGTATAATTTGAAAACAACCCATGGCTCTGATACCACTGTTGGGTTTCGTATACTACAACATCCTATGGTGCACATACAACCATAAATACCTTGGATCTATGTTTTCACTAATTATACATGCAATGATGTTTCCAAGGAATTAAGCCTATAACTAGCATGCAATTGACATATAACATACAAG
The DNA here is from genome assembly GCF_052849685.1 of Lactuca virosa. NCBI lineage: Eukaryota > Viridiplantae > Streptophyta > Magnoliopsida > Asterales > Asteraceae > Lactuca > Lactuca virosa. The sequence goes on along the minus strand of NC_136429.1, from coordinate 471,489,474 downwards.
ATACTAGTTAGGGTAACATACCTTTTATGTATCTTGAAGTCTTGATGTATTTGGCCTTAAGAGCTTAGCCCCAATAATGTGGTAGCCTCAAATGAAGTCGCAACACATCTTGAATAAAGGTGAAACTTGAGAGAGAATTCCATGCACCCAAAAACACCTCCATGAATTCCAAGTAGAAGTCTAGGAGTTTTTGGCTATGAGTGGACATATTTATATGTAGGATTCCAAGGGTCATGAGTATAACCCAAATCCATACCCATGGGTGTTATGATCTGTGGTTCATGTGGCCCAACTCTTAATGTATCCATACATAAACTTGGTCCAACATGGATCATAAGCCCAACACATATAAATATAACTAATTACCATAATTAGTCCCCATAGATTTAGTTAGTCTCCTTTGATCACTAAATTAATTCCAAATTAATTCTTGATCAATACTAATTAAAACATATGATTTCATATTAATATATTATAATTTATAATATATTAATAAATCATATATAACCTTCTCTCAAGAGTCCATCCTAACAAATTGTCCTGATGATATGCAACCCAAATGGACCATGCTACTCTCGGGTCGAGTACATACCAATAATAGTTATGGGCTTAGACATCTAATCCAACATGCCTCCTTTCGCTCTTTCCCTTCGATTTGTTTCAGGTATTTTTCCACACGGAACTTGAGTTCATCCCTGGATCTAGGGAATGTTCCTTGCATCTTCCTCGATAGGGGCCCAAGAAGTAGACCTTGGGCGAAGGCGCCTGTTATCAGGAAATCTTCATGTCCTAGAACATTCAAGGCAGCTAGCGCGAATCGATCATAATAGTCACGAATCGATTCTCCTTCTTTTTATTTACACGCCATCACAAAGTTGGTGTCCCCTTTTCGTTTCCTCAACTGCATGAAGTTGTTGAGGAAAAGATATTTCAGCTGCTCAAAACTCGAGATACTGCCTGGTCTTAGAGGCTTGAACCAGTTGCATGCATTTCCTGTTAAGGTGCAGGGGAAATAAGTACAGGTGAAGTGACGATCCATATTAAGAGATGTCATCGCCCACTCGTAGTTATCGATGTGGTCGTCTGGGTCTGTAGTACAGTCGTACTTTGGCATGTTCGGGATCATCGCAGTGTGCGAGATCTAGTATTGCAGCAGTTCATGGCTGAAATTGGAGCTTGCGCTTCGCATGGGGTTGTCCATGTACGAGTATGACGTACCACCATAGGCCATGTGTTGCTACATCTGATAGGAGCTCGCGTACATTTGGTTATGGACGGCCACCGGCGAGATGTACGGTTGATACTGCTGTAGGTTTGGCGGCAATCCAAATTGCTAGCTTCCGTATTGCCCCGCCAAGGGAGCCATATATGGATTTGCCCCTGTGTACTGCTGCGTGTATGGATTGAACGGTTGATTGGCTGCTGCGAAGGGGTTGAATTTAGATGCTACTGAGAACTGAACGCCGGATCCATAAGAACTGGATCCCTAGTTGGTTCAGGTCTGCGCCATTGTGACATGCGGCTGAGACAGTGTAGGGATTGAACCTGGGGTCATTTGTACAAGCGGGTTGAAGATCGGTGGTTGTTGTATGACTAGGGGCACTTGAGGCAAACCAGCCATGGTGGTGTGTGGGTAGACCATCGGGGGACATTGTGTCTACAGTTGAATAGTGTGAGGGATCCATGTGCCGGAAGTATGTGGGAAGGATTGTTGCTGCAAAACAGGGATCACTGTTTGTTGTGTTGTGATAATTTGTGGAGTTGTGGTTACGATCGCTACTTGCGGAGCTGAGTTAGCTGTTAGGCACGATAAGCTGGCTATATAAGTTGCCTCCGTTTCAGCTATAGAGTTGGATGGTGTCTGTGAAACTGGCGTATGGTTTGAAGCGTGTTCCTCCTGAACGGAAGTTTCCCCCATCGAATGGTTGCATTGGAGGCAATAGACTTCTCTCCGCTGCTCCTGACGCCACTGGGATTTCACCTGACATCGATTCTCTTTCGGTTTGCTTCGTCGATGTATCGTTCTAGAGATACGCCGGATGGCGCCAAATGTTGTGATATTTTGGAGATGGTTTGATTGAGGTCATTGATGGGTTCTGTGCAGGTTCCTTCTCCTAATATCACAGTGCAAAAGAGAATGATGATCGTTAGTCGACGTTCGGGAGGAATTCCCTGGACAAAGCTCCGACGATCAAGTTAAATTGAGATCTGAGAGAAGTAAGAGTAAACCACAGGAAAAAGAGTTCCTTCCCCTTCTTCGTGAGGAAGAAGGATCCTTTTATACCTATTTGAGAGGCGTGTGGCCCTCAACTGATTCAACTGAGCATTCCCTTGTGAGATGCGATGTGGCGGACCCATATTGGAAGATCCTCCATCATGTCTTTTTGCCTCATCCCCTCTTTGGCTAGAGGGGAATCTTTTGATATTATGATGACCGTGGCTATTGTCAAATGGACAAGTGGAACACTCTGATTGGTCCCACGTTTGTCGGGGTGTTATTCCTTGGAGAAGAGGTTAAGGCACGGTTCTGCACCTTAACAGTCATGCTAGTGATATTTGCGTTGGTGAAGGCCCGGTCTTGGCCTCAGACTGAGTCTAACCGGGCTCTGACCCGGCCAAGCTTGGCGTTAGTTTGACTTCTCCTTTTTTGACGTTCTCCCTGAGGGATACATTAACACTGACAGCCCATCATCCTTTTGTATGCTACAGCTACAAACCAATTAAGAATCATACTAATGAATTCGGACCAAGTGTTCGCATGCTATCTTACTCAGTCCATATACACCTCCTTATGACCATCTTTGATGAGCTACCACAATATACATCCCCAAAGGGAAGCACATAACCATCTATAGATCTACTGCATTCCTTTTTTCCTCACAACCTTACCCAAAGGGTGAAGTATCTATAGATCTAATGAAATGACGATCCCCAACCATTGTTATAAACATACTCATGAACGACCGAAAACAGATCCCATCTCTTGATTGAAACTGAACAGATTCCACCAATACGTAATTAGCTCAAAAGGACTTCAAAGGTGATCTAGAAATGCTGCCAAAACTTAGTTGGATCAACCCCACTACAAATCATGCCGACACAACGTACCCGAATTAGATTCTTCGTATATCAAGGTCACACCTAGAAAACTGAACATCGCTGCCCCAACATCCGAACTTCCAATAACCAACGACAACTATCAAACTTGCCTGCTATGAACCAAAGTTCCACACCACAACTGAGGGTAAAAATGCTCGGAAGCCAAAGAAAATATAAAACATACGAAATGAACGAAATTAACGAGGATCAAGAATGAATTGACACTTAATCCAATGAAGTACAACCGACACAGAACTGAATATACCCAATTCTGAAACTGGTTTACGGATTGACAACTGTCCAATATGGCCTATAAATAGCTATCCATACAACAACCCAAAAAATTCCCTCAACAATTGATATTCAACCTGAGCAACCAAAAATCTTGTTGACCTATTCCTTGACATTTCCAAAAGGAACCACTGGCTACATCGAGTACCTTGGGTAACAACTTATTGCCGTCAAGATGAATATTATATTACTAAACACATACATCCGATGGCAACTTGCTCTGCACCCCTATCTTGACCAAATACCATACCAAGTCTTGGATACCTAAACCGCAGATCCTTATGAACCATTCTTCCGATACCTGAACTGAACATACCAATGTTCCTCTAAGAAGAATGGCTAGTTCTCCCCCATTTAGGGTTCGAACTACCACCCACTGGTGTTGCAACTGAACCATATCTCAAACCGGCTCAACCAGGTACAAACCATCATTGACTCTTGGAATGTATAATACACACATGATGATCTTCCAGATAAGGACCAAGCAAACCCTGAGAGATTTGAATCTCAGATGAAGAACTCAGAAATTTCCAATCATAACCGCTTCTAGCATTAAGCACCCTGCACAGATGTAGAACCAATAATTATGACATTCCATTCATAACACCAATTTTACATCCCAAAACCAATGGATTACCACTTACCTCGACTATAATTCCCAACCATCAATCTGGTATCTGACCTGCCTTTATCCACAGAAAGCAGACCCTTGATGGCATATCAAGGCAACCAATCCACAAGAATCCTTACGTGCATTCCCACACTACCATACTGCTGATCACTAAACCTCTAGCTATAATCCTTGAGCCGATCATAATAATCGTTTCTTTATTGAGTCATGTGACTCAACTGGAACTACCATCGAGCAAGGCCCTTGAGACCTCAAATCAACTAACTCCTTAGGTTTGCACCATTCAAACCCAAATTGCCATGGCTACTAGGGCCCAGACAACCACCAGACCCATCCTCATCCAGAACAACCATAACCAAAAGATTGGCAGATATAGTAACGTTGTCACGAATCATGGTACAAACCATGCCATCCGCCCTCAACTAGCTCCTTAGAATCCTTGTGACTTCCATCGATTCGAGTATGAATTATGTGCTTCCAGTAGTATGGGCCCAATACTACCTTCCACACCTATCCATACTTTCCTCAAGAATCATGCCGAGTCCTCTAAGTCACCTACTCATAATAGTACTGCCAAAACCCGCTAAACAGCGTAGCAACCGCACTTTAGTACTTCATAGGCTCTCCTAGGATTCCCTACTTCCCTTGACATTAGCTGCTGAAGAACCCCTATTAATGTCAACTAACCACTTCACAAATACAATTACATGTAACAAAACTTAAATAATCTTTTGACTAAAGGAGTCAACCTTACAACGGTTAGACTCAGACAAGAGTTGCGCAATAGGACCAAACCCTTCACTCTAAGATTATCTAACATTCATATCATGTAATTTAACGTATTCATTGGATAGTCAGCGCACATAAGTAAGAGTCCTACAAAGCACGCTGCAAGCATCATTCAAGCAGTGGAGTCGACAGGCAATAAGACACAATAAAATCAGGCAGATCCTCATGCGGAATTCCCGTTTTCTAGGCCCAAGCATCTAAGATACACCCTCATGGTGACGTCATTCTATCAAGAGTGACTAATCATTCCCCACGCTGACCTGCTATGAACTACACCCACTCATGAAACTTCCACCAACCCTCCAACCTCTCGTGCATGCTAATCATACATAACGCTGGATCCCATAGACAGTCAAATACTTGACTCTATCCTAATTCCTTAATCAGACAAAAACAGGAAATAAATCTAAATAAAACATTATCATAGTATAGAATCTTTGTTATGTACAATGTCACACCCCCAAAGTGGATGGCGGAAACGTCCGAGGGTGGAACGAGAATTACAGATACTGTAATTCTCGTTCCACCCCCGGACGTTTCCGCTATCTGGTTTGGGGTGTGATATATTGGTATCAGAGCAATTTTCTATAGCGAACTAAGTATATTCTTCCATGTAAGAAATACAACTATAGATATGGGGACTAATACCTGACTAAAAATTCCAACTTACAATTATACTTTAGAATATAATAACAATATTATATAAAAGTATACATATACAACCAAAGGCAGTGTCAGAATAAAACCAACCAAGAACATCGAAGTTTAGGTTGGACACTATGAATAGACTTTGTATAACCTATTGACGAATCATGGGCAAACGTTGTGTGATCAACTACGCCTACCTATGGTTTGACAAACATGTAACTAAGTGTGGGAATAGTGGACAAAAATATAAAAACTCGAGTAAATCTACATAACAACACTTAATAATCCTACCAAGAGTCTGCACTAACAGATTAGTAGTATTAGTCACTATATTAGGAATCACATAGTGCACACACTTATACGCCCTTTCGTTATTGGACATGACTGGATTCCACCATGGAGACCCCTATTATCCCGCTATGGTACCTAATGGCTGGAGCGAGGAAGAACCAGAGGAGATTCACGAGGAAGACCTTGAGGAGGATCCAGAAGAGGATTCCGAGGAGGGGTCAGACGAGGAGATAGACATCAGGGGGATCATTGAGAAGCCTTATCCCATCAGGGGAAGAGATGAGCCCTTCCACCCCTCTTTACAGGATGCACCTCCACGCTGGGCGACACTGGTACACACATAGGCAAGAGAGGACGGTCTATGATCCATATTTGACACGCATCTATTGCACCATGCCTCGGGCCCTAACACCTCTGTAGACCGAGAACTACCCATTTTGGTACCACGAGTGTCCCGCCTGGGCACCCGAGTACAGGCCCTCAGCAATGAGGTAATAGAGATCGGAGGCGAGGCTCGAATCACGACGGTACGAGTTCGACGCTTCTACGAAGAGCAAAACTGCCATAGGGAGACCATACTATCTGTATAGGGTGAGTAGGTGGACACTACGACCCACGTACACTCCTTAGAGGAAAGGATGACCACCTTGGAGCAACAAGCCCTAGCAGTTGAGACTAGGGCAGCGGCCGTGGAGAAAAGGGCGAAAGAAGATAATCATGAGATGAGCAAGATGGTTGGACACCTTATATGCTATTTTGGCATCTGATAGATAGGTTAGCCTGTTGAGGTCATGCCACTCAGAAGAGTCCGTACGGGACCGACACCGGCACACCAACCAAAACCGACACCACCACCACCACCAACACCAACACCAACACGAACACCAACCCCAATACCGACACATATGGACATAGCCACAATCGAAGAAATGATTACACGAAGAGTAGCCACCGCAATAGCTAACTACCATACTGATAGACACGAGGGGTTAGGACACGTAAACAACAGTTCCCATAACGACAGCAGGGGAAATCCCCGAATTGGCTCCTACAAAGACTTTTCCAACTGCAAATCCAAAAATTTTTATGGTGATGGAGGAGTAATCGAACTAACATGATGGATTGAAAAGACTGAATCCGTATTCGAGATAAGCTCCTGCGCAAACAGTACAAGGTGAAGTTTGCTGAAAGCACCTTCTTAAATTCCGCCCTGTCATGGTGGAAGGGCCATGTAAAGACTATGGGCCTTACTACTATAAATGCCATGAGCTGGGAGGAATTAAAGGTCATGATCATGGAAGAATACTGCCCGAGAAGCGAGATGCAAGGCCTAGAACAAGAATTCTAGAATCCCACATTAAAAGATTCTGAGATAGTAGCTTATAGTAATTGCTTCAATGACCTGGCGGTCTTGTGCCCAGGAATGGTTACTCCTGAGTACAAGAAGATAGAAAGGTACATCTATGTCACACCCCCGGACCAGACGGCGGAAACGTCCGGAGGCGGGTGACTTCATTGTGCAGTATCATAACAATTGAATATAAATGAAACAGAGAAATCCAAACATCATACATTGAGATAACAAACTTACATTGTTTACATATTGTATTTGTCTTTCGAGTTACACAAAAGAGACATAAGCAGAAAAATTCCAAACTACAGCTAAATAGTCCTGCATCCACGTCCCTTGATACCTGCTTACTAGATCCCTGAGAATACAAGTCGTTTTGAAAAGCGTCAACTAAAAGTTGGTGAGTTCATAAGCATTTTTGTATAAATAGTTTTACACTTGTTTAGAATCGTTCTCATTGCACTTTCAGAAAATCCGATATTTTCTATGAAATCGTTTGAAGCCTTGCTTTGAAAATCATGGATACATGTGTGCATGTCATTACTTTTATTCATCCTTATAAGGAGTGATTTTGAAAAGTAGTGTAATTTGTAAAGGCGAGCTGTGTTCGAGAATAGTTCTTTTGTGTAGTAATAGTCAACCTTTTCCAGAAAATCCCCTATTTTCAAAAAGAGAATATAGTTGTAAATCTTGTTTTTCTTATCGAGTAAAACTGAGTGTGCGTTCTAGCTTATCGTTATCGAAATCGTATAAAATCGTTTACTCCAGAAAATCCTATATTTTCTGCTATAAATATTCGTAAGTTCGGTTTCCACTTGTGTAAACTTGCATATGTGTGTGTTAGTTTATCGTTTTCAAAATCGTTTACAAACGTTTTCCATAAAGTCCTACATTTTCTGATTTGTAAAATAGCAGTATTAAGACTCTATACTTGTTAGGTGAAAGAATCAACATGGCGATTGTGGACATTCTACGCAATGAAAAAGGACAGTCAACGCAACAAATGCGGACCATCATTACAATGTGTAGGACAGTCAACACAATGTGACAAAACTTATTTATGAGGTTTTCCTTGCATAAATTGCTAGATAACATAACATATTCTAGTGAGTCGTTATAACCATACTAATATGACAGAAGCCTGTTTTGGCGTTTCTCAGGCGCCCTCGTTTTGATAAAGACATTTGTCACCCTAGACTGGCCGGTCTAGCTATAGCGAACAAAGAAGGTGCGGGGTGTCAACCCCGTATAGATCTATACACAAATTCCCGCTCTCCCTCCAGGAGACTCTGGCTATAACTCCTTACAGGAGTTTAGACGTACACTAATATTTTTATATTTAGGTACTTTTGACATTTGTCTGACTAGAATATTAACAACGTTTTGAGCAATCGTTTGAGATCCATTATTCGTTAGGTAAAAAAATGAATTCCGTACTCATTGAATAGAAATATTGTTCTCGTTCCGTATCGTTTATTGTGCTTGTAAATTGGGTGCTCGTGTTCGTTCCGTTTCGTTTATTTAAAAATAAGCCATTTTGAATGTTTAACAAAATGACCCAACATTATCGGATTTGACAAAATGGACGTTCCTTTCTATAAATTGTCGGCTCAGGACCATATTAGTCAAGAGAAAAGTGTCAAGTTATAATTTGTGTAAATTTACGACTGCAGGTTATGACACACATTTTCTGTTTTATGACATATAGAACATTACTTATGTTCCTGAAGGTTTTACGACAACAGTTTATGACATGTAAATATTTTTGTCATGTAAACTATGTTTTCATATATTTTTCTTGATAAAAGTATTTATATTAAATAATTATAAATAATCACAAATAGTTTGTTAATCTGGTAAAAAGTCATGAGGATGACATAATTTTCCCAAGATAACCCTTGTATTTATGTTTGGGCAAAAGTGATCCAAAATATTATTATTTCCATAATTTAATCACTTTCAAAATATTTTGTTCCACAACTTGTTTAAGCAAATCTTGAAATAAATCCTTATAGTTGATATAACAATTTATGACTTATACTTGGTAACATAAAACTTTTTGTTTCTAAACATGATCTGTGGAAAAATAACCCAAACTCTTGAGACTTAACCAAAATCTCGAGTTTTTGGGCTAAGTGTAAGGAATTTCATACTTGAGCACATGTAAGATGACATGCATACACAATAAGCAAATAGATCATGATTTACACAAGAATTTGACTTGTATTCTCCCACAAAAACAATAAAAACTTAGAAAAAGTGGGGGTATGAAGCTCACCTTAGTTAGCTTGCTGGGTGATTTGAAGAGATGTGGAGAAGTTTCCAAGCTCCAAAACTTGGAAGGTTCTTTAACTTTGAGGATATTCTAAGAATAATTTTATGTGTAAATATAGTGAAATCTTAGGAATAATGTGGAGAATTATTATTCAAAGAGGATAAAATACTTACAAAAAAGAAATCTGGAATTTTCTTTGAAGGAGATGAGACTTGAAGCTTGAATAAGTGTAGAGCACCTTTAGGAGTTTTCTGGAAGTGAAGAATGAGAAGTGGAACTTGGGGAGGAAGGTTCACGTATCTAAATGGGAGGATAAGGGGGTGACTTGACATTTGCATGGAGGGCTGGTGGGTAAAGCTTATTTTCTATGGGTACTGTTTGTTTTACTGAGATTTGCATGGGAAATGACAGATTTACATCACATCATAAAGTCAAACCCATTTATTTTCTTAGAATCTCCTTAAAACCTTGGGTATTATTTTATATAAATATGTTAAAAATAATTAATTTTTGGCATAAAATGGGGGTTTAAGGGGTCTAAGATATGAAAAATATGAGTTTGGTGTGATTTCCGACGTCAAAATGCCTTAAAATGATGAAAAAGCCCGAAAATGAAAAAAATACGGAGTGTATCCATGCTCCTGCGAGGGTCCGAAGTGCTTAGGAAGGATTCCGGAGTCATGATCCAAGTTCCGGAGCAAGGAGGGAATTTCCGAAGCCATACAACAATTTCCGGAGTCAGCAGACGAATTCCGAAGCGCATCTTCTGATCCGGAGTCAGGAGGCGAAGTCCGGAGGTCTGGTCCGGATGTCCGAAGCCGGCTCCAAATTCCGAAACGGCGCGAGGCGAGGTCTTCCGGAGCGAGGTTCCGAAGCAAACCTTAACCTTCCGGAGCATGCGAGATCCGAAGCTAGGGAGGGGTTCCGGCCTAAGAGGGTTCCGGACCAAGAGGGTCCTTGTGGGTTTTCTCCTCCGGTTTTAGGCTGTTTTCGACTGAGGAAGGTACATAGAGAGATCTGGGAGAGATTTCACATACTTGGAGAGATTTGGGAGAGATTTCACATACTTGGTGGGATTTGGGAGAGATTCGATATACTTGGAGAGATTTGACATACTTGGAGAGATTTGGGAGAGATTTCACATACTTGGAGAGATTTGGGAGAGATTTGATATACTTGGAGGGATTTCATATACTTGGAGAGTTTTGGGAGAGATTCGATATACTTGGAGAGATTTGACATACTAGGAGAGATTTGGGAGAGATTTCACATACTTGGAGAGATTTGGGAGAGATTCGATATACTTGGAGGGATTTCATATACTTGGAGAGATTTGCATTCTAACTTTACATGGTCCATTAGGAACCATAAGGTACACTTTTAATGTGTTAGCACAAGTCTCACAATAGTTATTGCTTACATGAGGACATAATTTCCTAGCCAAAATGCTAGTTGTGACAATCTAGGGCCTAGTCCCACACATTCAACGGATAGTTATTTCTTCTCGGCCAATCACCTTTGATGGTGCAAAGCGCATCGCTCATCAATTGACTGGCCAAGGTATCCGCCAGGGAACCATGGGTCAGAAATCCGACCCTCCCAAAGGGAGAGATAACAAGAGGAAATTCTGGGATAAAAAGAAGGAAAGACCCCAACAGGGTCCCCAGAAGAAACAAGGCATAATAGCAATTGTCGCCGTTATCACACCTGCATCCACCAACCAAACGAAGAAATACTCTTGGAACCTCCCAAAATGTGACAAGTGTACCAATCACAATATCGGCGCTTGTAGGGAAATGTATTTCTCCAATTGCAGACAAAAGGGGCATACTACCAAGTTCTATAGGACCCCAACCCAATTGGCCAACCAAACTTCCAACTCAGGAGCAACCCGCTCTTGCTATGGATGTGGAGAGACAGGACACTTCAATAAGGACTGCCCAAATACAAAGAATCCAGGTGGAGAAGGAAAAGGCAGGGTGTTGACCATGGGAATAAGAGAAGCAATGCAGGAGCCCACCGCTATAACTGGTACGTCCCCTATCAATAAGTCCTATGCCTACGTACTTTTCGACAGTGGTGCCGAGAAAGGATTTGTTAGTCATATGTTGAAACAACTACTAAATCAAAACCCACAAACACTTAAGGAAATCTATACAGTAGAGATGGCGACCGGGCGTACCGAAAACACTAAGGAAATTTACCTAAACTGCACCCTAACACTAAACGACCACGCCTTCCAAATCAATCTCATGCCTATGACTATTGGGAGCTTCGACGTAATAGTCAGCATGGATTGGTTAACCACTCAACGAGCCGACATCATGTGACACGAGAAAGCCGTCCGAATCAACCTACCAAACAACATAACTCTCGTAGTGTACGGTGGCAAACAAAGCAAAGGCCTCCGAATCATCTCGTGCATCAAGGTGCAGAAGTACTTGCAGAAGAAGTATTATGTATTTCTAGCACACATAGTGGACCAGAAAAAACAGGTGAAGGAAATCACGAACATACCAGAAGTCGGTGATTTTCCTGCTGTGTTTCCAGAAGACTTCCCGTGGTTACCACTTGTACGATAAGTCGAGTTCAGAATCGACTTAATCCCAGAAGCAGCCCCCGTAGCAAAGTCTCTGTACAGACTGGCCCCGACGGAAATGAAAGAATTGTCTAGTCATCTACACAAATTATTAGATTAGGGATTCATTAGACCAAGCTTCTCACCCTGGGTAACGCCATTCTTATTCATGAAGAAGAAAGATGGATCCTTTAGAATGTGTATTGACTATCGAGAACTGAACAAGCTGACCGTCAAGAACCAATACCCGCTTCGCAGTATCGTTGATCTCTTCGATCAATTACAAGGATCCAACTACTTCTCAAAGTTCGATTTGAGATTTGGGTACCACCAACTTAGAGTTCAGGGAGAATATGTCCTGAAAATGTCGTTCAGAACACGATATGGTCACTGCGAGTTTGTAGTAATTCCATTTGGATTGACCAATGCTCCAGCAATATTCATGGACCTCATGAATCGCATATGCGGACTGTACCTAGAAAAATTCATGATCGTATTCATCGATGATGTATTGATATACTCATGAAGTGAGGATGAGCATAAGCAACACTTGCAATCAATACTAGAATTACTACGAAAAGAAAAACTTTACACAAAGTTCTCAAAATGCGAATTCTGGTTACGGAATGTAGACTTCCTAGGACATGTAGTCAGCAAAGAAGGAATACATGTGGACCCATCCAAGATAAAGGCAGTAGAGAATTGGAAGGCACCAAGGACGCTGACGGAGATACGCCAGTTCTTGGGTCTTGCGGGTTACTATCGGATATTCATCAGGAACTTCTCCAAGATAGCTAAACCCCTCACAACATTAACCCCGAAAGGAGTAAGTTTTGGCTAGAGAGACAAACAAGAGGATGCCTTTCAGACATTGAAGCAAGCTGTAACACCCAATTTTTCAAAACAATTTTTCATTTCAAAACATACTTTCCACCACATAAAAATCACAAAATCATAATAAATCTCTATATCATCACAAAACATGTCCTAAGATCTCATATAAATAAATCCTCTCTCGTGTGGACGAATCATGCCGGCGCCTTCCCGCGATCCTCACTAGTACCTGAAACACATCACACAAAAACTGTAAGCATAAAAGCTTAGTGAGTTCCCCAATATACCACATACAACACATACGCCACTCGAGGCTACAATACGACCCTCCGGTCCGATGTGTCTCAGCGGGACCCTCCAGTCCCGTAGCTCGTTGGACCCTCTGGTCCAGTCATAGCTCGTTGGACCCTTCGGTCCGGTCTGTATCGTTGGACCCTTCGGTCCGGTCTATATCGTTGGACCCTTCGGTCTGGTCTATATCGTTGGACCCTTCGGTTCGATCTATATCGTTGGACCCTCCGGTCCGGTCTATACAAAACATAGCATACATATAACACAATGCACATAATCTCATACATACACATAGCATACAAGACCCTCTGGTCTACACATAAATACCACTCTAGGTAATGTATAGTGAGAAGACTCACCTCGGATGTCTCGGATAATATCCCGCCCGTGTATATACTGATCTAGCCTCTGCCTATACACATAACATAATCATCTCAATCAATGACGACTCTCTAGGCTAGACTAGACTCTCACATGTCCTCTAAGAAGGCTAAAAGGCTATTTTACCCTTCAAACAGTCCACAAGTTCCATTGTTGACCAAACCCAAAAAGTCAACAAAAGTCAACGGTCAACCCTTGACCAGACTCGCCGAGTGCACAAATGTGACTCGGCGAGTTCAGTCGTGAACTCGAGTCCTCTATCCCCCTTGTGACTCACTGAGTCATTCCCCCAATTCGGCAAGTCACTCACTGTGTGATTCACGGGAAACCCTAACCCTACTCGCCGAGTCTGCCCTTGGACTCGGCGAGTTCATGTCATGCACAAACTCAATTGACCTCCTAAGGTCAGATCTGTTCCTTAGAACCATAGATCTAACCTTCCCAAGCGTGATAATCACGTAAAGCTTGGATCTTGACACTCATGTGACGCCTAGGAGGCTTTACTTGGTGATTTAGCCCCAAAAACAACAACCTGAGCTCATTGCCTCCATAACTCAACATAAAGCAAGCTGGAATAAGCTCTTTAGACCACTATGGGTCCAGATCCGAAGTCTCAAAGTGAATAGGGGCCATATTCTCACAACTCCTTCCAATAAAAGACATAAAAATTCTACATCTATGGATTCCTTCAACAAAACAGATAAAGGGGCGACATAATACCTCAAAGATGAAGTCTTTTGCTCGAAATCTCCAGATGCACAACCTCCTTGGTCCCCTCCAAGCTGGACTCACCTCCTTCTTGTAAGAATCAATCACAAAGATCAAGAAATGGCTCCTTTCCTCTCACAAACGCTCTAGCTCTTTTAGGGTTTCTCTCTGGGGTTTGGTAGCTGCAAGTGACAGCCCTAAGGGCCTTTAAATAGGTCCCAAACCCAAGAAATTAGGGTTTCATTAAACAGCGTGGACTCGCCGAGTCCACGTATGGACTCGCCGAGTCCACGTATGGACTCGCCGAGTCCAGTCATTAATCCAGTCCAACAATGCGCGGCTCTACTCGGCGAGTCTAAGCGCCTACTCGCCGAGTCCCTCTCCAAAACTCAAAAATAATTAGATAAATATAGTACCTAGAAATCCGGATGTTACACAAGCATTGTGTAGCGCACCAATCCTATCCCCTCCGGAAGGCACATATGACTTCTTCGTGTATTGAGACTCCTCGACAAGGGTTGGGATGCGAACTCATGCAAGGATGAAAAGGCATTGCTTATGCTTCTAGGCAAATCAAAACACACGAAGTCAACTACACTACCTAAGATCTTGAGCTTGGAGCCGAAGTCTTCGTCATGAAGATTTGGAGGCACTACCTGTACGCCACTAAGTGTATGGTATTTACCGATCACAAGAGCCTTCAACACATCCTCAACCAGAAAGAACTTAACATGAGGCAACAAAGATGGGTCGAATTGTTAAACGATTACGAATGCGATATTCATTACCACCTGGGCAAGGTAAGCGTCGTAGCAGATGCTTTGAGCCGGAAGGAATAATCTGGACGTCGAGTAAAATCATTAACAATGATCATTCACTCACATCTTTCCGCACAAATTAAGGATGCTCAACTCAAGGCTCTAAAGCCAGAAAACATCATGAATGAAGCGCTGTGGGGAATAGACAAGAACTTTGATCCCATAGAAGACGGAGTACAATGCTTCATGAATCAAATTTGGACGCCGAAGTTCGCCGATCTTAGGGATTTGATCATGAACGAGACACACAAGACAAAATAATCCATTCACCCTGCGGAAGACAAGATGTACCAGGACCTGAAAAGGTTGTATTGGTGGCCAAACATGAAAGTAGATATTGCCAATTATGTAAGAAAGTGCCTAACATGTGCTAACGTCAAAGGAGAATACCAGAAGCCCTCTAGGCTGTTACAACAACCAGAAATACTTGAGTGTAAGTGGGAGCGGATTACCATAGACTTCATAACAAAGTTTCCCAAGACTATGGGTGGACATGATACCATTTGGGTGATTGTAGACAGACTAACCAAATCCACACACTTCCTACCAATCAAAGAGACGGATAAGATGGAAAAGCTAACAAGAATGTATCTCAAAGACATCGTAATGCTTCATGGTGTGCCATTGTCCATAATCTCAGATTGTGATAGCTGGTTCACATCACGTTTTTGGCAATCATTGAAAATATCCTTAGGGACCCGACTCGATATGAGTATAGCCTCCCACCCACAAACAGATGGTCAGAGTGAACAAACCATTCAAACATTGGAAGATATGCTTCGTGCCTGTGTGATGGACTTTGGAAAAGCATGGGATGCTCACCTACCACTGATTGAGTTCTTTTATAACAATAGCTACCACGCAAACATCAAAGCTGCTCCGTTTGAGGCACTATATGGACGTAAGTGCAGATGGCTATTATGCTGGGTTGAAGTTGGAGACACCCAGCTGGCTAATGGTCAAGCGACCAATAGCACACTCACCAGCCCCGAGATCATATGGGAAACAACAGAGAAGATCATTCAGATACGAGAACGACTGAAAGCATCCCGAGATCGACAAAAGAGCTACGCAGGCAGGAGGCGCAAGCCTTTGGAGTTTCAGGTTGGCAAATGAGTACTATTAAAAGTATCGCCATGGAAACGGATGATACGTTTTGGCAAACGAGGTAAACTTAATCCACGATATATAGGACCTTTTGAAATCCTTGCATGGATAGGTCCTGTAGCCTACAAGCTCCGACTGCCACAAGAACTTAGCAATATACATCCGACCTTTCACGTGTCAAACCTCAAGAGATGCTTATCCAACGAAACCCTTGTCATTTTGTTAGACGAGATCAAGGTTAATGAAAGTCTGGCTTTGATCGAAGAACCGTTCGAAATCATGGATAGGGAGGTCAAACAAACGAAACAAAGTTGCATTCCAATAGTGAAGGTCTGCTGGAACGCTAAGCGGGGACCAGAGTACACTTGCAAGCGTGAGGATCAAATGAAACAGAAGTATCCCCAACTTTTCCCAAATCCCTAGGAACCCGATATCTAAGACTTATTTTCGGATGAAATACCTTTCAACGGGGGGATGATGTGACATCCGTCAAATTTCGGTCAACAAAAGTCAACAAGGGTCAACAAAAGTCAATTTTGCATAAATTAGGTCAAAAAGATGAAATGTAATTTTCATCACATTCCTAATGTATTGTTGAATATTATAATACTACATGCGATAGATTGAATCCATTATCAAATAAATGCTTTTCTTGCAATCAGTAAACTACGAAAATGTAGTAATTTGATAAAACACACAAATATTACCGGGAATTGGGTAATGTTCATAACACGAGGTTTACGTGTTCACAAATCCATGAACATGTTTTAAACATCATATGACCTAGTATTTAGTTGATACTCCGGTGGTTGTTCTGGAAAAAAGGTTATACATCAAGCAAACGAAAGTTATCACGATTTAACACTCATATTTTATACAACGAATTTGAGAAAAAAAACAATTTAATCATAAGGTGTTAATATTATTGTTAATAATATTAAATAACAATATTTTTATTAATCATTTAACCTTATAAATTTCTCAAATCCTACCGCATGTTATAAAAATGCTCAACTTTTATAAAAAAAGGCTAGATTTTTATAAAAACTATAGTAAGACAAATGATGTTCCCTTTTTCCCCACCATACCCTAACCTCCAACATAATCATGACCTCTTTATATTAAAGAAATCAATAAAACCATGCTTGAATATTCTAATATATAATACCCTACTTGATTAAAATAAGCTAGAAAGCTTACCCTAAAATAAATATTCACAACACCTTACCTCTTCCCTTCCCCATGCAAGCCACCCCATCCCTCTTCCCTCCCTTATAAATTTCGGCCTAAAGCCCCTTCTCCCACGCCCTCTCCATCTTCAAACTTTCACAAACTCTCTCTAAGTTCTTCCAAGAGTTCCAAGTTGTTTCCGAGTGTTTTTGCAAATCTTGTTGTAAGTTTTTCCTCCTAATTTTTCAGATTTACCACCTTCCATCATCATCTTTTGGTTATTTTTACTCATAATCTTGAATCAAAAACCCTAGGCAAGATATTGAAGTTCAAGGAGGTGTTGTCTTCCAAACCTTTATTCCTACCTCATCTTTCTCACCATTTCTTGCCATCTTCTAGGGAAAGCACAAAAGGTGAGTTCATACCCCCTTTTCTATTAGTTTTTACACATTTTACACTTTCGGGGGAGGGTACATGCCATGCAAACAAAATACATTTTGGACAATGACTTTACACAAAGGTCTTAGATCTAATATATGATGGATAAAACTTTTAACCTTTGGGTAATACTATTACATGCATGTTTATGTTCTATTTATGAAATATATACATATATTCATGTTTTTAAAGAAAACACATAAGTCTCATTCTTTCATATGCACAAACTTCAAATATTGGATCTATTGTATGATGGATAATATCTTTATCCATTGGATAATATTATAACACAATGGATAAACACAAACTAACATTTTTACCAAAAGTCTAGTTTTGAAAGATTAAAACTTTTTGTTTACACATTGGATAAAACCACTACCCATTGGATAATACCATTATCCATTGGGTAATACTATTACACACTAGATAATCAACATACATTTAGAACAACATTTTGAACATCGAAAAGCTTCGATTTCATTTACAACCTAGAACAACATACTTTCGACGGGTTATGTGAGTCATTTCTTCAACCATTACGCTATGTCTTGGACCTTATAATCGTTAAATCTTAAGTGAGCGGGAGAATGGTGTATAGATCTATATCGGATTGGGAACCCCCACCTATGGTTACTAGATACAACCACGATCGACGGGTCAAGGGTGACAATTATCTTAACATTTCACGACGTCCGAAGAAGCGTCGTGGCGGGCAACATTACAGTCGATAGGTCGATTATAGGGGCTCACCATAACATCGAATAATATCTTTATCCATTGGATAATATTATTACACAATGCATAATACCATTATCCATTGGGTAATACTATTACACACTGGGTAATCAACATACATTTATAACAACATTTTGAACATGGAAAAGCTTCGATTTCATTTACAACCTAGAACAACGTACTTTCGACAGGTTATGTGAGACATTTCTTCAATCATTACGCTAAGTCATGGACCTTATAATCATTAAATCTTAAGTGAGAAGTAGAATTGTGTATAGATCTATATCGGATTGGCAACCCCTACCTATGGTTACTAGCTACAACCATGATCGACATGTCAAGGGTGACAATTATCTTAACATTTCACGACGTCCGAAGAAGCGTCGTGGTGGGCAGCATTACAGTCGGTAGCTCGATTATAGGGGCTCACCATAACATCGAATAGTGAAATTCTAGTGCAAAACACATTCATAAGTATGGTTATTTACTTATACACTACTTTATAAGTATGGTTATTTACTTATGGTTATTTACTTATACACTACATTTACAACTATGGTTATTTACTTATACACAACATTTATAAGTATGGTTATTTACTTATACACCACATTTATAAGTATGGTTATTTACTTATACACTTGATTTTGGATACAAAAAATCACATGACAAGTCACACTTCTTTTTATAAGCTTAGAAGTTATGGGAACTTCTAATTTATAAATGTTTTTTTGGATACATACTACATACATACATTCTTCTTTTACGCTGAAGGAATACAAATAGACAACTTTTTACAAGACCGAGATACGATTTTTCATCTACGGAAAAATATCGGATTTTTCTACAACTAAACTCTTATGAACTCACCATCTTTATGTTGACTTTAAAACGACATGTAATCTCAGGAAACAAATAAGCTCGGATCAATGGAGCTACTTTTGAAGACATGACACCTAATATCATTACGTGAACTACTATATTTGATAACATGCAAATCTTGTAATGTATTTTGATATAAGTAACATTTGGGTCATTAAACTGATATAATCATATGATATTATGGTTTTTTATGTGCTTGTGTTTCAATGTATACAGGATACACATATAAACAGATCACAACAGCATAGCAACATCCTATATACCAGGATATATAACCAAGTGGGCTGTCCTTGATGCCTTCGACCCATAAGTATAGTGAGGAAAACTCACCTCAAACTGCTAAATAACTCCGATAAAAGCTCAGACTGCTGATCCAGGAAATCTCCACACTAGCACCATCAAATAATACCTAATTAACAATTGGTGCACAACCATAACTGAAATCCTAGTCCAATTGTCCAACTCCCAGGGTAAAAGACCATTTTACCCTTTCTTCACTTGGCCCAATGACCGATGCACAACCCAATGGCTCCAAAAGCCCAATATGGCTTAATTTCTAAATGACACCCAAAGTACACCTCATATACTCACCACCGAAGCTGAATGTAAAAGTCGACGATGCAGGAACCACACGTTACACTGAGCATACTCCTACGTACGCCCAACATACTCCTCAGAGGGCCAAAACCCTTAATAAGCTCTTAATGGTTAAGTTAAGAACGTCGAAACACAGATTTGACCCTTAAGGGGTATCTTAACACATAAAGTTGGAAAATTTACTCCTTTACACGAATTAGTGCGACCCAATCCTTGATTTTTATCCATCTATATCTATAATGTTATTACCAACTATAGCATGCTCCATCAAAACCCACATGATGACATTTTTATGACTTAATAACTTCAACAAAGACCAAATATGAGGCTCAAAGCTCCTGGAGTAGATTCTACTTACAAGAACCATAATCTTGGTACCAAAGCACATTTAATATTCCCATAACTAGATCTACAATAAAGAACCATAAAATTTGAAGCTTTATACATCTAGAAGATAAATCAAGATGCACAAAGTCTGGATCCAAAAGCTTCAAGCCATCTAACACTCCTTCAAGAGGCCCCTTCTTCTTCAATGAGCACCAAAATTCATGAAATCACACCAAGAACTCAAGAACCATTCAAATGAGGGATAAGGTTTCGTATGTAGGGTTTAATGAGATAGAGGCTGAAGGTAGGAAGGTTTGAAGTTGATTTATAGCCAATAAATAGGGTCCAAGACCCTAAATTATGGTTTGCACCTGATTGGAGTACGCCCAACGTACTACAAAGTCCCTCCATGATCAACCCTCCTAGTATGCCCGACGTACTCCCTGTACGCCCAACGTACTAGGCTAGGCCCTAAAATCATCAATTTTCCGAAGGCCATAAATTATTCGTTCTAAAACCGATTTCGACGATCCTTATATCCACGAAAAGGTAATGATAATCTCTACAATTCTATCAACTCTCCTTTTCCTTAAACTTCCCGAATTAAATCCAAAATTCATAAAAGGCCCAAACTGACGTTATACAGTTATACCCTTGGGCTCCAAAACGCAAATCGAACTCCGAGATCACCCAATCTACATTGTCTGCACCCAAAGAGGCCTAAATCTCTCTTCCCACAAGGCGCAAAGTCTTATGATAACTGATCCTCGGGTCACGACCCCGAATTAGGAAAAGATTAAAAAAAGGGTGTTACACTATTCCAGTCAAGTGGTTGTTACTTGCATCTTAAAAAAGGGTGTTACACTATTCCAGTGAGATTATCATGTTCGAGGCGGAATCTTAGAAGAACAAGCATCTTAAGAAGAAACAATTTGCCCAAATTATTCAACTGCCATTGGAAGGGTAGTTCGATACTCATACAACTGAATAGATACGCGAGATATTCAATGAGATGGGATATCAGCCTCTTATCACTCTTGTGAGTAGTTTCAAGTAGTCGAATCTTCCAGGAATTTGGAATTTCTTCTTTGGGATTACGCTTCGATGTTTGACTGGCCGGATTACTGGTATGGATAAGGCAAAGCTTCAGTTCTTTTCAGTCATGGCAGGACTATATTATGGTATGCAAGTTGATTATGCATCATTGCTTTGAGCTGAGTTTGCTGCATTTTCGCACTCAAAGATGAAAACTAAGATCTCAAATGCTCGGTTTTGGAGTCTTATTTTAAAAGAAATCTATAGTCAGGCAGGTATTCTTGTTCCCACACATGCTGAGGTTGCCCAATTTCATCATATGTTTATTCCCAAATCTACGATCGATGATCGCCTTATTTTTTCCTAGTGTTGGTCGGATTTCTAATTCCATGCTCAACTTGGTATCACCCATGAATTTGATATTGGTGACTTACAAAGCTTCTTTGAACATTACTTCTTATGGTGCAATTCCTAAGACTGTGACTTTTAAAGAAGGAACTTCTACAGACTTTCAAGTTTCCAAGAAGAAATCTAAGTCAAAGCCTAAAGTTGTTGAGAAAGACGATTCTGTGAAAACTGTTTCTGAAAAGTCTTCGAAAAGAATTTCGAAGTATGTTACGAAAGAAATTCTTGAGAAGTCTACAAGAGTAAGTTCTGATAAACCATAAGAGAAAGTTGCTGGTAATCAAAACGAGAAAGTTGTTGAGGTGGATTCTACTAAAGAGGAAAAGAAGAAGAGAAAAGTTATTGGTGTTTTGAAACGAATTTAAAAGATTCGAGCTTTGAGTGATGAAGAGCCATCTACTAAATCTCTCATATCATTAAAAACGGTTGAGACAGATTGAGATAGTGAAGAAATAGAAGATGATGCTGGTACATTTCACAATTCACCACGAAAGGATACCAATGTCGAATCGAATTTTGAGGAGATACGTAGTCCTGATGTCACTGGGAACACATCTGATGTGGATCCAAACATCGATTCTATTGAACCTATTATAAATTCAATCCCTTAGAAGACTATAGTCATACAACCTGAATTTAATATTTTCGAGTCCTTTATGGAGGAGGGTATAACTTCAAACATCATTAAGAACTTAACTAATATGGACTCAAATGTTAATATGGTTGAAGGGATTTCAACATCAACTTTTGATACTTCAGTCGTTCCGCTACCACCACCAACATCAGCTCTCGATACTTGTAGAGTTGGAGTTTAATTTGAAAGAAGACGATGTTCCTGATAATGCTATCATGTATGGTAAACAATTCAAGATTCTGAATTCTAAACTAAATTCCATCCTTAAATTCTTGTATGATAGTGTTGGGAAATCATATGTTAGTGGGGTGGAGGTTGATTTTTTGTTAAAGTCCCAAGAGTCGCGAACAAGAACTTTAATTAAAGATTTCGATAAGTGTACTGATGAACGATTGGCTACTCATTCTCGTACTTTAAATTATGAACTTACAAAATTACAAGATGTTACTATTTAGTGTCATGAGTTATTTGAGAAGTTGGTGACTATTTAAAGAAACTCTATCGAGTTGAAGATAAAGGAGTTCAGTGATTTATTCTTCAAAGAAGTTTAGAAGCTTGATACGTTTTGTGATGCTGTTATAGAAAAGGTTCAAGTTTTGATTGGTGCTACTAAATGATTGGTGGAGGATATCACTGCTTTTAAAAAAGATTGCACTGGTGAGATGAAGATAAAGAATGAACCAGATGAGAAGGTGTTCGATAGAATTGAGAAGTCTTTCACTGGATTTCAAGAGACACGATCGAAGTTTGATTTTACATCAACATGTTTTCTTTCCCAACAATCACTCTCTACAATGGTTTCTTCTATCGAATCATGATTTAAAACTGAATTGGCACCTATTTTGGATTTGATTCTTTGACTTCCAACCAATGCTCCATGTTTTGTGAATGTGTCGCAAAGGGGTTGGTTCATCGAAGGCTAGCGGTGAAGAAAAAGGAAAAGTTGTTGGGAAGAAAACGTCTACTCAAATTCCAACCTCAATACCAATGAAACCATTGGTGACAACATCGAAAACAACAACAACTGATCTGAATGTTAATGTTGACTTATCCAATTTACAACAGAAGAAATGGATACGTAATGGAGAAGGAGGTTCGAGTTCTGTTGTGATCAAAAATATTTCAACTGTTGATCCCCAAAACAAAGGAAACGGTGTTCGTGTCGAACCCCCAGTTGAAGAAATGAAAAGGTTACAAGAGCTCAAGGTAGAAAAACTGAGACACTTGAATAGTATTTTCAGGCAAAGGAAAGATGATCCACTTGGTCTCAACAAGGGTGATTGACATCCCAGGTTTTTAATAATCAACTGAAAACATTTCTTCGGAAAAAAATTTATGGGAAAAATTCCAAATTATAAAGAATACTCTGTTTTAAAATAAGCATAAAGGAAAGGTCTTTTAGGGCCATGAAAATGAGAATGTCACAGTGTTTCAATGTGAATACAATTCTTTGTGTGCTTAGAAGTTAGACGAGATCCTCTTCCTCATCTTGAGGAAGATCTGTCCCCAATAGCACCTTTATTTCCAGATTAGTTGGGTCTAAGGATATTTCTTTTATTCAATGTTAATTTTATTGAAGAACTTCTAGTGTTAACCAATTTAATTACTTGTTTTTTTCTCTAACAAAGGGATTTGTACCTGCATTCAACTCATTATTATACGAAATATCATTAGTGTTAAGGGCACGGGTTTATAGGTTAAGAGTTGTAGGGACTTCGTCTAAATGTGTTGGAATTTGGCATTCGGTGGCAAGAGTGACATTTGTGGCACTTACAACAGGAATTGGATCTTAATCGCGTGTGAGTGGAGACTGGCCTATTTTGAGGTTGAGGTTTCTTGGTGCCAAAGGAGTGATATTGGGAGCGGCAGATTCGTAACTCCTGGTATGAGAGTTTGCGTCTAGTGGTCTAGATCGAGGAGGCATTCTGGAGAGTTGCATAAGCATAGAAATTGAGGATGTGACAAGAATAGTCAACATGGATTCGGGTGATTATTCAAGGGAT
This sequence comes from Lactuca virosa, assembly GCF_052849685.1. NCBI lineage: Eukaryota > Viridiplantae > Streptophyta > Magnoliopsida > Asterales > Asteraceae > Lactuca > Lactuca virosa. The sequence goes on along the minus strand of NC_136429.1, from coordinate 471,465,156 downwards.
TGGAATTCGATCAAAATATAACACAATGGCCCCACGGTGGGCACCAAATTGTTTTGGTTAAAAATATGCAGGGCAAGTATAAACCAATTTGGAAGGGGTTGTTGTATTGTATTCTAAATTATATTCAAGATTTCGAGGGGATAGACGCACGAGTTACGAGGAAAACCCTTGATCCCTGATGAGATCGCCGGTAAAAAACCTCGGGAGACAGAAAATATATGGGCTACCTTTGATGCTTTTATTAAATTAATAAGTAAGTATAAGTGGTAGATAATCGTTACTATAGAGAATAAGTAAAGTATAGTGCACTCGTGTATGTTTTTAGACATCTAGCTGCCTATTGTACATAAGATAGCAACGACTATAAATTGGATCCCTAAAATCTCGGCATGATCTCCTTATCCGTGATTCTAGTTGATCAAGTCTTCTCCATCCCGGAAATCTTGAAGACTAAGTCTTTTATTCTCGTTTTTCATAGTAATTACAAATTTATCGGGTCTTCTATGACACATTCAAGACATGGATCAAATAAGCAAACAAGTAAAGAGAAAACATGAGGCTTAGTGTTCTCCGAAATCTTGATCAAGATTTTAGCCAAGATCTTGGCTAACATGCTACTCCAAATCCTACATAAGATTCCAGTCATAATTCTTATCCATAACACTCTCCAAATCAGAAAAGGTCTGAACTTTCATCAAAAAAATCCTGAACCAGAAGAGTGCAAGAAATCTGGAAGATGCAAAGAAAAATTAGTTGTTGATAAGGGTGATATGAAAGAGCATTGTACAATAAAAGTAAAAGATAATGATTTTACCACAAAAGATGATGTCGTTAAAGGAATAATAAAGGTAAAACAAACAGTGAAATATAAGGATTACAATAAGGTTGAATAGGGAAAAGTTCGAAGAAAAAGGAGAAAAAAAGCATATAAGAAGAAAGTGGTTAATTACAAAAGAAAGAAACTCCAACGGAAGACAAACAAGGTGATACCCCTCCAAATCACTAAAAAAATAAAGTGAGGGGTGATGTCTGTCTCATGACTCCAAAAAAAGTGCTTTGTAGGAGACAACCCGATCTTTGGTTTGCATTTTTAATTTTTTGTTTTAGTTTTAGTTTTAGTTTTATTTTTAATTTTTATTATAATTTTCCTCTTTATCATATATTGCTTTGATATATTTCAGATAGAAGGGGATATGGTTAGAAAAGGTTAGATCATGAAAACATTCAAAGGTTTGAAGCTCGCAATGCTAACTTATTCACCGCGGCACAACCATGCTTCGGATTCATCCACACTATGCCGTTTCAGGAAATTGTATGCCAATTTTAATACTATAAGTGTTTGTTTTCAGCAATGATGTTTAGTTTTCCAAAAAATTTAAGCCAAGAAGTCGTTCAAGCATTGTATCAACAATCAACCCATGACAATCATTTAATCTTAACTAGATACCAAAGGGGAGTTCGTTCTTGTTTCTCTCTTTTAATTTGTGTTTAAATAATTATTTATACAATGAACGCATTTTATAACTTAAGTGTAAGGTATGAGGATTGAAATTAGGATTTTGCAATGTAGATTGAAAATTTGGGTTAAATTAAAAAAATTCCTAAGTTTCCAAGCATTAATTTGTTTATTTTCTGAAAGTACAAAAGAGTCGGTTATGAAAAAGAAAACAATATTAAGAAAAGTTTTGAAAAAAAAGTAGAGTTTAAAAAAGTTGTTAAAATAAGTAAATACGGCAAAATTTTCTATAGTTAATAAAAAGACAAGTGGGGTTCAATAAGAGTTTTCAAAGTATGAAAATCTCTGAAAAGAAGTCAAAGTGTTAAAGAAAAAAAATGCAAAAGTTTGTCATAACTTACCTATATAAATAAAGTTTTTTTTTTCTTAGATTTTTTTCTTTTCAAATTGAGTCTTGGAAACTCTAAGACTTAAAATTAATATAAGTTTTATTGAGGACAAGCAAATAATAAGTGTATGGTATTTTAAATATTTCCTAAATTAGTCATATATTTTGGGTAGTTATCTTAATATTTGGAGCTTAAATGATATAATTTAAGATAAAAGGTACTTAAAATGCCTTCAATTGAATAAATATATGAAATTTCGTTGTTTGGAGAAAAAGGAATAAACTAGAGCCGAAAAGAGCTGAAAAAAGAAAATCTATCAGAAATTAGGAGAGAGGCACCGCACCTTGCCCAAGTTCAAGAAAAGACCAGGACATCGAAAATATCGCGACCGACTTGAAATAAGATTAGGTTTAGCGTTGCGAATTCTTACCCTGAGCGCCGCTATGTATGAGAGTCTATAAATATCCAATTTTACAATCCCAATTCATTGTGTGGATAAGGGGAAAACTTTGGTATGATAAATATTCGTCCAAGAATCATTTTTGGTCGATTTGAAGGCTGGAGCACATGATATGAGCATCGTTTTAAAGATAGAAGCCTGGAAACGTTAATTTATCATTTGCTTTGTCTTAGAAATCATATTTAGCTTTAAGTCAATGAGTTCTTTTTTTTTTATGTTTTTATGTTTTTTTGTTTTCAGTAGAGATTATGGACTAAAACCCTTTTACTTCAGCATAGATGTAGATGACTCCTAGATACTATGGTTTGATTTGATAGATAAAGTTGTAAAGTTTGATTATTTATGTATGATTGATCGATTTACTTATGTAATAAAGTTTCAATTTTAATTATCTAAATCTGAGTTTATTGTAGTTTAGTGGACTAATCTATCTATATGAACTTGTATCTTAATAGTTTTTCACCATAAACTGTTAGGACTAGTGATTGACCATATCGTAGGATTAGATAATATAATTGTTAACTTGAATATATAAGAATGTATTAGATATAATGCTAGGCTAGATTAATTGTCATGAATATTGATCAGAAATCGTTAGATCAACTCATTCATAATTCAAGTATTTAATTGATTATTAGGTTAGCTAATGGCATAATCGGTAATCAACTAGATAAATCTATTTTCACTCTAATAAACAAACCATAGGAAAATAGGAGGATTCAAAATCTAAGTGGAAGCACTTTAAATCAGTTGTCCGAATCAAGTTCTTTTTGTTTTTTTGCTTTTAGTTTGGTTATAAAATCAAGTTTATTATAATTTAAACGAAACACCTCTTTTAGTTAATTTTTTAGAATAATTAATTGCTCTTATATCTAAGTTAAATCATACTTATTCTCCAAGAGTTATATACCCTTACTTATCAAACTATACCACTACACGATCCGGTCCACTGCCCATTAGTGTGTTACTGTGTGGTTAGGTTAATTAAGGATTTATAAATTTAAAACTCAAAAAACAACTTGTTGTTGTAATGGATTCTAAAATGTCCTAATACAAACAAACAAATTTAATCATTGAACGTCTCTTTTTGAAAACTATCTACGCTCAGATTAATTGTCGGGAAGGTGCAATTTAAATGATATATGGAGACCATAAAGTAAGATTTCTTTTGTTTGGGCCTAGTAATAATCCTCTAAACATTGGTGACCGGTTTATAATTAACACTTTTGATGATTATGTCTATGAGCATACCATAAATATTTTCTCTAACACCACCCACGATTTAGAGAAACTTTTACCTTGTCACAGGTCAATGGAATTAGATGAGATGGGGTGTCAACAAGTGCAGAAAAAATTATGGACCATGAAACATGATGTCGTGCTTACCCACAAATCAAATATGAAGGTGTTTCATGATACCAAACATCGACTCAAGAAGTCCGCTAATTAAAATTATGCTTGGCAGTTCAAATTAAGGTTTAAGCGTCATCGTGTTAAGATTAAAGGCAAAATGGTTTATTTACACAAGTTCAAAAAAGGCATGCCACATGATCCGATTCCTCAAAGTAAGCGGAACGACCTCGTGGTTGACTTTCAAGGAAGTGAACTAACATATGATCCTCCATAAACATCACTCCAGGTTACCCGTCTGGCCAAAGACATTAAACTTAGCGCTATTACGGGAGGTAACCCATGAACTTTGTTTTGGATAATTAATTGCTCTTATATCTAAGTTAAATCATACTTTTTTTCCAAGGGTTCGATACCCTTACTTATCAAACTATACTACTACACGATCGGGTCCACTTCCTGTTAGTGTGTAACTGTGTCGTAAGGTTAAATAAGGAATTATAAATTTAAAACTCAAAGCACAGCTTCTTGTTTTAATGGATTCTAAAATTTCCTAATACAAACAAATAAATTTAATCATTGAACGTCTCTTTTTTAAAACTATATATTCTCAGATTAATTGTCGGGAAGGTGCAGTTTATATTATATTTGGAGACCATAAATTAAGATTTCTTTTGTTTGGACCTACTAATGATCCTCTAACCATTGGTGACCTATTTTTAATTAACACTTTTGATGATTATGTCTATGGGCATACCATAAATATTTTCTCTGACACCACGTATGATTTAGAGAAACTTTTACCTTGTCACAGGTCAATGGAATTGGATGAGATCAGGTGTCAACAAGTGGAGAAAAAATTATGGACCATGAAACATGATGTCGTGCTTACCCACAAATCAAATATGAAGGTGTTTCAGGATACCAAACATCGAGTCAAGAAGTCCGTTAATTAAAATATGTTTGGCTGTTCAAATCAAGGTTTAAGCGTCATCGTGTTAAGATTAAAGGCAAAATGGTTTATTTACACAAGTTCAAAAAAGGCAAGCCACATGATCCGATTCCTCAAATTAAGGGGAACGACCTCATGGTTGGCTTTCAAGGAAGTAAACTAACATATGATCCTCCATAAACATCACTCCATGTTACCCGTCTGGCCAAAGATGTTAAACTTAGCGGTATTACGGGATGTAACCCATGAACTTTGTGGGTGTGTTCACTAGAAACCCTCACGAGACTTCACTCGTCCACTAGGCATAAACTAGTATTTTAAAAGACTTGTTGCGCCTGTGAAGTGCAATCCAGGTCTCCGATAAAATTGAGGGGAAGTTAGTGTAGTTTATTTGATTTGTGTACTTGTACTTGTTTTTATTTTTTATTTTATTAATTTTTTTATGGATGCATCGAGGGTAATACAAGACTTTTAGTTGAGGAGGGGTGTACACAAGAAGAGAAAGGAAGAATGACCAAAAAATTACAAATTTTGAAAAACAAAATCATTATTCTTCAGTGCTTTTTTGGAAATTGAAACATTATGCAACTGCCTCTAATTATTGAAGCTTTTCGGGAATCAAAACCTCCTCTATTGTGTGTACCGTCAGGTGTTTCGTCCTCCTCATTTGTATTTTTTTAATTATGATGAATTTTATTTGGATAATCAATTTAGGATAAATATATGCTAAATTAAACTCTCTTTTTATTGTTTGATTCTCTCTGAGTGGGTCAACACGATATCTGTGATGAAATTTTAGAATTATTTTCAGTTTAGATATAACTTAAAATTTATGTGTCCATGTTTGAAATTTAAACATAATATTAGTTTTTCAAAATATAGGAAGTAGTGTTGATGTTTTTGGGTTGGTAAGCCGGTTTGGGAAAAAAACTAGAATTAAAAATAATTGTTATGTGAAACACTCAAATGTTTGAAAAATGATGGTTTTTGGCTCAGGCCTACGATTTTTCAATTGACGACCCGACCGAACAACATGGATAACCATGCTCTTAGTATCTAGTCTTTCTTATTCCTACACCCTTAGGGTTAGGATAGAACAACTATGTTTTCACACAACCAATCACTATCAGAAGACATCGAAAGCTTCCAAGTATCAAGATTCAAACTTATGCCATTTTCACAAATCTATTCAACTCTAATGCATACTCACTCAATCATTACCATACCAAAAGTCATCAATGAACTCGAAGATTGCAAACTTATGAGAAATATGAACAAATGTTCAATTAGAAGACACTATGTGAAACAATATATAACCCCTCGATAGCGGGAGTGTATGGGTTGGTCCATTAAGTGTTACTGACCGCAGTAACTTTGTTAGTAAACCTTGGAAAAAACCTTTAGCAGTGAGTCCAATTGATTACTCAGAAGGTTGATTGTTGGAAAGGATTGAGAAAGTAGATGGTTTCAAATAATAAAGTAAAATAAGCAAAACAGGTTTTATGTGTTCGAAAGTTTTGGATGAGCAATGAAATACACAAAGTAAATACATCTTACTATTTCGCGAATCAATGATTTTATTTTTATGATTATGATTAAACAATTGAAATTTGGGCTATTCTAGAGTTGGAATCATTAAGTCTAATCTAATGATATCGGACCAATTTCAGGACGAGTTTCGATTAAAGTTGGGGAGGTTTGATCGGTTCATTTTGGGAACATAATAAAATGTATTAAATGGTTTGATTTTGTGTGATTTTCCCAAGAATATGTCTACTTGGATTTTGGTTTGAACGATGTTTGTTGGAATGGAACTAGCGAAAATTAATGCAAAATCCATGAAAAGTAAAGCAACATACTATGTAGGAAGTGTAAAAAAAGAATCGATCATAGAAGCATACGAAGGGAAGAATGACAAAATAATCTCTCATCAACATCCCATGACTATGAACCATGCATCAGATGCCCTTTTGTATTAGGGAATTTTAGAAGAACGAGATTTTAGCGTCCAACATAGCGTCCTACAAAGAATCCTAGCGTCCCACATCATCCTCCTAAGACTCTATGACAATAATCTGTTTTGTGTCTCAGGATGCTAAAACGTTTTTGTGTGTCAAGCGTCTCCTATAAACTGGGGACGAACCTTAGTTGTTAAAATACTTCTCCATGATGATTTTTCTTTGTTTTGGAGGCTTCCAAACATATTCAAGGCTTCTCCAAACACATTTGTGATCACTACATTCCAAATCGAAGGCGATAAATCATTAAATTCATTATCAATCGAATTTTATGGATCATTTAATCAATAGATCTTCATCAATTCCATAAAGCTCCAAATTTGGTTACTTCTTCCCCAAGGTTTCATCATTCCATAGTTGATTGATCATTAGTGTAAGAATCTGGAATTTAGAGAAAGTTGACTTTTAGTCAAATATTGACCTAAAGGGTTAAATGGTCAATTATGAGAAAAATATGAGATTATGAAGTTGTGACTTCATGAAAATGATCAATAAGAGGTTAAGTCACTTATAATATATTAGATGAGTAATTTCAAGAGAAATAATACATGAGACGATGTATTTTTGGTTAAAATGATAAAATGGGAATTTTATGCTTTCTGCGACAACTTTGTGATTTAATAGATTACGACCCGTATTAAGTCATTTAGATATGACTTAACAGAATTATAGAGTATCTTCCCACCTTTGCATAGACATAAAGATCATAGAAAACGGGTAAGAAACGATGAAGATATGAAGGTTAGAAATTAGGACAAAATTGTCCTAAAGCTATAATTGAATCAGCCTAAGGGGTTGCTGTCAATCCAGACTGGCGGCACTATGGGTAGTTTAACATAGCGTGACACGAGTTCTTTGTAAGAAAGAAGAGGAACATACTTAATCTCGCGACGTGGTATGTGGGTGCCACGACACGGTGGCCAAAGTAGGATGGTAATGGAGATGAGTACCACGACGAGATAAGTAGAGTGTCATGGCGTGGAAAGCATATGTGCATCTAGTGACTGAGGTCGAATAGTCACCACAGCACGGTGCATATGCAAGAACATGGTTACGCATCTCAACAAAGGCTGATAAGCCCTTTATTCTCATCATTTTACACCCCCAATCCTATAGGGTCAGAACTCTGACGATTTTAAGGAAGGAAGTCGACTAAGTGGTGATCAGGTGTGTTAATGGATTGGATTGAAGGTGTAATGCTCAAGTGTTAATAGTTTTAACCATTTTCAATATTTTAGGGCTTTAATGGTGTTTTGATGATTTGAGCTAATAGAGTTAGTTTATGTTAAGAAAGATTATTAGTAGAGTTAATGAATGTGTTTAGATGCCTCAGATAAACTTGATATCTGACCTCATGAGTGGGATCAATCCAATGAGAGTTAGGGTTTGAAACTCTAACTAGTAATTATGTGTTGTTGGTGCATTAGATGTTAGATTATAATGAATTGAGTAGTACGGGATGCATAATTCATTAACTGGAATTGATTAAGAGATAAAGAATGAACAATTAGAAAGTTGATCATTTAAGTGGCCATTTTGACCTTAAGAGTCATTAAGCTTTTAATAGGCTAAGACAAGTATTAAGATGCATGTATGTATGTATGAATAGGCCTAAGAGAAAAGAAGATGGATCCAAAATGCATCAATGGCAGAGTAGAGGAAAATGGGACTGTCGGTCTTCTCTAACTAATAAGGTGAGTTATTACTGTCGATCTCTCTTTTTAGATTATGTTTATGTTCATATATATATATATATATATATATATATATATATATATATATATATATATATGTGTGTGTGTGTGTGTGTGTGTGTGTATGTGTATGTATGTTGACTCTTGGGGAACTAAGTGAATGTCCCCAAGTAATGAGATGACGATACATTAAGAATATATGTGTAAGAACATGTATCAGAGCATGTACGTGTGTGTGTTATTACTGTCGATCTCTCTTTTTAGATTATGTTTATGTTTATATATATATATATATATATATATATATATATATATATATATATATATATATATATATATATATATATGTGTGTGTGTGTGTGTGTGTGTGTATGGTCACTCTTGGGGAACTAAGTGAATGTCCCCAAGTAATGAGATGACGATACATTAAGAATATATGTGTAAGAACATGTATCAGAGCATGTACGAATATTAAGAGAATGTATGACGTACACACAAGATACATGTAGCAGAGCATGTACGTATACCTAGAGTATGTAAGTTTAGATGAGAATGGTATTTGCTAAATACTTAACAGATAGAAGAAAGAGTTAGAAGATGATTATATGCAATATAATCATAAGATTAAGTATGTATGTGTAGACATAATGATATTGTCTAGAATACCTCTATGTTACTAGACATCGGTAAATATTTAGTACGTAATAATTTAAGCACTAGAAGAGAAAGATTACAAGATCTCTTGATAAGATAAAGAGTTAGATTGTCCTTGGGACAAGTGTTATGTGATGAGTCACATAAAAAAGATAGAGATGTAGAGATAAATCGTTCTTTCGAGGACAAGAGATAGAAGGTTCCTTCGGGGACAAGAGTATGGTTCCTACGGGAACAGGAGTATGGTTCCTATGGGAAGAAGAGTATGGTTCCTAAGTGAACAATAGTATGATTCATATGGGTACAAGAGTATGGTTCCTACAGGAGCAAGAGTATGATTCCTACTGGAACAAGAGTATGATTCCTTCAGGAATAAGAGTATGGTTCTTAAGGGAACAAGAGTATGATTCCTTCGAGAATAAGTGTATGGTTCCTATAGGAAGAAGAGTATGATTCCTTAGAGCATAAGAGTATGTTTCCTACGAGCACAAGAGTATGATTCCTTCAGGAATAAGAGTATGCTTTCTACGCAAACAAAAGTATGGTTCCATCGAGACAAAGAGCATGGTTCCTACATGAAGGAGAGTATGGTTCCTTCGGGATGAAGAGTATGATTCCTTTTCGAATAAGAGTATGCTACCTTAAGGAATGATATTATATCCTTACAGGGAAAGAGATGATAATCCCTTTTTGGGATGTATATAGATGATTCGTACAAAAATCCTTATTGTGTATAGTTAAAGAAGATAGAGAAAGGTTCCTTGAAAGGAACACGATAAGAGAGTTCTTTTGAGAAATTAGATGTAATCCACGAGAGATTAAGAGTATGGAAGCCATGAGGGATTCAAGAGTAAGAAGAAAGATTAAGGATCCACGAGGGATCATAAAAGAGAGAAGCAAAACCATATGAGAATCACCGCTAATGGAGTGGGGTGTTGTTTCCCTTAGAAGATAAAGAAGGTTATCGTATGAGATGTGATTATCACGTCTACATGAGAATAGAGTGTTGAGGCACTAGAGAAAGAGAATAAAATAGAAAGAATACAGAAGATAAAGGCAGAGAACATTGTAAGAGTTAGACCAAAGAAGAGACAAATTTAGAGACAGAGACAGCGTATGTACAAAATATGAGAAGAGGCTAAGAAAGATTATAAGATGAGAAAAAAGAGTAGAGAGTAATAGTAGATGACATAGTAAGAGATAGATGAAAGAAGAAAGAACAACAGTGTATGCTATTAGAGAAAGAGTTAAATGACAGAGTATAAGAAAAAGAAAGAAAGACGAACCCTACATACATACGCATCGTAAACAACTTGTTTTGCATTTCCCCAGTACATATAAGTGAATGTCTTATGTAATAACTTACTCATTTGGTTACTTTCAGAATGAAATGATCCATTTGTTGAATTAAGGTGTATAAGATCATAACTAAATCGGTACATACTAGAATTGAAAGCATAGTCCTTTTTGGGTTGCCCACATAACTAGTAATTATGTGAAATGAAATATGGAGAGAGAGGTTGATTTATTGATGATTTGCTAATATATTATATGATTAATATATTAATTAAAAATTATATTAATTAATTAAGAATTAATAAAAAAGTTAATTGAAATTAATTTGGGGATTAATTGAACTAATCAAAGGTGTAATGACTTAAGTTGTGATTGTTCAAAAGTTGAACAAAGGAAGGCTTACAGAACCTTCCACAGGTGGACGGTTTTGGAGGAGCCCAATTAGGGTTTCTGGAAGCCTCCTGATTATAAGGATATTGGATTATATATTGAAATTGAAATATTATTATTAGGGTTTCCCGGGTTTTTTCTTATCAGCTATAAATAGGACCCTTAGGGTGCCTCATTTCCGTCCACTCCTATTCTCAAGAGAATAGCCAATATTCTTCTCCCCCCATATATTCTATTGTCTTTTAATTGCTAGGTTTTGGGTACAAACCATTAGAGGCACTAAGATTTTGGTGCTTGCTTTCCAAAGTTTTCAAGAGGGATCTTGATGTGATTATTTGCTACAATAATAAAAAGATATGTAACCCTAATCCTATGTATATTTCGATTATAATAGGTTACCATTAGGGTTCTTGATGTTCATAATTTATTGCTATCAATTAGAGAAAACATAGATCATTTATAGGTTGCATGTGAAATTAAGGGTAAAGATTTTCGCTTTATATGTATTTTAATAACCTATAAAACCCACCAATGGTATCAAATACATTGTTTTCTATGGATTGTGCATAATTTGAATTGATCTAAAATTAGCGTTGATCAAAAATAAACCCTAACCCTTGAGAATTTCGACTTTGCTAGGGTTTCTTGAAACCCTAGCCTCCCTAACCCAATTTTCGAAAAATAAAGGGTTCCCTTAGGGTTTTCGAGTTTCCTTAATTATTATTTTAATTGGCTTAAAATTTGGATAGTTAAAACCTGATAACCCTAAACCATATTTGCGAAAATTAGAAAGTTTTGGATTAGGATTAAATTTGAATTATATTATTAATTGTTTAATTTAAAATAATTATTTAATCCCTAAATGATTTAATTTAATTTAATTAATTGTTGTTTTAAAAGCGAAAGATTAAATCATAATTGGTTTAAATTTAATTAATTAAAAGTTTAATGCAGATATAGAATATTTAAATCTTATATTTTCTAAAGTTTTAAAACACACCTTATATATATTATTAACAGTTTAATTATTGTATGTATAAGAAAGTCGGTCAAATCAATAGTAGACCTCATTCATGAAAATATGTTATAAAGAGGGTATAAGGAAATGACCTATAAAATGACTGTTGAATGAATGTCATTTTCCCCCATCGTTTTCCTATGTGGTGGAGGGTCGTTAGCCGAATAGATTTGGTAGGACATAATATCATTAAAATTATATTGATATAAAGTACTAGAACCTTCTTTTAAAATCTCACTCTAGTTACTTTAGGAAAAATGTGAACTGTATGCTAATCCATGAAAACGCACATCACTTTTTTATAAGTCGTTAGTGGAGCATGCGTGACTAACCGACACACTAATTTGAGTTTATAAAGTTGAATGATGGTACAAATTGTAAATTATCATTATTGATGGAGCATGTGTGGTTTATCGACACATCATATTATGATGATAAATGACATCAAGGTTGTCAAGCAGGCTTGCATGGTTATTCACATCTTGTTTTTGATCATCGGTATCTCAGTCACAAATAAAAGAGCATAATATGAGAATAAAGATGTCATTGATAAGATTCAATGAATATCAAAAGATCTAGGAATTTCATATTAGATTGTAATTAGTGAAATGTTTTATATACCTTTATAAATTCGCAATAAGACTATGATATCCCTCTTCTTAATTATGAATTGTATTTTGGATCTTAGCCTTAAATATTTATTTTGTGTTAAAATATTAAGTATTAATGTTAACTAACTAAAACTATCTCTCTTAATATATATGTCTACTTCTGGTGATGTTATTGCTGCTCAAACCTACACTAACAACTCCAACATCATTCTTTTGTCGATCTTATCGAAAGAGAAACTGGCGGGTCCAAACTATATGGACTAGACCTCAAAATGACTCTTCGATACGAGAAAAAAGAGTAGGTTCTCGAGAAAACTCTAATTGATGTTTTCACGACCTAAAAATTCTACCATCAACGATGTTACTTTCTGTTACTTAAAGAAGTGGTTCTTTAAATGAGTTTTTTTATGATACTAAAATTGAAACAAATTAAATAAAAAAATGATGTTGTTTAATGTCTAAAAGAATTATACAATAAGGCAAATATAGTTAATTAAACAGGGTACAAATGGAATCGAAGGGCTAAAGGCTTATTTAAAGAAACTTAAAATGTCATAAAAAGGAAACCAAAATGTTAATTAAATTAATAAAAAGAGTTAGATTTAAACCCATGAAAGTTGAAGGGGGTTTGATGCAGATTCTGGTGGATTGAAATAAAGTAAGAAAAGAAAATTTGGGGTTGATTATGGAATAAGATTAAAGTACATGGACCAAAGTTGTAAATTCGTTTTAAATAACCCCATTTGATTAAGGAAACTGTCGCACCCAATCTTCTTCTCCGTTTCCGTTACAAGGAGACTTATATGGCTTTCTCTTACACCCAGTTGCGGACGCAGACTGTTTTAGTAGGGGTGTCCCTCGTACTTCAAGCGGGTGCATCTAATAAAAAAAACTAAACAAAAAAAAAACAAAAAATTTTGCACTGCGTGCCGGAAATTGAGCAGTGGCCCGGGACCCCAAATGCCCAACTAAGGTCCGCCACTGCTTACACCCTAGAAACCGATTACATCCCTCCTTGGGCAGCCACACGTGAATCGACCAAAGAGACGGAAAGAGAAAGATGAGCGAGAGAGACAGAAAGAAGGAGAGAACAAGGGACAAAAAAAGCGTAAAAATATTGTCGTACAGTTGCGTTAATTCCTGGCCAGCTCTTTGTTTCTTTACTTTCCTGATTTATGTCGAGTATGCATCCTTTTCCTCCTCTTGATGCCATGTTTGGACAACCAACTAGTAAGGGATAAAGTCGTCATCACAACTCACTAGTCACTAGGTCGTCGATCGTCGGCAAGAGCCACAAAGAGGGGCTGTTTGTGCGAACATGAGGCATCTTCAGGACGTTGCCTCTATTTTTCCCATGACACTTAAGGCCTCGTTTGTTTTTCTACAAAAGTACTTTTTGAGCATTTTTCCCTTCTGGCGGATAGACGTTTCGCAAGTACACGTCTTCTTCCGCAAACATGAAAAAGGACAAAAGACATTTAACCACTTCAAAAACAAACAACACCTTACAAATGGTTCAATGAGAAAATATTAAAATTTGGTTCAAAACTACTACAATGTGTACAAAGTTCACAGTAAAAGTATTAGTTGCTAATCAATTTGCATGCAAAGGATCTACATGAGTTTAATATTTCATGGTGGAATACCTATTGATATGTCTTCAAAAAAAAAAAAAAGCAAAGCTATGCATTTACAGTTTTGATGAATATCCTAAATACTCCACCATGGATATGATTAGCACATTTTTGGCCATACGACAAATAATATACGTATCCCCACCCACCCACCCACCCCCCCCCCCCCCCAATTATTGATGTCTTCAAAAAAATAAAAAAAACCAAAGCCATGCATTTACAGTTTTGGTAAAATTTGATTAGCACATTTTTGGCCATACGACAAATAATATACTTAATTTCTAGCTTACTCAAATATTATTCTATAAAATTATAATAAAGATAGTCTAAACGTAATTGTAATTAATTATGTTTAGATCTCTCGATTCTTTTTCCATTTAATTAAATCTTGGACATATTATACATACACATGCTTTGTTTGTAACTAACATTAGCTATGCAAATTAAAAGTGCTTGGTTTTAGTTATTTTAGAGAAATTAAAGACAATGTGTATTCACGAATACAATAATTTTATAATGTTATGGGTGGATATACATCGTAATAAAAGAATAATTTGTTCGTTAAAGGAAAGATGTAAATGGTTAAAAGGGTATTTTATGTGTAGTAGTGTAAATGAGAAATTTAAACACATAATAATTATGTGGGGTATATGTGCTTATAGGAGCTTGACAACTTCATGTGAGCATGGGACTTGAAGCAGAAGGAGGTATTCATCGAGACTAAGGTGAGTTCATAGTTTTAACTCACTAATATTGCATAATTGAAACGTGCAATCCATAGATGTTGATTTGATTCACATTAGGATGACCATATCATTACTTGTGTCTGATATGATATTTGTGATTACTTGTGCTTGATATTTTATTTGTGATGCTATTATATGCTTTGTGATATTGCTATGTTATGAGGTTGTTGTTATGTTTCTTTGACTTTGATGAAGTTGATGTATATGACATGCTAGCTTAAGGTGCTTGAAAGAATGATATATGATTGTGCTTTGAAGTGTTGGTTATGAATATAATGCATGTTTTAATACATATTTATATGGTATCAATTACATTCTTTATTAAATGTATAAAGCGGGGTTATGCGTAGAGGGTTTGGGTAGTTCAAGATCTTTGCCTTAAACCATATTTGAATCATTGAGGATGCCTACTAGGTTAAAAGAGTACCTATAGGAAGAGCTATAGCCACAGAGGTTGTTAGTTGCCGGTCTTTCTACATGACTGTGTGACACATGGTTTGTAGACACTTCAGTGTTCGTGGACAGGAGTGATATTGGTCCCTCGTTCGCGGCAAGCGCTAACATCACGTGGGAGTTAGGAGGTGTTGCGGTACAATTGGCACCGTTTGTACTGATTCCTGAACGACACTGTGAAGTACTTGTACTTTGCATAGATCGATTAGCGAAAGTGGAGTCACGAGGTTGGTGATTCGGGTGGAAGTCATGAGCCACTTGGAGCATTCGCCTGGTCGTGCACACAAGTAGCGAACGGGGTGTTTCTCCCGGGTTAGGTAGCACTAAGGGACATTTTTCTATCAATCGGTTGGATAGATATAATAAAAGGTTGTATAAATAATAAAAGTTTGGTTTCATATTAAAAGGTTGAATATATAATAAAAGGTCGGTTGTATATTAAAAGGTTGAATATGTAACAAAAGGTTGGTTATTAATAAAAGGTTGATAAATAAAGGTTATTTATATATGAAATGTGACTATTTATTTGCTATGTGGTTGTTTATATGGTATTCGGTTGATCATATATGTATGTGGTAGGATTGCGATTGAACATATATTGATGTATGCGATTGAATATATGATTGATTATTCATGGTATGCGGATGTTTGCTAAGTGGTATTTGTCTATCATTTTTATGCTTCATCGTAAAATGACTGATTGACCCATTTGTGGTTTGTATGTTTTATGTGCAACCTTTATGAACTCACTCAGCAGGGGCTGACACTTGTGTTTTGTGATTTTAGTGTCAGCATGTCATTTTATATAACTGGAATTAACCTGTGAGCTAAGGGGCTTCATAATTTGTATTCTAATATATGACCGGATTTGTGCGGAGTGCACGCATGTATAAGATTAGATTAGAAGCCGATTCGACGACAAGTCGGGGGTCCGGGGGCAGTTCCCTTGGGTCCGAGGTTTCCAAAGGGGCAACGCCCCTTTGGCGGGGTCTAGGGGTAGCGCCCCTAGTGGGGTCCAAGGGGCAGAGCCCCTGGCTGGGGTCCTGCTAGGATTCTTGAGGGTGACTATGGTAAAACTAACGAAACTCGTTAGTTTTGGTAACCCTAAATCCTCATTCAAATCCGGATTACCCTAACTTGCTTCCAAAGCAACTCATGACGGCCCAACCCTAATTAAACCCTAATCTTGTTTATTATATAAACGGTTCTTCATTCTCAGAAGGAACACACAAAATTTAGCTCTCGTTTTCTTTAACCCTTCACAAAATCCTACTAGCAATTTGGCTTACGATATCTATGCCTAGTATCGTAAGTGTCGAATTGGATTATCCTAGGCTGAATTTCTTGCAACCCAGACATAGGGTAGAAATATCAGTTCAGAAAGTGTTATCACGATCCAAGTTGGTATCCAGATCTCCACTACAAACCCTAAAGTTTTAATCAATCGAACTGATATTTCCTGTTCCTGGAGATCGGTGACTCAATCCGCGAGATGACCACTAAGTTTGCCAAACTGGAGAAGTTCGAAGGTGTCGACTTCAGGCGTTGGAAGAAGATGCACTTCATGCTGACTACTCTGAAAGCAGCATACGTGCCGACAACTCCAAGACCAGCGGAGCCTGAGGAAGGTGCTGTTGAGACAATTAAAGAGATAAGAAGGAGAAAGAAGTGGGACAACGATGACTACATCTGCAAAGTTCACATTCTGAACGGTACGTCTGATGCTTTATTTGATATCCATAGTGAAGCCCTGTGTGCTAAGGAGTTATGGGACACACTTGAATTGAAATATATCACCGAGGATGCTTCTAGCAAGAAGTTTCTGGTAAGTGACTTTAACAATTCTAAGATAGATGATTCAAGGTCTGTTACTGAACAATACAATGAACTCCTTGGCATATACGGTCAGTTTAAACTGCACCGTATGAATATGGATGAATCCATTTTTGTGTCAACCATAATTGACAAACTGCCTCCATCCTGGACAAACTTCAAACACAACTTGAAACATCAAAAGGAGGAACTGTCTTTGGTTCAACTTGCTAGTCACATTTGTATTGAAGAATCTCTTCGTGTGAAGGAAAGTGACAAATCTGAAAAACCCAAAGGAAAAGTTGAATCTGGACAGCCCTCGGTTCATATGGTTGAAAACAAACCAAGGAACCAAAACCACAAAGGACATGACAAACGTAAGCAGGAACATGTCCCACGCAACTCCAACAAAAAGAGAAAGGATCTGGTTTGTTGGAGGTGCAATCAAGTTGGGTATTGCAAGCGTGATTGTCGTATGAATTTAGGCAACAATGGTACTGGAAACAGTGGAGCCAATGGGAAAGTGAACGGGTCTTCGGACCAAGTTAAAGGAGGTCAGTTTTTGACTAACTTTGATAATTCTAATCAGAATTATGTTTACTATGTTTCATTTATTCCTGAATCATTCTATGTGCAGGATGATGATGTTGCTTGGTGGATCGACTCCGGGGAAACTAATCATGTATGCAAGGATAAACGGATGTTTGAAACATTAACTCCGCTTGAAGATGGTTTGGTGCTGAAAATGGGAGACGATTCTTTTATTCCCATTTGTGGTTTAGGTGTCGTGTGTCTTGAATTTACTGCTAGAAAGACAATTAAGTTATTTGATGTTTTGTTTGTTCCCAAGATTGGCAAGAATCTTGTTAGTTCTAGTTGTTTGAATTCTAATGGTTTTAAACAAGTTATTGATTCGGATAAGTTTATTTTATCTAAGGGTGGGATATTTGTTGGCTTTGGATATTTAAATAATAGAATGTTTCGTTTAAATATTGTTGACAAATTATTACCTGTTCAAAATTCTGCATTTGTATCTTCTACTTCTAATGTTGATAAATCTATGTTATGACATGTAAGATTAGGTCATGTCAACTTTAGACGGATGCATGAGATGTCAAAAGATGGATTAATTCCAGCCTTTGATATGACATCTGATAAATGTAAAACATGCATGCTTACATAAGTAACAAAACAGCCCTTTCCTAATGTCATTAGAAATTCAACTGTTTTAGAACTTGTACACAGTGACCTGTGATTTTCACTCCACTCCTTCTTTGGGAAACAAAAAGTATGTAGTCACTTTTATTGATGACTGCACTCGGTTTTGCTATGTGTATTTGTTACATTCTAAGGATGAAGCCTTAGATAAATTCAAAATGTACAAAACCGAGGTGGAATTGTAATTGGGCATTCTGGTTAAATGTCTTAGGACTGATAGGAGAGGTAAATATATGGATCCCATATACTTCCAGTCAGTGGGTATCATTCATGAGAGCACGACACCTTATACACCCCAACAGAATGGTATTGTTGAATGCAAAAATCGAGTTTTAAAGGAAATGGTAAACTTGATGTTGTCATACTCGGGATTGAGTGAAGGATTCTGGGTAGAGTCCATGTTAACGGCCTGGTATTTATTAAATAGGGTTCCAAATAAAAGGAACAAAACAGTCCCATATGAACTCTGGTTCAAGAAAAAAGCCGAATCTAAGTTATTTTCTGGTTCGGGGATGTCGGGCAGTTGTAAAACTCACCGAGCCCAATTTTTTTTGGGAGAACGTGGAATTGATTGTATATTCATTGGATATTCTGAACATTCCAAGGCATATAGGTTTTATGTAATAGAACCTAATGATTCGGTTTCGATTAACCCTGTTATCGAATCACGGGATGCAATTTTTGATGAGATGCGGTTTTCATCAATTCAGAGGCCTAAGGATCTGAATTTTGGTGCTAAGAAAATAGCAAAATTCATAAAGTCAAGATGGTGGTAAAGTACAAGAACCACAAGAGCTTCGTAGAATCAAAAGAGGCAAAATTGCGAAAAATTTTGGATCCGACTTCCAACTATATTTGGTGGAAGGTTCAAGGGATGAAATTAATCTTGAATACTCTTATTGCTATAGTATTGAAGATGATCCTAAGACATATCAAGAGGCCATGTAGTCTCGCGATAGTGCCTTTTGGAAGGAAGCAATTGATGATGAAATGTCATCAATTCTTGAGAACAACACATGGGTGTTGTAGGATTTGCCTCCTGGTTCTAAACCACTTGGTTGAAAATGGATTTTTCAAAAAGAAAATGAATGTTAATGGGACTATTGACAAGTTCAAATCTCGGTTAGTCATTCAGGGTTTTAGACAAAAACCTGTTGTTGACTATTTTGATACGTATGCTCTGGTTGCACGTATTTCTACTATTAGATTGTTGATTGGTTTGGCAAGTATCCACAATCTGGTTATTCACCAAATGGATGTGAAAACAGCCTTTTTAAATGGTGATCTTGACGAGGAAGTTTACATGAAACAACCAGAATGTTTTATTATGCCCGGTAAAGAGCATATGGTTTGTAAACTTGTCAAATCTTTGTATGGGCTGAAACAAGCACCTAAAAAATGGCATCAAAAATTTGATTAGGTTATTTTGTCTTTTGGTTTCAAAACAAACCAATGTGACAAATTTCTTTATAGTAGATTTGATGATGCTATAGAGTTGGAGTGATAATTTGCTTATATGTAGATGACATGTTGATTTTTGGTACCGACGAAAATCAAGTAGATGAAACAAAGAAATTGTTATCATCTAAGTTTTCCATGAAAGATTTAGGAGAGGCTGATGTAATTCTTGGAATAAGAATTAAAAGCATGAAAAAAGGTTTGGTAATGACTCAAAGTCCTTATATTGAGAAAATTCTCAAGCGGTTTAATTTTACCGACTGTTCTCCTGTGAGTACTCCTATGGATCCAAGTGTGAAACTAATGCGAAATAATGGTGTTCCCATTTCACAGTTGGAATACTCTAAGGCTATTGGTAGCTTGATGTATGCCATGACAAGTACCAAACCTGATATTGCTTTTGTTGTGGGTAAATTGAGCAGGTACACTAGTAATCCTAGTGCTTAACATTGGAAAGCAGTAAATAGAGTGTTTAAGTATCTAAAGGGAACCATGAATTATGGTTTGAGTTACTTGGGGTCATTCGGATGCATGTTGGATAACCAACATGGAGGACCAATCCTCAACTTCTGGTTGGGTATTCTTGCTTGGGGAAGGTGCCATTTATTGGGCTTCCAAGAAGCAATCTTGCGTTACAAACTCGATAGTGGAATCTGAGTTTGTTGCGTTACCAGCTGCTGGTAAAGAAGCATAGTGGCTAAGGAATTTAGTCTATGAGATTCCTTTGTGGTCTAAACCGATGACACCTATTTCTATCCTTTGTGATAGTGTAGCCACTTTGGCTAAGGCATATAGCCAGGTTTATAATGGCAAGTCTAGACACCTAGGTGTTACACATAGTATGATTAGAGAACTAATCATGAATGGTGTGATTTCAGTTAAGTTGTAAAATCGCAAAAAAATTTGGCAGATCACTTGACTAAAGGTCTGACAAGAGACTTAGTGCAAAAGTTTGTAATCGGGATGGGATAAAGTCCATTTAATTATGTAATGATGAGATACCTAATTCCCTCCTAATATAATGTTAGGAGTTGAATTCAATGTGGAAACCTCATACTTATAGATTAGAACACATGAAGTATTCATCCCAGGTATGTGTTCGGTTCTGCAAGTTAGCCAGCTTGAAGTTTAACTTCTTAATAATTCCTTTGATAAATGTATGTGCAGATACATGGAAAGGAGTTACCTACATGATTGTGAAGTGTAGCCGTATTTCAAGAGGTTGTGGACTTAACCTTGATATGATCATGAGAGGATTGGGACACACGTCTTTATAATAGTGTCAGGTTGTATTTTGCTAGAAATTCAATAAACTAGTATGTATTTTACTTTATGGTATTCAAATGGGTTGATGGGTTCAATTCTTAGAACACCCTGATTCTCGAGTATTTGCAAATATATGATACCAAGTGGAAATTCAATCGTTTCGATATTTTCATTATGTACTAGTTTGGTTTATTTGATAAGGTTATGTTTGTTCAAGGGTTACACTAAAATGGGGGAGGATTGTTGGTGATTTTAGTGTCACCATGTTATTTTATGTAACTGGAATTAACACGTGAGCTAAAGGGCTTCATAATTTGTATTCTAATCTATTTCCTATTATCAGATTTATTCTTCGAATTTTACATATGGGAATTTAGTGGGAAATTAGGATTCTTGAGGATGATTATGGTAAAACTAACGAAACTCGTTAGTTTGGTAAACCCTAAACCCTCATTCAAATCAGGATTACCCTGACTTTCTTCCAAAGCAACTCATTACGGCCCAACCCTAATAAAACCCTAATCTTGTTTATTATATAAACGGTTCTTCCTTCTCAGAAGGAACACACGAAATTTAGCTCTCGTTTTCTTCAAACTTTCACAGAATCCTTCTAGCAATTTGGTTTACGATTTCTGTGCCTAGTATCGTAAGTGTCCACTTGGATTATACTAGGCTGAATTTCTTGCAATCCAGACATAGGGTAGAAATATCAGTTCAGACAGTGTTCTCACGATCCAAGTTGGTATCCAGATCTCTACCACAAACCCTAAAGTTTCTAACAACTTGTGTATTTTATCTTTTGTGCCTTATGATTGGTGCATGCAACTTAGGAGTTTGGCCTTGGTGACAGGGGTTACTTATGGGTAGTAGATTATTAATATCAATACGACTCTTGGACACGTCTTTTATTATTTACTTTAAGGTATTTTAGCTTCCATTACATTTTAAATAGGTTTGGAATTATGTTTTAATATTTGAAGTAATATTGTGATTTGAAAATGCTTTGAATTAAAAAATAAGTCTTCCACTAACATATTCTGTTAAAGATTGTTTTAAAATGTAAAAAAAAAATTATTGTAAAAATCACGCCGTTACAGATGTCGATGAGTCAAATGCTACTCCGGAGGAGTTTGCCACTTACTAACAACATTATGGCGACGCAATAAAGTTCGCTTGTATAATGGTTGCAACCATGGTCCTTAACTCTTTGCCTCCAAGTTATGATCAATTTATTTTAACTTATCATTTGAACAACACATATACCACATTGACCCAACTCCACAACTTGTTACAAACTGTTGAATCAGGGATGAAGAAAAATCAGGTCCCTTTTGTGACAAGTGCTCATGTCATGGGCATTTGTCAAAACAGAGGAAAGAAGAGAAAGGCTAATCCTCAATCAAACTGGAAGGGCAAGGCCCATGCTGGAGCGTCTGGCAAGGGGTCAAAGACGAAGCCCAAATTTGATATTCTAGTTGTTAGTGGTCCTAAGGATGCTTCTTTCTACTATTGTAACAACAATAGGAATTGAAAACAAAGCTGCTTAAAATACTTGCAGGACTTGAAGGATGGAAAGGCCAAGACATCTTTACAGGTATGTAAAATATTCAAGTCAATAACTCACAACTTACTTGTTCTTAGGTCCTTGATACAGGATGTGGTTTCCACATTTGTTTTTATTTGCAGGGACTAAGAGAAAGTGAGGAAGTGGAGCATCGAAGAATAAATCTGATCATAGGAAATAGACGATCTTCACTTGTTACCAAGATTGGAACTTATGGTCTAGTGCTTGGTGGTGATGTTAGGATAGCTTTAATTAATTGTTGTTATTCGTTAGAAATGACAAGAAACATTATTTCTTTTCATGCATTGTTCAGAAAAGGTTTTTGATATTCAGTTGATGATGAGAATGATTTGATCTTAGCTTATAAAAATGGTGTTTTTAAGTTTACAACTTTACCTTGTAATGGTGTGTATGAAACTATGATTTGTTTTGATAACTTAGGCAATAGTGTATTTGATATTGATTCGTCTAATGGTGTAGGAAAATCATGCTAGTGGCATTTTGATGTCGGACACGTTAACAAGAGACGCATTGCACAAATGATTAACTTGAAGTCAGACGATGAATGTGAATCTGATCTATCGGGCATGATGACGAAATCACCTTTCACTGGAACATGTGAAAAAGGTGAAGGATTGTTGGAACTTATCCATATGGATGTGTGTAGGCCCTTCAGATCTGCTTCCAGGGATGCCAATTGATACTACATGATGTTTACAAATGATTATAGTAGATATGGGTATATCTGCTTGATCAAACATAAATCGCAGACTTTTGAAAAGTTCAAAGAGTTTAATCACGAGGTTGAGAATCAATTAGGTAGGAAGATAAAGATTCTTCGATCTGAGAGAGGTGAAGAGTATCTTAGTATCGAGTTCCACGACTATATTAAGGAATGTGGGATTGTTTCACAATTGGATCCTCCTAGAACACCACAACTTAATGGTGTGGCTGAGAGGTGTAATCGAACCTTACTTGATATGGTTCGTTCCATGATGAGTCGAGCTTCTCTTCCAATATCTTTCTGGGGATATGCTTTAGACACCTACATATACCCTAAATCTTGTTCCCAGTAAGGTTGCCAAAACACCTCATGAGATGTGGACAAGGAAGGCATCCCCGCTCATAGATATCAAGGTTTGGGGTTGTGAAGCTCTCGTGAGACAAGAAACTCATGACAAACTTAAACATGGAGCCGAGAAGTGTATTTTTATTAGCTACCCACAGAAGTCCTTTGGATACTTGTTCTACAGACCTAGTGAGAACGTGGTCTTTGTAGCATGAAGACGAGTCGTTCATGAGAAAGAGCTAATATTCAAAGAGGACAGTTTGGAATCCCAAATTTCATGTTTAATTTTAAACGTTTTCTTTAAGCTTATTTTATTAAGTGTGTGAAACTTATTGCAAAATTTATTCCCAAAACATGATAATAATATTATCAAATTATTTCCGAGGAAATGTATTTCATTTATATTTAACACAATGGGATGTCATCGTTAATACATATACATAAGCATAAAAAAGTCTTAATAGGCCTTATTAAATCTTATTATACTAATGGCCTACAAACTCCTTAAATCACTCTTTATCCAAGTGTCATCGTACAACTACCTGTGATACAAAGGAACTGAGTGGGTCAGGCTTGGGAGCCTGGTGAGCAAATAGGGTTTTCAACCCACAATAATCAAGTTCATTGATTATATATTTTAACATCAAATAATTTACCCGATTACTCATTACCGTTATTCTTGTATACTGATCCTAAAATGTTGATCTCAAGGGACTTATCCTAAGGATCATCATCATCAACGTGTAGACAATACAACTTGGGGATTCCTTTAGCAATATATTTCAATAAGGAAACCATGAGGGGATAGAGTAGATCAAATGAACAACTAGTTCATTAACACCTATAGGTTGTGAGCCTACCAACGTTTGCACTAGCATGTATAGAATAGTTCATGGTCATTATATATACTCTGCTAGATGACTGGTTCGTCAATAGTCAAGTCCTCTCATCATCATCTCATCATTTTCATCACCCATTACTACCCAACATATTTTATATAAATATATAAGAAAATACATATATGATTAATCAAGTAATATCATATACTTTATCTAACATTGATATCAAGTAATTCAGATAATAGGCACACATAGAAATTAAATCACCTAGATACTTTATATCTATATGTAAGCTGAAAGTAACTATGCACTCACTTGTTAAAGTGGATGACTGGAAAGTTGGGCAGCGCTTCGCTTCAACATTTAGCCTTCCCTTTGATGTGACCTAGGTTCGATTACCACTAAGTCTTAGTTTATTATCTCTTATGACTAATTAATAGTCTAGATTTCACAATAACCCGAATGTCTACTGATCTTAGCTGATAGGGGATAACCAGGTAGGATCATATTGGAGGTAGGGTCCATTTGGTATACAGAGTATACTGTTCGAAAATCCCACTTTAAACACTTCACTAAATCCAGCCTAGACATTATGCCCGTAAGTAGATCAATCAGTAATATGACATCGGCATCACTGACAAATCTTATTTATAAATTTATAACAACGACTATGAATTTAAATATAAATTACACTAAAATAAAATTGAGTGTAATTTAACTTACAAAGATTCCCTAGAAAGAAGTCTGGAAATTGCATTGGCAGAGCTTCTGCTTTATGGCTACTACTTGCTGGGCACTAAGGTAAAATGGCTATTAGTTGAAGAATATCGAGAGTGAAAACTTTCATTTAGTGGTGACACGTATCAGCTGTTGAGATATGAGAAGCTTATACCGAGGTAGGTATTTATAGCTGAAAAAGCTAGGCGTAGTGCACACTATGTCCGGAGGTGATGTGGTGTTCATCTAGTGGTGACACGTATCAGCTGTTGGGTGGTTATCGGATGCGAGTCGCACATCTTGTCTGTGCGTGCGACTACATGTGAAAAATCGTATATTGTTCAAAATTTCATATCTTCTTCATACGAGCTCCATTTTTGATGACTTTATATCCACCCGTAGCTATTGACAAGCTCTACAACTTTCATTTAGAACCCGTCGACTATTTTGAATTTATGCTTAAATTTATATTTTTAATATTCTTAGACTGTTAAAGTTCGTTAAAAATTCATAACTCTCTTGTCCGGCGTCTATTTCCGACTGTCTTTATATCAACAGACTCCTATTAACAAGATCTTCGATTCTCATTTAGATTTTTTCGGCTAAAAAACAACCGATCTCAAATTCGATTTCTGTGCTAACACAGTTTCGATATTAGAAGATTCATAACTTCCTCTCATGAAGTCAGATTTGATGTTCTTTATATGCACGCTCTCGGTCTTATGATTATTACGACTTTCTTTTAGACTGTTTATACTAATAAGTGATCTATCTCTGATTCACTATTTACAGTATCTGTAGCCATATTGGTTCAAACGCGAAACTTCAACTCAACATAACTTATTGATTATAAGTTGGATTGGAGTGTTCTTTATATGTCCAAAATCCTCATCACGACTACTTCCTCTTTCAAGGCTATTCATCCTAATTATTATTCTATTTTGGACGCATATTTTATTTTTATTTTATTATATTGTTTTAAGCACATATACTACACATAACTACGTAAATCACATAATACTCAGATAACTATCTTTATTAATTTCATAAAAGCTTACAATTTTTTACCAATACAATTACATCATTTTATTAATGTCTAGTGAGAAACGCGACATTCCAATTCTCTCCACTTAGGATGATTCTATCCCGGAATCATGGATCAACAAACAGATGTGGGTAGCGACTCATCATGTCACTCTCTGTTTCCCAGGTGAGGTTCGGTAAAAAAAGTATGTTTCCATCGCACAAGCACTAAATCAACCATCTTACGTCGAAACTTCTTCGTCTTACGGTCAACAATCGCTTCGGGTTCTTAAATCAATCTCTTATTACCATCATTCCTAATTTCCGAAAGTGGAATCACATCGGCATCTTCTCCCGTGAACTTCCTCAAATAACACACATGAAAGGTATTATGAATACCTTCCAATTCTTCTGGAAATTCTAGATTGTAAGGTTAGTTCTTAATTCTTTGAAGAACTTTGAATGGTCCAATGAATCTTGGACTCAGATTTCCTTGTTTTACAAATATAATAAGTCCCTTCCATGGAGTGACTTTAAGCAAAACTTGGGCTCCAATTTCAAATTTCACCAGTTGTCGCTTTTTGTCATCATAACTCTGCTGACGATTTTAAGCTAATAACATCCTTTACCTGATTGCTTTTTGTTTCTCAAAGGTCTGATGGAAAATCCAACTTCAAGCCAACAAGACAATGTAAGACACTTCAGCCCGTATAGTGCTTGATAAGGTGCCATCTTAATGCTCAAATGGTAACTATGCTTGTAGGAAACTTATACCAAGGGTAGTTTCTCATCTCAGTTACCGGGAAATTCTAGAGTACAAGGTCTCAACATATCCTACAGTGTTTGAATTGTCCTTTCACTCTAACCATCAGCCTGTGGATGGTAGGTTGTACTCTAATGTAACTTTGTACACATCTCTTCCTGTAAGCTCTTCTAAAATCTAGATGTGGAACGACTTTCATGGTCTGACACAATTGTCAAAGGAACACAGTGATCTTTCACTATCTCTTTCACGTAAACATTTGCAAGCTTATCCATAGACCATCTCTCATTAGCCACTATGAAGTGTGCACTCTTTCTGAATCGATCCATGATTACCTAAATCATATCGTGACAACTCTTTGTCCTGGGTAACCTAGTGACAAAATCCATGGTGATGCCTTCCCATTTACCCATGGGTATAGGTAAAGGCTCCAAACTCCCATATGGTTTCTTATGTGCACCTTAAATCTCAGACATGTAACGGATTCAGCCACATACTTTGCAACGTCGAGCTTCATCATCGACCACCAACAGTAAGGCTTTAGATCCCTATACATATTGGTATTGTCGGGATGAACTGAGTAAATGGTGTTGTGAGCTTCTTCCATAAGAAGATCCCTCATTCCCCTGATCTTAGACACCCAAATTCTGTTTTGGAATACCTTTAATCCTTGACTATTTGTACCAAACACTAAAGTTTTGATGATACGTTCCTATTTTCAGTTATCTCCCTCAAAAGCTTCCTCCTAATCTTTATTAATTCTTTCCAAAACTGTCAAGACGATCTCAATTATTAATGTTCTGGCCTTTTCTTCTACATGTTTAGCTTTCTTCTCAAAGCATCTCCTACAACATTCACCTTACCGATGTGATAAAGTATCTCGCAATCATAGTCCTTGAGTAATTCAAGACAACGTATTTGTCTCATGTTCATTTCCTTCAGATCAAAGATATAATGGAGACTCTTAAATTAATGAAAAGTTTACACTTTTTGCCATAAAGAGAATGCCTCTATATCTTTAGTGCAAAAACCACTGCCGCTAACTCCAAATCATGAGCGTGGTATCTGTTCTCGTGGTCTTTCAGTTGTCTGGATGCATATGCTATTACTTTATCTCTTTGGGTCAGAACACAACCAAACCTAACACAAGATGCGTCACTATAAATTGTGAAGTCTTCAACTTCGTCGGATAAAGCAAGGATTGGTGCTTCGCACAATCACTTCTTTAGCTTCTCGAATCTTTTTCATGCTTCTCACTTCATGCGTAGGGAACTCCTTTGTGGGTTAAAGTTGTCAATGCAGGAGATATCGAAGAAAAGCTCTGGATAAACCTTTTGTAATATCTAGCTAATCCCAGAACACTACGACTCTTCGTGGGAGTTTTTGGTCATTCCCACTTCATTACTGCTTCGATCTTTGCTGGATCAACCATTACTCCTTATTGGTTAACCACATTACCCAATAATTGCACCTCTCGTATCCAAAATCACATTTGGATAACTTGGCATACAGTTTCACCTTATTTAGAACTTCCAATACTTCTAGTAAGTGCTTTACATGCTCCTGCTGGTTCTTTGAGTAAATGAGAATGTCATCGATGAACACTATTACAGATCTATCGAGTAAAATTTTACAAACCTTATTGTAGGATCCCATGGAACATGACAAATTCAGACTTAAGAATCAATGCATAATCGATAAGACCTGATCTAATGCTTAAGCACAAGTTGTATAGATAATGGAGAAGTACAAAAATATGGAAGCATGGGCTTCCTAGCTACAATACACTCTCTTTCTTTCTAGAACTACACTAGAAATCGTTACAATGGGCGCTCTCTTAAATCTATAAGATGAATACTATACAAGTATTTATAGGCTATCTCAACCCATAACCTATATCAAATAAGGGAAAGCCTAAGACACCATCCAATGAAGAGCTTTGCACCCTAACATTCTCACCCTCAAAGTTTGTATCGGATGGCCCTGCTTCAATTTCCAAAAAGAGCAACTTTGCAAATTAGACCTTAAGTGTGACAAAAATGTAGAAGTAATCAACGAATCTTCAAGTCTTCAATGACCTTCTATTCCAGGTTCGAGAATGTGAGAAATTACAATCCAAAGCAACAAAAATGAAGAGGTAATTTCAGGTCCTTAAGTATCCAAAATCCAATGCTAATTACCCAGCCTTGAGCTTAAAAGCACACCCCTAAAAATCTTCATTAACAACAAACCGTTCATAAAAACAAACCATTTCAGAAAATCAAATTCAAATCACTTCATATTCCCTCTCAAGGTCACATCTGTCCTCAATCATAAATGATCACCCGCTAAATATGAATATCCAAAAACTTATGATTTCGAATACCCATATCATAATCTCTCCAGCTTTTTATAATCGAAACATGATTATAAAACTCTAAATTGGAATGAGAAAGTGCTCAATGTAGATTTGGAAATACAATCCTCCCCCTAGACGTGAGACAAAAATGAGTCATAAAATCCGGGATATTCGAAAAAATACGTCAATTTTGAAAACGTTTACTTCTCGGACCACATTTAACTTGAAAATGAACAATATAGTTCATATTGTTGGAAATCTTTTGCAAAAATAATACTCTTTGAAATCCCAAAAAAAATCTCCAAAACTTGAAAAGATTTAGATTTCTGGGTAAAAAGTGTCACTTTTATGAATGTTCAGGGACCAATTGTGTAACATTATGAGTCTTTTTCCCCAAATTAGATCAGATGCAAAAATCTAGCAACATTGCAACAACAAAACATCAATTTCGATCATTAGATTCTTCAACTTGAAAATTCGAAATTTGACCTTCAAACATATTTTCGATATCCAACATGATTTTCGACCTTGATTCGACTTTTACTCTCTTCGACTCGAAAATCCTTATTTTCGACCTCAAAGCTTGATTTCGACCCCAAAGAATTAAAGCTTGATTTTAAGTTTTCGACCGAACCATCATCTTCCTCTAGTGGAAAGCAATAGCGAAGTCATAACCTCCCATTCGAGCAACTCACTTCCCTAATCCTTCAGATATAAAAGAGCGCATAGGTAGGCACACAACGAACCCAACACAAGTCACGATTACCAATCACTCACTTCCCATCGAAAATCTGTTTTTGTTCTCAAATTTAAAACCGACTTCCCAATTGATACCAAGTGACGAACCACCAACTTCCCATTTGTTATCAAACTTTGTTATCATCCTTCTAACCTTCTTAAGGAAATCAATACTTTGTTATCCGACCTTTGATTTAATCCAGTTACACACAATCAAAGACCAATATCAACTATTCACATCTAACCTTCACTGTTCAATGACGAACCACATCATCCCAATCGAAGTCACCATTGTCCGGCCTTCGGTTCTCAATCTGTCTTCCCAACTGAAATCTTTCACCAACTATGAGACTTTATCACCGTGAGACCTAAGATTCAAATCAATTGTGAAGACCTATTTGTTTATCTGTTTATCTACCGTTAAATTCACCATTCTCACATAAAAAACATCACAAACATTGAATTTTCATTCTCAATTTCTTATTGTAAAACCCAAAATATAGTATCAATCGAAATCACAATAATTGGTGCGGAATCTCAATCAAGTGATTAATGCAACAATAGTTATTATGAATTAAGAATACAGTTATCAATCTTCAATGCACACTATATTGATAATAGCCTAGTACATAAGATTCTAAATTTGCTCACGGTTCTCTCTTTCTTTCTAAAACACGATCTCGGCTCCT
This sequence comes from Lactuca virosa, assembly GCF_052849685.1. NCBI lineage: Eukaryota > Viridiplantae > Streptophyta > Magnoliopsida > Asterales > Asteraceae > Lactuca > Lactuca virosa. The sequence goes on along the minus strand of NC_136429.1, from coordinate 471,434,541 downwards.
TTGAATGACCCACACTTTTCACGGCTGAAACAATAATATATATATATATATATATATATATATATATATATATATATATATATATACATACATATATATATATATATATATATATATATATATATATATATATATATATATATATATACACCTAGACCTAATTACAAAGGCCCAACCCAAAATCCAAACCGAAATCCTCACTAAGCCCACCGAAATCACATGGTGATTTCGGTCCAAACACCACCGAGAACATGTTGTTTTCGGTCCTGGACCGAGAACACTAAAAGTCATCAAAAGTAAAGTTTAAACCATAAATTATGTCCTAACAATCTCCCCCTTGGTTTATAAATTTCTTTTCTTTTCAATCTTCTCTTTGTTCTTGACCTTCAACTTTTATCTTCGATTTCTTCACAACTTCAAGATGAACATATGAATTTTTGCATGAATGACTTCATCTTGAATAGTTGGACTTCTTTTAAAAATTTTGACTTTGAAAACACATTGGGTATAGAGGCTTCTTGTATAGGTTCTTGTAAATCAGCACTTTCAGCTTTGAGAAACTTCAGAGATAATTACAGAGAGACCGATTCTTCTGGATCACTTCAGCAAGTTCATAGATAGCAGCAAATTGATTGAGGAGGCTTCAATGCAATTCGTCACATAACTTCAAAAAACAGCTTCACCTTGCTTCTGGCGTTGAAAGGTTGTGTGTTGAAAAAGAATCTTCACTTCTTGTTCCTTCGAATGAATACTCTTATTTGATAACATATGCGTCTTAAAAGTAACCATGACTAAAAAGTCCCTGTGGATCACAAAGTCATAAAGACCCTTCTCACCACAGTTGTTCAAGGACCCAGCCATGGCTTAGATGGAGACTACTCGCAGTATTTGTGTGAACACGGAAGAACGCAATGCGATTTATTGAGTATCAGAGAACTACTCATGACTATTTTTGATGTTTTCCCCTGCATATCCTCGATCAAAGATCTCAATACAGCTTTTCAAGTTAACAAGTTAACTTCGCCCTTGGCGAGATGTTCAATGGTTTCTGAATCTCAGCTGAGTGTACCATTCTAGTTCCAGTGAGAGGTAATTCAGAATAACTCACAAAACCATCCTGTGAAACAATATCCGAAGACGTATTTCCACAGTTTAGCATGACACGAGGTCAAGGCCCTTTGACGGGACGTTGAGCGATAATCGTTCCTTGCGAGGTGCATCGCCCTAGTGCCAATAACCGTTAATTCCTTACCTCCGGAGAACGTATCCGAGAATACATTTGAGTCTTCTACAGTTTTGCATGACACAAAGAATGTCAAGACCCTGGGCGGAATGTTCAGTGATATCTATTTCCCGGTTGGGTGAATCTCTCTGGCGCCATGATAGTTCTTAGGTAAAGATAACTGACAAGACCAATTTGACAATCTATACAGTTTCAGACTCTTAATTCCTTAGATACGACAGTTCTTAGAAAGATATTGCCTAACTGACAGTTTGTACGGTTTCATGCCTTCAATTCCTTGTGAAAGTAGTGTGAAGTGTAATTTCGTCAATTCCTTTCAAGATCACTTTAAGCACAAAAATTTCCAACACAGTCTCCCTGAGTCTCTTCTTCTTTTGAGTTCGAATGTTAAGAAAAATGAAATTTTTGAGATAAAAAAAAAACTTAGCACACAATAAAAAATAACTAAGAATAAAATTAAAGTACACTAAAAACCAGTAAAAATATTTTTTGATTTTTGATTTTTCTGAAAAAGAAAAAAACAGAAATAAAATAAACATATTTTTGGATTTTAGAATTTTATGATTTTTGTTTGATTTTAATTCTCCCCTTAAATTTGTGCATAGAGGAGAAATATGAACGAATTTAACAAAAACAAAAAAAAAATACAAAATATACAAAAAAAAACTTTTAGTCTTCAAGACGAATCATTTTAAGAAAAATTCAGGAGTATCAAGAAAATTCAAACCGTAATTGAGTAATTGAAGTTTCATCCAGATGACCTGAGAACAACAAGCAGAAGCAGCAACGTATTCAGCCTCAGCTGTGTTTCAATTCCCGAATGAAGTTAACATATTCAAAATTCAACACGCCATAAAATACGATCCACATTTATGTGATCTTTTTTTTCTCCCTTCCTGCAAAGGACACATGCTCTCCTTTAAAATTCTGAATGTCATGCATAAGAGAGATGTCCCCTATCGTGTGCCTGGAACAACCACTATCAACATACCAAGGTCTGATGATATTCCTCCGTAGCTGTTCGGGTATAGAATACAAGATTAATTTGTCTTGGGAACCCAGTCCATTTTGAAACTGGGTTGACCTTTACCATCAACACATGATACTCTTTCCCAAGTCATATCCTATTTTTCAAACACAGAAAATGAAGAGACGTTAGAATTTTTAGGTAATTTGGGAAATGAAACCTTTGGTACTGATGCGGGCCCTAGTGTGGAGGATCGGGCCCTTGCGTTCCTAGAGGCCCACGATCGTGTGACTAAAGGGGCTTCACGGAAATGGCCATAACTTTGGCTACGAATCTCCGTTTTGGGCCTACGACCAGTCAAATCGAAGCTTGGAGCAAGGAGCACGTCTAGATAAGTTCCCAAAGGGGACTTTCCCATTTTTGAGTCCAGAAATCGCTTTCTAAATGGAGTTATGAACAATTTTGTTATTTTTCCTTAATTTTTGGGTTTTGTTTTTGGGTTTGTATTTGGCCCATGGACTTTAGGGTTTCATTTTAATTTCTGCTTCTTATTTAACTGTTTTTGATGTAATTTGGATGGTCGATCATCAATTTTATGAACTTTCGATTTTCTCCCAAATTATGTGTGTTAACCCAGATTTTGAAGCCAATCCCACGGTATTCGTAGAATCAACGTGGTTTTGAAGAGATTGTCCTGGCTATTCTTTTAGAATCAACAGGTTCATTCTTGGTTATCTTTGTGTTGTTTTTTTTGCGCTGCATCAGTTGGTATCAGAGCCGAATTCCTGGTTCAAAATGCCTCCGAGGAGAAACAGGACGCCCGCTAATGTTCATGAGCAAGAACTAGAAGAATGTATTATGGCACGAATGGAGGAGAGGATGGATCAAATGGTTGACCAACTGACTGATAGGATGGTCGAACTGATGAATCGAGGAGGGCAAAGGTCTCGAACACATTCTCAAGTGGAAGATGGTGAATTTGGGAACCCGTTCGGCGGCAGTGACGGTTCATATTCTGAAGACGATCTAGAAAGGCGGCCAAGGCGTGATCATAGAGGTGACAATAGGCGTTGGGAGGCCGGAATGAGAATTGATATCCCAGAATTCGATGGGGTCAGTTTGAATCCGGAGGGGTTCATCGACTGGTTGGCTACTGTTGAGGAAGTTTTTGAGTTTAAAGAAGTCACTGAAAACAAAAGAGTGTCATTGATTGCTACCAGGCTACGTGGTAGGGCATCTACATGGTGGCAACAACTGAAACTGACACGAGACAGGCTGGGAAAGTCAAAGGTCGTGACTTGGAGGAAGATGAAGAAGTGTTTACGATCCAACTTCCTACCCCATAACTTTCAAAGGTTGATGTACCAACGGTTGCAAAATCTGAAGCAGGGTGCCAAATCAGTTGACGATTACACAACTGAGTTCTACCAATTGATTGCCCGAAACGATATCCAGGAGACAGAGGAACAACTCGTTGCTCGATATATTGGGGGTCTACGGGTCCAAATCATGGACTCTGTAAATATGCTTCACCCTGTATCTATTTCTGAAGAGCACCAACGGGCGTTGGCTTTTGAGAAACAAAGTCGTCGGGTGGGCGGTTCGTCTTCAACTGCTAATATTGGAGGAAGTTCCGGGACGGGTGGTATGGTACCCCGTGTTGTGCCTAATCAACAAAGACCGACATCTAACAGTGTTGGACCAAATCCTAGGACAACTGTTAGTAGCAGCTTGAAGTGTTTTAGTTGTGGGGAGACAGGTCACCGACAATCAGAGTGCAAGAAGTTCGGAAAACGTCATTCGTTTGCTGAGCAAGATGATTGGCAAAATGATGATGCCGGTGAAAATTACGAAGATCCCCCTGTGTATGACGAAGAGCATCAATTCAAAGAGGAAGTTGTAACTGGAGATGTGGGGGTAAATTTGGTGGTAAGGCGGTCTTGTTTTACACCAAAAGTTATTGGTGATGATTGGGTCAAACACAACATCTTTCAGTCGACATGTACTATTTTGGGAAAGGTTTCTACTTTTGTTATTGATTCAGGAAGTTGTGATAACCTTATATCTGAAGAAGCAGTTCAAAAGTTGGCTTTGAAAACAGAAAATCGCCCTAAGCCTTACAAGCTACAGTGGCTTAAGAAGGGTGGCGAGGTCACTGTATCTAAACGACCCCTTGTTCAATTTTCTGTTGGTACCACGTATAAAGATGATGTGTGGTGTGATGTGGTTGCTATGGATGCTTGTCATTTGTTGTTGGGCAGACCTTGGGAGTATGACCGTAACATAGATCATAACGGGCGGACTAATACTTACAGTTTCTTGTTTGGTGGTGTGAAGATAACATTGGTTCCCAGTAAGCCAAAGGAGCCAGTTCCGAGACCTTCGGGTACTCTACTGACCCTTAATCAGTTTGAAGACGAGTTGGAGGTGGAATGTGAAATTTTTGTATTGATCGGGAAGGAAGTCGCTAAGGAGGTTGAAATTCCTGAGGCTATGGTTCCTCTGCTCAAGGAATTCGCTGATGTTTTCCCTAATGAATTACCTGATGGTTTGCCACCTTTACGTGACATCCAGCATCATATTGATTTACAACCAGGAGCTCAGTTGCCTAATAGGCCACATTACAGAATGAGTCCCGGAGAGCATGAGGAGTTGCGACGACAGGTGGAGGACTTGATTTCAAAAGCTCATGTTCGGGAGAGCATGAGCCTGTGTGCTGTTCCTGCTTTGTTGACTCCTAAAAAGGATGGTACTTGGCGTATGTGTGTTGATAGTCGCACCATCAATAAGATCACGGTGAGGTACAGATTTCCAATTCCTCGACTTGATGACCTACTTGACCAGATTAGCGGTGCCTCTATCTTTACGAAACTGGACTTGAAGAGCGGGTACTATCAGATACGTCTTAGGCCTGGGGATGAGTGGAAGACTGCCTTCAAGACTCGTGAAGGATTGTATGAGTGGTTGGTGATGCCTTTCGGTTTATCAAACGCTCCTAGTACATTTATGCGTGTGATGAACCAGTTGTTCAGGCCCTTTATTTGTAAATTTGTAGTCGTTTATTTTGATGACATACTTATTTACAGTGCTACTTTTGGTGAGCATGTCAACCATGTGAGGCAGGTTTTGACCGTACTTCGATGGGATAGTTTGTATGAACCTATGAAGAAATGTGTGTTTATGGTTCCTAAAGTCTTGTTCTTGGGGTACGTTGTTTCTGGGGAAGGAATACAGGTGGACGAGTCTAAAGTAGCAGCTGTCAGACAATGGCCAAGTCCAACTACCATCACTGAAGTTCGAAGCTTTCATGGCCTTGCTTCATTCTATAGGAGGTTTATTCCAAACTTTAGTTCTATTATGGCACTGGTGACTGATTGTATGAAAGGGAAGGCCTTTACTTGGACCGAAGCAGCAGAATCAACTTTCCAATTAGTAAAAGAGAAGCTTACTACATCATCGATCCTTGTATTGCCAGACTTTTCTCAAGTGTTTGAATTACACACGGATGCTTCCAAGGTTGGGATTGGAGCAGTTCTAAGTCAAGGAGGACGACCGGTTGCCTATTTTAGTGAGAAGTTGACGGGGCCAAAGCTGCATTATAGCACTTATGATGTTGAGTTCTATGCAGTGGTCCAAGCTGTAAAGCATTGGCGCCATTATTTATTTCATAAGGAATTTGTTTTGTTCACAGATCATGATTCATTAAGACATATTCGCAGTCAAGATAAGGTGTCACACAAACATGGGAGGTGGATGTCGTTCTTGGAAAAATTCACTTTCGTGGTGAAACACAAGTCTGGGATGTCAAATCGGGTGGCTGATGCATTGAGTCGGAGGAGTAATTTGCTAGTTTCCATGAGGGTTGGTGTGCCGGGGATGGATGTCCTCATGGAGCAGCTAACGGTTGATCCTTATTTTTCTGTTGTTCTGTAGGGTATACAATCTGGACAGATGTCTGATTTTCTACTGCATGAAGGTTTTCTTTTCAAAGGCAATCAATTGTGCATCCCTGATTCTAGTCTCCGCCTTCAAATCATTAGGGAGCTGCATGGTGAAGGGCATGTCGGCCGAGATCACACTTTATAGTTGGTACAATCATCTTATTTTTGGCCTACAATGCGCAAGGAGGTGGATAGATATGTTAAACGGTGTCGAATCTGTCAGGTGTCAAAGGGCACATCTACCAATGCAGGACTCTATATGCCTTTGCCTGTTCCATCACAACCTTGGGTAGACATCGGCATGGATTTTGTGTTGGGTTTACCACGTACTCAACGGGGAAATGATTCAATATTTGTGGTTGTTGATCGTTTTTCTAAGATGGTGCACTTTATTCCTTGCAAAAAGACGATGGATGCAGTTAATGTGGCCCAGTTATTCTTTCGAGACGTCTACCGTTTGCATGGATTTCCGTCTTCTATTGTTTCAGATCGAGACACTAGGTTTTTGAGTCATTTTTGGCGCAACCTATGGAAAATGGTGAACACTCAGCTCAATTTTAGTAGTGCATATCATCCTCAAACGGATGGCCAAACAGAGGTTGTCAATCGATCCCTTGGTAATATTTTGCGGTGTTTAGTGGGTGATCATGTGAAGACCTGGGATCAGAAGCTTTGTCAAGCTGAGTTTGCTCATAATCATGCTATCAACCGAAGTACTGGATATAGTCCATTCCAGGTGGTCTATTCTGTTCAGCCACGGGGACCACTTGATTTGATGTCACTGCCTGTTTCTAGGGTTGTTCCAAAGAAAGTGCAGGATTTTGTTGGAGGACTGCATGATGTTCATAAGGTTGTTGATGACAACTTGGTCCGAGCTAACTCCAAGTACAAGCAAGATGCAGATAAAAAACACAAACAAGTTGATTTTGAAGTAGGTGACTTTGTTTGGGCTGTTTTGACTAAAGATCATTTTTCGGTTGGTGAGTACAACAAGCTGTCAGCTAAGAAGATTGGACCGGTGGAGATTGTGGAGAAGATTAATTCCAATGCTTACCGTCTACAGTTGCCAAGCCACATTCGTTGTTCCGATGTTTTCAATGTAAAGCATTTGCTTCCTTATTATGGGGATTCTTCTGATGATGACCATGGTACACATTCGAGGTCGAATTTTGTCTACCCAGGAGGGGATGATGCGGGCCCTAGTGTGGAGGATCGGGCCCTTGCGTTCCTAGAGGCCCACGATCGTGTGACTAAAGGGGCTTCACGGAAATGGCCATAACTTTGGCTACGAATCTCTGTTTCGGGCCTACGACCAGTCAAATCGAAGCTTGGAGCAAGGAGCACGTCTAGATAAGTCCCCAAAGGGGACTTTCCCATTTTTGAGTCCATAAATCGCTTTCTAAATGGAGTTATGAACAATTTTGTTATTTTTCCTTAATTTTTGGGTTTTGTTTTTGGGTTTGTATTTGGCCCATGGACTTTTAGGGTTTCATTTTAATTTCTGCTTCTTATTTAATTGTTTTTGATGTAATTTGGATGGTCGATCATCAATTTTATAAACTTTCGATTTTCTCCCAAATTCTGTGTGTTAACCCAGATTTTGAAGCCAATCCCACGGTATTCGTAGAATCAACGTGGTTTTGAAGAGATTGTCCTGGCTATTCTTTTAGAATCAACAGGTTCATTCTTGGTTATCTTTGTGTTGTTTTTTTGCGCTGCATCAGGTACCCATCTGTAGTCGGGTTTAACCATTTTCCTGTTTAATTTGATGGATGTTTCAGAATTTGCTTTGGAGCTTGAGACCGATTGCTGAGATGAATTCGAACTTATTAACTTTGTCTGACTGAACTATTTCTCAAATTAGACTTCTTGTCTGTCATGCTCCTTTTGTCCTTGAAAGTTTGATTCTTGGCCCTTTTTGCATTCCAATCACCATTGCTTGAACATGACCTCGAAGGATTTCTTTTGGAAGATCTCCCCCTTGGCACGTTCTGCCAACCTTGTTTATAGTAGGGAACATGTGAACGATGTGGGCAATTTCTAGCAATGTGACCGGGAGTCCTACATTTAAAACAGGTTTGTCTTTTCAAATAAATAAGATTGTGACTTGGTCCTTGTCCAAATGAAGTTTGTTTCAAAGACCTTCCACAAGCACCAACACATTTATTAAACTGTTTAGCAAATTTTTGTGGATTGAATTTTTCAATAGTGGGATTATTATCATCACGAGTTTTTGAAGCAGTTTCAGTAGATCTAGAATTAATTTTGTTCTGCTCGAACCCATCTTGCACAGTTACTTTATCTGCACATGAAGTAGAAGAATTAGAATCATTCACATTAATACTCTCAGTTGGGCCGGATTGTTTAGTCTTGATTGGGGCAATTAGAGGGGGCTGGCCATGTTGTGGAGGAGTTTCTATCTCTTTGGTTTCAAGGGGCGGAGTATAGTTATCATTGAAAGGAGGTGGAACATTATGATACCCTAGACCCGTACCCTATTTGTCTTTCCACTTTAATTATTTTTCTATCATAGACTCAACTTTCTCACTGGGAACATCAAATTTCTTAAAAGTAAAGTTAGCATCCTCAAATTTAGCCTTCACGGTATTTATTTATTTTGTCTTCACAGGATTGAGAATATGAGGTTTCATTTACCTTCTTGGTGATTGAAGAACTCTTTATTCACCAAAAAAACTGACCGAAAACCAAAAATAAATACTTTCTGACCGAAAACACCAATAGTCAACACCCTGTTGACCGAGAACCTTGAAGGTCAAACCCTTATCGAAGTCGCTTTGCTGGCCACCGAAGACTCCTAAAACCCTAACCGAGGATGAGGTTTGCCATCGAGAACTCTTCAAGCTGAGACTAAAGATGCCCAAAAAAACACGAAATTTTCAAATTTTCAAACCAAATTCGATCAAAAACTCTAAAATAATGAAGGACATGAAGAACAAACAACAATACTTTTCGTCAAAAATAAATAAAAAACGCTAAAACTCCAAGAAAACTCCAAGAAATGTTTAATACTTTGCCAAATCGATTGATACCGATCCAAGCTCTGATACCAATTGTAAAACCCAACATATAGTATCAATCTAAATCACAATAATTGATGCGGAATCCCAATCAAGTGATTAATGCAAAATCAGTTATTATGAATTAAGAACACAGTTATCAATCTTCAACACACACTATATTGATAATAGTCTATTACATAAGATTCTAAATTTTCTCACAGTTCTCTCTTTCTCTCTAAAACACGATCTCAGCTCCTTTGAATGACCAACACTTTTCACGGCCGAAACAACAACAACAATATATATATATATATATATATATATATATATATATATATATATATATATATATATATATATATATATATATATATATATATATATATATATATACCTAGACCTAATTACAAAGGCCCAACCCAAACCAAAAACCTAACTAACCCCACCGAAAACACATGGTGATTTCGGTCCAAACACCACCGAGTACATGGTGTTTTCGGTCCCGGACCGAGAACTCTAAAAGTCATCAAAAGTAAGTATTAACCATAAATTATGTCCTAGCACTTATTCAGATCAAAATGTCGATTCAACTAAAAACACCATCATCTTCATCGATTTCTTTACTAAGAGGGTGTTTGGATAGATAAAAAAGAGGGAGCTTATAACTTATTGCTTATCCCTACCGTTATAAGCTATGTTTAAGTGTTTGGATAATAAACACTAAAAATCAGCTTATTGCGGTGGGGATAAGCTAAATAAGCTAATTTTAATAAGTATTCCCCATTTCTTATAACTTATTGCTTATTTCTAATCCAAACTCTTTGCAAAAACTGCTTTTTCTCACCACTAATAAGCTAATAAATAATAAGCTAATATATCCAAATACCCTCTAATTTCTGTTAACTTTTCTTTGAAACATTCAAATACATCATAGATACCCACAAATCCACAATCGAACCTATAAGAATGTTTAATTCTTTAAACAAATGAGAATTCGACATCCCAATGAACGTTTTCCGATCAAACATGCTTATTCTGATGAAATCACCAAGAATAGATAGAACTATGTTCAAAATAAGGAAGAAACGATCGAGCAAAAAACAAATTGAATTAGGACTTGAATGATATCAATCAACTCATCTTAAGTATGAATCGAGAACAGGAAGTAAGTAAAATCAATACAGATATGTTATTAATCAGTTTAAATCGATGAAGAAAGTTAATTATCAAGAACAATTAAAAAACACAAATTCAATATGATTTTTATGATTGATTAATACGAGATTGAGGATGATAATCTGGGAAAACGATAATCGGTTGATTATTTTTAATAAGAAATAGGATGCTGAGTCATTGATTCAATAAAGACGCCATTAAAGCCAAGAACAGAGGAAGTGTTTGCACGACCAACTAAATCTTTTAGGCTCAATATCATTATGAATGGTATCGATTTGTAATTTGGGCTCAAGATTGATTAGAAGAATAGTAACATATAATAAAATTTTGGACTAACTGAGTTAGACTAAAAAAGATGAATCAAAAGAATAAAAAACATGATTGGGCTCGATATAATTGAAAAAATTGTTAGATCAAAAAATTTGAAAATAAAAGCAAATAGATCCAATGGAGAGACTCACCAAAGATATTGAATCCTTTAGTTGATTACACATAAAAGTTGTCATCTAGGATCGTTGATCTTGAGAAAATTGTTAAACCTTCAACATTAAGCTCTGATACCACATGTAGAATCCCATGGAAAATGAAAAATGTAAAATTAAGAATCAATGCATAATCCATACTACAATACTCTAACGTTTAAGCAAATTTTGTATAGAAAATGGAGAAGTACAAAAATGTGGAAGCATGTGCTTGCTAGCTACAATACTCTCTCTCTCTCTCTCTCTCTCTCTCTCTCTCTCTCTCTCTCTCTCTCTCTCTCTCTGGGGCGGAGCCAGGTTTTAACAATAACCGGGGCTGACAGCCTCACATTGTAATAATATTTTAAAGTATAATTTTACTAATACTATCATATTATGAAAATCTTCTTTAGTATTATTACTAACCGGATGCAATAATAGGTCACACACATCTTCTATTCGTTTGAAAAAAGAATTTTCTTGCTCGCAATTTACCCCACAAATTTATAATTACAATAAACCAAATTATCAAAATCATAATTAAATTATTAATTAGAAATTACAATAAATAAAGTGTGCAATAAAAATTAAAATTTACCTTAAGAAAATTGAAATCATTGATGTAACAGTGTTGTCGGCAATTGTTAATTTAAAAATTAACCTCTTCGACAACTACACATTATAAAGTCGGTCTTGGCCTCATAATTTCCACACCCTTATGACTCATTGTTTTATGAATATATAATCATACATACTTATAAAGCTAGAAATTTTTCTTGAATCTCATTCATTTGAAACCCCCTTTTTTAACTTCCTCAAACCACATTCATTTGAAACCCCCTTTTTTAACTAATGCAACTCAAAAGTTTTCTTAATTATGATTTAACACTCAAAAGTTTTATAACTTATATTATGTTTGATTAACATTTAGTGAAAAGTTTACTATAAAAAAGTCTATCTTTTGGGATGACATGCATACAAATCATATATACAAATTTCAGAAAGAAAACAAACTTAAAGGTTTTTGTGTTGGGTTGAGGTCTTATGACCACTTTTGGAGATATGCTATTATATTAGATCTTTTAATTTGTAAGTTTGTTATACTAATTCGTTTTTATATTTTCTTCGTTTTTGGATTATTGTAATACAGTCGTTGTATAGTGGTTTAATCGTTAATATATTTATCATATGTTATATAGGGTGATGTCGAAAAATTTAATTAAAAAGTTCAAATATGTTTTTTTTGTTTTGTAATTGTACCGTTTCAAAAAGATAATTAATTAAAACTCATACATATGTTATACTTTCCATCTCTCTCTCTCTCTCTCTCTCTCTCTCTGTATATATATATATATATATATATATATATATATATATATATATATATATATATATATATATATATATATATATATAATAGAGGTCAAAAGACTTCAACCAAAATTCATTTAAAATCTAATATTTCAAATGCTTTTTAATAATGATTGTAAAAATTTCAATATGTGTTACTTAATTGATTGATTAATAAAAATATTAATGTTTTGAAACTCCTAACTCTTAAACTTATATTATTTAATTTGTTAGTTAACTAAAATATTTTTCCTTCATAAAGATAATATTTTTATGTTTGTTTACTCATATTTGTTTATGTAATTAGAAAACAAGGTGTACATAGAATGACTACTTCAATTTCACATAGAAATCGATACCACTAGAGAGGTATGTTGTCTTTAACCGGTGGTAGGAGATCCACATACACTTTTTAATTATAAACACTTCAACCAAAATTCATTTAAAATCTAATATTTCAAATGCTTTTTAATAATGATTGTAAAAATTTCAACATGTGTTACTTAATTGATTGATTAATAAAAATATTAATGTTTTGAAACTCCTAACTCTTAAACTTATATTATTTAATTTGTTAGTTAACTAAAATATTTTTCCTACATAAAGATAACATTTTTATGTTTGGTTACTCATATTTGTTTATGTAATTAGAAAACAAGGTGTACATAGAATGACTACTTCAATATCACATAGGAATCGATACCACTAGAGAGGTATGTTGTCTTTAACCGATGGTAGGAGATCCACATACCCGTTTTAATTATTTATATTAATGCTTAGTAATATCTATTTTATATTCCTATTCACTTTAAGTTTTTTAGGTACAAATTAAGGAAGAGGATTCTCGGCGCACCAACATAAAGTCAAACGTACCCCTTGCAAAATATGTAATTAAAATTAAATATCATATTTACTAATCGACTTATTTTAAAACTCTTGATGACATTTATGTATAATGATATATTTTGTATGATTTCATTCTTATTTTCAATGTTTAATATTTGAAAGTTCATATATGAAACCTTGGATGTTGTGGTGTTATATAAATAGTGTAATACAAAGTTTATTAGTTCAATATTGTTTATTAATAGCTCATTCAAAACAACTTATTTCTTATTTTATCCAAAAAAATATTATCGGACATAAGAAAAGTAGATTATGTTAATGTTATACAAAAACTTATAATATATATTGAATATTATAAAAGTAAAAGTAAAGTTTATAAGGTATGGACTATATTAGATAGTATCAAAATATAACTTGATGGATTTTTATGTTATTTGATAATTCGGTTAATGCCCAAAACACGACTAAAAACGTAAATTTCAACATATTTCTATTTTTTCCTATAATTATTTTAATCACTTAAATATATTCTTGCGCAACGCGCGAGGTTACGCCTAGTAATATAATAATAGTTGTATTTTTAAAGTAATTAGGTGGGGCTTAAGTATTTATCACTAAATCGATATGGGATAGTAGTTTATCACTAAATCAGTAAATCTTATAATAATATACCTGCAATTTGAAAGGAGGTTGGAGGGGGCAGAGCACCCGGCAGCCCCCTTGCTGTCTCCGCCACTGCTCTCTCTCTCTATCTCTCTCTCTCTCTCTCTCTCTTTCTCTCTTTCTCTCTTTCTCTCTCTCTCTCTCTCTCTCTCTCTCTCTCTCTCCCAAGAACTACACTAGAAATATATATAAGTATTTATAGAGTAACTGTAACATCCCAAAAATCATGACCAAAAATTTCATTTTTAAATCACTGAATAAACCATAGTTACTAAAAATTCATTTATCAAAACAGGAACCATAGTATCACAAAACATCAAATCAGTATATCGATATCAAAACATATGTCAAATGTATATCAGAGTAACATCCCAGGCTAAAACATCCTGGTGTGTGCAATGCAGTCATCCTGAGCTCCTCTCTTTGCAACTGGAAGTACCTGAAACCAAAACTGAAAACCATAAGCATGAAGCATAATGAGTCTCCCCAAACTACCACATACCATACATATAATCACATATACTGGGCCCCCGCCCCTTCATCGGGCCTTGCCCGGCATTGGGCAGTGTCCGGCATCAGGCCCCGCCTGGCATCGAGCCCCGCACGGTATACAGATCTGTTTCTCCCAAGCCCCGCCTGTCACTGGGCCCCGCCCGCTATACACATACAAACAATATCATATAATCATGCTAGCACATAAAGAATCATAACCATTAATATATGTTACAGTCCTAAGGCCTCACATATCATGGGCCCCGTCCCTACTCTACTAATGATCAGATATAGAACCCCGTCCACACTCAGCTAGTGATGAGAGACGGTCCCCCGCCCACACTCACCTACCTTCCCGGCACATACCAGTATCACAATGACAACAAGTATAACTAATCATGCACATAGTCATCGGGTACCACCCGATATCGAACCGTAGTCCAGAATCATACATATAAACCATTTCTCGAGCCTTGCTCGACATTGGATCGCAATCCGGAAACACATAACATAAGTATGGGCCGGCATGGGTGCCTCCGACACGTTCAAAGCGGAGGAAACTCACCACAAACGTTGAAGCTAACTGCACAAAATCCCTAGCTATAGTCCTGCTGACTCCCCGATCTATCCATGCCAAACATCACCCAAATGAACATTAGGTTCCACACCGTAATCCATAATCCTTACTTGGGGTGAAATGACCATTTCACCCCAAGTCCAACAAGACTCACAATCGAGGCCCAAGCCCAAAACCAAAAAAATCCATAAAAGCCCATCAATGACATAATTTTTCAAATTGGGCCCAACCCCTACATGGAACAACCCTTTTGAATCCATTTCATACCTCATAGCCCTCTAGGGGTCAACCTCGGTCAAGGTCACGTCAAGGTCAAAAGTCAACGCCCAGGTCAAGTCAAAGTCACCGCTCCAAGTTGAGTCAACTCGTCGAGTCATTCCTTCAACTCGTCGAGTTCCTGAATATCACAAGATCGCGATATCTCTTCTCAACTCGTCGATTTTCCCCCAAACTCGTCGTGTTCTTCTATTTCAACAGAATTGGGACATTTCGTGTAAACTCGTTGAGTTCCTATATGAACTCGTCGAGTTCTTTCCTTTTTGGCAGAATCGGGTCATACTCATATCAACTCGTCGAGTTCCTTCGTGAACTCGTCGAGTTCTTCAGTCTGTTCACTCCTTAATGCATTTAGCCTTTATTCTACAGGTCTGAACCCAATACTCCAGATCTAGACTGGAAACATCTTTTAGGGGGGTAAAGTTTCCAACTTTACCCATTAATCCCTTCCTAAAGAGATTAAGCTCAAACCCTAACTCCAAAAAGGCTTAAATCTATATCCAAAAGTCCCCAAAACTTCAAGATAGGACATAAGAACGTACATCTGGACCTTAGAGACTAGATAATCACGTAAATTCTCCAGCTTTCTCTACATGCATGGCTATTATAAGCTCAAAAGACCAAAATGGTGACTTAGAAGTTGCATGGGACTTCCATGGCCATAAAGTTGGCACCTTTATGCCATGAAAGTCCTTCAAGACTCTAGATCTGAAGTACTTTCCATTTGGGACGTCCAACTCTAAAGAAACATATCATTTGGATCAAAAACAAGCAAAAGATGCTAAGAAAGAGATCTAATCAACTATTAGTCAAGTTTGAGACTTGATTACTAGAAAGTGACGAAAATAGAGCGAGGTTTCTGGATCTAGCAACTCTTCCTTGTTCCTTCAAACTTTCCTTTCTTCCAAGACTTCAAACACCCACAAGAACACTCCAAAATGGTTCAAATCACTCAAAATAACATTAGGGTTTCGAGATCTAGGGTTAGGACAGTGGAGGCTGGAAATAAGGCCGAACCCTAAAGCATAAGGTGTTTAAATATGGTGAAAAATCCAGGATCTAGGGTTTCCCAAACCCTGTCCAACTCGCCGAGTTGATCCTCCCCAACTCGTTGAGTTGGTCTTCCAAAACGCGCGTTCCAACTTTCCAACACGTCGAGTTTATTTCTTAAACTCGACGAGTTGGTTTTTAGAAATAAGGTTTATTTCCATATTTAACATTTTAAATCTCCGGGTGTTACAACTCTCCCCCACTTAAACTAGACTTCGTCCTCGAAGTCTGCTACGGTCACCTGCCCTGAAACCGCTTACGCCTTACGCTCGCGGCTCTCCTTATATGTTATGAACTAACTGATGTTTGCCCATGAGTACTGACACATGTACAATCAATGGCCTTCCCAAGGTACTGAACCCAACTAACAAGACTCTTTCCTAACCCTAGGAAATATGAACCCTTCGTTTCGAGCGTAAAACCTCCTTTTGCCTTTCCGAAGTCTGAAATCTATAGTGGTCTATCTTCCTGACAAACTGTCCACACATACTAGCTGTAGAATACTTATACTTGACAGAAGGCTCTGATAATCCTTCGAGTAGAAGATTCATCCCTGAAACGGTTAGACTCAGACGAGAGTTGCGCAAAAGGTTCAAATCAATTACTCTGAGATTATTTAATCCCGCTGCAAGTGACTTGGCACTTCGATTAGCAAGCTACTCCATACGCAAGAATCTTCTCATCGCTACTTTTGCCAGATCATCACGTTGCCTCTTATCCACCCTCCGAATGAACCGAGACCTCCCAGGTCCCCAAGTTATTCGCCCAATATCTGGAATACCGGATTCCCACCCGGTTGTTGAACCAACGAACACCCTCTCAGTCGCTCCGAGCGACTTCCGAAGAAAACTTCGGCTACCGAAAACTACCCTATCTACATTGCCACTCTTGGCTCCATACATCCTGGAATCCCCGATTCCGTACCTCGACCCAACGGTCTCTACCAGGTCCCACCTGCATTACTATAAGCACACGGCCTCGCCTACGGGTCTCACCCAAACCATACTACGGAGCGACCTTGCCCACAAGTATCACCTATCTAGGGCTAGTCAGGTCGAATTCCACCTCGAATCCCATCGAACTATACTTTCTTAATCCCGATCACACTGTGGTCTTTCCATGATCCTATATATAATGCCCGTGTTTCTAGGCTAGGCATTAATATTGACGTGATAGTCTAGGTTAACCTTTGTGACTCATTTTGAAGAAATGAAAAGGAATTATGTGAATATTATGTGATTTATGTGTTTTATGCTTAATTACTAGGAGTTAATTAATTAAGAATAAAAATGAGCATCGAAAATAAATATTAGATAAAGCCGATATTTATTAAGAAAGTTGTAGTGGTGATGACAAGGATTACGGATATATAAAGAATGCCGAAATCCGAGTTATAACGAAGAAGTTATGACCTGTCGAAGTTTCGCGATAAACCAGCATGGTGCCGAATGTTATAAAAAGTGAGTTTTTGATAAACTACTTTTTAGCCTTAGTGATCTAAACAAAACTTGTAGTGTTCGTTAAACCGAGAGTAGGTATAAAAAGAACGCCCAAATCTGACTTCGTATGAGGAAGTTATGATTTTTCGAAGTTTCAGCTTAGCAGTAGACAGCTAAAAACTCGAATTTTAGATCGAGTGATTTTTAGCCAACATGACCTAAACGAGAATCGAAGGTCTCATCATTAGTAGCAGAACGGTAAAAAGTCTGACGAAAACGGACGTCGGATGAAGAAGTTATGAATTTTTAACGGATTTCCTGTCCCGGTCTGTTAAAAATAATAATATAAAAATTAAACTCAAAATTAGCCGACGAAGTCTAAACAAAAGTTGTAGAGCGTAATGTTACCTACGCGTGCATATAAAGAACGTCAAAAACGGAGCTCGTATGCGAAAGTTATGGATTTTATAAGTTTTGGCGCGAAAACCGAGAAATTTCGCATAGGTGGCTTCGGCCACGTCACCTTCGCTTAGAGCATGCCACGTGTCCGAAATAAATGCTGAGTCATCCGAGCTGCTGAGCAAATCCGAAGTGGTCCAATGCCTGTCCGACGCGTGTCCCATTCCTCGTGTCCGAGTCTCGCAGAAGAAGCCACGAAGCCCGTATCTCGGACCCTAGGCCGCGGTCCAATCAGAGGCTGACACCGAGCCTTCACACGCAGCCCATGTGCGAGCACTTGTGCACCCTCTCCTGCGGACCCACCTTCCCTAGCCGACTTCGGACCCTATAAATAGAAGGGTATGCGAACTGTCCCGGTTACTTTTGAGATTTTGCCATATTTAGCCCCTTTTCCCATATTTTCTTCATCTTAACATTCCCCGAAGCCCCGATATCGATTATAACCCCCGGAATACGCCACGAAGTGCCCGAGAAGCCCGGAAAATTTATCTTTTCGGTTTCGAAGCCCGACCCTCGCAGAGCCCGGTTTCTTAATAAAACTCCCGGTTTTGTTAGAAACGATCGTTTTAGGAAACGAATTGCTGCCCGATTTTCATTAAATCAGGTGAGTGTGTAGTTACTTTCACCTTACACATAGATATGAAGTATTTTATATAAAATACGTGCTGTGTGAATATTTATTGTTTGTTTATTTGAGTTGGATGTTGAAGGAGTGATTTATACATGTTTTAAATAATTTAAACTGTATATGTATTTTTATGTAATGCCCGTGTTTGTAGGCTAGGCATTAATATTGACATGATAGTCTAGGTTAACCTTTGTGACTCATTTTGGAGAAATGAAAAGGAATTATGTGAAAATTATGTGTTTAATGTGTTTTATGCTTAATTATTACGATTTAATTAATTAAGAATAACAAAACGAGCGTCAAAAATTAAATTTTAGATAAAGCCGATATCTATTAAGAAAGTTGTAGTGGCTGTGACAAGGATTACGGATATATAAAGAATGCCGAAATCCGAGTTATAACGAAGAAGTTATGACCTGTCGAAGTTTCGCGACAAACCGGCACGGTGCCGAATGTCGTAAAAAGTGAGTTTTTGATAAACTACTTTTTGGCCTTAGTGATCTACACAAAACTTATAGTATTCGTTAAACTGAGAAGTTCGATAAAAAGAACGCCCAAATCTGACTTCGTATGAGGAAGTTATGATTTTTCGAAGTTTCAGCTTAGCAGTAGACAGCTAAAAACTCGAATTTTAGATCGAGTGAATTTTAGCCGACACAACCTAAACGAGAATCGAAGGTCTCGTAAATATTAGCACAACGGTAATAAGTCTGACGAAAACGGACGTCGGATGAAGAAGTTATGAATTTTTAACGGATTTCCTGTCCCGGTCTGTTAAAAATAATAATAAAAAAATTAAATTCAAAATTAGCCGACGAAGTCTAAATGAAAGTTGTAGAGCGTAATTTTACCTACGTGTGCATATAAAGAACGTAAAAAACGGAGCTCGTATGCGAAAGTTATGGATTTTAGAAGTTTTGGCGCGAAAACCGAGAAATTTCGCATAGGTGGCTTCGGTCACGTCACCTTCGCTGAAAGAGTGCCACGTGTCCGAAGTTGGTGAGTCATGCGAGCCACGTGTCGCCTTCCCTTGCATGAACAGTAGCCACGTGTCGCACAAGTGTCCGAAGAAGCCACGTGATCCTCGCATGCAACTCACGTGATCCGACCCACGTGTAGGCTTCTGATTTGACCGAGGAGGAGGCCCAATCCGAAGCGAGCATCTGTCCGAACCGAGGCTACTGACCAACCCGAAGCTCGCAGGTGGTCCAAGCCTCGCACCGCCTTAGCCTCCGAACCTCGCAGCCTGCAACGAGTGCCTGCTTCTCGTTGCTTCGGGTCCGAACCTCGGGCCTATATATAGAAGGCTTGCGAGATCTTCCGCCTTGGCTATTTTCACATCCCCCGAAGCCCCGGTATCAATTATAACCCCCGGAATACGCCCCGAAGTGCCCAAGAAGCCCGGAAAATTTATCTTTTCGGTTTCGAAGCCCGACCCTCGCAGAGTCCGGTTTCTCAATAAAACTCCCGGTTTTGTTAGAAACGATCGTTTTAGGAAACGAATTGCTGCCCGATTTTCATTAAATCAGGTGAGTGTGTAGTCACTTTCATCTTACACATAGATATGAAGTATTTTATATAAAATACGTGCTATGTGTATATATGTTGTTTGTTTATTCGAGATGGGTGTTGAATGAATGTTTTATATATGTTTAAAATGATTTAAAATGTATATATATTTTATCTTCAAATATGTTGAGTAAAACATGGGTAGATAAAGTATGTGGGATAGAAGTACAGTATAGATGTACGTTGGTAGCTATGAATTTAGTACAGTGTAGATGTACGTTGGTAGCTACGGGCTTAGTATGTTGGCAGCTATGGACTTAGTGCCTGCTGTATAAACCTTGGCGACGATGTGACTTCGTGCCTATTTGACATAAATTGTTGAAGGAAAACAATGTTGTCGACGGTGTTTGTTTTATTTGACATAAATTGCTAAGGAAAAGCAGTGTTGTCACCACGTTGGTTGTTTTATATGACATAAATTGTTGAGGAAAGCAATGTTGTCACCATACTGATTGTTTTATGTCAGGTGGTCTTATTTGACATAAATTGCTGAAGAAAGCAATGTTGTCACCTATTATTGGTTGTTTTATTTGACATAAATTGCTGAGGGAAAAGCAATGTTGTCACCCCGGTGTTTTCCTTATTTGACATAAATTGCTGAAGAAAGCAATGTTGTCACCTTATTGGTCGTTTTGTGTTAGGTTGTCTTATTTGACATAAATTGCTGAGGAAAGCAGTGTTGTCACCATGTAGGTTGCCTTATTTGACATAATTGCTGAGGAACCCCCGAAGCAAAGTTGTCACTCCTAATGAAAATCCTTAGGCTAGGTCCCTTGTGATAGTTGTTTTAGGGACGTAGGGTGAGGATAACAGGAATGGGTAATTAGGGTTGTTTTTGGTTGATGAAATTGATAACTTATTTGTTGATTGATAAACTTAAAGAGTTTATTATTTATTGTGGGTTGAAAACCCTATATGCTCACCAGGCTTCCAAGCCTGACCCACTCAGTTTTTTTTATATTACAGGTAGTGGACCCCGAGTATAGTCGGATGATGATGATGAGTGATTTTTGGATTATAGGCCAGTAGTTATAAATAACTGTTGTAAGGCTTATAATGTCTTGTTTATGCTTTTGATCTGCATCGGAACATGACATCTCGAGGTTTTGATATAAAAGGAAATTATATATTTCTTAAAGAACGGTTTTGTCTAACTTTTATCAAATTTTGTTTTGGGGACCAATTCCGCAACATCTTTTATAAAGATTTCTCTGATTTGATTTTAAAAAGAATAAATTAAATCGGTCTTTTCTGGCCGAGAAATTAAGGGATGTCACATTTTATCTACAAAAATGTTGGGTAAAACATGGGTAGATGAAATAGTGGGTGTGTGATGAAAGGTGAGCTGGATAAATGAGATGATCAGTGATAGAGATCATGAGTTGAGAGTGAGTGGTGAAATGAGATCATGAGTTGATAGTGAGGGGTGAAGCCCTTACCCAAACGTATGGCGTGAGTGGTGCAATATGAGAAAAGCCCTTACCCAAACGTAGGCCCCCGTCATTCAACAGAGTATGGATGACAACCATGGACTATTCTAGACAGTCTGTGGAACACTAGCAGGCCCGCAACCTGTAGGTGTAATGAACTATATGTTCATTTGCTATACTCTAAAAACCCATTGACATGTATTGCAGGGGGGGGGGGGAATACCTGTAAATAATACTGTCGATAAATGAAAGCTATGGACTTAGCACATGTTGAATAAACCTTGGCAGCTATGGACTTAGTGCCCGTTGTATAAACCCCGGTGACGAGGTGACTTTGTGTCTATTCCTTAGGATGAATCCTTAGGAAGGAGTGATAGTTGATTCTTAGGGTAAACCCTTAAGAAATAAATAAGATAATGGGGTTGGGGTAATTCGGTTGATTGATTGATGTTTAAGCATATTAAATTACGTATTGTGGGTTGAAAACCCTATATGCTCACCAGACTTCCAAGCCTGACCCACTCAGCTTTTTATGACTACAGGTAGTGGACCCCGAGCATAGTCGGATGATGATGATGAATGATTTTGGATTATAGGCCAGTAGTTATAAATAACTGTTGTAAGGCTTATAATTTCTTGTTTATGCTTTTGATCTGTATTGGAACATGACATCCCGAGGTTTTGATATAAAAGGAAATTATATATTTCTCAAAGAAAGGTTTTGACAAACTTTTATCATGTTTTGTTTTGGGGACCAATTCCGCAACATCTTTTATAAAGATTTCTCTGATTTGATTTTAAAAAGCATAAATTAAATCGGTCTTTTCTGGCCGAGAAATTAGGGGATGTCACACTATAAACTGACCCACCGTGGCCTAACTTATCTGAATGAATATGTGAATGCTACGGCTTATTCTGCAGTCTAACAAAGCTCTCCCAAACTATCTCACCGCATGAAGAATGCTAAGTGATGATTGTGAGATGAGTGTCTGCTATATTTTAGACACGAGCACAAGTTAATTTTAGGAAAGATGCCTAAAATGTTTTATATGTTAAATATTTTATGTTTGAGCTATAAGGATGCCTTATATGCTATTATTTGTTCTGATCTATGGTCTGTTGCCGACCGGATCTGGAAACCTTATGTGTGTAGGATTCTAAGCGAATGATTACGAGATTAGAACTAACATGTAAACGTTTCGAAGTGATAAGGAGATTTATACATCTATCGTAAATAAAGCTTTCCTCTCTTAAATTCTCGCCCGGTATACCGAACGTTTGTTTGGGTGTACAAAACATTATGGTGAAGACTCGTAGAGAATTGAGTAGATGGAGGAAATGAAAAGCTTATGATAGTGAATGATACCTATCAGAAGATATCATAAGAGTGGTATCTTGCCTTTATAATATGTCTAATAAAATAACGGAACGTTTAGAGGGGTACGGTACGTCTGAAGTACACCTCCGATTGGCAGGATGATGAATGGTTGGTGTAATTCTTGAAGTTGTCCCATTGTCTGGAATTTCCATCACCAACCAAGTTGAAGTAGAATTGATTGAAGATACTCGTGGAAGAAGTCCTAGTAGAGTCTAGGAAAATTCTATGATTAATTGGACACATTCGTATGTGTTCAATTGTTTTGTGATTTTAGGACTTGGGGACTGCGAGACAGTACTTGGGACGAGTATGAGTAGGTGTGAATAGTAGTAGAGATCTATACTACTGGAAGCACAGGACTCACACTTGGATCAGGGAAAGTCACAAGGTTACCAAGGAACTCGTAATTGATTCCGTCTTATTCCAGTCTGTCGTTACCATCGTTTCGGTAATGACTAAGAAGATGATTGTTATTCCGACCCTAGTGGTCATATCAAATTGAGTCCGACTACGATGAGTTTGTTATGTGGTTCAGAGAACCAAGTTCGATGTAGCAGTTGACTTAAGCCGAATTGAAGTGAAGGCTGATCAAAGCGATCAATAGAAGTATTGCGTTCGTTGTTAAAGAAGTTGGGTTACGTTGTGTTCTGACCCAAAGGGATAAAGTGATAGCGTATGCATTGAGGAAATTGAAGGAGCATGAAAAGAACTACCCCACTCATGATCTGGAGTTGGCAGTGGTAGTATTCGCCTTAAAGATAGGGAGGCACTATCTTTATGGTACTAAATGCAAACTTTTCGCTGATTATAAGAGTCTTCAATATGTCTTTAATCAGAAGAAATTGAACATGAGGCAACGGTGCTGGCTAGAGTTACTCAAGGACTACGACTGTGAGATACTTTACCACCCTGGTAAAGCAAGTGTTGTTGCTAATGCTCTCAGTCGGAATGTGAATCTTGAAAGGAAGAGGCCAAGAGCATTGAGAATTGAAGTTGTCTCTACAATTGTGGAAAGTATAAAGAAAGCTCAAGAGGAAGCTTTAGAGAAAAAAATGACCGAAAGGAGGAACGTTTGTGAAAAACGTTGGTGTTTGATACAAACGGTCAAGGACTAAAGGTATTCAAAGGTAGGATTTGGATACCTAAGATGGGAGGAGTAAGAGGTCTTCTGATGGAAGAAGTTCACAAAACCATGTACTCGATTCATCCCGGCAGTGCGAAAATGTATAGGGATCTAAAACCCTATTACTGGTGGCCGATGGTGAAGCTCGATGTTGCTAAGTATGTGGCTGAGTGTGTAACTTGTGCTAGGGTTAAGGCACAACATCAGAAACCGTATGGGAGTTTAGATCCTTTACCTATACCCATGGGTAAATGGGAAGGTATCACCATGGATTTTGTGACTAAACTGCCCAGAACAAGGAACGGTCACGACATGATTTGGGTGGTCGTTGATCGCTTCACTAAGAGTGCGCATTTCTTAGCAGCCAAAGAGAAATGGTCTATGGATAAACTTGCGAATTCTTACGTGAAGGAAATTGTGAGGCTTCACGGTGTTCCGTTAACGATTGTATCCGATCGTGACAACCGTTTTACCTCAAGATTTTGGAGGAGTCTACAAGAGGAATTGGGTACTAAGTTGTGTTTGGATACAGCTTACCATCCGCAAACCGATGGTCAGAGCGAATAAACGATTGAAACGTTGAAGGATATGCTGAGAGCATGTACCCTGGAATTCCAAGGTAACTGGGATGAACATTTACCTTTAGTAGAATTTTTCTAGGGTAATAGTTTCCACTCAAGCATCAAGATGGCACCTTATCACGCTTTGTATGGGGAAAAGTGTTGAATGTCGTCACGTTGGCTGGAAGCTGAGGAAAAGTAGTTTATGGGACTTGAAATAGTCCATTAGACTGCTGAAAAGTTGAAAGTGATTAGGGAAATGATGTTAGCTGCTCAAAAGAGCTACGCTGACAAGAAAAGACAACCAATATCATTCGAAGTTGGAGATTCGGTTTTACTTAAAGTCTCGTCATGGAAGAGACATATAAGGTTTGGTAGAAGGGGAAAGTTGAGTCCAAGGTTTATTGGACCATTTAAAAGTTCTTCAGAGGATCGGGAATCAAGCTTACAAGCTATAATTACCGGAAGAACTAGAGGGTATTAATAATACCTTTCATGTGTGTTATTTGACAAAGTTCACGGGAGGTGTGCCCGACATAATTCCCATTTCTGAATTAAGGTTGGATGAGAGCAAGAGGTTAATTGGAGAACCTGAGGCAATCGTTGACCATAAGACTAAGAAGTTGTAACGTAAGATGGTCGATTTAGTGCTTGTGCGTTGGAAACATATAAATAGGCCAAATCCCACATGGGAAACGGAGAGTGACATGGTGAGTCGCTACCCGTAGTTGTTTGTCGATGTGTGATTCCGGGGATGGAATCATCCTAAGGGGGAGAGAATTGTAATGCCCGTGTTTCTAGGCTAGGCATTAATATTGACGTGATAGTCTAGGTTAACCTTTGTGACTCATTTTGAAGAAATGAAAAGGAATTATGTGAATATTATGTGTTTTATGTGTTTTATGCTTAATTACTAGGAGTTAATTAATTAAGAATAAAAATGAGCGTCGAAAATAAATATTAGATAAAGCCGATATTTATTAAGAAAGTGGTAGTGCTCGTGCAAAGGATTACGGATATATAAAGAATGCCGAAATCCGAGTTATAACGAAGAAGTTATGACCTGTCGAAGTTTCGCGATAAACCGGCACGGTACCGAATGTCGTAAAAAGTGAGTTTTTGATAAACTACTTTTTAGCCTTAGTGATCTAAACGAAACTTGTAGTGTTCGTTAAACCGAGAGTAGGTATAAAAAGAACGCCCAAATCTGATTTCGTATGAGGAAGTTATGATTTTTCGAAGTTTCAGGTTAGCAGTAGACAGCTAAAAACTCGAATTTTAGATCGATTGATTTTTAGCCGACACGACCTAAATGAGAATCGAAGGTCTCATCATTAGTAGCACAACAGTAAAAAGTCTGACGAAAACAGACGTCGGATGAAGAAGTTATGAATTTTTAACGGATTTCCTGTCCCGGTCTGTTAAAAATAATAATATAAAAATTAATGTCAAAATTAGCCGACGAAGTCTAAACGAAAGTTGTAGAGCGTAATTTTACCTACGCGTGCATATAAAGAACATCAAAAACGGAGCTCGTATGCGAAAGTTATGGATTTTAAAAGTTTTGGCGCGAAAACCGAGAAATTTCGCATATGTGGCTTCGGCCAAGTCACCTTAGCTTAGAGCATGCCACGTGTCTGAAATAAGTGATTAGTCATCCGAGCTGCTCAGCAAATCCGAAGTGGTCCAATGCATGTCCGACGCGTGTCCCATTCCTCGTGTCCGAGTCTCGCAGAAGAAGCCACGAAGCCCCTATCTCGGACCCTAGGCCGCGGTCCAATCAGAGGCTGACACCGAGCCTTCGCACGCGCAACCCATGTGCGAGCACCTGCGCACCCTCGCCTGCGGACCCCACCTTCCCTAGACGACTTCGGACCCTATAAATAGAAGGGTATGCGAACCCTCCCGGTTACTTTTGAGATTTTGCTATATTTACCCCCTTTTCCCATATTTTCTTCATCTTAACATTCCCCGAAGTCTCGGTATCGATTATAACCCCTGGAATACGCCACGAAGTGCCCAAGAAGCCCGGAAAATTTATCTTTTCGGTTTCGAAGCCCGACCCTCGCAGAGCCCGGTTTCTCAATAAAACTCCCGGTTTTATTAGAAACGATCGTTTTAGGAAACGAATTGCTGCCCGATTTTCATTAAATCAGGTGACTGTGTAGTTACTTTCACCTTACACATAGATATGAAGTATTTTATATAAAATACGTGCTATGTGAATATTTATTGTTTGTTTATTTGAGTTGGATGTTGAAGGAGTGATTTATACATGTTTTAAATAATTTAAACTGTATATGTATTTTTATCTACAAAAATGTTGGGTAAAACATGGGTAGATGAAATAGTGGGTGTGTGATGAAAAGTGAGCTGGATAAATGAGATGATCAGTGATAGAGATCATGAGTTGAGAGTGAGTGGTGAAATGAGATCATGAGTTGATAGTAAGGGGTGAAGCCCTTACCCAAACGTATGGCGTAAGTGGTGCAATATGAGAAAAGCCCTTACCCAAACGTGGGCCCCCGTCATTCAACAGAGTATGGATGACAACCATGGACTATTCTAGACAGTCTGTGGAACACTAGCAGGCCCGCAACCTGTAGGTGTAATGAACTATATGTTCATTTGCTCTACTCTAAAAACCCATTGACATGTATTGCAGGGGGGGAATACCTGTAAATAATACTGTCGATAAATGAGAGCTATGGACTTAGCACGTGTTGAATAAACCTTGGCAGCTATGGACTTAGTGCCCGTTGTATAAACCCCGGTGACGAGGTGACTTTGTGTCTATTCCTTAGGATGAATCCTTAGGAAGGAGTGATAGTTGATTCTTAGGGTAAACCCTTAAGAAATAAATAAGATAATGGGGTTGGGGTAATTCGGTTGATTGATTGATGTTTAAGCATATTAAATTACGTATTGTGGGTTGAAAACCCTATTGCTCACCAGGCTTCCAAGCCTGACCCACTCAGCTTTTTATAACTACAGGTAGTGGACCCCGAGCATAGTCGGATGATGATGATGAATGATTTTGGATTATAGGCCAGTAGTTATAAATAACTGTTGTAAGGCTTATAATTTATTGTTTATGCTTTTGATCTGTATCGGAACATGACATCCCGAGGTTTTGATATAAAAGAAAATTATATATTTCTTAAAGAAAGGTTTTGACATCCCGAGGTTTTGATATAAAAGAAAACTTTTATCATGTTTTGTTTTGGGGACCAATTCTGCAACATCTTTTATGAAGATTTCTCTGATTTGATTTTAAAAAGCATAAATTAAATCGGTCTTTTCTGGCCGAGAAATTAGGGGATGTCACACTATAAACTGACCCACCGTGGCCTAACTTATCTGAATGAATATGTGAATGCTACGGCTTATTCTGCAGTCTAACAAAGCTCTCCCACACTATCTCACCGCATGAAGAATGCTATGGCTGCCCCACAGTTGTACTATACTTTCCATCCTATCTGGATGCTGGTGAATACTACGGATATCTTGTAGTCTTACAACACTTCCGACGCTAATTCAACCGTTGACCATGGTCTTACCGCTGATTACCAATCTGAACACGTCCAAAGTCGACCACTCATACAGTCTAGCATCCTGACTGAACTCGCGTCCTGACGGGAATTCCCACCCTGATTCCCTAACACCAGCTATCAAGCACTAAGAAGACATGAACTCAACGTTTGGGAAGTTTCCCAAACTCCCAACTCATACACTCCTCAACTAGTCAGCCACTTGGCCATCTTCCTCCCCGATAGGAATGCGAACTCATCCTATTATCGCACTTACTTATGTTCCTGGATACCTAAACGATTCTCCCCCACTTTGATTCAACTAACATCTTACGACACACTAGACTGGAAGGATTCTCAATTGTTATTACTATCTAATGATCAATCTGTTGGAAACCAACGCTTACCACTGTTAGTGTTCCCAAAACTAACCAACACTAAAGCAGTACAACTCTTGAAGACCAACAGAACACCTCCCGAGTTCCAATCACACCTGCTACGGCTCCTGGATCCTGGGAACCCACTATATAAGGAGACGATCTCGAACCACTACCCTAAGACTCATGGTATGCAGATGGCATACAACCCGAACATAAGCATTAAATATAACTCCAAGATACACTTACTCATACCGATGCAAGACAATAACAATAAAATAATAAGTAAAATTGATAAGAAAGTAAAAGATCCACACATGCAACATTAGAAGCCCCTCGCGCCTCCTCTGTAGTCAGTTGGAAAGCTCTGCTCCTCGCCGCAGGCACCTCTCCTCAGCCCTGATAGCCGTCGATGATCCTCAATGTCGTTGGGGCAGGTGTCATCACCTATCGCACTACAGCCAAACTCGAACATTGGGCCTTCTTGTGTCCCCACTGACTGCAATGATAGCATATTAGCTCTGATCCCTGGGTGATGGTAGCAGTACAATCCCTGCTATAATGACCGATCCAGCTGCACTTGAAGCAGCCAGAATCACCACCACTGCGATTCCTACACGCACCATCGTGGGTTCTGCCGTAATTGCCACAACGGCTATGGTCCTGATGACTCCTCACTCTAGATTCTAATACCTTGGGCCTCTTTCCCGACCCCGCAGATGTCTGAACGTCGTCTGACTTCCTCTTCATCTCTGCCTCTAAGTCGATCTCCCTCTCCCTCGAGCGATCATATCCTCCAACATCTTGCAGTTGGACCGACTCATAAACTGCCTGATGTCGCCCTTCAATATCTCGTGATATCGAGGTTATTCATCTCCTCGTCTGCCACATAATGCGGAACAAGAAGGGCCCTCTCCCTGAACTTGGCGGTAATCTCCGCCACCGTCTCCGTAGTCTGCCGGAGGTCCTGGAACTCCCGTGCTAGCTGCCGCACCCCAATCACCGGTGCAAACTCGACCCTGAACCTGGCCGAGAAGTCACTCCATGTCATGGCATCAACAATGACATCATCTCCAATAGCATGTCCAAGATCCCGAGCCTAATCCCTCGCCAGCGCCAGAACTGTGAACTGGTCTAGTATGTAGCGTCACCGTGCTGCACATATCATAACAACCATCAGAATACTCATCACTACCGAGGGATCACACACACTACAATGTTTGCTAGTTTTATGTTAGTCCTCCTTGAATCAAGTACGGATCCTATTCTTTCAGTAGTACGGGCCCATATTACCTTCCACATATATCCGTATTTTCCTCAAGAATTGCCTTGACTCCACCAAGTCCCTTTCACTACTACTGCTCCCAGCACAAATCTTATCCTAGGCTTTCCCTAGGGTAATCTCCGACCCCATCCCCGCCATCAGCTGCATATGAAGTCCCTGCTATCTCCCCCTAACTAGCTCGCGAATACCATTACATATTACTAAGACCAGATAATTCTTTCGAATGAGAGGTCCTACCCTACAACGGTTGGACTCAGATAAGAGCTGCGAAATAGAGCTAAACCTAACCTTATGAAATTATTTAGTCCTCGTAATATGTAACTTAACATATTCGCTTTCTAGTTAGTTAAAGATAACTAGGACTCCTAAAAGCACAAAGCAAGTAGCATTCGAGCATTGAGTAACCATAATCAAGCATATCCTAATCAGACCATCATATCACTGACTAATCAATACTAGCATGCAGCTCATAAAGCTCATACTGTAGGCATACAAGGCATCCTTCCTTGATCCTTATCCCTAATCTACCATGCAGCTCACATACACATATAGCAGGCATACAAGGCATCCTTCCTAGATCCTTAGCCCCTAATCTAGCATGCAGTTCTCATAAGCATATCATATCATAAAAACATGTATGGGTAGTTTGGGAAACTTTACTTGATCTCGGCTGATTGCATGCACCACACCCTTTTTCTCTTTTCCAAAATTCTTTTTATAAAAATGGTTTTCTTTTGAAAATTTTATACCAAGTCCTCAGTTTGAGTCCAGACATACCCGAGAGTATGCCCGAATACCTCAAACCAAGGCTCTGATACCAACTTGTAACATCCCAAAAATCATGACTGAAAATTTCATTTTTAAATCATTGAATAAACCATAATTACTAAATATTCATTTATGAAAATAGGAACCAAAGTATCACAAAACATCAAATCAGTATATAGACATCAAAACATATGTCAAATGTATATTAGAGTAACACCCTAGGCTAAAACATCGTGGTGTGTGCAATGCAGTCATCCCGAGCGCTTCTCTGTTCAACTGGAAGTACCTGAAACCAAAACTGAAAACCGTAAGCACGAAGCTTAGTGAGTCTCCCCAAACTACCACATACCATACACATAATCACATATATTGGTCCCCCGCCCCTTCATCGGGCCCCGCCCGGTATCAGACAGTGCCCGGCATCAGGCCTCGCCTGGCATCAGGCCCCGTCTGGCATCGAGCCCCGCTCGGTATACATATCTGTTTCTCCCAGGCCCCGCCTGTCATTGGACCCCACACAAACAATATCATATAATCATGCTAGCACATAAAGAATCATACACATGTTATAGTCCTAAGGCCTCGCCTATCATGGGCCCCGCCCCTACTCAACTAATGATGAGATATGGAACCCCGTACACACTGAGCTAGTGATGAGATACGGGCCCCCGCCCACACTCACCTCTCTACCCCGCACATACCAGTATCACAAAGACAACAAGTATAACTAATCATGCACATAATCATCAGGTACCAACCGACATTGAACCATAGTCTGGAACCATACATATAAACCCTTTCTGGAGCCTCACCCGGCATCAGATCGCAATCCGGAAACACATAACATATATACGGGCCGAAACTGGTGCCTTTGACCCGTTCAAACCGGAGGATACTCACCTCAAACGCTTAAGTCACTGCACGAAATCCTTAGCTATAGTCCTGCCAACTCCCCGAACTATCCATGCCAAACATCACCCAATTAACCATTAAGTTCCACACTGTAATCCATAATCCTTACTTGGGTTGAAATGACCGTTTCACCCCTGGTCCAACAAGACTCACAATCGAGGCCCAAGCCCAAAACCATAAAATCCATAAAAGCCCATGAATGGCCCAATTTTCCAAATTGGGAACAACCCCTACATGGAACAACCCTTTTGAATCCATTCCATACTTCTTAGCCTTCCCAGGGTCAACCTCGATCAACTCTCCGAGTTGACTCAACTCGTCGAGTTCCCGAATATCACAAGATCGCGATATCTCGCCTCAACTCGTCGAGTTTCCC
The DNA here is from genome assembly GCF_052849685.1 of Lactuca virosa. Classification (NCBI taxonomy): domain Eukaryota; kingdom Viridiplantae; phylum Streptophyta; class Magnoliopsida; order Asterales; family Asteraceae; genus Lactuca; species Lactuca virosa. The sequence continues at coordinate 471,402,645 of NC_136429.1, read as the reverse complement.
CCAAACTCGTTGAGTTCTTCTATTTCAACAGACTCGGGACATTTTGAGTCAACTCATTGAGTTCCTATATGTACTCGCCGAGTTCCTTCCTTTTTGGCAGAATCGGGTCATACTCACATCAACTCGCCGAGTTCCTTCGTGCACTCGTCGAGTTATTCATTCTGTTCACTCCTTCTTAAGGAATTAAGCCTTTATTCTACAGATCTGAACCCAATAGTCCAGATCTAGACAGGAAACACCTTTTAGAAGGGTAAAGTTTCCAACTTTACCCATGAATCCCTTCTTAAAGAGATTGAGCTCAAACCCTAACTCAAAAAAGCCTTAAATCTAAATCCAAAAGTCCCCAAAACTTCAATATAGGATATAAGAACGTAGATCTGGACCTTAGAGACTAGATAATCACGTAAAGTCTCCAGCTTTCTCTACATGCATGGCCATTATAAGCTCAAAAGACCAAAATGGTGACTTAGAAGTTGCATGGGACGTCCATGGCCATAAAGTTGGCACCTCTATGCCATGAAAGTCCTTCAAGACTCTAGATCTGAAGTGCTTTCCATTTGGGACGCCCAATTCTCAAGAACCATATCATTTGGACCAGAAACAAGCAAAAGTTGCTAAGAAAGAGATCTAATCAACTATTAGTCAAGTCTGAGACTTGATTACCCGAAAGTGACGAAAATGGAGTGAGGTTTCTGGATCTAGCAACTCTTCCTTGTTCCTTCAAACTTTCCTTCCTTCCAAGACTTCAAACACCCACAAGAACACTCCATAATGGCTCAAATCACTCAAAATAGCATCAGGGTTTCGAGATCGAGGTTTAGGACAGTAAAGGCTGGAAATGAGGTCGAACCCTAAAGCATAAGGTGTTTAAATAGGGTGCTAAATCCCGGATCTAGGGTTTCCCAATCCCTGTCCAACTTGTCGGGTTGATCCTCCCCAACTCATCGAGTTGGTCTTCCAAAACGCGCATCCCAACTTTCCAACACGTCGAGTTTATTTCTTAAACTCGACGAGTTGGTCCTTAGAAATAAGGTTTTATTTCCATATTTAACCTTTTAAATTTTTGGGTGTTACAGTAGCTCAACCCATAACCCATATCAAATATGGGAAAGCCTAAGACACCATCCAACGAAGAGCTTTGCACCCTAACACCTTTTCATCAGATCCATAAATGTTGTTGGAGCATTGGTCAATCCGAACGACATAGCTAATAACTCGCAGTGTCTATATCTTGTTCTGAAAATTGTATTCTCGATGTCTTGCTCTCCCACCATCAGCTGATGATATCCTGACCTGTGGTCAATATTTGAAAACTAGCTTGCACCTTACAGTTGATCAAAAAGGTCATTAATCCAAGGCAAAGGGTATTTATTCTTTGCCGTTATTTTATTCAGCTCTTTGTAATCTATGCACATCCTCATGCTTCCATCCTTCTTCTTTACGAATAAGACTGGAGCTCCTCGGGTAAAGAACTAGGTCTTATGAAACCTTTATCTAACAAATCCTGGAGTTATATCATAAGCTCTTTCATCCCCGTCGGTGCTAATCGGTATGGTGCTTTCATTATCGGTGTGATTCCTAGTAACAAGTCTATTCGAAACTCTACTTGTCTATGAGGGGGCAATCCAGGAAGATCCTTGGGAAAGACTTCTGAAAGGTCACACACCACTAGTATTCCTTTCATATCCTTCTTCTATTTCTTCACATCGATCACGAACGCTAGATATGATGTACATCCTTTGGACAAACACTTCCCGGATTTCATCAAGGAGATGATTCCGGAATTCACTCAGTGTTTGTCCCTGTACACCACAAATGATTATATTCCAGGAGGGTTTACTCTCACCATCATATTTCTACATAGTATCTCAACGTTGCTCGCACTAAGCCAATCCATTCCTAATACTACTTCGAAACCATTTAACTCAATGGGAAACTATTCCACATGGAAATTATTCTCATTCAAGTCAATGATGATATTTTTCATGCATTCACTTATAGGTACAAACTTGCCACTAGCAACTTCTACTACTAGAGCACTATCTAGTTTATCTACAACTAATGCTAGTATTCTACAAAATTTATGTGATACAAAGGGGTAATTTGCTCCAGAATCAAATAAAATATTGGCATCCAAATCATTTACTAGAAATGTACCTGAAGCAACATCTGCTTCCTTCTTTGTAGCTTCTAGAGTCATCTGAAATGCTCTCACCTTTGGCTTTGGCTTTGTCGGTACATCTAGAATCATTTACTAGAAATGTACCTAAAGCGACATCTGCTTCCTGCTTTGCTACTTCCAGAGTCATCTGGAATGCTCTCACCTTTGGCTTTGGCGGCACACTACGCTTCGTGACCTCCTTCTTCTTTGGGAAATCCTTTTGAACATGGCCCTTTCTCCGTATCCATAACACACCCTCTTGCTAAACGTACATTCATTAGAATAATGATCGGTTGTCGCACATTTGAAGCAAGTCACTTCATTGTTGCATCTTCCAGAGTGATTATTCTTGCACTTCTCGCACCACTTTGCTTTACCACGTCCCCCAAACTTCTTGTTGTTGGGGCCACCCTTCGAAAATCGGCTTTTCTTGTTGGATATTCATGATCCCTCAAACTTTCTTTTCTCTCCTGACTCTGCTTTCTCCAAACCCTTATCTCTTATTTGGGTCTCAACATTCTTGGCTTCCCAGATGGCATCTTTCAAGGTGGTTGCCAGCTTCACCGTTGGACCAAATTCTGCTAGTAGACCACTAGCAAACTTGTTGATCTTGGAGAGTTCAATTGGAACCAAGTAAGGAAAAAGCTTCATTTTCTTCGTAAAACTTGCAGCATACTCGCTGACACTCATCTTGCCCTTCTTTAGGTTCTAGACATCGCTCTTAATCTATATAAGATCCTGCTTAGAGCAGTACTGCATTTTCAACTACTCCAGAAAGTCTTCCCAACACATCTTACCAGATTCTCCTTTGGGTATGGTATCAACTAGTAACTTCCACCAGCTTAATACCCCAGTCTTCAACTGTCTAACCATGAGAACAGTCTTCTGCTTGTTGCTGCAGTCGCAAATCTCAAACACCATCTCCATCTCAAAGATCCAATCCATGACATCCACTAGTGTTGGGCTTCTACAAAGTCTAGATGGCTTGGATGCCATGAAATCCTTGTACTTGCATCCACGTCCATCGTCTCCTTCATTTGGTTGATTCCATCCAACACGTGGCTTAGCTTGGCTAACAGTCCAGCTATAGTTTCCTTCCTCAGACTGTCTTTCATTAAGATCGGGTTGTATAACTGGTGTTGTATGTTCATCCCTATTATCTTGTAACATTTGTCTCATCTCTTCCCTTTTTCTGCCATCATATCCTGAATCATTGCTTAGGCTCCTGCCATCGTGATTGGTTCTTACGCATACATTGCCCCTGGTGCATGCTCGACTACACTAGGTCGAGGCTACTGATTACCATTTCCTAATCCGCTTTGAGATCTCACCATGTCGATCTATACACCAAAGTAGGCGTTCAGTTTTCTAAGACGAGAACTTAAGATAAGGAGGGTTTTAAATATTTTTAGATGCATAATACTTGCTTATCACTCTGAAAACTTATATGTCGGTTCTAATATCGTAATTTAACGTTTAGAATCCTGAACACATAAAGTTTATAAATCTAGAGAGGCAATAGACCATCAATTTATTCAAATATTAACATGCTAATCGAAAGCATCTTAAGACATCTTATCGTTATAGCATGCTTTATCATAAATCATTTAGCACATAAAAGCAATTTAGGCATCATTCCTAACATAAGCTAGTGCATGAGACATTTCATGTATACTACCTAAAATATGGCTGACACTGACCTTACAATCACTGTTTAGCATTCTAAATCCTCACATATTCCTAGTTCGCTTAAACTAATGTTGCGATACCAACAGTGGCATCCCAAATTTCACGACCGATTTTAAACTTTTTCTTTATGCTTATTTTACTCAGTGTGTGAAAATTATTGCGGAATTTGTTCCCAAAACATGATAATAATATTATCAAAGCATTTCTGAGTAAATGTATATCATTTATATTTAAAAACGTGGAAGGTCATCGTTTATATATATATATATATATATATATATATATATATATATATATATATATATATATATATATATATATATATATATATATATATATATATATATAAATTTAAAAGCATAAACAAGTCTCAATAGGCCTTACAACATTTTATTATACTAATGGCCTAGAAACTCCTCAAACCACTCATCATCTAAGTGTCTTCGTAACAGTACCTGTGATACAAAGAAACTGAGTGGACCAGGCTTGAGATCCCGGTGAAACCATAGGGTTTTGAACCCACAATAATTAAGTTCTTTAGTTATATTTTTCGCATCAAATAATTTACCCAATTAGCTATTTTGTAACATCCGCATTCCCAGGTATGGTCATTTGATTATTTATTTGAGTTATGAGGAGTGACTCGACGAGTTGATGCCCTAACTCGTCGAGTAGGATCACGAATGATGACTCAGATTAATGAGTGGACTCGACGAGTGAGTGAATGGAGTCGACGAGTCTGTGCTGTTGGCAGAAACCCTAAATCCTTGGTCCTGTGCCCTATTTAAGGGTCCTTATAGCATTCATTTGCGGCCATCCTTTCAGATAAAAGAACCCTAGCATATTTGAGCGTGTGTAGTAAGAGAGAGAGTGGTCTTGAACCATTTGTTGTGATTTTGATAAGGAGGAGAAGTGATCCAACAAGAAGGACCAAAGGAGGTTGTTGTTCTGAGACTTTCAAGCAAGGAGGCTTCACTTTGAGGTAGCAATTCGGCCCTTTTCTTCTTTATTGTGTAGGTTTCTTGAATCAAGGGTTTCTTTACCCTTTCTTCAGTGGAATAAGAGCATGAGAAGTCCCAATGTGAAATAGACCTTAGATTTGGACCTTGAGAGGTCCAGAGAGCCCCAAGCATCCAGCTTTATGCAGTCCCTTTTTGGGTTTTGGATCATGGTTGTCATATTAGAGCTAATTCATCAAATAGAGCCTTATGAGTGTTGCATGAGCATAAAGTTTAGACCTTTACGTGACTTTTGAGTGTTTAAAGGTCAGATCTATAAGTTAGAGAAACAGATCTGACCTCAGAAGTTCATTTGGGAGTTGCCATGGAGGAAACTCGCCGAGTCCATGAGAGAACTCGACGAGTCGAGTCGGGTTGCCCCGCGATTCGTGATTAATGGTAACCCGTCGAGTGAAAGGATAACTTCACGAGTCGAGTGAGGCCTTAGAAGGATTCAGAGGATGCGTATGAACTCGCCGAGTCCCATGAGTGCACTCGGCGAGTCTGGTCAAAGTTGAACCGTTGACTGAGGTTGACTTTTAGGGTTTGGTCAGCAATTGGACATTGGACCATTGGAGGGGTAAAATGGTATTTTCCCCTTCTGAGAGAATATAGGGAGGAACTAGTCTAGTCTTTGAGAGTCGTATTAATTAGAGATAATTACTTTATGTGATTAGGCGGAGGCTAGATCAGTGATTCGAGTTCGAGACTTTCCGAGATTACCAGAGGTGAGTCTTCTCACTATACATTACCTAGAGTGGTGTCTATGTGCAGACCGGAGGGTCTTACGTGTTATGTGTATGTGTATGTCTGAGATTTATGTGCAATGTGTTATATGTATGCTATGTGTTGTATAGACCGGACCAGAGGGTCCAACGACTCATGAGGCCAGAGGGTCCTCGATCAGACCGGACCGGAGGGTCCAACGAGCTAGACCGGACCGGAGGGTCCAACGAGCTAATGGACTGGGGGGTCCCGCTCTGACACATTGACCAGAGGGTCATACCAAGTTATAGCCTCGAGTGGCTTATGTGTTGTATGTGGTATTTTGGGGAACTCACTAAGCATTTATGCTTACCGTGTTATGTGATATGTGTTTCAGGTACCAGCGAGGATCGCGGGAAGGCGCCGACATGATTTGTACACACTGACAGAGGATTATATGTTGAGATTCTGGGATATGTTTTATTGTGATGACAATTAATACATGAGATTTTGAGAATATTATATGAGTTTTATTATGTTTGAAAAATGAAAAATTGTTTTAAAAGTTACGTCGTTACAAGTTGGTATCAGAGCCTTGGTTTGAGGGATTCGGATGCACCTTCGGGCGTATCTGAAATCAAACTGAGGATTTGAGAAAATGTTTTCATAAAATAAACAATTTTTCTAAAAGAGTAAAAGATTTTTGAGAAAAGCAGAATGGAGCAGTGTGTACGATCAGCCAGCGCCCGAACGGTGATTTCCCAAAATACCCATATATTATGTGTTATGAGATATTATGTGATATGCTATGCAGGCTAGAGTAGGCTAGGTATTCATATCTAGGACTAGAGTGGCCTGATTTGTGATGCCTTAACCTAGGAGATTACTGCTACAATGAGTTACTTCGAGAGTGAGTAGGTAGCAGCGAGGAGCTTATGAGTGGTCTACTGGAGGGTAGCCTGTGTTCAGCGAGATATAGGGTACTTGTGATCTGGGATCCTAGGAGGAGGACTTGGGGTGAATACTAATACGGTGTGGAAGGTAGTATAGGGCCCGTACTACTGGAAACACTGGATCAGTGAGCAATCCAAGTAAGAATCCTTAGGATACTAAGGAACGAGTATGGTTGAGTTATCGAGTGCGAGTATACTCGAGTGAGTCTCTAATTTATTTTGTGTTGTGTTTCAGAGACATTATGGTGGGCACACGCCACACTCCAGAGAGCAGCAGTGTTAGCGATGATGAGATTCACAGGATGATTCATGATGAGGTGGCAGCAGCCATTCGTGCTGAGATACCAGAGATGTTTGGGTCTATCAAGACCACGCTGATTGAGACATTTGACGAGCGGTATGCTGCTCTTACCGATGTTGCTGTTGCTGCGGCCACCTCAGCCGTTGCCGCTGCTAGGCAACAAGGGGGTGACTCGTTGCTGTACCGGGAGTTCAGCAACACGAAGCCACCAGAGTTTGATGGGACTCAGGATCCGATAGCCGCGATGAGATGGATCTCTGACATTAAGGGGTGTTTCTACATATGTTCTTGACCTGAGCATCTGAGGGTATAGTTCACGCTGAACCAGCTTCGCTTGGGAGCGAAGGACTGGTGGAAGTTTGTGACGGCAGACTTCACTCTTGCAGAGATTACAACGGTGACCTGGGAGAGGTTCACCACCATGTTCCGAGATGAGTATGTTCCCCTGGTGGAGAGGGAACGATTGGCGCAGGAGTTCTTGTCCCTCAAGCAGGGGACGGAGTCCGTGACTGTGATTACACGGATGTTTCATGAGAGGGCATTGTTTTGCCCTGAGCACGTGTCTACCGAGCAGGAACGTATGAGCCGATATCTGAGCATACTGAGGAGGGACATTCGTCAGTTCGTGGCGATCTCGACATACCGGACATTTTCCGAGCTCCAGGCAAATGCCCGGAAGAGGGAGATTGAGCTAGAGACTCAGGCCAGGGAGGAGGCCGAGTCTCAGAGGAGGGACAGAAGACCGGTGCAGTCATAGCCGGCAGCCAAGCGGGCAAAGCCCGCTGATGCGAGATCTGGGGGTCAGAAGGGCCGCACTTGTGGGAAGTACGGCAAGAGCCATGAGGGAGTATGTAGAGCATGGGTGTGCTATAAGTGTGGCAAGGAGGGGCATTTCAAGAGGGATTTCCCCAAGGGGTTTGCAGTTTGCTTTCACTGCAACCAGACTGGCCATCGGAAGGCCGAGTGCCCACAGCTACTTCAGGGATCAGCATAGGGATCTGCACCTGCTGTTAGAGCTACCGAGGTCCGGCCAGCGAAGGCCGAGGCACCAAAGGTTCACAGGAGAGCCTTTCAGTTGACAGCGGAGGATTTCCGCACAGCGCCCGACGTCGTGGCTGGTATGTATCCTTTTGTTTACTTGTACTGAGTTGAGATATTGTGCTTATACTGTGGTATGCATAGGTACTTTTCTTGTGAGTTCTGTACCTGCTTTGGTGTTATTTGACTCGGGTGCGAGTCGATCTTTCGTGTCATTATCATTTAGCCAGCACATCAGTACCCAGCGAGAGGCGTTGAGTCGACCTCTACGAGTCTCCATAGCTGACGAGCGAGCGGTTTATGCTACTGATGTGATTCGAGGATGTGTACTCGATATTTTCGGTGTTGAGTTCCTGATAGATCTGGTACCGATTGCGATGGGTGATGTCTGTTCATCGTGGGCATGGACTGGTTGAGTCGATTCGGAGCCGTTATCGACTGCGAGCATCGGTTGGTGACCATACGAGACCCTAGTGGGGGAGTACTTATGGTGTATGGCGAGGGTACCCGATCTGGGTCAGCGTTTTGCTCGGCTGCCAGAGCGAGGCAAAGTCTACAGCAGGGCTGCAGAGGGTTTGTAGGATACGTGATGGATACACGAGTTGCCGCCGAAAGGCCGAGTTCAGTCGATGAGGTCTCGATAGTGCGTGAGTTCCCGGATGTTTTCCCCGAGGAGTTGCGGGGTGTGCCTCCGGAGAGGCAGGTGGAGTTTCATATTGATTTGGTTCCGGGAGTGGCACCTATTGCCAAGGCACCCTATCGCCTTGCGCCGCCAGAGATGCAGGAGTTATCCTCGCAGATTCAGGAGCTGCTGGGGAAGGGGTTCATCTGACCGAGTAGCTCGCCGTGGGGAGCGCCGCTCCTATTTGTCAAGAAAAAGGATGGTTCGCACCGGATGCGTATTGATTATGGGATTTGAACAAGTTGACGGTCAAGAACCGTTATCCACTACCGAGGATCGACGATCTGTTCGATCAGTTGCAGGGTGCGTCTTGGTTCTCCAAGATTGATTTGAGGTCGGGTTATCATCAGATGAGGGTGCGGGATGAGGATATCCTGAAGACGTCGTTCAGGACTCGTTATGGGCATTACGAGTTCGTGGTGATGCCTTTTGGGCTCACCAACGCACCCGCAACGTTCATGGATCTCATGAACCGGGTGTGCAGGCCGATGTTGTATCGTTCGGTGATTGTGTTCATCGACGACATTCTAGTGTATTCGAGATCCAGAGAGCAGCATGAGGAGCATCTGAGAGAGATCCTTGGAGTGTTGAGATCGGATAGGCTTTATGCCAAATTCTCCAAGTGTGATTTCTGGTTACGAGAGGTCCAGTTCTTGGGACATCTCGTTAATCAGAATGAGATATTGGTCGATCTGGACAAGATTGAGGCTGTCATGAGTTAGGAGGTGCCGAGATACCCCACCGAGATCAGGAGTTTTCTAGGGTTGGCCAGCTACTATCGGAGGTTTATCAGAGATTTCTCCAAGATTTCCGTGCCCCTCACCAGATTGACCCGGAAGGGCGTTGCTTTTGTTTGGAGTCCCAAGAAGCAGACCTTGTTTGAGACTCTTCGCCAAAGATTATGCGAAGCCCCGGTGTTAGCCCTTCCGGAGGTAATGGAGGATTTCGTGGTGTATTGTGATGCGTCTATATCGGGGTTAGGTGCGGTGCTCATGCAGAGAGGGCACGTGATAGCATACGTATCGAGGCAGCTGAAGCCTCATGAGACGAGGTATCCCACCCACAATTTGGAGTTGGGGGTAGTGGTGTTCGCCCTCAAGATATGGCGCCATTATTTGTATGGGGTTCGGTGTACCATATACACGGACCACAAGAGCTTGAAGTATCTGATGGATCAGCCCAACCTGAACATGCGCCAGAGGAGATGGTTGGATGTGTTAAAGGATTATGATTGTGCGATCCTGTACCACTCGGGAAAGGCTAACGTGGTAGCCGATGCTTTGAGCCGCAGGACGGAGAGTGCCCTAATTCGAGATATATGCATGCGGATGACGGTGATGACTCCGGTATTGGATACCATCCGAGAGGCCCAAGCAGAGGCGGTGAGATCAAAGAACCACAAGAGAGAACGGGTGATTGGGCAGGTATCCGAGTTTGTTACCGATAGCCGAGGGCTTATGACCTTTCATGGTCGGATTTGGGTGCCGTATACGGGCGGGACACGTAGCACTCTGATGGAGGAGGCACATAGATCGAGATTCTCGATCCATCCCAGGGCCACTAAGATGTATTTGGACCTGAAGAGAGACTACTAGTGGCCCTGTATAAAGAGGGATGTTGCATGGGTAGTAGAGAGGTGCTTGACTTGTTGCCGGGTTAAGGCTGAGCACCAGTGTCCGCATGGAAAATTCCAGCCATTAGAGGTTCCCCAGTGGAATAGATTTCAATGGATTTTATCACCAAACTGCCGAGGACCGCAAGAGGTGTTGATGCAATTTGGGTGATTGTGGATCGGCTGACGAAGAGCGCTCACTTCCTTGCTATCAGTGAGAGCTCTTCTGCAGAGAGGCTGGCAGAGATATATGTGAGGGAGGTGGTGTCGCGGCATGGACTGCCGATCTCGATTGTGTCAGACCGAGATGTACGTTTCACTTCCAGGTTCTAGAAGAAGTTCCATGAGGAGTTGGGTACGAGATTGCACTTCAGTACTGCTTACCACCCACAGACGGATGGACAGAGTGAGCGGACGATACAGACGCTCAAGGACATGCTTCGAGCGTGTGTTATGGACTTCGGTGGAAGTTGTGATAGATACCTACCTTTGGCTGAGTTTTCCTACAACAACAGCCACCACTCGAGTATTGGTATGCCTCCCTTTGAGCTGTTATATGGGAGGAGGTGTAGGACCCCCATCTGTTGGGGAGAGGTAGGTCAATGAGTGATGGGTAGCACTGAGATAGTGCTTAAGAAGACTGAGTAGATACATCAGGTCAGACAGAGATTGCTGACAGCCCAGAGCCGCCAGAAGAGTTACGCGGACAGGCGACGATCCAAGCTCGGGTTCCAGGTTGGAGATTTCGTACTCCTGAAAGTATCTCCTTGGAAAGGAGTGATCCGATTCAGGAAAAGGGGCAAGCTGGGGTCCCGATACATTGGTCCTTTCAGAGTGATTGCCAGGGTGGGCAAGGTAGCATACCGTTTAGAGCTACCCGAGGAGTTGGGTCAGATTCATGATACCTTCCACGTATCCTAGTTGAGGAAGTGTATAGCCGATGAGACGGCGGTAGTGCCGCTAGAGGATATTCAGATAGATGCGAGCTTGAACTACATCGAAAGGCCGATCGCGATCTTGGATCGGAAGATCAAGGTTCTAAGGAACAAGGAGGTGCCCCTGGTTCAGGTCCATTGGCAGCATCGGAGAGGGTCCGAGCTGACCTGGGAGACGGAGTCGGAGATGCGGGAGCAACATCCAGAGTTGTTTGAGTAAGACTTCGAGGGCGAAGTCTGATTCTAGTGGGGGAGAATTGTAACATCTGGATTCCCAGGTATGGTCATTTGATTATTTATTTGAGTTATGAGGAGGGACTCGACGAGTTGATGCCCTAACTCGTCGAGTAGGATCGCGAATGATGACTCGGATTAATGAGTGGACTCGATGAGTAAGTGAATGGACTCGATGAGTCCATGCTGTTGGCAGAAACCCTAAATCCTTGGGCCTTTGCCCTATTTAAGGGTCCTTATAGCCTTCATTTGCGGCCACCCTTTTAGAGAAAAGAACCCCAGTATATTTGAGCGTGTGTAGTGAGAGAGAGAGAGCCATCTTGAACCATTTGTTCTGATTTTGCTGAGGAGAAGTGATCCAGCAAGAAGGACCAAACGAGGTTGTTGTTCTGAGACTTTCAAGCAAGGAGGCTTCAATTTGAGGTTGCAATTCGGCCCTTTTCTTCTTTATTGTGTAGGCTTCTTGAATCAAGTTTTTCTTTACCCTTTCTTGAGTGGAATAAGAGCATGAGAAGTCCCAATGTGAAATAGACCTTAGATCTGGACCTTGAGAGGTCCAGAGAGCCCCAAGCATCTAGCTTTATGCAGTCCCTTTTTGGGTTTTGGATAATGATTGTCATATTAGAGCTAATTCATCAAATAGAGCCTTATGAGTGTTGCATGAGCATAAAGTTTGGACCTTTACATGACTTTTGAGTGTTTAAAGGTCAGATCTATAAGTTAGAGAAACAGATCTGACCTCAGAAGGTCAATTGGGAGTTGCCATGGAGGAAACTCGCCGAGTCCATGAGAGAACTCGACGAGTCGAGTCGGGTTGCCCCGCGATTCGTGATCAATGGTAACTCGTCGAGTGAAAGGATAACTTGACGAGTCGAGTGAGGCCTTAGAAGGATTCAGAGGATGCCCATGAGTGCACTCGGCGAGTCTGGTCAAAGTTGGACCGTTGACTGAGGTTGACTTTTAGGGTTTGGTCAACAATTGAACATTGGACCATTGGAGGGGTAAAATGGTCTTTTCCCCTTCTGGGAGAATATAGGGAGGAACTAGTCTAGTCTTTGAGAGCCATATTAATTAGAGATAATTACTTTATGTGATTAGGCGGAGGCTAGATCAGTGATTCGAGTTCGAGACTTTCCGAGATTACCCGAGGTGAGTCTTCTCACTATACATTACCTAGAGTGGTATCTATGTGCAGACCGGAGGGTCTTACGTGTTATGTGTATGTGTGTGTCTGATATTTATGTGCAATGTGTTATATGTATGCTATGTGTTATATAGACCGGACCAGAGGGTCCAACGACTCATGAGGCCAGAGGGTCCTCGATCAGACCGGACCGGAGGGTCCAACGAGCTAGACCGGACCGGAGGGCCCAACGAGCTACGGGACTGGGGGGGTCCCGCTGAGACACATTGACCAGAGGGCCATACCAAGTTATAGCCTCGAGTGGCTTATGTGCTGTATGTGGTCTTTTGGGGAACTCACTAAGCATTTATGCTTACCGTGTTATGTGATATGTGTTTCAGGTACCAGCGAGGATCGCAGGAAGGCGCCGACATGATTTGTACACACTGGCAGAGGATTATGTGTTCAGATTTTGGGATATGTTTTATTGTGATGACAATTGATACATGAGATTTTGAGAATATTATATGAGTTTTATTATGTTTGAAAAATGAAAAATTGTTTTAAAACTTACGTCGTTACATATTTCCGTTACTCTCACATACTGATCCAAAAATATTGATCTCAAGGGACCTCTCCTAAGGATCATCATCATCAACGGGTAGAACATACAACTTGGGAGATTCCTTTAGTAATACACGCCAGTAAGGAAACCACGGGGGGATATAGTACATCAAATGAACAAATAGTTCATTAACAGCTATAGGCTATGAGACTGCCAACGTTTCCACAAGCCTGTCAAGAGTAGTTCATGGTCGTCATCTATACTCTGCTAGATGACTAGTTCGTCAATAGTCAAGTCCTCTCATCATCATCTCATCCTTTTCATCACCCATTACTACCCAACATATTTTATATAAATATATAATAATATACATATATGATTAATCAAGTAATATCATATACTTTATCTGACACAAATGTCAAGTTATTCAGATAATAGGCACATGTAGCATTAAATCATCTAGATACCTTATATCTATGTGTAAGTTGAAAGTAATTATGCACTCGCTTGTTAAAGTGGATGACTGGAAAGTTGGGCAGCTCTTCGCTTCAACATTTAGCCTTCCCTTTGATGTGACCTAGGTTCGATTACCACTAAGTCTTAGTTTATTTTCTCTTATGACTAATTAATACTCTAGATTTCTCAATAACCCCAATGTCTACTGATCTATAGCTAATAAGGGATAACCAAGTAGGATTATATCGGAGGTTAGGTCCATTTGATATACATAGTATATTGTTTGGAAATCCCACTTTAAACACTTCACTAAATCCAGCCTAGACATCATCCTCATAAGTAGATCAATTAGTAATATGACATTCGCATCACTGACAAATCGTATTTACAAATTTATAACACCGACTATGAATTTAAATATAAATTACACTAAAATAAAATTGGGTGTAACTTAACTTACAAAGATTCCCTAGACAAAAGTCTGGAAATTGCACTAGAAGAGCTTCTACTTTATGTCTATTACTTTCTCGGCACTCAGGGGTCGAAGGGCTTTGCCGGAATACTAAGAACAAAGGTAAAATGGCTATTAGTCGAAGAATATCAAGAGTGAAAGCTTGTAGAGGTGAGATATGAGAAGCTTATTTTGAGGAGGGTCTTTATATCCAAAAAAAGCAAATCGCTCCACGCACTATGTCGGGGGTGACATGGTGATCTTCTTCTGGTGACATGTGTTAGCTTTTGGGTGGTTTTCACATGCGTGCCACACATCTTGTTTGTGCGCGTGGTTACGCACAAAAAATCATATTTTGTTTAAAAATTCACATCTTCTTCATACAAGATCCGTTCTCATCGGGTTCAATATCAACACCTAGCTATCGATGAGATCTACCACTTTCGTTTAGACTCCGTAGGCTAATCTTGAATTTATTTTTAAAGTTATATTTTTAATAGTCATAGACTATTAAAGTCCGTTAAAAATTCATAACTCTCTCGTCCGACGTTTGTTTCCAGCTGTCTTTTTATCGACGAAGTCCTATTAACCAGATCTTCGATTCTCATTCAGATTGTTTCGGCTAAAAATCAACCGATCTCAAATTCGATTTCTGTGCTAACACAATTACGTTGAAATATTAGAGAATTCACAACTTCGGCTCATGATGTCAGATTTAGGCGTTCGCTATATGCACATTGTCGATTTTATGATTATTATGACTTTCTTTTAGACTACTTATGCTAATAAGCGATCTATCTTCGATTCACTATTTACGATATATGTAGCCGTATTGGTTCAAATACGAAACTTCAACACAACATAACTTCTTCGTTATAAGTCGGATTGGAGTGTTCTTTATATTTCCGGAATCCTCATCACGACTACTACCTCTTTCATCAAGGCTATTCGTCCTAATTATTATTCTATTTTGGATGTATATTTTATTCTTATTTTATTATATTGTTTTAAGCACGTATAGTACACATAACTATGTATACCACATAATACTCAGATAGTTATCTTTATTAACTTCATAAAAGGATACAATTGTTGACCATTACAATTACATCATTTTATTAATGTCGAGGGAGAAACGTGAGCGTTACAAACAATGGGTGTGTTATTAATCTGGCAAAAATTCCAGAGTCGTCCAATAAAGGTACCATAGATGACATTAGCTCTCAACCAGAGGATGAAACTCTTGTTGAGCCCATTGATAATTCATTACCTCTTCGTTTTTCCAGTAGGGTTAGCATGCCACCGAAGTTCTATGGTTTCTATATTACAACAGATAGGGACACGTTTAGCAGTGATAGAACACTGGTAAACATTAAATAAACTGCTAACTACAAGAAAGCGATGGCAGGCCTTGAGGCTACTAAATGGAAGGAGGCAATGGAAAACGAGATTCAGTCCATGTATGATAACCAAGTGTGGAACTTGGTTGATCATGAAGTTGGTCGAAAGACAGCAGGTTGCAAATAGATCTGCAAGAAGAAGACCCGCATGGATGGGAAAGTACACACTTTCAAGGCTCGACTGGTTGCGAAGTGCTTTACTCAAACCCAAGGGGTTAACTATGATGATCCCTTCTCGCTAATGGCGAAGATCAAGTCAATCAAGATTATGCTTGCCGTAGCTATCTTATATGATTATGAGGTGTGGAAAATGAATGTTAAAACCACTTTCCTAAATTGGAATTTAACTGAGGATGTCTAAATGAGTCAGCCAAAATATTATGTACATGACAAGTATCCTGAGTGTATAAGCTTGAGAAATCCATTTATGGATTGAAACTAGCACCTCGCAGTTGAGAAATCCATTTATATTTGAGATTTGCATGACGACATTTGGCCAAGGAGGTTTAGAGTTGATCTCATCTGTGGGTTTTTCGTTAGTTTGGTAATGTGAAGGATTGCATCATGAAGTGGAAGCGAGAGCTGATTTCAAGGACGAAATCTAATTTGAGTGGGGGAGAATTGTAACATCTTGTTTCCTGCCATTTATGGGTCGTAGGCTGTAAGTTGATTGTGCAAGGATTTGTGCCTTAAGCAGGTACAATTTAGACCTTGTAGAAGGAGGTAATCTTAATTTAGAGATTTAAACCTTGCACTGTGTTTTGGGTCGAAGGGTAGAAAGAGAAAGTCAAAGATCGGGTTCTTGCATGAAATATGGATTTTTGTTCGAGAAGTTTTTAGTTCAAGATATTAAGAAAATATTGTGGAGCTCTTCAAGGCCTTTCCATGGATATAAAGAACGTTGAAAACGGAGTTGGAACAAAGACGTTACGACCGTTTGAAGTTAAGACGATATTAGGTTAAGACGTTACGAACGTTGAAAACTTGTTTGCCTTGATCTTTTTTCTGGAGGTATCAAGTTTGAATCTTGATGATGCAATTGTTAGATCTAGCTAGTTTTTGGTGTTATGAGCTTTTGGTCACTTTAAGTGCATAAAGTGTAGATCATGAAAGTTTGTGACCATATTAAGGATAAAGTTGGAAACTTTATCCATCTAAACATCATATTGATTCCGATCTGAAAGTTGGAGACTTGGACTTCATGGATTAAGTTGAGAAAGATGTACTTTTCGTCCCTTTGAGACTTAAAGACTAGATCTTGTTTCTTGGGACTATTCTAATGGATAAAATTGGAAACTTTATCCATTATGAAGCTATTAGGAACCATAAAAATTTGATCTTGGTCCGTCTATCCCTTCCATGAAGGAGTTATGATGTCTTAAAGGATTAATAAGTTAGGGTTTTGGCTTTTTGACCATTTGTGGCCACTGAAAGTCATAAGGATGGAAAGTTTATGATTTAATTCGATGTTTTCAGTCTATTTCTAAGCTCTGGACAAAAGGTCTTAAGTGATAAAGTACTTAAAGGAGAAATAAGATTAGGTCGCGTATGTTGGGTGTACGAGGAGTACGTTGGACGTACGCAGCTGCCACAAACATTGAATTTGTTGACTTATGTTGACCGTTAACTTTGACCAAGTTTGAATTTAGGTTAAACTTGAGGGTTTTGGCCTATTAACTAAGGCTTTACTTAGTTTTGGTGATAAGCAGATTCGTAGGAGAACATAGTGCAGAAAGGGAAACACGTCTCAGTTTTTCAGGTATCTTCATTTCAGGTGAGTTTTGTCTCATTGTACCTGTGGGTGGAAGGTACCAATGTCGGCCCACTAGTTTTGGTTATCTTTTAGTATAGGGAATCCATATGGACTGTGTATAGTCATGTAGGATATATTGAGGACTTTTTATCTAGGATTTCTTGCCTGTTCTATGTTTGCTTGTGGCTCTAGAGTAGGATCACCTGTCTAGGTGTTTATCTCACCTCTAAGTATATACAGTTATATATATTCATTGGATTGGTTGCATTCAGTATGTTTCTATTTTGTAGTGACCTGTTATATATGTATCTTTGTATAAAGGATGTTGATATGTTGTAGTGATCTGTTAGATCTGTATCATGGTATATAGGATGTTGTTATACGCTAGTGATCTCTAGATCTGTATGTCTACCTGTACTTGTTGGTTATCATCTAGTGGAGTTCCATACGAACTGTATGTAGTCATGCGGATAGCCTAAGAACTCTTGATCTATGTTTTCTTCCATGTTCCTTGTTTGGTTATGGCTCTAGAGTAGGATCATCTGTTCGAGTGAATATGTCACCTCTGGTTACGTATGGTTACACATTTCATGGAGGTCAGTTGGTAGCGGGACCATATACTGTAAGAGGACTGGTAGGTGGTAGTGAGGTGTATAATTGATGTTTTCTTATATTATGTGCCTACTTGATCCTTGATTATTTATATGTCGACAATGGTGGTGGTGGGTAGAGGTGGTCCTGCTTTATGTTGTAGGCCAAGATACCTGGTGAGGGCCAGTTGTAAGCCATAGGCATGGAGGCTCAGGAAGAGTGTTTGGGTTAAGGGGGTAGGGCAACAAACCCTGGGTATTCTAGCTGATGGCCGATTAGACCCGTTGCATGTGGGCATTCCAGTCCGAGGACTGATTGGGCCTTGGCATTCCAATCCAATGATTATCGTCTGTTATGTATGCTTGTATGTTTATCGTATGGGGTATTTTGGGGGAAACACACTAAGCTTTGTGCTTACCCATTTGGCCATCGTTTCTGGTATCATCGATCGTCATAGGAAGCCGAAGGTGTGCATGTACACATTCATCTGCAACAATTAAGATGTCGCGCTTTAATATTACTCTGATTTTCAATAAATGTATTTGGAATAAACCGTTTTCTTCATAATGGATTTATAATTGGGAAGTTTTACTTTAATAAAATGAAAATATTTTGTTGTGAAAATGGATCGTTACAAGTTGGTATTAGAGCCCTGGTTTGAGCGAATCGGAGGAACACTTGTGTGAATGCACTCTCAAACTAGGATCCGAGAGTTTTCACAAAATGTTTTTGAAAAAGAATTTATAACAAAAGGGTTGGGTTATGAACATAGGCTTAGTCTCTTTTCATGTTCTTGTTTGATTGTTGGCTTGGCATCGGGAAAGTGTACCTTTACTTAACTTTGGTTTTACAGGAAGACGCGGAGTGTACAGTCAGCTAGAGCCCGAACATTTAAGTGGTTCCCAAAATACCCATACTTGTTATGTTTGTTGAGTTTTGATTTTGCTCATATATGGACTGTTAGAAAAGCATGCTAGTGAATTAGGTTCTTTTAGAAACTAATGGATAGAAGTGCCTGAGTTTGGTATTGCCTTATGATATAGGAAATATCTTGCTATATGTTACTTGATTTTGTGATTGCTACATGTATGGTTATTAGTTGTATATGGTCGGGATTGAATAGCCTTAGAATGGTCGATTTAGCCTTACTTCATGTTCCTTTTTTGGTTGTGGACTTAGGATAGGACCTTGGGATGAATTCTAAATCGAGTATAGATAGGTGTGGAAGGTACTTTGGACTCGTACAACTGAAAGAACAGGATCCATATGTGGTTCGGGAGGAATCTTGAGGTTACTAAGGAACTAATAGCAGTGTGGCATGATGTATTGAGCACTGTGTTTTGATGGCTGATATTTCCTTGGTATATTTTCAGTATGGTGACTTTTGAAGGTTCAGGATCAGAAGCTTGTGGCACTAGGAGAGCAGGTCTGGGTGAGGAGGAGATCTGTGGGATCATTATTGTCGAAGTTGTCGAGGCTTTCAACGAGGCAATTTCGTAGTTGTTTGGGTTGGTTAATACCGCATTGATCGAGGAGTTTAACAGGCGCTATGCCATCATCACGTAGATACTTGTTGCCTCAGCCATAACAGTTGTCACAGTACCGGGAGTTCAGTTATACGAAGCCTCTAGAGTTCAGAGGCGACAGGGACCCGATCATCGCTTCGAGGTGGATTTATGATGTGGAGGAATATTTCTTCACGTGTTCATGTCCCAAGCGCCAGAAAGTGAAGATTGCAATTAATCTTCTTCGCTGGGGTGCGAAGGATTGGTGGGAGATTTGAAGGGTTTTGAGCATTCTAACACTCCTACGGTGTACATGCAACCCTATAAACCTTGGATTTATGTTTTCTCTAAAATACATGCAAATAAGAATTTCCAAGGTTTACATCCTAACTAGCATGGCATGAGGAACTTGAATCATAAAATTACTAGTAGAATGACATACCTTTTAGTAGTGGTTGATTTCTTGGAGTTTGAGAGCCTAGAACCAATAGTGTGGATGCCTCAAATAGATATCACAAATCACCACAAACTTTGGAAAACTCTTGAGAGAATAATGAACACTCTTGAAATGGCCACCACTCTTGTATACACACAACTAGTGCCAAATCAAGTGCCAAGGACTCCTTTATATAGTGTGGAGGATTAGGGTTACATCCATGTAAACCCTAATACCCATGACTCTTCCTTTCCAAGGATCCATGGGTTAAAAGCTCCATGGACTATCCATGGACTCCCATGCAGGCCTAGCCCATTCCAAATGAGTATTAGCCCACACTATATAAAATACAAGAACGCATATTTAATTAGTCACCATTTTGATCACCAAATTAATTCTAAATTAATTTATGATCAATACTAATTAAATAATATGATTTCATATTAATATATTATAACTTATAATATATTAACAAATCATAAACACATTATTCTCAAAAGGTTATCCAAATCATTCGGGTGAAGTGCAACCCAAATGGACCATAACGGGTCGGGTCAAGTGCATCTCAAATATTGTTATGGACTTAGACACCTTATCCAACAGTCTCCCACTTGGATAAGTCTAATAACTATATTTGCAGATATGACTTCAGGAACCAGCCGGTAATCGTAGCTCTCAAAACTCTGTTGAACTATGAAGCGCCATTTTAGATAAGTGATCATATAATCCTCTGTTCTAGATATCAGCCGGACAAATACATGGAACAATGTCTTACTTATTGTCCAGCAGTTTGTTTCTCGATTTCCCGAGTTGTTTGACATAGAACTTAATTGAACACATCAACTTAGTTCTGACCGGGCCCGATACATGGGTCAACACAAAATCATCGAGGGGCCCAGATATCGCTTCTAATCCAAGAAGGAACAGATAAACTTCGACTCATATGCTTGTTCTACTACTTGTTGAATTATACACAAAGGCACGTTTTATAACATCGAGTTACCAATGCGTTTACGTACAATCAATGTATAACTAACTCATAGGCAACAAGTCATATCTCTAGGTTTGAAGACTTATATGATATTACCGTCTCACGATCACTCGAGATAAATTCCATGAAGTGATGCAAGTGAGCGTGGGTTTATTCCAATACTCAGAACTTATGAGCACTCATGAATGTTGTAGCAACCATTGCTACGGCTAAACACCTTTAGTCATCTACAAGCCCAATTCATGACAGTCTTAATTCATACCTACTTTTGACGTATGACCAACTGTGGAAGTTTGAATAACTTAGTCACTCGGAAAGAATAACCTAGTTATTATGGAAGTCAAAACATGCAAGGTGAAACACAAGAATAATTGAATCCAATATGGTCTCAGCACTTATGAATATGAATAAAACACCTTTTATTCATCACCATATTTATTACACATTTTTCTGTTTCGATTTATCAACTTAACACTTGAATTAAAACAATAGTTGTCCCATGCTCCAAGCATGTACACTATGTTTTTCTAAACAATAGTCATGCCATACTCCAAGTATGCAAACTATGTTTGTCTATGATCCTTACTTTGTGAAGTAGATAAATTGAACATGATTCCAATGATGCTCATTTCACAATCCCAAATCCTTACCGTAAATGTAAGAATATCAAATTCTTGTCATTTACTGTAATCTGTTACATTTTAAACTCATATGCATTGATCCACTTGCAATAACTACGCACAAAAGTCACAAAGACCTGGCAACAGACATTACAAAGTATTCCAATGGAGATCAATTCCATTGAAACGAAGTCTCACATTCAAAGTACTTCCTTTGAATATCCTTCTTGCATAAAAGTTTCTAACTTTCTCATAGATTCTTAAAATCCAACTTCCAATATGGAAAACATTTCCATATTCCCATTTTGACTATCACTTCTGAACAAGAGCTACCTCTTTTCAGAATATGTCAATATGACCCTTTCCAAAATTTAACATCATACTTCCAACTGTCCATGAGAAACCAATCTTAGGTAAACCTCAGATTGTTCTCGACAATTGCTTAATCATTTCAGTCATATCTGGTTCTATCCCTTTTTCCCACTTAATGCTCTAGGCATTTTGAAAATTTAGAACGAATAGATATTGTAGCACATGTGATCGATCCTATACCCGAAGCATATGGGACACGATTCATTATGTCTCACATAAAGACATGATACTATATCAGTCTTTTGCTACAATATTTTTATTTGCCATGTTCTTAAAAAACGACTATGAAGAGGGATGCCGTAATCATAATCAAAATTTGAGAACGCAATATATATATAGAATTCCCTCATGTTGAACCATTCCAACATGAAATTCATATATATATATATATATATATATATATATATATATATATATATATATATATATATATATATATATATATATATATATATATATATATATATATGCTTGACTAAAGATGATAAAAATCTAAATCTAAACTTCTAGGATTGAAATGAAGTATAATATCCTCTCCCTTAATTATAGCAAAACAACCTTTTTCCAAGCAAAACTTTTTGTTTTCTATAATTAACAATACTTATCATTATGCTCCCACTAGCATAATAATTTATTTAGCATACTAATTATGCTCCCACTAGCTTTGACATATACTCAGAAATCGACTTCTAGAAATCAATACTTTATTGACTTTCATCACCAAAGTTCAGATTTCTTGATACGAGATGCTTTGACAAAACTTTATCTAAGCTTCTCAGACTCATACACCTTTCCTGAGATAGCTCACATGTGTGTCTAAACAATTATGAAGAGGGATACTGTAATCATAATTTTTAGACCTTTTTGCCATTCCTCACAAGTCCATGTTAGTGTGCCGGTTAACCACACACGCTCCACTAACGACTTTGAGAATGCAAATATCACACTTACTATCTACTTAAATTCTACTCAGTGAAAGCGTTTCCTCACCATCATTTTCATGAATCGGAAAGAAACCTTATGACACTTAGATTTTATGGTGTATGTGTTCCTATCCATGTGAATTTGTCAAAACCATAATCACCAGACAAGGTTAGTGACAAACTCAAAACCATATGGATTGAACTTGTTCAGTCTTGATTTCTTGCCTCTTGGTAGCACAAAGGCCCACCATTGCTTCCAAGTTGATATGCACACAATTGAGAATTCACAGAACTCACATACATAGTCAACTTTACCGGAATAGGCACCGAAACAAGAATTATGTCAACACAATAGGTTACAAACCTCAAGTCTAGCGGTAAACTATAGGTTTTATCCTTGATTAGCTCTTGAAACTTTCAAGACCTTTAAGACTCCCACTGTCCTCTTGACATATAAGTTTCTCTTTGTCAAGAACCATTCCTTGACAACCAAACAAATATTCATCAGTCGGTGCGGATAAACACTTTACACAATTGGTCTCAGTTGGTCTTTGTTTTATCCAAAACATCACAACTTACCAATTTCAAATGTACAAGAGTAGAAAACATTTTACTCTTACATCTGCCAAGTGTTATAAACCTTCATTAAGATGTGTCACTCAAGTTACAATCTTGGATTATGACTCTAAGACTTGTTTTGGAACGAAGTATGACTCATCTTCTCGATTTTAGCCACTTCAATAATTCATGACTCCTCTTCTTAGCCATAAGAATGCACTAAGATGACCCTAGAGGATGAATTGTGATATGGTCTCACAATCATTAAGATGATCATAAAACATGATACTAAAGTACTCTCCCATCTTTTCAGATTTGAGAAACTTTTACCTTCCTGCCTAATTTGATTCTTCCCATTCGCCCTGCCATACATTGAAACTTTTCCAATGTTTTAGAATTATACTTAAACTATTAGGTATAACCATATTTACTAAACTTTAGTAAATCGTGACGAATAGTCTTATCAATCCTTTTGGTGAACTTTGACCTGCACACACCCAGTGTACCCGATCCATTAGTCTCTCACCTGACTCACTTATACATGTGGTCAGGGAATTAGTCTTAACTTTCCAAAAATGAGAATTCTCATTCATCATGCAATACAGCCTGCATGATTCCAAGTTTCGGTCCAATTGAAACTTGGGTGATGAGAATCTTTTCTTATTTTGGTAAATTTAGACACTACCACAAATGAAAAAATCAAATTCATATTTCCATTATTGCTAGAAACATATAATCATCAATTTTCCATAAAAAGCCATTGCAAGGAGATATAAACTAAAATAAAATCAAAAATTTTATTTATTTATAAAATGCGGAAAAACTTTTCCTTACAATGCAGCTTTAAATGAAAACTATGCTATTACATATTTTCTATCAATCTATCATAACTCCTAAGTAGTAGCTCAAGAATCCGATCTTCGAACCATGCGATTGAAATCCATCTTCGCGATCAGATTCAGCATACTCTTTCTTTAAGTATCCTTCCCTTTGCTTGATTCTGCCAAACACCAAAATGTAACCGAGTCACATTTTGGTATTAAGAATCATCAATAAGGAACTTAATAGAGTTTGATAGTGGACTTACCTGAAGCAGAGTCAAGCTTTTTGACTAGACCTTCTCTCAGATCTTTCAGGTAGTTAAGGCAGCTTCGCAACCAATGCCCCTTCCTTTGGCAATAGACACATATGGACCCTTTGGGAATGGTACATGGGACTATCGCAGACTTAGACATTCTCTTTACCATTTGGTCAACCGAGTTGACTATGGCCGATCCCTTTCCATTGGGAAGAGAAAGCTTTTATGGATATTCAATGTTACCAACTGTTAATGTCCATGGTAGTTTGGGAAGTTGATCTACTAATCAAATTTGCTTTACCAGAGCTCCAAATCATTGCTGATTCAGCAGCACCAAGCAAATAGATAAGATCATTAGGGTCATGTCATAGTCTGTTACATAGTAGTCCCAAAGGAACTCACTATGTGACTTAGAAAGTGATTGAACATCTGACTTTCTTAAGACTTTGACACCCAACTCTCCCAAGTTGTCAATATGTAAGCACACATAGACCTTACTTGCCAATAGGGCTTGAGTGACTTTGAACTATTCAAGAACTTGTGGGTTAGGGAGAATAACTGGAGGAGGTGGAGGAAGTGAAGCTTGATGTTGTGGGACATCATCTTCAAGGGGAACACTTGTTCGAAGAGATTTGGGAAGATCACAGTTGTCTAAACCAGGCATCTTTTGGGAGATATTCAATATAGTTGATTTCAAGTCCTTAACATAACACCCAATATGAAATATTAAGGCTAGGACCCAACACAATATTTTATAACTTGGAAGAGGGATACCGTAATCCAAGCTATAAAATATTTGAAGGTAGGTGAATGACGATTCACCAATTTCCACCATGAAAAACGAAATAAAATTATGTTTTAATTGGATTTCAAACTCGTAGATCTTTTGAGATTCATTGAACTTTTCAATGGCATGTTTCAATCTCGATTGTACCCTTCAGGTCTTGTGACTGGGATGCCGACGATCACAAAACAAGGTGTGAATAACCATGCAAATTCACTTGGTACCCTTAATATTATCACCTGATCAATGTGTCGATTAACCACACGCACTCCACCGATCTATGATAAACATTAAGTCACCATTTCCCATCCTTACTAGTCCAAGTTAGTGTGCCGGTTAACCACACACGCTCCACCAACGACTTGGTAAGGTACAAAGTGTAAATTTCATGGGTTAGCACCAATTTCACATTTCCTAAAGTAACTAAGATTGGGATTTATAAAAGGTTTAGTTACTTTATATTCATCATTATACTTTTAATGAGAATTATAGTCCTTGTCCTACCCGTTCGGCTAACGACCCTCCACCAGTCAAGGAAGCGGTGGGTGAGAGTGGACACCCAGTAAGCTGCCATTTTGTAGGCAACAACCTTATACTCCCCTTATAGACCGACTTCGCGAATGAGGCCTAGTAATGGTATGACTGACTTGCTCTTATACATATATATATATATATATATATTAACTTATAATACTATAAATTATAAGGATTGAATTTTAACTTTTAAAACTCTAAGGGTTGGAACTAAAGTGTGTGTGAGACTTTACAAATTCCAAAACGCGAGGGCAAATTTTGAACAATTCAAAAACTTTTGGATTTTCATAACTTATGAGTTTAATAAAGGTTTAAAAACTTTTAATGAAGAGACTCTTGGACATCCATAACTTGAGGACAAGTTATGGAGTCCATAAGACTATTTATGATGAAAAGACTCTTCAACTTATGTAACATATGGTTTTTAATGGGATTTAAAAGAAAAGACTTTTGGTAATCCATAACTTGAGGACAAATTATGGATTCTATTAAAACACATCAAGATCAAGAATTAACTAACAAACAATTTGCAAATAATTCCTATGATCTAACAAAACTCATAAGTTCATGAACATCCATTTCAACAATTTCAAGAATCATATGAACACATACAAAACTTGAAATTTTGATATAAGACATTGTAAATAGATTAGAACACCCATTACACCATCTAAAACAGGTTTTAAAACACCAAAACAGTTTAGCGTAATGTTTCTAGTCCATTTCCAACAGCAAAACTCGAAAATCTGCAGTCAGTCCTACCAACTCGTCGAGTGCATGAACTGACTCGGCGAGTTGGTTGAAGATATGCATGAACTCGGCGAGTTCCATGAGGGACTCGACGACTCAGCTGGGCAGAATGCAGTTTTTCGACATTTTTCAGCAATTTCCATCAAGTATTTAAGAAAACAAGCCTAGGCTCTGATACCACTGAAGGGTTTTGAGCATTCTAACACTCCTATGGTGTACATGCAACCCTATAAACCTTGGAATTATTTTTTCTCTTAAATACATGCAAATAAGAATTTCCAAGGTTTACATCCTCACTAGCATAGCATGGGGAACTTGAATCATAAAATTACTAGTAGAATGACATACCTTTTAGTAGTGGTTGATTTCTTGGAGTTTGAGAGCCTAGCACCAATAGTGTGTATGCCTCAAATGGAAATCACAAATCACCACAAACTTTGGAAAACTCTTGAGAGAATAATGAACACTCTTGAAATGACCACCACTCTTGTACACACACAACTAGTGCCAAATCAAGTGCCAAGGACTCCTTTATATAGTGTGGAGGATTAGGGTTACATCCATGTAAACCCTAATACCCATGACTCTTCCTTTCCCAGGATCCATGGGTTAAAAGCTCCATGGACTATCCATGGACTCCCATGCAAGCCTAGCCCATTCCAAATGAGTATTAGCCCACACTATATAAAATACAAGAACGCATATTTAATTAGTCACCTTTTTGATCACCAAATTAATTCTAAATTAATTTATGATCAATACTAATTAAATAATATGATTTCATATTAATATATTATAACTTATAATATATTAACAAATCATAAACACATTATTCTCAAAAGGTTATCCAAATCGTTCGGGTGAAGTGCAACCCAAATGGACCATGTCGGGTCGGGTCAAGTGCATCTCAAATATTGTTATGGACTTAGACACCTTATCCAACAAGATTGTGACGCAGTGCTTTTTGTATGCCGAGCGAGCTGCAGTAACTTGGGAGCAGTTTCTAGACATGTTCCGAGTGGAGTATATTCTGTTGGGTTTTGAGCATTCTAACACTCCTAAGTGTACATGCAACCCTAAATACCTTGGATCTATGTTTTCTCTATTATACATGCAAATATGAATATTCCAAGGTATTACCCTATCTATCATACAATCTTTGATACTTGGGTAATAAAACAAGTTAGAAGACATACCCTTTTATGTAGCTTGATTCCTTGATGCTTAAGAGCCGAGTGCCTCAAGTGTGACACCTCAAATGGTTCACACAACATCAAACGCACTTGGAATAACTTAGAGAGAAATGAACACTTCATGAAATCGGCTAGCCCTCACCATTTCTTCATAGTCTCACATGGTTGCCAATTTTGGGAAGAATAAGATGCTTATATAGAGTGTCACAATTAGGGTTACACCATGTAAACCCTAATTGTCATGGCCTTTCATTTCCATGATCTATGGGTACAAAAAACACCATGGAGCATCCTATGGGTTTTAGCCCAACTTGATAATCCATGGAGCATTACCCACTATATAAGTATGGATGATTTACACAATCAACCCATATATTTAATTAGTCTCCTTTTAATCACTTAATTAATTCCAAATTAATTCTTGATCAATAGTAATTATATAATCTTATTAATATATTAGAACTTATAATATATTACCAAACCTTAAGTGTTATTTCTCTCATTTTAGTCTATCCAAATGCATGATGCCATGCAACCCAAATGGACCATGCCGAGTCGGGTCAAGTACATACCAAATATAGTTATGGACTTAGACACTAATCCAACAGTCTCCCACTTAGATAAGTCTAAAACTATTATTGAGTATGACTTCAAGAACCGAGTGGCAATCGTAGCTCTTTAAGCCGCTGTCGAACTCTGACGTTGTAACTGAACTCTGATCTCGTCAATGACTTGTCCATTAGATAAGGGATCATATATTCCTCCATTCTAGACATCATATGGACTGAGACATGGATTATAAATCATTCTCTCTGTCCATTTGTTGTTTCCTGATTTCCGATTTATGACGAATGACTAATTGAACAAATCAAATCAGTCCAGGCCCGGCCGAGCACTTACATTTGTCATCACTAAATCATCGAGGGGCCCACAGATATCGCTTTTAACCCGAAGGTAAAAGGAGTGGATAAACTTCAACTCATATGGCTTGTTCTACTACTTGTTGAATCATACACAAAGGCACGTTTTATAACATCGAGTTACCAATGCGTTTTCGCGCAATCAATGTACAACCAACTCATAGTAACAACTCATATCTCTAGGTTTGAAGAATATAAGATATTATCGTCTCATGATCACTCGTGATAAAATCCATGAAGTGATTCAAATGAGCGCGGGTTGAATCCAATACTCATAACTTATGAGCACTCATGAGTGTTGTAGAACCTCTTTGCTATGTCCAACATCTTAGACATCTACAAGCCAACTCATGACAGTCTTGATTCATATCTACTTCCAACATATGACCGACTGTAGATGGTTTGAATAACTTGGTCATTCGGGAAGAATGACCTAGTTTATTCTGGAAGTCAAAACATGCAAAATGAAACACAAGAATAATTGAATCTAGTATGGTATCAAAACCTATGAATATAAATAGAACACTTTTTATTTATCACCATACTGATTACTCATTATTCGTTGTTTCGGTTTTATCAACTTTATACTTGAATTAAAAACACTAGTTGTCCCATGCTGCAAGCATGTACACTATGTTCTTCTCAACAATAGCTTTGCCATACACCAAGTATGCACTCTATGTTTGTCTATGATCTTTACTTTGTGAACTAGATCGATTGAACATAATTCTAATGATTCTCTTTTTCACACTCCCAAATCCTTATCGAAAATGTAAGAATTCCAAATTCCTATCATTTACCGAAATCTGTTAGATTTTAAACTTATATGCATTGATCCTCTTGTAATGTTTATGCACAAAGTCACAAAGACTTGTCAAAAGACATTACAGAGTATTCCAATGGATATCAACTCCATGGAAACATCCTTCTTGCATTTAGTTTTTCTAATCTTACACAGATTGAATAACTTCCAATTATGAAACATTTCCATACTCCCATTTTGACTGTCACTTCTAAATCAGAGTTGCCTCCTTTCAGAGTATGTCAATATGGTCCTTCCAAAATTTAACACTATACTTCCAACTGTCCCTGAGCAACCAACTTTTGGTAAACCTTAGATTGTTCTCGACAATTGCTTAATCATTTTAGTTATATCTAATTCTAGATTTTCCCCCTTAATGCCCAGAGCATTTGGAAAATTTGGAAAATTTAGAAAGGATGAATATTATAGCATATGCAATCAATCCTATATCCGAAGCATATGGGACACGATTCATGATGTCTCACATAAAGACATAATACTAGACCAGTCTTTTTGCTATAATTATTCTATGTCTATTTGCCAAGTTCTCATAATTCAGATTATGAAAAGGGATGCCGTAATCATAATCGAATTTTAGAACGCAAATAATGGACCCATGTTTAGAATTTCCTTATGTTGAGCCATTCCAACACAAAATCCATATATATATATATATATATATATATATATATATATATATATATATATATATATATATATATATATATCCTTGACAAAAGATGATTAAAACCTCAATCTAAGCTTTTATAATTGAAATGAAGTACAATTTCCTCTCCCTTAATTATAGCAAAACAACTTTTTCCCAATTGAAACTTTTGTTTTCTATAATTAACATTGCTATCTTGCAATATTTACCATAATTATCATGCTACCACTAACATGAAAATTATTAGCATAACACTTATGCTCCCACTAGCTTTGATAGGTATCTATAAATTAGTTGGACTTCTAGAAATCAATACTTTATTGACTTTCTTACCAAAGTTCAGATTTCTGATACGAGATTGCTTTGATAAGACTTTATCAAAATCATACACCTTATCTTAGATAGCTCACAGGTGTGTCTAAACAATTTTAGAACTATGAAAAGGGATGCCGTAATCATAGTCTCGATTGTTTAGACTATTTCCATTTCTCATAAGTCCATGTTAGTGTGCCGGTTAACCACGCATGCTCCACTAACGACTTTGAGATTGCAAAGATCACAATTTCTATCTTACTTAAAAACTACTTGGTGGAAGTGTTTCTTCACCATCATTTTCATGAATCGGAGAGCAACTTTATGACCCTTAGATTTTATGGTGTATGTGTTCCTATCCAAGTGAATTTGTCAAAAACATAATCACAAGACAAGGTTAGTGACAAATCCAAACTCATATGGTTTGAACTTGTGCAGTCTTAACTTCTCGCTACCTGGCAGTACAGGGCCTGCCATTGCTTCCAAGTAGTTATGCAAA
This sequence comes from Lactuca virosa, assembly GCF_052849685.1. Classification (NCBI taxonomy): domain Eukaryota; kingdom Viridiplantae; phylum Streptophyta; class Magnoliopsida; order Asterales; family Asteraceae; genus Lactuca; species Lactuca virosa. The sequence goes on along the minus strand of NC_136429.1, from coordinate 471,372,054 downwards.
CAATTGAGAATGTGTAGAACTCAAATGTATAGCCAACTTTACTGAAATGGGCACAAAAATGTCAACACAATAGGTTATAAGCCTCTAGTCGGGTGCTAGTGATGAACTACATGTTTTTATTTTTGATTAGTTCTTGAAACTATTTCAGGATCTTTTTGACTCCCACTGTCTTCTTGACCTATAAGACTTTCTTGTCAAATATTCAAGAGATAGTGTGGATTCTAATCAAGACAAACACTTCATACAATTGGCCTTAGTTGGTCTTTGTTTTATCCAAAACATCACAACTTACCAATTTCAAATGTACAAGAGTAGGACACTTTTACTCTTACATTTGACAAGTGTTATAAACCTTTCTTTAAGATATGTCAGTCAACTTACAGTCTTGGAGTATGACTCTAAGACTTGTTTTTGAAACGAAGTGTGACTCATCTTCTTGATTTAATCATTCCAACAATTCAAGATTCCTCTTCTTAGTCTTAAGAATGCACTAAGATTTCCTTAGAGGACTAATTGTGATATGATTTCTAAATCATTAAGATGATCACAAAACCTGATACTAAAGTACTCTCCCATCATTTCAGATTTCAGAAACGTTTATCTTTCTACCTAATTTGATTCTTCTCATCCGTTCTGTCATACATCGAAACTTTTCCAATGCTTCAGAATTATACTTAAACTTGAAAGTATAACCATATTTACTAAACTTTAGTTAATCATGACGAATAGTCTTATCGATCTATTGTGGTGGACCGTATCAGTGCACCAGAATGTGTACTCGATCCCTTAGTCCTTTACTTGACTCACATATACATGTGAACAAGGAATTAATCTTAATTTTCCAAAGATGAAAATTCTCATTCATCATTCTATACAACTTGCACGATTTCCAAGTTTCTATCCAACTGAAACCTTGGGTGATGAGAATCTTTCCTTATTTGGTAAATTAGACATTACCACAAATGAATGAAACAAATCCATTTTCCATTATTTCTATCAATGGAATCATATAAGCAACAATTTTTCCACAAATGTCATTGTAAGGATACTTAGAATAAATAAAATCAAAAAATTTCCTTTAATTTTAAAACTTTGCGGAAAAACTTATCCTTACAGTGCAAAAGCATATGAAAAACTTGTTGTTATCTATTCCTAAGCAATATATCATAACTCCTAAGCAACAACTCAAAATTCTGATCACTGAACCATGCGATCGAGATCCATCTTCGCGATCAGAATCAGCATATACTTCCATTAAGTTTCTTCATTTTTATTTGATTCTTAATACATCAACATGTGACCCAGTCACATCATGTAATAAGAATCTCAGAATAGAAACTTAACAGAGTTAGATAGTGGACTTTACCTGAAGTTGAGTCAAACTTCTTGACTTGATCAACCCTATGATCTTTCAGGTAAATAGGCAGCTTCGCAATCAATGCCCCTTTCATTTGGCAATAGAAACATATGGACTCTTTGGTAATGATACATGGGACTATCTCAGAATTAGCCTTTCTCTTTACCATTTGGTCAACCGAGTTGACTATGACCGATCCCTTTCCATTGGGAAGAGAAAAATTTTACTGGGTATCCAATGTTGCCATTGTTAATGTCCATTAAAGGTTTGGGAAGTTGATCTACTAATCAAATTTGCTCTATCAGTGCTCCAAATCATTGTTGATTCAGTAGCACAAAGGAAATAGATAAGATCATTAAGGGTCATGTCATAGTCTGTTTCATAGTAGTCCCAAAGGAACTAATTATGTGACTTAGAAAGTGATTGAACATCTTGTTGGATAAGGTGTATAAGTCCATAACTATTTCTGGTATGTACTTGACCCGACCCGGCATGGTCCATTTGGGTTGCATGGCACCATGCAATTGGATAAACTAAAATGAGAGAAATAACACTTATGGTTTATTAATATATTATAAGTTCTAATATATTAATAATATTATTTAATTAGTTTGATCAAGAATTAATTTAGAATTAATTAAGTGATCCAAAGATAACTAATTAAATATATGGGTAGATTATGTAAATCTTCCATATCTTATATAGTGGGCTAAGAGGCTCCATGGATTATCAAGTTGGGTTCCGCCCATAGGATGCTCCATGGAGGCTCCATGGGAGTTACAAACCCATGGGTCATGGAAATGAAGAGTCATGCCACATTAGGGTTTACATGGTGTAACCCTAGATGTGACACACTATATAAGCAACATGTTCTCCACCAAAATCGGGTCACTAAGAAACAAGAGGGCTAGAGCCGATTTTGCAAGTGTAAGATTCTCTCAAAGTTTACTCCTTTGCATTTGGTGTTGTGTGAAGCATTTGAGGCATCACACTTGGGGTGCTAGGCTCACAAGGTTTCAAGGATCATAATCAACAACAAGGTAAGTTATTCTATCTTTCATTCAAGTTAAAAATGTTCCCCATGTATGCTAGATAGAAATATAACCTTGGAATTCAACTTTGCATGATTATTAGACAAACATAGATCCAAGGTTATTAGGGTTGCATGTACACTTAGGAAGTGTTAGAATGCTCAAAACCCATCAGTGGTATCAGAGCCTAGGTTTGTTTGTTGTTTTTTTTTTTTTTTGTGTGCAAACAGCTTGAAAAAAAATCGTTTTTCTGTTTTCTGCTCGTATGAACGTTTGCACATTTGTTGCTGCAAATGGACTAGAAACATTACCCTAAACTGTTTTGATGTTTTAAAACTTGTTTTAGATGGTGTAATGTTTATGCTAATCCATTTACAATGGCAATTATTAAAATTACAAGTTTTTTTAAGTGTAATTTTTGATTCTTGAAAGTGTTCATATTCATGTTCTTGAACTTATGAAGATTAGATGATCACAGGAATTGTTTGTAACCTTCATGGTAGTTTAATTCATGATCATAATGTGTTTTAATGGAATCCATAACTTGTCCTCAAGTTGTGGAAAACCAAAAGTCTCACTTTTATTAAAGCCATTAAAAGAACACAAGAGTTATAAAAATGAAGAGTCTTCATTTTTGTTACTCAATTAATTCATAAGTTATAAGAAATGAAAAGTTTTGGAAGTTTACAAAACTTGCCCTCAAGTTTTGGAACATGTAAAGTCTTGATTAAAACTTTAGTTCCAACCCTTAGAATTTTAAAAGTTAAAATTCAACCCTTATACTTTATAATATTATAAGTTACTAATATATATATGTATAACGTCAAGTCATCTTACCGCTAGTACGCCTCATTCACGAAGCCGGATTATAAGGGGGGTATAAGGTTGTTGCCTATAAAATGGCAACTTAATGGGTGTCCACTCTCACCCACCGCTTCCTTGATCGGTGGAGGGTCGTTAGCCGAACGGGTAAGACAAGGACTTATAAATTCCCATTAAAAGTATGATGAATATTATAAAGTAACTAAATGCTTTTATTAAATTCCCAATCTTAGTTACTTTAGAAAAATGTGAATAAGGTGCTAATCCATGAAATTACACTTTACACTTTGTTTAAGTCGTTGGTGGAGCGTGTGTGGTTAACCGGCACACTAACTTGGACTTAACAAGGTAGGTAAAGGGTGACTTAAGGTTTACCATAGCATCGATGGAGCGTGTGTGGTTTACCGGCACATCGATTGAGTGATAAACCTTGAGGGTACCAAGTGATTTGCATGGTTACTTCACACCTCGTTTTGTGATCCTCGGTATCCCAGTCACAAAACTTGGAGGGCACACTCGAGATTGAAACATGCCTTTGAAAAGTTCATTGAATCTCAAAAGAATCTAGGAATTTCTAAGAACCAATTAAAAACCTAATATTTATATTTCGTTTTTTCATGGTGGAAATTGGTGAATCGTCATTCACCTACCTTTCAAATATGTTATAGCTTGGATTACGGAATACCTCTTCTAAGTTATAATATATTGTGATTGGATCCTAGCCTTAATATTACATTTGGGTGTTTTATTAAGGACTCTCTTAATATCTAAACTAATCTTGTTCTCTTCTTTCAGATGTCTTCAAACAATGCTGCTTCTGGCTCTAATCCTAATGGCTCCTTTACCCTTATGAACTTGTGTGGGAAAGTCACTTTTGATGGATCCAACTTCAATGAATGGATCAGAAACATCAGGATGATTACCCGCTACGAGGACAAAGAATATGTCCTTGACAAGGAGCTTAAGGAGATTGATGAGACCACTGCAACTCCCCAGGAGATCGCTGACTTCCGGGCACATGAAAGGGATGCTACAAAAGTGGCATGAATCATATTGGCCACCATGACAGCGGAACTCCAAAAGTCCTATGAGGACTTCTACCCTTTTGAAATGCACCAAGATCTGATGGAAAGATACCATCAAAGTGCACGACAAGAGAGGTATAAAATCATATGCTCTATCATAACAACCATGATGAAGGACGGGGAATCCGTCACGAGCCACATGCAGAAAATGCAAAGGTATGTGGATCGGTTGCTGAAGCTTAATGTGAACTTCCCTGAGGAGCTTGCAATAGATATCATTTTGCACTCCTTACCATCGTGCTATGATCAATTCCGCATGACATATCACATGAATAAGGGAGAGGTCACACTCAGCAAACTTCAGGGACTCCTCAAGACCGCAAAAACAGGTCTTAAGGGTAAGTCGGTTGTTAACACTCCTACTCCAAACTCCGACCCGGTTTTGGCAATCGGGAAAGGTAGAGGGAAGAAGAGGAAGAGCTCTTCGAAGGGTACCAAGGCTAGGACCCTTGATAGCTCTTCTTTAAGTGGAACCAAGAAAGGTTTTGTCACTCCTTCTTCTGACCCTAAAGAGGCTGAATGCTTCTATTGCCATGAAAAGTCACATTGGAAGCGGAACTGCCCAAAGTACCAGCAAGATGTGAAGGATAGGAAAGTTAAACCCAACCCTGCAGGTATTTACACTATCTTATCTAATAACTCACCCCATTCTAACTCTTGGGTCCTTGATACCGGTTGTGGTATTCATATCTGTTCTGATTTGCAGGGACTAAGAAGAAGTGAGAATGTGGAGCATGGAAGAATAAACTTAATCATGGGGAATAAGAAAGCTTTACCTGTCACCAAGATTGGAGTTTATACTTTATCGCTAAGTAGTGGGTTTAGTTTAGATTTGAATAAATGTTGTTATTCGCCAGAAATGGCAAGAAATATTATTTCCTTTCATGCATTGTATAAACAAGGTTTCACCTTTTCATTTGATAATGAAGTTGGTTCGATTAATGCTTTCTTTAATAATGTTCTTTATTTTAAAGCATTACCTTGTGATGGTGTGTATGAAACTGTATCTGTGGTTGATAACTTAGGAAATAATGTATTGTGTATTGATTCTGTTAATGATAATAACTTGGATAAAGCATCATTATGGCATTGTCGTCTTGGACATATAAGCAAGAAACACATAGGCCAACTCCAAAAGGATGGAGTATTGTAGTCATTTGACCTAAAGTCAGATGATAGTTGCGAATCATGCTTACTTGGAAAAATGACAAAGTCACCCTTCACAGGTTCTTGTGAGAGGGGTGAAGGTTTGTTGGATCTTATACACACGGATGTGTGTGGGCCCTTCAAACATGCCACAAGGGATGCTAATCGTTATTATTTGACTTTTACTGATGATTACAGTAGATATGGATATGTCTACTTAATCAAGCATAAGTCAGAGACTTTTGAGAGGTTTAAAGAGTTTAAACAGGAAGTCGAGAATCAATTGGCCAGGAACATTAAGATGCTTCGATCCAATCGAGGTGGTGAGTATCTTAGTTCAGAGTTCCTCGACTATCTTAGGGAATGTGGGATTGTCTCACAATTGACACCTCCCAGGACACCGCAGTTGAATGGTGTAGCTGAGAGGCGTAATCGAACCTTGTTGGATATGGTTCGTTCCATGATGAGTCGAGCTTCGCTACCAATCTCATTTTGGGGGTATGCCTTAGAGACTGCCGCCCATATCCTTAATTAGTTCCCACAAAGAAAGTTGCCAAAACTCCTCATGAGATGTGGACTGGTAAAGTACCCAAACTAGACCACATTAAGATTTGGGGTTGCGAGGCTTTCGTGAGACGCGAGACTCATGATAAGCTCGAACCTCGAAGTGAGAGGTGTATTTTCATCGGCTACCCACAGGAATCCTTTGGTTACCTCTTCTACAGACCTAGTGAGAATGTGGTCTTTGTAGCTAGGAGGGCGTTCTTTCGAGAGAGAGAGTTCATAAGCCAAGGAGACAGTGGGAGGCAAGTTGACCTTGAAGAAATTCAAGAGTCAAGTGGTGAAGGAACTTCAAACCCTAGCACTCAACTTGAGGAGGAAACTTCTGTTGAGCCAATTGACAAGTCTGTACCTCTGAGGCGTTCCACAAGGGTTAGGAATGCACCTGAGCATTACTATGGATTCCATATTATTGCGGAAGGTGATACACTTATCAGTGATGAGACACTGATAGGTCTGGATGAACCTAACAGTTCCGCGGAAGCCATGGCAGGCCCTGAGTCAGCCAAGTGGAAAGAGGCAATGGACAGCGAGATACAGTCCATGTATGACAATCAAGTTTGGAACTTGGTTGAAAATGTACCAGGTCGTAAGACTATAGGGTGCAAATGGATCTTCAAGAAGAAGACCGACATGGATGGTAATGTACACACTTATAAGGCACGACTAGTTGCAAAGGGTTTCTCACAAACTCCGGGAGTTGATTATGATGAGACCTTTTGTCCAGTGGCCAAGATTAAGTCTATTAGGGTTCTGTTAGCCATAACTACATTTCATGACTATGAAATATGGCAAATGGATGTCAAAACCGCTTTCCTTAATGGAAAGTTGGCTGAGGATGTTTACATGAGTCAGCCAGAGGGTTTTGTCAATACAGAGTACCCTAATAAAGTGTGTAAGCTTGAGATATCCATTTATGGGTTAAAGCAAGCACCTCGCAGATGGAATCTTTGCTTTGATGAGAAAGTCAAAGAATTTGGCTTTTCTAGGAGTGAAGATGAATCTTGTGTATATGTCAAGGCTAGTGGGAGTATAGTTAGCTTTTTGGTATTGTATGTGGATGACATACTACTCATAGGAAATGACATCCCAACTCTGTAGGAAGTTAAGTCCTGGCTTGGGAAGTGTTTCTCTATGAAGGACCTAGGAGAAGCTGCCTATATTCTAGGGATAAGGATCTTGAGAGACCGGAGTAAAAGACTAATTGGACTTAGTCAGAGTACCTACTTGGATAAGGTGCTGAAGAGATTCGGCATGCAGGACTCCAAGAAAGGAGAGTTACCCATCCAGAGTAACGCCAGATTGAGTAAGACACAAAGCCCTAGTACTGAGGCTGAGATAGCATAAATGAGTCGAATACCTTATGCTTCGGCTGTAGGATCGATCATGTATGCTATGACGTGTACTCAACCTGATGTAGCCTTTTCCTTGAGCATGGTTAGCAGGTATCAGGGGAACCCTGGCAAGGCACACTGGACTGCAGTAAAGAATATCCTCAAGTACCTACGGAGGACTAAGGACTGGGTCCTTACCCTCGGTGGGAGTGAAGACTTGAGAGTTGTAGGGTATAGTGATGCTAGCTTTCAGACTGATAGGGATAATTTCCGCTCTCAGTCAGGCTGGGTCTTTACCTTAAATGGAGGAGCAATTTCTTGGAAGAGTTCCAAGCAAGAGACAGTGGCTGATTCAACTTGCAAATCAGAGTATATAGCAGCTAGCGAGGCAGCAAAGGAGGCGATATGGCTGAAGAACTTCATTGGAGACCTTGGAGTTGTACCAGCTATTAAAGAGCCAATGGAAATTTTCTGTGATAGTGAAAGTGCAGTTGCCTTAGCCAAGGAACCAAGGGATCACGGGAGATCCAGACACATCGACAGAAAATACCATTTCATCAGACATCGAATAGAAGAAGGACTCCTCGTGGCAAAGAGGGTATCATCGGATGAGAATCCAACAGATCCCCTCACGAAGGGACGGACTCGGGTTAAGCATCTCCAGCATGCTCGGAGCATAGGGCTGAAGGATGATATTAGATTTAGTAGTTAGATAACCTTGAAATTTGTAAAGTGTAATTGACATTAGATGACGAATAAAAGGTGTTTTATTTATGAGTAAAGTGTTGCTATCTCTTGTCGATCGTTTACTATATTTCTTTTGCATGTTTTGACTTCCAGAATAATTATGTTTGGTAAATCATATTATTCGAACCTCCACAGTCGGTCATATGTCAGAAGTAGGTATGAATCAAGACTGTCATGATTGGTTGCAGAGGTCTAAGTTGTTGGACATGGCTACAACACTCATGAGTGCTCATAAGTTCTGAGCATTGGACTCAACCCACGCTCACTGGAATCACTTCATGGAATTTATCTCGAGTGATCGTGAGACGGTAATATCATATAAGTCTTCAAACCTAGAGATATGATTTGTTAATTATGAGTTGGTTATGCATTGATTGTACGTTAACGCATTGGTAACTCGATGTTATAAAACGTGCTTTTGTGTATAATTCAATGAGTGGTAGAACAAACATATAAGTCGAAGTTTATCTGTTCCTTCTTGGATTAGAAGCTGATATCTGGGCCCCTCGATGATTTTGTTTTGACCTATGTACCGGGCCCGGTCAGAACTAAGTTGATGTGTTCAATTGAGTTCTATGTCAAACAAATCGGAAATCGGGAAACAAACTGCTGGACAATAAGTAAGACATTGTTCCATGTATTTGTCCGGCTGATATCTAGAACAGAGGATTATATGATCACTTATCTTAAATGGCGTATCATCATCTTCTCAGTTCCGAGAGACCTTGAAAGAGCTACGATTGCCGATCGGTTCCTGAAGTATTGCAGTTATAGTTATTAGACTTATCCAAGTGGGAGACTGTTGGATAAGGTGTATAAGTCCATAACTATTTCTGGTATGTACTTGACCCGACCCGGCATGGTCCATTTGGGTTGCATGGCACCATGCAATTGGATAAACTAAAATGAGAGAAATAACACTTATGGTTTATTAATATATTATAAGTTCTAATATATTAATAATATTATTTAATTAGTTTGATCAAGAATTAATTTAGAATTAATTAAGTGATCAAAAGATAACTAATTAAATATATGGGTAGATTATGTAAATCTTCCATATCTTATATAGTGGGCTAAGAGGCTCCATGGATTATCAAGTTGGGTTCCGCCCATAGGATGCTCCATGGAGGCTCCATGGGAGTTACAAACCCATGGATCATGGAAATTAAGAGTCATGCCACATTAGGGTTTACATGGTGTAACCCTAGATGTGACACACTATATAAGCAACATGTTCTCCACCAAAATCGGGACACTGAGAAACAAGAGGGCTAGAGCCGATTTTGCAAGTGTAAGATTCTCTCAAAGTTTACTCCTTTGCATTTGGTGTTGTGTGAAGCATTTGAGGCATCACACTTGGGGTGCTAGGCTCACAAGGTTTCAAGGATCATAATCAACAACAAGGTAAGTTATTCTATCTTTCATTCAAGTTAAAAATGTTCCCCATGTATGCTAGATAGGAAGATAACCTTGGAATTCAAATTTTCATGATTATTAGACAAACATAGATCCAAGGTTATTAGGGTTGCATGTGCACTTAGGAAGTGTTAGCATGCTCAAAACCCATCACATCTGACTTTCTTAAGACTTTGACACCCAACTCTCCCGGCTTGTCAATATGTGACTTCATCCAAGATGCGATCACACATAGACCTTGCTTGCCAATAGGGCTTGAGTGACCTTGAACTTGTGGGTTAGGGAGAATAACTGGAGGAGGTGGAGGAAGTAAAGTTCCAAGAGATTTGGAAAGATCATAGATGTCTGAGCTAGACATCTTTTGGGAGATATTCAAGATAGTTGATTTAAAGTCCTTAATATAACACCCAATATGAAATATTAAGGCTAGGACCCAACACAATATTTTATAACTTGGAAGAGGGATGCCGTAATCCAAGCTATAGAATATTTGAAGGTAGGTGAATGACGATTCACCAATTTCCACCATGAAAACGAAATAATTTATTAGGTTTTAATTGGTTTTGAAACTCCTAGATTCTTTTGAGATTCATTGAACTGTTCAATGGCATGTTTCAATCTCGATTGTGCCCTTCAGGTTTTGTGACTGGGATGCCGAGGATCACAAAACAAGGTGTGAAGTAACCATGCAAATTACTTGCTACTCTTAAATGTTTATCACCCAACCGATGTGCCAGTTAACTACACATGCTCCACCGGCCTATGATAAACTTTAAGAAACCCTTTGCCTACCTCGTTAAATTAAGCTAGTGTGCCGGTTAACCACAGACGCTCCACTGACCGACTTAAGCAATGTGCAAACTGTAATTTAATGGGTTAGCATCAAATTCACATTTTCCTAAGTAACTAAGATTGGGAATTTATAGAAGGTTTAGTTACTTAGTATTTATCATTAATGCTTTTAATGAAGGGAGAATTATAGTCCTTGTCCTACCCGTTCGGCTAACAACCCTCCACCAGTCAAGGAAGCGGTGGGTGAGAGTGGACACCCATTAAACTGCCATTTTATAGGCAGTAACCTTATACCCCCATTATAGACCGACTTCGTAAATGAGGCCTACTAATGGTAAGACGACTTGCTCTTATATATATATATATATATATATATATATATATATATATATATATATATATATATATATATTATTAACTTATAATATTATAAAGTATAAGGGTTGAATTTGAACTTTTAAAATCCTAAGGGCTTAATTTGGAATTAAAGTATTCATGAAAGAAAACTTTTCAAATTCCAAAACTTGAGGGCAAATTTTGAACTATTCAAAAACTTTTCAATTCCATAACTTATGTGTTTAAAGTAGTTTTAATTCAAAAAACTCTTCAAGTTCCATAACTTGAGGACAAGTTATGGAAGACTTTAAACTATTAAAAGAGTATGACTTTTCTTTATTCATAACCTATGGAAATATTTATGAGTATTATGAATCTTAAATGTGACTTTTCATATAACTTGAGGACAAGTTACAAAAACACATTTTAGAATCAACTCTTAGATTAATTTGGATTGAAAACTACAAATTCACATAACATTCCTATTAATCTAAGCAACTCATAAGAACAAGATAATTCAATCCAACTTTTTCATGTAATTAGCCTATCCATCAAACTAATACAAAACATGAATCTAATGACAATTATCTTTTAAATTGGATTAGCATGAACATTACCACATCAAAAAACAGGTTTACAAGTTCAAAAACAGCTTAGGGTAATGTTCCTACTCCAATTCCAGCTAAAAAGTCGAAAATAAGCTGTCAGGGGGTCCTACTCGTCGAGTGTATAAACCTACTCGACGAGTAGGATGAGTTTCCTCATGGACTCGGCGAGTCCAGTGCCCAGACAGCCCGAAAATCGATTTTTTCAACATTTTTCAGCACTTTGCATCAAGTATAATTAAAAACAAGCCTAGTTTCTAATACCACTGTTGAGTTTTGACCATTCTAACACTCCTAAGTGTACATGCAACCCTAAATACCTTGGATCTATGTTTTCTCTATTATACATGCAAATATGAATATTCCAAGGTATTACCCTATCTATCATACAATCTTTGATACTTGGGTAATAAAACAAGTTAGAAGACATACCTTTTTATATAGCTTGATTCCTTGATGCTTAAGAGTCGAGTGCCCCAAGTGTGACACCTCAAATGGTTCACACAACATCAAATGCACTTGGAATAACTTAGAGAGAAATGAACACTTCATGAAATCGGCTAGCCCTCACCATTTCTTCATAGTCTCACATGGTTGCCAATTTTAGGAAGAATAAGATGCTTATATAGTGTGTCACAATTAGGGTTACACCATGTAAACCCTAATTGTCATGGCCTTTCATTTCAATGATCCATGGGTACAAAAAATCACCATGGAGCATCCATGGAGCATCCTAGGGGTTTTAGCCCAACTTGATAATCCATGGAGCATTAGCCGACTATATAAGTATGGATGATTTACACAATCAACCCATATATTTAATTAGTCTCCTTTTGATCACTTAATTAACTCCAAATTAATTCTTGATCAATACTAATTAAATAATCTTATTAATATATTAGAACTTATAATATATTACCAAACCTTAAGTGTTATTTCTCTCATTTTAGTCTATCCAAATGCATGATGCCATGCATCCCAAATGGACCATGCCGAGTCGGGTCAAGTACGTACCAAATATAGTTATGGACTTAGACACTAATCCAACATATTCATCTTATAGATCGGGAGCGATTGGCTTAGGATTACCTGGATCTAAGACAGACGACTGAGTTGGTGACGGAGATCACCAAGATGTTCACTGAGAGGGTTTTGTTCTGTCTTGAGTTCGCTGCTTCAGAGCATGCTCAGGTGACTCGGTAAGTAAACATGCTGAACACGGATATTCGTCAGTTTGTGTCTACATAGTGATACAGTACCCTCGCTGAGCTTCATGATGCCACGAGGAGGTGAGAGACTGAGACAGAGACCCAGACGAGGGAGCAGCGCCAGGCTTCAGTTCTGTCCCATCCTGTAGGTAAGCGGTTCCAGTCTGCCAGATGATGTTCGGTATTAGCTGAAGGGAGGTTTAGATATTTTGTATGTCACAGGTCTGGCGAGGAGGGTTACTTTGGAAGAGATTGCAGGTGGTGTGCACGAGTTTCTTTTCATTACGGCCAGGAGGGCCACATCAGAGCTCGTTGTCCCTTTCTCATTTTTGGTGAGGTGCTAGACCCTACACCCCTAGCTTGGAAGTTACCCGATGGATGTCATGGGATAACGGGAGTTTTGGGGGTCGAGGTTTGAGTTTTTCAGTTCTTCTATTTAGTCGGTTGTTACAGTGTTCGTATTCATCTGTATTTTCTGTTTATGTTTTGAAGTTTAGTTGTAACATTGGAAGATCAATTGAATTGAATTGCCTTATTGTGTTGTTATAATTGAATCCTTATTATTAATGTGTTAATTATCTTTGTCCTCGATTGTATCTTTGTTCGTATTTATGAATGTTGTGTGGCATCAGATTCTACTGTGTATGTGAATATCAGTGGTTGGGATCAAGTAGTAGAGTTCAAGTGGGTTTGGGTATCAAAGGACTGTAAAGTTGTTAGATTCTAGCATATTTCAAGTGGGGGAGGGTGGAATCTCATAGCAAGGAGACCTTATGCCAAGGTTCGGTTCTCAATCGAATTTCTCCATGCTCAAAACTTCCACGCAACTGTTGAATCTTTCAGTTTCGGGTCAAGATCATCGTCAGCTGTTAGATTTCTCTTTGACCATATTAGTTTTAGTTGTGATAGCATATGTAGGGCGTTCTTGTGATTTAGACTCTAGGATGTTAGGAGTCTAGGTTTAAGGATGTGATGAGGGCTTCCTTGTCTGTACTTGTTTGATTGTGGATTGGAGGTCTGAGGCACAACTCGAAGACCTAGTAAGGTCAGTTAAGTCGTGTTGGGATCAAGTGTGGTCATCGGTTAGTGGCTCGGGGGTAAGCCCTGGTGTTTTTATAGGTTAGTGGATCGGGGGTAAGCCCAAGAGTGGTCATCGGTTAATGGTTCACAGGTAAGCCTGAGTGTTGTTATCGGTTAGAGGATCGGGGGTAATCCCAAATGTGGGCTTTGGTGGGGTAAGCCCAAGTGCTGTTGTCGATAAGTGGATCTAGGGCAAGCCTTAGTGTTGTCAGTAGATAACTAAGTAGGGCTGTCGGAGCCAAGTAGGAGCATAACGTAATTTGGTATGTGACTAGTTGGTTATAGTCGCAATGGTGGACTTATGTGTGGGATTATGATGATGGAGTTTGGCCGATGAGGTTTAGAGCTGAACACATCTATGGGCTTTCGGTTAGTTTAGTTGATGTGAGGGGTTACATCATAAAGTGGAAGCAAGAGTTGATTTTGAGGAGGAAATCTAAATTAAGTGTGGGAGAACTGTAACATCCCATTTCCTACCATTTCTAGGCAATGGGCTGGAAGTCGATTGTGTAAAGCTTTGGTCCTTAAAGAGGCAAAGTTTAGTCCTTGTGGAAGGAGGTAATGTTAGTTCAGAGATTTAACCCTTGAATTGTGTTTTGGGCCGAAGGGCAGAAAGTGAAAAGTCATAGGTCGGGTTATTACATGAAATATCGATTTTTGCTTAAGACGTTTTAGTCCAAGATATTTAGATAATATTGTGGTGCTCTTTGATAGCTTTCCATAGATATTAAGAAAGTTGAAAATGAAGTTGGAACGAAGAAGTTACGACTGTTTGAAGTTAGGATGATTTTGGGTTAGCCGCAGACGTTCATCATACTGGGTAAGGAGGATCGTGGGGGATCAACCTGGTACGATGGGCATACCAGAAGTATGTTGGGCATACGCGATCAAACCCCAAACCCCAATTTGAGTGTTTTGAGCCCTATTTTTGCTCCTTAACTCCCCAAAACCCTTTCCATTCTCAGCATCCACCGCTTCAACATCCTCCCTTGAAACCCTAACCCTAGTTTGAGCCTTGTGAGAAAAAGGAAGCTATTTTAAGTGCTTTGGAGTGTTCTGGGTGCATATTGGAGAATAAGGAGCTCATTGGAGAAGTGTTGGTTGCATTAAAGCTTGTAGATCCCAACCTTGTTCACCTTGATCTTTCTTCTGGAGGTATAAAGTTTGAATCTTTATGATGCAATTGTTAGATCTAGCTAGTTTCGGATGTGATGAGCTTTTGGTCACTTTAAGTGCATAAAGTTTAGATCTTGAAAGTTTGTGACCTTGTTAAGGATAAAGCTGAAATTTTATCCATCTAAATATCATATTGATTTAGATATGAAGGTTGGAGACTTGGACTTAATCGATTAACTTGAGAAAGATGCACTTTTGGTCCCTTTAAGACTTAGAGACGAGATCTTGTTTGTTGGGACCACTATAATGGATAAAGTTGGAAACTTTATCCATTATGAAGCTATTAGGAACCATAAAAATGTGATCTTGGTCCGTCTATCCTATCCAAGCAATAGTTACGATGTCTTAGTGGATTAATAAGTTAGGGGTACGAGTAGTACATTGGGCGTACGCAACTGCCATTGACTTTGACTTTGTTGAATTTTGTTGACCGTTTGACTTTTGACCAAGTTTGACATTAGGTCAAACTTGAGGGTTTTAGACTGTTAATTAAGGCTTTACTTGGTTTTGGTGATTAGCGGATTCACGGGAGCACACAGTGTAGAAAGGGAAACACATCTCAGTTTTTCAGGTTTCTTCATTTCAGGTGAGTTTTGCCATTGTACCCATGGGTCGAAGGGACCAATGCCGACCCACAAGTTTTGGTTATCTTTTTAGTATAAGGATAACATAGCGACTGTATATAGTCATGTTGGATAGACTGAGGACTCTCAATCTAGGCTTTCTTGCCTGTTCATTGGTTGTGGCTCTAGAGTAGGATCACCTATCCGGGTGTTTATCTTACCTCTGAGTATATACAGGTATGTATATTCCTTGGTTTGGTTGTATTCCGTATGTTGCTATGCTGTAGTGATCTGTTACATCTATGTCCTGGTATATATAATGTTGATATGTTGTAGAGATCTGTTAGATCTGTATCCTAGTATATAGGATGTTGTTATGCGGTAGTGATCTGTAGATCTATATGTCTACCTGTACTTGCTGGTTATAACCTAGTAGAGTTCCCTAGGGATTGTATGTAGTTATATCGGATAGCATGGGAACTCTTGATATACTCTTTCTTGCATGTTCCTTGTTTGGTTGTGGCTCTAGAGTAGGATCATCTGTTCGGGTGGCTATCTCACCTCTGGTTACTTATGGTTACACATTTGATGGTGGTTAACTGGTCGCGGGACAGTATGGTGTGAGAGGACTAGTAGGCGGTAGTGAGTTGTATGATTGATGTTTTCTTGTATTATGTGACTACTTCATCATTGACTGTTTATATATCGACAATGGTGGTGGTGGGTTGAGGCGGTCCTGTTTTCTGTTGTATGCCAAGATACCTAGTGCGGGCCGGCTGTAAGCAGTAGGCACGGAGGCTCAGGAAGAGGGGTTGGGTTGAGGCGGTAGGGTAACAAACCCTGGGCATACTAGCCTGCTGGCTGATTGGACCCATTGCATGTTGGCATTCCAGTCCGAAGACTGATTGGGACTGGGCATTGCAGTCCGATGATTGTGGGCTGTTATGCATGCTTGTATGTTTATCGTATGGGGTATTTTGGGGGAAACACACTTAGCTTTGTGATTACCTAATTGTTCATTGTTTCAGGTATCATCGATCATCATAGGAAGGCGAAGGCGTAACTGTACACATTCATCAGCAGCAATGAAGAATCCGCGCTATAATTTTACTCGGATTTTCAATAAATGTATTTAGAATAAATGGTTTTCTTCATAATGGATTTATAATTGAGAAGCTTTACTTTAATAAAATGAAAATTCTTGGTTGTGAAAATAGGACGTTAAAAGTTGGTATCAGAGCCCTAGTTTGAGCGAATTGGAGGAACACATGTTTGGATCCAGTCTCAAACTAGGATCCGAGAGTTTTCACAAAACGTTTTTTGAAACATAATTTATAATAAAAGGGTTGGGTTAGGAATATCGGCTTGGTCTCTTTTCATGTTCTTGTTTTTTTGTTGGATTGGGATCGGGAACATGGACCTTAAATTAACATTGGTTTTACAGGAATATGAGGTATGTATAGTGAGCTAGAACCCGAATAGGAAATTGGTTCCCAAAATACCCATACTTGTTACGTTTGCTGAGTTTTGATTTTGCTTATATATGGATTGTTAGAAAAGCATGCTAGTGGATAAGGTTCTTTTAGAAACTGTTGGACAGAAGTGCCTGAGCTTGCTATTGCCTTATGATATAGGGAATTTCTTGCTATACGTTACTCGATTTTGTGATTGCTACGTGTATGTTGATTAATTGCATATGGTCGGGATTAAATAGTCTTAGAGTGGTTGAATTAGCCTTACTTCATGTTCCTTGTTTGGTTGTGGACTTAGGACAGAGTTGATTATTCGACAGTCTAGCTGATATCTTATTGTGTACAACAAGCATGTACATAAGCAAGCGATGGTGCGAGAATGAGGATAATCCTAGGAAGAGTGCCCAGGAAGTTATTTGTGGATCATAGGAGAAGTAGGTGTTAGCACACCTAGGAGTGGTCTGGTGCAGTGACTTAGGACCTTGGAATGAATTTTGAATCGATTACGGATATGTGTGGAGGGTACTTTGGACCCATACTACTGAAAGCATAGGATCTGTATGAGGTTCGGGAGGAATCTCGAGGTTACTATGGTTATGGTTCTAAGGTAGGATCATATGTTCAGGTGGTTATCTCACCTCTGGTTACTTATGGTTATGCATTTCATGGAGGTTAGCTAGTTGCAGGACAGTGTGTTGTGAGAAGACTAGTAGGTGGTAGTGAGTTGTATGATTGATGTTTACATGTATTATGTGTCTGCTTGATCCTTGATTGTTTATATGTCGAAATATGTTGGTAGGGGTTGAGGCGGTCCTGAATTGTGTTGTTGGACAAGATACCCGGTGTGAGCTGGCTATAAGCCATCGGCACGGAGGCTCAGGAAGAGTAGTTGGGTTGAGGCAGTAGGCCAAAAAACCCTGGGTATTCCAGCCTGATGGATGATTACACCCTTGCATGTTGGCATTCCAGTCTGAGGATTGATTGGGCCCGTAAATTCCAATCTGATAATTGTGGGCCATTATGCATGCTTGTATGTTTATCGTATGGGTATTCTGGGGGAAACTCACTAAGCTTTGTGCTTACACAGTTGTTCATTATTTCAGGTATCATCGATCGTGATGGGAAGGAGAATG
The DNA here is from genome assembly GCF_052849685.1 of Lactuca virosa. Lineage (NCBI taxonomy): Eukaryota > Viridiplantae > Streptophyta > Magnoliopsida > Asterales > Asteraceae > Lactuca > Lactuca virosa. The sequence goes on along the minus strand of NC_136429.1, from coordinate 471,354,187 downwards.
CGTGACTATACACATTCATCAGTAGCAATGAAGATTTCGCTTTAATATTACTTTGATTTTCAATAAGTATATTTGGAATAAACAGCTTTCTTCATAATGGATTTAGAATTGGGAAGCTTTACTTTAATAAAATAAAACTTTTTGGTTGTGAAAATGGGACGTTACATGATATTGGCTTTCCGCACCAATCCAATCGACAAATGGGAACCTACAAGTCGTATCAGAGCTTGACCTTAAAGATCTAACTGGTTATTTCAAGGGAACGATCCTGATTTGTTTATTATCGTGAAGATTTTCGTCATTCTTGAAGCATTTATCAGCCTTCGCAACTAAAAAATATTCTGTGAGTTATGTACTGTTTTTGTTGGTGATGTCGCTTAAAAAAATAAATATTATGATGTTTTTTTCATATGCATTTTGTTCTCGTTTATCTAAGTTATGAAGAAATATTATTTTGTGTTGAAGAAGATGAAGTTTTTATGAAGAAAATGGTGATTGATCTTTTTTATCCCATTCATAAAGGTATTTTGAAAAGGACAAAAATATTGTTATGGGGTAAAAGATTTGAACATAGGGTATTGAGGTCGAAAGAAATCGAGTTTAGTGTGTTTGGGTGATTATTCTCTAAGATTACTAGGTGCTAGAGTTGATTGTACAAGTTGTATAAGCCTTATACACATGTATGTGTGTATCCGAGTATCATACGACATGCTATTGTTTTTGTCAGGCACATGTAGAGAGGAAATCAAGTCAACTGTTGGCGCCACTCTCTTGCCTTGCGCATGTATGTGACTCTTCCAACAACCACTCAACACGTCATACAACTTCTTCTCTGCATGTGAGGACTGATGGGTTATGAGCACTACATCATTCCTATGGTGTACATGCAACCCTAATACTTTGGATCTAGGTTTTCTCAAGTTATACATGCAATACAAATTTCCAAAGCATGAACCCTAATCTAACATGCTATATTTGAAATTAATAGCTAATACAAAGTTAGATGATTACCTTTCTAGTAGCTTACTTGATCTTCAACCCTTGAGAACTTAGCACCTCAAATGTGATGCCTCTAATAGATCACAAACACCAAGAGTAAGTTAGAGGAATATAAGAGAGAGGCTAGGGATCACAAAAATCGGCCGGTACTCTTCTTAGGGTTCAAGTGCCGATTTTAGGAGTCCTATGGGGTCTTTATATAGCTGAGCTGCTAGGGTTTCATTCAAAACCCTAATCTGATTGCTTAAGCCCTAAGCAGTCCACATGATCCTTCCAGAAGGCCCCTATGGACGATTTCTATGTGGGCTTCCACATAAATTCGTCCACCTCCTTCCTTTAGGATTCGATAGCCCATCTTGCAATTATCTTATAATTACAATATAGTCCCCTTAATTTAATTAATCTCTTTTGATCACTAAATTAATTCCAAATTAATTCTTGACCAATATTAATTAAATAATATGATTTCTCAATTAATATATTATTCTTATAATATATTAATAAATCATTATTAACCTCTTTCTCCATAATTCATACAATCAAATTGCTATGGTGAAGGCAACCCAAAAGGACAATGCTACTATCGGGTCAAGTACATACCAAATATAGTTATGGCCTTAGAAACCTAATCCAACAGGGATATGGGGGGACAACTTATGTGATTTTCAACTTTTGTCATAATGCATTTAATACATCTGTTATCATCGGGAAATCAATTGATAGTTGCATCTATTTTACCTTTTTTTCCTTTTCCTAACCAACTCATATCCACCATTTCCGAGTTTACTGCTCGATTGAGAATCATCACATCCAATTCTGACCCCACCTATACTTATCATCCGATTAGTAGTCAAATCACAATTTACGATATTCAACTTTCCGATGCGACCACTCCGAGTCTTCCCTTCCTTGTTGTCAGTTTATATATTTAATGCACCTTGAGCGACATAGCCTCTTTATTTTATTTCATGAGCTGACCGGTTTTGTGTATACACTTTGGATTCATATTTAATCCGAACCTATGTCTATTTCCAAGATGTGAAGTGTTCAGAGATATGAAGAATTACAAGAAGAAGAGTATTCAAAGATTAGTAGTAATCCGAGATGATGTAATTCCAAGATTGATAGAATATTAAGTATTAGTGGACTAGTACTGTTTGTCTTTATGTTAGTTGTCTCTTTTATAGTACAATCGACAAGATCAACAGCAATGGCGGTGTCAGGCTGTTGATCTCCAGTCCATGTGTTTTTTACTTTTTTCATATGTACCTCGTTTTTCTATAAAAGTATTGCATACCTTGATCCAATGTACCAGTTAGAACTTCACCTATCAATAAAAAAGAATTACATAATCAATCAATTTCTCTAGCATTCTTCTTGTTCTTATTTTCTATTCATTGTTCATACTTTATTTTACTTATCTTGAGCACTTTGTTGAGTTATCTGCTTTAAGGTTTGACCGTTTATATAGACTTGACTGGATTTAATATTACTAGCATCCATTCAATTTTTTTTAATTGATTTTTTTTTTGCAGTTTGTCTTTTATTGGTTTTAAACCATTTCCTTTTATTAAAATCATTTTTTTAAAACCAATTATTTTTTTAACACCAATTTTAGCCTCATGGTTCAAGACTTCATTCTTCTTTCTAATTGCAAGTGAAAACACAATTATTTCAGAGTATATTATTTTTGTGTTCTTCCTTCTACCGAGCAACTCACATATGCAACCTCCAATTTATATGTTTTAGAGATCCAGATTGACATATTTTATTTGGAAACCTGTCTGATTAAGAATGTTCTCCTACATTTAAATCTTTTTGATGTTCAGATTTTTACTTCCTTTGAACTAGTTACATAAGGTATCAGACCATTATTCGTACCAAAGATCTTCATGTTAGAGGTCTTGACCAGTTATTTCGACCTTGATTGAAGTTTCATGGTCGTGCTTCGGGAGTCTGGGTTTGTATTTCGGGTATCAACATCACTTTGGTTCAACATTATGATTCTTCAGCAGCGGGTTTATCATATATACGTTATAGTCTTTATTCAGTTCGTCAATACATCACCAAGTCTACCCATGACCCGGAAAATAATATCCTTGATTTAATGTGTAGATACTCACATCAAGGTGGAGCAGGTGATACTCCGTCATATCCGACATATTCTCATGCCCAATTTCATGATTATTTTTTTATCTTTATTGCATTATCGATAAAAAAGAAGGAGAGATCATGAGCATCCATTATGATTTGATTATTAGAGTTTGGATTTTGGAGACATTTGAAGACGTATATTGATTTAGTAATGTGATGTGTCACTGTTTTTTGGTCTTTATAGATCAAATTTTTGGCATTACTAGATGTTCTTCAGATATCTTCAGACTCTACATCTCGGGATGTCTCATTTTTTAGCATCCGGATTAGATTCTATTATTCGAGTTTGGATTTGCAATATTTTGAAGGAGAAGATTCTTTTGGTGATGCGATGTGGCACTGATGTTTGATCTTCTGATCAAACTTTTGGCATTGTTAGACCCACCTTCGGATTCACATTAGTTATTATTCAGACCTTACTTTGGGATGCTTCACATTTTCAGCAAGTTATTCTTCTGAGATTTTCTGGTGTATTATGATTCGAGTTCGGAATGTTGAAAACGGTGTGTGATCCGATATTGAGCTCTTCGGTTCAACAGTTGAGGGGGAGATCATTTTTTGGGGATTGATCAGTTTCGAAGATTGGGATTTCATATTTTTATTTAGAGTTGGGTTCCTCTGTATGTTCTTTGATGTTAGATATTCCATTTCCAGATTATGAGATCACGACATATTCAGATTTTTCGAGATACTTCAGCACCAAAACCTACCCGTCGGATGTTCTTCATTTTATCACTGCTTTTTACCCTCATCGTTTCCAAGCATTTAGGGGAGATTTTTGGAGCATGAAATGTTCTATAATGATGAGTGATTTATTAGGTTAGAATATTTATTATATGATAGAATGTTCCTTCCACTAGTATATAAAGTGGAGGTGAGTGGTCATTTGTTTTATGAGTGCACCCGTGTAGACTTTAAATGAGAGAGAGTTGGATGGGGAATTCTCCAATCCATGAGTGTTCCATATCTAATATGTTATTTCTGCGTATCTACACATCACAATTTACTCACATATTTTGTTCTTCATGGTCATACATGATTATCTTCTTTATATTAACTTTCCGTACCAATCAAATAGAAAAATGGGAATCTACAGTACGTCAAAGCGAGTGAGAGTATAATAACTTTCCTAGTGTTGTATGTTAATGACATATTTCGTATAGGAAATGACATTTCAACCTGGAAAGAAGTGAAATCTTGCTTGGGAAGTTTTTGTTTATGAAGTATCTAAGGGAGGTGGCCTATATTCTTGGACTAACGATTTTGAGGGACAGAAAGAGACATCTTAATGGTCTTAGTCAAAGTACATACTTGGACAAAATATTGAAATGTTTCAATATGGAGAACATCAAGAAAGGGGATTTCCCCATTCAATGTACTGTCAAGTTGAGTAAGACTCGATGTCCTAATACTGAGGTAGAAATAGATGACATGAGTTGAGTCCCATATGCTTCAACTATAGGATCAATCATGTATGCTATGACATGTACTCGCCCTGATGTGGCTTATGTCTTGATCATGGTTAGTCGCTTTCAGGGAAACCCTTGTACAGCCCATTAGACAACAGTCAAGAACATTCTCAAGTATTTGTGAAGGACAAAAGACATGTTCCTAGTTCTTGGTGGCAATGATACATTAAGATTGAGTGGTCACAATGACGTCGGCTTTCAAACAGATCGTAACAAATTTTGTTCTCAATATGTATGGGTTTTCTTACCGAATAATGGATTGGTGACTTGGAGAAGTTCCAAGCACTTAACGGTGGCTGAATATTCTTGTGAGTCAAAGTACATCACAGCAAGTGAGGCATCGAAGGAAGCGGCTTGGTTGAAGAATTTCATCGGAGATCTCGGAGTAGTCCTGACCATTCAAGAGCCAGTTGAACTGTTTTGCGATAAGGAAGGCGTGGTTACTTGACTAAAGAACCAAAGGATCATGGGAGGTCCAAGCATATAGATAGAAAGTACCACTATATCATACATACGGTTGGCGAAGGGCATCCCCTGGTGAAACAAGTATCATTAGAAGACAATTTTGTAGATCCTTTAACGAAGGCTCTGAGCATGGTTAAGGATAACCACCATGCTAGGAGCATTGGCTTGAAAGATGATATTCGTTTTAGTAGTTAGTTGATAGCTCGAAACTTTGTAACAAAAATAAATGTAATTGATTATGGTGAAAAAATAATAGAGAAATATTTATGACTATCATACTGTCTTCTTCAATTATTCATTCTTGTGTTTCACATTGCATGTTTTACTTCCTGGATGATCTGATTATTCAAAATTCCACAGTCTCACGTACTTTTGGATGTGAATAGTGAATTAAGAATGTCATGAATAGATTGTATATTCTATATAGAGATTAGACATTGCAATGGGATTGTTACAATATTCATGAGTACTTAGAAAATGGAGATTTTGAGTATTGGACAAACCCACGTTTAGAGATTACATCATGGATTCAATCACGAGTAATTCTAAGATGATAATATCTTATATTCTTCAAAATGGAGATATATAAGCTGTGATTTACAAATCAGTTGAACAATGGTGTTGCGAAAACGCATCAGTAACATGATGTTATAAAATGTAGTGTTATTTATGATTTGGTAAGTAAATGTCACATTTATATACTCAAAATTTGTTCGTTCCTTTTTCCGTAACGGGAAAATGTAGGAACTCGTTTTGAACGATCGGCTTGTGCAGAATAATATGATCTTGAGATTGAACGATAACTAAATATATGAAGAACATAACAAGATGAGGAATCTGATGATTTACTAGAAAGAGAGAAAATATTACAGTGAAGAATATATGGATTGGGAGAGATAACTCTCTCATTCTCTCTAACTAGACAAAGAGACTACATTTTGGTGCATACTAAACTAATGACCACTCCCACTCTATTTATAAAGAGAGGTACTTTAAAAACAATAAAGGGAAAAAATTAACCTAACTATCACTCATAATTTGTGGAGCATTTCCATGCTCCAACAATCTCTCCCAAAATGCTCACAAACGATGTGGGATACAAATACAGTGATAAAAGGCTAAAATACATATTAAACAACTAGCAAGTGTGGTAATAAAAATGATACATATTGTGAACCAAATGCTGAAATGTCTCTAAAACTCTGAAGTGTCTGTGATGTCTGAAACTGGGCAATGAAATCTCTGTAGAAAAAGTCTTCTAAGCAACAAAGTCAACCATCTCTGGTGTTGAAGAGTGAGATTCCAGTCTACAGATGTGATCAGTGAACCAAGCTGATCAACTTCAAAAGTACACGAATCACTCTTAAACTGAACGTCCCATAATCAAGTCACACTTCGATTCAAAATTTTGAAACATCTCTAGTTATCAGATCATAATATACCCAAAATTCTTCAAAAGAATAACCTGATAAAAATATGAAACATCCTGAAGTAGAGTCTGAATAATAAATGATCTTTATCCGGGAAACATATAGTGAAGCCAAAAATTTGATCAAGATGACCAAAAATCAGTGCCACATCGCATCACTAAATAAATCATCGTCTTTATAATTCTCGAAAATCCAAGCTCAAACAATCACAAAATCGGATCCGGATGAAAACATAACATTATTTCCCTATTTTTAATAACCAATGCCCGTATATCAAAAATAAATAAATCAATCAGGATGGAGAGTGTCGGATACCAAGAGCTTCACATGCTCTCCCTATATATATGAAGGCTCTCGGTAAAATACGAGAATGAGAGTAAAATAAATACTCTCCACTCATATATACCCGATTGATTCTGTCACTGAAAACTGTATGAACAAGTACCATAGTAACAAATAAGAACTCTTGATAAAAAATCTTTGCTCTACTGAAAAATGTTGATGCACCCAAACTGCGGTGTCAAAACTCCTGAAGCGGTCTTCAATAAACAAAGTCCACTTGCTCAAGGCACATGCTTCGTCAACCAAAGATCAAGAGCGACAAGTCATAAAAAGTCTTCGTGTAGGGAAGATTATGAAGCAACTTTGTTGATCAGATGCCGCTGCGGTGCAAAGATCACAAAGAAAAATATGATATCCGACTGTGGTATGGAGGATAACTGGTTAAAAGACAATGATCCAAGCAATGTTGGTCAACGGACTTTGATTAAAGGGCAATCCTCATGGAAAGATTAATAAAAATTTTCCAATACAACAAGCAAAAAGTAATACATCGTGACGATCGAAGCTTGAGTAAAACTCCAATAAAAACCACTTTTGTGAAGACAATAAATTGAGTCTTGTAAAAATTATTATTCACAAAAGTGCTCCCGATCATGAGTTGTAGTGGTAAAAATTGGTGTTAATAAAAATAAATGGTTTAAAACAAAATTGCTATTACTAAAAAAAAATTTGTGTTAAATAAAAAATTAGTTTAAAAAAAGGTATCTGTTGGGGTTTAGTTTCTATCGAAAGAAAAAAAAAGCTAAAAAAATAGTATTTAAAAATAATTGGTGATAAATAACAGGATAAATGAGTGTTAAATAAAATAAATGGATTGAAAAAGAATTAAAAAAACTGGTTGAAAAAATAAGTCGTGGTATAAAAAAATGGGGGTTGAATGAGATTTAAGAAGGATGAGGGGATGGGTGAAGAGTGGGCAGGGCTGATGAGAGGAGGGCTGAGAAGAAGAGGCGATAAGGGAAGGCTACCAAGGACAAGGGTCTCCAGTAGGAAGGTATGCAGTGAAGGATAAGGTTACGGAGATAAAGTGATTACGAAGAGGGGTATGGTAGGTTTGATTGGGGTTGCGAGATGAGGTCTTCGCAAGGCCAAGTGGGGCGGAGGGAGGTTGCGAGGAGTGGAAGCGAAGAGTGAAGGAGTCTACGGTATGCTATAGATCTACAGTATGCGAGGATTGAACACTGAAGAGTAGTTGGTTGTTGTGTGTCGCAGGAGCAGCCTATATGGGGATCTCATCTGCAAGGACTCCTCGGAATAGCATGTCTTTAGTTTAGTGAGTATGTCTCCTCAGTAAGGCAGGTCTTCGATCCGGTTTAGGTCTTTCGGTGCTGGGCACCGAGGATGAGAAGGCTGATTACGAAAAATACCGTTTTTCATGATGTTTTTAGACGAAAAAAGCTATAACTTCGTGATTATCAATGGAAATGATTTCTAAAGTATATAGGGACAAAATGGAGTGTTAGGAAAGGTAAAAAGTGGCAGAAAGTATGGAGAGAAAGTAAAAAGGTAAGGGACAAGGCATTGGTTTAAAAGTAAAAGGTTTCTTGTCACATGGATATGTCAGGAAAGCTTGGGCAATGCATTAAATGGTGGAGTAAAGGACATTCGCTTTTTCCAAACAACATTATCACGTCGATAGAATTTTAATAAAGGTTATCGACATCAAATGAAGAACAAGAAGCTTCATAACTTCTGTGATGAACTCAAAAATAATATGCTGAAAAAGTCTTCAAAAGTAAGTCTTCTCCAATCTTTAGGCAAGATAAAAATCTTCAAGCTGTATGCACTTCGAAGATTTCATTGATATCTTTCTCAAGAACCATCTTTCCCACAAAGAACCCAAGATATTGTGTCTTCATTCCATAACATAAAAATGTCTGGAGCAAAATCTTCAACTGTTTTAGACCATAAATATCATTTTCCTTCAACTATTTTAGAAAACATTATAAGCCCGGATTTTCAGCAGAAAATTGAAGAAGACAACATCAACATTTATTCTTGAAGTTTTGGAAAAGCTTGAATCAAAGCTTAAAAATCAGAAAACTCATCATAAAAATTTCAAGTTGCGAACAAAGAAATTTTTATATGAATATCGAAAAATCACAAGATGAAAGTATTCAATCGGGAGTCGTTCCGTTGAAAGAATCGCTTAGATGTTCAAGGTACGGATTTGATACCAATTGTAGGAGCCCGTTTTGAGTGATCGGCTTGTACAATATACTAAGATCTTGAGATTTACTGATAACTAAATATATGAAAAACATAACAAGATGAGTAATCCAATGCTATACTAGAAAGAGAGAAAATATTACAACGAAGAACATATGGATTGGGAGAGATAACTCTCTCATTATCTCTAACAAGATAAAGAGACTACATTTTGGTTTACATGTACCTTACAAACAATAAATGGAATAAAATAACCAAACTATCACTCATAATTTGTGGAACATTTCCATGCTCCAACAAAAAGTGATATCTTTGGGCCCCTTAGTGATTTGGATTGATATTATAGTATTGGACCCAACCATGGCTAAATTGATGTGTTCAATTAGTAGTCTGATGATGTCATCACAAATCGGGAAATCAAGAAACAAAATCTTTGACAATGAGATTGATTATAATCCATGTCTCGTGTCCGTATGATATCTTCAAGAATAAAGGAATAACTGATCACTTATTTTATAGCCAATATCTAATTGGATCGGAGTTCAGCAGATGCTTCGGAAAGCATAATTTGTTATTTGATTAGTGTAACGTCTCAAAAATCGAAACAAATTTAAACTTTTCAAAAACACACCATTTACTTTAAAAGTGTTTACATAACCATTGTTTCCAAAAGCATTATTAAAAATCGAGTCTCCTGACATCCAACAACATAAAAACAAGGATGAGTACGGTCACGCCTTTGCCTTGCCACTATCCTCTAAAGTACCTGAAACAATAAACTGAAACCGTAAGCACGAAGCCTAGTGAGTTTCCCCCAAAGTAACACGACATGACATAACAACAACAACATACATCCAGGAGCCTTCACCCTGACTGGACCGCCTCACCAAGCCTACAGACTATCTGGACCGCTCTCAGAGCCTTCATCATGACTGGACCGCCTCACTGGGCCTTTAGCCTATCTGGACCGCTATCCGGGCATTCATCTTGACTGGTCCACCTCGTAGGCCTTCAGTCTATCCGGACCCACCCTGTGTGTCTTTGCCTTCAGTCTCAGCCGGTCCACCTCAACCCTGTAAACCATCACATATCAACATACACCATAATAGTCAATAGCTAGAAGATACAGGTAGTCATCCAGATCTAGCAGATCGCTACAGCATAGCAACATCCTATATATATCAGGATACAGATCTAACAGTCACTACAATATAGCAACACCCTATATATCAGGATACATATATAAAAAGATCGCTATAGCATAGCAACATCTTATATACTAGGATACAGATCTAACAGATCTCTACAGCTTACAACACACAATAAACCAGGATATCAATCGAACGGGCCGGTCTTGGTGCCTTCGACCCGCAAGTACAATGAGGAAAAGTCACCTCTCATCCTGGAAACAATCTGAATGAATCTCTGCTTTGACAGGCGGCTCTACAGGTCACCTATTCAACAGATAGAGACCAAGGCTTAACTATAGCTCGAAATACCCAAAATACCCTTAAGTCAAACTTGGTCAACCCTGGTCCAAATCAAAGTCAACGGTCAAGGTCCCAAAAGTCAATATCCCTTCCCAGCAGAGTACGCCCTGTGTACCAAGAGAGTACGCTCAGCGTACTCTGATGTTCACCAAAAGCGCTACGTTGACCACGTACGCGCAACGTGCCTCCAGGTACGCCCAGCGTACGCTGCACAATCCCAAAACTCTATTAATAGGTTATTCCATTAAGCCCTTCCGTCAAAAACTCAGATCCAAGCCCAAAATGATGTCCTGAGTCATAAAGTTTCCAACTTTATGACTTTACATGGATAAAAAGTGCTTAATATCCAAAACCCTAAGTTCATAACCCAATAATACCATATAACACATGCATGGTTACGTACAACACTCAAGATCTTATTTTTATGCACAACAACACTCTGAAATGTCCAAAATGATGGATCAAATGACTTAGAGTAGCCCATACTCAACATGCCAAACTAATGGTACCAAAATGTTCACAACTTCAAGGCTAACAAGATCTTAAACAAATCATCATCAAGTTCAGAGCTTTTTACCTTAAAATGATGCCAAAGGTGATGAGATTCTGGATCTAAGGTGCCTTATTCTTCCAAGGTGGTCCTCTCTTCTTCTCCTTCCTTCTTAATCTCCAAAAGTACCCACAAAAGCTCAAGAACACTCTCAAGGTGGATTAGGGTTCTAGATGGACAAAATGGCAAGTGGAGGCTGAAGAGGGAATCATAATTGAGGAGTTAATGATGCTTATATATTGACTAAACCCAAAAAAATTAGATTTTGAGGATCCTTCACGTACGCCCTGCATACGCGGTGTATGCCCAACGTACTAAGGCTCATATATGTACGCCCAACGTACACAACGTACGCCCACCGTACCAAGCATTGGCCTTAATTTCACGAAAATGCCACTAAGGGCCAAAATGCAGTCAGTTCTCATACTAATGGGGTTAAAAGATAAATAATTGAAAATTGGGATGTTACAATTCTCCCCCACTTAAATCAAACTTCTTCCATGAAGTCCGTTGCTGCAACTAACTCAGGGTAGTGATCCCGCATTCTCGATCTCGGTCACTTAGACGGTCCTCCCCGGGACCCAGTCTGAACTAAACGTCGGGCTCATTCAGGAGACTTCTTTCCCATACTATCCTTAAACCAATCTTAACAAAACTTACGCACCCTGACCAATGAAGAATCCTTGACCCAATAACCTTTACCACTGAAGAAAATCATCACAATCCTCCCAAAATTCGGAAATCCAATACCTCGACTGACTCTCAAGCAAGCAAAACTATCTCGAAACGCAGTTATTACGAATTGTCTTTACAATATGAAACATACAGAACCCTTCCGACCCTTAATTACCTTGATGACACCACTGGGAAACAAGACTCCTGACTAATTACTATTGTTGAAACCTTCATCCGAAAACAAGGCGACTCCCAACACGAGCCTGAGCTAGATAACCGATGTAGACAAACACTTACAACCCCAACATATTCCACAACATCCTAGCTATAAGACCTAACTTATAGCGATAACCACAAAGTTGGGGACCGAGCACCCATCAATCCTAAACTTCTGAACCCATATTTCAGGAGTGATATGCATCTATTTGCTTAACCTACCCCTTATTCTTGACTAAGAACACCACCAAACATGCGGAACGACGTACTCAAAACACAATGATCGCGAATTCCACCCAATCCCAAAACAAGAAGTTGTACCAAAAACCTTAAATACACCTTCGATTCCCTGATACATCATTACAAACCCACTACTCCTACGAGCAAAGATGATCAATCCAAAATTTTAATGATATATCCAAACCCTTATCAGCTCAGGTGTACCTCCACCTAACAAGTCACTCGAGATTTTTGAACCAACTCCTCATACTGGAAACCCAACTCCTAATAGGCAGCCCCCAAGAAGGTGGGGCCCACCATAGTTACCGTTCATTAAGCGACTTATAGTACACTAATAATATACCATTCTAAATAACTTTTCCTGACCACTTGATCCAAAGCAGCTGGTCACCGAGTCTCCCGACTCCCAAGAACAATGCATTGTCATCTAACCAAACCAATAAGACTAATGATCCGAGACCTAAGAGTCCCAACCAAATGAATACCGGGTATAAAGATACTCAACCATTAACCCACTATCTTGCAGAAAACCCATTCAACATTCCTTTCGAAACTAACCAAACACGACCTATGCCATACCCTTTTCGCGTACAATTCCTTGCCCAACATAGGCTGCTACCAATGCAAAACCAGAAGAAAACATGGTCACACCCAACCAACGAATGGATAGGTGATTGTATTCTTGCTCCAACTCAAGGGCTACAAACCAATTAAGAACCGTACCAATGAATTCAAACCAGGTGTTATCATGTTTTCATACACAATCCATATACACTTCCTCATAACCATATCTGATGATCTACCACAATATACATCCCCCAAGGGAAGCACATATCCATCTCTAGATCTACTGTATTCTTTCTTCCTCACAACCTTCACCCAAAGGGTGAAGTGTTAGTAGATCTAATGAAATTACGATCCTCAACCGTTATCAGAAACATGCTTACGAATAACCGAACCAGATCCCACACCTGGTTGAAACTAAACAGATTCCACCAATACGTAACTAGCTCAAGAAGACTTTCGAGTTGATCTAGAAATGCTACCAAAACTTGAGTCGGATCAACCCCACTGCAAAATTTTCCAACACAACATGAAAAAATTAGATTCTTCACAGATCAAAGTCACACCTGGAAAATTGAACGACGCTTCCCCAACATTCGAACTTCCTATCACCAAGGACGACTACCAAACTTGAGCCTGCTATGAACCAAAATTCCATATCACCATTGAGGGTAAACATACTCAGAGACCAAAGAAAACATAAAACATACAGAACTTGACAATAGGTTGACGCACCCATTGAACTTCGATTGATACAACTCAAAACTTTCAAAGAATCTCTGTGTGATGATGAATGAAACGACCAATGATCGAGAACGCATTGACACTTAATCTAATGAACCAATACCTGCGCAGAGCTAACCGTACCCAACTCTGAAACTGATTTCCTGATCGACAACCGCCCAAGTTAGACTATAAATAGCAATCCATACGACAAGCTGACAGATCCCTCAACAACCGATACTCAACCTGAGTGATCCTAGCGGCTCCTTATTTATTCATTAGCATGCCAAAACTAACCAATGGATACAACGAGCTCCTTGACCAACTACTTTCTACTGAGAGACAAATTGTGCATCTCTTGAATACATACATTCGATAGCCACTTACTCCACACCCCTAACTTGACCAAATCTTGAACCGAGATCCTCCATACCCGCATTGTAGATCCCTATGAATCATTCTTCCAACACCACAAACTTGAACAGATCGATGATCCTCCAAGTAGAATACATAGTTCTCCCCCATTTAGGGTTCGAACTACCACCTACTGCTGTTGCAACCCAACCATATCTCCAAACCGGCTCAACCAAGTATAAACCATCCCTGACTCTTTGAAGGTAGAACACAGGCAAGATGATATTCCAGATAAGGACCACGCAAACCCTAAGCGATTATGAATTTCAGATGAAGACCTCAGAAAATTTTCCCATCATAACCACCTTTAACATTAAGTATTTCATGCAAATATATAAGCAAAACACTGACTTACTGTCCAAAACATACACTCCTTGCCTGCAAGCCCAACTGTCAATCTGATACCTGACTTGCCTATATCTAAAGAAAACAGACCCTTGATCGCATCACTAAGCACCCATACCACATCAATCCTCCTGTGCATTCCCACGATGTCATGCAGGCGCCAAACACCGCAGCCAACTAGCCCCCATGATGGGTTAACATCCCAACTCTGAAAGTCACAATCCTTCTCACTCCTTCTCGGAAAACTGTTAGGACATAATCTTCGTCGTAGATAACGACATTCCACTCCATCTGTCAACCACTCAGCTTCCAGCTGCAATCCTCAAGCCGATCATAACAATTGTTTCCTCCTGCAGTCCCACGTATCAAATGCACAACCTCGAGCAAGGCCCTCGAGACCTCAAAACCAACAAACTCACCTAGGTCTACACCATTGAAACCCAAACTGACATTGCCACCGAGACCCAAAACAATTACCAGACCCATCCTCATGCCGGAACAACCATAACCAAAAGATCGATTGATATGGAACCACTACCAGGAATCATGGTATTAAACCATGCTATCTTCCCCGACCAGCCCTTAGAATCCCTGAAATTTCCCTCGATTCGAGTATGGATCCTGTGCTTCCAGTAGTACTGGCCCAATACTACCTTCCACACCTATCCGTACTTTCCTCAAGAATCATCTCGAGTCTTCTAACTCATCTACTCAGAATAATGATCCTAATACTTGCTCAACAACATAATACCCACATTAAAGCACTTCATAGGCTCTCCTAGGATTCCCAACCCCCTCCCATCAGCTGTTGAAGAACCCCTATCCCGAGTCTTCTAACTATCAGGACCGTTATCCGGACCTTCGGCCTAACTGGTCCGCCTCGCAGGCCTTTAGTCTATCCGGACCACTCTGGGTGTCTTGGCCTTCAGTCTCAATCGGTCCGCCTCAACATAGTAAGCCATCACATATCAGCATATACCATAACAATCAATATCTAACATCTCACTACAACATAGCAACATCCTATATACTAGGATACAAATCTAACAGATCAATACAACATAGCAACATCTTATATACTAGGATACATATCTAACAGATCACTACAACATAGAAACATCCTATATTCCAGGATACAAATCTAATAGATCACTACAGCTTACCAACACATAGAAAACCAGGATATCAATCCAATGGGTCGACCTGGGTGCCTTCGACCTACAAGTACAATGAGGAAAGCTCACCTCTCAGCCTAAAAACAATCTGAATGAATCTCTACTCTGAGAGCCGGCTCTACAAGTCACATATTCAGCAGATAGAGACCACGACTTAACTATAAATCAAAATACCCAAAATACCCTTAGGTCAAACTTTGTCGACCCTGGTCCAAGTCAAAGTCAACGGTCAAGGTCCCAAAAATCAATATCCTTTCCCAGCGGAGTATAACCTGTGAACCAAGAGAGTACGCTGAGCGTACTTTGATCTTGACCAATAAGCATGGCACTGACTGCATACGCCCAACGTACCTCCAGGTACGCCCATCGTACGATGCCCAATCCCAAAACTCCATTAAGAGCTTATTCCATTAAGCCCTTCCGTCCAAAACTCAGATCCAAGCGTAAAATGATGTCCTAAGTCATAGTGTTTCCAACTTTATGACTTTACATGGCTGTAAAGTGCTTAACGTCCAAAACCCGAAGTTCTTAACCCAATAAGACCATCTAACACATGCATGGGTTACATACAACACTCAAGATCATATTTTTATGCACAACAACACTCTGGAATGTCCAAAAGGATGGCTCAAATGACTTAGAGTAGCCCATACTCAAAATGTCAAACTAGTGGCACCAAAATATTCACAACTTCAAGACTAACAAGATCCTAAACAAATCATCATCACGTTCAGAGCTTTTTACCTTAAAATGATGCCAAATGGTGTTGAGATTTTGGATCTAAGGTACCTTATTATTCCAAGGTGGTCCTCTTTTCTTCTCCTTCCTTCTTAATCTCCAAAGGTACCGACAAAAGCTCAAGAACACTCTCAAGTTATTTTAGGGTTCTAGATGGACGAAATGGCAAATGGAGGCTGAAGATGGAATGAGAAATGAGGAGTTAATGTTTCTTCTATATGGAACAAACCCTAAAAATTAGGGTTTGAGGATCATTCACATATGCCCTGCGTACGCGGTGTACACCCAACGTACTGGCTCACACATGTACTCCCATTGTACCAAGCCTTGGCTTGATTTTACGAAAATACCACTAGGGGCCAAAATGCAGTCAATTCTCATACTAAGGGGGTTAAAAGGTAAATACTTGAAAATCGGGATGTTACTATTAGAATTTATATGTGAAATTGTAGTTATAGACTTATCCAAGTGGGAAAATGTTGGATTAAGGTGTCTAAGATCATAACTAAATTGATATATATTTGAATTGAAAGCAAAGTCCTTTTTGGGTGGCCCTCATAACTAGTAATTATGTAGAATCACATTCGGAGTGAGATGTTGATTTATTAATGATTTGTTAATATATTGTGCAGTTAATACATTAATTAGAAATAGTATTAATTAATTAAGATTTAATCAGAAATTAATTGAAATTAACTTTGAGATTAATTGAATTAATTAAATGTGCAACGACTTAAGCTATAATTGTTCAAAAGTTGAACAAATGATGGCTTCCAGAACCTTCTACAGGTGGACGGTTTTAGAGGAGCCCAATTAGGGTTTCTGGAAGCCTTCTGAAGATAAGGATATTAGACAATATCTTGAATTTGAAATATTATTATCAGAGTTTCTAGGGTTTTCTTATCGGCTATAAATAAGACCATTGGGGTACATCATTTTCATCCACTCCTACTCCCAAGACAATAGTCGAAAGGTGGGCTACTATGTTATTAACGGATGATATTAGCATGCTTACTTGCAATCGGATTAAGAACATGTCTGGATTAAGAAAAATTGATTGGTATGTTTGGTGTATGTATCCTCTTACTTATGTTCAGTGTATTTAGGTTTGAGATTCTCGTTTAAGTTTTGTTTTATTTTTCTTAATAATATTTCCCCGCCATTAAAAAAAAAGAAAAAAGAACTAATATTCCGTTAAATAAAAGGACAGATAATCTTAATCCTAATCCTAGTCCTATTATTTGGTAGAGAGATAGAGAGTCAATTAGAGATGGCAACGGGGACGGGGAATACAGGGGACCCCAATCCCTATCCTCATCCCCGAATTCTCATTCCAATCCCCATCATCATCCCCATCCCCATTGGGGAATATAAATAAACCTCCATCCCCACCCCCAACGGGGACTGGGGATCTCCAACGGGGAATCGGGGATTTTTTTTCCTTATTTTATATGAAAAGTTTTACGTAAAGGAAAACTCTAAATATCAATTTTACCAGCATAAGTTTAAAGATTTTACAAAATATAAAAATATCCATAGATTGCATAAAAATACAAACAAATTTTCTACCAAATTTAAATAACTACATAAAAATGAAATAGAAAAAAATTATCAGAGTGATATTTGAGATAAAGTAGATAAACTAAATAGAAAAAAAAATTATACACGAGTTTAAATTAGATAAAAGAAAAAGAAAATGTGTAATTTCAACCAAATAATTACTCATGAGTTAGGTTACTTGGATCAAGTATTATGTATTGTACCAAAGGGCCAATGGTCTAGCGGTATGGAGTGACCATCTCATATGAGAGGTCAGGAGTTCAAGTCTCGGTGGAGACATAGGTGGTCATTTAAGAGTAGATTAGTTAGTTTGTCGTTTCAAAAAAAAAATATTATGTATTGTAAATTGTACAATAAATATATGTTTTGTATTATTTTTATATATATTAATATATATCGGGACGGGTCTAGGGTCGGGGATTAAGGGTATCCCCATCCCCACCGACTCTTTTTTATTCCGGGATTCCCCAGTCTCATCCCCATCCCCGGTCAACTTAGGGATTCCCCAGTCAAAACGGGTGCGGGTTTCGAATTCCTCATCGGGTATGGAGGATTTTGCCATCCCTAGAGTCAATCAACCTCATAAAAGTAATCAGCCCACACCACACGAGCGCCCCTCATCTCATTTATGATTATTTATTCTACCTTTTTATTTTATTTTCACTTTGTATTTGTATACAAAGCGTGTATTTATTATAAATAAAAATATTTTTTATAGATAATAATCATAAAAGTTGTTTTTTATATTTATAATATTCTTTGTACAATTTCATTTATTTGTTTGATGGAGTAAAATGTATAGACTATAGTTATATCTTTGGATGATAAAAAATATTAACTACTTAATATTTAAAAGTAAGCAGTAATAACTAGCATAAATTAAGAAATTACTTTTTATAATTCTATGTTGATCCACCGAGCGAGAACCACCGTAATGAATTTAGGAAACTATCATTAAACTCCTTAAAATATTCTGCATAATATTTTTTTGAATCTTAATTTTTAAAAAGCTGTGGATTTATAATAAAATTGTGGTGGTTTTCACTCATTTAAACTTCACACATCATACATTTCTATCTCCTATAGATAAAATATAAATATATGTTACGATGAAATATAGATAACTGTTACGAATTTACAAAAAAAATATATATAGTATCCTCTCGACGACCATGTTTTGAATTTAGAATATAAAGGGCGTTTGAGATTGAGTTTGAAAAGTGATTATTAGTTTAACATTGTTAAAAGCTAATAAAATTAAAAAGATGTTTGAATAAATAGAATATTACTTTTAAAAACCGGTTTTTTAGTTGAACCGGTTTGATGACTGGTTTCTGTTTAACCCGTTCGATCGTCGGTTCAATTGTAAGTATACATCTGACAGTGAGTTGTGTCGGCTTTTGAGTTTACACTCTAGATAACATGATCACTCGAAGTATTCAATTTGTTTTGAAAATGAATTGTTTTTTTAACGGACTAAATGAAATTCAACTACGCAAGTTTAACAAACCGGTTTAAACGACTTTTTAGCGGTTTAATCACACCAATTCACCCGATTTTTGAGGAAACCGTCTCATCAAAAGCGATTTTTCAAAAAGTCAATATTTCTAATTTTTGAAAAGTGCTTTACTTTTTCATCTAAAATAACTATAAGTTTATCAAAACATTCTCTTTTAAAAGAAAACTATATCAACTTATAGCTTCTTGCTATCATATAAGTTAATCCAAATACTATTTTAATTTATTTTTTCGGTTATCACATAAACTAATAAATTTTTTTATTATTATTATGAAAACACACTTCTTAAGTTAAATAAACAAGCCAAACACCTCTTACTCTAAGTTTATATATAATATGATATACACAAAAATGATGAGAGATCTCATTAGATTCAATATATATATATATATATATATATATATATATATATATATATATATATATATATAAAAGATGATTATTAAAGTTTGTAGGGATCTGCCGATGCATAAATAATGAGGCATTACATTATGAATGCAATTATTTATCAGGGGAACATAACATAAAATATTCCAAAAATGATCATCTGATTAAATTAGTAAAATTAGAAGGTGAGATGCCTAAGCTTTCTGTTTTTAATGGAATGGAGCACATGGGAGATTGTCTTTTCTAGCTTGTGAATATGATTGTTTCTTCATTAATTATACTAAATTATTAACTTATAATTATTAAATAATGTTAGGCGGCTAAGAAAAACTTTCAATTTAAAATAGATGAAAAAGATTATTTCTTTTAGAAGATATGATGTTTATAACTAGTTGTTTTTTTAGGCCTTTGGGCATACGTGAGAGTTTCATAGCAAGGTGGTAAGGCTACCATGACCACCACCGTGTGCACTGCCTTCTTCTTGCGCAACGATCATGATGGATCCTGGTATATGGCACGTCGACCACAACCAATGAGATACACACCACGTTTATCTCTCTTTTTTGTACACACCACGGTGGTGGCTCATGTTGTAGGTAAATTTTTAGGTGACGTCGACGTTGAGGAGCTAGAGATGACATGTGGAGTATAGTGGGTATTGTTATAGTAATAGTTTTATATTAGATATGGAAATACCATATTTCTTTTAACAACAAAAAAAACTATACTGTTAATAAACTAGCAAGGCAAGGCATCAACTACCCACCAACATCGGTTATATAGGGGGTAAATGCAATGTACAGGTTTCATAAGTTAGTATTTGGTATATGGGATTAGACGTATCATAACAGAACGAAGTCTTTTTGTATAGGGTTTGGGAACAATAGGACCAGAACAAGATCATCAGATATCGACTGGGTCAAATGAGACTAATTTATTATGTTTTAGTCCCACTCTTTTGGTTGGAACTGGGTGGGACAAAATAAGAGTATAAAATGAAAAAGATTATCATCTTCATGAAAATATAACGCTTATCGAGACCATTTTCTTTATGATAAATGTATATAATCATCGAGAGCTTGATCTATGTCAAGTGAAGTTAATTAGTTAACTCATCTCTTTTATTTCCAGCGTAAATTGAAGACTGACTTAGAATTTCAAGTATTTCATCAAAATAATTTAATCGAATATTGTCGGAGGTCCCCTGGAGGTTTTTCTAATTGAGTACTTGTATTTTATTTGAAGAACTATTCTTCTCTTGAGACCGTCGTCCATATTACTTTTGATGGAAATAGGTTTGTATTTATGTTCTGTGACTTATAAGCAGGTAATAATGAATTATATTGATCATTTGTGTTTATCAAAAAGTTTGCAAAAGTATATTGAAAACAAAAGGGTTTTATGTAGTTAAATTTGTTCGAATTTAAGGGTTTTATTACAATTTTCATGGAAACTGTTATTTTTTAGTTGTCTTGATATTTTAGGATTTTTTAGTTTTATTTTGCGAAGGTACAATAAAGTAATTTGAACACAATATGACAACTTCTTTGATTCTGTTTTAATTTTACCAAACACTATTCAAACATTCTAGTCTTTTTATCGGCCTATTTAGTCCGATCCAATTCAATCCATGTATTCAATGCTACTAAAATCCAATATATAATTTATTAAAAGGTGCCTTTAAAACCAATTTGTATGGATTTTTATTTATAGATTTTATGCCTAATCATCCATACATAATGAAATCGACAGTATAAATGTACATTTGGAATCACCCTAATTATAAAAAGGTCTCTTGTTGAGTTGAACTCCATAACATTTATGTCATTATGAAATTTCAAAATCACCCAAAAATAAAATAAAAAATTATTGAAAAAACTGTAAAATTGGTCCTTGTGGTTTTCAAAAAACTATGAATAGATCTAAAAAGTTTTTAACTTGCATTAAATGTCCAAAATTAAGAATTTTCCGTGATTTTGGTACTTAAAAAGTTCAAATTTCAAAAGCACCATTAAATATTCCTCAAAACTAGAAACGAATTATATTTCCTTATTTAGTTTTTTTTCTCTTGTACCATTTTACCCTTATTGTAATATAAATATATTTTTTAATTTATTTCAATTCAGAAGTTACCTAAATTAATGAGAGAAATCTAATTCATCGATTATTTCGATCTAATGGATAATAAATGTTCTCATGTTCTAACAATAATCTATGTTTTCACATGAACTATCATATATATATATATATATATATATATATATATATATATATATATATAGTTTGCCATGTATATATACCCTAATTATGGTTAATTTGAAATTTGTATATTTGGGCGGAGTAACGATTAGGTACACTGCATATCCCTATATTTGACCAGCATTACTTCTAGGTACTATGTTATCCTAGGAAATTGGTCATCATAACATCTAGGTAATATATCTTCCTAGACTATCATGTATCATAACTCTTAGTCCTAGTATCATAGCTTACAACTAGGTATAGTATATATATATATATATATATATATATATATATATATATATATATATATATATATATATATATATATATATATATATATATATATAGCTACATTATCCTATGGTTTCATGCTTTACATAACGATTAATATTTATATATATAAATATATTTTTGATAAAGCAGTTTGATAAGCATGCATTGCCCGCCGTAAAACTTGTAAAATAGTAAAATGGGGTCTTGAACTCACCCTAATCGCGTGAGACCGTTGGTGTAGGGTTGAATCAGACTCGGGACTTCGAGGATCGCCTAGGTCAGCCACCACTTCGAGAGATGCAAAGTTGCTTTAGAATGGTGTGCAGAAATGATCGGCACTGCCTTCTACTTATAGGCATGGAATTTAGTTGTGTGCGGTGCAAATATATGTGCTCATCGTGCGTGATCATCGTGGCTCCATCCAGAGAAGGGCACGTGTCACTACTCCAATTGACCAGGTCACTCGCAATCTGCTCGAGTCTAGTGTCAGGTGAGCGACGGGCAGAGGCGCGTACCTCTCGCACATGTAATGATTTTGTAAAATCATTACTTCTTCGTGCGATCTCCGATCTTAACCTCTCTTTATATCTACGTGATAATCTCAATGAGTACTACAACATTCCTTTAGGTTTCTTAACTAGTTTTGACTTTCATTTTTGTGCCTAACGGAGGTAAAATTAAATAATTTAAAAAAAAAATCATATCTCTCATACGGATCCCATTTTTGGCAATCTTTGTCCTAAAGTTTTTATCTGAAGGAGTACTACGAATCTCCTCTTTTCACTTTTCGTTAAAACTCAACCAATCTCTAAGTACCGTTTTGACGTAATTCATTTTAATTACACCGTTGATTTTTATTTTTATGAAATCCGTAACTCTTTCCTTTGAAGTCTGATTTTATGAGTCTTATATCCTTGGGATCACGTTAACGAGTACTTTCCATGTATGTTAACCTGCTTGGAAGACGGTACAACTTTTAGGACGATTACTTTCGAGCTAACATTCGTTTTAACAATAAATGTAACGACACATTTGACTTTTATTATCTCAAAATCAAACATTACAATATTAATCTGTTACATCTATTTTTCCTACTCCTTCATAACGGTGATCAGTGAAGGAATCCCCTCGGTTGTCACACAAAGTCAGTGAAGCACGTGCGAGAAACAACATGATGGGTATGTCGGTCTAGGGGTATGAGTTGCTACAAGTGTGGCATGATTGGTCATGTCAATAGAGATTGTCCCCAAGGAACAAGTTTGTTTTGTTTTCACTACAAGCAAGTGGGCCACAAGAAGGCCAACCGTTCGGGGTTGATGGGGGAGCAGTGAGTGCACCTGCTCCAGCCACTCAAACGATTACTGATAGTCGCGAGGGTAGAGGCTCTTGTGGTGGGGAATCAAGCATTGCAGTCGCGGGCTAAGGAGATTCAAGTTCCATCAGCTGACATCGCAGGTATGTGCTGTATCTATTTTCTTCATGGTCTTATTATTATTTGTGCTTATAATTGTATGATTGTGTGTGAGACGCTATGTTTGGTTTATATAAGTCTCCACCTAGAAATCATAATTTTCCTCATGATGATCTAGACATTATATTATGAGAATCTTCATATGACATTTTGCATACCGAGAGCCGTGCTTAGAAGATATTCAGATGATCCAGTTTAGGACTTCGTTATGGGAGACATTGACCAACAACAGAACAAGCCTTAAGTGGAGGAAGACTAGCATTCGGTTTGATTTTTGGTGATTTTAGCAAGGAGTCGAAGGAATCCGCAAAGCGAGCATGCTAGATTTGAATGTAGAACTTTGTTAACAGCGTGTCACAACGTGTAACAAACAGATAATATAAATAAAAATGTTGCTCTATTGCATTAAGGGGTAATACAGGAAATCAGGGTCGAATCCACAAGGACACGTCCTTAGGTCTATGCCTCTCTTGCGTAAGGCACTCACTAAGTTGACAGAAATTAAAATGGGGGGATTTGTTGACTGATTAAAACTAGATCTGACAGAAATTTATAAAATAAAGGAAAGTCAATTTAAACTCTTAAATAAAATTCTGAAGATGAAATCAATTTCAGTTTCACAGTGACTCTCCTAATCATGCAAATAACCTTCAACACGATACTTGAACTGTGTACTATTTAAACTGGTACTGAAAATCATTAATAAGCTCTAATAATTTTCTTTTACTAAAATGTTTAACCAAAACAAGCTCTTTGAATTAAACATTACTTTTTACTGAGTTAACCAAATAAGCTCTTAATTAATTTAGAAAAGTAACATTAAGCATAGTGTAAAATTGCCAGTAAAGTCCAATACTTCTCACAAACTCGGAAGCGTATAGACTTGTTTGATCAGTGTATATTAGAGCTAACCCTAACACAAAATTAATCCAACACTTGTTAACTTTACAGATTAATATATACAATTACTGATCTAGACGAATCCGATAACTGGTATGATTTTTAAACAATTAAAGTAGCCAATAAAAACTGAATCAAAATCAAACGTTCAATTTAGTATAAAACTAATCAAACTAAACAGTAAAGACAGTCAATAATTGTGCCTTATGATTACTTACACAAAAAGTCGAGTCGTTTGCGAAATCGAAATCTAAGTTTTTTAGCCTAACATGGCTAAAAACGAGTTACAAGAAGTAAAAATGAAATCTAAATGACTAATCTTACTAAACGAAAGTAAAACTTGAATCGTGGTCTTTATATCTGCGTTTAGCACTTGAAAACCTCTCAAAATCGCCTTTCAATCATCTGGGATCACGAATTAGGTTACATGGGTCTTTTTGGAGGCCTTTTATACATCCAACCAAGAAAATCTGTGTACATGCGATCACAGGAAGCCACATATGCGATCACATATTTTCATGAAAACGTGTTCCGGGCCAGTTTAATGAAGTACATTGCTATTCTGAGGCTTTTTGGGTAACATGCGATTGTATAAACATAACCTGCGATCACATGTTTTCCTTTTTTTTCATCTGAATTACTGACACGAAAAATCCTCGAAGCTTCTCTACGACCAAACATGCGATCACCTTGCGATCGAACCTGCGATCGCATGAACATCATAGGCGATCACATATTCATCATTTTGTCTCTTTTTGGTCGTAATTCTTCCTTCCAAGCTATTCTCGATCATTCCTCAGGATCCCTCCTTAGTTTCGTCTCCAATTAAGCTCCAAAACTTCCAATAACGCATCCCGAACTCACATGTTCGTCCATCTGCTCCAAATGACCCTGAAAATCATAACGAAGGTGAGTAGTACGGGCATTCTACAAATATAATGAAAAACACATAATTTATAATAACATTAGGGAGATAGTTAGCTTTTTTAAGATAAATACCTAGAAAAACATGCTAAAAGATGCATATAAAATGCATCTAACGAACCGCCCCAAGCTTAAACCTTACTTGTCCTCAAATAAGGAAATGATAAAAATTAGAAATGGAATTGAGGGTAAGGGTAGTAAGGGAATAAAGTAGATGAACTAACAACTAAAAAGGGGAACCTAACTAGAAAGACCAATAGAAAAATAAAACGAACAAGGAATAAAATATGCATGCAAAAACGAAACAAAATGAAAAATAAACAACTAAAACTAAAAATTATATATATATATATATATATATATATATATCTTTACCTCTCTCTCTCTCTCTCTCTCTCCTTATATATATATATAGGGGATAGGGAATATACATTACAGCCCCACCTAAGCTTAGGTACTAAACCTCTAAAATATGTCGGTTTAACTTAGTAATTATACTCGATTTGGTTTTCAATTGGTAAATATATCGTCCCTAATAACATTTCTTCCCTCCATTATCGTTTTACCATATTTGTTTTCTTTCCTTCATTATCGTTTATTATTTCACCCTAGTGAACAATATTGTTTCCAAAGTCACGAAGGTAGAAGATAATCAATGTTCTTACTTCCTTATCAAAACTATTATATACATCATGAATCTACATCTTAAAGTGTTAATCGTGAATTCCTAATCGTAATATTTATATATTAAAACAACGTATTTTCATGAGGTTTAGTACCTAAGCTTAGGTGAGGCTGTAATGTATATTCACTTTTCCCATATATATATATATATATATATATATATATATATATATATATATATATATATATATATATATATATATATATATATATATATATATATACGGTCAGATATTACACTGAGGGAGCTGCAATGGAATCACTACCTAGACGACTATCCTGCTAGCTTTAATGTATCACATACTCCCAAAGTGAGGAAGACCTAAAACGGTGTAACCCAATAGTCCAACTATAGTTTTATTTAAACTTTATACCTTAATTAGCTTTGCGAGCGAAAATAACAAACTACAAGATCTCATGTCCTTAAGACTAGATAGTCAAAAACCAGAATCGACGCATCCTTAAGACCCTGTCACGTCAAATCAGCTTTCGCTGAAGCAGTGGGTCACACCCATAGGGACCCAATTCCTATGATTTCACTTTTTCGAGACTTACAAATATCATATCACACAGTTCTTCAATAGCCAGATTTGACTTTGTGATGGCTTCTTATTTGATTGAACTTGAATTTGTATCTTTGTTTTTAGCTTGAGTTTTTCAATCAACTTTTGAATTTCTTAAGATTTCTTCGATTAAGTGCTTGAAATTTTGACTTAGGTACTGCATATGACAGTTGTACCGTTCCTTCCTTCTTGACTGTGTGGATCTTATATAAGGGCTCTCTGTTACCGCGAGGGTAATGCGTGTCAACAAATAGGCTCGTGCTCTGTGGGTCCAGAGTTGTCGATAAAGGTTCTTTTTAAACATTGAAAAGCAAATCATCCCAAAACTGTTATTACCACCCACAAAAACGTTTCAGTACGCCTTTTTTTTTGTTTTAAAGGCTGGGGTCTCAGATTACGGTGTTTGGGTCCCCTAGTTATGATAGCTGATTCTACACTTCCAATAACGACCCCATCGTTTCGGACATTCATTTTCCATCTTCGCAGAGCTATCAAATGTAAATAGTATCCTCATCACGTATTTTTTTAATCATCGCAAATACATAAAATCTTTTTGGTTTTTTTTTGGAAAAACTAAGAAGAAAAATGGAAACTAAGAACATAAATGAATAATCTTTTTGGATTTATAAAAAATTAATTTTGTTTTTTTATTATTTATAAAAACTAATGCATAAAAACTTTGCACAAAAAGATGACAAATCCCCTCCCCCAAGCTTAAAATTAAGCATTGTGCTCAATGCTTGGAAAGTACAAGGACGACCTACCGAGGAAGTGGAGGATGAAATCGACGAGATACCTTCTTGCGAAAACTACGAAGGTCACATAAAAAGGTCGTCTCAACATGCTGAACATCGAGCCGAAGGTTGCCAATGCTCTAATGGAGGGTAAGATAGTGTTGATAGGTGAGAGTGGTGTTGGGATCAATGTGGGATGGGGATGGCCGAATATCCTGGAAATCAGATTGAAAGTCGGTCTGAAAATCAGTGTAAAAATCTATGTGCATCCGATCAGGGGAAGTGTAATAGTCTTCGTCGTGAACAGCTCGGATGGGGGTTGCATCCGCATAATCTGGATGTACATAGAGGATAATGGCCGACCAGGATGAAATTATGGAGGGTTCTGTTGTGGCTGATGCGGACGTGAAGATGGTGCAAGATTCAACGCAAGAAACCACTCGATCGAAATGATAGGGTCAGCATGGGAGATTATGGAAGGATTTGTGACTCGGAGATACGGAGAACGTCCACACATCCAAACGTGGCCATGTAGAATAGGTCCGGACATATGCATCACACGAAGGTTCTCTAAAGTGAAGCGAAATGAGTCTTCCACGGAAAACTGGTATTCTTCGAGGAAATGATCAGAGACGCTGTCAGCAATAATGGTGATTGAACCTAATGTTCCCTCCAGTACTAAGGTTCAAAACTCTATGAAATCTCTTCATGATTAAGTCACCAATATGAGGGCGGTACGATCCGGTTATGATGCATCAGAGTATGAAGAGTTCGGCTTTCCCGGCTTTTGTTGTTTCGATTTGCACATAAAGAATATTACAAATAATTTTCAAACTGATTTTCAGGATAGGATAGACAATACTAGTATGTAAGGAATGTGATGAGTCATATTTGTCCATTCCTATGATAGATTTCCAGAAGGATCGTACGTCAAAACTGATGGGGGGCTGCAAACGGTGCGTGACAGGCGTATTCAAAAAACTACAAAGCTAATCGACATGAATGTTGTGGGGTCTACTGAAAAAACAGAATGCAAAGTAACCCCTTTGGTTAACTTCACTCATGGTAGCTAAAAAATCTCTGGTCAACAAAGGTGAGGTAGAAAAATCAGCGTCTAAAGAGTCTTTCCCAGCCAATGTTGGCGAAAAGGGCATAGATACCATAACGATCCGAAAATCCTACCGTAAACGACATTAGTTTTTCCGTTACTCGATGAACTATTTATGAAAAATATTTTAGAGTTATGAGGTTAAAATGGAATAAATTAACTTAAAATAGTATTATTTAATATCTAAAAGAATTAATAAAAATTAAAAGGTGTGTAATTTAATGAAAATGATTTTTGGAATTGTTAGGGTAAAAATAATTCACTTAAATGGCTTTTTATGAGTTGAGGGGTCAAGGTGTCATTTATAGGAATCTAATTTGTCAAGATAACTAGGGTTAGGGTAAAAGGGATACAATATGGGAATTAAGGGGCTAAATAGTAAATTTTGGGTATAACCCCCATGTAGAGGGATCGACGATCGCCAAGGGGCATGAATTTTTCTTTCAACGTTCCTTTTATTCATGAAGGAGAATCGATCGGCCCTCCCATTTGTGAGGACGTGCGATGCAAAGATCAAGTTAGAAAAAAAACGACCGTCACAACACAAGCGTTGTGCTTTGAGTTTTTCTCAGTCTGAGATGAGAATTTTCCTTGTGTTTGTGCTTCCAGTTTGGTCATAGATTTCGGGAGTTGTGATACCTAATGCTCCAGATTTTTGATACTAGACTTGGTCTCATTCTAAAAATCTTGGGTACTGGTAGCAGGACTTTTAAAAATGTCTTCTAAAGACATGCTGGAACAACGAGCTTGTGGCTGAGCAGGTGGTTGTTGAAAATTGCTTTGGTGCTAATTTTGCTGAAAAAGGTTGTTGAAAGCCAGGTGGTTGATACTGATTTCTTTGCTGAAAATTATGTTGGGGTCTTGACTGGAAGTTGTTCTAAAAGCCTCCCCAAGCTTGGTTGTTGCGTGGCTGAATTGTCTCTGTTGTTCTTGATAACCTCCCATGGCCTGCACATCTTTAGCATCCTCCTATAATATTAGGCACATGTTTGTTGGGTGAGCAGTCTTCGTGCATATCCCACAAGATCTGATCTGGGACTCTAGGTGGGCATTGCTGATCTCCTTCACTCCTCGTGGCTGATCTGGATACCATTCTTCTTCATTTGCTGAGTGTTTCGATTCGATTGCCAACTTCTCTATTATTGCTCAGATCTCAGCAGGTGTTATATCTGCAAGCGAACCTCCACTCGAAGCGTTGATCAGTCGCCTTTCCATTGGAGTTATACCTTCACAAAAACATTGATATAGTTGATAAACACTGATCCCGTGTTGTGGAGACCGGACCAACAACCTCTTGAAACGCTCCCAATAGGTAAAAAGGGCTTCTCTTTTTCCTTGCTTTGTGGCAAGGATTTCTTTGCGGAGGTTGGACATTTTTGCTTCTAGAAAATATTTCTCTAGAAAAAGTTTGGCTAGCTCTTTCCATGTAGTTATTGATTTAGAAGGGAGATCATACAGCCACTCTTTTGCTGCGTCTTGGACAGTAAAGGGGAATGCCCTTAACGTGATCTGGTCTTCAGTTATAGCGTGTGGTTCATTCCAGAACACACTACGTGAAACTCCTTGAGAAACTTGTATGGGTCTTCATTCTCAAGGACTCGGAAAGTCGGCAGTAGATGGATCAAACCAGATTTCAGCTCAAAGTTCTAAGTTTCAGGGAAAGTGACACACAAGGGTTTTTGTGTAACATCTTGTGTTGTCCACTCTCAAAGAGTCTTTTTAGCATTCTCTCCGTGTTTGCTCATTTCAGGATCTGAATCAGAAGTTTCAGGTGATTCGGATTTGATGGAAGATACAAGTGAGTAGTTTTCAAATGGATTGTGGGATGTTGAGGGTGAGGGTGAGGGTGCTTTGCTAAAAGATGAGAAGGTTGTTTCAGGCTCATTCCACAAGGGAGTGCCTTGTGGATCTGTTTGGTCTGAAGCTGGAGAAGATGTTGATGCGAAAAAACTTTGTAACATTTTCAGCCGAAGTGCTTCTTTTCTGAGTTTTCTTGCTGTCTTCTCTATCTTTGGATCAAACTGTATTGGAGTACCTGTACGTGTAGATCTTGGCATAAAACGATAGGTGTTTGCCGTGTCCCCAGTAACGGTGCCAATTTGTTAACAACATGTCGCAACGGCTAACAAACAAATAATATAAACAAAGATGTTGCTCTAATGCACTAAGGGGTAGTACAAGAAAGCATGGTCAAATCCACAGGGACACGTCCTAAGGTCTATGCCTCTCTTGCGTAAGGCACTCACTAAGTTGACATAAATTAAAATGGGGGGATTTGTTGACTACTTAAAACTAGATTTGACAGATATTTATAAAATAAAGAAAACTCAATTTAAACTCTAAAATAAAATTCAAAAAATAAAAACAATTTCAGTTTCGCGGTGACTCTCCTAATCATGCAAATAACCTTCAACACGATACTTGAATTGTGTACTGTTTAAACTGGTACTGAAAATCATTAATAAGCTCTAACAATTTTCTTTTACTAAAATGTTTAACCAAAATAAGCTCTTTGAATTAAACTTTACATTTTACTGAATTAACCAAATAAGCTCTTAATTGATTTAAAAAAATAACATTAAGCAAAATGTCAAATTCCTAGTAAAGTCCAATACTCTCATAAGCTCGGAAGCGTAAAGACTTTTTTTTTCAGTTTATATTAGAGTTAACCCTAAGATAGAATTAATCCAATACTTGTTACTTTTACTGATTAATACATACAATTTTGGATCTAGACAAATCAAATAACTGAATCAAAATCAAACGTTCAATTGAGTACAAAATTGATCAAACTAAACAGTAAAGACAGTCAATAATCATGCCTAGTGATTACTTTCACAAAAAGTCGAGTTTTTGGCAAAACCAAATCTAAGGTTTTTAGCCTGACATGGCTAAAAATGAGTTGCAAGAAGTAAAAACAAAATCTAAATGACGAATCTTACTAAACGAAAGTAAAAATTGAATCGTATTCTTCAGATTTGCGTTTAGCACTTGAAAACCTCTCAAAATCGCCTTTTAGTCGCCTGGAATCACGAATTAGGTTACTTGGATCTTTTTGGAGGCCTTTTGTATGTCTATCAAAGAAAATATGCGTACATGCGATCGCGGGTAGCTGCGTATACGATCACATATTTTCATGAAAACACGTGTCGGGCCAGTTTAATAAAGTTCATTGCTATTAGGAGGCTTTTGGTAACATGCGATCGCATCAATACAACCTGCGATCGTATGTTTTTTTCTTCCATCTAAATTATTGACACGAAAAATCGTTAAAGCTTCTCTGGGACAACACATGTGATCACCTTGCGATCGAACCTGCGATCGCATGAACATCATATGCAATCGCATATTCATCATTTTGTCTCTTTTTGGTCGCAATTCTTCCTTCCAAGCTATTCTTGATCATTCCTCAACATCCTTCCATAGTTTCATGTCCAATTGAGCTCCAAAGCTTCCAATAATGCATCCCGAACTCACGTATTCGTCCATGTGCTCCAAATGGCCCTGAAAATCATAACAAACGTGAGTGGTACAGTCATTCTGCAAATATAATGAAAAACACATAAGTTATAATAACATTGGGGAGATAGTTAGCTTTTTATAGATAAATACCTAAAAACACATGCTAAAAGTTGCATATAAAATGCATCTAATAGACTCATAAGGATCTTTCTTGGTTGCGAGGCAACAAGGGATTGGTATGATCGTGAGTGTAAGATCGCTTGTCTTCAAATTCATACATTCAGGGTGATTGGTTGTGTGATTCGCCTGGGAATTTCTCCATTGTAAGTAGATCGTTGGATTGGCTATCTGCCCTTTTCGATAATTGATATTTGTTCTTCGTGATCCGTTAAAGTCTCCCTAGGACTTTGAAGCGGAATCGGTTGAAGGTGCTTGAGGATCTAGAGTTCTTTGAGATTTTGCGGTGTATTCATCCGATTTTGGAATGTATGTTCTTGCTAGGATTGGCTGGTCATGGAATGGTAGTTCTTGTAAGCTCATGTTGTCGACAACTTTGACTAGAAAGGTTATGAGATGGTTTGAAAATCCATCGCTTACGTGGTTGGGAGAGCGCAATCGAATCCAAGTGAAAGAGAACCGTATGGATTAATGGGAATGATTCCAGGCGCGACACAAGGAGGAGTTCCATACCCTAGGCATGTGGAGTGTCAGTTGTAGTCGTGGTATGAACTGAGGTTTGCAAGAGGAATGAGGATTCAGGTTACCTTGCCAAATACATGACGTATCAGCAGTGACACATGGAGGCTATATGATTAGTTTCATTTTGAGGTTTGTGTTAGGATGTCTCTGCCTCTTCTTTTCTGATTAAGGCTTTGGGCTTCGAAGCATGACCCGAACACCTGATTGAGGTATAGTCAGATCAGATTTCGACTCATGATTAATTGTGGTATGGTATAGTACATGGAGGGCAAGGCCACGGGTTGGCTCCATGGTTGTTGTGGAAGTGTTGTAAGACTGTGGGGTGGCCGTGGCATTTACTTGGTTGGCAGGTAGTGGTAGAAGTGTTGTAAGACTGTGGAGAGGCCGTAGGATTCACTAGCTTGGCAGATAGTGGTAGAAGTGTTGTAAGACTGCGGGGTGGCCGTAGCATTCACTAGGTTGGCAGGTATTGGTAGTAGTGTTGTAAGACTGCGTGGTGGCACGTAGCATTCACTTGGTCAAAAAACAGTTGGAAGGGTGTCGTGAATCCATGATTAGGCTCGTAGCTTTCTATAGGTAGGATTAGACCATGGCAGGAAGGGTTGTGAGATTGTGGGAGGACCACAACATATATGTGATTGATGAAGGTTGTAGGCTGATCTACTACTGGTTGTGATGTCAGACTACACTTGGGCGAGTAGTATTCACTTAAAGAAAAGTGGACTATCTTACATGTGTGTGATGGTTAGTTATATTATCCTTGGTTGGAACAGGAGGGTTGTTAGAGCCATATTGGCAAGAAGGCTTGGATAGTTTTTTCCATATAAACTGTCAGTCGGAGTCTCGAGGTACGATCGTGTGACATGATGTCAGTTTCTGCAAACAGTTATAAAATCTGGTACTTTGGCTAATTAGTAGGTAAGTACGAGGCCAGGGAGATCTCGGTTAGATCGGAAATATGATTATTGGACAACATGATGGGACTGAGATGTTGGTATGGCACCAATGATTGAGACTCGTGTTGTGAGTCTCCTTTGTTTTTTAGTGCGAGGTTATAGGCTTCAACCAATGCTCAAGGTTATGTTTCTCCGGTATTAGTGGGATAGTTCATGGTCAGAAAGGTTTTTCCGGTTCAGGGTGTAGGATAGAATCAATATGTTTGTGAGGGAATGGTTCTGCCTCTTTGGAAGTAAGACAAGGTATTGGATTTCCGGATTTCGGGAAAATTAGTGATGGTTATTCTTCATATATTAAAGTTAGTGGGTCAAGGATATGTTCTTCGTCAGGGCATGTGATCTTTGCGAAGATTGGGGTTTTGATAGTAGAAATGGAAGACAGTTATCTGCACAAGAGGATTTCTCAGTCGTGATTAGTATCCAAGAAGTTCTGGCAGAGTTATCGGGTGTGGCAGAGTAAGTTGAAAGGAATGATTTCGAGGACAAAATCTAGTTAAAGTAGGGGAGAGTTGTAACAGCCGTGTTTCTGATAGGTTCAGCGTTATATTTATTAGGGGATAAGATGGAGTTTTTTGGGAAAAAATCTATTCCACGGTGTGGACCAAGGATGCCCACAGAGTGGCATCTAGTAAAGAGCACGCACATTTTATTGAATCGCACCGATGTGGCATTAGGCAGCCATGGCGTGGCAGCTATTTAGGCCCAAGAACATGATTATTTTAGGGTTAGCTTCGTATAGAAACACCTCTAAGTCATTTTTTAGGGTTCCTTATCAGCCTCCATCACCCTCAAGTTTTAGAAACCCTGGCCCTAATTCCTCCTTGCGAGTTGTGAGTCCATTTTGGTGACTTTGGTTGCTTGTGAAGAAAGAAGATGTGTTGGAAAGGATTGTAGTGCTTCTTGGCTGAAGTGAATATCTCTTTTGGGCATCTTTGGACCTTTGTAAGTTTCCAAGCTTCTTTCTTTATGGCTTAAAGTGGCTAGATCTAGCATTTGTCCCATGTTATTATGTTTGAGCAAGTTTGGAAGAAAGGAAATCATAAAGTTGGCACCTTTATGACTCTCCTGAGTCCCATGAGTATCATATGTTGTAGATCTAGACTTTGGCCAGAGTCCTTATCTTTGTATGACTTTTTGGGCATTTTTAGCTTATTATGACCTAAAATAAATTCTAGACATGTTTTGGATTTACATGTCTATAAAGTTTCCACCTTTTTGATAGATCTAGTATTTCAAACCCTTCTAGAGTGGTTGGGTTAAGGATTTTTTCTGATTAAGGGAATGGTAAGACATTGTGGTATTTTGCTTTATTTGGATCTAGGGTTTGAGATCTTGATCTCTTTGTGTGTCTTAATGGATAAAGTTAGAAACTTTATCCATTTAGACTATAGAATGGACAAGATATCAACTTTGGACCTCTTGGAATCGAGGAAAGCAGCTTAATCCATTAAGTTGTTGGAAACTCAGCACCCAGAACATGGCTATAGGTCGCCATGGCGTGGCAACTTGAAAATTCCTTTCCGTTCGATCGTATGAGGGCCACGACATGGACAAGGAAGGCCACGATATGGCGGTTGACTAAAGTCCACGTTGGCCATTGAATTTGACTATTGACTTTTGGTATGGGTTGACTTCTGGTCAAATTTTTATTTTTAAAATGTAGACTTAGGGTTTATCTTGTGTGGATTGTTAGGAGGTGCTTCACACCCATCTTTTGGTAGTGAGAATTGTTAGCTGTGGTGGGTGCGACATTGAGTTGGGTTCTAGTCGACTTTGTGATTTAGGTGAGTCTCCTCACTGTACTTGTGGGTCGAAGGCACAAATGTCGGCCTACTAGATTATGTTATGTAGGAAGACCAGGAGGTGGCCCTGGAAATTATATGAAAGACCTGGATATGGCTCCCAGGGATTTGTATGCAAGACATGGGTCTGGACCTTGGCAGTTATATGTAGAATGCTAGTTGTCTTTGTGATACTTGCATGGAAGACCAGGAGGTGGCTATTGGCACTCTTTTGTAAGACCTAGTTTTCGGCCCCTGGCTTGGCAAGGAAAGACCATGATACAGCTCATGACATAATGGCAATTGTAAGACTATGGTTGGCACATAGAAATCTCTCTTGTATGTGTGATATGTGGTATTTTGAGGAACTCACTAAGATTTATGCTTATAGTTTTATGTTTACAGTTTCAGGTACCTCCGGTTCTAAAGGGAAGGGCCAGACATAACAACATTGCGTCCCTCAGAGTTTCCGCATTGACTACTTATGATTTTTACTCTGATGTTTCATGATGTAATCACTTTGGCTGGTTTTGGATTAACATATTTGTATGCCATATTGTTTTAAAAAGGAGATTTTTACTTTGAATTTTTAGGATGTTACAAGTTGGTATCAGAGCCTTGGTTTGAGGGATTCGGGCACACTGTCGGGTGTGTCTGGACTCAAACTGATGAATTGGTAATATTTTTGAAAGAAAATAATATTTCTAAAACGATTTTTATATAGAAAAAGTGGGTGTGATGCGTGCAATCAGTCGAACTCAAGTAAGTGATTCCCAAAATATAATTCAACCAAATTGTATGAGAGGCTGTGGTGTTAGGATAATGCAAGTGTAGAATAATGATCAATGTGAGACGAGTGAGCTACAAGCCCTTGGTGCTAGGATCTCTGGCATAAAACCTTGGGAGGTGAAAATGATCACCGGCCTTGTTGTTTTTATTGATATAAATCGTTAATTACAGAGAAGATGATGAGAATACGAATACAAGAGTAGTAGTAGAGCTTTTGTGTGTGTAGTGTACGATTTACATGTGTTATTGATAGTCCAGGATAAATAATAAGAAGTCCGATATTTCCGGGATCATCCTTGAACAAGTATTTGCATGTTGTTTGACTTGGTATTCCTAGGTCTAAAGCTTGGTTGAAGTGATTCTCCGTTGAGAATGAGTCTTATTTTGACTAATTTTGTACATGTGAGAAGAAGAAAGAAGGATATAGTCGTTAAAAGTGTTCGGAAATATTAATGATAATAAATAGGATCCTGAGATATGTCTAAGGATCGTGAGACTTCAGGGATATTAAGGATCCTGAATATGATTCTAGGATCCTGCCCGTAATAATTGCCCCCAAATTATACCTGTGAAATATTAATGTTAGTTTCCAAATATTTAAAGGTGTAATTTTAAAATAAAAAATGAAGTAAAAATTTCAAACGGATAGGGTTATTTAGACTTCAAGGGATAGATTTCTAGCCATTGGAGTAGGTCAAATCACTACTCTACCTTTCCATGATTTTTATATAAATAGGTTATTCAGTCTTTCAATTTTGTCTTAATCTTTTAGCTCTTCTTCCGGATGTTCACTGAATATCATCGAAGGTACTACCTTTGTCTCTTTTTCTTGTTCTTCGTTTTTTAAATATGGTAAAAAAAGCAACTCACTCTTGCATAATTGTTATCGTTGTTCGTGACAACGATTTCATAGACCAAAAATCCTTATCTTACGAAAAAACCTGTACCTTCGATGACAATGATATCGAAGCCTTGAAATCAGCCGGAACTTTCCCTGCCGGTACCATTTTTAGAGCTTTTGATTTGAGGAGCCAACCGGACTTTGTTTCGTCCTCTGGCTTTGTTTTCTTGAATATTCTTTTACCTTAGGTCTTACTTATCCCTTTCCCAGAATCGTCTCCAAACTCTTCAAAATTACTAAGATTTCGTATATCCAAGCCATACCAGCAGTTTTGAGGATACTTCACTGGATCGATCTTCTGAACTGCTCCATGGGTCTAAACATTGGTTTAAACCAGTTAGCTTATGTCTATGACCTTTCGACCTTTGGGAATTCTCTTTTCCTATTGAAAGTCAAAACTGATAGATCACCTCTCGTCTTGAAATCCAAGTATACTGATGGTGCTTGGAAAGGAAAATATTTTTTTTTGTGAAACGTGACTCCATTCCTGACAGAAATCTTTTACCATAGCCTTGGGTTGAAAAGGGTAGGTTTCATATCTTTTCATTAAGGATCCTGATATTCACATTTCTTATTTTCCTTGATTTTTGCAGCTTTTAAATTTGAAGAACTCGACCATCCTGCCGAAGATACCGAGGATAGAAGTGAGAGCCTTTTTGCCATGTCCGAATAAAAAAGATCATTCAGGCCCAATCATCAAGAAAGTTCTTTTTCCATTGTCTCTATGTCGAAGGGTAAGGATCCCTAATTCATCCTCCTTTCTCATAAAGGATCCTGACTTCTTATGGTTTTTACTATCACTCTCAGTATCCAAGGTTACACTTCACGATCTTGACACAGCCATGTCCATTTGTCAACTAGTAGTGAAGATGGAGAAGGCTTCGTCCTTTTTCCCTATCAAAAGGACTTTTATAAATCTAATGGTGAAGACTTCGAGATATAAAAAGAGAA
The DNA here is from genome assembly GCF_052849685.1 of Lactuca virosa. Lineage (NCBI taxonomy): Eukaryota > Viridiplantae > Streptophyta > Magnoliopsida > Asterales > Asteraceae > Lactuca > Lactuca virosa. Next base: position 471,316,123 of record NC_136429.1, on the reverse strand, counting down.
AAATCATTGGGACTGTGGACTTAAGCTTAGAGAATCTTAGAGTGGAGGATGCACTCCGAATGTTGGTTTCCTTTTCTCAGGCTGTAAGTGCCAATATGATTTTTCTTTTCACATTTTTTTTCTTTTATGATGTATATGTTGTTTCAGCTCTTCGACCACATCTCTTTTGACTTGAGGATCCGGATTGAGAGGGTTGAGCAAGCCCTCAAAGAGAAAGAGATAATGTGAAAGCAACCAACGAGGATCTCTTGAAACGGGTGGAGATCTTGAGCAAAAAGCAGGCCGAGAAAGAGGAGGAGCACACTGCAGAGATGGAGGAGGTAATCGTCGAGGTAAAGACCAGCACTGTCGTGGCTGTTTGGGAAGCCAAGATCAAATTAGCTGAAGATGTGGCCAATGCAAGTTTCGAGAATCTTATTGGGTGGCTTGCAGCCTTAGCCAAATTAACTGGTGAGCCTGTTAATACTAGTTAGGATCCTAAAGGGCAGCATCCAAGGGTGAACGAGGAGGATAAGACCCCATGCGACGATGACCAAACTACGGTTTAGGCCTGTTAGATAGAAATATTTTGGATGGTTTTGTATAAGAAAATTATTTTTCTTTCTCGTGGAGTTGGTGTACAACTCCTTTTTTAATCCATTGTTTTTTATATTTTCATGCTTGCATGGTTGATTTGGGTGGTTGTAGCAATAGGATTTATGAGGATCCTTACATAATCAAGATCCTAAAAAGTTCAAGACTTACAAAACCTTTTTAAGATCTGAATAACCTAAAAATAGTCAGTCATCAATTTGGGATCTTAAAATAGTTAAGATCTTTTAGGATAATAAACCTTTAAACATTATGTAAAAAATAATTTTAAAGGATGGAGAGAACCTGGTGATCTTTAGGGTTTGTAATATTTTGACTTAGGAGAAGTCTAAAGTTGTGATTCTCGTAGTATGATCTTAGATTTTGCATATGAAAGGATCCTTGCTTTAGGATTTCATCATATAAGATCCTTATTTCTTTTTTACTAAGTAAACCGGGGAGTATCCCACCTTAGGAGTTAACTGGGAATAATAGCAAATTAGAATATCACTGGGTAGGATCCCTAGTTGTAACATGATAATGCTACAAGCCTTGTACATTTCCTGGGTAAAAGCCCAAATTATGAAAAGATGATGATCTTTATGGATCTCAACAAATCACTGGGAAAAATCCCAACTTAAGATAACACGCTAGTGTTATAAACCTTAGCAAATTATTGGGGAAAATACCAACTTAAGATAACACATTAGTGTTATAAACCATAGCAAATTACTGGGGTAAATCCCAACTTAAGATAAGACGTCAGTGTTATAAACCATAGCAAATTACTGGGGAAAATCCTAGTTTAAGATAACATGTTAGTGTTATAAACCTTAGGTTTAAACGTCAAGGTCTTGACAAACGTTCAGAAATCAGAGGGTTACCAAGTCACTGAAGCATGAAATGATCCCCTAATTCACATCCCATACTAAGATTTCGTGCGACCAAGTGAGGGGTAGAAACCTTAACTCGTGTGAAAGAGGTAATTAACTCATTAAACCTTAGAGAGGATTAAGTACCCTTAATTGTAGGAGAGATGATCAGTCTCTATTCGTAGTTACTAGGACACTTGCGTGTTGCAATCCTTAAGATAATAGAACGATGTAGCTATTGGGGTCCTTCAATGCTAGGATCCTCGAATGTCAGGATCCTTTTGTGTCAGGATCCATGAATTCCTGCGCGTAACAAACGTCAGCTCGGGTTGGGCGTTAGCTTGGCTAACGCCCCTCTAATACTTAATTTAGTAATGGTTTTTAGAAGAGTAAATAAAAGTATTAGAAAAAAGTAGAGGGTAGAGAGAATGTACCTTTAGTTTGTCAAAAGTGATTTCGCTACAAGAAAAATGCGATTTTCCTAAGGAAGGGGGCTATAGAACGTATTTTCATTGTTAATCTGCAATGGATCGTGCTATGGAATGTCGTTCCATATTAAGGGTGCCACCACATTGTCTACAGAACTTATTTCCGGTAGCGATCATGGGATTTGCTACGGAAAATGCTACCTTCTCCATATCTGTTGGTATTATGCTACCGATATTTCTATGGAAAAAACATTCGTAGCAATTTTCCAACGAAGTTTTTTACGAAATCACTTTCCGTTGTACTGCTGCTATGGAATTAACTATCGTGGTTACTATGCAACATACTTTTTCAGTGGAAACCAATTCAATAGTTGCTTTGCTATGGAAGTGTCATTCGTAGGTATTCGCTAGGGAATTCTGCTATGGAATTTGATTTCCTTTGCTTCTTTTGCTATGGAACAAAAAGATTAGCTAATTTGTGACGACATTTGTTACGAAATTAAATTCCAAAGCAATGTTGATAAGGAGCAGTTCAAATTCATAGATATTTAGCTATGGAAATTTGCAACGACAATAAAACTCGTGGAATTTTTAGTATTGAGCAATTATATGTTGCAACTTTTGTTACCAATTTTGCTAGGAATTAATTTTTTGTAAATTATTTTACATTAATTATAGTGCCATATTATGGAATTTATTTGCATAAATAAAGCGTCCAATCCAACTCCCATATTCACAAACCCACAAGCGGAAGAAGATAATTTAGGGCAAATGGTGAAGATGTCATGTTAGATGGCCCCCCAAACGCCCCTGTCAATTTTCATCTCAATGAAACCCCGACTCAAGTTATTATTCAAGATACTAATGAACATGGTAATGGTCCTCGAGTTGAAGGTGGTAGAGTTGGAATAATCAAGTTCATGATGGTGTGTTTGGTATGTTTCTTTGTTGGGATGTTGTCTGCTTAATTAATTTTCTTATTGTTATTATGATCAACGAAATTGGTAAGCTAATGTTTGAATGATATCTTTTTGAATTGGTAATATATTTTGTTTGTTTTATTACGTTTTATATGTCTTTAATACTATGAAAGAATAAACATTTGCTATTATGTTTATGTTATCTTGAATAATTTTTTACCATTTCAATGTAAAAAAACTGGATTATAACATAAACGATTACTTAATTGGATATTTAATGAAAATATTATACATACAAATATCTCAAAAACACATATCCCCTTTTAGTAAATGCTTTAAATGTACCAAAGAATGATAAAATTTCATTTTATTTAATTCTCATGAAGGGAACTAATACATAATATCACATTTACCAATTCACATGCACAAACTAAAAATTGGACATTGTAACCATCCTTTTATAAAGAAACAAAAACATCTAGTCAATATCATCTTCCTCCTCTTCTTCTTCCTCCTCCTATTCTTCATTGCTCAATGTACTATACTCATAACTACCCTCGCTGTCATGAATACCATCATTGTCGTCCTCACGAATTTCACCTTCTTCATCAATCTTATTTTCATTTTCTGAACCGCTGCTTGACATGTCGTGATCATCATAATTGTCTGTATCGGCTGTAGTTGGTATAATGATTTTATTTGATTGAACTTCATCTTCTTGGAAAGCAACGTCTTTCTGAGGATGATTTTCACGTACATCAGTCCGGCTGCGAGGTTTAACTTTAAATACAACCCACCAGTCGGAGTTCTTTGTTTTCAAACTTGGGTAAGGAATGTGACACACCTAAGTGGCTTGCATGGATAAAACAAACGTCTCGAACTTGTTGTTTTTTATTTTCACGTTCATCTCGACCATTTTATATTGTTTGTAAACCTTAACTACTATGTTAGGTGTTGGATCGTACCGATGACATTTAAATAACAATGTGGTTTTAATTGGGTAACGAGGTTACTCGACTTCTAAAATTTCGTCTAACTTACCGTAATAATCACCTACTTGGGTACTAACACACAATCCACTATTCATTGTTGATTTGTTCAGACCATGAGCTTCTTTGTGAAACTTGTAACCATTGACAAAGTATACACTATATAACTTCTCTCTTTTTAATGGCATTTTGGAAAGGACATATATATACTTGTTGTTTATTCGGACCGTACGTGCCTATATGACAAATGGTAAAGCACTTAATTAGAGTTAATTATAACCATAACAAAACATTATAAAATTAAAAAATATAAACTTAATACCCACATAGTTTTGAAACCATATTGCAAAGTTCTTCTCAACTTCAGCTGCAAGCTCCTGTTCATCCATATCCCCAATAAGTTCATTCAAATCTTCTTCAAATATTCTATATTACCATTTAAATAACATTTTTAAGTTATTATAATTTAATAAACAAAATCATGCATGTAAATGTTATTTAGAGCAATTTCACAACAAATGATTATTAATTATAATTAAAAGTGAAGTATATGATACTTACGTGATGTAATGTTTGATCTTATCTTCCTTCAGGAGTATGTAAGTTTGTGCATCATACAATTCCTCATCAGACAACATTCTATTCCTGAATCTTCCATAATGACGACCAAGATATGAAAATATATCTAAAATTTTGTTGTTATCATCAGGTTGCTCATCTCTTCCTCCATCATCATTTCGAGGCAACTTTCTATTATGTGTGGGGACACCAGTCTCGAAATAATGAGAGTAAAATATTGATGCGTCACGAAGCAAGTATGCGTTAACAACGGACCCTTGCACTATAGCTTTATTTTTCACATATTTTTTCAATTGATTTAGATATCTACAGTAATGAAGATTTAAATTAGCTTACAAAAACAACAACATACATTTTTATGTAACATACAAACCTTTCAAATGGATCCATCCACCGATATTGGACGGGACCGACTATCTTCGCTTTGTATGACAAATGCACTGGTAAATGTTCCATGGAGTTAAAAATACCAGCGAAAAGGATGGTCTCTAATTTACATAGAATTATTGGGATCTCGGCTTCAATCCTTTCCATGTCTTTTGTTGTGATTGATGTTACTGTTAACGTTTTGAAGAAAAGACTCAACTCTGTTAATGCTTCCCACACATGTTTTGGCAACATCTTACGAAATGCAATTGGCATCAATCTTTGCATAAAAACATGACAATCGTGGCTTTTCATTCTGAATAGTCTACACCCGGTTAAATCAACACACCTCCCCAAATTAGAAACATAACCATCGGGGAAATACAATTTCTCCAACCATTCACATATGGCTTTCTTTTGATTATTGTCTAGAGCATAGTACGCTCTTTGATCATCATCGACTCCTTTTCTCTTCCTACAATAGAGTTTCAGAGTGGAACTTTGACAATTTAAATGAAAAAGACGAAGTTAACTAAAAAGATTGAAAGAAGTAGGATTCGAACCTCTGAGTTTGGGAAAGAAGAAAGACGCGTCATCCGACTGAACTAAAATACATTATGTTTCTCAAAATTGAATAACTTTAATATTATCAACATTAATGTGGCTTCGAATTAATACATGATATTTGAAGTGATTATATATGTACAAAATAAATATAGCAAATGTGTCTTTACTACAAATCGTTTAACATATTATACTCAACTTATTAGACCAACTCCAATGGAAAAACATTAAAACGGTGATGTTTACACATTAAATTGGTGTTTTCAATACAATCACACACTAAAATGGTGATTTTAAGAGGTCATGTATTTTGGCCTTTATATTTAGTGTGTAAAATTATCATACACACTATAAGCATGCCATGACGCATATGTCATCCATGGGTATTACCATCACACAATAAGCAGCCCATGACCCATATGTCATCCAAGGGTGTTACCATCACACCCATGAACCAAATGTCATCCATGGGTGTTACCATGACACTACCCTGGACCCATATGTCATCCATGGGTGTTACCATACCACATGACCCATGACCTATATGTCATTCATTATAATTAAAGTAACACACACTAAATTAACATATATGTCAAAATTTGATAATTATAACAAAACCATTTAATTTTACTAACATAATATAAACACTAATATGTATATATATTAAAACTTGACCAAGTTAGGAAAAGTAAGCTTTTGTTGACTTCATTTTGCCACAAGAAATTCCAATCTTTTACACTTTTAGTCCCTTATTAACAACACAACGTATTTTCTAATCAAGTAACAACATCAACTAACTACTTATCAACTAACTTGCTTTACATTCATATATTAAACCAAAAGAGTGCACATATCATTAAGTGTCATAATATGAAAGTACATATCCACAAACTACTCATAAATGATCCCAAACTCTCATGGGTTTTAACCTCCATGGAGTATCCATGGATCACCACATGGGTTAAATCCAACATAAGGAATCATGGATCATAAGCCCACCTATAGAAGAATGAATGATTTACACAATCAATCCCCATATATTTAATTAGTCTCTTTTGATCAATAAATTAATTCCACATTAATTATTGATCAATACTAATTAAATAATATGATTTCATATTAATATATTAGAACTTATAATATATTAATATGTCACAAATATCCTCTTCTCACAAAAGGTCTATCCAAATGTTCCGATGCCATGCAACCCAAATGGACTATGTCGGGTCGGGTCAAGTATATACTAATTATAGTTATGGATTTAGACACTAATCCAACAGTCTCCCACTTGGATAAGTCTAATAACTATTATTGCAAGTATGACTTCATAACCCGACTAGCAATCGTAGCTCTTAAAAGCCGCTGTCGAACTCTGAACAAATCAATGACGCGTCCATTAGAAAAGTGATCATATATTCCTCCATTCTAGATATCATATGGATTGAGACATGGATTATAATCATTCTCTCTGTCCATTTATTGTTTCCCGATTTCTGATTTATGGCGACCGACTAATTGAACAAATCAAATCAGTCCAGGCTTGGCCAAGCACTTACGGTGTCATCACTAAATCATCAAGGGGCCCATAGATATCGCTTTTATCCCTTTAAGGGTAAAAGGAATGGACAAACTTTGACTCATATGCCTGTACTAACTACTTGTTGAATCATACACAAAGGCATGTTTTATAACATCGAGTTACCATGTGTTTTCGTGCAATCAATGTATAACCAACTCATAGTCAACAACTCATATCTCTAGGTTTGAAGAATATAAGATATTATAGTCTCATGAATCACTCGTGATAAAATCCATGAAGTGATTCAAATGAGTGTGGGTTTAATCCAATCCTTGAATCTCATTCTAGGAGCACTCATGAGTGTTGCAACAACCTTTTGCTATGTATAAACACTTTAGACATCTACAAACCCAATTCATGACAGTCTTGCCTTAATACCTACTTCCAACGTATTATCGACTGTGGATGGTTTGAATAACTTAGTCATTCGGTAAGAATGACCTAGTTATTCTGGAAGTCAAAACATGCAAAGTGAAACACAAGAATAATACTAATCCTATATGGCCCCAACACTTTGAGTGTAAATAAAAACACCTTTTATCTAAGCACCATATTGATTACTCATTATTCATTGTATAATGTTTCGATTTATCAACTTAATACTTGAATAAAAACAATAGTCATGCCATTCTCCAAGCATACACACTATGTTTGTCTAAACAATAGCTATGCCATACTCCAAGTATGCACACTATGTTTGTCTTATGATCCTTACTTTGTGAAACAGATCAATTGACAATATTTCAATGATGCTCATTTCACAATCCCAATCCTTATTGTAAATGTAAGAATACCAAACTCTTGCCATTTACTATAATCTATTAGATTCTAAACATAAATGCAATGATCCCCTTGCAATGAATATGCACACAAGTCACAAAGACTTGCAACATACATTACAAAGTATTCCAATGGAGAGCAATTCCATGGAAACGAAGTCTCACATTCAAAGTACATTCCTTTGAACAGCCTTCTTGCATTAAGTTCTGTAATCTTACACAGATCCAAAGAATAACTTCCACCTATGGAGACAATTCCATATTCCCATTTTGACTATCACTTCTGAACAAGAGTTGCCTCTTTTCAGAATATGTCAATATGGTCCTATCTCTATACTTCCAATTGTCCATGAGCAACCAATCTTTGGCATAACTCAGATTGTCCTCGACAATTGCTTAATCATTTTAGCCAAATCCAGTTCTATTCCTTTTTCCTTCTTAACGCCCTAGGCATTTGGAAAATTTAGAATGGATAAATATTATAGCACATGTAATCGATCCTATACCCGAAGCATATGGGACCCGATTCATGCTATAAAAAATTTATTTGCCATGTTCTCAAAATTCGAACTATGAAGAGGGATGCCGTAATCATAACCGAGTTTTGAGAATGCAACATATATAGAATTTCCTTATGTTGAACCATTCCAACATAACATTCATATATATCCTTGACTTAAGTTGATTAAAATCTCAATCTATGCTTTTAGAATTGGAATGAAGTATAAATCCTCTCCCTTAATTATAGCAAAACAACTTTTCAAAGCGAACTGAATCTTTTGTTTTCTATAATTAGCATTGCTAACTTGCAACACTAACCATAATAATCATGCCCCCACTAGCACAATGATTATTGTCTTGCTAGCACAACACTTATGCTCCCACTAGCTTTGACATGTACTCAGAAATCAAATGGACTTCTAGAAATCAATACTTTATTGACTTTCTTGCCAAAGTTCAGATTTCTGATACAAGATTGCTTTGATAAGACTTTATCAAAATCATACACCTTTCCTTAGATAGCTCACATGTTTGTCTAGATATTTTGTCATTCTCACTAGTTAGTGTGCCGGTTAACCACACACGCTTCACTAACGACATGAGAATGCAAATATCACAATTATTATCTACTTAAAATCTACTTAGTGAAAGCGTTTATCATTTTCATGAATCGAAGAGAAACCTTAGGACACTTAGATTTTTATAGTGTATGTATTACTATCCATGTGAATTTGGCAAAAACATAATCACAAGACAAGGGTTAGTGACAAACCCAAACTCATATGGACTGAACTTGTTCAATCTTAATTTCTTGCCACTTGGCAGCTCAAGGGCCTACCATTTCTTCAACGTTGTTATGCAAACAATTGAGAACTCATAGAACTCACAAGCATAGTCAACTTTAACTGGAATAGGCACAAAAATAAGAATATGTCAACACGATAGGTTACAAACCTCAAGTCGTGGGCTAGTGGTTAACAATACTCTTAATTAGTTCTTAAAACTTTCTCAAGATCTTTTAAGACTCCCACTGACCTCTTGACATATAAGATTCTCTTGTCAAGAACCATTCCTTGACAAAACAACTATTCAAGAGTTAGTGCGGATTATTATCAAGTTAAACACTTCATACAATTGGTCTTAGTTGGTCTTTGTTTTATCCAAAACATCACAACTAACCAACTTCAAATGTACAAGAATAGGAAACATCTTACTCTACATTTGACAAGTGTTATAAACTTTCTAAAGATTATGTCACTCAAGTTATAATCTTAGAGTATGACTTTAAGACTTGATTTTTTGAACGAAGTATGATTTATCTTTTGATTTAACCATTTCAACAATTCATGATTCCTCTCCTTAGCCAAACAAATGCACTAAGGTGTCTTTAGAGGATCAATTGTGATATGGTTTTATAATCACCAAGATAATCATAAAACAAGATACTCAAGTACTCTCCCATCTCTTCAGATTGGAGAACGTTTTATCTTTCTGCCTAATTTGATTCTTCTTATCCGTCCTGCCATACATTGAAACTTTTCCAATGTTTCAGAATTACACTTAAACTTGTAAGTATAACCATATTTACTAAACTTTAGTAAATCATGACGAATAATCTTATAGACCTTTGTGGTGGAGCTGACCAGCGCACAACCTAGTGTACCCAATCCTTCAGTCCTTCACTTGACTCACACATACATGTGAATAAGGAACTAGTCTTAATTTCCCAAAAATGAAAATTCTCACTCATCATGCAATACAACTTGCATGATTCCAAGTTTCTATCCAACTGAATCTTGGGTGATGAGAATCTTTCCTTATTTGATAAATTATGACACTACCACAAATGAAAGAATCAAATCCATTTTCCAATATTGCTTATCAATGGAAACATATAAACAACAATTTTTTTCACAAATGCCATTGTGAGGATACTTAAAATAAATAAAATCAAAACTTTTTTCTTTTTATTTTAAGACATGCGGAAAAAACTTTCCTTACAATGAAAATACATATGAAAAACATGTTGTTGTCTATTCCTAAGAAATATATCATAACTCTTAAGTAGCAGCTCAAAATTCTGATCACTGAACCTTGCGATCGAAATCCATCTTCGCGATCAGAATCAGCACACTCTTTCTTTAAGCTTCCTTTGATTCTTCCAAAACATCAAAATGTAATTACATTACATCATGTATTAAGAATCTCCAAAAGAGACTTCATAGAGTTAGATAATGGACTTTAACCTGAAGCAAAGTCAAAACTTTTTGACTTTTACCATCCTTATGAACTTTCAGGTAAATTCGGCAGCTTCGCAACCAATGCCCCTTCTTTTGGCAAAAGAAACATATGGACTCTTTGGAAATGGCACACTTGATTGTCTCAGACTTAGCCTTTCTCTTTACCATCAGTCAAATGACTTGACCATGGCCAATCCCTTTCCATTGTCAATGTACAAATAGGTTTGAGAAGTAGATCTTCCAGTCTAATTTGCTTTACCAATGCTCCAAATCATTGCTGAATTAGCAGCATTAAGCAAATAGGTAAGATCACTAAGCGTCATGTCGTGATCTGTCATCAGGGAGTGACTGAAGAACCAAGTCAACAACTAGCTACCTCGAGACTTCGACACCCGACTCTCCCGGCTTGCCAATATGTGACTTAACCTCCAAGATGTAAGCACATATAGTCTTTGCTTGCCAATAGGGATTGAGTGACCTAGAACTTTTCAAGTATTGAAACTTGTGAGATAGGGAGAATTATTGGAGGAGGTGGAGGAAGTGAAGCATGATTTCCAGTCCCATTAATGAACAACAAAGGGATTAATCTTTCACCTTGATTGCCATGTGGGATATCATCTTCATTAGGAAGGCTTGTTCCTAAAGATTTGGGAAGACCATAGTTGTCTGAAATAGACATTTATGAGGGAGAAATTCAAGTTTAGTTGATTTAAGTCCTTAATATAACACCCAATATGAAATATTAAGGCTAGGACCCAAAAACTATTTATAACTGGAAGAGGGATGCCGTAATCCAAGTTATAAAATATTTGAAGGTAGGTAAATGATGATTTACCAATTTCCACCATGAAAAACAAAATAAATTATTAAGTTTTAATTGGATTGAAACTCCTAGATCTTTTGAGATTCATTGAACTTTCAATGGCATGTTTAAATCTCGATTGTACCCTTTCAAGTTTATGACTGGGATGCCGAGGATCACAAACAAGGTGTGAATAACCATGCAAATTTACTTGGTACCCTTAATTTTATCACCTAATTGATGTGCCGGTTAACCACAAGCGCTCCACCAATCTATGATAAACATTAAGTTACCATTTGCCACACATTGTCAGTCCCATGTTAGTGTGCCGGTTAACCATACACGCTCCACTAACGACTTAACAAAGGTGCAAAGTGCAATTTCATAGGTTAGCACCTTTTCACATTTTCCTAAGTAACTAAGATTGGGAATTTTTAAGTGTTTAGTTACTTAGTATTTATCATTATACTTTTAATGAAGGGAGAATTATAGTCCTTATCCTACCCGTTCAGCTAACGACCCGCCACCAGTCAAGGAAGCGGTGGGTGAGAGTGGACACCCATTAAACTGCCATTTTATAGGCAGTAACCTTATACCCCCCTTATAGACCGGCTTCTTGAATGAGGCCTACTAACGGTAAGATTGACTTTATCTTATACATATCTATATAATCAAAATTATAATAATAGTATAAGGGTTGAATTTTAAACTTTTAAAATTCTAGGGTTTAACTTGGAATTAAAGTATTCATGAGGGGAAACTTTACAAATTCCAAAACTTGAGGGCAAGTTTTGAACACTACAAAACTTTTCAACTCCATAACTTATGTGTTTAAAGTAGTTTTAATGAAAAAACTCTTCAAGTTCCATAACTTGAAGACAAGTTATGGAAGACTTTAAAGCATTTAAAAATAAGACTCTTCGCTTTCATAACTTATGGAAATCTTATGAGTGTTTAAAAAAACATAAATGTGACTTTTCATATAACTTGAGGACAAGTTACAAAAACACATTTTATGAATTACTTTTAGATCAATATGGATTGAAAACACATTATCTCATAATTTTTCTATTAATCTAAGCTAACTCATAAGAACAAGATAATTCAAATCATCAATCTTCAAGAAATTAGCATGAACATAAAACTAATACATATATTGAAATTAATGCAGTTATCTTTGAAATTGGATTAGCATGAACATTACCACATCAAAAATAGGTTTATAAGTTATAAAACAGCTTAGGGTAATGTTCCTAGTCCAATTCCATCCTTAAAAGTCGAAAATATGCTGTCAGGGGCTTCTACCCGTCGAGTGTATGAACCTACTCGATGAGAAGGATGAGTTTCTTCATGGACTCGGCGAGTCCATCAGTGGACTTGGCGAGTCCCGTGCCCAGACAGCCAGAAAATCAAATTTTTTCAGCTATTTCAGCATGCATAACTTGAAAACAAGCCTAGGCTCTGATACCACTGTTGATTTTTGAGAATTCTAACACTCCTAAGGTGTACATGCAACCCTAAATACCTTGGATCTATGTTTTCTCTATTATACATGCAAATATTAATTTTCCAAGGTATTACCCTAACTAGCATACAATCATATGTACTAGGATAACAAAACTAGATAGAATACATACCTCTTTGTTCTAGTTTGATTCCATGGAGCTTAAGAGCCTAGTGCCCCAAGTGTAACACCTCAAATGGTTCACACAACATCATAAACATTTGGAATAACCATGAGAAGAGATACTTGACTCTTAGAAATCAGCTTGCCCTCTTGTGTATCCACTAGTGCCAATTTCACCTACTAATGGGGTCTTTATATAGTGTGCATATTAGGGTTACACCATGTAACCCATGACTTTACCCATTCCTTATGCTCCATGGGTTTTAACCTCCATGGAGTATCCATGGGTCACCACATGGGTTAAACCCAACATAAGGAATCATGGATCATAAGCCCACATATATAAGAATGAATGATTTACACAATCAATCCCCATATATTTAATTAGTTATTTTTTTATCACTAAATTAATTCTAAATTAATTCTTGATCAATACTAATTAAATAATATGAATTCATATTAATATATTAGAACTTATAATATATTAATATGTCACAAATATCCTCTTCTCACAAAAGGTCTATCCAAATGTTCCGATGCCATGCAACCTAAATGGACCATGCCGGGTCGGGTCAAGTATATACCAATTATAGTTATAGACTTAGACACTAATCCAACAACTACCACATTTACCAATGACCCAGATGTAATCCATGGGTATTACCATGACACTATAACCAACTACCACATTACCCATGACCCTTATGTCATCCATGGGTGTTACCATGACAGTATAAGAAACTACCACATGACCCATGACCTATATGTCATCCATGGGTCTTACCATGACACTATAAGTAACTACCACATGACCCATGACCCATATGTCATCCATTGGTGTTACGCTGACACTATAAGCAACTACCATATTGACCCATTACCCATATGTCATCCATGGGTATTATCATGACACTATATGCAACTACCACATTGACCAAGGACCCATATGTTATCCATGGGTATTACCATGACACTATAACCAATTACCATATTGACCCATGACCTATATGTTATTTGTAACATCCAGATTTCCAGGTATTATGTTTGATCATTTAATTATGAGTAAAAGAGAGGGACTCGACGAGTTGAGGCGTAGACTCGTCGAGTAGGACCGCGATTGCTGACTGGATTAATGAACGGACTTGACGAGTCGAAAATGGTGGACTCGACGAGTCCGCGCTGTAAATTGAAACCCTAATTCTCGGGGTCTGTGCCCTATTTAAAGGCCTTTATAGCCTCCATTTGCGGCCACTTCACCCCTGAGAAACCCTAGAGAGCAGAGAGATCGTTTGTGGTGCAAGAGGAAGGCTAACTCACCATTTCTTGTGTGTTTTAGCAAGAAGGAAGGAGGTAGAACAAGCTAGGCGGATTGAGGAGCTTGGATCCACTTCTATTTGATCAGAGGAAGCTGTTGGAGGTAACAATCTGTGCCATTCTCGTGTTTATTATGATTCTAGTGAAATCTAGGGTTTTCTTTATGCCTCTTTTAGTTGAATCTTGAGTATGTGAGGTCCCAAGGCGAGTTGGTTCATAGATCTGGACCTTAAGAGGTCCAGAGAGTCCTTACCACTCTGCTTTATGCCATACCTTTTGAGTTATGAGCCTAGGAGGCCATTTTAGAGGTTATTTCACCAAAATAAGCTTTGGGTGTATTGCATGTGTGCCAAGATTCGACCTTTACGTGATTATCATGTTTGGGAAGGTCAGATCTATAGATTAGAGAAGCAGATCTGACCTTAGAAGGTCATTTGAGTATGAACATGGAAGCAACTCGCCGAGTTCATAAGTGGACTCGACGAGTCGAGTCGGGGTTGCCCCGCGATTCGTGACAGGAGGAACCCGTCGAGTGGAAGGATGACTCGACGAGCCAAGAGAGGCTAGAAGGATCCAGAGGACCTGTATGGACTCGCCGAGTCGCCCGTGTGCACTCGACGAGTCGGGTCAAAGGTTGACCGTTGACTTTCGTTGACCTTAGGGTTCTGGTCAAGGCTGATTCAAGAGAGTTCAGGGAGGGGTAGAATGGCCTTCTACCCAATCTTTAGAGATGAGACTGTGAGAGAGTATTGATCGAGGATGTTATTTGAATGATAGGAGGAGGCTAGGTCGGGACGTTGAGCACGAGAGTTATCCGACTTCATTGAGGTGAGTCTTCTCACTATACTGTACCTGGAAGGGTACATATGTATGACCGGAAGGTCTTATATGCTATGAGATGTATGAGTTGTATGTTGTTATGTGATATGTGTGTGTTATGTATGTTATGTATGATAAGGACCGGAAGGTCAATATGATATGGACCGGAAGGTCAAGAGGTTACGGACCGGAAGGTCGATACGGGTAGGACCGGAAGGTCTATCGGGATTCGGGACGGAAGTCCCCTGAGACATTTGGATCGGAAGATCCCACCGAGTTATGGCCTGGAAAGGCGTATGTGTTGTATGTGGTATTTTGGGGAACTCACTAAGCATTTATGCTTACAGTTGTTGTGTTATGTGTTTCAGTTACTAGCGAGGATCGCGGGAACGCGCCGGCATGATCCGTACACACTCATAGAGATTATGTTTTGAGATTCTGGGATTTGTTTGTTATGATGACATTGGATACAGTTTGTTTGATATTGTTTTTGGATGATTGAAAATATGATTTAAAAATGAAAAATTGTTTGAAAATTTACGTTGTTACAAGTTGGTATCAGAGCCTTGGTTTGAGGGATTCGGGTGCATCTTCGGATGTATCTGAACTCAAACTGAGGATTTGAGAAAGTTTTTCATAAAATAAACAATTTTTCTAAGAGAGTAAAAGATTTTGAAAAAGGCAGAACGGAGCAGTGTGTACGATCAGTCAGCGCCCGAACGGTGATTTTCCAAAATACCCTTACATTATGTGTTACGAGATATTATGTGATATGCTATGCATGCTAGAGTAGGCTAGGTACTCATATTAGGACTAGAGTGGCCTGATTTGTGATGCCTTAGCCTAGGAAGATTTCTTCTGCTGTGAGATGCTTGAGAGCGAGTAGGTAGCAGTGAGGAGCCATGAGAGGTTACCGAAGGGTAGCCTATGCTAGCGAGATGTAGAGTACTTGTGATTTGGGATCCAAGGAGGAGGACTTGGGGTGAATGATGATGTGGTGTGGACGGTAGTATAAGGCCCGTACTACTGAAGACACCAGAGCAGTGCGCACTTGAAGTAAGAATCCTTTGGGTACTAGGGAACAAGTAGGGTTGAGTTATCGAGTGCGAGTATGCTCGAGCAAATCTCTGATATTATTATGTTGTATTTCAGAGACATCATGCTTGGGACACGCCACAGACCTGAGACGAGCGGCGTGAGTGATGAGGAGCTTCGTCAGATGATCCACGATGAGGTGGCAGCGGCGATTCGAGCTGAGATTCCGGAGATGTTTGGGTCCATCAAGACCACGCTGATTGAGACTTTTGATGAGCGGTACGCAACGGTGATAGAGGTTGCGGCTGCTGCAGCTACCGTAGCTGTGGCTGCTGCCAGGCCTCAGGGAGGTGACTCGTTGTTGTTTCGAGAGTTCAGCAACACGAAGCCACCAGAGTTTTACGGGACGCAGGATATGATCGCTGCGATGAGATGGATTTCTGATATCGAGGGATGCTTCTATACGTGTTCATGTCCGGAGCATCTGAGGGTTCGGTTCGCGCTGAATCAACTTCGCTTGGGAGCGAAGGATTGGTGGAAGTTCGTGACGGCGAGCTTCACTCTTGCAGAGATTTCAGAGGTGAACTGGGAGAGGTTCATCACCATGTTCAGAGACGAGTATGTTCCCCCGGTGGAGAGGGAACGGTTGGCCCAAGAGTTCTTGACCCTCAAGCAGGGTACTGATTCTGTTACAGTGGTTACCAGGAAGTTTCATGAGAGGGCGATGTTCTGCCCCGAGCAGGTGTCTACCGAGCAGGCACGCATGAGCCGGTATTTGGGCATTTTGAGGAGGGATATTCGGGAGTTCGTGTCGAACTCGACTTACCGGACATTTGCTGAGCTCCAGGCAAATGCCCGGAAGAGGGAGATTGAGTTGGAGACTCAGGCCAGGGAGGAGGCCGAGTCTCAGGGGATGGATCGGCGACCGAAACAGTCTCAGCCGACAGCCAAGCGGGCGAAGCCCGCCGATTCGAGATCTGGAGGCCAGAAGGGCTGCACTTGCGGAAAGTGCGGCAAGGGACATGACGGGGTTTGTCGATCGGGTGCTTGCTACAAATGTGGCAAGGAGGGGCATATAGCCAAGGATTGCCCCAAGAGGTTCATGGTTTGCTTTCATTGCAACCAGACGGGCCATCGGAAGGCTGAGTGTCCGCAGCTACGGGGGACAGCACAGGGAGCACTGCAGGGATCTGCCCCTGCTGTCGTGCGAGCTACTGAGGTTTGGCCGGTGAAGGCCGAGGCACCGAAGGCTCGCGGGAGAGCTTTCCAGTTGACAGCGGAGGAGGTCCACGCAGCGCCCGATGTCGTGGCTGGTATGTATTCTTTCATTTATTTATGATGAGTTTGAGGTATTGTGCTTATATTATGATATGCGTAGGTACTTTTCTTGTGAATTCTGTACCTGCTTTGGTGTTATTTGACTCGGGTGCAAGTCGGTCATTTG
Organism: Lactuca virosa; assembly: GCF_052849685.1. Lineage (NCBI taxonomy): Eukaryota > Viridiplantae > Streptophyta > Magnoliopsida > Asterales > Asteraceae > Lactuca > Lactuca virosa. The sequence continues at coordinate 471,298,695 of NC_136429.1, read as the reverse complement.
TTTCCTTAGCGTTTAGTCAGCACATCAGTATCCGACGAGAGGCGTTGAGTCGACCTTTACGAGTTTCTATAGCTGACGAGCGAGCGGTGTTAGCTACGGAAGTGGTTCGAGGATGTGTACTCGAGATCTTCGGTGTTGAGTTTCCGATAGATCTAGTCCCGATTGCAATGGGGGACGTATGTGTCATAGTGGGCATGGATTGGTTGAGCCGATTTGGGGCTGTTATAGACTGCGAGCGACAGTTGGTGACGATACAAGACCCTAGTAGGGGAGTACTTACGGTGTACGGCGAGGGTACCGGATGTGGGTCAGCGTTTTGTTCGGCTGCCAGAGCGAGACAGAGTTTACATCAGGGCTGCAGCGGGTTTGTAGCCTATGTGATGGACACACGAGTGGCCGCTGGGAGGCCAAGTTCGATTGATGACGTTCCGATAGTGCGTGAGTTCCCGGATGTTTTTACCGAGGAGTTGCCGGGTACGCCTCCCGAGAGGCAGGTAGAGTTCTGTATCGATTTGGTTGCGGGGGCAGCGCTTATCGCCAAGGCGCCTTATCGCCTTGCGCCGCCAGAGATATAGGAGTTATCCTCGCAGCTTCAGGAGCTGTTGGGGAAGGGGTTTATTAGACCAAGTAGTTCCCATTGGTGAGCACCAATCCTTTTTGTCAAGAAAAAGGATGGTTCACACCGGATGTTCATTGATTACCGGGAGTTGAACAAGTTGACGGTCAAGAACCGTTACCCATTACCGAGGATCGACGATTTGTTCGATCAGTTGCAGGGAGCGTCTTGGTTCTCCAAGATTGATCTGAGGTCTGGATATCATTAGATGATAGTGCGTGATGTGGATATCCAGAAGACGGCGTTCAGGACTCGTTATGGGCATTACGAGTTCGTGGTGATGCCTTTCGGGCTCACCAATGCACCAGAAGCGTTCATGGATCTCATGAACAGGGTGTGTAGGCCGATGTTGGATCGTTCGGTGATCGTGTTCATTGATGATATTTTGGTGTATTCGAGATCTAGAGAGCAGCACGAGGAGCATCTGAGAGAGATTCTTGGGGTATTGAGATCGGAGAGGCTTTATGCCAAACTCTCCAAGTGCGAGTTCTGGTTATGGGAGGTCCAGTTCTTGGGGCATCTCGTCAACCAGAATGGGATTTTGGTCGATCCGGCCTAGATTGAGGCGGTTATGAGGTGGGAGGTGCCGAGAGCACCCACCGAGATAAGGAGTTTTCTAGGATTGGCCGGCTATTATCGGAGATTTTTCAGGGATTTCTCCAAGATCGTCGTGCCTCTCACCAGGTGGACCCGGAAGGGTGTTGCTTTTTCATGGGGTCCGGAGCAGCATACCTCGTTTGAGACACTTCGCCAGAGATTATGCGAATCCCCGGTGTTAGCCCTCCCGGAAGGGATGGAGGATTTTGTGGTGTATTGTGACGCATCGATATCGGGGTTGGGTGCAGTACTTATGTAGAGGGGGCATGTGATAGCGTATGCATCGAGGCAGCTGAAGCCTCATGAGACGAGGTATCCCACCCACGATCTGGAATTGGGGGCAGTGGTGTTCGCCCTCAAGATCTGGCGTCACTATTTGTATGGGGTTCGGTGTAACATATACACGGACCACAAAAGCTTGAAGTATTTGATGGATCAGCCCAACCTGAATATGCGCCAGAGGAGATGGTTGGACGTGGTAAAGGATTACGATTGTGAGCACCTGTACCACCCAGGCAAAGCTAATGTTGTAGCTGATGCCCTAAGCCGTAGGGCGGAGAGTGCCCCGATTCGAGACATTTGTATGCGGCTGACAGTGATGACTCCGGTGTTGGACACCATTCGGGAGGCCCAGGCAGAGGCCGTGAGACCGGAGAACCGCAAGAGAGAGCGGGTGATTGGACAAGTACCTGAGTTCGTTACCGATAGTCGTGGGCTTATGACCTTTCAAGGTCGGATTTGGGTGTCGTATGCAGGCGAGGCGCACACCACTTTGATGGAGGAGGCGCACCGATCGAGATTCTAGATCCATCCCGGAGCCACTAAGATGTATTTGGATCTGAAGAAAGATTACTGGTGGCCCAAAATGAAGAGGGATGTAGCATGGTTTGTTGAGAGGTGCTTGACTTGTTGCAGGGTTAAGGCTGAGCACCAGCGTCCGCACGGCAAGTTGCAGCCACTTGAGGTTCCCCAGTGGAAGTGGGAATAGATTTCCATGGATTTTTTCACCAAATTGCCAAGGACCGCGAGGGTTGTCGATGCGATTTGGGTGATTGTCGACCGGCTGACGAAGAGCGCTCACTTCCTTGCTATCAGTGAGAGCTCTTTTGCAGAGAGATTGACAGAGTTGTATGTGAGGGAGGTGGTATCGCGGCATGGAGTACCGATCTCGATTGTGTCAGACCGAGATGTATGTTTCACTTCCAGGTTCTGGAAGAAGTTCCATGAGGAGTTGGGTACGAGGCTGCATTTCAGTACCGCTTACCACCCACAAACGGACGGGAAAAGTGAGTGGACGATTCAGACGCTCGAGGACATGCTCCGAGCATGTGTGTTGGACTTCGGGGGAAGTTGAGACATGTATCTGCCGTTGGCTGAGTTTTCTTATAACAACAGCCACCATTCGAGTATTGGTATGCCTCCCTTCGAGTTGTTATACGGGAGGAGATGTCGGACTCCCATTTGCTGGGGAGAGGTTGGGCAGCGCGTAATGGGCAGCACTGAGATAGTGCTTCAGACAACCGAGCAGATACAGTAGGTTAGACAGAGGTTGTTGACGGCTCAGAGTCGCCAGAAGAGTTATGCGGATAGGCAACGATCCGAGCTTGAGTTCCAAGAGGGAGACTTCGTACTCCTGAAAGTGTCTCCTTGGAAAGGAGTGATTCGATTCAGGAAGAGGGGCAAGCTGGGGCCCCGGTATATTGGGTCGTTCAGGGTGACCGCGAGGGTGGGCAGGGTAGCATATCGGTTGGAGCTACCTACGGAGTTGATCCAGATTCATGATACCTTCCACGTGTCTCAGTTGAGGAAGTGTATAGCCGACGAGTCGGCGGTGGTGCCGCTGGAGGATATTCAGGTGGATGCGAGCCTGAGTTATGCTGAGAGGCCAATCGCGATCCGGGACCGGAAGATCAAGGTTCTGAGAAACAAGGAGGTGTCCCTGGTGCAGGTCCAGTGGCAACATCGGAGAGGGTCCGAGCTGACTTGGGAGCCGGAGTTGGAGATGCGGGAACAACATCCATAGTTGTTTGCAGAGCAAGACTTCGAGGGCGAAGTCTGATTCTAGTGGGGGGGAATTGTAACATCCGGATTTCCAGGTATTATGTTTGATCATTTAATTATGAGTAAAAGAGAGGGACTCGACGAGTTGAGGCGTAGAATCGTCGAGTAGGACCGCGATTGGTGACTGGATTAATGAACGGACTCGACGAGTCGGAAAGGGTGGACTCGACGAGTCCGCGCTGTAAATTGAAACCCTAATTCTCAGGTTCTGTGCCCTATTTAAAGGCCTTTATGGCCTCTATTTGCGGCCACTTCACCCCTGAGAAACCCTAGAGAGCAGAGAGATCGTTTGTGGTGCAAGAGGAAGGCTAACTCACCATTTCTTGTGTGTTTTGTCAAGAAGGAAGGAGGTAGAACAAGCTAGGCGGATTGAGGAGCTTGGATCCACTTCTATTTGATCAGAGGAAGTTGTTGGAGGTAACAATATGTGCCATTCTCGTGTTTATTATGATTCTATTGAATTGTAGGGTTTTCTTTATGCCTCTTTTAGTTGAATCTTGAGTATGTGAGGTCCCAAGGCAAGTTGGTTCATAGATCTGGACCTTAAGAGGTCCAGAGAGTCCTTACCACTCTGCTTTATGCCATACCTTTTGAGTTATGAGCCTAGGAGGCCATTTTAGAGGTTATTTCACCAAAAGAAGCTTTGGGTGTGTTGCATGTGTGCCAAGATTCGACCTTTACGTGATTATTATGTTTGGGAAGGTCAGATCTATAGATTAGAGAAGCAGATCTGACCTTAGAAGGTCATTTGAGTATGAACATGGAAGCAACTCGCCGAGTACATAAGTGGACTCGACGAGTCGAGTCGGGGTTGCCCCGCGATTCGTGACAGGAGGAACCCGTCGAGTGGAAGGATGACTCGACGAGCCAAGAGAGGCTAAAAGGATCCAGAGGACCCGCATGGACTCGCCGAGTCGCCCGTGTGCACTCGACCAGTTGGGTCAAAGTTTGACCGTTGACTTTCGTTGACCTTAGGGTTCTGGTCAAGACTAATTCAAGAGAGTTCAGGGAGGGGTAGAATGGCCTTCTACCCAATCTTTAGAGATGAGACTGTGAGAGAGTATTGATCGAGGATGTTATTTGAATGATAGGAGGGGGCTAGGTCGGGACGTTGAGCACGAGAGTTATCCGACTTCATTGAGGTGAGTCTTCTCACTATACTGTACCTGGAAGGGTACATATGTGTGACCGGAAGGTCTTATATGCTATGAGATGTATGAGTTGTATGTTGTTATGTGATATGTGTGTGTTATTGTGACAACCCGAAATTTACTCCGTCACTGTAACCCGTTTCCGTTAATAAAAGTTAGTTCTATTAAAATTTTCCGTTAACTTTTATTTATTAAAATAATTCATTTTGAGTTATTAAAATAATATATATTTAATGACGGAATAAATGCATCTAAGTCGGGTTACGGTTAGTTTACCGGGTAAAAACATTTAGCTCCGATTAAACGACAGTGTATGGTGGGTCCCCACTAGGCAGCCATATATAAAGGAGGAGTGTCCACCTTTAGAGTCTTTTCCCCACCTTGGAGCTTTCTCTCTCTACCTTCTCTCTCTAAAATCGAGTTTGGCAAAGGATCACCACTTTCAAGCCTCAAAAAAAAATCAAAGGTAAACCCCCCTAACTTGATTTTCTAGCTTGGTATTCATGCTATTTCGAGTTGGATCATCCAAATACCCCAACATGCATGTGTTTACGGTTTGGGGAGCCTCCCAAAACCGTAAACTCCTATGTGAGGGTTTTGAAGCCCCAAAACACTTCCAAACCTTCTCTAATGCTTAGATATAGCTTAGATACTTGCATGCATGGACTAAGGAACCCAAGATCATGACTTTTTGGCCATAAACTTGAGTTTATGGTTCTTGAACATTCAAGAACCGTAAACCCAAAACCGTAAACACCTCAAATGGTGTTTTGATGCCCCTAAACCCTTCCTTAGCTTGTTTGATGAACTAGAAACTAGTGTAGATGAGCTTAGGATCCTAAAACATGAAATGGTTGAAGTGGTCAAGGGTTTACGGCCTTAAACCCTAGAGTTTACGACCGTAAACTCCCAAGGAGTGGTCCAAGGACCGTAAACTCCAAGGGAGTACCCAATTGAACCCTAATCACTTCCCAAGTCCTTGAATTGATCCTAGGAACCCTCCTTGTGATGCATGAGACCTTTAGACACACAAACTCACCATTTCCATGAGTTTACGACCGTAAACTCATGGGGGAAATGGTCTCCCAACCGTAAACACACTTAAGTGTGGCCAAGTGAAGTGTAAACTCCGTAGTGAGGCCATACACTCCTTAGATGCAACCTTTAGCACTCCTAACACTTGAAACAAAGTGTTTTCATACATTAAAGTGCCTTTACTCACTTAATTAGTGATTACACAACTAATTAGATACTTTATACATCACTACATGTTACATAGGATCCGTGTGTGTGTTCAAGTCCTCACTTGACACCTAGCATCCTACCCGGCGTTTCCATCCACTTCACTCACTACAGGTGAGTTCATACCCCTAAATGAACCTTTTTAAATGTTTTTAACTGATTTATGGGGGGGGGGGAATACAAGTTGAACCAAATAAGTTATAGTAACAATCGCATGTGAACTATAACTTGCAACCAAAAGGATTTTCTACACTATTAACTGTTCTTACCACCAAAAAGGGATTTTCTATATTTTCAACTATATTGCCAATTAAACTGTTTTCAAATGCTTACCAAATTCATTTTCGTGTTAAATCGCTATAAGACTATTTTCCAAAATCTGTTTAAACTAATTTTTATTCTCAAACCATATCTACACCAATATATTTATATAAGTAAGACTTGAAGGACTTAGGACTAATATCTCACCTTATTTCCTGTTCTTGTTTGATTGTGGGCTTAGGGTATCTTGTTATTAGTCCGACTCTCGTTGAATTCTTAGTTATATATCCTATATATTTGTGTCAGATATAAAAGTTTTCATATCAGTTCAATGCCTTTGAATATCAAGGACATACAACCAACATTATTATTTAACTATAATAGGTATAGTTAAGGATTACTACTCAGTGCTGCTATTGCCATGACAACTACCAGAGTCAGTTCAGTTGTGAGTCAATATATGCTATGTACTATACAAGAGAACACTATATACTATACAAGGAGAACATTACATACTATACAAAGAGAACACTATATGCTGTACAACGAGAACAATACATACTATACAAGAGAACTTACTAAAATAGAATGTGGCATACTATTTCTCGATACGACACATCTTTGTGCTATCACCGCGTAACCAGAGTCTCCTGGAGGGAGAGCGGGCATTATGTATATAGATCTATACGGGACAGACACTCCCACATCCCGACTGCTAGCTACAGTCCGAGCCGTCTAGGCCCAGGGGTGACAAAATGTCACATCACTACATATGACTCGGAGGGTCAAAGGGATTCGATCGTCAATCAGCATGGTTACGTACGAGTTCACATTCAAACCTTTAATTAATACTTTAAGAATTAAAGGCAACAGACTCCCTGAGGAGTATTGTACATTTAATACTACATGGAGCTTGCATTTCATTACATATGGCCGACAGTGATACTGTTGGGGTAAAACATTTTTCTCATTACTAGACATGAATAAAGTCTAAAACTATATTTTCAAACAAATAATTACTGGGAAAACTTGTACATTATCAAAGGAACAAACAAACCATCGGGTCTTGGTGAAGACTACTTTTTTTCTGGAAAACATAGGGTTTTCTAGGGCTCATACTATTTTCGAACACCAAAACTTTCTTTTACAAATGTATAATTGTGAATATTTTTATACAGGAAATGACACTAAATACTTATGAACTCACCAGCTTTATGCTGATAAACATTTTCAAAATAACTTGTATTCTCAGGTAATCAGTAGACAGGTACGGATGCAACTTTTAAGAAGACGGAGCACACATAAGACTCCACCTTATTTTGATTGTATTTTTGGTGTCTAACATTTGTACTGAACACGTTTGTATTACAATTATTATCTTAATGCAATGGATGTTGTTGCTTGTCTTTACTATTATGCTTTGTTATGATACTGTACATGACGTCCTCCACCCCAGAACGTATTCCGCCGTTCTCGGTTTTGGGGTGTGACAGTTATGTATGTTATGTATGATAAGGACCGGAAGGTCAATATGATATGGACCGGAAGGTCAAGAGGTTACGGACCGGAAGGTCGATACGGGTAGGACCGAAAGGTCTACCGGGCTTCGGGATGGAAGTCCCCTGAGACATTTGGATCGGAAGATCCCACAGAGATATGGCCTGGAAAGGCGTATGTGTTGTATGTGATATTTTGGGGAACTCACTAAGCATTTATGCTTACAGTTGCTGTGTTATGTGTTTCAGGTACTAGCGAGGATCGTGGGAAGGCGCCGGCATGATCCGTACACACTCATAGAGATTATGTTTTGAGATTCTGGGATTTGTTTGTTATGATGACATTGGATATAGTTTGTTTGATATTGTTTTTGGATGATTGAAAATATGATTTAAAAATGAAAAATTGTTTGAAAATTTACGTTGTTACATTATCCATTGGTATTACCATACTATCACATTGACCCATGACCCATATGTCATCCATGGGTGTTACCATGACACTATAAGAAACTACCATATTGACCAATGACCCATATGTAATTCATGGGTATTACCATGAGACTATAACTAAATACCACATGACCCATGACCTATATTTTATATATGGGTGTTACCATGATACTATAAGCAACTACCACATGACCCACGACCCATATGTCATCTATGGGTATTTCCATGACATTATAAGGAACTAACAAATTGACCCATGACCCATACGTCTTTTATATATAAATTTTGGTTTAAACATAGCAACATAAAGATGTATAGTTTATTATTGTTTATATAATTTTAAATTAAAATTATGGTATGAACACCTCGTTACTCTTTGTATTTTCTTGACGTTATATACCCTTTCTATCAAGCTAGAACTACTTTAAAAATTTTGAATCGCTAAACATTTAGCGCTAATTTGTACAATTTGAATTTTTCATTAGTGGAGCTTCAAAATATTTCGCAATTCCTTTCCATCTAACCTACACACGTTAAGGCTGCATATTAGGATAAATTAGCTTATTAGAAATAGGGTTTAGATTTTCTGTAATCAACTCCGGCGGGTAATTGATCGAAATCTTTCTTCATTACGTTTGTGTACTGAATTTGGCGATATAGGTTGTCACCCATCTAAAAATTATATTTATTTAATTTACTATTGTCGTGATCATCGTTTCTTGTTCTCTGATCATCTTCATATATATTATCATCTTAAATTACAACTACATTGGTTTTGATTTTTTAATCTATGATTGTCGAACTTTAATTACATGTTAACGAAGTAGGCAATATAATTGTATTCAATAGTATGCATGCGTAGTAATGGATTCATCTATAATTTTTTTTATCAAATGATTGTTCTCTACTCATCAATAGTTTATCATCTTTAATTCATTGATATTGACTATAGTTTTTTGTTTATTTTTAAGCAAGAAAGATGTCGAACTTGAAACCAAAAGGAGCATCAGGTGTGAAGGCAACTAAATTAATTGCACCACAGGTATTGAACTGCAACAAGACTTCAACTATAAAATTCATAAGCAGACAATTAGAAGATGAAGAAGTCGACTTCCCAAAATTAGCAACCACATCCAATGCACCTATAACATCTAGCACCAAAACCCCTAAACCTAAATCATTAACACCAACCATGACTACCACTTCCTCAACATCACTTACAACCTCCACACCATCCTCAACAAATATATCTAAAACTTCAGAAACTGGACCAATTCCATCCTCAACACCTACATCTCTAACCAAAACTTCAGCACCTACATCATCGAAACCATCCTCAACACTGACATCCACTACCACATCATCAACACCTAAATCTACTACCACAACCTCAAAACCTTCATCGACACTACCATCCTCAACAACTACAATAACTACCACATCCTCCTTACCTAAAGGAACTACCACATCATCAACATATACATCTATCCTAACATGTAGAGACCCATTTTTATACGAACGGTGGATGCGGAAGAAATAATATCTCTAGATTTATTGTGTATCAAAATATAAAGATATGAAGAACATGATGAGAATTCTTAGAAGATGAGAAAGAAAGAGAGATAAAATATTATTCCATGAAGAACATTGGTGGGAGAGAGAAACTCTCCCTAGGTGGAGAGAAATCCCACCACTTTCTCTCTCTAAGATTACATTGTGAGAAAAAGTGCATACTAAGAAATGACCACCTCTCCCTTTATATATGAGGGAGACACAAATACACCAACAATACAATAAAGGGAAAAATACAACCTAACTACCACTCATTATTTGTAGAGCATTTCCATGCTCCAACATTCTCTCCCTAAATGCATACAAATGATGAGAGATACAATAAGTGATACAAGGCTATAATACAGTAATCCGACTAGCAAGTGTGGTAATAAAATGAAACATAGTGAGAACCAAATGCTGAAATGTCTCTGAAACTCTGAAGTGTCTGTGAAGTCTGAAACTGGCCATGAATCTCTAAACAATGAAGGTCTTCGGCTTCAAAGCACAACCAATGAAGCGGAAAAAATAAGATCCAAATCTTCAAACTAGTCATAATCACGGGAAGAAGAAGGTCACCATGAGCACATAGAAGATCCAATAAAAGAAACACTTCGGCTTCAAAAAGTCTGAAAAACATCTCGAGTTCTCGAATCATAATACACCAAAATTCATCAAAGAATAACCTGCTAAAAATGCGAAGCATCCAAAAATGATGTCCGGATAATAAATAATGTGAGTCCAAAGACATGGTCTAGCAATGCCAAAAATTTGATCAAAAGATCAAAAATAAGTGTCACGTCACATCGCCAAAATCATCTTCGTCTTCAAAATATCACAAATCCAAACTTGAGAAATCATAAAATCTGAACCAGATGCAAACACAAAATCATCATGTGGTTGAGTCCGAATAATAAATAATCTGAATCGAAAAACATCGAGTAATGCCAACAATTTGATCCGTAAAGACCAAAAATAAGTGCCACATCGCATCACTAAATAAATAATCGTCTTCAGAAGTCTTCAAAAAGCCAACCTCAAACAATCATAAGAATCAAATCTGGATGATATTCTCTCCCTATTTTTGATAACCAATGACCGGATATCAAAAATCAACAAATCATCGGATGGAGAGTGTCGGATACCAAGAGCTAAAAGAGCTCTCCCTAGATGTATGAAGGGTCTCGATAAGACACGAGAAATAGAGTAAAATAGATACTCTGCGGTCATGAGAAGATGGGTGATATAGTTGCTGAAGCTGCATGAACAAATACCATAGAACGAAGAATCAATGCATGAAAACCATATCTGTTGTGCCGAAAAGATACCAAAATAACCAAAACTGCGGTGCCGGAACTCTCGAAGTGGTATTCAATATAAAATAAAGTCCACATGCTCAAGATACATGATTTGTCAACCGAAGATCAAGAGCGCCAAGTCATAAAATCCCATAAAGTGAGGAATGCGAAACAACGTTGTTGATCAATCGCCGTTGCGGTGCAAGCATCACAAAGAATAATATGAAGTCCGACTGCGGTATGGAGTATTCTTCCAAAATAACCGGCATGAAATGAACCAATGTGACAATCCAAGGGTGGTTTGTGGCAAAAATTGGTATTAAAAAAAATAATTTGTGTAAAAAAATAATTGGTTTTAATAAAAAATTGGCTAAATAAAAAAATGGTGTTAAAAAATTGGCTAAATAAAAAAATAAAAAAATAATTGACTAAATAAAAATAAATGTTGTTAAAAAAAATTAAATAATTAAATAATAAAAAAAAGGCTGAAAAGAAAAAAAAGTAAAAATAAAAATAAAAATAAGAAGGCTTAAAAAAAGGGGAAGGGGCTGATAAGAGGGGATGAAAAAAAAGGAGGAGGAAAGGAGGGGGGGGGGAAAGGAGGAGGGCTGAAGAAGGGTGGAGGCGGAGCTGAGAAGGGAACCGCAGGGAAGGAGGTAGCTGCGGTGGGGTGGTTGCTGATGGAGAAGGAGCGATTGCAGATCAGGTGGATGGGTGCGGACGAGGGCTGCGGTAGTAGCGAAGTGCGGATCGCAATTGCTGGCCGATGGATGACTGCGGTGCGAGAAGCAGGTGCGGTCCGAAACGGAGAAAGAAGCCTGCGGTCCGAACTGAAGTTGAGAGGCTGCGGTCCGAACCAAGGCAGTGATCCGAACCGAGGGCAAATGGGGATGACTTGCGGTCCTAAGCTGCTGACCGAGGCTACAGATATGGGCTGCGGACCAAGGCCTGAGAGGGGCTGCGGGGAGGCTTCTTAGGAGACTCCGGTAGACAGTTTTTGGCTGCGGTTCGGGAGTCCGAGAAGCGAAACGCTCATGTAGGGCAAAAAACATGATCATTACTGACCATGTGCCCACACCAGGTTCCATATCCAAGAGACTAAGCAACACTTCATAGGCCATGCCATCGACGCATCCGCATTGACAACATGGACCACAAATCCAAACTTGAGAAATCATAAAATCTGAACCAGATGCAAACACAAAATCATCCTGTGGTTGAGTCCGAATAATAAATAATCTGAATCGGAAAACATCGAGTAATGCCAAAAATTTGATTCGTAAAGACCAAAAATAAGTGCCACATCACATCACTAAATAAATAATCGTCTTCAAAAGTCTTCAAAAATCCAAACTCAAACAATCATAAGAATCAAATCCGGATGATATTATCTCCCTATTTTTGATAACCAATGACCGGATATCAAAAATCAACAAATCATCGGATGGAGAGTGTCGGATACCAAGAGCTAAAAGAGCTCTCCCTAGATGTATGAAGGGTCTCGATAAGACACGAGAAATAGAGTAAAAGAGATACTCTGCGGTCATGAGAAGATGGGTGATATAGTTGTTGAAGCTGCATGAACAAATACCATAGAACGAAGAATCACTGCATGAAAATCATCTCTGTTGTGCCAAAAAGATACCAAAATACCCAAAACTGCGGTGTCGGAACTCTCGAAGTGGTATTCAATATAAAATAAAGCCCACATGCTCAAGATACATGATTTGTTAACCGAAGATCAAGAGCGCCAAGTCATAAAATCCCATAAAGTGAGGAATGCGAAACAACTTTGTTGATCAATCGCCGTTGCGGTGCAAGCATCACAAAGAATAATATGAAGTTCGATTGCGGTATGGAGTATTCTTCCAAAATAACCGGCATGAAATGAACCAATGTGACAATCCAAGGGTGGTTTGTGGCAAAAATTGGTAGTAAAAAAAATAATTGGTGTAAAAAAAGTAATTGGTTTTAATAAAAAAATTGGCTAAATAAAAAAATGGTGTTAAAAAAAATAATCGGCTGAAAAAAAAATTGACTAAATAAAAATAAATGTTGTTAAAAAAAATTAAATAATTAAATAATAAAAAAAGGCTGAAAAGAAAAAAAAGTAAATAAAAATAAAAATAAGAAGGCTTAAAAAAAAGGGGAAGGGGCTTATGAGAAGGGATGAAAAAAAAGGAGGAAAGGAGGAAGGCTAAAGAAGGGTGGAGGCGGAGCTGAGAAGGGAACCGCAGGGAGGGAGGTAGTTGCGGTGGGGTGGTTGCTGATGGAGAAGGAGCGATTGCGGATCAGGTGGATGGGTGCAGACGAGGGTTGCGGTAGTAGCGAAGTGCGGATCGCAATTGCTGGCCGATGGATGACTGCGGTCCGAGAAGGAGGTGTGGTCCGAAACGGAGAAAGAAGCCTGCGGTCCGAACCGAAGTTGAGAGGCTACGGTCCGAACCAAGGCAGTGATCCGAACCGAGGGCAAATGGGGATGACTTACGCTCCTAAGCTGCTGACCGAGGCTGCGGATAGGGGCTGCGGACCAAGGCCTGAGAGGGGCTGCAGGGAGGCTTCTTAGGAGACTCCGGTAGACAGTTTTTGGCTGCGGTTCGGGAGTCCAAGAAGGGCTGAACAGATGACGAAAAATGCTATTTTCCATGAAAAATGGTACCGCAAAGACCATTTATTCATATTTTAATGAGGAGAATATTTTTTTAAGCATTTTGGGTCAAAAATTTGTCTTGGGAAGACAAAAAAAAGAGTGTATAGGGGGTTTTAAGGGGACAAAAGTGGATGGGATGAGTCAAAGTCACATGGTTTTGTCTTTTTGAGGGAGTAAATAGTGAAGTACTCTTTACCCAAAAGAGTAACAAGGACAATATGCTTTATGAAAACACAATATTACGTCCAAATACACTATCTTGAGGATTCACAGCAACAATTTAAAGATGAAAGGTATAAACACCATACGGATGTGAAGAACAAAGGTTGCTGGAAAGAAAAAAAATCATCAAAATAAAGTGCTTTTCTCCACATTTCTTCAAGAAAAATAAGCCCATTAATTTTGTGTCTTTTCTTCCAAGATTAAAAGAACCTCCTGGAACAATTTCTTCAACATATTGGAGACCACAAAAATAATTTCTTCTCCCATTTTCTTCATTTCTTCAACAGAAAAATACTAAGAACACCAAGAACATAAACTTCCAGCAGTGAATTTGAGTGAGCAGTAGCAACATAATTATTCTACTAAGTAAGAATCACCCCAGAAAAATAGAAAACTCATCAGAAATTTCCGGTTTGACCCGAAAATTCTTGCAAAAACACGAAAAGTCTTCAAGATAATCACCAAACGGGAGTCGTTCCCTTGAACTAGTCGAATAAACCTTCAAGGTACAGCTCTGATACCAATTGTAGAGACCCATTTTTATACGAATGGTGGATGCGGAAGAAATAATATCTCTAGATTTATCGTGTATCAAAATATAAAGATATGAAGAACATGATGATAATTCATAGAAGATGAGAAAGAAAGAGAGATAAAATATTATTCCATGAAGAACATTGGTGGGAGAGAGAAACTCTCCCTAGGTGGAGAGAAATCCCACCACTATCTCTCTCTAAGATTACATTGTGAGAAAAAGTGCATACTAAGAAATGACCACCTCTCCCTTTATAGTTATATGAGGGAGAGACAAATACACCAACAATACAATAAAGGGAAAAATACAACCTAACTACCACTCATTATTTGTAGAGCATTTCCATGCTCCAACATAACACCTACCCGAGAATATACCCCATCACCAACACTTATCCCAGAATCTACCCCATCACCAACACAACCAACCGTAAATGGATCTATTGTGGAAAATGTAGAAGGTGAAAACAATTCCTCTGAAGATTGTGGACGAGATGGACGTTTAATTGTTCATGTTTGGAAAGAAAACGTGAGTTACCAATCATATCTTACAACTTTTTTCTATGTATAACATTTTGGTGACCACGTACATATGAATTCAAAACTAAAACGATCACATGATTATTTGCAGGATCATGCCACCAGGCCCTTGTGCACACATTATTAGTCGGTCATTTTTACAAAGAGTAGATCCACAAGGGTACACTTGGGGAAAAGTAAGAAAGGAAATGTGCGAATTATATTGGGAGGAGTTCCAGGTAATTAACTATATGTGATAAATTGTTGTTTGGTAAACATTTACATTTAAACTTATGTTTATATTGTTAATGTGTAGAAAAAATACTGTTGGGGGGAAACAATAGACTCGCTGGTGAGGTAAGCTTAGGCAAGTAAAGCGGCACAAAGTTACGGCCAATATCTCTAAAACATGCGGAGCCCACAAAGAAACCCACATACCTTTAAAGCAGTTCATATTGCACAAGAAGTCAGGAAC
The DNA here is from genome assembly GCF_052849685.1 of Lactuca virosa. Lineage (NCBI taxonomy): Eukaryota > Viridiplantae > Streptophyta > Magnoliopsida > Asterales > Asteraceae > Lactuca > Lactuca virosa. The sequence goes on along the minus strand of NC_136429.1, from coordinate 471,283,569 downwards.
TCCTGGCAAGTAAAATTGAATACAAATGAATACAAGCTAAAATCCGAGCAGAACAAGAAAAATAGGCCTAACGGTGTGGCTGATGGAGTAGCATAACCTACCCATAACGCTCGATCCGCAAATCATTTGAAGATAGCTTCTGATTTGGTAATTTTTTTAATGGTAAATCAATGTTTATGTGTATATTTGACATTTTATGGTATTTATGCAGAAGAGGAAATTAGGACGTGATCCGCCCCATAGTGAATTGTTCCTGTATACACACATGAAGAATCACGATGGAGTCACTTGCACAAATGAAAAAGATAGACAAATTCATGAAATATTCATTTCAGTGAAATTAAACTTTTATATTGTAGCTAGTCCATAATGTCATTCATAACTTTTATATCTTTTAACTTATATTATTTTATTTTGTAGGCGGCCTATACAGAAAAACAGGAAGAGTTGGAAGCTGAATGTCACACCCCCAAACCGGAACGGCAGAAATGTTCGGGGGCGGAGGACGTCATGTACAGTATCATAACAATGCACAATAGTAAAACAAGCAACAACATCATCCACTGCATTAATAATATAGTTAATACAAGTGTGTTCTGTGTAAATTTTGTAAGACACCAAAAATATGTAATCAACAAAATAAAGACGAGTCTTGAATATGCTCCCTCTTCTCAAAACCTGGTCATCTGTACCTGTCTACTATTGACCTGAGAATACAAGCTATTTTGAAAGAGTAGATCAACATTTAAGCTGGTGAGTTCATAAGTATTTTTGTGTCAAATGTTTGCATTAGTTTTATGAAGATGTTTGTGTATGTAGTAAAAAGTTTTGTATCTTTCCAGAAAATCCTATATTTTCTACTTAAATGAAAAGTAGTCTTCTACCAAGACTCAACTGTTTTGTATGCTTTTTATTTCGTAAGAATGTATGTTTTTCCAAGTTTATGACTGTATTTACTAGAAAAATAGTTTGCGTTCCTCAATACGAGGATATCGTATATGAATGAACGGAAATTGAAGATGTACAGTAGTGTGGTGTAAAGATACTCTACTGAAGCATTAACTACCTTAAAACCAATTTGTTAAATAAGGTTAAAAATGCGATTAGGTTATAACAATGCTTGATTGACTAGTATAAGACACGACATTCTAAAGACGTCGAAATGGTATGACATTTGTCACCCGTAGACCTGCAGGTCCCACTGTAGCTAGCAGCAAGGTATAGGATGGTCAATCCCGTATAGATTTATACACAAACTCATGCTCTCCCTCCAGGAGACTCTGGTTACAAAACATGAGACAACAAGTGTATTGCTATGCCATGAGATAGTGTTTCACAATCTAGTTGTTCTGTTCTTGTTATAGTATGTATGTTCTTTTCTGTTCTTGTTATAGTATGTATGTTCCTTCCTGTTCTAGTTATAGTATGTATGTTCCTTCCTGCTCTAGTTATAGTATGTATGAACTGACTCATGTATGAACTGACTCATGTATGTTTCACTGATCTAGAAGTAGTAAGTAGTAATCCTCTAAACTATACCTATTATAGTTTACTAGCATGATTGTTTGACTGTTTCTGATTTATAAAAAAGACTCAATTACTCACCATAAGCAACTAAGTTAAGTATAATCCTTAAAAATGGGTTTAATATTCATATATGTATTTAATGAGCTTAACTATGATTTAGCCGACAGTCGAACTAGTGATCCTACCCTAAGCCCACAACCAAACAAGGAACAGGAGTCAAGGTATTTAGCAGTAGTCCTAAGTCCGTTAAATCATACTTATACGTAAATACATAGACGAATATGATTTTGATATAAAAGAAGTCTAAAGCAGTTAAAAAGAGTTTAAACAAGTTTTTGAGTATAATAAATCCTTTTGTTTACTGTTTTCACACGTAAATGGTTAACACATTAGTATTGTATTTTACTTGTATTCCCCCCCCCCCTAAAAGCAATTAAAAGAATTTAAAAGTGTATTTGTAGGGGTATGAACTCACCTGATGTGAGTGATTCGGATGAAAGTTCGATATAGGATGATTGGTATCGCTAGTGAAGTCCTGAGCACAAACGGATCCTATTTAGCATATATATATATATATATATATATATATATATATATATATATATATATATATATATATAGGCCTATAATTAGTGTCTATAACAACTAAAGTGCAAAGGTAACAACCTAAGGATCTAGGAAACACTTACAATGAAGTGTTAGAACTGAAAGTGGGGGATCGAAACTTGATCACGGCCAAGCAAGGAGGGTTCACGGCCCTTGGGTTGTTTACAGCCTAAGAACACTTGATGTGTTCACGGCCCTAGCTTGGAACAAGAAGGGTTCACGGACAAATGATGAAGGTTCATGGCCTTAGAGTAGTTCACGGCCCTAGAACACTTTGAAGATCTTGAAGATGATGATGAAAAGTGATGAATCAATGATAGGATCAAAGGGGTTTCCAAGTATGAACTAGTAAAGGGATGAGACACTTACGTTTTTGGGGTGAAAGAAGACTCTTTTGTGGATGATACTTGAGAGAGAAAAGAAGGATTCACGGCTGGAAAGTGAGAAGTGAAGAGAAAATGGCCAAAACTCATATATATGGCATGAGTTCACGGCCCAAAGATGGGTTTACGGTCGTGAACCTAGTTTGAGGTCGTTAACTACTTTTGAAGGTGATCTTGGCTCGATTGCAACTCACTGATTTCTTGCTAACACTTCCTAACACACAATCCCTTAAGTGCACTAGGCCTAGAACTCATAAAATGACCCTCAACTCAGTAAAAGATAACAGAAACAAGTCTGAACTTTAGATTGATTTGGTGGACCTTACAAGATAAGAGCTTCGGGTTGTCACACTGAAGGTGCTGAATTTGAGGAGGAAAAACTATTTTATGATGTTGGTGGTGGTCATGACAAAAAAAAACTTTATGGATTAGTCTCTTTTGCAAAGGCGATTCCCAATATTAATGGTAAAACGGATGTATCTTACATTCCAGAAAAAAATAATGAAATCGAAGAAATGAGGGAGCTTGTTGCTAACAAAAAGAGCAAAACAAAGAGCTTAAAGAAATAATGAAGGCCCAATAAGAACAAAACAATGCAAGAGTCGGCCAACTTGAAAAACAACTTAAAACGACAATGGATCTTATTAATGCCATTACAAAACAACAACACTAGTAGGTCATAAAGTGTTGATATGTTTATTGCAAATTATTTATTTTTGATTAGCCACTTTCTATTTTCCATGTAAAAAAAATAATTATTGTATTATTTTATGATATAATGTTATATGATTTTTTTGTTATTATTGTTTTTCATATATTACTACAAAATAATATGGATTTAATTTATAAATCAATTATCCATCCGTCCATATGGAATCTTTTATATGGAATCTGCTACATAGTATCCACCACGAAAATTTCTAGGGATTCACCACCACAGAATTTGCTAGGAAGTCATCAAATTGAAGTTGTTAGGGATTCATCACCACCAAATATGCTAGGGATTCACAACCATGGAATTTGCTATAGATTCAGTACAAAAAAATTTGCTAGGGAATCACCACCACATAATTTGCTAGGGATTCATCACCATGGAATTTGCTAGGGAATCACCATCACAAAATTTACTAGGGAATCACCACCACGGAATTTACTAAGGAATCACCAACACGAAATTTCCTAGAGAATCATCACCACGGATTTTTCTAGGGATTAACTACAATGAAATTTTTGACAGAAGAAGTACCACATAATTTGTGATGGAATCTAACTACGGAATACACGACGGAATACCGTCTACAACTGATTTCATTATGTTGTCACAATTGGGACGGAATGATTGTTTCCCTAGAAAACTCTCGCTACGAGGTTTTTTTGGACGAAAATCGGTCGTTGCAATTCCCGTCGCTATTCGTCTTTTGCAACGGAAATTCATCTTTTCGCAACGGATTCCTTCCCTAGCAAAATCACGTTTTTCTTGTAGTGTTTATGCAACTTACATGAAATATACTTTCAGATGAATGGCATTCCAGGATCTTGGCAAGACATTCCATTCAGGGGTAGCTAGCCAATATGCCCCCTTTCCTGCATTTGAGTCAATGAGATATGTTCCTTCACATTTAGGTGCCAATTTCCAACATTTGGGATCCTTGGTATTGTGGAATGTATTCCTAAGGACCAAGACACCTATTTGAAATCTTCTTACTTTAAAGTTCTTATTGTATGATTTAGTGATCCTTTGTTGATGAGCAACAATGTGGATGCTAGCAAGATCCCTGAGTTCATCAATAGTCTCAAGATCCAGGGCTAGGATATTATCGTTGTTCTCTTGATCCTGTAGTTGGTATCTTGCCGTTGGGATCACTACTTCAGTAGGTATCACGACTTCCATACCGAATAAGATGGAGTATGGAGTTTGGCCATCAGATGAAAGGGAGTTCCCCCACCCCTTTTGCTTTCTTCGCGTCTAAGCTTTTCTTTAAATTGTTGAATATGATATTGTTGTTGGATTCAATTTGACCATTAGCTTAAGGTTGGACAAGAGTGAACATTATCATTTTAATTACCCAACTCGTGCGAAAGTCTCTAGTCCTTTTGATTATGAACTGGGATCCATTATCAAATACCATTTCGGTAGGGATCGCGAACATGGTCAAGATATTACGTTTGATAAACGAGACCACTTCCTTCTCTCTTACTTGAACAAAAACCCCATCCTCGATCCATTTTGAGAAATAGTTTATCATTTCTAGCATAAATACTTTTCCTCTTGGCCAAGGGTAATTTTCTCACTATATCCATCCCCCACTTCATGAATGGCCAAGGGGAGATCATAGGATGTAGAGGTTCTGCCGGTTGAAGTAAGATATTGCAATGTCTTTGACAAACATCACATATTTGAGCATGCAAGAAAGGATCCTTTTTCATTATTGGCCAGTAGTATCCCACCTATAACACCTTGGAGCATAAGGATCTGCCCCCAATGTGGTTGCCATAATCTCATTCATGTATATCTTTTAGGACTTCTATAACCTCGTCATCTTATAAGCATCTAAGGTATCACCCTGCCAAGGGTTTCCTGTATAGTTTGCCTTGGATCATCACAAAACGTGAGACACTCATCTTGAGTTCTCTATCATTTTTCTTTTCTCTTGGAATCGTGTCATTCTAGAGATATTCTACAATGGGCTGGATCCACGATTTTGAGTTTTATGAAGGATCATGGATATTGGGATCCTAACGATTAGGATCTTGAGGCAGTGATTGAGGGTCAGGATCTTAGATTATTGCTATGTTGGTTGTTTTATCATGGTCATTGGAATTTTCTGGTTTGTTGGAGGGATCTTCTATCGTTGGGATCAATATATAGCTTATAGGGATCCTGAATGTTGGTGGGATTTTAGGGATGATCCTAGATTCGCTAGTGCTTCTGCCTCAACATTTTCTTCTCTGGGAACATGGCTTACGCTGAAAGCTTCGAACTTGGAGGCTAGTCTTTCGCCTTTTACTTCATAGGATCCATTAAAATGATTAGTTAATAATAAGGAATCAACGAATACCTGAAGATACTTGATCTGAAGATCCGTGGCCGACTGTAATCTCATGATTAATGCTTTGTAATCAGCCCCATTGTTGGTTGCATCGAATTCATAGATGATTGACTGGGGTATGATGTCCCCATGTGGAAATTTAAGTATTATCCCTATGAATTGTTAGGGTTAATAATATGTTGTGTCAATTGTTTTGAAATGGTGTTCTCCATGTTCTATTTTAGTATCTAAATAGTCTCTATAAATAGCGTGCATGTAACTTTAGGGTTACAACTTTTGAAGCCTTCACAGAAAAGTTTTGTCTTAAAAAACTCTTCTAGAGCTGTGTTTAATACAAGCATTCAACACACTTTTGATCATTATTTTTTATTATCATTTATTCATGTCATTAATAAAGAATTTATCGATCTTTATTGTTCCCACAATTAGTTTCAGAGCAGGAGATAGTGTAATTAATTCGCTATTCTTCTGTCGAGTAAAGGGTTTTGCATTAGGGTTTTACGATTTACTAAGATCTATTCTTGTTGTCACCATCGTCTCATTCGATTGTTGATTCTAGATCTGGATCTCTAGTTTACCGTTGAACTCGATTATAGTTTACACATCTGATTCTATATTTTGTTTTTTTGAATTCCCGTTATTATGCCTAACGAAGATCTGCATTCTCTTTCATTCAACCTCCCAAGTAGCATCGGTTCAACAACAAGGATTCCTATCCTTTTTCCAGAAGATTATTAGGACTGGGCACTTCACTTCGAAGATTACGTACTAGGAATAGAAGAACATGGATCTACAATATGTCATGCAATAACAGAAGAGATATAGAAGTACTCAATAACGAAGAAAGAAGTCAAAATCTAGAAGGGTTATGATGCAATCATTGCAGACAGTCCAAAAACGGACGAGAAAATCAAGCTGATGTACAATCTAAAGGAAATGAGAATTATTTGATTTGCTCTTGATTCAGACACTTTCCGTCTTGTTAGTGCATGTGATACTGCAAAAGGAATTTGGAATAGACTAAAGGAATTGTATTCGGGTGATGACGACTTGCAACATTCTGTGTAGACAACTCTTTTGTCGGAATTTGGTTCTTTCGTGCAAAAACCAGATGTGAACCAAGACAAGACCTCCAATCGCTTCAATCACCTGTTAAGTAGAATGCTCAAATACAATCTTGAACGAAGAATTATTGAACAGAAGGTCATGCTCATGAATTGTCTCAGATCCAAATGGAAGGCTATAGTTTCCACTGTTAAAGCACACGAACAATTCAAAAGCTATACGTTGGCAAATCTATTGGGTATTGTGAAGTCTCACGAAGATGAGGTCACTAAGGAAGCGAAACTTGTGTCTAATGTTGGATCTTTGGTATTGGTTGCTAAAACTAAGAAGTCAAATAATGATGATTCTGAATCAGATTTTTCGGATGATGAACTCTCAAAAGAAGACAAGATGTTGATGGTGTCAAAACCAAATAAATTCTTTAAGAAGAATTTCTCACGATTCAGAAACAAATACAAGCGGTGAAACTCAAGTTCTGAAAAGCCAAGAGAGGGGGGTTTTAAGAATTCACAAATTGATGAGGAAAAGAAGGAAAAGAAACTGCTAGGTGATTCTGGTTATGACTGTAATTATTGGCATGGCAAGAATCATTTTACAAAAGAATGCATGTTGCAAATGCAGAATGACAAGAAGGAGAATGTTAAAGATGAAGCTTACTACGCTCAGAAGATACAAGAGCTTCGGAAGAAAAAACCATCGTCTGCGAAACCGGTGCTAATAGTGCAAGAGAAAAGTCATGACGGTAGAGTTGAAGTGTGGTCTACAGACTTCGAGGACGATGCGCTAAGGAAACCAACCCATGGAAGGTTTTTTATGGTGAAGTTCGAGAAGGAAGGCTATGCGAGCAAGTGCTTGATGGTTCAGAATGGCAATTCGGAACAAAAGGGATGTGCGACTGATGGTGGAAAAGCATCAGAGAATTGTTTTGCTACAAAGACTGTCACGGAGTAGGTGAAGGAGTGCGAGAAGGTTGTCGATAAGGTACATTCAATTCTTAAATCTCTTAATATTCCTTCATCACGTTATGATTCTAAATTGGATGATTTACGTTATATGATTTCTGATTTTAGTGATAGCTTAGAAAGAACTCGTATAAGTAATTCTAATCGGAATGATAAAATTAACAGGGTAACTTTTAAGGATGAAGTGAGAAGAATAAAAATAGAAGAATTGGAAGTAGAGCTTACTAGATCACGAGATGATATTATCATGCTTAAGAGAGACAATATAGCACTGTTGAAACAGACAAACATTTTTAGTTTGATTCCTAAACGTTTATATTTTAATATTACTCAGCTTCATTTGGATTGCGAAATTGGTAAAGGTTTGCATAAAATGATTTTACATTTTCTTGAATTAAAGGAAGATGAAATTGATGTTGAATGCTAAATGTGAATCAATTGTTTCTTCAGATGATGTTTCAGATTCTTACGGAGTTGGACTTGAGAAAATAGAAGAATATATCCAGTCCAAAGAACATAAAAACATGTTGAAAAAGGTTTTCACTGAAAAGGATAAACAAGAAATCAAATTAAGTGCTATGCATAAATATGACTTATTATGAAAGAAATTGAGTTCAGAGAATACTCTTGATTATGAGAATATTTATGAATTCGATGAAAGTGACATGAGTGAAATATCTTTAGAGGATGAAAGTGATTGTTCTGCTTTTTTACAAAATTGTGATGAATCAAAGAAGACTTAATTTCTGAAAATTTAATCGATTTTTTTTTGAATTACTGAAAATAAAGGCTCTAAAGTTTTTAAAGTAAAAGCAACCGTTTTTCCTAAAGTTCAAACAATTCTGAATCAAGTTTTTGTCAAGAAGGACTGATCAAAAAGGATACTTCTGAATTAATGTCCTTGGTTGTTGATGATAATCTGAAAGGGTGTGATGAATTCTTATGGTCAAAGCCCACAGACAACGCAGATGAAACAAAAGCTCTTTCCGAAATGACCTCTTGGAAAACAAAAGGGAAATACATTTCAGAACCATTGCATCCTGTAGACTTTTGTTACGACAAGGCAGGACCAAGTGGTACAAAAGATCTATCTAGTGAAATGTCATTAGAAAGGAATGAAACACAAACTAGAAAGGAAAAACCAAAAGCTAACATTCATAAATCTACTGAGGAATTAATCGAAAATAAAAGACAGTTGAATGCTAAATATACACAGTTGGAAGAAATTGAATTCTAATCAAAGTTCTGTCAATACATCAAGATGTTCTAATCAAAATAAAGATTCATCTCAAATTCCAAAAAAAAGTCAAGTTGTTCTTCCAATCAAAGTTATTCACCAAAATCACACATTTCAAAACCAATTGCTAAAGCAAAATTTTTTAAGGTTGAAAATAAAGTTGCTTAGGAACCAGAAATTACTCTTAAGGAATACGAAGCGAAATTGAAAAAGGAAGAAAAAGAATTTTCAAAACGAATGGCTCCAAAATTCAAAGAATATATTCAACGAAATGCCAATTTTGTTGAAATTAATCTTTGTGACAACAAGATTATAGTTTTTAAAATCGATAAAGGGATGAATTGTGCTTTGAAAAGAAATTCTTTTTGGGTTGACAAAACAAAATTTTCCCTGTTTAAAAGAAATCCTCACAAGGTCCCCAGTTGGTTTGGGTTCCTAAAACTCTCTAAATTTTGCAGGTTATGTGTGACGAACAATATGATTCAGAATGGTACATAGATAGTGGTTGTTCTCATCACATGATAGGAAGGAAAGAGGAGTTACGAGAGTTCTAGACATTAAAGGATGGCGGAAAAGTGAAGTATGGAAAAAACGCCACTGGAGAAATAAAAGGATACGACGTGATCACAAATGGAGAATTCTCAATTCGGAAGGTAGCTTACGTTGAGGGCTTGCAACATAGTCTGATTAATGTTTCTCAATTGGTTGTAGGTACAAGTCTAAAAGCGTCTTTTGATGAAGAAGGTTCAGAAATCATCGAAAAGAAATCAAAAGTTGTTCATCAAAAGTCAAGAAGGAAAGGAGACATGTATCCTTTGAATCTAAATCTGAACCAAGGAAAACCTTATATCTGCTTATTTACGAAAGCGTCTTTGAATAATAGTTGGTTGTGGCACAAAAGGCTTTCTCATCTGGACTTCAAGGATATAAACAAGCTTTTGATTGGTGATCTCGTATGTGGACTACCTCTTATGAAATTCAAAAAGGAACACTTATGTTCTGCTCGTGAGCTCAAAAAACAAAGTAGAAAGAGCCAATCATCTATCATCAATACCAAAATCATTGAGCCACTGGAACTACTACACATTGATCTCTGTGGTCCTTCAGCCATCGAGAGTATTGGTGGTAGCAAATATATTTTGATATTGTTAATGATTTTTCTAGATTCACCTGGGTATTCTTTCTTAAAAAGAAATCTGAAGCAACATAGAAGCTGATAGATTTCATCAAGCAGGTTGGGCTACAATTACGAAAGCCAGTTCGGAAAATTCGTAGTAATAACGGATCAGAATTCAAAAATCATGTGTCTGATAAATTCTTGACCGGAAAAGGGATTTCTCACAATTGCTATTCGCCTTACACTCCACCGCAGAATAGTGTAGTCGAAATATGATATCTCTCTCTTTGTGAAGCTGTAAGGACAATGTTATCATTTGCAAATCTTCCTTTGTATTTCTGGGCTGATGCTATTGCCAATACTTGTTTCACTCAGAACCGCTCATACATCAACAAACGTTTTCTAATTACTCCATATGAAATTTTAAACAATCGGAAACCTAACGTTAAATTCTTTCATGTGTTTGGTTCCAGGTGATTCTTACTCAATTCCAAAGAAAATCGGAATAAATTTGATCTGAAAGCGGATGAAGGAATTTTTCTGGGGTATTCATTGACATCAAAAGCTTATCGAGTTCTTAACAAGAAGTCAAAGAAGATTAAGGAATCCTACTACGTTACGTTTGATGATAATTACATGAAGAAATATAAAAAAGAAGATTGTCAAACTGAGGAAATCTTTCCATCAACAAATTCTAAGACTACTCCTCTTATGGATTTATATGAGGATTTTCTAAATTTGTTTGATGAACCTGAAAAGGCAATTTCCTCAGAATTAAAAGCAAAAGACAATTAAGAGGATTAATTGATCAAGATTGTTAACGAAGCTGCTAAAAATGTAGAGATTCCTCCTAAGCAACCCATTCCGAATGAACCTCAGCCAAAATCTTTTGATGCTCCAATCCAGGGGGAGAGTTCCACTACAACCTTCAATACTGATATTCCTCTCCAGGGGGAAGCATCCAATTCCGAATGACGGGTAACATGCAAACTTCCAGGGGGAGAATAATGAAAATAATGAATTTGATGTACAATCGAAATTTAACTTAGTGTTTGCTGAAATTGATCCAGTCTATGATCAGAACTATCCTCCAATGAGAAAATGGACCAAAGATCATCCTTCATCTCAAGTGATAGGAGATTATTCATCAAGAGTTCTTACGCGTGCTAAACAAAAGGCGAAGCAAACTGCATTATTTTCTAAAATAGAATTTTGCATGTTTAATTCATTTATCTCAAAAATTGAGCCTAAAGCTGTTAAAGTTTCTCTTGACCATGGAGATTGGGATCAATATATGCAGGAAGAACAAAATTAGTTTGATCGTAGGAAAGTATGGCGTTTGGTTCCTACTCCGGAATATGCATTTATGGTTGGTATGAAATGGCTATTCCGAAATAAGATGGGCAAAGAACGATACGTCATTCGCAATAAGGAACATTTGGTTGTTAAAGGCTATTGTCTAGAAAAAGGAATAGATTACGAAGAGACGTTCGCACCTATGGCTAGACTTGAATCGGTTCACATATTTCTCGCCTATGTTGCTCACAAAAATTTTGATATCTGTTAAATGGATGTGAAGTCTACATTTCTGGATGGAGAGCTTGAAGAAACAGTCTATGTTGAACAACCTCCAGGTTTTGTGAACGAAAAATTTCCAAATCATTGTTACATTCTGGATAAAGCAGTGTATGGGCTTAAACAAGCTTCGAGGGCATGGTATGAAACCCTAACTCATTTTCTTAAACAGTCTAAGTTCAAACAAGGTTCTGTAGATGAAACTTTCTTTCAAAAGAAGGAAGGTAACCATTTAGTGTTTGTTCCGATTTATGTTGATGACATTATTTTTGGATCAACAAATCCCAGCTTAACTATTGAGTTCTGTAGTGAATTATGAACATTGGTTTGGCATGCGAAATTAAAGATTGCACAATGAACATGGTGATTTGGGTGTTCAAGAGATGTATTGAATATGTATGGTGTTACAAAAAGGGACATAGATCTACATCTACATAAATAACACACATTCACACACTCAACTTTTACACCTCTCAAGCACACCTCTACAAGTGGACTAAACCCACCTTATATAGAGGTGTTTACATGTCTCTCTCTTACTCTCTATCTCATGAGTCAAAAGGCTAATGCACCACATGCAAGTGGGTTTTACAAAAGTGAACACATTACAAAGTCATACATGGAAAACTTTGCACCCCAACATTCTCCCCCTTAAAGTTAGGAATGGATGACCCACTTCAAATCTTCCAAAATCGATCAACTACGCGATCCGAGCCTCAAGGGTGACACATGTCGAAATAAACTTCAAATCTTCAATTATTCCATGATTCTTCAATTTGGGCTCTAGGATGTGAGACCATACAAACCAAGCATCAACGAATGATCAAGAGATTCTCTCAAACTCCAAATAATCATCCAAAAGTTGAGCATAATAACAAACCCCAAAATTCTTCAATAAAACCAAACCCATTTCGAAACGAAACCAAACCAATTGCATCATTTCGTGTACTTCAAAATTTCAAGGTCACTTCGGTCTTCAAATCCGCGTAATATGAAAAATTCAAGTTCGAATTTCCATATAAATTTCTCCCCCTTTTTATAATCAAAATTTGATTATAAAACCTTCAAGGAAAGAGAACGTGCTCTATTCGGAATTTTTCGTGCCAAAACTCCCCCTTAACATGTGGCATAAACTTTTTGCTTCAATCCGGAAAACCGAAAAAAATCTTCAATTTTTAGCTTCGTTCACGGACCGCCTTTGACAAAATTTCTCAAAATTGGGTAGAAATTGTCAATTTCAAAATTTTGCAGTGCCCGGTGCGCCCAAAGCAGCCAAAAATGCAAAACTCTCCCCCTTTTTCCGAAGCTGGGTAAAAAGCATCAATTTGCATAAACTGCAGGGGCCTGAAATGCAATTTCTTCAATTTTACAGCAAAATCAGTCCTTTTTCGAATTATGGTATGAACAGCCAAAATTTTGAAACCTTAGGGACTAATTTCGACAATTCTGCCCTTTGTTCAAAAATTGTCGAAATTTTGACCATAGTGTCAAACTGTCGAAACACCAGGGTCTGTTGTCGAAAATTCTTTATTTCCTTTCAAAACTAACGAAACTTTTATCCAATTGTCGAAAATTCGGAAAAAGTGTTAAACTATGGAAAGTTTAGGGGCCATTTTCGTAACATTTGCCTTCTTCTTCAATTCGTACGAAACTTCATCCCTTCGTACAAGGAAATCATCTGCCCATATGAACGAAACTTTTGAGCACGATTTTAACGAAAGTTTTTATCTCTCCCCTTCGTTAGATTCAATCAGAGCACCAAACCAACGAAAATTTTTCCACTGCCATTTTAACGAAAACGAAGGCACACGAAGCCTCTTCATCTTGTCTGAATCATTCAACCACTGAATCAAGATCCAAATAAAAAAACTTTCGTTCGTTCAACAGCAACTCAACATCAAGTCTTCTTCACTTGTTATCAATCTTTCGTTACTTGACATCACATTGCTCCTTTTATCCATTCGTTACTTAATCATGTAGAGCCCTGGATATCAAAAAAAAACAACTCCAACCCATCGACTCTCGTTTGATCCATTGAAGTCGACCTTTCCCATATAAACCATCAAGTGCCAAATCACAGGTCTTCGTTAGCAATTGACATTCACGCTTCAACTGTCGAATTCATCATCAAGCAACGAACGAACATTTTCAAAACCCAACAAACGAACATCTGAGTTCGTTATTCAGTGCATTCCCAAACTATCCTTCACTTTTTCATTCATCAAATTAGTGAATCAAGTGACGAACGATTCCAAAACCTTCGTCCTTTGTTTTTCAGTGATCAACCCAAATCATCAATCCAAGTAATCGACAATCGACTTCTCACTCCATCCCAAAAATGCTCCAATTGTGACAGATTTTGCCAAACCGAGAATCGTTCTTCAAAAAATCACGTTGATCTTTGAAGACTCGCTCTGATACCAATTGCAGGGAATTATGAACATTGGTTTGGCATGCGGAATTAAAGATTGCACAATAAACATGGTGATTTGGGTGTTAAAGAGATGTATTGAATATGTATGGTATTACAAAAAGGGACATAGATCTACATCTACATAAATAACACACACTCACACACTCAACTTTTACACCTCTCAAGCACACCTCTACAAGTGGACTAAACCCACCTTATATAGAGGTGTTTACATGTCTCTCTCGCATTCTCTATCTCATGAGTCAAAAGGCTAATGCACCACATGCAAGTGGGTTTTACAAAAGTCAACACATTACAAAGTCATACATGGAAAACTTTGCAACCCAACAAATTCCGAAAACTAATGGAAACAAAGTTTGAAATGAGTTCTATGGGTAAAATTAACTTTTTCCTTGGTTTAAATATAAGACAGAGTTCAGAAGGTATATTCATCAATCAAGAAGCCTTCACAAAGATGCAACTTGCTAAATTCAGAACGATGGGTGATTCAAAAGTTAAAATGCCTATGGCGTTTGGAACGAAACTCACACCTTCTCTTGATAAACCAGCAACAAATATCACTTTATATCGTCAGATGATCAGATACTTGTTATATTTAACCTCTAGTCGTCCTAACATTATGTTTGATGTTTGTTATTGTGCCAGGTTTCAAGCTAATCCTAGAGAACCACACATGTTGGCAGTTAAGAACATACTCTAGTATCTGAAGCGAACCACTTCTCTTGTTCTATGGTATCCATCTAATTCTGGTTTCTTTGTGCAAGGTTACTCCGATGGTGACTTACGAGGCTATGGTCTTGATCGGAAAAGTACGTCCGGAGGATGTCAGTTTCTTGATGGCAAGCTTGTTAGTTGGCAATCTATGAAGCAGTCATGTGTCTCCTTGTCTACACCTGATGCAGAATACATTGCAACAACTTAATTTACTTCCCAAGTGGTGTGGATTCAGAATCAGTTAAGAGATTATGGAATCAATATAAAGTGAATTCCATTGTATTATGATTCCGATAGCACCATATAGCACTGCGATACCACTTTATGAAGGATCATGTTGATGATGGAAATGTAGAAGTTCATTTTGTTAAATCCTCATATCAGTTAGTTGATATCTTCACAATGGCCCTCCCTAAAGCATCATTTAACTGTATTTTACAAGGGTTAGGAGTGATTGAAGCTGACTCTGTTCCAAAATCCACTTCATAATGATCATTGTTCGGAAGTTATTGTTCACATTGAATGGTTTCGAGCTTCGGAATAGTTCGGAATCTATTGTTCAAATTCCGATTTGTTCCGTGCTTCGGAATGGTTTAGAATTCTATGTTTACTTCCAACTCGCTCCGATCGTCAGAATGATTCTAAAGTTATTGTTCATTATGGCTCCAGAATCTTTCATCTTTGTAAGACTTTTATTATTTTCTTTACTTTTGTATACTTCTTTATTTTTATTATGAAGTTACTGTTTAATTTCGTTTTTATCAGAAAATTAAAATTTCCAAAAATATTTTATTTGTTTTTTGTATCTTTTCCTTTTCAAAATTCAGAAATATCAAAAATATTTTCTACTTTTTAGTATATTCAAAAATCAAAAACATCAAAAATATTTTCATTTCTAAATCCATTTCTGATTTTAAGTCTGCAACAAGGAATTGACAATCGACTTAATCACTTCTTTCTACCATATCTCATTGCAACTTTCATGTAGCTTCCTTGACTATCGGAACAAAACCAGTTTCGATATCGGGCTACAAAACTCTAGTTAATGATCGTAAAATTATTGTGAACATGATTTTCGTGAAACTCCCAACCATTCAGCTACCAATCTTAATTCTATATCATAACCCTTAAGACTCAGGTTTTACCACTGAAGTTTAGGTTATAAAACATTTGTCTTGATGATCTTGAAATCATTATTACCATGACTTTGAGCGAAACCCAAAAATCCAAAATACCATTTCTGAATTGACAGTGAACCGTTCGTTGTTCTAGTTCTATTACCAAGTCAATTGACGGATAAAACATTTTTGGTTTGTACCCTTGTGTGTTTAAAATCTCATTTTTTAATTTTGAGTGATCTTAATGAAATGCTCTCGACCTAAGACATTTCTTCCGAATAGGTAATGTTTTTTTTTTGAGATTTCGTAATAAAGATTTTCTAAAATTACTAGCTACTTTCAAAGAATATCCCAAGCTTACTTGTTTTTATGGCTACACTGGTCAAACAAGTACTTCTATCATATATTCTTACTCATGTTGAGTTTCGGAATCTGGCTGAAGCTGAAACCACCTTTTCAGCCTTATAAAAGAAGCCTTTCATATTTTCCCAACAAACTTATGATCGTAATTCAATGGGAAACCACACAAGCACTTCAGAGTTTCTCTTGACTTAGAACGAAGAGATCGTTGCCCGGGATCAATCAGAATTTCATATCAACATTGCTTGGTATCACTAAATCCCACATATTATTTGCTTTATTTCTTTTTCTTTGGCACACTCTTGCACTAAAATCCTTGTGATTTTACCAAGTCTAGTTTCGCTTTCGAATGGATGCTTAAAGAGCTGGATGGTAAAACAACAATTCCGAAAAGACTAGTTCAGAACATGGTGAATCCGAAACGTCTAATAGCTTTTGGATACCTTCAATTCTTGGCACGATTTTTGAATTTCCCTGACACGTGTGATTGTTGCAACGGATTCTGACAATCATTGATTAGCTATCACGATTTTATTCACTGATTTTCCGGCGTGCTCAATTTTGAAACAGTGGTTTCTCTCTCCACTCATCATATGACATATATAAGGCAACCAAACTGTTCATTTTCTTTCACCGCAAACAGAATTCTTAAAGCAACAACTTCTCTAACTCTCTGTACTGTTCATCATCTTCTTCAAAGCTTCGATGGTCGGTTCACGAGAACAAGTTTCTTTTGCTGATTAATCCGCTTTTGCCATCATGCTCATAGTCAAGCCCAACCAGAACTTGATTCTTGATTTTGATGCTTCACGTTACAATTCCCAAATTAGGCCTATTATCGAATGTCTCAAGTTCTCGCCATGGATGATGTTGGAGCATGTAAATGCTCTACAAATAATGAGTGGTAGTTAGGTTGTATTTTTCCTTTATTTGTATTGTTGGTGTATCTGTCTCTCCCTCATATATAAAGGGAGAGGTGGTCATTTTCTTATTATGCATCTTTTCTAAAATGTAATCTTAGAGAGAGAAAGTGGTGGGATTTCTCCCATCCAGGGAGAGTTTCTTTCTCCCACCTATGTTCTTCATGAAATATATTTTATCTCTCTTTCTTTCTCATCTTCTAAGAATTCTCATCATGTTCTTCATATTTTTATATTTTGATACACGTTAAATCTCAAGATTATTCTTCCGCATCCACCGTTCGTATAAAAATGGGTTCCTACAATTGGTATCAGAGCCGCACCTTGAAGATCTCACGATTATTTCAAGGGAACGACTCCCGTTCGGTGATTATCTTGATGTTTTTTCGTGTTTTTGCAAAGAATTTTTGGGTCTCAAACCGGAAATTTCTGATGAGTTTTCTATTTTATGGGTGATTGTTTCTTAGTAAAATAATTATGTTGCTACTGCTCAATCAAATTCATTGCTGAAATCTATGTTCTTAGTATTTTTCTGTTGAAGAAATTAAGAAAAATGGGAGAAGAAATTATTTTTGTGGTCTCCAAAATGTTGAAGAAATTGTACCAGGAGATATTTGTTCTTGGAAATGAGAAGACACAAATTTAATGGGCTTATTATTCTTGAAGAAAGTGGAGAAAAGCACTTTATTTTGAAGATTTTTTCTTTCCAGCAACTTTTTGTTCTTCACATAAGATATGGTGTTTATACCTTTCATCTTTAAATTGTTGATGTGAATCCTCAAGATAGTGTATTTGGACGTGATAATTTGTTTGCAAAAAGTCAATTGTCCTTGTTACTCTTTTGGGTAAAGAGTACTCCAGTATTTAATCCCTCAAAAAGGCAAAATCATGTGACATTGTCCTTTCCCATCACCTTTTGTCCCTTAAAACCCACCTGCACAGTCTTCTTTTTGCCTTCCCAAGACCACCTTTTGACTTAAAATGCTTTATAAAACATTCCCTTATTAAAATATGAATAAATGACCTTTGCGGTACCATTTTTCATGGAAAAAATAGCATTTTTCGTCATGAATTCAGCCCTTCTCGGAGCCCAGAACCGCAGCCAAAAACTGCGTACCGGAGCCTCCTAAGAAGCCTCCCCGCAGCCCTTCTCAAGCCTTGATCCGAAGCCTCCTGACCGCAACTTACCCTTCCCTTCCTGCTGATCTGCTGACCGAAGCCTTCCTCTTGCGGACTCCTCTCGGACCGCAGCTTCTGACCGCATCCTCGGCCCGCAGGCGATCCCTTCTGCAGCCTCATCCGAAGTCGCTTGCCTGCTCGCCCTACCGCAACTCGCATGCACAGCTTGGATCCCTCGCACCACAGTCGCACCTGACTGCTTTCTCCGCAACTGTCGCGCCCTTGCTCATCTCCCACCACACCTTCACTTCGTCCACACCCAACACCTGACCCGCAACTTCCCCCATCCGCACTCTCTCTCATTCGAACCCACTCCACCATCCGCAACCCCCTCTCTCTCCATCAGACCCCCTCCACCCGCAATCCTCCCTCCCTCCTTCCCTTCTCTTCTTCCTTCAGCCCCTCCCCTCCTCCCCTCTTTTCTTCCTCTTTCCCCTCCCCTCCCCCTCCTTTTTTCCTCCCCTCTCATCAGCCCTCCCCTTTTTTTTAAACCCCCTTTTTTATTTAAACTTCATTTTTTTTATTCAGCAATTTTTTTATATTATTTTTTTTCTCAATTAATTTTTTTTCTCAGCTAATTTTTTTACGACATTTTTTTTATTCAGTCAATTTTTTTTTTCCAATTTTTTTTAAAACCAATTTTTTTTACACCAATTTTTTTTAATACCAATTTTTGCCACAACCGAACCTTGGATTGTCATGTCGGTTATTTGCAAGAATACTCCTATCGTAGTCGGACTTCATATTATTCTTGGTGATGTTTGCACTGCAACGGCGATTGATCAACAATGTTGTTTTGCATTCTTCACTTTATAGGATTTTATGACTTGTCGCTATTGATTTTTGGTTGACGAATCATGTATCATGAGCATGTGGACTTTAATTTCTATTGAAGACCACTTCGAGAGTTCCGGCACCGCAGTTTGGATATTTTTTGGTATTTTCGGCACAACATAGATATTTCTTCATGCAGTGATTCTTCGTTCTATGGTATTTGTTCATGCAGCTTCAGCAACTTTATCACCCACCTTCTCATGACCGCAGAGTATCTCTTTTACTCTATTTCTCGTGTCTTATCGAGACCCTTCATACATCTAGGGAGAGTTATCTTAGCTCTTGGTATCCGACACTCTCCATCCGATGATTTGTTGATTTTTGATATCCGGTCATTGGTTATCAAAAATAGGGAGAGAATATCATCCGGATATGGTTATTATGATTGTTTGAGTTTGGATATTTGAAGACTTCTGAAGATGATTATTTATTTAGTGATGCGATGTAGCACTTATTTTTGGTCTTTACGGATCAAATTTTTGGCATTACTCGATGTTTTCCGATTCAGATTATTTATTATTCGGACTCTACCACAGGATGATTTTGTGTTTGCATCCGGTTCAGATTTTATGATTTCTCAAGTTTGGATTTGTGATATTTTGAAGACGAATATTATTTTGGCGATGTGACGTGGAACTTATTTTTGATCATTGGATCAAAGTTTTGGCATTGCTCGACCATGTGTTTGGACTCACATTATTTTTATCCGGACTTCATTTTATGGATGCTTAACATTTTTAGCAGGTTATTCTTTGAAGAATTTTGGTGTATTATGATTCTAGAACTCGAGATGTTTTTCAGACTTTTTGAAGCCGAAGTGTTTCTTTTATTGGATCTTCTACTTGCTCATGGTGACCTCCTTCTTCAGGTGATTATGACTGGTTTGAAGATTTGGATCTTATTTTTTCTGTTTCATTGGTTGTGCTTTGAAGCCGAAGACCCTCATTGTTAGAGATTCATGGCCAGTTTCAGACTTCACAGACACTTCAGAGTTTCCGAGACATTTCAGCATTTGGTTCTCACTATGTTTCATTTGATTACCACACTTGCTAGTCGGATTACTGTATTATAGCCTTGTATCAATTATTGGATCTCTCATCATTTTTAAGCATTTAGGGAGAGAATGTTGGAGCATGGAAATGCTCTACAAATAATGAGTGGTAGTTAGGTTGTATTTTCCCTTTATTTGTATTGTTGGTGTATCTGTCTCTCCCTCATATATAAAGGGAGAGGTGGTCATTTTCTTATTATGCATCTTTTCTAAAATGTAATCTTAGAGAGAGAAAGTGGTGGGATTTCTCCCATCCAGGGAGAGTTTCTTTCTCCCACCTATGTTCTTCATGAAATATATTTTATCTCTCTTTCTTTCTCATCTTCTAAGAATTCTCATCATGTTCTTCATATTTTTATATTTTGATACACGTTAAATCTCAAGATTATTCTTCCGCATCCACCGTTCGTATAAAAATGGGTTCCTACAATTGGTATCAGAGCCGTACCTTGAAGATCTCACGATTATTTCAAGGGAACGACTCCCGTTCGGTGATTATCTTGATGTTTTTTCGTGTTTTTGCAAAGAATTTTTGGGTCTCAAAACGGAAATTTCTGATGAGTTTTCTATTTTATGGGTGATTGTTTCTTAGTAAAATAATTATGTTGCTACTGCTCAATCAAATTCATTGCTGAAATCTATGTTCTTAGTATTTTTCTGTTGAAGAAATTAAGAAAAATGGGAGAAGAAATTATTTTTGTGGTCTCCAAAATGTTGAAGAAATTGTTCCAGGAGGTATTTGTTCTTGGAAATGAGAAGACACAAATTTAATGGGCTTATTATTCTTTAAGAAAGTGGAGAAAAGCACTTTATTTTGAAGATTTTTTCTTTCCAGCAACTTTTTGTTCTTCACATAAGGTATGGTGTTTATACCTTTCATCTTTAAATTGTTGATGTGAATCCTCAAGTTAGTGTGTTTGGACGTGATAATTTGTTTGCAAAAAGTCAATTGTCCTTGTTACTCTTTTGGGTAAAGAATACTCCAGTATTTACTCCCTCAAAAAGGCAAAAACATGTGACATTGTCCTTTCCCATCACCTTTTGTACCTTAAAACCCACCTGCACAGTCTTCTTTTTGCCTTCCCAAGACCACCTTTTGACTTAAAATGCTTTATAAAAGATTCCCTTATTAAAATATGAATAAATGGCCTTTGCGGTACCATTTTTCATGGAAAAAATAGCATTTTTCGTCATGAATTCAGCCCTTCTCGGAGCCCAGAACCGCAGCCAAAAACTGCCTACCGGAGCCTCCTAAGAAGCCTCCCCGCAGCCCTTCTGAAGCCTTGATCCGAAGCCTCCTGACCGCAACTTACCCTTCCCTTCCTGCTGATCTGCTGACCGAAGCCTTCCTCTTGCGAACTCCTCTCAGACCGCAGCTTCTGACCGCATCCTCGGCCCGCAGGCGATCCCTTCTGCAGCCTCATCCGAAGTCGCTTCCCTGCTCGCCCTACCGCAGCTCGCATGCACAGCTTGGATCCCTCGCACCACAGTCGTGCCTGACTGCTTTCTCCGCAACTGTCGCGCCCTTGCTCATCTCCCACCGCACCTTCACTTCGTCCACACCCAGCACCTGACCCGCAACTTCCCCCATCCGCACTCTCTCTCATCCGAACCCACTCCACCATCCGCAACCCCCTTTCTCTCCATCAGACCCCCTCCACCCGCAATCCTCCCTCCCTCCTTCCCTTCTCTTCTTCCTTCAGCCCCTCCCCTCCTCCCCTCTTTTCTTCCTCCTTCTTCCCATCCCCTCCTTTTTTCCTCCCCTCTCATCAGCCCTCCCCTTTTTTTTAAACCCCCTTTTTTTATTTAAACTTCATTTTTTTTATTCAGCAACTTTTTTATATTATTTTTTTACTCAATTATTTTTTTTTTCTCAGGCAATTTTTTTACGACATTTTTTTTATTCAGTCAATTTTTTTTTCCAATTTTTTTTAATACCAATTTTTTTTACACCAATTTTTTTAATACCAATTTTTGCCACAACCGAATCTTGGATTGTCACATTGGTTCATTTCATGTCGGTTATTTGCACTGCAACGACGATTGATCAACAAAGTTGTTTCGCATTCTTCACTTTATAGGATTTTATGACTTGTCGCTATTGATTTTTGGTTGACGAATCATGTATCATGAGCATGTGGACTTTAATTTCTATTGAAGACCACTTCGAGAGTTCCGGCACCGCAGTTTGGATATTTTTTGGTATTTTCGGCACAACATAGATATTTCTTCATGCAGTGATTCTTCGTTCTATGGTATTTGTTCATGCAGCTTCAGCAACTTTATCACCCACCTTCTCATGACCGCAGAGTATCTCTTTTACTCTATTTCTCGTGTCTTATCGAGACCCTTCATACATCTAGGGAGAGTTATCTTAGCTCTTGGTATCCGACACTCTCCATCCGATGATTTGTTGATTTTTGATATCCGGTCATTGGTTATCAAAAATAGGGAGAGAATATCATCCGGATATGGTTATTATGATTGTTTGAGTTTGGATATTTGAAGACTTCTGAAGATGATTATTTATTTAGTGATGTGATGTAGCACTTATTTTTGGTCTTTACGGATCAAATTTTTGGCATTACTCGATGTTTTCCGATTCAGATTATTTATTATTCGGACTCTACCACAGGATGATTTTGTGTTTGCATCCGGTTCAGATTTTATGATTTCTCAAGTTTGGATTTGTGATATTTTGAAGACGAATATTATTTTGGCGATGTGACGTGGAACTTATTTTTGATCATTGGATCAAAGTTTTGGCATTGCTCGACCATGTGTTTGGACTCACATTATTTTTATCCGGACTTCATTTTATGGATGCTTAACATTTTTAGCAGGTTATTCTTTGAAGAATTTTGGTGTATTATGATTCTAGAACTCGAGATGTTTTTCAGACTTTTTGAAGCCGAAGTGTTTCTTTTATTGGATCTTCTACTTGCTCATGGTGACCTCCTTCTTCAGGTGATTATGACTGGTTTGAAGATTTGGATCTTATTTTTTCTGTTTCATTGGTTGTGCTTTGAAGCCGAAGACCCTCATTGTTAGAGATTCATGGCCAGTTTCAGACTTCACAGACACTTCAGAGTTTCCGAGACATTTCAGCATTTGGTTCTCACTATGTTTCATTTGATTACCACACTTGCTAGTCGGATTACTGTATTATAGCCTTGTATCAATTATTGGATCTCTCATCATTTGTAAGCATTTAGGGAGAGAATGTTGGAGCATGGAAATGCTCTACAAATAATGAGTGGTAGTTAGGTTGTATTTTCCCTTTATTTGTATTGTTGGTGTATCTGTCTCTCCCTCATATATAAAGGGAGAGGTGGTCATTTTCTTATTATGCATCTTTTCTAAAATGTAATCTTAGAGAGAGAAAGTGGTGGGATTTCTCCCATCTAGGGAGAGTTTCTTTCTCCCACCTATGTTCTTCATGAAATATATTTTATCTCTCTTTCTTTCTCATCTTCTAAGAATTCTCATCATGTTCTTCATATTTTTATATTTTGATACACGTTAAATCTCAAGATTATTCTTCCACATCCACCGTTCGTATAAAAATGGGTTCCTACAATTGGTATCAGAGCCGCACCTTGAAGATCTCACGATTATTTCAAGGGAACGACTCCCGTTCGGTGATTATCTTGATGTTTTTTCGTGTTTTTGCAAAGAATTTTTGGGTCTCAAACCGGAAATTTCTGATGAGTTTTCTATTTTATGGGTGATTGTTTCTTAGTAAAATAATTATGTTGCTACTGCTCAATCAAATTCATTGCTGAAATCTATGTTCTTAGTATTTTTCTGTTGAAGAAATTAAGAAAAATGGGAGAAGAAATTATTTTTGTGGTCTCCAAAATGTTGAAGAAATTGTACCAGGAGATATTTGTTCTTGGAAATGAGAAGACACAAATTTAATGGGCTTATTATTCTTGAAGAAAGTGGAGAAAAGCACTTTATTTTGAAGATTTTTTTCTTTCCAGCAACTTTTTGTTCTTCACATAAGATATGGTGTTTATACCTTTCATCTTTAAATTGTTGATGTGAATCCTCAAGATAGTGTATTTGGACGTGATAATTTGTTTGCAAAAAGTCAATTGTCCTTGTTACTCTTTTGGGTAAAGAGTACTCCAGTATTTAATCCCTCAAAAAGGCAAAATCATGTGACATTGTCCTTTCCCATCACCTTTTGTCCCTTAAAACCCACCTGCACAGTCTTCTTTTTGCCTTCCCAAGACCACCTTTTGACTTAAAATGCTTTATAAAACATTCCCTTATTAAAATATGAATAAATGACCTTTGCGGTACCATTTTTCATGGAAAAAATAGCATTTTTCGTCATGAATTCAGCCCTTCTCGGAGCCCAGAACCGCAGCCAAAAACTGCGTACCGGAGCCTCCTAAGAAGCCTCCCCGCAGCCCTTCTCAAGCCTTGATCCGAAGCCTCCTGACCGCAACTTACCCTTCCCTTCCTGCTGATCTGCTGACCGAAGCCTTCCTCTTGCGGACTCCTCTCGGACCGCAGCTTCTGACCGCATCCTCGGCCCGCAGGCGATCCCTTCTGCAGCCTCATCCGAAGTCGCTTGCCTGCTCGCCCTACCGCAACTCGCATGCACAGCTTGGATCCCTCGCACCACAGTCGCACCTGACTGCTTTCTCCGCAACTGTCGCGCCCTTGCTCATCTCCCACCGCACCTTCACTTCGTCCACACCCAACACCTGACCCGCAACTTCCCCCATCCGCACTCTCTCTCATTCGAACCCACTCCACCATCCGCAACCCCCTTTCTCTCCATCAGACCCCCTCCACCCGCAATCCTCCCTCCCTCCTTCCCTTCTCTTCTTCCTTCAGCCCCTCCCCTCCTCCCCTCTTTTCTTCCTCCTTCTTCCCATCCCCTCCTTTTTTCCTCCCCTCTCATCAGCCCTCCCCTTTTTTTTAAACCCCCTTTTTTTATTTAAACTTCATTTTTTTTATTCAGCAACTTTTTTATATTATTTTTTTACTCAATTATTTTTTTTTTCTCAGCTAATTTTTTTACGACATTTTTTTTATTCAGTCAAATTTTTTTTTCCAATTTTTTTTAAAACCAATTTTTTTTACACCAATTTTTTTTAATACCAATTTTTGCCACAACCGAACCTTGGATTGTCATGTCGGTTATTTGCAAGAATACTCCTATCGTAGTCGGACTTCATATTATTCTTGGTGATGTTTGCACTGCAACGACGATTGATCAACAAAGTTGTTTCGCATTCTTCACTTTATAGGATTTTATGACTTGTCGCTATTGATTTTTGGTTGACGAATCATGTATCATGAGCATGTGGACTTTAATTTCTATTGAAGACCACTTCGAGAGTTCCGGCACCGCAGTTTGGATATTTTTTGGTATTTTCGGCACAACATAGATATTTCTTCATGCAGTGATTCTTCGTTCTATGGTATTTGTTCATGCAGCTTCAGCAACTTTATCACCCACCTTCTCATGACCGCAGAGTATCTCTTTTACTCTATTTCTCGTGTCTTATCGAGACCCTTCATACATCTAGGGAGAGTTATCTTAGCTCTTGGTATCCGACACTCTCCATCCGATGATTTGTTGATTTTTGATATCCGGTCATTGGTTATCAAAAATAGGGAGAGAATATCATCCGGATATGGTTATTATGATTGTTTGAGTTTGGATATTTGAAGACTTCTGAAGATGATTATTTATTTAGTGATGCGATGTAGCACTTATTTTTGGTCTTTACGGATCAAATTTTTGGCATTACTCGATGTTTTCCGATTCAGATTATTTATTATTCGGACTCTACCACAGGATGATTTTGTGTTTGCATCCGGTTCAGATTTTATGATTTCTCAAGTTTGGATTTGTGATATTTTGAAGACGAATATTATTTTGGCGATGTGACGTGGAACTTATTTTTGATCATTGGATCAAAGTTTTGGCATTGCTCGACCATGTGTTTGGACTCACATTATTTTTATCCGGACTTCATTTTATGGATGCTTAACATTTTTAGCAGGTTATTCTTTGAAGAATTTTGGTGTATTATGATTCTAGAACTCGAGATGTTTTTCAGACTTTTTGAAGCCGAAGTGTTTCTTTTATTGGATCTTCTACTTGCTCATGGTGACCTCCTTCTTCAGGTGATTATGACTGGTTTGAAGATTTGGATCTTATTTTTTCTGTTTCATTGGTTGTGCTTTGAAGCCGAAGACCCTCATTGTTAGAGATTCATGGCCAGTTTCAGACTTCACAGACACTTCAGAGTTTCCGAGACATTTCAGCATTTGGTTCTCACTATGTTTCATTTGATTACCACACTTGCTAGTCGGATTACTGTATTATAGCCTTGTATCAATTATTGGATCTCTCATCATTTGTAAGCATTTAGGGAGAGAATGTTGGAGCATGGAAATGCTCTACAAATAATGAGTGGTAGTTAGGTTGTATTTTCCCTTTATTTGTATTGTTGGTGTATCTGTCTCTCCCTCATATATAAAGGGAGAGGTGGTCATTTTCTTATTATGCATCTTTTCTAAAATGTAATCTTAGAGAGAGAAAGTGGTGGGATTTCTCCCATCCAGGGAGAGTTTCTTTCTCCCACCTATGTTCTTCATGAAATATATTTTATCTCTCTTTCTTTCTCATCTTCTAAGAATTCTCATCATGTTCTTCATATTTTTATATTTTGATACACGTTAAATCTCAAGATTATTCTTCCGCATCCACCGTTCGTATAAAAATGGGTTCCTACAATTGGTATCAGAGCCGTACCTTGAAGATCTCACGATTATTTCAAGGGAACGACTCCCGTTCGGTGATTATCTTGATGTTTTTTCGTGTTTTTGCAAAGAATTTTTGGGTCTCAAAACGGAAATTTCTGATGAGTTTTCTATTTTATGGGTGATTGTTTCTTAGTAAAATAATTATGTTGCTACTGCTCAATCAAATTCATTGCTGAAATCTATGTTCTTAGTATTTTTCTGTTGAAGAAATTAAGAAAAATGGGAGAAGAAATTATTTTTGTGGTCTCCAAAATGTTGAAGAAATTGTTCCAGGAGGTATTTGTTCTTGGAAATGAGAAGACACAAATTTAATGGGCTTATTATTCTTTAAGAAAGTGGAGAAAAGCACTTTATTTTGAAGATTTTTTCTTTCCAGCAACTTTTTGTTCTTCACATAAGGTATGGTGTTTATACCTTTCATCTTTAAATTGTTGATGTGAATCCTCAAGTTAGTGTGTTTGGACGTGATAATTTGTTTGCAAAAAGTCAATTGTCCTTGTTACTCTTTTGGGTAAAGAATACTCCAGTATTTACTCCCTCAAAAAGGCAAAAACATGTGACATTGTCCTTTCCCATCACCTTTTGTACCTTAAAACCCACCTGCACAGTCTTCTTTTTGCCTTCCCAAGACCACCTTTTGACTTAAAATGCTTTATAAAAGATTCCCTTATTAAAATATGAATAAATGGCCTTTGCGGTACCATTTTTCATGGAAAAAATAGCATTTTTCGTCATGAATTCAGCCCTTCTCGGAGCCCAGAACCGCAGCCAAAAACTGCCTACCGGAGCCTCCTAAGAAGCCTCCCCGCAGCCCTTCTGAAGCCTTGATCCGAAGCCTCCTGACCGCAACTTACCCTTCCCTTCCTGCTGATCTGCTGACCGAAGCCTTCCTCTTGCGAACTCCTCTCAGACCGCAGCTTCTGACCGCATCCTCGGCCCGCAGGCGATCCCTTCTGCAGCCTCATCCGAAGTCGCTTCCCTGCTCGCCCTACCGCAGCTCGCATGCACAGCTTGGATCCCTCGCACCACAGTCGTGCCTGACTGCTTTCTCCGCAACTGTCGCGCCCTTGCTCATCTCCCACCGCACCTTCACTTCGTCCACACCCAGCACCTGACCCGCAACTTCCCCCATCCGCACTCTCTCTCATCCGAACCCACTCCACCATCCGCAACCCCCTTTCTCTCCATCAGACCCCCTCCACCCGCAATCCTCCCTCCCTCCTTCCCTTCTCTTCTTCCTTCAGCCCCTCCCCTCCTCCCCTCTTTTCTTCCTCCTTCTTCCCATCCCCTCCTTTTTTCCTCCCCTCTCATCAGCCCTCCCCTTTTTTTTAAACCCCCTTTTTTTATTTAAACTTCATTTTTTTTATTCAGCAACTTTTTTATATTATTTTTTTACTCAATTATTTTTTTTTTCTCAGGCAATTTTTTTACGACATTTTTTTTATTCAGTCAATTTTTTTTTCCAATTTTTTTTAATACCAATTTTTTTTACACCAATTTTTTTAATACCAATTTTTGCCACAACCGAATCTTGGATTGTCACATTGGTTCATTTCATGTCGGTTATTTGCACTGCAACGACGATTGATCAACAAAGTTGTTTCGCATTCTTCACTTTATAGGATTTTATGACTTGTCGCTATTGATTTTTGGTTGACGAATCATGTATCATGAGCATGTGGACTTTAATTTCTATTGAAGACCACTTCGAGAGTTCCGGCACCGCAGTTTGGATATTTTTTGGTATTTTCGGCACAACATAGATATTTCTTCATGCAGTGATTCTTCGTTCTATGGTATTTGTTCATGCAGCTTCAGCAACTTTATCACCCACCTTCTCATGACCGCAGAGTATCTCTTTTACTCTATTTCTCGTGTCTTATCGAGACCCTTCATACATCTAGGGAGAGCTATCTTAGCTCTTGGTATCCGGCACTCTCCATCCGATGATTTGTTGATTTTTGATATCCGGTCATTGGTTATCAAAAATAGGGAGAAAATATCATCCGTATATGGTTATTATGATTGTTTGAGTTTGGATTTTTGAAGACTTCTAAAGACGATTATTTATTTAGTGATGCGATGTGGCACTTATTTTTGGTCTTTACGGATCAAATTTTTGGCATTACTCGATGTTTTCCGATTCAGATTATTTATTATTCGAACTCTACCACAGGATGATTTTGTGTTTGCATCCGGTTCAGATTTTATGATTTCTCAAGTTTGGATTTGTGATATTTTGAAGACGAATATTATTTTGGCGATGTGACGTGGCACTTATTTTTGAACATTGGATCAAATTTTTGGCATTGTTGGACCATGTTTTTGGACTCACATTATTTTTATCCGGACTTCATTTTATGGATGCTTAACATTTTTAGCAGGTTATTTCTTTGAAGAATTTTGGTGTATTATGATTCTAGAACTCGAGATGTTTTTCAGACTTTTTGAAGCTGAAGTGTTTCTTTTATTGGATCTTCTACTTGCTCATGGTGACCTCCTTCTTCGGGTGATTATGACTGGTTTGAAGATTTGGATTTTATTTTTTCTGTTTCATTGGTTGTGCTTTGAAGCCGAAGACCCTCATTGTTAAAGATTCATGGCCAGTTTCAGACTTCACAGACACTTCAGAGTTTCAGAGACATTTCAGCATTTGGTTCTCACTATGTTTCATTTGATTACCACACTTGCTAGTGGGATTACTGTATTATAGCCTTGTATCACTTATTGGATCTCTCATCATTTGTAAGCATTTAGGGAGAGAATGTTGGAGCATGGAAATGCTCTACAAATAATGAGTGGTAGTTAGGTTGTATTTTCCCTTTATTTGTATTGTTGGTGTATTTGTCTCTCCCTCATATATAAAGGGAGAGGTGGTCATTTTCTTATTATGCATCTTTTCTAAAATGTAATCTTAGAGAGAGAAAGTGGTGGGATTTCTCCCATCCAGGGATAGTTCCTTTCTCCCACCTATGTTCTTCATGAAATATATTTTATCTCTCTTTCTTTCTCATCTTTTAAGAATTCTCATCTTGTTCTTCATATTTTTATATTTTCATACACGATAAATCTCAAGATTATTCTTCCGCATCCACCGTTCGTATAAAAATGGGTTCCTACAGATGAAGTTGTTCTTCTTGTTCATATCTCTAAAGCATTCTACACTGCTATCTACAACAAGGCTGATGATCTTATCCACTTCGAGATTGCTACTCAGAAGAACTCAATCTCAAATCCCCAATTCAGCAAACTTCTAGGGCTCGCTTTGCCTAAAGTTCATGTTGATCCAGAATCGATTCCAACCTCCTCCCTGATTGAGATATTCTATTAAATGGGATACAATGGCGATATCTTGTTGTTATCCGAGTTCAGGAAACCCTTCCTTCCTGTAAAGTGGAATGGGTTGTTCACTTTTCTGTTCAAGAGTTTTTCAGAAAGGGTTGTTGGTTCCGATAGTGCAAGCAAGTTATTCTACACTGTCATCTATGGACTATACCATGGTGTCAATCTTGACTATGGTTCTATTATGTGGGCTCAAATCATTCAAAGCACTATCTCATCTACTCGTCACATAGATATTTCATGTGCGAAATTCTGCTCAATCGTTGTCAATCGTGCCGTAGGTCATTTCAAAGTCCCTTTGATGCAATATTTCTTTATGGCAGAAATTCTGACACCCCAAACATCTACATTTTTGTGATGTCGGATCCCCACAACTTCAAGTCTATTGGCTCAATTATGGAGGAAATGTTGGAAAAGGTTCCTCTTAGCAATGCTATAGTGAGGGAGTATCGGAAGTTACCATCTTTTGGTGTTCGTCCAATGCCAGCTGATCTGCAAATATTGATTGATGAGAGCAACAAACCAAAATGGGGAGGAAAACGAACAGCAAAGGATGCCCCTTCCGAAAGTGTCAAAGTTCTGAAGAAAGGAAAGAAGCCAGCAAAGAAACCAAGATCTCCATCCTTGGTACTTCAAGAAGAATCAGAATCAAGAACTGTTACGGAAGATCAAGAGGATGATACACTCAAACATGAGGAAGAGGATACTAGTGCAACTTCGGCACCAACCCCTACAGAACAGATTCCGAAGGTATCTTCTCCACCGTTTTCCTCTGTTCCAACTTCTGACATCTTTGGCAACATTCTAAAAGAACCATTTGCGAACATCTCTACTACTCCATCATCATCACCTTTTATTCCACCAACTTTACCATTGACATCCTCACCCACTACATCCACAATTCCGATATCATCCATACCTCCTTCTGATTTCAATCTCTCTATCCTCACCCATCTTTACAGAGTCCACCGATCCTACTACATCATCAGTCTCAACTCCACCAGAAGTCACTGTCTTCAAATCCTTCTCGGAGGAGATACAGACTTTCGGCATCTCGGCCAACGTATCTGATACGGGGGTAAATGCGAATATTGGTGTGACTACCGAAGCTGGTACTTCTACTGCTTCTCCTTTCAATGAGGATGAAGAGATATTGTTCGGAGATGAACAAGAACCCATAGAGTACTTCGTTTTTCAGCCCTTCAATCTCAATATCAATAGTGATGAAGACGAAGCTCCCATGACGAAGGGTCAATTCAAGGAGTTACAAGATAAGCTTAACTCACTTTTGGATTCCTCTCAAGGCTTTTCATCTTCCATGTGGGAAAACCTTCTGACCACTCATAGAGCAACTGTGGAGATGCTCACTTCTGCAAACTCAAAGGTCAATGAAGAATCCACTAAGGCTGCCCAAGCCTCACATAAGAAAATTACTGAAGCTGTGGAAAAGGTTTCACTTTTACAATCCAAAGTCAAGGAATTTATGGTTGATTTTAGGGCCTCTTCAGATAAGAGTACAACAGATATGAACAAGGTTATTAAAGCCATTGGTTCTTCTTTGAAGGCTGAAAGAGAAGCACTTTCAAACATTCGACTTGATACTAAGTTGGATAACGTCGATCTGAACTCAACCATCACCAACCAGCTTGATACATTAAAGGCATACTTGGCACCTGAGATTAAAATCATGGATGCCTTAGCTGAGTAAACTCAGAAGGTAAACGTTCTACAGGAAAAACCAAAGCATGCGAAATCAGAAGTTATTATGCTTCAAGAGAATTTTTCTATGAAGGCTCGCAATTCAGAAATCCATCAAAGACTGTTGAGAATCTTTTAGACCATATCTCATCTATTCAATTATACAATTTGCCTTGCTCTTTCGGAAAAACTTAAGCCAATGTTTTCTCTTCTGAATCAAATTGCTTATGTTTCACGAGGTGGTGCTCCTTCAAAACAAGGGGGAGAAGAAGAGGTTCAGGTGAAAGAAGATATTGAACAGTAGGTTAATGAAGCTTCTGGTTTAAAGAAAGATAAGGGGAAGGAAATCGATGAAGATGACATTGAAAAAGACTTGTTTGAATCCGAAAAACTTGTTAGAAAGAAGCATGATAAAGAGCTTGATGAGCTCAATGCTCTCTGTGAGAAGCTCGATGCAGAGGAGGTTGAAGTCAAAAATTTAGCTTTCATTTTAGTGAGTCAAAAGTCTTTGTTTCCTGCTTGTACTATGCAGCGAATTCAGAAGGAGGCCATAATTCCTCTGGAACTATACTGGCTGGAACCGAAGACATCATTTGATACTTGCAATGATATCAAATGTCAGTCGGGCTTTCCTTTCACCTCACGAGCATTCTTGTTCCGATGCTTCCAAAAGATTGAGAAGAATCAAATCTCCAACAACACGATCAATAGAAAACTGTTCAAGATTTATCTCAAGTATGGAAAGCCTCAATACAAGTCTTGGATTCTGAAGAGGATTGTAGGTTTGAAGGTCGGATTGCCTGTTGATACTGAAGATTTTCCGAACATTCAATTCAAAGGATTCTGGGGTTCTAATCATGTGCTTCATGAATTAACTTTGGCTGCTTTGCCTATCATGAATCCATATGATTGGATTTCGTTATTCAACATAGTTGCGAAGGATGTGAGCAAGTATCAGCCAATTTTTAACCATCTAAAGAAGATGATTAAATGCTACATCTTAGAGTTTGCAAAAATGGATATTGAGATCGCCTCCGTTCTGAACAGAAAACCTATAATGAAGTCATTTGAAGAATCGGAGGATATACAAGAACTGTCTGGGGGACTGATAGACAAAGAATACTGGAGCATCGTGTACAAGAAGGAGGGTGGTGTTCTGAAGAATCACATTTCTTTTTAAGAGACAAACACTTGTATTCCACAAGCGCAATGAATCAGATACTGGCAAGGGCTAAAGCGAACAAGGCCAACACTGATTCGGATTTGAAATGCGTGTTGGATATGATTCAGTGGTATCAAGTAGTAAGGGCATCCCTTCTGAAAATTATGCCGAAGGTTTTTGAAG
Source organism: Lactuca virosa (assembly GCF_052849685.1). Taxonomy (NCBI): domain Eukaryota; kingdom Viridiplantae; phylum Streptophyta; class Magnoliopsida; order Asterales; family Asteraceae; genus Lactuca; species Lactuca virosa. Next base: position 471,250,254 of record NC_136429.1, on the reverse strand, counting down.
CGCAAAAGCAACAATGAAGACTCTCTTCTGAATTGACACAAAGGGGGGGATTGTTAGGGTTAATAATATATTGTGTCAATTGTTCCAAAATGGGCATGTCCATGTTCAATTTTAGTATCTAAATAGTCTCTATAAATAGCGTGCATGTAACTTTAGGATTACAACTTTTAAATCTCTCCCAGAAAAGTTTCGTCTTTAAGAACTCTTCTAGAGCGATGTTTAATACAATCATTCAACACACTTTTGATCATTATTGTTTCTTATCATTTATTCATCTCATTAATATAGAATCTATCGATCTTTATTGTTCCCACATGCATGTTCCTCTAAATTTGGAAGATCCATCAGTGAAGAACATCCATCTTCCCATGCTTTCTTCTTTTTGGAGTTCCTTGCTTTCCAATTCTGCTTTAGGTTGTAGATCATCACTGAAATCAACCACAATTTCTACTAGTACTTGTGATTCTATTGATGATCTCGGTTTATATTTGATGTCATATGTGCTCAACTTCACAGACCACTTTGCCATCCAACCTGACATCTAGGGTTTTCAGATAACATTCTTAATGGGGTAATTAGTTCTTACATGTATAGTATGTGTTTCAAAATAGTGTCTTAATTTTATGGAAACAGTTACTAATGCAAGTATTAGTTTTTCTAGATGGGAGTACATGGTCTTAGGATATAAGAGAGTTCTACTTACATAGTAGATAAGATGTTGGTCTCCATTAAGATCCTTAACTAAAACAACGCTTCCAGTGTTAGAGGATACTAAGAGGTATTGGAGGAATGGTTCCTCATATAGTGGTTTCACCAACAAGGGTGGTGAACTTAAATAATTTTTAAGTTACTGAAAAGCATATGCATGCTCTTTGGTCCACTCAAACCTTTTTTTTCTTCAAGATGTCATAGAAATGTTTACACCTCTATGACGATCTTGAGATGAACCTGTTTAGGGTTGCTACTCTTCCTGTTAGTCATTAAATATCCTTTGTCGAGGACGGGGATTTTAAGTCAATGATGGCTTTTATTTTCTCCGAACTTGCTTCGGTTCCTCTTTTAGTCACAATGTATCTGAGGAACTCCCCTGATCTCATTCCAAAATGGGATTTCGAAGGATTCAACTTCATGTTGTTTTGGTGTAGTATGTTGAAAGCTTCTTCAAGATCCTTGAGGTGATCTTTAACTTTCTTTGACATGACCACCATGTCGTCGATGTATACTTCCACGGTGTCCCCCATTTTCTCCATGAAAAACCAGTTAACTAGCCTTAGGTACGTTGCACCTACATTTTTAAGACCAACGAGCATAACATTATAGCAATATATATCAGTGTGGGTTATGAATGTGGTATCCTCTTGGTCAGATGGTTCCATTTTAATTTGTTGGAACCCTGTTGTTGCATCCATGAATGTTAATAGTTCATGGCCAACCCTATCATCTATCGTGGAATCTATATGTGGATTAACATGGCCAACCCTAGCATCTATCATGGAATCTATATGTGGTAAGGGGAAAGGATCCTTAACAAAAGCCTTGTTAGGATCTGTATAGTCCACACATACTCTCCATTTACCATTCTTCTTTTGCATGACGACCAAGTTGGCTAGCCACCTTGGGAACTTAACCTCCTTGATCATACCTGATTTAAGAAGATTTTCTACCTTTTCTTGGATAATCAGATTTCTCTTGGGTGCAAACTTCCTTCTTTTTTTATGTATAAGCTTGAAAGAAGGATCAACAGTAAGTTTGTGAGTTATAATATTTTTATCTATACCTATCATTTCTTCATGTTTCCATGCGAAGGTTTTCCTTCTTTCTTTCAAGAACTTTATTGTATCTTCTTCTATGTTTTCCAGCAATGAGGATCCTATGAGTACTTTCATATCGGGTTCCTTAAGGTCAAGGGGCACTCCTTTTGTATCTTATTCTGTGTATTCTAGTATATTTCGTGTCCTTTACATTAATTATTATGCTTGTTGTGGAATTGCACAAGTCTTCATCTAGGTCTTGTATCACTCCTTGGATTCTTGTTGGTAACAGGTGATCTTCGCTGTCCCCCGTGGGGTTAGCATCGTCACATATTGATGGTATGTCGATGGGACTACCTTCATGTTGTGGATCCATGGTCTTCCTAATATAACATTATAGTAGGATATTTTTTCAGTTATGCAAAACCATTGCATAGAGTTTACCCCCTCTATGTAGATAGGTAGCTTTCTTTCGCTGACCGTATGCTTTGTTTCGCGACTAAATCCTATTAGCACTCAGGATCTTTTGACTATTTCGGATCCTGGGATGTTCATCCTTTTTAATCCATTCAGGAGTATAATGTTGACTGAGGATCCTCCGTCGACAAGGATCCTTCTGACAAAATACTTGGCGATGTAAAGAGTGATCACCAGTCCATCGTGGTCGGGATCCTAAAAATCTGCTCTATCTATTTCGTCTAAGGGGATCTACTTCTCATTTTTGATCGATGTATTCTTGAGTCCTTTCTTCTTTCTCCGTTTTCAACACTTTGGCATGTCTTTTTGCTTCAGAATAAGATGTACCACAAATTTCAGATCCTCCCGAGATAACATTGATTACCTTGGTGTCTGCAGGAGGGGATCATGCTTTCTTTAGGATCTTGTGAGGATCCTGATCCGTTTCTTTGGATCTTTCTTTTCTTCCTCCAAGGATCTTTTTGAGGTATCCCTTGCTAAATAGGTAACTGTGACAACCCAAAATTTTGATCTTGTACAGTCAAGCAATTCAATCAAATTCAGACTTGTTTCTGCTATCTTTTAGCATTGTTTAGAGTCTGTTTGAGTGTTCTAAACCTAGTATATTCAAGAATCGGGTGTTAGGAAGTATCTGCTTGAGTCCAGTGTACCTTAATCGAGCCTTAAACCCATTAAATAGAGTTTACGGCCAAACCTTCATGTTTGGGCCGTAAACTCATGAGTTGGCCGTGAACTCATGTCAAATACATGAGTTTACATCTTTTTCCTCATTTCTCTTCCATTTCAAGGCTAGAAACCCCATTTCTCTCTCAAGTATCATAAGATCTTCAACCCGATCTTCCAAAAATGTAAGAATCCTTTCTCTTGATTTGTTGTTACATCTCCTTATCTAGTGGTTGTACATGATTTCATCCGTGAAATCCCTTCATTTTGATAGATCTTCAAGTGTTCTTCATTTCACCAAGAACACCAAGAACACACACTAGTGTTCTTGGACCTTAAACACCCTTACAAGCTTCTATATTGTAAGTACTCTTGCCTTAGCTTGTTATATGCTTGAATCACTTAGTTTACACCTTGAAAACATCAAGAAATCAAGAACAAAAGGTTTTTACGGCCAAGGCAATCTCCTTGGGCCGTAAACCCTAATTTAGGGTGCAAATGAGCCCTAATCCCTTCCAAAGCCTTGGAACCAAGTCAAGAACACTTCATTTTAACTTGAAAGGCTTTAAAGCACAACTTGGTACAAAATACCATGAGTTTACGGCCGTAAACTCATGGGGGTTTACGCCTGGGCCGTAAACTCATGTGATGCATCCATGTTGGCCGTAAACTCCAATGTAAGGGCATACTTCCCTTAGATGCAACCCTTTGTTACCTCTAGCACTTGAATTAAAGTGTTTTCGATGTCCTAGGGTGTCTTTGCTTGTTTAATTAGTTGTTAAATCACTAATTAGATACACATATGTGTCATTATATGTTAAATAGGATTCGTGTGTGTGCTCAAGTCTTCACTTGACACTTAGCATCCTATACCACTCATTCATCCAAACCACTCACTACACGTGAGTTCATACCCCTTAACCAATCACATGTGATTTATAACTATGTTTTAAACAAAGGATTTCATACACTTTAAACCATGTTTCAAACCAAGGATTTCTTATACTTTCAAATTGTTTTATCAATCAAACTGCTTTTAAATCCTTTTATAAATAGACATCAATTCATCAATAATTATTATTAAACTCTTCAAATGTTTTACAAAACTTCTTTTTAAACTTATATATTGTCAAATGCATGTCTATATATGTATAGTTATATAAGTAATGCTTAAAGGACTTAGGACTGATAACTCGCTTTATTTCCTTTTCCTTGTTTGGATGTGGCCTGAGAGTATCGGTTATTTGTCCGAGAATACTATAATAGAGAATACTATAATAGGTATAGTTTAGGAGAATACTATCATATACAAATACTATAACAGAGAATACTAGACAGAGAATACTATAACAGAGAATACTAGACAGAGAATACTATAATAGAGAATACTAGACAGACAATACTATAATAGAAAATACTAGACAGAGAATCCTATAACAGAGAATACTATACAAAGGATACTATACAGATGATACTATACATAGAATACTATTACTATAACAAGTATACTATAACAACATTCAGAGATAACATAATGTGAGATACTACTTCATGACACATCGACCATTTCCTTATGTCACGTTTTGTAACCAGAATCTCCTGGAGGGAGAGCGTGAGTTTGCGTATAGATCTGTACTAGATTGACTATCCTACACCTTGTTGTTCGCTACAGTGGGACTTGCAAGTCTACGGGTGCCAAATGTCATTTCTTCCGACGTCTTTCAACGTCGTGTTATAGTCGGTTTAGTATGGTAACAATCTTATCACATTTTGCCTTAATTAAACCATTGGTTTTAAGGTAGTTATTACTTCAGTAGTTAATACAAATAATACTGCAGTACACATACATTTTCCCATTATATTCAAATTGTGATCTTCTCACATAAAGGGTAATATAAAACTATATTCTGGTAACGATAGTCACATTTGGGAAAAGCTTCCACTTTTACAGAGAAACAAACATACAAAATAGTCTGGTCTTGGTAGAAGACTACTTTTAATACTAGTAGAAAATATAGGATTTTCTAGGAGTTTTTCAAACATATACAAGCATTTACATTGAACATTTACAAACATTTTCATCAAACTTATACAAACATTGACACTAAATACTTATGAACTCACCAGCCTAAATGCTGATCAACTATTTCAAAATAACTTGTATTCTCAGGTCATCAGTAGACAGGTACAGTCGACCAGGTTTTGAGAAGACGGAGCATGTTCAAGACTCGTCTTTTATTTTGATTCATTTTTTGGTGTCTTATTACTATGAAAGAACACACATGTATTAAACTATACTATTAATGCAATGGATGATGTTGTTGCTTATTTACTACTTTGCATTGTTATGATACTGTACATGACGTCCTCCACCCCAGAACGTTTCCGCCGTTCTTGGTTTTGGGGTGTGACAGATTGGTATCAGAGCATTGTTTATAGTGAATCGAGTATATCAACCCATAAAAGATATACAAACTATAAACACATAGGGATTAAAATACTCTGACCAAGAGTTTATACTTTTAAGTACTAAGATACTTAACTAAAAGTATACATAATTACATAACTACATACTTACTATAGAACAGTGTCATTCTAGAAAATAACAAAAGTATTTAATTGTTGGACACAACAGTCAAACCTTGGCAGTTATGTAATCGTATCTGGGATAAATATAGCCTGATCAACTATATTTATTTGAGATACGGTGAACGTGTGTCGGGGAGCGATTGGGGTGCTGCAACAAACCTAAAACTTACCAAACTATACATCTTCATATACAGAAGAACATGAGAACAAAACATAAATTAAAATACTATAGGAGTGTTTTAGACACTATCCATTCAAAGAACAAACTTATTAGGATTAGCAGTAAGTTTTTCTTATAAAAACTTTTTATTTGTTTATCGCTTTATTTAAGAATTGTTAGATAAATTTCTTACCCCCTTTTCTCGTCTAGATAAATGGCTGAATTCCACCTCCCAGACGACCCTTACTTTCCCGGCCAAGAGAATGGAGGAGGACTGAACGCAGAACCAGAAGCAGAACCTGAACTTCCCCTGGATAATGATCTAGCAGAAGATTTTCCAGAGGACCTTGATCCTGAGCCAGAAGTTGAGAATCTACCCCCAGTGGTTCCAATACCAAATCCTAACCCTCGTCCGGCTTTTCAAGGCTCGACGCCTCCGTGGGTGGAAAGCTTGGAAACATGGAGCCAAGAGCAGAATCAAACCATGCCATTCAATGGTGACCAAAGCTTTTATGAGCTGAGCGAAGGAGGCTCGGCACACAGGGTCTTGCCAATCCTGGTCCGCAGAATTGCCCGAAACAAAATACAGGGCAGGACAGCTCTTCATCAAATCACGGAAGTTAATGCCAATGTGAGAATGCATACCATCCGCACCATTCATATTGAAGATGCTCGTGAGAGGTCTAGGAGAGACCACGAGGCCCTGCAGCAAGAGCTAGCTGAAACTCGGGCTGAAGTCATAAAGCTCCGAGTACGCCAAAGGGTGTACGAAAGGCACCTGCTCGATGTGGAGCGTCAGCTGGCTGAACTAAGGGCTCACCGGAGGGATAACCGTCACCAGTAGGAGATATTCTACCTTTCTTTCTTGTTTTAAGGAATAGTCTTCCTATCTATGCTCCAAGTAGCACTTTTCTATGTAACCATCCCTGTACTGAAAGCACTTTTTAGTTAGACCTTTATGCTGTCAAAACTTTTCTACTTCGGATATGATGTAAGACCTACTCCAAGGTCATTTTTGTCCAAACTTATTACACCTTAAATATCAATGATATTGACAGTCGGCTAATTTATGTGCCAATCCTTGTTCAAATACTTTCATTCTACTATCGTTAGAATTCTATCTAAACCTCACTTTGGTCAAATTATTGAGCTGTCGTAAATTAGCTCAAGGATCACTTCCAATTCTAGTCGAAGGTTGGATCATGTTATCCTCCAACCAACGATAGCCTAGTTCGAAATAACAATCGTCTAGTGACAATCTACGAACTTACTTCAACTCTTTACCAGTACTGCGTCATAGGGATGTAGGTCAAACCGCCGAGAACAGTTTAACAAAACGAAAACTTTACCTTTACATGAATGATTAGAATACATCTAGGACCGACCATAATCACTCACGAACTCCTTTTCTTGTCATATAGTATAATCATGTCATCATCCAAAAAAAGTCAGCCGAACGACGAAACCCCGATCCTTCATATAGACGCTGCCACCTTCGAAGTCGCAGTAACAGCTGCCGTGGCAGCTGTCCTTGCACACTTCAACGCTGGTAACGCAATCGAGGCTGTAAAAGGTGTTGACAGTTCAAATTGTTGTAACAATCTGGGAAATCAACAAATGATAATTGTTACAAACACTCAAAGCCACAAATCTGAGAATAAGAAACGAAAGCATCAAGCCCAAAAGGAGCGCAAGCGATCTCAAAGACTTGCCATGCAACAGCAACAAGTGGCGACCCCTGCCACTTCAACACCGATCAGACCATATGAGGGAACACTCCCGAAGTGTGAAAAGAGTAATTTTCATCATAACGGAGTTTGCCGTGATTTGCAATGCATGAATTGCAATCGAATGGGGCACACTTCTCGTGTCTGTAGGGCGCCGACACGAACCGTCTTCCAAGCCACTAGCATCGGGGTCAGCCCGGCTTGCTATGGTTGTGGTGAAACCGGACAATATAAAAGGAATTGTCCAAAAGAGAGGAACAACGAAAGCGCTCGTGTCCACATAACTCCGACCCGACACTTCACTTCCACCATCGATGCTGGTGCAAGCCAGATTTGTCATTTATGCGGTGAGATAGGACATCTCAAGAAGGATTGTCCAATAACGAAGAACTATGGCGCAGACGGGAAGATACGAAGGATCACTGCTGAAGGAGAGACTACTCCGGACCCACGTTGAAATTCTAGGGCGTTTTGGTATAGTAGACTTATAAGCTGTTAAAAACTAGTGCAACTTGAGTCTTATCTTTTTGCGAGATCCCGTCAGTCAAGGGACTCCCGTGCTGCGTTTACTTGCTTTTGTAGTATACCTTGTTCGCAGCAGTAGTCTTGTAAGATAAAACTAAAGTAATGGAACTCTGTCAAAATTGCACCATTATGTTTTTGTAACATCTTTATGATCTAGTCTAACGCCTTTTATTCTGAGTAGTCCGACATTATCATGTAACATGAGTCAAATCGATCTTCACAATGCCAGTCTCGTGCGAAAAATTCTTTTCCCCGTAATCGCCTTTATAGCGAAGCCGTCATTCCAGAACTCCGAGATACTCATTCGAAGGGTATCTTATGTTTCGTATCCTTCCCGAAGAAACCTCCCTGGAATACCACTCGTACAGTACGTCAAGTTCAATCCGAAGACCCATACGGTTAATCTATCACTGAGGAATGTATACGCAAGCGTGGTATATAATCAAGGTTCTGCAGGCTTAGAATTGATGATTCCGCTTTAACTTCTTTTCCTTGTTTGGATGTGAGCTTAGAGAAGAATCATTTATTCGATGCCCTTTTCAATCTTAATTATATACGACTCGTATACGCGAAGCTGTGATTGATGAACCAAATATGACTTCTAATATGAACTTCAGGATGGAGACAGCTCAAGAATACGAGTGATCGCGTTGCTATGCGGATAAACTCAGGAGCCAAACAAATGCCTTTCCCGCCGATCGACACAAGAGATACAGATAGAACAGAAGTACCTATCCTTTTTCCTTACTTCATGAGTAATCATACTTTCTTTTTGGATCTTTCCGACATCTTTCTAGAAGAACTTTCAGGATTACCTCCTCAACGACAAAGTCGAGTTCAGAATCGACTTAATTCCAAGGGCTACCCCAGTAGCCAAATCACCCTATCATCTAGCACCTACTGAGATGCAAGAACTATACGGTCAACTTAACGAACTGCTGAGCAAGGGCTTTATAAGACCAAGCCTCTCACCCTGGGGAGCACCGGTCTTGTTCGTCAAGAAGAAATACAGATCGTTTCGTATGTGCATCGACTACGGGGAGCTCAACAAGCTTACCGCTAAGAATCGTTACCCACTGCGTCGCATAGAGAATTTGTTCGACCAACTGCAAGGGGCGAAATACTTTTCAAAGATGGATCTGAGATCCGGGTGTCACCAATTATGAGTGCTAGGGGAGGATGTTCCAAAAACAGCCTTCCGAACTCGATAAGAACACTACGAGTTTGTAGTGATACCATTCGGATTGACCAATGCGCCCGCAGTATTCATGGGCTTAATGAATAGGGTAGGTCGTCCTTACTTGGATCAGTTCATCATTGTCTTCATTGATGACATACTTATCTACTCTCGTGGTAAGGAAGAGCATAGTAAGCATCTACGTCAGATCTTAGAAACATTACCATCAGAGAAGCTCTACGCGAAGTTCCCTAAATGCGAGTTTTGGATTCGAAGAGTCGAATTCCTGGGTCACGTTGTTAGTGAAGAGGGAATTCATGTCGACACTTCCAAAATCAATGCCATTGAGAACTGGTCAGCTCCGAAGACACCTACAGAAATTCGTAAATTTCTAGGTCTCGTTGGCTACTATCGTAAGTTCTTTTAGAACTTCTCACGAATCGCGAAGCCTCATATGACTTCCACCAAGAAGGGTGTGGCCCTTGACTGGGAAGAGGAGCAAGAGAAAGCGTTCCAAACGCGGAAGCGAGCCTTATGCACCGCACCGATACTATTCCTCCCAGAAGGAATAGAAGATTTCGTGGTCTACTGCGATGCATCCAATCAAGGACTCGATTGTATTTTGACGCAACGAGGTAAGGTCATTGCCTATGCCTTCCGTCAACTTAAGACACTCGAAGCCTTGAAACCCGAAAACGTGGCGAGTGAATCCCTAAGAGGGATGGATAAGAATTTAGAAGTCAAGGGTGGCGGAGCCTTATATTTCATGGATTGGATCTGGACAGCGAAACACGGTGGTTTCAGAGATTTGTTCATGACCGAGGCTCACAACACACGTTATTCCGTCTACCCAGGTTCGGATAAGACGTATCTGGATCTTAAAAAAAACTATACTGGTGGCCTAACATGAAATCAGAGATTGCTACCTTCGTGAGTAAATGCCTTACTTGCGCCATGGTTAAGGTCGAATACTAGAAACCATCAGGTCTACTTCAACAACCGGAGATACCGGAATGGAAGTGGGAGCATATCACAATGGACTTCATAACCAAGTTGCCCAAGACAACAGGTGGACTTGATACCATTTGGGTCATCGTCGATAGATTGACCAAGTCCGCACACTTCCTGCCCATCAAAGAATCTGACAAGATGGAGAAGCTCACAAGAACATACATTAGAGAGATCGTACGACTGCATGGTGTTCCTATATCTATTATCTCTGATAGGGATAGTAGATTCACTTTGAGGTTCTGGCAGTCACTACAAAGTTCCCTTGGAACGAGGCTGGACATGAGTACAGCCTACCATCTGCAAACCGACAGACACAGTGAGAGGACTATTAAAACCTTAGAAGATATGTTGTGAGCCTGTGTGATCGACTTTGGGAAGGCATGGGATATTCATTTACCCCTTGTCGAGTTTTCCTACAACAACAGTTATCACACGAGCATAAAGGTTGCTCCATTTCAAGCCCTCTATGGCCGTAAGTACAGATCCCCTCTGTGCTGGGCTGAGGTGGGCGACACACAGTTAGCTAAAGGGTGCATTCCTGAGAGCACTCTCACAGGTCCAAAAATCATACAGGAAACGGCAGAGAAGATCGTTCAGATTCGTGAACGATTGAAAGCCTCCAGAGACCGTCAGAAAAGCTATGCAGACAAACGAAGGAAACCTTTGGAGTTCCAGGTGGGAGACCGAGTCCTTTTGAAAGTCTCACCCTCTAAGGGCTTGATACGCTTCGGAAAGCGTGAAACGCTAAATCCAAGATACGTAGGGCCTTTCGAGATTCTCGCTAGAATCGGCCCTGTAGCTTACAAACTCAATCTACCTCGCGAACTCAGTAACGTACATTCTACTTTCCACGTCTCGAACTTCAAAAAGTGTCTGTCCGACGAGACTCTTGTAATCCCACTCGACGAAATCGAGATCAACGAGAGCCTTATATTCATGGAAGAACCAATAGAGATCATGGATCAAGAGGTCAAGCAAACGAAACAAACCCGTATCCCAATAGTGAAGGTTCGGTGGAATGCCAAGCGAGGACCTGAATTCACTTGGGAGCACGAGGATCAGATTAAACTGAAATATTCTCATCTTTTTACTTAGTTAATTGTAGTTACTTATTTGCTTAAATTGTAATTTCGAGATGAAATTCTCTCTAACGGGGGGATGATGTGACAACCCGAAATTTCTATCTTGTACAGTCAAGCAATTCAATCAAATTCAAACTTGTTTCTGCTATCTTTTAGCACTGTTTAGAGTATGTTTGAGTGTTCCAAGCCTAGTATATTCAAGAATCGGGTGTTAGGAAGTATCTACTTGAGTCCAGTGTACCTTAATCAAGCCTTAAACCCATTAAATAGAGTTTACGGCCAAACCTTCATGTTTGGGCCGTAAACTCATGAGTTGGCCGTGAACTCATGTCAAATACATGAGTTTACATATTTTTCCTCATTTCTCTTCCATTTCAAGGCTAGAAACCCCAATTCTCTCTCAAGTATCATAAGATCTTCAACCCGATCTTCCAAAAATGTAAGAATCCTTTCTCTTGATTTGTTGTTACATCTCCTTATCTAGTGTTTGTACATGATTTCATCCGTGAAATCCCTTCATTCTGATAGATCTTCAAGTGTTCTTCATTTCACCAAGAACACCAAGAACACACACTAGTGTTCTTGGACCTTAAACACCCTTACAAGCTTCTATATTGTAAGTACTCTTGCCTTAGCTTGTTATATGCTTGAATTACTTAGTTTACACCTTGAAAACATCAAGAAATCAAGAACAAAAGGTGTTTACGACCAAGGCAATCTACTTGGGCCGTAAACCCTAATTTAGGGTGCAAATGAGCCCTAATCCCTTCCAAAGCCTTGGAACCAAGTCAAGAACACTTCATTTTAACTTGAAAGGCTTTAAAACACAACTTGGTACAAAATACCATGAGTTTACGGCCGTAAACTCATGGGGTTTTACGTCTGGGCCGTAAACTCATGTGATGTATCCATGTTGGCCGTAAACTCCAATGTGAGGCCATACTTCCCTTAGATGCAACCCTTTGTTACTTCTAGCACTTGAATTAAAGTGTTTTCCATGTCCTAGGGTGTCTTTACTTGTTTAATTAGTTGTTAAATCACTAATTAGATACATATATGTGTCATTATATGTTAAATAGGATTCGTGTGTGTGCTCAAGTCTTCACTTGACACTTAGTATCCTATACCACTCGTTCATCCAAACCACTCACTACAGGTGAGTTCATACCCCTTAATCTATCTTTTAAATGATTTTAAATGCTTTTATGGGGGGGGGGAATACAAGTAGAAAACATGTTAGTTATATAATCAATCACATGTGATTTATAACTATGTTTTAAACAAAGGATTTCATACACTTTAAACTATGTTTCAAAGCAAGGATTTCTTATACTTTCAAATTGTTTTATCAATCAAACTGCTTTTAAATCCTTTTATAAATAGACATCAAGTCATCAATAATTATTATTAAACTCTTCAAATGTTTTACAAAACTTCTTTTTAAACTTATATATTGTCAAATGTATGTCTATATATGTATAGTTATATAAGTAATGTTTAAAGGACTTAGCACTGATAACTCGCTTTATTTCCTTTTCCTTGTTTGGATGTGGCCTGAGAGTATCGGTTATTTGTCCGAATGTCGTTTAAATATCAGTTATATATTATGTATACATATGTAGATATAAAAATACTATCAATCAGTTCAGTACCTTTGGGTAGCAAAGGCATACCTTCATTCATTCAAACTACAGAAATTACTAGTAAAGTATAACAGGTATAGTTTAGGAGAATACTATCATATACAAATACTATAACAGAGAATACTATACAGAGAATACTATAACAGAGAATACTAGACAGTGAATACTATAACAGAGAATACTAGACAGAGAATACTATAACAGAGAATACTCTACAGGGAATACTATAACAGAGAATACTATACAAAGGATACTATACAGAGGATACTATACATAGAATACTACTACTATAACAAGTATACTATAACAACATTCAGAGATAACATAATGTGAGATACTACTTCATGACATATCGACCATTTCCTTATGTCACGTTTTGTAACCAGAATCTCCTGGAGGGAGAGCGTGAGTTTGCGTATAGATCTATACTAGATTGACTATCCTACACCTTGTTGTTCGCTACAGTGGGACTTGCAAGTCTACGGGTGCCAAATGTCATTTCTTCCGACGTCTTTCATCGTCGTGTTATAGTCGGTTTAGTATGGTAACAATCTTATCACATTTTGCCTTAATTAAACCATTGGTTTTAAGGTAGTTATTACTTCAGTAGTTAATACAAATAATACTGCAGTACACATACATTTTCCCATTATATTCAAATTGTGATCTTCTCACATAAAGGGTAATATAAAACTATATTCTGGTAACGATAGTCACATTTGGGAAAAGCTTCCACTTTTACAGAGAAACAAACATACAAAACAGTCGGGTCTTGGTAGAAGACTACTTTTAATACTAGTAGAAAATATAGGATTTTCTAGGAGTTTTTCAAACATATACACACATTTACATTGAACATTTACAAACATTTTCATCAAACATATACAAACATTGACACTAAATACTTATGAACTCACCAGCTTAAATGTTGATCAACTCTTTCAAAATAACTTGTATTCTCAGGTCATCAGTAGAAAAGTACAGTCGACCAGGTTTTGAGAAGACGGAGCATGTTCAAGACTTGTCTTTTATTTTGATTCATTTTTTGGTGTCTTATTACTATGAAAGAACACACGTGTATTAAACTATACTATTAATGCAATGGATGATGTTGTTGCTTATTTACTACTTTGCATGGTTATGATACTGTACATGACGTCCTCCACCCCAGAACGTTTCCGCCGTTCTTGGTTTTGGGGTGTGACAGTAACCGATCTCCTTCCTGAGGTCTTTGCAATCTTCCGTAATGTGACCAAAGTCCTCGTGGTATGCACACCATTTGGACTTATGTTTCCAGGTGGTTGTGACAACCCGAACCTTTTTCCGTTATCGTTAGCTGATTCCGTTAAATAAATTTTGAATTTTGTTTTGTTCCGTCAAATTCCTATGGTTTGGAAATCATTTAAGTTATATAATTGAATTTTATATATGAGTCGGAACCAAAATAGCGCGAAAACCCGAGTTACATCGAAAATCAGCGAAAACCGGCCTGACTGGTGTTCACGGCCGTAAACCCGTTCACGGCTGGTGGCCCCCACAACCGACCATCAAACCCCCCTATATATATGTGTGTTCTTCCCTCATTTATACTTTTCTGGCCGCGAACACCCTTTCTCTCTCTAAAAATCATCACCCGAAAACACAAGATTTCTCTTCATCTATCACTCTATCCGCCTTGAAACTCGTTTTGGAGCATCAAAACATCCGTTTTTCATCAAATCAAGTGTTGTTGTTCATCAAATCAAGTGTTGTTGTTCTTGAGTTCACGGCCGTAAACCCTTCAAATCTTCATATTTCATCAAGAATAAGCCGTGAACCCTTCAAACCTTCAAAGGTCGTAAACCCTTCAAAGGCAGTAAACAGTTCACGGCCGAGAATAGTTCACGGCCGAGAACAATTCACCGCCGCAAACCTTCCCAAGTCGTGAACTTGGCTGAAAACCCGCTTTTTCCGATTCAATCGAGTCCCAGTAACATTCCTAAACCAAAAAAGGTGTTTTTTTTCCAACACTATAATTAATGATTTCGCTAATAAAATGCTTATATGTATTTAATTGTTATTAGGATCTCGTTAAGTGTCGCGTACATCAACCCGAGGGTATTCATTTCCAGTTTCGTTGTCCGAAACTTTCACGCAACTAACAGTGAGTTCATACCCCTATGCTTTTATTATTTTAAAGTTTTTCAGGGGGGGTAATACAAGCCAAACACAAATGATTTTGTGAATTTATACAAAAGGATTTCAACACGTTTAAAACTGATGCAATTGATACAATCATACGGTTTCCACATTTTTATAAAATATTTAGATATTTTATCCCTTTTGTAACATGCTGAGTATAAGGGACGTTTTCAACTTACAAGCATAATTGCATAGTTTTCAGATCAATACACAAACCAAGTACATAACATACATACAAACTATAATAGGTATAGTTTGGGATTTCAATACACGGTTTTACATTTACAAGTATATAAACTATGACAGACTTAGTTTATGATATTCCATGATATTTCTCGGGTAACAAGAATACATTACTAAATAATTATTTAAGTATAATTATTACTCTATACAGCATACAAATGGATTCAAATACAATAGAACAATATAGAACTACACGTAAACTAGTTAATACAGGATTGTGAGACAACTCTTCAATTGTACCTTTCGGGGTACAGGTTAAATCCTATCATTTAGTGTAACCAGAGTCTCCTGGAGGGAGAGCGTGAGATTTGTGAATACATCTATTCGGGACTGACAATCCCACACCTAAACTGCTAGCTACAGTTAGGCAGGCATGCCTGGGGTGACACATATCATCCCGCCCGACGCCTGAAGAACGTCGTAGAGGTCATTAGTCATATGAAGTAATGAAATTAATATACATACTGGTGATAGCCAGGGTTTTCATACAAAATGGGTTTTACATTCAAAACAATATTATACAATTCATATGGTGGTAAACAGGCATTTGAACTAATACTTTATGGAACACTTTAACAAACTCATATGTTAGAAAATATTGAATTTTCTTGGAAACATACAAACCTTTTTTTATTGATTCATTAACAGGATTTCATTACAAAAACATGCTTATGAACTCGCCAGCTTAATGTTGATACTCTTTTCAAAACTGCTTGTATTCTCAGGAAATCAGTAGACAGGTACTCCCGCAGCTTTTGAGAAGACGGAGTATATAGAGTCACGTCTTTATATTTTGCTACTTTTGAATGTATATGAATATGAATCAAACTGATGTAAATACCTTTTATATATTTAATGTAATGGTTTTGATTACTTTGATCACTATGATGCAATTGTTGTGATACTATACATGAAGTCATCCATCCCCAAACGTTACCGCCATTTCGGTTTGGGGGTGTGACAGTGGTGGACTTTTCTTTCTTTCTTGGCCATCTTGCTTTGTTGCCAAGATCCTGTATAGCAAATATTAAACCTGAAACATCCATAAAAAAAAGCAATAGCCAGTGATCTTAGCAAATTCTACTTCCTCCCCTTCATCTTCAAGTTCATTGACCTTATTATGACCAGGTTAGGAATAAGGTTTTGAATTTATTGAATCTTTTGGCCGAGGAGTCGGCCTTCCTATTGGGGTTATCATATGAGTTTGGTGGGTTGCTCCTCTTCTAGATCTCATTGTCTTCATCGAGCCATATTATCTAAATGCTCTGTTTCTCACTTCGTCCATTCTTTTGCATGAAGTCATTACAAGGTCTTCGTAGAAGGGAGAGTCCTTCTTTAAGCTCATTTTGAAGGATTCTACGACATTTTCCATATCGATGTTGGGGATACTCAGGGCTTCCTTACCAAACCTGTTCATAAAATCCCTTAGGGATTCCTTAGGATCCCGAACTACCCAGTAAAGATCACTAGTAATCTTTTGGAATGTTCTGCTACATAAAAAATGATTTTTAAAAGGGTTAACTAAGTAAGAAGATGTAATAGAGAAAGGAGGAACATTTAGTAGCCATTTCAATGTTGATCCCATGAGGATCAAACCAAAACCCTTGCATAGGTAGGCTTCCTTCAAATGTGTGGGTATAAGGATGATCTCCATTCTTTCCCTATATTGTGCCACATGTTCTTTAGGATTTATAGTCCTATCGTGAGGCTTCATACTGGGGTTTGGAAGCTCTTTGGGACTTCGAATTCAACAATAGCAGGAGCAATCTTGAGATCATGTGGCTCATTAGGGAAACTTCTGGTATAGGTTGGACCACTCCGAGCACACTTGAGATCATCAACCTTAACTGTCAAAGTTCCTTGGACGTTACTGGGCTCATTCCTGCATCAATATCCATAGAGTTAGTATTATAAGTATTATTATTCACATAGTTACCAGGATTATTGTTATTGGAAGTTACGAAGGTTTTGTCGGGATCTTGGATCAGATGAGCTACCTATTTTGGAGTTGCACCCCAAGCGTGACCATGGACCGGTGTTGAGGATCCTATCTCCCAATGGTTTCCTGAGGATACTGTATTGTCATAGTTCAGTAGCTTGGGTTGCAAGATCGAAGGTGCTACTTTTTGGGGTTTGTAGATCTCCACCCTCATTCTCTTCATTTCCTTGAGTACCTTGATGTTCTCCTCCTCCTGCTGAGTGACTTGTCATTCCAATCTCTTCATCATAGAAAAGAGATCGTTATTGGAAATCATTATAGAAGGATCCTAAAATACTTAGGCAGCAACCGGAGAGGTGTTTTTCTTTGGTGCCTCAGAAGTCTTCTTGGGAGCTCCGCCTGGAGGTGGTGGAAGGGTTTAAGAGGATATTGGAGGAATGGATGAAGAGGATAAGGTTGGTTGAGTAGACTTGATTCTCAAACGATTGTAAAAACCACTGCCCCACGGCGGGCGCCAAATTGTTTTGGTTGAAAATTGATCAAGTATAATTCAACCAAATTGCATGAGAGGCTCTAGTATTAGGATAATGCAATTGTTGAATAATTATCAAAGTGAGACAAGTGAGTTACAAGGAAAGCCCATGATCCGTTCTAGGATCTCTGGCATAAAACCTGGGGAGGTGATAATGATCACCTGCCTTGTTGTTTTTATTAATATAAATCGTTAATTACAGATAAGATGATGAATATACGAATACAAGAGTATTAGTAGATATTGCATGTGTGTAGTCTGCGATTTACAAGTGTTATTTATAGTCTAAGCTAAATAACAAGAAGTCTGATATTTCTGGGATCCATCTTGAACAAGTATTTGGACGTTGTTCAACTTGGTATTCCCGGGTCTTAAGCTTGGTTGAATTGATTCTCCATTGAGAATGAGTCTTACGTTGAATAATTCTACACGTGTGAGAAAAAAAAAGAATATAGTCTTCAAGAGTGTTAGGAAATATTATTGATAATAAACTCTGATCCTAAGACTTCAGGAATATTAAGGATCCTGAATATGAATCTAGGATCTTGCCCCTAAGATTATGGTCTAGATATTATATTTTGAGAATCTTCATATGCCATTTTTCATACCAAGAACCATGCTTAGAGGATATTCAGGTGAGCCGGTTTTAGGACTTCGATGTGGAAGACATTGACCAATGACAGAACAAGCCTTAAGTAGAGGAAGAGCATCTTCCGGTTCGATTTTTGGTGGCTTCAGCAAGGATTCCAAGGAATCTACAAAGTGATCATGTCGGATTTGATTGTAGAACTCGTAGGGTTCTTACGTGGTTGCGAGGAAATGAGGGATTGGTATGATCATGAGTGTAAGATTGGTAGTCGTCAAATTCATACATTGAGGGTGATTGATTTTTTGAGTCGGCTGGGAATTGCACCATTATCAGTAGGTCACTGGATTGGCTATCTACCAGTTTAGATAGTTGAGATATTTTTTCTTCTTTATCT
The DNA here is from genome assembly GCF_052849685.1 of Lactuca virosa. Taxonomy (NCBI): domain Eukaryota; kingdom Viridiplantae; phylum Streptophyta; class Magnoliopsida; order Asterales; family Asteraceae; genus Lactuca; species Lactuca virosa. The sequence goes on along the minus strand of NC_136429.1, from coordinate 471,231,571 downwards.
CTTAAAGTCGCCCTAGGACTTTGAAGTGGAATCAGTGGAAGGTGCTTGGGATCTTGAATTTGATGAGATTTTATGGTGTATTCATCCGATTTTGGAATGTGTGTGTTCGCTATGATTTGGCTGGTCATGGAATGTTAGTTCTTGTAAACTCAGGTTGTTGACAGCTCCGAGTAGAAAGTTTGCGAGATGGTTTGCAAGTCCGTCGATTTTATGGTTGGCGGAGGGAAGATGAATCCAAGTGGGGGGGAACCATTTGGAATAATGGGAATGATTATAGGCGCGACATAAGAAGGAGTTCCATACCCTAGGTAAGTGGAGAGCTTGTTCTAGTCACGATATGGGTTGTGGTTTTGCAAAAGGCATAAGGATTCAAGTTACTTTACTAAATAAGTGAGCATCAGCAGTAGCGCATTGCAGCTATGTGATTAGGTTCAGGTTGAGGGTTGTGTTAGGGCCTCTATGCATGTTCTTCTCTGATAAAGGCTTTGGGGTTCGGAGCATGACCTTAACACCTGATTGAACTATAGTCGGATGAGGTTTTGACTCATGATTGATTATGGTATGGTATAATAAATGGATGGCAAGGTGGTGGGTTGGGTCTATGGCTGTTATGGATGTGTTGTAAGACTACGAGGTAGCCGTAGCATTCACAAGGTTGATAGGTTATGTGGAAGTGTTATAAGACTGCAGGGTGGTGGTAGCATTCACTAGGATGGCAGTAGTGGCATGAGTGTTTTAAGACTGCAGGGTGGTCATAGTATTCACTAGGTTGGCACGTAGTGGTAGAAGTATTGTAAGACTGTGGGGTGGCCATAGAATTCACTAGGGTGGCAGATACTGGTAGAAGTGTTGTAAGACTACGGGATGGTCGTAGCATTCTCTAGGTTGGCAGGTAATGGTAGTGGTGTTGTACACTATGGGGTGGCCCGTAGCATTCACCTAGTTAATGAGCAGTTATGAAGGTGTTGTGAACCTACGATTGGGCTTATACCTTTCTCTAGGTAGGGATAGACCATGACAGGAAGGGTTGTGAGTCTGTGGGAGGACCACAACATATATGGGATTGAGGAAGGTTGTAGGCTAATTTGAGGCGGGTTGTGATGTCAGAATACAGCTGGGCGGGTAGTATTCACTTAGAGCAATGTGGAATATCTTACATCCGTGTGATGGTTGGTTATGTTATCAATGGTTGGAAAATAAGGGTTGTTGGAGCCATATTGGCAAGAAGGCTAGGATAGTTTTTGCCAGATAGACTCTCGGTCGGAGTCTCGTCGTGCGGTCGTATGAGAGGATGTCAGTTTCAGCAATCGGTTGGAAAATCTGGTACTTCGGCTAATTAGAAGGTAAGTGTGACGCCAGGGAGATCTTGGTTAGATCGGAAAGGTGATTATTGGTGAACATCATAAGATTGAGAAGCTGGTATGGAACCTACGATTAAGACTCGTGTTGTGAGTCGACTTTGTTTTTGGGTGTGAGGTAATAGGCATCGGTGAATGCTCAAGGTTTTGTTTCTCCGGTATCTGTGGGATAAGTCAGGGTCAGAAAGGTTTGTTCAGTTTGGGTTGTAGGATGGAATCAATATGGTTGTGAGGGACTGGTTCTGCTTGTTTGGAAGTCAGACAAGGTATTGGATTTCCAAATTTTTCGTAGAGTAGTGATGGTTATTCTTCATTGGTTGAAGTTAGTGGGTCAAGGGTTTGTTCTTCGTCTGGGCATGTGATCTCTGATAAGATTAGGGATTTAATAGCAGAAATGGAAGAAAATCATATGCACAATTGGACTTCTCGGTTCTGATTAGTATGTAGGAAGTTCTGGTAGGGTTGTCGGGTGTGGCAGTTTTACTTGTAAGAAATGATTTTGAGGACAACATCTAATTTAAGTAGGGGGAGTTGTAACACTTGTGTTCCTGATAGGTTTAGCTTTATATTTATCAAGGGCTAAGATGGAGTTTTCAGAAAAAAAAAACTATGTTCCACGGCGTGGCACAATGATTCCCACGGAGTGGCATCAAGTAAAGAGCACGTGCATTTTATTGAACCGCCACGACATGACATTAGGCCGCCACGGCGTGCAAACTATTATGGCCCAAGACCATGATTATTTTAGGGTTATCTTTGTATTTAAACACCTCTAAGTCATTTTTTAGGGTTCCTTATTAGCCTCCAACACCCTCAAGTTTCAGGAACCCTAACCCTAATTCCTCCTTGGGAGTTGTGAGTGCATTTTGGTGACTTTGGAAGATTGTGAGGAAATAAGACGCATTAGAAAGGATTGTGCTACTTCTTGACTAAAGTGAATATCTCTTTTGGGCATATCTAGACCTTTGTAAGTGTCCAAGGTTCTTGCTTTATGGCTTAAAGTGGTTAGATCTAGAATTTTCTCCCAAGTTATTCATGTTTGGGCAAGTTTGGAAGAAAGGAAATCATAAAGTTGAACTTTATGACTCTCATGAGTCCCATGAGTATCATATGTTCTAGATCTAGACTTTGGCTGGAGTCCTTATCATTGTATGAGTTTTTTGGGCATTTTTAGCTTATTATGACCTAAAATGGATTCTAAACATGTGTTGAATATACATGTCTATAAAGCTTCCACCTTTATAATATATGTGGTATTGCAAACCCTTCTGGAGTGGTTAGGTTATGGAATATTTCAGATTAAGGGCTTAATAGTTAAGACTTTGCGTTATTTGGCTTTATTTGGACCTAGGGTTTGAGGTCTGGATCTCTTTGGGTGTCTTAATGGATAAAGTTGGAAACTTTATCCATTTTGACCATAGAATGGACCAAATCTGAGCTTTGGAGTTCTTCGAATCCAAGAAAGCGGCTTAATCCATTAATCTACTAGAAACCTAATGCCCACGACATAGCCATAGGTCACCACAACGTGGCGACTGGGAAATGCCCGTCAATTCGATCGTATGAGGGCAACAACAAGGCCAAGGAAGGCCACAGCGTGTAGGTTGACTACAATCCACTTTGGCCTTTGACTTTTACTGTTGACTTTTGGTATGGGTTGACTTCTGGTCAAAATTCAATTTTTACAAGGTAGATTTTGTGTTTACCTTGTGTGGATTTTTAGGAGGTTTTTAACACCCATCTTATGGTAGTGAGAGATGTTAGCTATGGTGGGAGCGACATTGAGCGGGATTGTAGTCAGATTTGTGGTTCTGCTGAGTCTCCTTACTGTACTTGTGGGTCAAAGGCACTAATCACGGCCCACCATTTTATGTTATGTAGGAAGACCAGGTGGTGGCCCTTGCAATTGTATGAAAAACCTAGATATGGCTCCCAACAATTTGTATGCAAGAACAGGGTCTGCAGCTTGGTAGTTATATGTAGAATGCTAGTTACCTTTGTGATACTCTCATAGAAGACCAGGAGGTAGCTCTTGGGATTTTTTTTAAGACCCAGGTTTCGGCCCCTGCCTTGGCAAGGAAAGTCCATGATACGGCTCATGGCATAATGGAAATTATAATATTATGGTTAGAATAAAGAAATCTCTATTGTATATATGGTATCCGGTATTTGGAGGAACTCACAAAGCTTTTTGCATATGGTTATATGCTTATGGTTTCAAGTACATCCGGTTCTAAAGGGAAGGGCCCGACGTGACTACATTGCATCCCCAAGAGTTTCCACATTGACTACTTATGATTTTTGCTCTGATGTTACATGATGTAATCACTTTGGTTGGTTTTGGAACAACATATTTGTATGAAATATTGTATTAAAAATGAGAATTTTACTCTGAATTTTTTGGATGTTACAATTAAAGCCGGAAGTTTGCAACTTTTTTTTCAATTGTACCCTTTTGTGTATTTCTGGTTAAATAAAGCCCTTAACTTTGTATAAATGTTCGACTTTTCCATTTTTTGATTCATTAAAGCCCTTAAGTTTGGCAGAATTTTTTGCATTTACCGGGGTAAATCTAGAGAAAGGGTAAAATTGAAAAATAAAAAGTTGCAAACTTTCATCTTTAATGAACCGAAAATATGCAAAAGGGTAAACCAAACATTTCTAACAAACTCAATGGATTGTATAGGCTGAAGTTTTAGAACATTATAATGAATATATCAAACAAAACGACGTATTATGGTGAGTTTGGGTACCTAAGTTTATATACCCTTAAGGGTATATTCACTTTTCCCTATATATATGTATATATATATATATATATATATATATATATATATATATATATATATATATATATATATATATATGCTAATGCTAGAAGGATCATTGTTGTCAGGTACATAGATAGTGTATGATTCATAGGAAACTATGTTTTAACTTACCAAGTGTAAAAGCTAGGCTTGGTATGGGAATTGGTTCGCTAAGTTAATGTGATATCCACGATTTTTCAAAACCAATTAAAACTTTTTCTTTACGCTTTATAACTTGAGATGCGGAAGTTCCCAGCTAAATTATACATTTTTAAGATGACAAAAGTTATTTTATTAAAATATTTGAGGATGACATTCATTCATATCCGAACATACATTACATTGTAAAATATAAAAGGTCCTGAAACTACTTATTACAGGCACATTTCTTTATTCCACTTAGCATCCTACCTAGACTACAACAGCCTTGGTTCCAATACCTGTGATGCATAAAAATGAGTGGGTCAGGTTTGGGAAAACCTGGTGAGATGAATAGGATTTTCAAGTCCATAATAATTTAATAATAGTAATTAATGATATCATTTCCTGCAAACAATGTTATCAGATAATATATATACAATCTGACCTAAGACCAACTACCCAACCCAAACATTCCTCACATATCCTAAAGCATGATTATCTAGAGGAATGACACATCCTGATGAATCCTTTGAACATCTATTTGACTACACCGCTAGGAGAGTCCTTAGCCAGTGTAAGTTATATAAAGGCAACCAATGTTCAGAGATTTGGTAAATATGAGATCCCATTTTATCTACGTCCATGGGTTATAAGTCCATGCGAGAAATGTAATTCACTAGACCGCCTAGAATAGCTAAGTGTTTTCATCTACTCTGGTTAATGACCTAAGCATACTTGCCAGTTGTTTGATCTGGACCCAACATTTCTGGTCATCCCAAAAAGAGGAGGAATACGACACTCCACTATCTGATCTCACACTCTACCCCATAATGAGGCCTATCTAATTTTCAACTTATTAAGAAACTGAAAACATTTTATTAATCTTATTATAACTAATTCAGACTTATACTAAAGGCAATCTACGTCTAATACAATTCCTAATAGGCAGTACTAATATCACTAACATAAAATGCAGATAATACAGCTAACACACAATATAAATACTTTTATTAAGGTTATGTACTTAATAGTAACTACGCACTCAGATGACAATGTAGGTGCCTCAAAGTTAGGGCAACGCTTCGCCTTAACTCTTTTCCAAAAGACCTAGATGTACAGAATGCTATGTCTTAGTCTATTTTCATGATTCATTAACTATTATCCTAAGGATTTAGATTTCCCAATGATCTCAATGTCTACATCAAGATCTGTAAAATAAGGAAAAACCAGGTAGGATTGTATCAGAGATATGGTCCGTTTGGTATACAAAGTATACTGTTTGGAATCTTACTATAAACACCTTACAAAATCCAGCCAAGACATCACTCTCGTAAGTAGATCAATCAGTATAACAATATAGAATCACTGATAAATCATAATTACATGTTCATAATAACAAATTATGATTATAATGATAAGTTGCACTGAAGTAGAGTAAGTGTAGCGAGATTTATAGAGTTTTCCTGACTAAAAGTCCGGAAAGTTCGCAGACAGGACACCGACTCGTACTCATCTAATTTTCAGACTCTCAGATCCTTCAGAGCCTCTCTAGTTACCCAAAAACTAGAGAATTCCAAAGATAATGTCGAATATTTCAGAGGAATTGCGTCAGAAATGTTGTGATGAAGAGTATGGGTTTGGATTCTATTTCTAGTACAAAATTTGGGGATACGAACCGCGCTCCATAGAGGTGCGCCACGCACAATGGTGGTGTGGGTCATCAGGGTTGCGGAAACGTGTCGATGATATCCATGCATAGATATCGATGATATCCACAACTTTCATTTAGAATCCATCTATTAATTTTGACTTTATATATTTCACACGGGTTTAGACTATTAAAGCCTGTATAAAATGCATAAGTCTCTCATCTGGCGTCCGTTTTCGATAGACTTTATATTGTTGAATTCCTATTAACGATATATTCTATTATCATTTAGTTTGTTTTGGCTAACAATCAACTGATTATAATTTCGATTATTGTGTTTACACTATTACGCTGAACTCCGAAAAATCATAACTTTCTCTAATGAAGTCAGATTTAGACGTTCTCTATATGCACGCTCTCATTTTAATGACTACTACGACTTTCATCTAGATCACTTAGACTAAAAGTAATTTATCAAAAGTTCACTTTTAACGATATGCAAAGACATGTCAGTTTAATCGCAAAATTTCAAAGAAGCCTAACTTCTTCGTTCTAAGTTGGATTCCAACGTTCGTTATTTCTCCATAATCACTATTACGTATACTACAACTAGGTTAATATTATTTTTCCTAAATAATATTTTATTTTTGACATGTACTTTGATTTTATTTATTATGTTAATATATACTTATACATTTTGCATAAAATATCGTATAAAACACATTAGCACATAAATATATGAATAATATTTTTTTATTAATTCGTATACAGGTTAAAATAGTTGATCAAAGTGATTACAGACTATGAATAATCTAGCAGAAAACACGGGCTTTACAATTAAACATGGTAGATATAACACATGTACAAAATATAAGGATATATGGAGATATATCTAAGTAGTTCATTGGATTAAGTCAAAGTACAGAGAATCATGAGGAAACGCGACATGCATAACTCGAAATGAGTCTGTGTTTAATAAAATATGGCATGACATTAAGCGATGCGAATGTCCTAGTCCTACTACTAGTCTAGAGGAAATGATTTCAGTCCCATATGCTTCTGTTTTAGGATCGATGGTATATGCAATGAAATTTTCTACAACTGATGACTCGTATGTCTTAAGCATGACAAGTTGGATCAGATCAATTGGCGAGAATCAACGAATCAAGATCAAGAACATTCCTGAGTATCCTCGGCGGAAAGAGGAAAGGGTATTTTTAGTATGGAAAAGATCAATGTAAAGGTTACACTAATGCTAAGTTCCACACTAATAAAAACGATTCTGTTTGCGGTCAGAATTTGTGCTTTTACTGAATGTCGAAGTATTAACTTAGAAGAGTACTAAGTAATACACCATAGTGACTTAAACAACAAAATTAGAGTATATTATAGATGGTTAGATTGCAAAGGAAAAATATGTGAGGAAAAGAGATTCGTTATAGACATTTATGTAGAAATTCAATCATTAGTGGTCCTTTTGAAGTTTCTCTGTGACTATAAGTGTGTATTTACACCAAGTATATATCCCAAGTCACATAAGCTTATGTGATACATACTTAGTAAGTACCATAACAATTGATAGTTTTTCAAATGTAAAGACATCATAGTCAATAATTCATATCGGAATATAATCTTTCTGATCCATTATCTAAGACAATGTCACTAACTACGTCTGACAATCAAACAAAGTCAAATGATGTTATATTTTCAAACAAAATGGTTTAAATACTTTTAGTTTAGTTTGTTTTAAATTTGAGAACATAAATAATATAAGTCATAATTTAATTGGTGATTATTAAGTGGAGATGTTAATATATGATGGAGATCAGTCATTTCATTTAGCTTATCATTGTGTTCTCCTTGTGCATGTTTGGTACCTACATCTCGAATATTATGTTATCCAAACCATCATAGTCGGTCATACTCTTAGAAGTAAGTAAGTAATTTATGATTTTCATGAGTATTAGTGGATTAGCCATAATGATTTGGCATAGCATAGAGATTACACTAAGACTCTTAAGTACAAAATAGAGTTTATGTATTTAAACAACATGTACTTAGAGATTACTTCATGGATACAATCATGAGTTATTTTAAGATGATAATATTTTATAGTTTTCAAACACGATACATGTGGGTTTTGCTCTATAATTCTATTAAGCATTGGTTTACTCCAACACTATCTATAATTGGCAGTAATAAAGTGTATATCCATGTGTCACATGAAGAAGTAGAAAAAATCCATGTAGTCAATATTTCTTCTTTTCCTTTCCTATAACAGGAGAAGCAATATCTATGGGCCCTAGATTATTTGAGGCTAACATCTAAAGTGCTTAGTCGAACCCTTACTAAAATTGATGTGTTCAATTTAGTAGTCAGAGGCGGTCGTTACAACTCTTTATCGGGAAACATAATATTGAACATTAAAATTGACACTTATCCATGTCTTAGGTTCATATAGATATCATAGTTGATCATTTACCTAAGGGATGAATCTTGATTAAAGAAGTATTAGACCTCGTATAGTTGATGACTTGTCCAAGTGGATGACTACTGGAAAGAGTGTCTAAGGTGATTAACTTTTGGTAATATTTCTAATAATAACATGGTCATTATATGTTTCCCCCATGACCTATTTGAGGAATTAAAAAGAATAGGAATAATAGACAATAATTAGTTTATTAATTGATTGTGTTTAGTAAATTAAGTACAAACTCCACTAGAATTAATACAAAATTAATTAATTGAAGGGGTTGAATATTAATTAGTTAAACGTTAACTAATTAGAATATTCCACACACCCTACAAAGATAAAGGGGTGAACAAAATTTCCATCTATCCCATATGGGATGGAGATGCAATTAGGGTAAAGATCCAAAGAATATAAATGAGGTTCTTAGGATTTTATTCTCCTTTCTCATTTGGCTTAAAATTTCGCGTCCTTCTCGCTCCTCTCCTTTGGGAACGGAATTCTTAAGTCTCTTTAGGGTTTGTAGAATTTTGATCATCTTCCTAGTTACATTTTGATTCCATCTTTCGTATTCATTGTGTGTGATACCATTAGATGGGTTATGGTTTGGGTCCTATCATCCAAGCAACATTTGAGGAGGAAAATATCTAAAACACAGACCTCAATGGCTACATAAGAGATATGTAATTCATCATTCTTTATATTTTTGTAGAGTAGCAGTAATAGCTTGGAACTTAGATAACTAGCGTGCATGAACACATAGAATTATTGTCTCATTTCAGTTGCTCCAGATTGTGTGTTTAGAATCATAGAAAATCAAACATATATATATATATATATATATATATATATATATATATATATATATATATATATATATATATATATATATATATATATATATATATTTACTATATTATAAAGCATACATCTTAAAGTCTTAAATACAAATTATAATGCTTAAATTACAATCAAATGAAGCATCTCTTAAAAGGTTGTCTTAAAAACAACTTTCACAACATGATGTACAAACACTTTAATAGTTGGCTAATTTGTTTATTGATAACTTTAATTTCACACGGATAGCCACATATATCCTCTAAATTTTATTGATCTAACGGATGGAATTTATTTAAAAAACATAAATCGGATCCAACGAATACATAACAAACACAAAGAATCGATGGAATTTTGACACAGACTGCCACCGTGTTTTCAATTGCTTTAAAAGCAAAAGACCCACAACCATTTCCTTACTCCTTTTATTCTTTTTTTCTCTTCAAAAAATTTCTCACACGTCATCATCTATTGCAGGATACTTTACCCTTTCTCAATTCTATGGAGTAACTTCTGGCAATATAGCAACTCCAACAAAATTGGAGACGTTTCATTTTTGTAGGGCTTCAAGAATATGGCTTTCGGTCTACATTCTTCAAAAAGTGCTTTCTCCTGCTTCATGAAGGATAGGATTTGTAGTTGTTGTTATTCTTGGAGCTGAAAGAGCACAAGAAAAGGTTATAGTCGAGCAAAAATTGTTTATTTCTTTATTCATATTGTATTGTAAAGAGGAGCAAAGCCTGTTTAATCAATAAATTGTTGGTTTTCTTAAAAAAAATACATATGTTTTCTCAAATAATAATTAAACAATCGGTACCCGTTTACTCAACAAAGTGCATACCACATATGATTCCATTTAAGTCATCTAATACCAACTATGATTTCCATGTAAAACTGTTAAATTAGTTAAAGGCGTCTAACCTGTTTTGAATGAAAAACATTAAGACACCATCGTCGCTGATGTAAGTGGCGGTGTCAAACCTTCGTTTCCAATTCAATTAAAAAATTTAATTCCTTCAACTTCCTACCGATCCGTTTCAGAAACATCACCGAACTACCATCGAGCCACACCCTCACTTTACCTTCACTGCCAAACAAACTCCTTCCATCACCTTCTTGCCCCTAGACCTGCACTGGTTTGTTTCGGTTTCATATCAGATCCAGTTTGGTGTGAATATGTATTGAGTTGGTTCAGTTTGACTGAAGATCAATATGGATTGAAGAGTTAGTAACACAGATTCCGAAGAGAGGAGGTGGCGGTAGTTGCAATGGTGACAAAGCTGGAATATATGGTTGTTGTAATGGAATCAGAGAAGATGGCGTCGATGGTGGCGTTAATGGAATCGGAAAAGTGGCGCCGTTTATGAAGGTGGAAGAAGTGAGATTATGGTAGTGTTAATACCGCCGTTACCATAACCGTAAACCACACTCAAGAACCGTCCTTTACGGCCAGCCACCAAGTCTTCCACCATGAAACACCATCTCCACCGATTACCAAGTGAAGAATCAAATGAAGAAAAGACGAGGGAGAAGAAAACAAGGCGTGATCTACTTTTGTTTTTTTGGCTGCACAAATGAAAGTACAATTAGGGCACGAGAGTTGATTTTAGTGTGGACTAAACATATTAATTTGGGCTTATTTACTTGTGAGCTAAATGATTTAATGGGTTTGATGTTGTTATTAGTTTATTTTTTTTCTATAAAAAAAGACGTGTCTTTGTATTTTTAAATACAAAAGAAAAATATATTAAAATTTATTTTTCAATTATTTAAATAAATGCAAATATATGATTTGTTTTTATTAAAGTTATTCTATATATACATTTGCATTTGATAAGATTCTAAACAATTAATACTATTATATATGACTTTCTTTCATTTTCAATACTGTTATTTACTACATCTCCAATGCCTATGTCTATAAATTTTATTTGATGTTTGTTTTTGCCGTTTAAGAAGACAACTTTCTTTTAAAAGATTACACTTAAAATAACTATCAAAATATTTCACTATTATAACTTGGTAGACTTTTTAAATTAAAATGTCTTAGTAAAAAAAAAATTATAACGACAAAATCACTATACTAAATAATATTAAATGACAATATTCATTGTAATGATTTTTTTTAATATAAATAATAAAAAAAGATTAAAACATTGAATTTAGTATGAGTGTTACGTTAGCATGAAAAAAGTTGTAGATAATAAAAATTATTTTGCTCATGTAAATTGATATTACATTGTGTTCAAATTACAACGATTCCAACTTCTATCGTATTCTAAAATTTAGTTGCAACTATAAAGATACAAAATCAAAAAGTTAAAACGAGTTAATCACGTGAAACCTAAAATTTGTTAGAAAACAAGACGATACCTAAATATATTAAATACAAGTTAACTTTTATTTCATTATGCTCCTTTTGCATGGTGAAACAAAAAGGACCGATTCTTCTCATTTTTTATATTTTTTTAAAGTAATATATAACCTAAATAATTAGAATTTTTTTTAATCGCAATAAAAATGCACATTTATTTTTAAACCACAACAATAACATATTTTTTTATCTAAAAAAACACGTACTTTTAAAACAAGATAACAAAGTATTTTTACTTTTAACCCAAATAACATTGTCGATCGAAAGGAAACGTTTTGACACCATCGAAACGAAACAAATTTTTGGATGAAATCTAATCGTCGGAATGAAACAAATCGCCGCCGCCGCATTGCGCGGGTATATATATATATATATATATATATATATATATATATATATATATATATATATATTGTGTATGAACACATAGGATTATTGTCTTGTTTTTGTTGCACAAGACTGTGTGTTTAGATACATAGAAAGTCAAACATATATATATATATATATATATATATATATATATATATATATATATATATATATATATATATATATATATATATATATATATATATATATATCCACGCGTAGCTATCGATGAGTACTACAACTTTCATTTAAACTCCATCGGCCATATCTCAATTTATTTTAAAAGTTATACTTCTAAAGGGCTTAGACTGTTAAAGCCCGTACAAAAATCATAACTCCCTCATGCGACATACATTTTCGACAGTGTTTATATATATATGGGTTAGAAGGGTCTAGTATACTCAAGAATCATATTAAAGTGATATTGCTAATTAAAATATCATATTAATGGGTCACACTAACAACAACTTGATATAACTGTTTATTTATTAGAAATTAATTTTAATAAATATTCAATAATACTCTAATAAATAAACTAGAAATCATTTATTTCATGGAAATAATAATTTTCATTAGCAAGTAATATTACATAATTCATATGGTATAAACTAATAAGGTATGTACAATGTTATGGACTAGTTAAAACCCTTTTGTATTTTAATCAAAAGAAAAAGTTTATATTTTATATACTTTGAGTTTATAAAATTTAAACGAACTCTTGTCTTTTGTATATAATTTTCAAGAAGAAAAGAGCTATGAGCTTTTGATTATTTAAATGAGGGCATGGCTCTTTAAATATTTAAATAAGAGTATGGCCTTTTGATTATTTAAATGAGAGAATAGTTCTTTAATTATTTAAATAAGAGCATGGTCTTGTGATTATTTTATTCATAAAGTAGAGAATTGTTTCTACTATAAATACAAGACTTGATGCTTTCATTTGGTTTGTTCATTCACACTCTCCAAAACCGTAACCTGGTTAGAGGAGGTTACTCTCTCTCTTTTCTTCATATTTTCTTGAAGTTACTTGCATCTTCATGCCCTCTTTAAGTTCATATTGGTTATGAACTTAAAGCTTAAAGGTTTAAGAGTTTATGGACTAGCATCTACATCAAGTTGAGTCATTGTTGGTGTCTCAAATATTCCACATTCTTCATCAAGTTCCAAGCCTTCCAAAATGACCCAAACAACTATAAAGTTTGTCATTTCTTCACCTCTTCTTTGGTTGGTGTTTAAATCTGTCTACAACTTGCTAGAAGATCATTGGTGGGTATAAAATGTTTATGTTATTTCATAATTTGAAGTCTTCCGTTGCCATATTTTTCTAGTTTATGAAACTATTTTTGAACTAAAACCCAAAAAATGGTATCAGAGCCACCTTGCAAGTTTGATTAGATTTTTCAGATTTTTTGAAATCTTAAATTTTGGAGAATATGGATAACTTGTTTTTGTATAAAAATAAGTTCATACATATTTTCTATGACAACTTTATAATTGTTATTTTTTTTATGTGACAAAAGTTTCATGCATCTTTTGTCATTTAAAGTTGTCTTAGAAAAAAAAAAGTTGTTTTATGTGTATGTTGATGTGCATTATGTGCATAAACTAGCCAAAGACCATTATGTTTGTTGTGTTGTTGTGATTGTTGTTTTTGTTTTAAAAATGGTTATAATAATTTATTTATTCATATGGTATGTAATAATTAACTAGATTACTTTTCTTGGTTATTTTTGTAAAGTAATAGATTAGCTTTTAGAAATAATGTATTTGTACAAAGTTGTAACAAGAAATGAATTTGGAGCATTTTTTTGAAGACAAAAGGGCAAATTTCGAGTTCAACGTGTGCTGGGCAGAAAGATGACACTTTCTGAAAAGTGTCATGAATGCTATACATGTGTTGAATATGTGCTGAACAGAACGATGACACTTTCTGAAAAGTGTCATGAAAGCAGAAGATTTTTCCTTAAAGAAGTTTTTCCAATCCTTTGCAAACAATTGGTGTTTACTCAAGTGGGAGCTTCTTCAACAACAATACAAGATGACTTTTGGTCCCCCTAAATTTCCCTTTAGGAATGGACTTGACATTTTTTTTTTGTTGGCTCACAAAAAATGTCATTAGTTGGCTATGTTTATGCATATTTTTTATGCATGTTTGTGTTGTTTATTTTATTCAATTATTATGTGTGGTTGATAAATTAGTTTTTCACATGCTAAAATAATTTTGGACAAAATAAACATCACATGGAGTTTGGGTTTTCAAAATTGGATATAAGATGTAACAAGTTATTATTTTAAAAATAAAACCCGGTTTTATAAAATCGTTAATAACGGCAAATTTTAAAATACTCCATTATAAGTTTAAAATGGTGATTTTTGTAAATTATACAAACTCCAAATATATATATATATATATATATATATATATATATATATATATATATATATATATATATATAAGTAATAAAATGAAGTTTTATTAAAGATATAAAAGTTTCACATGCACTCAAAATTAATACCGATTATTAAAATTGAATTGTGTCAAATAATATAAAAACTAGCTTTTATATAGAACCTTTAAAAATGATTTTCGTTTGAAAATTGATACCATGGTTTATTATATGAATGTAATAACCATGATATCATATGTTTTTAAACTAGAATTATAAAACATATAAAGACCCTTTTTCCAAAGGATACCTAACCACTTAGTTTTATCTTTTGATGGCCGGGGGGTCTTCACAATTTCTATAACCATGTTATAGGCCAATTAGACAAGTTTTTCAAATTGGACGATTTGATCGGAAATCTTTTGTGATAAGGATACCTAAGCAACAGAGTTTTGAGGCATAGATGGGATCAAACATGTCTAATTAAATTTGTTATTAGCGATCCCATAAATGTAGGAATTATATAGCAAGATATAACTGATAATCGATATCTACCGAGTTGAATTCAAATGGATGGAATAAAGGATGTCTAACCATTTATTTGTTTTGCAACTTTAATCCTAGACTTTGATAATTAATGTTTTTAGAAACTAAAAGGGTATTAATTATTAAAAATTATATATTGAAAATACTAAATGAATTTTGTTAAAATTTTGTAGTTAAATAATTCATTCTCATTATCATGAATTGTCATTTTATTTAATGAATTAATGAAACAATAACATTCAATAAATACAACTTCAATTAATGGGTTCATGTCTTAAGAGACAATCTCGTGAGAGATATGAAATTGTATATACTTAAAGTTCGAAGTCCTAAACCATTTGATTTAAGTAATAAGCCTGAAAAACGACACCTAGTAAAGGCATCACTATGATGCTAAAGATGATTCTAACACCAAGCTATGAATAGTTATTCATGACTTCTAGGAGGTCTTGGATAATTTAAACAAATATCTGATGATATAACAGGTCAAGCAATACTCCAATAAATACAATGATATTTTATTGGAATAATGCAAGGCTAAAAGAACCACCTTGTGTGATCCAGGAGGCCTATGTTTTATGGACTGAACACCTTTAAGACCAATAAATCTACTAAATCCCACATAGATGGATCTTGTCTCTTTTGTGAATAAACTGGACACAGGAAGAGGATTTACTTATCTTATTTGGAAAGAAAGTCTAGAAGAGACTAGTACTTCTTGTATCTACTACATAGAAGTCATACTTTTCATGTAACACTTAGGTACTTGGTACTTAAAATGTTAATCTAATATTTGTAAATATCTTGCAAATATTTATTGAAAAGTAACCAAGTTGAGCACAATCAAGTTGGAAACACTCTAGGAGTTTAGTTTATTATTTATTCTTATAACATAAATTACTTGTAATATAAAACAATATTTGTTTTGGAACAATGTATGTTTTAATTTAGCATGCCTAAATTTATGTCTTACTTATTTTATTCAAATATTTGATCATTTAGTTAATCGTTTTTCATAACGATAAACATACATATATATTCATATTCTGAAATGATTAACATCTATTTATGAGACTAGATCTCTTAGTAGAATTATAAAGTAAATATCAACATTTTTATAAATAAAATTAAGTTCTATATGCAAGCACTTTTTGACTTAAACTTGTTTTAAATCAAACTCATCTTTGACATTGTTATCTTTATTATATAAATGACATTTACATATTACAACTTCAAGAAAGGAATCTTTGATGGCAAATAATGTAGTTTATTTGATATATGTGAACCTTATTTATATGTAAAGGATTCCTAATGATATTTTCACTAAAGTGTAGAGAAAATAATTAAGGAACTACACACTTTAGTGTATGACTTCCTTTCTAATGAATGTTTGAGATTAAGCACAAGATACCAAATCAACTTTATTAACAACTATAGTAGTTTTGTAACGCCCCGTTCCTGGTACGTATTTAATTTATTAAATGTCTTTTATGAAGAGCTACTCGGCGAGTAGTAGCCCTAACTCGCCGAGTAGATGTCGGGTTGGACGCGGGTTTAAGTGATCTACTCGGCGAGTCCGCGACTGGACTCGACGAGTAGGCCAGTCTGGAGGAAACCCTAATCCTTAGGGTTTGCACCCTTATTAAACGTCCTTATAGCCCCCATCCCAGCCTCCATCACCTTTAGAGCATTCCCCCTCGAAACCCTAGCCTCCATTGGTGAGCTTGAGTGATTCCTTCTTGTTTTTGAGTGTTTTGGTGTATTCTTGGAAGGGTAGAAGTGAAGGAAGGAGTGAAGGTGCAAAAGAGAAGAAGGAGATCCAAGAACTAGCTCCCATTAGCTTCATATTCTGGTAATAAAGTTATTACCTTGCTTATTCCTCCATTAAACCCTCTTTATGCTTGTTATGCCTTCTTTGGAGCCTTTTGTGATTCAAAACTTGGGACATGGACTCTCCTTGGATGGAAACTTCAGATCTGGACCCTCATTGCATTCTAGAAGTGTAAAGTTTCAGTCATGTTCGTGATTGAGGTCCCTCTTGAGCTTAGAACCCCATTAAGAGCTTAGTTTTGACATTTGAAGCCTTTAAATCTATGCATGCACGTAAAGTTTGCAACTTTACGTGATAAGCATGCCCTAGAAACCTGGATCTGTGATTTGGAGCCGCTGCATGGCTCAAATCAGGTCTGAATGGAAAAAGGGACTGAAGGGACTCGGCGAGTCCATGCTTGACTCGGCGAGTCATATGAAGATAGTTGTGAACTCGACGAGTTGGATGAGCAACTCTGCGAGTTCGATGAAGATTGCCTTAGACTCGACGAGTTGTTCATCAATTTGGCGAGTCTGATGAATTTTCCCCGAGAAAAGTAGTGTTTGAGTGAAATAACTTCATTCCTTCTTAGATACACATGAAGTTAGCAACCTTACGTGTTTATATGGTTCCAGGGGCTCAGATCTACAAGTTAGATGCTCTGGAATGGTTTAGAATTCAACTGTATGGAATCTGCACGTCAGGACTCGGCGAGTTGTTCTTCGGACTCGACGAGTCGAGTCGCGAGTCCCCGTTTTTCTTCGACTTGTGAGTCCAGGGTGAGTCAGTGAGTAGGAAAGGGACTCGGTGAGTTAAAGTCAGTGTTAGTAAAGAAAAGACTCGACGAGTCTGTGCCCTGACTCGGCGAGTCCGGTCAACCAGGAAGTTGACTTTGACCAGGAAGTTGACTTTAACCAGGGGGTAAAACAGTCATTTTGCCCTGAGATTAGTTATCAGTATTTGATTTAGTGTTTATGGGATTTGTAGCCGGGGAGTGCCGGAGCAGCGGTCAGGCAGTTTCAGATTTAGCATCTCGATAGCCAGCGTTACGAGGTGAGTTTCCTTCCAGTAGGAACGGGTCTACGGCCACAATGCCGACCCGTTTAGTTAGCAGTAGTTCCAGACTTCGGTCTGATGTAGTAGTTTAGTGTGCTTAAGGTCTTTGTGATTCAAGCATGTAAATGTGATATGTGTTCCGGACTTCGGTCCGATGCAGTATGCTATTTATGTGTTATGCTAGTGGATATGTTCATGCTATTCTATGTTTAGTCAGTTTCCGGACTTCGGTCCGATGCAGGGGGACAAGGTCCTAGTTAGTTCCGGACTTCGGTCCGATGCAGTTTCTGGACTTCGGTCTGATGCAAAGGGCAAGGCCCTGGTTAGTTCCGGACTTAGGTCCGATGCAGTTAGTTCTGGACTTCGGTCCGATGCAGAGGGCAAGGCCCTGTTTAGTTCCGGACTTCGGTCCGATACAGTTCCGGACTTCGGTCCGATGCAGTGGGCGAGGCCCAGTATATGCTTTATGTGTTATTGTATGGTATGTGGTAGTTGGGGAGACTCACTAAGCTTCGTGCTTACAATTTTTAGTTTTGGTTTTAGGTACTTCCGCAAGTGCAGTTTTATCGTGGGAGTTTTATATGATATTTTGATATGATTGATACAGTATTTGTTTTGACACAGTTGCATGACTTTTGAGTTACTAATTTTATGGTTTTTAGTATGTATGACATTCAATGAGGTGGTTTTTAGTAATATTAAAACAAATTTTTTGGGTCGTATTTTTGGGACGTTTCAAGTTGGTATCAGAGCCTTGGTTTGAGGGATTCAGGCACACCCTCGGGTGTGACTGGACTCAAACTGAGGAAATGGTAGAAAGATTTTCAAAAGAAAAATGTTTTCAAAGGGATTTTTGAAAAAGAAAACCTAAAAAGAAAAGAGTTTTGAGAAAAGAAAAGGGTGTGGTGCATGCGATCAGCCGAGCTCAAGGAAGTATCCCCAAATTACCCATACAAGTTTATATTATGATTATCAGTTTCAGTTTCAGTAGAACAGCATGCTAGAATAGGACTAAGGATCTAGGAGGATGCCTTATGTGCCTGCTATATGTGTTTCAACTATATGAGAATTGCATGCTAGTATTGAGTAGACATCAGTAGGATAGCCTGTTTAGGTTATGCCTGATAGTATGAGCTTAACATTGAATGCTAGTGCAGTTTCTTGTTATGAGGATAGGATTGCGTGAGTAGTCTCCTGTGTCTGAATGCTGCGTGCTTCGTGCTTTGTGGGAATCAGAGTGATGGGAATTAGCCATTAGGTGAATACGTCACGTCACATGTGAACAGGGTTGAATAATCTCAGAGTGCTAGATTTGGCCCTATTGCGCAGCTCTTGTTTGAGTCTAACCGTTGTAGGAACGAGTCTTTTACTCGAAGGATTATCTGAGCCTCGCCACATGTGATGGTATTTAGGTAATGGCTAATTGGCATTACAAGGAGGCCTTCAGCAGCTGAGGACTGGATTGGTGGAGTCAGAGATTTCCCTAGGGCAAGCCTAGGATGAGAGCAGCAGAGATCAGTAGCAGTAGAAGTGACTTGGTGGAGTCGAGGCAGTACTTGAGGAAAGTACGGATAGATGTGGAAGGTAGTATGGGCCCGTACTACTGAAAGCAGAGGATCCGTACCTGAACCAAGGAAGGCTGAGATGAGACCAGGAAACTTGTAGTAGTAGCGATCCCTCGAGATATATCTGACGTTTTGTCGTGGTATGTTTCAGAATGGTGGTTTTACGCCCTAGACTAGCAGTCGGCAGTTCAGGTGCCGGGGAGGGATCAGGATCAGGCTCGGGGGCCGAGCAGTTGGACTAGCAGACTAGGGAGTTCCTCTCTTCAGAGGTTACTCGCATCATACTGGATCAGACTCCTGTGATCATCGGTTCGATCAAGGAGGGTATTTTAGAGCTGATGGGAGAGATTAGGCACCTTCCGTGCCGAGGTGGCGGCTATGATGGGGTCGCGCACGCTCACCTTCAGGGAGTTCCGGGCTTGTGGAGCTCCAGATTACCATGGGGCGCGAGACCCCATTACGAGTACTAGGTGGTTGGCGGATGTCGCCATTGCATTCCGCACTAGCAGATGTCCCGAGGGGACAAGGTCAGACTAGCATCCTGTCTTCTGAAGGACAGGGCACGAGATTGGTTGGAGGAGGTTGGACATGTCATCGGGGATGACGCAACGCTTGATGCCATGACTTGGGTTGATTTTACTACCAGATTCCGAGCCGAGTTTGCACCAGTTATTGAGGTGCAGCAGTTAGCCAGGGAGTTTCAGGATCTCACTCAGACGTCAGAGACAGTGGTGGAGATTATCGCCAAGTTCAGGGAGAGGGCTCTTCTTGTTCCTCAGTACGCAGCTGATGAAGAAATGAAGAAGGCTCGTTATCATGAGATGTTGCGGAGTGATATCTGCCAGTTTGTGAGCCGACCCAGCTGTAAAATGTTGGATGATATGATTGCGAGGGCTCGGGAGAGGGAGATAGATCTGGAGATGGAGAGGAAAAGGAAGCCAGAGGTGGCTTCTGGTACAGGGAGTTCGGGCAAAAAGCCCAAGGTGTCGGATCATAGATCCAGAGGATAGCAGAGCCACAGTCGGTGTGGCAAGTGTGGGAGATTGTACGATGGGACATGCAAGGCAGGTAGTGCCGGTTGCTATAAGTACGGCCGGACCGGGCATATGAGTAGAGATTGTACAGCTACTACCACCGCCACCGCAGCAGCTGATCTGATTTGCTTCCATTGCAATCAGAGGGGACATAAAAAGTCCCAGTGCCCGAGTTTAGCAGCAGCATGGAAGGTGTCAGCACCTACCCCTGCCACCTTGAGGATTACAGACGGCCGTCAGGGCCGGGGTGAGACGCCAGTGGCAAAGAGTACAGCTTTCCAGATGACATCAGAGGAGGCGCGAGCGACTCCTGATGTGGTGACAGGGTCGTTCTTAGTGAACGGCATTTCAGCTACAATATTGTTTGACTCGGGGGCTACCCGATCATTTGTGTCTCTTGCACTTAGCAAGAGGTTTAGCAGAGCTCCGGGGGAGCTGGATTGCCCACTAGAGGTTGAGATAGCTGATGACAGGACCGTTAGAGTCGCGAGAGTTCATAGGGCGTGTTCGCTGCAGTTATTCGATTAGCAGTTTTCAGTGGACTTGGTTCCCATTCCCCTGCGAGGGAATAAGGTTATAGTAGGTATGGATTGCCTGAGCCCCAATGGGGCAGTGATTGATTGTGAACTGCAGCTAGTGAGGGTTCGCACTCCCAGTGGGTGAGAGTTAGTGATTCAGGGCGAGAGGCCACAGCGCGGACCGATTATGTGTTCAGCAGCGAGAGCGAGGTGCTATGTTCAGCAGGGTTGTACAGGGTACGTCGCCTATGTTATAGATACCCGGGAGAAGGGTAAGGCGACAGTTGATGATGTACCAGTAGTACGAGAGTACCCGGACGTATTCCCAGAGGATTTGCCTGGAATACCTCCGGAGAGACAGGTCGAGTTTCGGATTGACCTGGTTCCGGGTACGGCTCCTATAGCCAAGGCACCATATCGACTGGCTCCTCCAGAGATGCAGGAGTTGTCTATGCAGCTGCAGGAGCTGCTAGACAAGGGTTTCATCAGGCCGAGTAGTTCACCATGGGGATCCTCGATCCTATTCGTGAGGAAGAAGGATGGGTCGCACCGTATGTGCATAGATTACCGGGAGTTGAACAAGGTAACGGTGAAGAACCACTACCCACTCCCGAGGATAGACGACTTGTTTGACCAGCTTCAGGGAGCATCTTGGTTCTCCAAGATTGATTTACGGTTAGGATATCACAAGATGCGGGTCAGGGATAAGGATGTGCAGAAGACCGCTTTTAGGACCCGCTATGGTCATTATGAGTTTGTGGTGATGCCGTTCGGGCTCACCAACGCTCCAGCCGCGTTCATGGACCTCATGAACCGCGTATGCAGTACCATGTTGGATCGGTCTGTGATAGTGTTCATTGATGACATCTTGGTTTATTCCAAGACTCAGGAGCAGCACGAGGAGCACCTGAGAGAGGTGCTAGAGACGCTGAGTAGGGAGAGACTTTACGCGAAGTTCTCCAAGTGCGGGTTCTGGTTGCGCGAGGTGCAGTTCCTTGGACACCTCGTCAACCAGAAGGGTATACTAGTGGATCCGGCCAAGATAGAGTTCGTGATGCAGTGGGAGGTCCCGAGGTCTCCAACTAAGACTCGGAGCTTCCTGGGATTAGCAGGGTACTACAGGAGATTCATTCAGGATTTCTCCAAGATAGCAGTTCCGCTCACCCGACTGACCAAGAAGTCGGTGGTGTTTCGCTGGGGGCCTGAGCAGCAGGCAGCGTTTGAGACCCTCAGACAGAGATTGTGCGAGGCGCCGATTCTTACCCTGCCAGAGGGAGTAGAGGACTTTGTAGTCTACTGTGATGCTTCGATCACAGGGATGGGAGCGGTTTTGATGCAGCGAGTCCATGTGATAGCTTACGCCTCTAGACAGTTGAAGCCTCACGAGGCTAACTATCTGACGCATGACTTGGAGTTGGGGACAGTAGTGTTTGCTCTTAAGATTTGGAGACATTACCTCTATGGGGTCCGCTGTATCATCTACACGGATCACAAGAGTTTGAGGTACCGCATGGATCAGCCGAATCTGAACATGAGGCAGCGCCGATGGTTAGATGTGGTAAAGGATTATGACTGTGAGATCCTTTATCATCCGGGCAAGGCCAACGTAGTGGCCGACGCCCTGAGCCGCAAGGCGGTAGCCACCCCGATCAGGGATATTTGTCTGAGAATGACAGTGATTACTCCATTGTTGGAGCAGATCAGAGAGGCACAGGTTGAGGGCCTGAAGGAAGAGAGACAGAAGTGTGAGAGGATTGTGGGCAGAATAGCTTCCTTTGACTATGATAGTCGAGGATTGTTGAACCTTCATGGGAGAGTTTTGGTACCGTACTGGGGAGGAGTACGACAAGTACTGATGGATGAGGCCCACAAGTCTCGATTTTCCATCCACCCAGGGGCAACGAAGATGTACAGAGATCTTCGACCCGACTATTGGTGGCCCTGCATGAAGCGGGACGTAGCTTGGTACGTGGAGAGATGCCTGACCTGCAGGAAGGTCAAGGCGGAGCATCAGAGACCCCACGGCAAGATGCAGCCGTTAGACATTCCCATGTGGAAATGGGAGGATATCACCATGGATTTCATCACTAAGCTTCCCAGGACCGCACGAGGAGTTGATTCGATTTGGGTCATAGTGGATCGGCTGACCAAGAGCGCGCATTTCATACCGATTCAGGAGAGTATATCGGCCGAGAAGCTAGCTGATATTTATGTGCGCGAGATAGTGGCAAGGCATGGAGTTCCTGTCTCGGTGGTGTCAGACCGGGATGTCCGTTTTACTTCCAGGTTTTGGAAGCGGTTTCATGACGAGATGGGTACTCGTCTCCATTTCAGCACTGCTTTCCACCCTCAGACGGATGGACAGAGCGAGAGGACGATTCAGACTCTCGAGGACATGCTTCGGTCATGTGTCCTAGATTTCGGTGGCAGTTGGGATACGTATCTTCCGTTAGCGGAATTTTCGTATAACAACAGCTATCATGCCAGTATTGGCCGCCCTCCTTTCGAGATGCTTTACGGAAGGAAGTGTAGGACCCCCCATTTGTTGGGGTGAGGTCGGTCAGCAAGTCATGGGGAGTACAGAGGTGGTACTCAAGACCACAGAGTTGATCCAGCAGGTCCGTGGCAGACTGCAGACTGCGCAGAGTCGGCAGAAGAGTTACGCCAACAGGAGGCGTTCAGATTTGGAATTTCAGGTGGGCGATATGGTCCTCCTGAAGGTATCACCCTGGAAGGGTGTTATCAGGTTTCGGAAAAGGGGCAAGTTGGGCCCTAGGTTCATTGGTCCATTTAGGGTTGTGGCCCGGGTGGGTCGGGTCGCCTATCGGTTGGATCTTCCAGCAGAGCTTATCCAGATCCACAACACTTTCCATGTTTCTCAGTTAAGGAAGTGTTTGGTGGATGAGTCGGCAGTGGTACCATTGGAGGATATTCAGGTTGATAGCAGCTTGAATTATATCGAGAGACCAGTCGCGATCTTAGATCGGAAGATGAAGACCTTGAGGAACAAGGTGGTTCAGTTAGTGAAGGTGCAGTGGCAGCACCGGAAGGGTTCAGAGTGGACATGGGAGGCGGAGGAGGAGATGACGGAGCACTACCCAGAGTTGTTTCCGGAGACAGCAGACTTCGAGTACGAAGTCTAAGATAAGTGGGGGAGAATTGTAACGCCCCGTTCCTGGTACGTATTTAATTTATTAAATGTCTTTTATGAAGAGCTACTAGGCGAGTAGTAGCCCTAACTCGTCGAGTAGATGCCGGGTTGGACGTGGGTTTAAGTGATCTACTCGGCGAGTCCGCGACTGGACTCGACGAGTAGGCCAGTCTGGAGGAAACCCTAATCCTTAGGGTTTGCACCCTATTTAAACGTCCTTATAGCCCCCATCCTAGCCTCCATTACCCTTAGAGCATTCCCCCTCGAAACCCTAGCCTCTATTGGTGAGCTTGAGTGATTCCTTCTTGTTTTTGAGTGTTTTGGTGTATTCTTGGAAGGGTAGAAGTGAAGGAAGGAGTGAAGGTGCAAAAGAGAAGAAGGAGATCCAAGAACTAGCTCCCATCAGCTTCATATTCTGGTAATAAAGTTATTACCTTGCTTATTCCTCCATTAAACCCTCTTTATGCTTGTTATGCCTTCTTTGGAGCCTTTTATGATTCAAAACTTGGGACATGGACTCTCCTTGGATGGAAACTTCAAATTTGGACCCTCATTGCATTCTAGAAGTGTAAAGTTTCAGTCATGTTCGTGATTGAGGTCCCTCTTGAGCTTAGAACCCCATTAAGAGCTTAATTTTGACATTTGAAGCCTTTAAAGCTATGAATGCACGTAAAGTTTGCAACTTTACGTGATAAGCATGCCCTACAAACCTGGATCTGTGATTTGGAGCCGCTGCATGGCTCAAATCAGGTCTGAATGGAAAAAGGGACTGAAGGGACTCGGCGAGTCCATGCTTGACTCGGCGAGTCATATGAAGATAGCCGTGAACTCGACGAGTTGGATGAGCAACTCGGCGAGTCCGATGAAGATTGCCTTAGACTCGACGAGTTGTTCATCAACTCGGCGAGTCTGATGAGTTTTCCCCGAGAAAAGTAGTGTTTGAGTGAAATAGCTTCATTCCTTCTTAGATACACGTGAAGTTAGCAACTTTACGTGTTCAGATGGTTCCAGGGGCTCAGATCTACAAGTTAGATGCTCTGGAATGGTTTAGAATTCAACTGTATGGAACCTGCATGTCAGGACTCGGCGAGTTGTTCTTCGGACTCGACGATTCGAGTCGTGAGTCCCCGTTTTTCTTCGACTTGTGAGTCCAGGGTGAGTCAGTGAGTAGGAAAGGGACTCGGTGAGTTAAAGTCAGTGTTAGTAAAGAAGGGACTCGGCGAGTCTGTGCCCTGACTCGGCGAGTCCGGTCAACCAGGAAGTTGACTTTGACCAGGAAGTTGACTTTGACCAGGGGGTAAAACAGTCATTTTGCCCTGAGATTAGTTATCAGTATTTGATTTAGTGTTTATGGGATTTGTAGCCGGGGAGTTCCGGAGCAGCGGTCAGGCAGTTTCAGATTTAGTATCTCGACAGCCAGCGTTACGAGGTGAGTTTCCTTCCAGTAGGAACGGGTCTACGGCCACAATGCCGACCCGTTTAGTTAGCAGTAGTTCCAGACTTCGGACTGATGCAGTAGTTCAGTGTGCTTGAGGTCTTTGTGATTCAAGCATGTAAATGTGATATGTGTTCCGGACTTCGGTCCGATGCAGTATGTTATTTATGTGTTATGCTAGTGGATATGTTCATGCTATGCTATGTTTAGTTAGTTTCCGGACTTCGGTCCGATGCAAGGGGACAAGGTCCCAGTTAGTTCCGGACTTCGGTCCGATGCAGTTTCCGGACTTCGGTCCGATGCAGAGGGCAAAGCCCTGGTTAGTTCCGGACTTCGGTCCGATGCAGTTAGTTCCAGACTTCGGTCCGATGCAGTTTCCGGACTTCGGTCCGATGCAGAGGGCAAGGCCCTGTTTAGTTCCAGACTTCGGTCCGATGCAGTTCCGGACTTCGGTCCGATGCAGTGGGCGAGGCCCAGTATATGCTTTATGTGTTATTATATGGTATGTGGTAGTTGGGGAGACTCACTAAGCTTCGTGCTTACAGTTTTCAGTTTTGGTTTCAGGTACTTCTGCAAGTAAGGGAAAGAGCTCGGGATGATGGCATGGCACACACCACAACTGCAGTTTTATCCTGGGAGTTTTATATGATATTTTGATATGATTGATACAGTATTTGTTTTGACACAGTTTCATGACTTTTGAGTTACTCATTTTATGGTTTTTAGTATGTATGACATTCGATGAGGTGGTTTTTAGTAATATTAAAACAAAATTTTTGGGTCGTATTTTTGGGACGTTTCAAGTTTTAATTATATTTTACGTTGTAAAGCATAATTGTGAAATCTTTGTTGAAGATTTCAATAGTTGAAATACAAACCGGTAAGAATCATCTAAGGCCTTAATGATAATAAAGGATGAATTAAATCTTTCTTGGTATGATTTACTTTCTAATCGGTAGAAATATCCTCCTTTAATCTTTTTTAGGATAATACTTCAATCACTATTAATTGTATCTTGAATACAAATACCAACAAATAAGTAGATTAAACACTTTATAAGATTTACTATGGAAATGCTCCATCTTCATCTTACTAAATGTTTTATGGATTTGAGTCCGATGTTAGACTAAAGCTTCAAAACCCAAAATCTACTAAATACATATTTGTATAATACTCTAAATGTGGCTTAGATTATTATATGCAAAGCCACCAAGAATAGGTTCTCTTATTCTTGTGAAAGCTAAGTTAGTAGAAAGCAAGCTTCTAATGACAAAGCAAGTGGGAGGTACATGGAACTTGAAGCAGCTCAAGAACCATAACTTTATGTACTAATAGTTGGCACTAGTTTTAACAAGGATTGTTAAAATTGAATAATAGCTATTCAAAAACACAAATTGTTCGCATTAATGGTAGAATTCATCTATGACTTGAGAAATGTGGAATCTCTTATTGATGAGATTTTATTTATGGTTTCTGGAAAATCCGTCAAATACCAAGATGTTATGTCAGATCTCGAATCCGATAAATGACTTAGAGTCATGAACATGAGATGTAATCCATGTATGAGAATCAAGTATGGCTTTATTAAAATTTATCCCTATAGCAAGGCTAGAAGGAGTAAATGATTGTTCTAGAAAGAATAAACTACATGGATAACCATACACATTTAAAGAATGACTTGTAGTAAAAGGATTTTCTTATACTCATGTCATTGGCTATGGTCCTCATCATACTCATGACATTGATTGTGATCAAACCTTTTTCACATGTAGATATGATTAGATCAACAAGGATATTATTTGTTATAAACTCATATTCTTAATATGAGATATAGTAAATAGATTTCAAGAAAGACCGCTTTTCTTAATAGACATCTACTAGAAGATATCTATACAGATTATCCTGGAAGTTTTCTTAATCCAAGTTATCCTAAAAAAATGTGTGGAGTTTAAGATCCACTTGTGGATATAAAGAATACATCTAAATCTTATAATCATCATTTTATGTAAAACCACAAGGTGCATTTTTATATCAAAATGAATAGAACATGTGTGTTTACTAAGAACTAGTGGGAGCATAGTGAAATTCCTAATCTTGTATGAATGAGACATACTTAATCATTTGAAATCACATTCTGACTAAGCAAGGTCGTTTTCACCTTGACTCGGAAAGTGTTTCTAAAATGAAAGACTTAGGAACGAGAAGATACATTCTTGGAATGTAAAATCTATAAGGGATAGATAAAATGAATGTTAAAAGTTTCATGTCCTTATACATATATTGGCCATATCTTGAAAGGGATCAAGACACAAGATTCTTTTGGAGAATTCTTGACATTGTCATATGGCACAATTTTGAGCTAGCCTCAAAAGTACATAAGTCATAGGATTGAACTAGATGAAATGATTTATATTCTATTTGCTTAGCAAATGAATTCATCATTTACGTTATATTGTACATAGGACATGGTATTTGATCATGTTGTAAGCATGTCACAGGATACTAATTGAATACATGGTTAAGTTACTGGATGACTAAAAGAGCATTCTAAGAGTACTTTAGAAGAACTAAGAGAATGTATATAAGACAGTCAGTTTAAAAAGGATATTTATGGAAAGATCTACACACGATGTTAATTTCTAAACAGATATAAATAATTATGAGTTATAATTGGTTTTTGACTTTATTATGGAATAAATGTTAAGTCTTGTTGGAATGAGGTCTAAGCAAAACGTAATGACATAATCTACTACAAAATAAGAATACACTACTTTAGAAGTTGAATTCAAATATGAATGGATGAATAGGATCATTGAAAAACGATGTTGATTTCTGCCATTCAAGGATCACATAGAAATCTTTATGACTTCGAGAGTATACTTAATCAAGCTAAGAGACTCTATGTTATTAAAGAACACCAATCATATTCTCCAAGAAATTTAACTATACTTAGCGTAAAGTTAAGTATGGAGATGATAGTGTTCACATAATTCATACAAATTAAATTTTTTCAGACCCATTGATAAATTCATTCTTTTCAGCTAAGTATGAATGGTCACACTTTAGCTGTAAGACTTTATTATTCTTGAAATGGGATTTTGATTTGCATTTAGTATTTGGATATTGGAAAATTATAACAACAACTTTAGATAATGTTATGATATATTGTGATATAGTCATCACATTAATACTTGTTGTGTTCTATATTAACATGTTTAATCCATGAATAATGTTATTATTCTAAATGTTCATAGTCGGTTATAGTTGTGGGAGCAATTTTGAAGTAAGACTAATATGAAGTGGATCGGTTGACTATCACTAGATGAAAATAGGAAAGTGATTGTAACCAAGTTTCATAGATACTTGTTAGAGAACTAGTATTGAATTGACCCGCATCAAGATCATCTCATGGATCATTATCATGAATGATACTTGATTAAAATGTACTATCTTTGTATCCTTAACACCTGAGATACATAGTGGGACTTAAGTGTAGGGAGTACTATGCTTTGATATGGTCAAATGTTTTTCCTTAACCGGGCAGTATTAAAAGCCATTTTCAGGTATGGTGTGAACTATGCAAGAGGCTTGTGTAGTCAAAATGGGATTTGTTTCTCTTATGTGTTGAGAGTTAGACATCTGAGGCACCTTACCAAAATTTGAACAACCAATAAGATTAATAGGTATCTGTATCTCATGTTCAACATGATGTCTGTAGCAAAGGGATAACTGATAAACTTACCTTATACACCAATTGTAGCTTTGAGCTTTTTGGGAATTGGCCATTGATAAAATGGCAAAAAGTCGTATGTTGTTGGGGGCAGTGAAATGTTGCTAGACGTTCACCACTGTCTATATCAGTCTAATATGAGTCTTGCACAAGTGGGAAATTGAAAGGTCTAGTATGCTCAAGAATCATATTAAAGTGATATTGCTAATTAACATATGATAGTAATGGGTCACACTAACAACAACTTGATATAATTGATTATTTATTAGAAATTGATTTTAATAAATATTCAATAAAACTCTTATAATTAAATTGGAAATTATTTATTTCATGGAAATAATAATTTTCATTAGTAAGTAATATTACATAATTCATATGGTATGAATTAATAAGTTATGTACAACTTTATGGACTAGTTAAAACCCTTTTATCTTTTACTCAAGAGAAAAATTTTACATTTTATAAACTTTGAGTTTATAAAATTTAACCAAACTCTTCTATTTTGTATATAATTTTCAAGAAGAAAAGAGTTATGGGCTTTTGATTATTTAAATGAGAGAATGGATCTTTGAATATTTAAATAAGAGTATGGTCTTTTGATTATTTAAATGAGAGAATGGTTCTTTGATTAGTTAAATAAGGGCATGGTCTTGTGATTATTTTATTCATAAAGTAGGGAATTATTTCTACTATAAATGCAAGACTTGATGCTTTTATTTGGTTTGCTCATTCACACTCTCCAAAACCATAACCTCCTTAGAGGAGGTTACTCTCTCTCTTTTCTTCATCTTTTCTTGAAGTTACTTGCATCTTCATGCCCTCTTTAAGTTCATATTAGTTATGAACTTAAAGCTTAAGGGTGTAAGAGTTTATGGACTAGCATCTACATTAAGTTGAGTCATTGTTGGTGTCTCAAAGGTTCTACATTCTTCATCAACTTCCAAGCTTCCCAAGAGGACCCAAAGAACAACAAATGTTGTCATTTCTTCACCTCTTCTTTGGTTGGTGTTTAAATCTTTCTACAACTTGCAAGAAGATCCTTGGTGGGTATAAAAATGTTTATGTTATTTCAAAATATTAAGTCTTCCATTGCCATATTTTTCTTGTTTATGAAACTATTTTTGAACTAAAACCCAACAGGGTTCTTATTCATGAGATCTTCAACTCTCGTTTAGATTGTTTCGGCTAATAATCAACTTGTAACATCCTGTTTAATCATATATGAGTTCTGAGCTTTGGTTCATAGAGCCTTGAGACTGTGACAAGTTCATAGAAGCGTAGAGCTTCTCGTCACCCTTCTGTGGAAGTAAGAATAGCTGGAATCGGACTTGTAACAAAGAAGCTATGATATTTTGGAAGATATGGCAAACTTAGTCCTTATTAAGAAATGGGTGGAAATCTGGTACGTTGGGTGTAAGTATGGGTACGCTTAGCATACCTATGAGCGTAGAATGGACGCGAGGACCATCTGGTATGTTGGGCGTACCAAGAGGAACGCTGGGCGTACTAGGCTGTGAATGAATACCCTAACATTTTAAGTGACCCTATATAAAGAATGAGATGGCCTCATTCCTGGCCACCTTGTCAGAGAACAAACCCTCTAAAAACCCTAAGTCTTCGTCCATATGAGCTTGTGAGTGCATGAGAGCCTTTGGGGTGACTTTGTGAGTCCTTGGAGTGAAGAAGGAGCATTAAAGGGGAAGGAGTTGGAGTCCAGGCTTTGGATCTGAGCTTTTATGAGGATGGAGCATCAATTGAAGGTATAAAGCTCAAAGCTTTCATGTTCCTTTTGATTTGTGCATAGTATGGTCTATTTTAGGGTTTTTGGTCCCAAAGCTTGAAGCTTTATGAGTTGTTAAACTCCAGAGCCCATTATCTGTCCTTTTGAGTGTTTTTGATGGAGTGGTTCCATAAAAATTAGATCTTGGATGTGAGAATCAAGTCATGAATGAGATAAGGGCTTAATGAGAAAAGAGAATGAGTGTTTTGTGTGTTTGACAGCCATGCAAAGGCTTAAAGTCCTTGACTTTATGGAATAAAAGCTATTAAGGATTCTAGATCCAAGAGATGAGTTAAGGTCTTAATGGGTTAAGACCAAGAAAAAGGACTAAAGCAAAACTGGGCGTACGCCCAGCGTAAATCCTATTACGCCCCGCGTACTGGGTTGGTGCCCCGATCTCTTTCATGCATGAGTGTGTACGTTGCGCGTACCAAAGGGGGTACGCCCCGCGTAACCCCACTGTGGGCTTTTGGGTTAAGGATCGTGTTGGGCCTTGAGTGTTGGGCTTGGATTTTGGGCTTGTTGTAATAGAGTCTTGGACCAGGGAATTATATATTTACGCTTTGGGCCCTTGGTTTGGGATTTAGATTGAGAAGTGGGCCTTGAGAGGACCCATTTATTATTGGGCCTTGGTGGGCCCAATGGGTTTAGGACATTGATGGGCTGGTTATTGATCAACCTCTAGACCCAATGAGTGAGAGTTTAGACTTAGATCTAATTGAGATAATTGTGGGCTTGGCACAGAGTTAGTGGCCGGTGCATAGCAACAGCGTTTGTAGGGGTTGTTCATCATCTGAGGTGAGCCTTCTCACTATACATTACCTAGAGTGGTATCTATGTGCAAACCGGAGGGTCTTATGTGTGTGTATGTTTGAGATCTATGTGCATTGTGTTATATGTGTGCTATGCATTATGTCTTTGTGATTTATGCTATGCGGAGTTTATAGATCGGACCGAAGGGTCCAACGATCCGTGAGGCCGAAAGGCTCACAACCAGACCGGACTGAAGGGTCCAACGAGCTAGACCGGACCAGAGGGTCCAACGAGCTACGGCGCTGGCTGGAGGGTCCTGCTGAGACACATTGACCGGAGGGTCATACCGAGTTATAGCCTCGAGTGGCTTATGTGTTGTATGTGGTATTTTGGGGAACTCACTAAGCTTCGTGCTTACCATGTTATGTGTTATGTGTTATGTGTCTCAGGTTCTTATCAGGATCGCGGGAAGGCGTCGGATCGATTGTACACACGAGAGAAAAGAGTCATGAACGAGGATCCTAGATTTGAATAATTACTTTTGGAAACTATTTTGAAATATGTTAAGACATCGACATTTGAGATTTTGAGAATTATTATATGTGATTATGAGTTTTAAAATTAAAAAATGTTGTTTGAAAATTTACGTCGTTACAAGTTGGTATCAGAGTCTTGGTTTGAGGGATTCGGATGCACCTTCGGGTAAATCTGGACTCAAACTGAGGATTTGAGAAAAAATTTCAAAGAAATGATTTTTCTAAAGCGAACAAGAGTTTTTAAGAGAAAGATGAAACGATTAGTGTGTACAATCAACCAGCGCCCGAACGGTGATTTCCCAAAATACCCTTACTTATCCGTTATAAGTTGTTATGAGATACGTTATGCATGCTAGAGGGTAGGCTAGGTATTTCATATTTTAGGACTAGAGTGGCCTGATTTGTGATGCCTTAGCCTAGGAGTTGCTGTTATCTGTGATGTGCTTTCGAGTATGTGTTGAGTAAGAGTATCCAGCAGGAATCCTTTTAGAGAGGGATTTGAGTAAGGAGTAATCTAGGAGAGATACCTAGATGAGCATTGGTGGAGCCTACCGAGAGAGTAGTTAGCTACCCGCGAGGGGTAGAGTTGTTGAGTTCGGTAATATCTTTTAAGTATGAGTAGAGCAAGTGGAGTTATCACCTAGAGTGAGTTTTGCGTGTTTATTCAATGCCCGAATGCTGTTTGCTTCGTGCTTTGTGGAACTCCCGATGGTGGGAGTCAGCTACCAAGTGAATGTGACGATATTCAGGAGGTAGATGACTTGCACCATAAGGAGTTTCTCAGCAGTTGATGGCAGAGAAGTGTGAGAACCTAAGAAGAGCCTAGGAAGTGACCTTAGTCATATGAGTACACTGACAGAGTAGATCATTTCACTGGGAAGCGAGCACGTGTGTCGGGATTGGTGATTGGGAACGTTGAGCAGCTACTTAGGGACTCAGAGATGGTCTGTGTATAGAGTATGGGTAGATGTGGCAGGTAGTATGGGCCTGTACTACTGAAAGCAGAGGACCCATACTCGATGCAGGGAGTATTCCGGAGGATCTAAGTTGCAGATCGAGAGGTGATGTCATGGTTCGAGTACCATGATTTGTAGCAGATCGAGAGGTGATGTCATGGTTCGAGTATCATGATTTGAGGCGGATTGAGAAGAGAGACCATGGTTCGAGTACCATGATTCATAGCAGATCGAGAGGTGGTCACATGGTTAACTACCAGGACACGTGGCGGTTAGTGCTTCTGGTTTTACCGGTTATTCTGTAGTGATTGTCTAGACCGAGATCATATATGAAAGAGTATGGGGCCAGAGGTCCATGATGAACGAGTTTTAGTGGAGCATCCCTTGAAAGGGAAATCGAGTTAGCTCTAGGGAATTGTTGGTGATATGCCAGTTGGAGTCGCAAGACTCAGAGATGAGTAGGGATGGTGCATTATGGTTGAATACGGTCTGGGCTGAGCGACCAGCCGATAGTGGAGATGTCACTTTCTGCGACCTGAGCGGTGCTATTTCAGTGTTCTGCGGGAAGCAGGAGAGATATGGAGCTTCTGGTTTAGAGTTGAAGGTAAACCCCATGGGGTAGCAAGCGTGGTGACCTTATCACCAAAATATTGGGGCAGTATGTTGGCTACAAGGTATTCTTATGCCAAGAAAGAGATTCATTAGTGGGACTAAGACGGATGAGAGCAAAGAAGTGCCTTGTTGAGCTAAAGGTACTTGTATTAGTAATTTCTGGTGGTTAAAGGAGTATATCGGGGCAGTGGCCCTCGTGGTCTACATGGTGTATCGACAATGAGAATGAGGTATGTGCTTTTATGATCATTCTCGTTTTATGAGGCGGATCGATGAGCTGGAGTCGAAGTGCGTGGCAGGGCACTATTTCCGGATTTGAGATAGATTGGGTTCGGAACAGTGGGGTTTCCGATGGTATGTCAGTCTGAGTCTTCAAGGTGGCTAGATGCAGTTATATGTGGAGGATTCCAGGATTTTGTTAGGAACGGGATATTGGAGATTGTTTGGTGTCCCTTGGGAAGGCCCTAGCATGATTGCGAAATACGTTTAAGAGTCAAGTGTGACGTGTCTGGTGAGACAATCTACTGAGTAGACCGCGGATGTGCCAATTAATGACTGTTCGAACCCTGAGTGGGGGAGAACTGGTTCTACGGTTAGGAGATCAGTGATCCATTCATGTGCAGTGAGAGGAATGGTTATGGAAATCTGAGGTGCCAGACGGGAAGATGTAAGAGTTTGGGTTTAATATAGGATGAATGGATCCACGGCAGGTGGCCCTGGATTTGGAAAAATTTATTGTGACTTGTGATTTTCAGAATTAGCATATGTCGAGTTCTAGTGTGATCGGATCACTGGATTGTGGATGCAATAGCTGTGATTTGCAAGTGAAGGTATAGACTGTGATCTATACCCCTGTAAGGGCAGCAGTTGTATTGTCGATCAATTTCAGGGTCGATATGAGTAGTTTCGTACGAGTAGTGACCAGTAGAGGGGGAACTTCGGGTTTTCGTCAGCATGTTCGGAGCCATTGTCGATGCCTCTGTATCTCAAAGGGGAGGGGATGGCATTCTCTAAGGTTCTAGTGGTGTGAGAGTGGGATCAGTGGTTTGGGCAAAGCATCATGAGATTATGTGTTGGTTCCGGGGTATCCGAGTATGATGTCCTTATTTCCAGATTATTTTGAGTTCTGAGTTGAGAGCTGGAAAATGGTGTAGCAAGTATTTATAGTTCCGGTGGGAGCACTTCGGCTAATTGATGTTTAGTGAGATTATTCGAGAATGTGGATTGCAGCAGGGAAAGGCGTTTTGTTATGGAGGATGTCGTCAAAAATAGCAACGCATAATTTTGGTAAGTGTGTACACCTGTCTTTGATTGGTACGCAGGCCATGAGTTAAGGATAGCAGGGTGGCATCGAGCTGAGGATGAGATTGTGAAGTGGTAAGAGCAAGTGTGGTAAGACTGCGGGGAGCTTCAGTTTCAATGAGTTAGTGCCAATGGTTGTGGTGATACTACGGGGAGCCGTAGTACTCAGTATTCAATAAGAGGTTGTGGTGATACTACGGGGAGCCGTAGTACTCACTATTCAGTAAGAGGTTGTGGTGATACTACGAGGAGCCGTAGTACTCACTATTCAGTAAGAGGTTGTGGTGATACTACGGGGAGCCGTAGTACTCACTATTCAGTGAAGGTTGTGGTGATACTACGGGGATCTGTAGTACTCACTATTCAGTAGGAGGTTGTGGTGATGCTACGGGGAGCCGTAGTACTCACTACTCAGTGAGAGGTTGTTATGATACTGCAGAGAGTCGTAGTACCCACTAGTCAGCGAGAGAATGTTGTGATGAAGTACTCTCTGATCAGAGCATGACGCAGAAGAGTTTTAGGCTTGAGTAGCCCTAATATTTGAGTTGTGGGAGCCTGGTGGTCGAACCAGGGGCGAGACTGGGGTCTCCATATTTGTCGGGAGTCGTTATATTCTGAATTGAGCAGTGGTTTCGCAACCAAAGGGAAGTGGATAAGTGGGGTACGCATGGGTTGCAGATCATGAGTCATGAGTTGAGTGCTCATTTGGGTCGAGTGGTTCCAACTCTGGATCAAACCAAACTCTCGAGTTTGAGTTTGGCTCTGGTGGAGCGTTGGGTAGGCGAGATGAGATTCTGGATTCTGAGATGGGTTCCATGTTTAGGGGTATTGTTTATCATGTGATGTCTTAGACCTGTGTAGACTAGTACTCGGGTACGAGAGGTACCGCGTGATACATGGAACTATGAGCAGTAACCGACAGAGGTCGGGGTGGAGTCGATCTTCAGTTGGGAGTGTAACATTCGCTTGGGGTAAGGCGTACTTCGTGACTTGTGTGTTACAATGGGCCGATGTAGTTATTATGGGAAGGAAACCATTAAGACGGTTGGGATAATGCAATGGATAACCTTGGAGGTTCATCTGCTGGGTCGGGAAATGACCTGGTGCTCCGTCTTGAAAGGGATATTGAGAAGGGAGCTGAGGTTTATGTTTGTTAGATGTCGGAGGACGCTTCTGAACAACCATGATCATTTTTCGTGCCTGAGGTCAGGGTGTTGAGGGTTCGCAGTTCAGAAGGGTTGTGATTGCAGTGCAGTGGATGGGTCCCTGGTGTGATGGGATCCTTTCATTCCTTGGTATATGATCTGGATTGTTTATCATGTCTGGGACGAGTGATCGGTAGCCAGTTTTGGGCATGGTCTTGTTTTTATCGGTCTCCACTAGAGAATCAGAGGGGCAGTGAGTTATCAGGTTTTGTTATTCGAGGAGCGAATAACGTGGTGATATCCTGAGAGGGCGGTCTGGTTGTGTGTCAGGCTACTAAAGTTTCAAAATTCTGGAGAGTCGGATCGGGTATCGCATCGACAGTTGAGCATGTCCTTCTTCAAGTTCGGGAATCCTTCTTGGGGGCCTATCTCTAGGTGTTGGTAAGAAGCGATTTCGAGGACGAAATCTAATTCAAGTGGGGGAGAAATGTAACATCCTGTTTAATCATATATGAGTTCTGAGCTTTTGTTCGTAGAGCCTTGAGACTGTGACAAGTTCTTAGAAGCGTAGAGCTTCTCGTCACCCTTCCGTGGAAGTAAGAATCGCTGGAATCGGACTTGTAACAAAGAAGCTATGATAGTTTGGAAGATATGGAAAATTTAGTCCTTATTAAGAAATGGGTGGAAAAGGGGTACGCTGGGCGTAAGTATGGGTACGCTTAGCGTACCTATGAGCGTAGAATGGACGCGAGGACCACCTGGTACGCTGGGCGTACCAAGAGGAACGTTGGGCGTACTAGGCTGTGAATGAAAACCCTAACATTTTAAGTGACCCTATATAAAGAATGAGATGGCCTCATTCCTAGCCACCTTCTCAGAGAACAAACCCTCTAAAAACCCTAAGTCTTCGTCCATATGAGCTTGTGAGTGCATGAGAGCCTTTAGGGTGACTTTGTGAGTCCTTGGAGTGAAGAAGGAGCATTAAAGGGGAAGGAGTTGGAGTCCAGGCTTTGGATCTGAGCTTTTATGAGGATGGAGCATCAATTGAAGGTATAAAGCTCAAAGCTTTCGTGTTCCTTTTGATTTGTGCATAGTATGGTCCATTTTAGGGTTTGTGGTCCCAAAGCTTGAAGCTTTATGATTTGTTAAACTCTAGAGCCCATTATCTGTCCTTTTGAGTGTTTTTGATGGAGTGGTTCCATAAAAATGAGATCTTGGATGTGAGAATCAAGTCATGAATGAGATAAGGGCTTAATGAGAAAAGAGAATGAGTGTTTTGTGTGTTTGAGACCACATCAGCCATGCAAAGGCTTAAAGTCCCTGACTTTATGGAATAAAAGCTATTAAGGAGTCCAGATCCAAGAGATGAGTTAAGGTCTTAACGGGTTAAGACCAAGAAAAAGGAGTAAAGCAAAACTGGGCGTACGCCCAGCGTAAATACTAGTACGCCGCGCGTACTGGGTTGGTGCCCCGATCAGTCTCATGCATGAGTATGTACGTTGCACGTACCAAAGGGGGTACGCCCCACGTAACCCCACTCTGGGCTTTTGGGTTAAGGATCGTGTTGGGCCTAGATTTTGGGCTTGTTGTAATAGAGTCTTGGACCAGGGAATTATATATTTACGCTTTGGGCCCTTGGTTTGGGCTTGCCATTTAGTTTGAGAATTGGGCCTTGAGAGGACCCATTTATTATTGGGCCTTGGTGGCCCCAATGGGTTTAGGACATTGATGGGCTAGTTATTGATCAACCTCTAGACCCAATGAGTGAGAGTTTGGACTTAGATCTAATTGAGATAATTGTGGGCTTGGCACCGAGTTAGTGGTCGGTGCGTAGCAACAACGTTCATAGGGGTTGTTCATCATTCGAGGTGAGTCTTCTCACTATACATTACCTAGAGTGGTATCTATGTGCAGACCGGAGGGTCTTATGTGTGTGTATGTTTGAGATCTATCTGCATTGTGTTATATGTGTGTTATGCATTACGTCTTAGAGATTTATGCTATGCGGAGTTTATAAACCGGACCAAAGGGTCCAACGATCCGTGAGGCCGGAAGGCTCACAACAAGACCGGACCGGTGGGTCCAACGAGCTAGACCGGACCGGAGGGTCCAACTAGCTACGGGACTGGAGGGTCCCACTGAGACACATTGACGGGAGGGTCATACCGAGTTACAGCCTCGAGTGGCTTATGTGCTGTATGTGGTATTTTGGGGAACTCACTAAGCTTCGTGCTTACCGTGTTATGTGTTATGTGTCTTAGGTTCTTATCAGGATCGTGGGAAGGCGGCGGCTCGATTGTACACACGAGAGAAAAGAGTCATGAACGAGGATCCTGGATTTGAATAATTACTTTTGGAAACTATTTTGAATTATGTTATGACATCGACACTTGAGATTTTGAGAATTATTATATGTGATTATGAGTTTTAAAATTAAAAAAATGTTGTTTGAAAATTTACGTCGCTACACAACTGATTTTAGTTTCGATTCCCGTGTCGCACGCTGCTGCATTGGAACTTCGAAAAATCATTACTTCCTCATACGAAATCAGATCTAGGCATTTTTCACATGCATGCTCTTAGAAGTACGATTGCGTAAACTTTTATTTAGAGCCCCAAGGATAATAAGTACTATATTTCTACTTTGTATTAAATTCTATTATATGGCAAAAACGGGGTGTTAGAACTCTCCCAAACTTATAGAGATTTCGTCCTTGAAATTCTACTCCTAGAACACCTTAACGTGGTTCCTTCACACCATCTTACTGGGGTACTCGAGGTCAAACTAGGATCTAGCCAATGCCTCCTCGTTGAAGCTTTCCAAACCGAGAATTTGTCGGTCTGGGCTTCCAGAATTTATGCTCTATGAGTGACGATCGCCTTTAGACATAAATTGTTGATTTGTTCCTTTGACTAAGAACATTGTCGACTCATTATAAAATTATTAACTATGGAAATTTATCTACGACATCCTAATGGAATCCACTTTTCAAGACATGCCTCTAAAAAGGCTTATGGCATATCCAAACGAATCTATATTGCAAGTGGTTTCTCTACCTAGTTTACGTGTTCCAACATCCTAAAATTTAACCAAAAACCACTATAATAGGTTTGTTGGTTCGAAAACTCTGGAACCATTACTTTAATATATGTGATGGACTTATTATAAGGCTTTCTCATCTTTTAATCTACTAGATCATAGCGAACACTAGGTCACCAATAGCCTTTCCGCAAGGGTCTAACTACCTTACTTCTATAAAGGTACAACTATTTGTTCGAGCAATGTGTTCCTATTCCTACTCATGATACATCATGATACTATCCAACTACGGGTATTACGATGCTGGATTGCTCTTGTCATCATCCTTATCAGGCTTGAAGATTCACGATTAACCTTTCGATGGTCTTTAAGACTTACAACTATTATCCGACTCTTCGAATGGAACCCAATCATTATCCTTCTTTGATATCTTCATTATCACAACAAATCCTTTTTTTAACTTTTGAGGCTACAACCGATTAGAAGTCCCTAATCTACACTATACGGATGCAAAATTCTAACTCTCATTCTCTGTCAACTTATAAACATTAATATTTGATACGAGTATTATATTAACTGTTACGCTTAGCGACTAAAGTAATAACTAAACCAAACACGTTGCTTACCCCAAAGACCCAAGATAAGAATGATACATACATATTTAAACTAGACAATCTCTCTAACATGACACTTGATTGAATGAACGTATCTAAGAAACTTACACCAACTTCGATCCATCCTATGTATTTAACTATCAACCAAAATCCTGCAATCTGAAATTTTACATAGATTCTTGATGACATCCTATCGTCTTACTGTAACTATAAATTTCAGGGGAAATTAACAGGCCTCTTATTGCTTTGTTGATTGAACTTTTAAAATACTACAGCGTCGCTTGAACCAACGAGGTGTCTCCAAGGTTGAATCTTTAGCACTTGACACTTTCTCTTGGTACACTATGCATCCTATTGAATTCTTTATCTAGCAGCTCTTATGCAGTAAGGATAAATCCCATATCCTTGAGGATACAACCCTATCAGGTTCTCTTGGCTATCTGAATTATACCCATGAATTCGGCCAAATTTCTGGATTCTATGTAACACTTGGGATGAAGATCTAATTATTCCTTGAGATTCTCGTCTAGAACTTCTAACCTATGGGTCTTCTTGCAGAAGACCTCCTTCTTCTTTTACCCACACCATGAAATTTAATTAACAACTTTCTTCCACTTGTGTTGCAACTCTACTGGACCTTGACGTTGAAATCAAATTCGAACTACCCTCCGCTCTTTCTCCTTAAGAGTCGGTTCTTCCCCACTTAGGTTCTACCCATCATCTGCTGTCATTCATAGTTGATCAAACTCCAAGCTGGCTT
Source organism: Lactuca virosa (assembly GCF_052849685.1). Taxonomy (NCBI): domain Eukaryota; kingdom Viridiplantae; phylum Streptophyta; class Magnoliopsida; order Asterales; family Asteraceae; genus Lactuca; species Lactuca virosa. The sequence goes on along the minus strand of NC_136429.1, from coordinate 471,190,834 downwards.
AACCTATGTGATTTGTAGCTGCTCTTGAATTAGAAGAAACTCATTATTGTCTTATCTAATGGCTTTCGACATTCTCATCGTAGCATTACTGCTTGCACCCACCGTAAGTGGTCTCCTTGCATAGCATGACCAAAATAGGATAAGGTCATGACAAGCACAATGTTGTGTAGAATGCACAAACACGTATGTATAACTAAATTGTATAAGTAGGTATTACTAACGTAGTCAAACTACTAGCAACAACGATGTTTTTCTGGGTCCACTCTATCCTTTATGTTTTTCCGAGACAATTACTGTGTCATGTTTTAATCGTCCCTCTTGTAACAATCCTCTTAGAAACTCTAAAAAACTTTGGTGCAAGCAACAAAAAATGCTTGCATGTTCTTTTCTATACTATCTACAATAATCACATCATGCTTAATCTCCTGTGCGAGAATCGATAGGTCAGAAACTATCCTCCGATGGACCTTCAATCCCATCTCTTGATTTATACACCTAACTTCTAACGGATACACATATATTCCTTCCTTACTCGTCCTATGACACGGTTTCTATCATAACTACAGTATCAGATTCGACGATCATATCCTTCATAACGAGCTACAACCTTGTCTTTATGAGACAAACCCAAGTATGGATGACACATTTCATCTCTCTTATCCTTCCTGTACTGACAACTCGATCGTTCCTCCTTGGGTTATGGGGGTTGACATAAAACCACACGACAATAGGTAGCAACCCTAGCCGCTAGTTTCTTCGCCCCAACAAAGGCTATAATTCTTCTGTCGATTATCTTGATCACTTCCTTCTTAAATATCACGACTAAAGTCGACACTATGTCGGATAAGGTTCTCATAACCAGCCCTCTTATGCAAATCTACTTTATTTGGACTTGATCTTTTATGTCCATTTGGGCCCAAACTTAGAGCCACTCTCCTAGACATCACCATACAATAGGTAATGACATAAATAATGTAAAACGAATTTATAGTTTTAGCCACACTATCTACCAAAATAAAAGTACCTTAGTAATCTTGCGACTCTTTCTGACCTAAGCACAAGTCCTGTTCTTCGGGTAGTATAGGCCTCTACTACCTTTCATACCTACTCATACTTGTCCCAAGAATTGTCTCAAATTTTCCATGTCACTTCCAATACTACATATGATGATCACTAAACATATATATATGTGTCCAAACAAGCATATACAACAGACTTTCCTAGACTCAACTAGGAATTTGCATCCTTACGAAGGCAATACCTTATGAATATATGCCCTATCAAGCACATACTATACTTCCTAGACTCTCCTTCTAGGATCCCTTCCACTTTAGCCTGCTATTTTTTGAGGAATAACTTCTAAAGACATTAACTATTTATCTGAAGAATACAATTACATGCCTCTAAAATCAAACTACCATTGAATGAAACATCCGACACTACAACGGTTAGACTCAAACGAGAGTTGTGCAATAGCGCCAAATTAAGCAATCTAAAACAATTTAATTCTAGGAGCATGTATCCTAATGTATTGGTCAAATAACTAATTAATCTCCATACAGTGTCTAAGCAATAAATAACAAGAAACCTCAAGACTATGAGGCATCTTAAGTATCAATAAATTCTAACCAAAAACTCTTGAAAGATCTCTAGCCTATATACTAGCATGCATTTCTAACAGTTAATATCTCTGAATATATAACAATTATGGATATTTTGGACCTCAATTTCCTTTCTGAACTCCGTCCGACTGTACGCATCACATTCTTTGTATTATTCTTTTTATAAAAAGATTTAATTACTGAGATCCTTAGTTTGAATCTGTAATGACACGAGTGTTCATCAAATTCTCTCAAACCAAAGCTCTGATACCAACTTTTAATGTCCCCTTTTTGAGCCCAATTTTTTATTTATTTATTCAATATATCAGAGTATAATTACATTATGAAGAAAGATGATGTCAATACGCATGTGTACAGTTGAGCCTTTCCCTTCTCACAAATAATTTAAGTACCTAAAAAAATATTTATAATCAAGTAGGTAAGCACGAGGCTTCGTCAGTTCCCCAAAATACCACATACCACAATACATATACACGCATACAAAGAATGACTCATGAACTTTCGTTGGTCCACCAATAATATACAAACAACGAGTCACAACCATTCTTCGATCCTCTAATTGGCTCATGACCTTTCGCCGATTCACTAATAATATGTGTATCTTAGACTTACGGCCTACCTGCATTTTGTCTTTAACACTCGAGTCTATAAGCTCCCGAAGTGTCGTCGTTCCACAGTCAACCCCAACTCTAATCGCAACGAATACTCTAATACAATAATAGTTGCGCACATAGAGACCACATTATAGGTTCTACTCATACAGGCACCTTAGAGACTATACTCTTTACTCTACTAGTTTCAAGTACACTAGCATTAAATATATAGATACTATTCTACTACCTCTTATATCCTACCATACATGGATATATACTGTAATACATAGTATAGTGAGATAACTCACCTGGACAATTATTCATATGATTAACAGCTATCTGGGTAATCCAATTGGTCAACAACACGCCTAATGAGTATTAAACTATAATAATATAGCTTATTAGTCCCTATGGTAATCTGGTAATGGAGGATAGATCTTTTCATTAATTCCATTGAATACCGAGAGTTCTATCAATTAAGGATCAGCCATGCAGGACACTTGGGAGGTATGATCATTTCAGCATATAGCTTTTCTGAAATCCAACAACCATGTCAACGTGTCCATTCTAGACACCTCTCGTGTAAATAGATCAATCAGTATTATGACTAGAATCACTGATAACTCTTATTTATTCATTCATAACAACAACTATGAATATAAATATAAGTTACAATTAAATCGTAGTAAGTGTAGCCTAACTTATAGAGATTCCTAGTGAAAAGTCAAAAAGTCGCAGGCAGGAACCCGATACCGAGCATTTCTTTCTTTCCGACTCTCTACTGATCTACAGTCTTGCTAAAGTAGAATTCTCTAAAATCCTAAAAAGCCTCAAAAATCAGACCAAATAAAGAATAAAGAGAGAAGATTGGGTGTGAGGAAGAATGGAGAGCTAAGCTGCTATTTATAGGCGATTTAAGGGATGTGCATTACGCGCTATATCCATGCGCGTCACGCGTTAAGATCATGTCTCTCCTCCCTCTCGCTTTTATGTGTCGCGTTTCCTATGGTCCACGCCTCCCTTCTAGAAGTTGTGCGTGCTGCGCGTATGAGATTTAATTTTCTTCAAAAATCATACATTTCTCATACGAGCTCCATTTTCAACGTTTTTTTTATTTCAATGCATAGCTATCGATGAGTACTACAACTTTCATTTAGATTACATCGGTTAATTCTCATTTTACTTTTAAAGTTGTATTTTTAAAGGGCTTAAATTGTTAAAACCTGTATAAAAATCATAACTGCTTCATATATCGTTCTCGACTATCTTTATATGGACGAGTTTAATTCATGAGATCTTCAACTCTCCTTTAGATTGTTTCGGCTAACAATCAACCAATTTGAATTTCGATTCCTGTGTTGCAACCTGCTGCGCTAAACCTTCAAAAAAATAATAACTCCCTCATACGAAGTAAGATTTAGGCGTTCTTCACAAGCACGGTCTCAAAATTACGATCACTACGACTTTTTTTAGATCCCCAAACAATATTTTTTTTACATGTTTTATTTGAAGCTTTCAACGGGATTCAAACAATACTTTTTTTAGCACGCCATATTTGCTTTCATATATGTTAATTTGTTATGCATACGTTAATGATTATGTTAAACTTTTTATGTGTAGGTACAATAAATTACCCACCTCAAGCTGTGACAGGGGAAATGGAAAAAACAACAAAAAAGAAATGAAGATGAAGAACCACAAAACGAACAAACAATAGAGACAATTATAATTCCTAGTACGAGTGCTAAAAAGAGGAAGAAAAAATATTGTAGGAAGATAAAACATATAAGAGAAAGTCAAATCCATTGAACGTGTTAGTAACATAAAGGGTGGTGCTTTCTCTTTAAAAATAATAATAATAAAGGGTAGGTCTAATAAGAAATTTCACAATGTCCAGGTGGTGAAAGAGAAGAAAAGGGAGTAAGGAAGTAGTAAAAAACTTGTGCTTAAAAAAAGAATTAGAATCTAGTTTGGCTTTTATATATATATATATATATATATATATATATATATATATATATATATATATATATATATATATATATATATATATATATATTTGAATTAGTTATCAATTTTCTTAATTATGTTGGAGTCTAGAATTGTAATATTTAATATAGCTTAAATGCAACAAAAGAATGTCAATATAAGCCATAAAATTGGTGTTATACAAAGTTGACTCTAAAATAATTAAAATTACACTACACATGTAACACCAATATGGATTGTACGAATGTTTTTCTTTACCAAAACGAACATATGCATAACATTCTATCAGAAAAGATGATATGATAGAATATAAATTTTGATTATTTTGAAAAATAACAAAATTTTTAAACATGAAGAATAAGCATTTTTAAAGAATAATCATCTATTATTAACATTATTCAAGAATCTAAAGTCCAAAAATAAATAAAAAAGACTCATTTACAATTACATTTTATAAGATTAGAAGTCACATTCTATTAGAATACAATATCATTCGATAAATATTTATCATATTAGATAAGATTACAATGTCTTTCTTGAAAATGTGAGTCATTCTTAAAATAATCTTCATTATTATTTTTTTTCCCTGCTTTAGTAGTTTGTACCTCCAGATATACGTTTCCTTGTTGGTTTGATAAATCTCATTTGTCATGAAATTATCTCCAAATTTCCATCCACCATTGTTGTACAAAGCAACTTTTCTGCATTATGAGTGTCCAAAAAAAACATACGCAATCAAAATCCAAAAATGTTTAATATGTTTATCAATCAGGTACTAGTCAAATTCCAATGCCCCAAATTGGTTTCACCTAGCCTCCATGTATTATACACAATATAATTACTCTAAAATATCATTTTTGTGTGTTTTATGTAAAAAATATATGACACAAAATTGCTATTTAAAGGGATATTAATTAATTTAACAATTTACCATAAATAATTAATATCTAATATTAAAAAATTACTCTTTTTTAGGTTTTTGAAATGATTGGCCCACATTAATCCCTACATCCATATACATATAGAGAAAACATGAACCTATCTCTCTCACTCTCTCTCTCTCTACAAATATATATATATATATATATATATATATATATATATATATATATATATATATATAGAGAGAGAGAGAGAGAGAGATCAAACCAACCAAACACTTTAGTATTTGAACACACGTTGCCACAATGCACAAGCTATAGTATCACGCCTAATAATCCATAGTGGTCAGAATCTTAGGTGTTATGAGTATCCCTCTCACCTATAGTTCATAGTATCTCGTCATTCCTCTATCACCAAAATTTCATGTGTGCAACTTATAACCATTTACAATGTAACAATTATGAAATTTAGCATGTCGTGATGGTTTCTTTGCTAAAGTTCGAACCATTTATCATCATGGTATCCATTAGATGAGTCCATAAATACCTACACTGAAGAACACACCCACATTGTGATGGTTAATATTACACTGAATATTAATCTTTATGATTGAAATGAATTTCTTATGTGTTATCTGAAATATTTAGCACAATAGTTATATCTAAAACACGATTATGGGTCCTCCAGATACATTTGTTGTGCCACTTCATTAAACTCATTGATGTAAGGGGTAATTACAACATAATTTAGTATAATATAGGCTTGTGCTTTGTTAAGTTCTTCATTAGTCATGAGATTTTTCTTTCCAACTTTTTCATCTAATCTGCTAGATAGAAAGACAAACACAAGGCCCCGTTTGATATGCATCTTTTCAGGTCCAAACAGATCTTTCTGGCTGAATGGACCGGAAAGACTGTTTGATTTGCACAAAAAAAGGATCTTTCCCGATAAGATATTTCTTTCCCAGAAAGCCCCAAAATCATATCTTTCTAGCTGAATGAGCTGGAAAGACAATTATGCACCAAACCCCGATTCTTCTTTCTTTCTTAGATTATTAATTTATTTTAAATAACTTTTTTTAAATTTATTTTTTATTGAATTATTACTTTTTTTTCATCATTCAGCACAGTCAATCAGATGTACAATCAAACAGCATGGTTTCTTTCCCAGTCAGAAAACTTTCCTGGACAGCAGTTTACCAGACAGCACTTTCCCAGACAGAAACTATCAAACGGGACCTTAGTTGAGAGTGTTCACTCGAAGAGTTGGCATGTTACGGTGTGGAATTACATTTCTCTTGAACTAACTTCTCCTTAGAAATTAAACCCTCAAGCTTTTATTTGTTGCTAATTCTTCTTTTTATAAATCCTAACTTCCTACATTTAGAAAGTATCAAGAATAGGTTGAGAATACTAAATTGAATTTTGAAAAATGTTTGATCTATAAGATTAAAAACAATATTATTACTTACTGTATGCATTGAATCAGACGAACGAGAATATCTTCAACAATAGGATATATGAACAGGTGTTCCAATTTAAACAACACTGCCTTCGTTTTACCTAACTGATATTGATGCAACATTTTCTAGTATAAGACCCAAAAGAACATGCACAACTTTGCTACAAACTCAAATATCCCTTTTAAAATAATCCCTCTAACAACAAGTGCAAGCTCCCTTTGCATAAACACATATTACAAAATCTCGTTTTTCAAATTAAAGTACCTACCTTGACCACATTTCAAAATCACCCATGTTTTTTATAATTTTGAATTTCTTGAAGGATTACAAAACCTACCACATCTTTATCAGACCTTTCTCTCTTCGGCGTTCATATCGGATAAATCGAAATGACACCAAATAGTTAGTTTTTAGATACATGGAAAAATTTTAACCACATTGTCATTTGTATATATTTTTGTTCCTATAATATCAACGAAAATGGGAGTTTGCGAGGAAGCCATTTTTCATATTGGAAATTGAATAACTGAAGAAAGATGTAAACAATACGATATTTCAAAATATGTCGAGAATAGAAAGTGTTTTAGCGGTGCGTTGAAACAGTAACACCCGTTTCTCAGACATTCATTTATGTTTTTAAGATTATTATGTTTTATAATTTTGTCTCTACACGGGGCGTAGATAGCCAGTTAAGCAGAGGGTAACTCATTAAATGGAAAAGGGAATTTATTGCCCTACACGAGGCGTAATCCAAGTTATCCACAGCTCAACCGTGCAGGATGTAAACCCTAATTTCGGGGTCTTGAACCATATTTATGGACATTAACCCCCTTAAGGCTCATCTTATCACCAACCTCCACCCTCTTGAGCATCTAACTAGAAACCCTAATCCCTTAGAGCAAATCTTGAACCTTTTTTTTGTGTTTTTAGTGCATTTTGAAGAAAGAGAAGTGCAAGCTTGTTGATGGTTAAAGCACAAGCTTGTGGATCCAGAACCTACATTACATTTCCCAACTCCAAAAGGTATAAAGCTTGAATATTGCTAATCCATGTGTTAGACCTCATTAGATTCTTGATTCACATGTTCTTTTGTCCCATAATCTTGAGTCTTGTGAGTAGGATCTATTGCAGACATTAGGGTTACTATTTTCTGTTGTTTCTAAAGTTGTTAGGACAGAAAAAATGGGATCTTGGTTGCCACCTATAATCCATACAAGAGATTTTGGACATTAGAAGAGGTTAGGCAGTTAGGGTTTGAGTTTGAGCTCTATGTAGCCGTTCAAAAGCATAAAGTTATGAACTTTATCACTCTAGATGTTTATTGCGACCATATCTGATCATTTAAAGATTGGTCTTTACGGATTAAGATCTTAAAGTGAAAATGGTTTAAAAGCTTCGTATGAGGGGCGTAATCTGGGTTACACCCATCGTAGCTCGATTTTGTATAAGACTATACGTTTTCCATGTAGTGAGGTGTACGTCGCACATAAGTAAATGGATGGTTGACCGCTGACTTTTTGACCAATTTGACTTTTGGTCAACTGTGAGGGGTTAAGGACTTAGAAGGTCAAAAAGGTCTTTTGCCCAAATGAGGATTTATTTTGGTATTTGGATTTGCTAGGTTGGGGATTTATCCTAAATGCTAATTAGGTTTTGGTTTTGGATATGTTTAGTGGGAGAGACTTCCGGACCAGTGGCTCATGTGAGATATCTATTCGTTGACTGATTGAGGTGAGTCTCTTCACTGTACTCGTGGGTCGAAGGCAGAAATGTCAGCCTACTCGATTAAGTGTGTAGGAAGCTAGAAGTAATTGTGACTCTTGTTGATATGACTGTATGCTTATGTATGTGAGGTGTAATAGACCTGGGGATGAAATAGACATGTTCAAGTGAAAAACACCTATTGAGTTGAAATAGACTTGGGGGTAAAATAGACACGGGGGTGAAATAGACCCGTTCAGTTTTAAAACACCGATTGAGTTGAAATAGACTCAGGGGTAAAATTGACACGTACAGCTTCGAGCTTATATGGATGTATGGTATAAGGTATTTTGGGAAACTCACTAAGCTTTGTACTTACAATTTTATGTTTATTGTATCATGTATTTATGGTTCCAATGGGAGGAGCTCGATATGATTGTATCGCATCCAGTAGTGTTCCGCATGATTTGACTTGTTTTATACTCTGATGGGATTTCTAATTGAATAAATTCTTGTTTTGATGGATTTAATAAAAAAGTTTCACTTATAAGTTTTGGGACGTTACAAGTTGGTATCAGATCCTTGGTTTGAGGGATTCGGGTATACTCTCGGGTGCGTCTCAACTCAAACTAAGAAATTGGTAAAAATTTTCAAAGAACACAACTTTTCTAAGAATATTTTTAAAAGAAAAAGGGGGTGTAATGCATGCAATCGACTAAGCTTAACTAAGTATTTCTCCAAATACCCATACATGTATTATGTTATTCTTTTGATATGAGTATATGAGAATTTTATGATAGAATAGGGCTAAGGATATGCTCATGATTGCATGAGAGAATTCTAGGAGAGATGTCTTTATATGCATGTTGATTAAGCTTGTAGAACTGCATGCTAGTATGGGTTTCAGATGTTAGATAGAATGGCTTGATTAGGTGATACACCAGTTTGGACTACTCGATGCTCGAATGTTGCTTGCTTTGTGCTTTTAGAGGACCTAATGATTGTTGGATTAATGTCTAAGTCCATAACTATAATTGGTAAGACTTGACCCGACCTGGCATGGTCCATTTGGGTTGCATGGCATCATGCATTTGGATAGACTATAATGAGAGAAATAACACTTAAGGTTGGTTAATATATTATAAGTTCTAATATATTAATAAGGTTATTTAATTAGTATTGATTAAGAATTAATTTGGAATTAATTAAGTGATCAAAAGGAGACTAATTAAATATATGGGTTGATTGTGTAAATCATTCATTCTTATATATGTGGGCTTGTGATCCAAGATTCCTTATGTTGGACTAAGTCCATGGGGTGACCCATGGATACTCCATGGAGGTTAAAATCCATGGAGCATAATGAATGGGTAAAGTTATGAGTTACATGGTGTAACCCTAATAGCCACCATATAAAAGAATCCCATGGCTCAAGAAATCGTGCACTAATGTGTGAGTGTGAGGGCTAGACGATTTCAAGGAGTGTTCAAGTTTCTCTCAAGTTATTCCAAGTGTATTTGGTGTTGTGTGAACCATTTGAGGTGTCACACTTGGGGCACTAGGCACTCAAGCTTCATGAAGACATTCTACATCAAAGAGGTATGTATTCTATCTTGTTATATTTATTATTTTGTATGCTAGATTAGGATAATACCTTGGATGTTCATAATTGTATGTATAATAGAGAAAACATAGATCCAAGGTATTTAGGGTTGCATGTACACTTAGGAGTGTTAGAATGCTCATAACCCAACAGTGGTATCAGAGCCTAGGCTTGTTTTCTTGTTATACTTGCAAAAGTAGCTGAAAAATCGAGTTGGATGCATATATTCGATTGTTTTGGCTGGAATTGGACTAGGAACATTACCCTAAGATGTTTTTGGACTTATAAACTTGTTTTTGATGTGGTAATGTTCAAGATAATCCAATTTCTAAGATAATTGTCATAATTTCAAGATTTGTATTAGTTTGTATGTTCATGCTAATTTCTTGAAGATTGATGATTTGAATTATCTTGTTCTTATGAGGTTCTTAGATTAATAGAAAAGTTGTGTGAAAGAGTTGTTTTCAATCCATTTTAATCTAAGAGTTGATTCCAAAGTGTGTTTTTGTAACTTGTCCTCAAGTTATATGAAATGTCACATTTAAGAATCATAAAACTCATAAAAGTTGGCAAAGGTTACAAAATGAAGAGTCTAGTTCTAATTAAATGGTTTTATGACTCCATAACTTGTCCTCAGGTTATGGAGGTTCAAGAGTCTCTTCATTAAATTAAAAAAAATGTAACCTTAATTAGTTTCATGAGTTACAATAAAAAAAAGTTATTTTTTTTATTAATTAGTTTAAAGTCTTCCATAACTTGTCCTCAAGTTATGGAACTTGAAGAGTTTTTTTTTTTTTAATTAAAACTACTTTAAACTCATAAGTTATGGAATTAATTAGTTTTGAATAGTTTCAAAACTTGCCCTCAAGTTTTGGAATTTGAAAAGTTTTCACTTATGAATACTTTAATTCCAAGTTAGCCCTTAGAATTTTAAAAGTTAAAATTCAACCCTTATACTTTATAATATTATAAGTTAATAATATTTATATATATGTATAAGAGTAAAGTCAGTCTTACCGTTAGTAGGCCTCATTCACGAAGCTGGTCTATAAGGGGGGTATAAGGTTACTGCCTATAAAATGATAGTTTAATGGGTGTCCACTCTCACCCACCGCTTCCTTGACTGGTGGAGGGTCGTTAGCCGAACGGGTAGGACAATGACTATAATTCTCCTTTAATTAAAAGTATTAATGATAAATACTAAGTAACTAAACTCTTATTAATACCCAATCTTAGTTACTTAGGAAAATGTGAATTTGGTGCTAACCCATGAAATTACACTTTGCACTTTGCTTAAGTCGTTAGTGGAGCGTGTGTGGTTAACCGGCACACTAACCTGGACTTAACAAGGTAGGCAAAGGGTAACTTAATATTTATCATAGTATCGGTGGAGCGTGTGTGGTTAACCGACACACTGATTAAGGGGTAAATATTAAGGGTACCAAGTATATTTGCATGGTTATTCACACCTTGTTTTGTGATCCTCGGCATCCCAGTCACAAAACCTGAAGGGCACACTCGAGATTGAAACATGCCTTTGAACAGTTCAATGAATCTCAAAGATATAGGACTTTCAAATCCAAATAAAACCTAATAAATTATTTTGTTTTTCATGGTGGAAATTGGTGAATCGTCATTCACCTACCTTCAAATATTTTATAGCTTGGATTACGGCATCCCTCTTCTAAGTTATGAAATAGTTTGTTGGGTCCTAGCCTTAATATTTCATATTGGGTGTCATATTAAGGACTTTAAATCAACTATCTTGAATATCTCCCAAAAAGATGTCTGGTCTAGACATTTATGATCTTCCCAAATCTCTTGAAACAAGCTTTCCTAAATGAAGATGATGTCCCATGGATATCATACTTCTTTCACCTCCTCCAATTATTCTCCCTAACCCACAAGTTCCTAAAAAGTTTAAGGTCACTCAAGCCCTATTGGCAAGGCAAGGTCTAGGTGTGATCACGTCTTGGAGATGTAGTCACATATTGACAAGCCGGGAGAGTTGGGTGTCAAAGTCTTGAGAAAGTTGGTGGCTCAACTACTTTCTAAGTCACATAGTGAGTTCTTTTGGGAATCCTATGAAACAGACTAAGACAAGACCCTTAATGATCTTATCTATTTGCTAAGATCAACTTCCTAAAACGCTATGGACATTGACAATGATGACATTGGATATCCAGTAAAGCTCTCTCTTCCCAATGGAAAGGGATCGGCCATAGTCAACTCGGTTGACCCAATGGTAAAGAGTGAGGCGAAGTCTGAGATAGTCCCATTATCAAGGGTCCATAGGTAACTATTGCCAAAGGAAGGGGCATTGGTTACGAAGCTGCCAAATTTACCTAAGGATGTTAAAGTCAATAAGTTTGGCTCTACTTCAGGTAAAGTCCATTGTCTAACTCTATTAAGTACATGCTGATTCTGATCGCGAAGATGGATTTCAATCGCATGGTTCGGTGATCAGAATTTTGGGCTATTACTTAAGAGTTATGATATTTATATTGCTTAGGAATAGATAACAACAAGGTTTTCATATGGATTGTAAGGATAAGTTTTTCCGCAAAGTTTTAAAATAAAAGAAAAAGGTTTTGATTTTATTTATTTTAAGTATCCTTACAATGGCATTTGTGAAAAGTTGTTGCTGATAAGATTCCATTGATAGCAATATTGGAAAAATGGATTTGATTCTTTCGGTTGTGGTAGTGTCTAATATTACCAAATAAGGAAAGATTCTCATCACCCAAGGTTCAATTGGACCGAAACTTGGAATCATGCAAGTTGTATAGTATGATGAATGAGAACTTTCAGCTTGGAAAATTAAGACTAATTCCTTATGTGAATAAGGAAAGGACTAAGGGATCGAGTACACATTCTTGTGCACTGGTCAAGTCCATCACAAAAGATCAAGAAGACTATTCGTCATGATTTACTTAAGTTCAGTAAATATGGTTAAACTTATAAGTTTAAGTATAAGTCTGTAGCATTGGAGAAGTTTCAATGTGAGATAGAACGAATAAGAAGAATCAAAGTATAGCAGAAAGATAAAAGTTTCTCAAATCTGAAAAGATGGGAGAGTACTTTAGTATCATGTTTATGATCATCTTAATGATTAAGATACCATATCACAATTGGTCCTCTAAAGTCATCTTAGTGCATTCTTATGACTAAGAAGAGGAGTCATGAATTGTTAAAATGGTTAAATCAAAAAGATGAGTCATACTTCGTTCCAAAACAATTCTTAGAGTCATACTCCAAGATTGTAACTTGAGTGACATATCTTAAAGAGATTTGTTAACACTAGTCAAATGTAAGAGTAAAAGGTTATCTACTCTTGTACATTTGAAATTGGTAAGTTGTGATGTTTTGGATAAAACAGAGACCAACTTAGGCCAATTGTGTAAAGTGTTAGTCTTGATAAAGAATCCGCACTATCTCTTGAATATTTGACAAGGGAGTCTTATATGTCAAGAGGACAGTGGGAGTCTTAAAGCTCTTGAAAGTTTCAAGACTTAATCAACAATAAAACCTAAAGTCCTTCACTAGCACACGACTTGAGGTTTATAACCTATCGTGTTGAAATTTTTGTGCCTATTCAAGTTGGCTTTGCATAGGAGTTCTGAGAGTTCTCAATTGGTTGCACAACTACTTGGAAGCAATGGCAGGCACCTGAGCTGCCAAATGGCAAGAATTTAAGATTGCACAAGTTTAATCAATATGAGTTTGGATTTATCACTAACCTTGTCTTGTGATTATGGTTTTGATAAATTCACATGGATAAGAACACATACACTATTAAATCTAAGTGTCATAAGGTTTCTCTCCGATTCATGAAAATGATGGTGAGGAAACACTTTCACTAAGTAGATTTTAGCTAGATAGCAATTGTGATATTTGCATTCTCAAAGTCGTTAGTGGAGCGTGTGTGGTTTACCGGCACACTAACATGGACTTGTGAGAAGTGGCAAAGGTCTAAACAATTGAGACTATGATTACGACATCCCTTTTCATAGTTCTAAAATTGTTTAGACACACATGTGAGCTATCTAAGAGAGGTGTATGATTTTGATAAAGTTTTATCAAAACAATCTAGTATCAGAAATCTGAACTTTGGTAAGAAAGTCAGCTGATTTCTGAGTACATGTCAAAGCTAGTGGGAGCATAACTGTTATGTTAATAATCATCATGTTAGTGGGAGCATGATAATTATGACAAAGGTTGCAAGTTAGCAATGTTAATTATAGAAAACAAAAGTTTCAATTCGTGAGGTTGCAGGGGTTGAAAAAGTTGTTTTGCTATAATTAAGGGAGAGGAAATTATACTTCATTTCAATTCTAAAAGATTAGATTGAGATTTTAATCGTATTTAATCAAGGATATATATATATATATATATATATATATATATATATATATATATATATATATATATATATATATATATATATATATATATATATATATATATATATATATATATATATATATATATATATATATATATATATGAATTTCATGTTGGAATGGCTCAACATAAGGAAATTCTATATATGGGTCCATTATTTGCGTTCTAAAATTCGATTATGATTACGGCATCCCTTTTCATAATCTGAATTTTGAGAACTTGGCAAATTGAAATGGAAATATTATAGCAAAAGATTGGTTTAGTCTTTATGTGAGACATCATGAATCGTGTCCCATATGCTTCGGATATAGGATCGATTACATGTGTTATATTCATCCTTTCTAAAATTTTCCAAATGCCTGGGGCATTATGAAGGGAAAAGATCTAGAATTGGATATGACTAAAATGATTAAGCAATTTTCGAGGACAATCTAAGGTTTACCAAAGATTGGTTGCTCAAGGACAGTTGGAAGTATAATGTTAATTCTGGAAGGACCATATTGACATAATCTGTAAGGAGGCAACTCTTGTTCAGAAGTGATAGTCAAAATGGAATATGGAAATGTTTCAAAGTTAGAAATTATTCAATCTGTGTAAGATTAGGAAACTTAATGAAAGAAGGATGTTTCCAAGGAGCTGATCTCCTTTGGAATGCTCTGTAATGATTGTTGTCAAGTCTTTCTGACTTCGTGCATAATCATTAAGAGGATCAATGCATATAAGTTTAGAATCTAACAGATTTCAGTAAATGGCATGAATTTGGAATTCTTGCATTTGCAGTAAGGATTTGGGACTGTGAAAAGAGGATCATTGGAGTGATGTTCAATTGATCTATTTTACAAAGTAAAGATCATAGACAAACATAGTATGCATACTTGGTGTATGGCATGACTACTGTTTAGAAAACATAGTGTACATGCTTGGAGCATGGGACAACTATTGTTTTAAATTCAAGTATAAAGTTGATAAAACCGAAACAATGAATAATGAGTAATCAGTATGGTGATAAATAAAAGTGTTTATTTATATTCATAGGGTTTGATACCATATTTGATTCATTTATTCTTGTGTTTCACTTTGCATGTTTTGACTTCCAGAATAACTAAGTCGCTCTTCCAGAATGATTAAGTTATTCAAACCATCCACAGTCGGTCATATGTTGGAAGTAGATATGAATCAAGACTGTCATGGGTTGGTTTGTAAAGGTCCAAGTTGGTGGACAAAGTGGTGCTACAACACTCATGAGTGCTCATAAGTTCTGAGTATTGGATTCAACCCGCGCTCATTTGAATCACTTCATGGATTTTATCACGAGTGATCACGAGACGATAATATCTTATATTCTTCAAACCTAGAGATATGAGTTGTTACTATGAGTTGGTTATACATTGATTGCACGAAAACACATTGGTAACTCGATGTTATAAAACGTGCATTTGTGTATGATTCAACAAGTAGTAGAACAAGCCATATGAGTCGAAGTTTATCCATTCCTTTTACCTTCGGGATAAAAGCGATATATGTGGGCCCCTCGATGATTTAAAGATGATACATGTGAGTGCTTGGCCAAGCCAGGACTGATTTGATTTGTTCAATCAGTCAGTCATCATGAATCGGAAATCGGGAAACAACAAATGGACAGAGAGAATGATTGATAATCCATGTCTCAGTCCATATGATATCTAGAATGGAGGAATATATGATCCCTTATCTAATGGACAAGTCATTGACAAAGGTCAGAGTTCATCGACAAGGTCAGAGTTCGACAGAAGCTTTTGAGAGCTACGATTGCTGATCGGTTCCTGAAGTCATACGCAATAATAGTTTTAGACTTATCCAAGTGGGAGACTGTTGGATTAATGTCTAAGTCCATAACTATAATTGGTAAGACTTGACCCGACCCGGCATGGTCCATTTGGGTTGCATGGCATCATGCATTTGGATAGACTATAATGAGAGAAATAACACTTAAGGTTGGTTAATATATTATAAGTTCTAATATATTAATAAGGTTATTTAATTAGTATTGATCAAGAGTTAATTTGGAATTAATTAAGTGATCAAAAGGAGACTAATTAAATATATGGGTTGATTGTGTAAATCATTCATTCTTATATATGTGGGCTTGTGATCCAAGATTCCTTATGTTGGACTAAGTCCATGGGGTGACCCATGGATACTCCATGGAGGTTAAAATCCATGGAGCATAAGGAATGGGTAAAGTTATGAGTTACATGGTGTAACCCTAATAGTAACCATATAAAAGAATCCCATGGCTCAAGAAATCGTGCACTAATGTGTGAGTTTGAGGGCTAGACGATTTCAAGGAGTGTTCAAGTTTCTCTCAAGTTATTCCAAGTGTATTTGGTGTTGTGTGAACCATTTGAGGTGTCACACTTGGGGCACTAGGCACTCAAGCTTCATGAAGACATTCTACATCAAAGAGGTATGTATTCTATCTTGTTATATTTATTTTGTATGCTAGATTAGGATAATACCTTGGATGTTCATAATTGTATGTATAATAGAGAAAACATAGATCCAAGGTATTTAGGGTTGCATGTACACTTAGGAGTGTTAGAATGCTCATAACCCAACAATGATATCAGCTAACTATTAAGCTAATAAGTTAAGTTACATGTTGTGGGCACTAGATAATTTCAGAAGGTTAGGTACAAACCTATTGCGCACCTCCTGTTTAAGTCCAACCATTTTAGGGTGGGACCTAGTAGTCGAAGAATTATCTAGTGTGGTGACATGTAATTTTATTTGTGAGGTAGTTAGAAGGTATTGAAGGGAGTCTCTTCTACAGCTGATGGTGGAGAGTGGTGGGTAGGGAACCCTAGTAAAGCCTAGGAGATGTTTTCAAGCATAGGGTGCTCTATAGTGAAAGTAAAGTATATTGATAGTAGGTAAGTGACTTAGAGGATTTGGGGCGATCCTTGAGGAAGGTATAGATAGGTGTGGAAGGTAATATTGGGCTTGTACTACGGAAAGAACAAGATATGTACCCAAGTTATGGAGAGTCATGATGATTTTGAGTAACTTATGCGGTGTGAACCTCTTCATGTGTAAACTGATTGTTTGCATATTGTGTTTTAGTACGGTGATGAAACGCAGTGGAGCAGGAGGTTCAGGATCTAGTTCTGGTTCTGGCACCGGCACGGGTACCGAATCAATTGACGAGGGATTATGCGAGTTCGTAGCGTCGGAGGTTACGTGAGGCATCCTTAATGCAACCCTGGTGATGTTCGGGATGATGAAGGAGGGATCATTGAGATGATGGAGGAGCATTTTGACACCTTTCCGGCCAATATGTTCATCGGGCAGTACGGAGCCCGTACCCTCATGTTCAAATATTTTTGGGGATGTAGGGCACCAGAGTTCTTTAGGGTGAAAGGCCAGTTGTTGCCAAATGGTGGATATCATACATGGAGTGTGCCCAGATCATGAGCTTTTGTCCTAAGGGGTCGAAGGTGAGGTTCGCTGCAGACTGTTTGAGGGACCAAGCCCGAGATTGGTGGGAGGAGGTTGGGTATGCTCTAGGAACACCAAATATTAAAGCCATGACATGGCCTAACTTTTTGACCCGATTTCGAGCAGAGTTTGCACCAGTTGTCGAGGTGCAACAGCTAGCGAGGGAGTTCCAGGACCTACACCATAGGACTGAGACTGTGGCGGAGATCACCGCCGAGTTTCAGGAGAGAGCCTTATTGGTACCACAATATGCTGCAGATGAGGAGATGAAGAAGATGCGGTACCATGACATGCTAAGAGCAGATATCAGGGATTTTGTTATCTTTTCAACTTGTCAGACATTTGAGGATATTATAGCTAGAGCCCAGGAACGGTGTCACAACTAGCATTTTAGCTAGGAAATTCTATTCTCATGTAAACATTCAACTAGTGTAAGGCATGTACCCTAAGTGAATGTCATATGCTATGCTTAATCAAAATCATCCATTGAATCAAACTTCACTCAAGAAGCCCATAAGCTAATACAATACATCTCATATAGTCAACTATGGGTTGAAAGCCCTAAAAATCCAAGTTCCAGTTTAATATGAACTGGGATTCTCTTATTGGGCCTAATGGACCAATAAACTTTCAATTTGACCATTTTGGGCCTAGAAATCCTAATTAGGCTCTAATTTGACCTACATTCATAAGATTTTAGCATTCTGGGCCATGTGAGCCTAGAATAATGCATCTTATCTCTAATGGGCTTTGTTGGGCCATAAATGATTTCATTTGCCCCAATGCGCCGTAAACCGTTTTAATTGGGTGCCATTGGGCCGTGAACCCTCATAGGGGCCCAATGGGCTGAAAAAATATTACTTGGGCCTCATAATTTCGAACTAAGTGAAGATAGGGCCCAAACTTATCTCGATTCCTTTCTTTTAGCCCATTCTCGGCCCAACAACAATAATACAAAAAAAAGAGGGAAATGGAAGAAGACTTAGGCTTGACAACACATAATTATCTATCATGTATCAAGATAATCACATACATCTAGGAATCTATTACCCACCATGCAAACTTTTCAAATCTCTCTCTCCTCTCTTACTCTCTATTTACGGCCAAACACACCCCTCACCACCTTCACATTTCTTTCAAACTCTCTCAAATATCCTCTCAAGAACTCCCCTTTCCTCCTCAAAATTCTATGACCTTGGTGTGTGTTTTCAAGAGGTTTTTCATCAACATCATCATCCTTGGTAAGTTCTTACTTGAATCTATGGTTTAACTTCTAGATTTCATCAAAAATATCTTCTTAACCCATATCATTTCATGATCTATACTCTTGAACTTCATAGAGTTCGAAAACCATCTCAAGGAGCTTGCTAGGGCCGAGATCTTCTCACTTCCTCATCAAAAACCGAATCCAAACCTCAAAGTGAGTTCATACCCCTTCTTTTTTATTTTCATAATGTTTTGGGGGAGAATACAAGTTGTGTTGTGTATATCTATGTGTGTATGCATGACTTTGTGTGTGTTCATGTTATATGTTGTGATATCTGTTTTATTTTTGGAGTTTTACTTGAGTTTGAAATTTAGCACTTGGATCTTCATAAAAACCTTGAGAAAAGTATGTTTTATCACATATATTACATGTAAACTTGTAGATCTGGGATTTATACACTTAGAATAGCAAAAATAAGTGTTGTGTACATACATGGATAACTTAAACTCAAAAATCGGCCTTTGACAGAAACGTTTTGGTCTAATATTGGACTGTTTTGACCACCTCAATTGTAATATTTTTGAAAACTGGTTTACATTCAAAAATTTCAGGTTCATACCTTTAAAATGACTACTCTCACGTGTTCATACGATTTTTCTACAATTTTTGGCGATTTCTACAAAACTGTCTATCATTTCAGGAAGGATTTCAGACCAGTCTGTGAAGATGAACATTTTCACACTGGTTGGAGATCACTAAAAATTATAATAAAACTTACGAAGAACATAGACTCATTTTCCAAACTCTCAGAGTTGACAGATCCAAATTTCGACTTACAATGATTTTTCTATAATTTCTCTAAAAATTGAGACGTAAATGCCAAAAATCAGAAAATTGTTTTAACTTACTAAAAGTGTTTATACTTTGTTAGATGCAAGTTTATATGACTTATACATACTTTTAAATCATCTAGACATGTCAACTTATGTGCATTTAATATATATATATATATATATATATATATATATATATATATATATATATATATATATATATATATATATGATTACAAAAGTGGTATTTTTAAGTCAAATTGACCATTAATTGAAATAATACTAGCAATAAAATAACAAACGGACTAATTGTGCCATTCGTATAATATTGGGCCCTAGTTACCCATTAATATGTTTGATAGGACCTGAATACTATTTATATGTTTATTGGGCCTCATTGACCCATTAACATGCGCGACGGACCTTAGATACTATTTGCGTGCTATTTGGGCCTGTAAATACAATACATGTGAAATGGGCCTTAGTTGTCCTTTTACATATATTTTCGGCCCATGTTGTATAATCTCATTCCGATCGGGCCTATAAATGATTTACATGTTTAGCGAGCCTTAGTGGTTCACTTACATGGTTCATTGGGCCTGGAATGAGTTTTATATGTTTTTCTTCACGTAAATTCGATTAAGGATCTAGTGAGAAGTGTCGGTTAACACCTATTTAGTGTACGATCGTAGCCTGTAGTTATAACCAGAGTCTCTTGGAGGGAGATCGGGGATTTGTGTATAGATCTATACAAGGATGACACCCCACACCTGAGCTGTTCGCTACAGTTAGACTACATCAGTCTAGGGTGACGATGACCTTATTCTATTTTCCATTGGCATTCCCAAACGCCAAGACAGGCGAAATTGTCATTATTTAGTATGGTTATGATGGCTCACTTAGAGGAATTAACGTTATGAAGTTCGCGGAAGACTATTCTCTTTTCTTTTGGATTACTCTGAAACATACTCACACTAGTACTCAACCTCGGGGTTGGTACGGTAGCATTCTCATTTCTTCTTTTACAGGCAACATAGGGTTGTCTGGGGGCATTCTGTTTGCATTCTCTTCAATCGCTTTTGGCATTCTATTAAACAATAACACACATGCATTAATACAAGATCAGACACAAACATACCAAGCTATTTTAAGAAAATACAGGATTTTCTTGTGATTACAAAGATTTACAAATCATTTCCTCAAACATACTTATGAACTCACCAACATTTTTATGTTGACCTTTTTAAATTAACTTGTATTCTCAGGAAACCGTTGAAGTTGGTTGGGATGAACAAACTAACAGATGTTTTGTCATGTTTCTAATTCATCAGACATTATTTATTTTGGCATGTAATATTTAAACACAATACTCGATGTAACCAATGTACGTTGTTATATTTCATGTGTGGTGATGATGATGTTGTGTTTCAATTATATACTTTGTGATGATATTCCAAGGATGAAGTCACGCGCAAGCCCCCGGACGTTTCCGCCGTCTGGTTCGGGGGTGTGACAGATTGGTATCAGAGCATGGTTTATAGTGAACTGGCATATCCAATCACACAAGATATGCAACTATAAATACAATGGGACTAAAACACTTTGAATAAAATACATACCTAGGTGTGCATTAATGCAACAACCCTAAAAGTCTCTGGAGGAAATTGAACACCATGATTAAACCCGGACAGTTACGTAGTTGTATTGGGATAAATATAGTCTGATCAACTATATTTATTCAAAATACGACCAACATGTGGCTGGGAGTGATCATGTTGGGAAATGAATCTAGACACTTACCTCGTATCCAAAAATCTTTTAGGCAACTCAAACATAAACAAAATTTAAATACTATAGGAGTATTTGGTGTGCTCTTTGTTTCTAGTATTTATACACTTTCGTGCAGACACTATGGTCGGGTATCATTAGCCAGGAGACCCTTATCTCCCTAGTCAGGAGAATGCAGGATGGATTTACTCGGAGGAAGAGCCAGAGGAGGAACATGAAGTAGAACTTGAAGATGGATCCGCTGAGTTAGTGGTGGACCTCGAAGAGGAAGAGCTCGAAGGAAACGATGATGATTACTCGGATGCCAAGTCCGAGGTCTATAATCCTCCATACATGGCTAGAGTACCGATTTATCGTACGGGCCCCGATGGCCCCACGCCCCATGGGCACACAATATTAGGAGATGGAGCCGCCAGCAGGGGATACGACCGCCCTACGCTATGAACCGAGGACTTTTCGATCTCAGTCATGGTCCGGCGCACCCGAGACATTAGAAACCAAGCTCAGGGCACCCCAAATCAAACGGACCAAATGTGGGCTGTTGTTGAGAGGGATGAGAGACAAACACAAGAAGTGATCGGGGACTTCCAAGCGAGACAGTCAGTTTGGGAGGCACGACTACGAGAAACTGAGTGACAAGTAGCTCATCTCTAGGGTGCATCCACTTCATCAACACCACCACCAGACACTTTTGCCATGATTAGGATCAGCTTTTCCGCCCACTACTATTCGTTATGACTCTCTTTCGTGTACTAAGATGGTACTCACTAATGAAACAACTATTTGTTCTTCTTATTTCGTGTTATTGCATGAGTTTACTTATATGCACCACCGAATCCCCGAAACCGTTAGATACTCAAGGATCTCGAAACCAAAACAACCTATATACTCTATGGACAGACTTAATATTCGTGCCAAATCTACGTTTACCTACTACCATAAATACATCATAGGGATGTAGATTGAAACATTGTGAATCATACGCGAAAACATGAAGTTTATAGAGTACAACCAGGAATGACCATCGTTACTTACGATCTTGATTATCATCATGCAGCAGAAAATGTCATCCCACAGAAATAACAAGCACACCCGGGAGACACCAATCCTGCAGATGGACTCAGCTACATTCCAAGCTGCTGTAACAACTGCCGTAACCGCTGTTATGGCACAACTCAACGCAAACAACACCAACAGAGATGGAGATAGAGTCGACAACTCCAGCCGAAGTAACAACCACGGAAACCAATGAGTGAAAGCTTATCAAGGCAATCCAAAACCCAAGCTTAAGAGCAGGAAGCAAGACTCTGGGAGTAACAGGAAGGAACAGACAACTCAAGGGTCCTCGAAGAAACAACATGTTGTTGTTGTCCATGCGGCCATGACACCTACAACATCAACACCAGCAAGACCATATGTTGGAAGCCTTCCAAAATGCAATAAGTGCAATTTTCATCATAAGGGAGCCTGTCGGAAGCCGTATTGCAATAGATGCAACAAGAAAGGATACACCGCCCGATACTGCAGATCCCAACCACGACAGAACCAACAGCCAAACTACATCAACAACAACAACAACAACAACAACAACAACAACAATAACAACCGCAACAACAATAACAACAACAACAATGTTGGGGCCAGTCCCACTTGTTATGGGTGTGGAGGAGCTGGTCATTTCAAACGCGTTTGTCCCAAAGCCAACAACTAGGGGGCAAGAGGATCGGGAAGGATTTTAACCTTGGGTCAAGGTGAGGCAATTCAAGACCCGACTATTGTTACTGGTACGTTCCCACTTAACAACACTTTTTCTTGCATCCTATTCGACAGTGGAGCTGAGCGAAGCTTCGTTAGTAACAAATTCAAACACTTACTAAAACAACAACCCCAGAAGCTAAACGAAGCTTTCACGGTGGAGATGGCTAATGGGAAAATCGAAACAAACAAAGATGTTCATGTAGGGTGCACATTAAAACTAAACAACCATTCATTTCAAATAGATTTGATGCAAGTAAATATTAGGAGTTTTGATGTGATAATCGGCATGGTTTACCTGAGCCCCCCACCGTTCTGATATTATGTGCCACGAGAAGGCCGTTCGCCTTCACCTTCCCAACCACGAAACCCTAATTTTCTACGACGATAAGCCGGGCGCCAATCTTCATCTCATCTCGTGCATCAAGGCACAGAAGTGCATGCACAAGAAGAACTATGCATTCCTCGCTCATGTTGTAGACAAAGCCAAAGAAGAAATCAACATTTAAGACATCCCAGTGGCATGCGACTTTCCGAATATATTTCCTGAAGACCTTCCGGGAATACCCCCAGAAAGACAGGTTGAATTTCGAATCGACCTCATACCGGGAGCCACATCAATTGCCAAATCACCCTGCAGGTTAGCCCCGTCGAAATGACAGAATCATCGAACCAGCTAAGTGAACCCCTGGATGAAGGACTCATCAGGCCGAGCTTCTCACCATGGGAAGCTCTGGTCATGTCTGTCTAGAAGAAAGATGGATCCTTCAGAATTTGCCTCGACTATAGAGAATTAAATAAACTTACCATCGCGAACCAATATCCACTCCCTCGGATTGGCAATCTATTTGACCAGCTTCTGGGAGCTGGTTACTTCTCCAAAATAGATCTAATATCTGGTTATCATCAGCTCCAATTCCGAGAATAGGACATTCCAAAAACTGCCTTCCAAACTTGATATGGTCACTTCGAATTTGTTGTCATGCCCTTTGGCCTGACAAATGCCCCTGTGGTATTTTTGGACCCCACCAACCAAGTTTTCCGCCCATTCCTAGTCAACTTTGTAACTATTTTCATCAATAACATACTCGTCTGCTCTCGAAACAAGAACAATTACAGTAAACACCTACGATCGGCTTGGAGGCATCAAAGCTGGAGAATACCATGAAGGAAGCACTGCGTGGAATGGATAAAAATCTCGAAGCCAAAAAGACGAAGCTTATTACTACATAAGATGGATCTGGACCCCCAAGATTTGAAGAATTCGGAGACATAATCATGAATGAGGCTCATAAGACGTGATATTCTATCCATCCAGGTTCAGATAAGATGTACCTGAACATTAAGCAGCATTATTGGTGGTCAAATATAAAGGCAGAGATCGCCACTTATGTGGGCAAGTGTCTCACTTGCGTCAAGGTTAAAGTGGAAAAACTAGAAGCCCTCGGGAATGCTACAATAACCTGAAATTCCCAAGTGGAAATGGGAAAAGATTACTATGGACTTCATAACCAAATTACCTAAGACAACAGATGGTTTGGATGCTATCTGGGTGATTGTCGATAGATTAACTAAATCTGCCCACTTCCTACCAATAAAAGAATCGTACAAGATAGAAAGATTAAAACGAATCTATATAAAAGAGATCGTGAGACTTCATGGTGGTATCAGTGTCTATTATCTCGGATCGAGATGGTAGATTTACTTCACGATTTTCGCAGTCGCTTCAGAAGGCAATGGGAACACAACTAGATGTAAGCACTGCTTACCCCCCCCCCCACCCAAACCAATGGCCAGAGTGAGAAAACTATCAAAAAAATTGAAGACATGCTCCGAGTCTGTGTGATAGATTGTGGCAAATCATTGGATACTCACTTGCCTTTGATTGAATTCTCGTACAACAACAGCTATCACACGAGCATTAAGGCTACTCCTTCTAAGGCTTTATATGGTCGCAAATGCAGATCGCCTCTCTGCTGGGTTGAGGTGGGTGACACCCAGCTGGTGAAAGGGCAATCACCAAGCAACACTCTTACAGGGTCATAAATCACTCGAGAAACAACATAAATGATAATCCAAATCAAAGCTCGACTCCAAGCATCTCGAGACCGACAGAAAAGCTATGCTGACAAACAGCGGAAGCCTTTGTAATTCCAGGTCGGGGAGCAGGTTCTATTGAAAGTCTCTCCCTAGAAAGGAATGATCCGTTTTGGGAAACGGGGAAAACTGAACCCGCGATACATCGGACTGTTCGAGATTCATGCCCGAATTGGTCCGGTAGCTTATAAGTTGCAGCTACCCTCAGAGCTCAGCAACGTACACCCCGTGTTCCACGTCTCGAATTTGAAAAAGTTCATGTCAGATGAAACCCTTGTCATTCCTTTAGAAGAGATCGAAATAAAAGAGAATCTCATGTTCTTCGAGGAACCAGTCGAAATAATGGATAGGGAAGTGAATCGTACGAAGCCGAGCAGCATTCCGATTGTGAAAGTTCGATGGAACGCCAAGCGTGGACTAGAATTCACATGGGAACGCGAAGACCAGATCAAGCAGAAGTACCCTCACTAATTCTCTCATTCATGATCCTACCTTTCGAAAGAAATTCGGGACGAAATTCCCTCTAACGGGGGATGATGTCACAACTAGCATTTTAGCTAGGATATTCTATTCTCATGTAAACATTCAACTAGTGTAAGGCATGTACCCTAAGTGAATGCCATATGATATGCTTAATCAAAAACATCCATTGAATCAAACTTTACTCAAGAAGCCCATAAGCTAATACAATACATCTCATATAGTCAACTATGGGTTGAAAGCCCTAAAAATCCCGGTTCCAGTTTAATATGAACTAGGATTCTCTTATTGAGCCTAATGAACCAATAAACTTTCAATTTGACCATTTTGGGCCTAGAAACCCTAATTGGCCTCTAATTGGACCCATATTCATAAGATTTTAGCATTCTGGGCCATGTGAGCCTAGAATAATGCATCTTATCTCTAATGGGCCTAGTTGGGCCATAAATGATTTCATTTTCCCCACTGGGCTGTAAACCCTTTTAATTGGGTGTCATTGGGCCATGAACCCTCATAAGGGCCCAATGGGTTGAAAAAATATTACATGGGCCCATAATTTCGAACTAAGTCAAGATAGGGCCCAAACTTATCTCAATTCCTTTCTTTTAGCCCATTCTCGGCCCAACAACAATAATACAAAAAAAGAGGGAAATGGAAGAAGACTTAGGCTTGACAACACATGATTATCTATCATGTATCAAGATAATCACATACATCTAGGAATCTATTACCCACCATGCAAACTTTACAAATCTATCTCTCCTCTCTTCCTCTCTATTTACGGCTAAGCACACCCCTCACCACCTTCATATTTCTTTCAAACTCTCTCAAATATCCTCTCAAGAACTCCCCTTTCCTCCTCAAAATTTCATGACTTTGGTGTGTGTTTTCAAGAGGTTTTTCCTCAAGATCATCATCCTTGGTAAGTTCTTACTTGAATCTATGGTTTAACTTCTAGATTTCATCAAAAATCTCTTCTTAACCCATATCATTCCACGATCTATACTCTTGAACTTCATAGAGTTCGAAAATCATCTCAAAGAGCTTGCTAGGGCCGATATCTTCTCACTTCCTCATCAAAAACCGAATCCAGCCCTCAAAGTGAGTTCATACCCCTTCTTTTTTATTTTCATAATGTTTTGGGGGAGAATACAAGTTGTGTTGTGTAGATCTATGTGTGTATCATGATTTTGTGTGTGTTCATGTTATATGTTGTGATATGTGTTTTATTTTTGGAGTTTTACTTGAGTTTGAAGTTTAGCACTTGGATATTCATAAAAACCTTGAGAAAAGTATGTGTTATCACATATATATTACATGTAAACTTGTAGATCTGGGATTTATACACTCAAAATAGCAAAAATAAGTGTTGTGTACAAACATGGATAACTTAAACTAAAAAATCAGCCTTTGACAGAAACGTTTTGGTCTAATCTTGAACTGTTTTGACCACCTCAATGTTAATATTTTTCAAAACAATTTTACATGAAACAATTTCAGGTTTATACCTTTGAAATGACTACTCTCAGGTGTTCATACGATTTTTCTACAATTTTTGGCGATTTTTACAAAACTGCCTATCATTTCAGGAAGGATTTCGGACCAGTCTGTGAAGATGAACATTTTCACACTGGTTTGAGATCACTAAAAATTATAATAAAATTTATGAAGAAAATAGACTCATTTTCTAAACTCCCAGATTTGACGGATCAAAAATTCGACTTACAATGATTTTTCTATAATTTCTCTAAAAATTGAGACGTAAATGCCAAAAATTAGAAATTTGTTTTAACTTACTAAAAGTGTTTATACTTTGTTAGATGCAAGTTTATATGACTTATACATACTTTTAAATCATATAGACATGTTAACTTATGCACATTTAATATATATATATATATATATATATATATATATATATATATATATATATGATTACAAAAGTGGTATTTTTTAATCAAATTGACCATTAATTGAACTAATACTAGCAATAAAATAACAAACGGATTAATTGTGTCGGTTGTATAATATTGGGCCTTGGTGACCCATTAATATTTTTGATAGGTCCTGAATACTATTTATATGTTTATTGGGCCTCATTGACCCATTAACATGCGCGACGGACGTTGGATCCTATTTGCGTGCTATTTGGGCCTGTAAATACCATACATGTGAAATGGGCCTTAGTTGTCCTTTTACATATATTTTGGGCCCATGTTGTATAATCTCATTCCGATCGGGCCTGTAAATGATTTACATGTGTTAGCGAGCCTTAGTGGTTCACTTACATGGTTCATTGGGCCTGGAATGAGTTTTATATGTTTTTCTTCGCGTAAATTCGATTAAGGATCTAGTGAGAAGTGTCGGTTAACACCTATTGAGTGTACGATCGTAGCCTGTAGTTATAACCAGAGTCTCTTGGAGGGAGAGCGGAGATTTGTGTATAGATCTATACGGGGATGACACCCCACACCTGAGTTGTTCGATACAGTTAGACTACACCAGTCTAGGGTGACGATGACCTTATTCTATTTTCTGTCGGTATTCCCAAACGCCAAGAAAGGCGAAATTGTCATTATTTAGTATGGTTATGACGGCTCACTTAGAGGAATTAACGTTATGAAGTTTGCAGAAGACCATTCTCTTTTCTTTTGGATTACTCGGAAACATACTCACACTGGTACTCAACCTCGGGGTTGGTACGACAGCATTCTCATTTTTTCTTTTACAGGCAACATAGGGTTGTATGGGGGCATTCTGTTTTCATTCTCTTCAATCACTTTTGGCATTCTATTAAATAATAACACACATGCATTAATACAAGATCGGACACAAACATACCAAACTATTTTAAGAAAATACAGGATTTTCTTGTGATTACAAAGATTTACAAATCATTTCCTCAAACATACTTATGAACTCACCAACATTTTTATGTTGATCTTTTTAAATTAACTTTTATTCTCAGGAAACCGTTGAAGCAGGTTGGGATGAACAAACTAAAGGATGTTTTGTCATGTTTCTAACTCATCAGACATTATTTATTTTGGCATGTAACATTTAAACACAATACTCGATGTAACCAATGTACGTTGTTATATTTCATGTGTGATGATGATGATGTTGTGTTTCAATTATATACTTTGTGATGATATTCCAAGGATGAAGTCACGCGCAAGCCCCCGGATGTTTCCGCCGTCTGGTTCGGGGGTGTGACAAACAGGAACGGGAGATGGACTTGGAGCACCTCAGGAAGAGGAAGGCAGAGCACATGCAGACAGCTAGGGGTCTAACGAAGAGACCCAAGACTTTTATCATCGAATGAGGGGCCATCAGGGCCAAGGCCACTATGGAAAGTACGACAAGATGCACGATGGGGTTTGTACGGTGGATGGTTCGGGTTGCTATAAGTGCGGAAATACATATTACTACAACATGGATTGTAATACTTCCACCCATGTTTCGAGTATGATTTGCTTCCATTGTAATTAGAGGGGCCATAAAAGGCTGATTGTTTCAAGTTTGGTAGCAGGAGAAGTTGAAGCACCTGCTCCGGTGACATTGAGGATCACCGATGGCCATCAGGGCTAGGCGTAGGTAGCAGTTATGAGGATTCGAGCTTTCCATCTGTCAGCCGACGAGGCTCTTCCAGCACTGGATGTGGTTTCCTCCCTATCTCATTTATTTTTTATTGTTTATGCTAAATGTGTGTATGGTTGTTTAGGGACGTTCTTGGCGAACAGTGTTTTGGCGTTGGTTCTTTTTTTATTCGGGCGCCACCCGATGGTTTGTATCTCTTACTCTCAACAAAAGGTTTGGTGACAGCCCTAGGGAGCCAGATCATCCATTAGAGGTGGAGATCGTCGATGATCGTCTAGTGAGAGTATCAAGGGTTCATCAAGGTTGTACTCTTGAGCTGTTTCGGGAGAGGTATCCAACCGATTTGGTTCCTATTCCTTTACGGGATAGCAAGTCGTCATGGGGATGGATTGGTTGAGCCCAATGGAGCAATGATTGACTTCGAGCACCAGCTAGTACGGGTTCAAACCCCAAGTGGGGGAGAACTAATTATTCATAGTGAGGGTGCTCAGTGTGGAACATCCCTCTGTTCAGCTGCGAGAGCTATGAGGTATATTCATGAGGGTTGTTCTAGTTTTGTGGCCTATCTGTTAGATACTAGATAGGATGGAAAGAAGAGGTTTGATGATGTGTCGGTCATCCAGGAGTATCCTTATGTATCTCCTGAGGATCTTCCTGGATTACTTCCGGATAAGCAAGTCGAGTTTCAGATTAATTTGGTACCAGGTGCGGCTCCAATATCCAGGGCATCCTATTGGTTAGCACCTCCTTAGATGCAAGAGTTGTCTACACAGGTGCAGGAGTTGTTAGAAAATGGGTTAATCAGGCCAAGTAGTTCACCCTGGGGAGCACCGATTCTGTTTCTGAAGAAGAAGGATGGTTCCCACAGGATTTGCATCGACTATATGAAGCTGAACAAGCTTACGGTGAAGAACCGTTATCTACTCCTGAGTATTGATGATTTGTTCGACTAGTTAGATGGTGCATCATGGTTTTCCAAGATTGATTTGCATTAAGGCTACCATCAAATGAGGTTTTGGGATGAAGATGTTCAGAAGACAGCTTTAAGAACTCGATATGGTCATTATGAGTTCATGGTGATGCCTTTTGGGCTCACCAATGCACTGATAGTGTTCATGGACCTCATGAACAGGGTTTATTGGCTGATGTTGGATTGGTAGGTGATCATCTTCATTGATGATATCTTGATCTATTCTAAGACCATGGAGCAGCATGAGGATCACTTATGAGAGGTTTTAGAGAATTTGAGGAGTGATAGGCTTTATGCAAAGTTCTCTAAATGTGAATTTTGGTTCCGTGAGGTACAGTTCTTGGGGAATCTCGTCAATCATACGTGTATATTGGTCGATCCGGCCAAGATCGAGGTCGTGCTGCAGTAGGAAGTTCTGAGGTCTCCATCTAAGATTCATATTTTCCTTGGCCTAGCAAGGTATTAATGGAGGTTCATTGATAATTTCTCCAAGATTGTAGTTCTATTGGCCAGGTTGAAGAAGAAGACATTTAACTTTCGTTAGGGGCCCGAGCAGCAGACAACATTTGAGACTCTGAGGCAGAGATTGTCCAGGCTTCGATTCTGACCTTACCGGAGGGCATTGATGACTTTGTAGTTTATTGTGATGCTTCGATTATGGGTTTGGTTACAGTACTTATGCAGCGAGGCCTTGTGATCGCTTATGCGCCGAGGCAACTGAAGCCTCCTGAGGAAAATTATCCCACACATGATCTGGAGCTAAGGGATGTGGTGTTTGCCCTCAATATTTGGCGACATTATCTTTACGGGGTCCGTTACACCATTTATATAGATCACAAAAGCTTGAGGTACTTGATGGATCAGCCAAATATGAATTTGAGGCAACGTAGGTGCCTTGATGTAATGACGGACTACAACTACGAGATTTTATACCACCCTGGGAAGGCCAATATGGTGGCCAGTCTGATGAGTGTTGGATTAGTGTCTAAGTCCATAACTATATTTGGTATGTACTTGACTCGGTTGTAGCATCGTCCTTTTGGGTTGCTTTCACACTGGTGACTAGACAGGATGACTGTTGAGGAGAGAGGCTAATTTATTGTTAAGAATAATAAATTGGGGTATAAATATGATTTGTTAATATATTATATGAATAATATACTAATTTAGAATCATATTATTAATTAGTATTTAATCAGAAATTAATTAGGAATTAATTTTGGGATTAAAGGAATTAATTAAAGTACAGGAGCTGTTTTGTAATTATTTGATAGTTAAGACTTTGGGCCATTGGATCACCTTTATTAAGGGTTGGCCGAAAATCCGAGAAGGATCTAGGATTTTTCGTCCAAGGGCTTAAGGAAAGGAGTCCATGGGTTTGCTTAGGCCCTAAGCGAAGGGATTAGGGTTTCCACCTTGAAACCCTAGTTGACTTCAACTAGAAATAGCACCCTAAGGGCCTCAAAATCGGCACCCCTTGGAGAAACCCTAGCAGAGCCGATTTTGTGAGCTTGTTACCCTCCTTCCTCTCTCTCATATTTATCCTTTCACTCAAGTTTGTTTGTGAGCCATTAGAGGTACTACACTTGTGGTACTTGCTTTCAAAGCTAAGGAGATTCAAG
Organism: Lactuca virosa; assembly: GCF_052849685.1. NCBI lineage: Eukaryota > Viridiplantae > Streptophyta > Magnoliopsida > Asterales > Asteraceae > Lactuca > Lactuca virosa. Next base: position 471,158,749 of record NC_136429.1, on the reverse strand, counting down.
AAACAAGTTGTTATTACTACATAACAACAAAAGGTATGTATTCTATTCTTCAGTGTGAATTTCGAAAATTATAGAAGCATCCGAGGTTTCCTTTTGTGTTCATAAAGTTGTATGTCTAATAGCGAAAACATAGATCCAATTAGGGTTACATGCACACATAGGATTGTTTGTATAAAACTCATCAGTGGTATCAGAGCTTTTGGTTTTGTTTTCAATTAGATTTAATACAAGAGTATGAATTTGACAAATTAGGATTTAGGGCTAATAAACCCTAAATGGCTTGATTATCGAAATGAGGGTTCCTAAACCCTAGTTTTCGAAATTTTGCTAGGGTTTCCCAAACCCTTTCCTTAGCCCCCAAGATTTCGAGTTTAGGGTTGTCTAACCCTAGGGTTTTCGAAATTGCCTCCTCCCCAAGATAAGATTCCTAAATTTTAGGGATTAGGATATTTCCATATCTTGTAATTATCCATTTAATTGTTTAAAAGGTAATTAAAGATTTTTTTTTTTTGAATTATCCCATCCCAAATTTTCGAATTTTAGGGGATTAAGGGATTAGGTTAAATTAATTGTTTAATTTAATAGATAATCCTTCAAGATTTAATAATTCAAATTAATTGTTTAATTTTGGGATAATTGTTAAATCAAAGTTTTAATATTTAAAATTTTAAATTAAAAGGTTTTAATTTTCGGAAATTTTAAATTTGATTAAAACCCTAGTATTTTGAAATGTTTAAAATACACCCTTATACTATTATACTATTATAAGATTAATAATTATATATATGTATAAGATTAAGCCAGTCTTACCGTTAGTAGGCCTCATTCATGAAGTCGATCTATAAGGGGGGTATAAGGTTATGACCTATAAAATGGCCGTTTAATGGGTGTCCACTCTCACCCACCGCTTCCTTGATTGGTGGAGGGTCGTTAGCCAAACGGGTAGGATAGGGCAAACTAATTCCTCATTAAAAGTATAATGATTAATAAAGTAACTAAATGTTTTCATAAAAATTCCCAATCTTAGTTACTTTAGACAAAATGTGAATTTGATGCTATTCCATGAAATTACACTGTGTACCCTTGCCGAGACGTTAATGGAGCGTGTGTGGTTAACCGGCACACTAATTTGGGTCATAGCAAAGGTGGAAAAGGGTGACTAAATGTTTGTCATAGATCAATGGAGCGTGTGTGGCTAACCGGCACATTGATTAGGTGACTGTAACATTGAGGGCAACATGTACATTTGCATGGTTATTCACACCCTGTTTGTGATCCTCGGTATCCCAGTCACAAACTTGAGGGGCATATCAAGATTTAAACATGCCATTGAAAAGTTCAATAAACCTCAAAAGATCTAGGAGTTTTTAATACATTTAAAACTTAATTTTTTTCGTTTTTCATGGTGGAAATTAGTGAATCGTCATTCACTTATCTTCAAATTATTTGTTGTTTAGATTACAGCATCCCTCTTCTAGCCCAGATTTCTCATTTGGGTGTTTAATTGGAGATTCTTTCCTAATCAAACTTTGTCTCTTTTCCTTTTTAGATGTCGAACTCAAACAACAACAACGCTTCAGGCTCAAACACCTCCGGCTCCTTCTCACTCATGAATTTGTGTGGGAGGGTGATCTTCGATGGGACCAATATTAATGATTAGATTCGGAACATCCGAATGGTTACCCGCTACGAGGACAATGAGTATGTCCTCGACAAGGAGCTCAAGGAGGTGAATGTCAACACTGCTACTCCCGAGGAGATCGCTGCCTTTGACTCCCATGAGCGTGATGCCATGAAAGTCCATTGCATCATGCTAGCGACCATGACTGCTGAACTCCAAAAGTCCTACGAGGACTACTATCCCTACGAAATGCATCATGATTTACTTGAAAGATACCACCAGAGTGCGAGGCAGGAAAGGTACGAGATCATCACTTCGATGATCACGACCAAGATGAGGGACGGAGAGTCTGTCACTGCTCATCTGCAGAAAATGCAGAGGTATGTCGACCGTCTGCTGAAGTTAAATGTTAACTTCGATGAAGAGTTGGCGATTGACATCATTCTTCATTCACTGCCACCCTGCTTCAATCAACTTCTCATGACCTACCACATGAACAAAGAGGAGGTCATATTGAGTAAACTTCAAGGGCTGTTGAGTACTACTGAGAGAAACCTCAAAGACAAATCTGTTGCACAAACTCCTACTCCTACTGCAGCCCCAGTTTTGGATATTGGGCAAGGGAAGGGTAAGAAGAGGAAGGCTCCTTCAAAGAGCCACCATAAGGGAAATTCTCGTGATGGCACCTCTTCTAGTGGAACCAAGGCTGGTCCCATTGCACCCACCTAAAGCCCAAAGGATGTAGAGTGCTATCACTGCCACGACATAGGGCATTGGAAACGAAGTTGCCCGAAGTATCTACAAGATATCCAGGATGGGAAGATCAAGCCGTCCTTCACAAGTATTTACACTATTCAATCTAATGATTCATCACATGCTATTTCTTGGGTACTTGATACAGGATGTGGTTTTCATATTTGTTCTGATTTGCAGGGCCTAAGAAGAAATAGGGATGTGGAGCATGGGAAGATAAACTTGATCATGGGAAACAGAAGATCGTCGCCTGTCACCAAGATTAGAGTTTACTCTTTAGTTCTTAGTAATGGATTAGGACTAGATTTGAATAATTGTTGCTATTCGCCAGAAATGGCAACAAACATCATTTCTTTTCATGGTTTGTATAGACAAGGATTTAGATATTCATTTGAGAATGAAAAGAGTTCTATTAATGCTTACATTAATGGTGTTTTCTTTTTTGAAGCATTGCCTTGTAATGGAATATATGAAACTGTGATGGTTGTAGACAACTTAGGAAATGATGTATTGCATATCGAATCTTCCAATAGTCTGGACAAAGCATGCTTGTGGCATTGTCGTCTTGGACATGTCAACAAGAAGTGCATAGCCCAACTCCAAAAGGATGGAGTGTTTGAGTAATTCGACCTTAGGGACGATGACGTGTGCGAGTCTTGTTTACTTGGAAAGATGACCAAGTCACCCTTCACTGGTACTTGTGAAAGGGGTGAGGGTTTATTGGATCTCATACACATCGATGTGTGTGGGCCCTTTAGATCCACCACAAGGGATGTGAGATGCTTCTATGTGACTTTCACCGATGATTATAGCAGATATGGGTATATCTACTTAATCAAGCACAAGTCAGAAACCTTTGAAAAGTTCAAAGAGTTTAAGCAAGAAGTGGAGAATCAGTTGGGCAAGAAAATCAAGATGTTTCGATCTGATCGAGGTGGAGAGTACCTAAGTCTTGAATTCCACAACTACCTCAAGGAATGCGGAATCGTTTTGTAATTGACGCCACCTAGGACACCGCAGTTGAATGGTGTGGCTGAGAGGCGTAATCGAACCTTGCTAGACATGGTTCGCTCCATGATGAGTCGTGCTTTGCTACCTATCTCATTTTGGGGGTATGCCTTAGAGACTGTCACCCATATCCTTAAATTAGTCCCTCCAAAGAAGGTTGTCAAAACACCTCATGAGATGTGGACAGGGAAAGCTCCCTCATTGGCACATATCAAGGTTTGGGGTTGCGAGGCTTTCGTAAGACGAGAGACTCACAACAAGCTCGAACCTCGTAGTGAAGGTGATACGTTTATTAGTGACAGTACACTGATAAATTTGGACGAGCCTAACAACTACAAGGAAGCCATTGCAGGCCCGGAGTCTGCAAAATGGAAAGAGGCTATGGACAAAGAGATTCAATCCATGTATGACAACCAAGTCTGGAATTTGGTTGACAATGTGCCAGGTTGTAAGACGGTCGGGTGCAAGTGGATCTTCAAGAGGAAGACCGACATGGATGGGAAAGTGCACACTTATAAGGCGCGATTGGCTGCGAAGGGCTTTACTCAAAGTCCTGGAGTTGACTATGTTGAGACCTTCTCACCAGTTGCGAAGATAAAGGCTACTAGGGTGATGCTAGCCATTGTTGCGTTTCATGATTATGAAATATGGCAGATGGATGTCAAAACCGCTTTCTTTAATGGGAAGTTGGCTGAGGATGTTTACATGAGTCAGCCAGAGGGTTTTGTCGATGCAAAGCATCCTAATAAAGTGTGTAAGCTTGAGAAATCCATTTATGGATTGAAACAAGCATCTCGCAGATGGAATCTTTGTTTTGACGAGAAAGTCAAAGAGATTGGCTTCCTGCGAAGCGAGGATGAATCATGTGTATATGTCAAAGCCAGTGGGAGTATAGTTAGATTCTTTGTATTGTATGTCGATGACATACTGCTCATAGGAAACGACATCCCGACCCTGCAGGAAGTCAAGTCTTGGCTTGGGAAGTGTTTTGCTATGAAGAACCTCGGAGAGGCTGCCTATATTATGGGAATAAGGATAGTGAGAAACAAGAGTAAAAGATTAATATGACTTCGTCAGAATACTTACTTGGAAAAGGTACTAAAACGTTTTAGTATGGAGAATTCCAAGAAAGGGGAGTTACCGATCCAAAGTAATGCCAAGTTGAGTAAGACTCAAAGTCCGAGTACCGAAGTCGAGATAGCAGAGATGAGCCGAGTACCTTGCACTACCGTAGTTGACTCGATCATGTATGCTATGACTTGTACTCGCCCTGATGTGGCCTTCGCTTTGAACATGGTCATCAGATATCAAGGGAACCCTGGCAGAGCACATTGGACCGCAGTCAAGAATATTCTTAAGTACCTTCGGAGGACCAAGGAATGGTTTCTAGTCCTCGGTGGGAGTGATGACTTAAGGGTGTGAGGGTATAGTAACGCCAGTTTTCAGACCGACCGAGACAACTACCGTTCTCAGTCAGGCTGGGTCTTTACCCTAAATGGAGGAGCAGTGACATGGAAAAGTTCCAAGCAGGAGACCGTAGCCGATTCAAAGTGCGAATCAGAGTATATAAAGGCGAGCGAAGCGTCAAAGGAGGCGATATGGTTGAAGAACTTCATCGGAGACCTTGGAGTTGTGCCAGCCATAAAGGAGCCTATGGAGATATTCTACGATAATGAAGGAGTGGTTGCCTTGACCAAGGAACTGAGGGATCATGGCAGATCCCGACATATCGATAGGAAATATCATTTTATTCGACATCGGGTGGAAGAGGGACTCCTCGTAGTGAAGTGGGTATCGTCAGAGGATAACCTAGCATATCCCCTTACGAAGGGACTGAGTAGGGTTAAGCACTTGCAGCACGCTAGGAGCATTGGGCTGAAGGACGATATTAGTTTAGATTAGATAGTTTCAAAACGTGTAATAGTTAAATTGTAATTGACATTTGATGATTAAATAAAGGAGTATTATTTATGAGTAAAGTTACTATCTTATGTTAATTGTTTACCTATTGTTTCACTTTGCATGTTTTGACTTCCTGAATAATAAGATTATTCGAACAGTCCACAGTCGCTTATACTTTGGAAGTAGGTATAAATGAAGACTGTAATGAATTGGTTTGTAGAATTTCTAAAGTGTATTAGACATAGAAAAAGTATGATGCAACGTTCATGAGTGCTTATGAATAAGATTTGAGCATTGGATTGGACCCATGCTTGCTGGAATCACTTCATGGAATTTATCATGAGTGATCGCAAGACGATAATATAATATGGTCTTGAAACCTAGATATATGGTTTATTGATTGCAAGTTGGTTGTGCATTAATAATGTGTAAACGCATCAGTATCTTGATGTTATAAAACGCATTGTTGTGAATGATTTGATGAGTGAATGGTAAATGCATATAAGTCGAAGTTTATTTGTTCCTTTTATCCTAAGAGGGTAAAAATGATATCTAGGCCCCTCGATGATTTGGCTTAACTTATGTGTCGGTCCCGGTCAGGACTGAATTGATGTGTTCAATTAAGTTCTATGTCAGACAAATCTGAGATCGAGAAACAAACTGTAGGACAATAAGTATGACTATGTTCCATGTAATTGTCCGCACGATATCTAGAACGGAGGACTATACGATCCCTTATCTAAAGGACAGGTTACTGATAAGATCAGAGTTCGACAGCGGCTTATGAAAGCTACGATTGCTAATCGGATCCTAAACTCATACTTGCATTTGTATTTATTAGACTTATCTAAGTGGGAGACTGTTGGATTTGTGTCTAAGTCCATAACTATATTTCGTATGTACTTGACCCGGTTGTAGCATGGTCCTTTTGGGTTGCCTTCACACTAGTGACTAGACAGGATGACTGTTGAGGAGAGAGGCTGATTTATTGTTAAGAATAATAAATTGGGGTATAAATATGATTTGTTAATATATTATCTGAATAATATATTAATTTGGAATCATATTATTAATTAGTATTTAATCATAAATTAATTAGGAATTAATTTTGGGATTAAAGGAATTAATTAAAGTGTAGGGGCTGTTTTGTAATTATTTGATAGTTGAGACTTTGGGCCATTGGATCACCTTTATTAAGGCTTGGCCGAAAATCCTAGAAGGATCTAGGAGTTTTCGTCCAAAGGCTTAAGGAAAGGAGTCCATGGGTTTGCTTAGGCCCTAAGCTAAGGGATTAGGGTTTCCACCTTGAAACCCTAGTTGACTTCAACTATAAATAGCACCCTAAGGCACTCAAAATCGGCACCCCTTGGAGAAACCCTAGCAGAGCCGATTTTGTGAGCTTGTTACCCTCCATCCTCTCTCTCATATTCATCTTTTTACTCAAGTGTGTTTGTGAGCCATTAGAGGTACTACACTTGTGGTACTTGCTTTCAAAGCTAAGGAGATTCAAGAAACAAGTTGTTATTACTACATAACAACAAAAGGTATGTATTATATTCTTCAATGTGAATTTCGAAAATTATAGAAGCATCCCCGGTTTCTTTTTGTGTTCATAAAGTTGTATGTCTAATAGTGAAAACATAGATCCAATTAGGGTTGCATGCACACATAGGATTGTTTGTATAAAACCCATCAATGAGTTGCAAGGTGACTAGCACACCTATTTGGGATTTATGTTTGAGGATGACTGTGATTACTCCATTGTTGGAGCGGATTCTTGAGGCTCAGGTCGAGGCCATGAAAGAGGATCACCGCAAGAGTGAGCGCTTTGTGGGTTAGGTGTCCACTTTTAATTACGATAGATGGGGATTGTTGACTTTACATCAGAGGTCTTGGGTTCCATATTGGGGCGGTACATAACAACTACAAATTGAGAAGTCACAAAATTCGAAGTTTTCTATTCATCCAGGTGCAAAAAAGTTGTACATAGACATCAAACCTGATTATTGGTGGCACTGCATGAAGCGGGATGTGGCTTGGTATGTTGAGATGTGTTTGACTTGGTGGATAATCAAGGCTGAGAATTAGCAACCTCACAGCAAGATGGAGTCGTTGGGTATTCTCATTTGGAAATGGGAAGAGATCACAATGGTCTTCATCATGAAGAAACAGCGGGAAACACGAGGGGTGGATCCGATTTGGGTTATCATGGATTGATTGACCAAGAGTGTGTATTTTATCCCCATTCAGAAGAACATCTCTGTGGAGAAAATGGCAGATGTTTATATCCAAGAGGTTATGGAACATCATGGAGTTCCTGTATCAGTGGTTTCGGATAGGAATGCTCGATTCACTTCTAGTTTCTGGAAGAAATTCCACAAGGAGTTGGGTTGTCAACTGCATTTTAAAACGAGTTTCAACCCACAGACTGATGGTCAGTGCAAGAGGACTCTCCAGATGTTGGAGGATATGCTACGGGAACGCGTGCTGGATTTTGATGGGAGCTAGGATATGTATCTTCTATTGGTTGATTTCTCCTACAACAACAGTTATCACGCCATCATCGACTGACCTCCTTTTATGATGCTCTAAGGGAGGAAGTGTCGGACCCTGATTTGTTAGGGCGATATTAGACAGCCAGTCATAGGGAGTACTAAAGTGGTACCCAACACCGCCGAGCTGATTTAGTAGGTGCGTGGGAGACTCCAGACCGCGCAGAGCTTTCAAAAGAGCTATGCAGACAAACGCCGTTCGGACCTTGAGTTTCATGTCATGTTTTTTGTGCTCTTGAAGGTATCGCCTTGGAAAGGCATCATCCGATTCTAGATGCATGGCAAGTTTGTCCCTATATTCATTAGTCATTTCAGAATCCTTGCCCGGGCGGGCAAGGTTTCATATCGGATGCATTTACCATCCGACCTGACAGATCCATAACACGTTCCATGTCTCTCAGATGCGGAAGTGTGTGGCTGATGATTCTGTAGTGGATCTGTTGGACGATATTTAGGTGGACAAGCATATAAACTATGTGGAGAGACCCATGACGATTTTTTATAGGAAGACCAAGACCTTTCTTAACAAGGTAGTGGAGTTAGTGAATGTGCAATGGCAACACCATCAGGGTTGCGAGTGGGCAAGGGAACTTGAGGAGGAGATTAGAGAGCATTACCCTGAGTTATTTACAACAGCGGACTTCGTGGATGAAGTTTGATTCAAGTGGGGGAGTTGTAACACCCGTTTCTCAGGTACATTCCTTCATGTTTTTAAGATTATTATTTTTGAGAATTTTGGCTCTACGGGGGGCATAGATAGCCAGTTACGCAGGGCGTAACTCATTAATTGGACACAGGGGGTTTATTGCCCTACGCGGGTCGTAACCCAACTTACGCAGTACGTAACCGCGCAAGGTGCAAACCATAATTTTGGGGTCATGAACCCTATTTAAGGACATTAACCCCCTTGAGGCTCTTCTTATCACCAGCCTCCACCCTCTTGAGCATCTAACTCGAAACCCTAATCCCTTAGAGCTAATCTTGAACCTTTTGTGTGTTTTTGGTGCATTTTGAGGAAGGAGAAGTCCAAGCTTGTTGATTGTAGAAGCCTAATCTTGTCGATGTAGAACCTAAATTTCATTTCCCAACATTAGAAGCTATAAAGCTTGAATCTTGTTGGTCCATGTGTTAGATCTCACAAGATTCTTGATTTGCATGTTCTTTTGTCCCATAATCTTGAGTCTTATCAGTAGGAGCTACTCCAGACCTTAGGGTTTTTATTTTCTGTTTGTTTCTAAGGTTGTTAGAACATGAAAATGGGAACTTGGTTGCTACCTTTCATCCATGCAAGAGATTTTTGACATTAGAAGAGGTTCGGAAGCTAGGGTTTGAGTTTGAGCTCCATATAGCCATGCAAAGATTTAAATTTATCAACTTTATCTCTTTAGACGTTTATTGGAACCAGATCTGAGCATTTCATGATTGTTATTTACGAATTAAGAGTTGGAAGTGAAACTAGCTTAACAACTTTGTACGTAGGGCGTAATCTGGGCTACGCCCAGTGTAGCTCGGTTTTGGCCCGTTTTCTGGATAAAACTCTACGCCCTACACAGAGTGAGTTGTACGTCGCATGTAAGTCAACAAAAGGTTGATCGTTGACTTTTTGAAGAGCTTTACTTAAGGTCAACTATGAGGGGTTAAGGACTTAGAATGGGAAAATGGTCTTTTGCCCAAATGAGGATTTATTTTGGTATCTGGACTTGCTAGGTTGGGGATTTATCCTAATTTCTAATCAAAGTTTGTTTTTGGATATGTTTAGTGGGAGAGACTTTAGCACCATCGGCTCGTGTGTGAGATCTACTCATTGACCGATTGATATCAGTCTCTTCACTATACTCGTGGGTCGAAGGCACCAATATCGGCCCACTGTATTAAGTGTGTAGGAAGCTAGCAGTCTTTGTGACTCTTGCTTATATGAGTGCATGTTTATGTATGTGGGGTGAAATAGAGTCATTTGGTTGAAAAACACTTGTTGAGTTGAAATAGACACAGGGGTGAAATAGACCCGATGGTGAAGTAGACTCTTTCGGTTGAAAGCACCGATTGAGTTGAAATAGACTCAGGGGTGAAATATATCCATACAATTTCGAGCTGATATGTATGTATGTTATGAGGTATTTTGGGGAAGTCACTAAGCTTTGTGCTTACGGTTTTATGTTTATGATTTCAGATACTTCCGCTTCCAAGGGGAAGAGCTTGACATGATTGTACCGCATCCAAGAGTGTTCCGCGTGACTTGATTTGTTTTGTACTTTGATGACTATATGACATGTTTTATACTATGATGGGATTTGTAAATGAACGAATGGTTCTTTTGACCGATTTAAAAAAAAATCACTTTTAATTTTTGGGACTTTACAGAATCCAAATGAACTAATACCTATGTATACTAGGCCTAGAGGGTAAAATGGTATTTTTATGCCAAAAGACACTATATAAGATGTACATTGACGTCATGTTTACTGATCGTTTATTATAATATTTAGATTATATATTTTTTTCGGATATCCAGAAATTGCAGTACATGGACCTCACACTTATATAAGTCACCTCATTATTATGGGTAAATTGTAAAAAGTCATTAAGTTTTCATTCTAATAATGATTTTCACATTTTGTTTTCCATTTCAATTGATAGACAAAAATTTTCATTTTGTATCAATCTTGACCATTTACCCGGTCACGACAGTTTCCAAGTGGCATGACATTTTTTAATCATGTGGCAAATTGAAAAGAAAAGTTAAATGTAGTATTTTTTATATACAAAATCTAGTGACCTTTTATATCAAAATCTAGCAACTTTTGTGATATCCAAAATATAGTGACGTTACACTTCAGTGCAATTTGTTTATTTAGACTAAGACATTCTTATGTGTAATATTTTGATTGTTACAGTGTAATAATAATGGGTAGGATAATCCTTATGTACAACCCTTTGGTGCATCTTGATTTCCCTAATCCAAAAACTCTCCCTACCAATGTCATTGACTTTAAAGGGTAGAATATTGACATCTATTTCTTTACTCATTCTTATCAGATATCTCTATCTCTTTCTATTACAAAACATTTGATTGATTGCAGGAAATAGCTTACGAGAATCATCATATAATCTTGGCATACATAGATATGCTTGTGTGACAACAACACATTGATTTGGAATAAAGAAAATAATAAGTTAATTATTTATCCAAATCTAAAGTTGCGTGCGAACTATAACTACAAAAACCAATAAGTTACGTGTGAGCTATAATTACAAACACCTAGTATGATCTAGGATTGAAATAGAGAAAACAAAGAATAATTTAACTGAACAATTAAATTAAATGAAATGATTACAACGCTTTTTCCATTCTATAGGACAAACTCTCCCTTAACCAAAGTGATAAGGTACATTGACAAAATTATCCTCACCTAGGTATCTTAATACAAAAAGAAAAATAAAGTCAATACAAAGTCAAAATAACTGTATAACGATATCACCACTAAGGCTTCTTTCTCCTATCTTACTCTAACCTACTTACAAATGTACAAAACCAAAATACCTATATCATTTGAACTTTTTTTTTTTTTTTTTTTTTTATGTACATGCAGACGAACAATCATCAAACCATGGTTCGAGCTCATGTGAAAGTATAATTCAAGCTAATGCGAATCGGGACAATTAGCACCCAACAGAAAGGAAATGCCTTAATCTATGCGACATGTGTATTGTCTAACATTAAAGTGTACATTGATGCTTTGTTTTGTTGAAAATTTCATTTTTGTTATAATACCAAATTCCACAAAAGTCGATATTTGGATTTCACAAAATTCACTATATTTTGTATATCACAAAAGTCACTAAAGTGTTTTTTTTTCCTTTTTTTTTTTTACACAAGAATTTGATGTTACAAAATAGTAACATGTCATCATGTTATGTCAGTATTTTACATCATCAAAATAAAAGATATCATATCAACATGTCACGTTAACTAACAACCGGACGACCGGATAAAATATCAAGATTGAAATTATTTGGACAACTCAGTGTTTTAGTTAAAAAACACAATGTCAAAATCATTAAAAAAACATAGTTACTTATTAACTACTACTTTCTTTTCACTCTTTTTCTAACATTCTTTTATCTTTTAATATAGAAACATAATAAAAAAAATAATTTCCTTTTAACATCCAAGTTAAAGATTGAACACTTTTTCTAACAAATTTCAACAATTTTTTTTTATTTTGAAATACGTAATATCAAGTATAAACCGTCTTCTTTTAGTCTGAAACGTTCTTTAAAGAATTAATCAAAGATATAAATGGTTGGAGGGGGGGTCTATTTTGAAAGGGCAGCAAAACAAGGAACAAGAAACACATAAATAAACCAAAAATGAGAAATGACCAAATCTTGACTCGTTTTAACTTCACATTTACTCTCTTTTCTCTTCTAATGAAGTTTTCTTTCATCAGTTCGTAACTAAATTATATAACTAACTAAAATATTACTTGCTTTTTAAAAGGTAAAATATATTTTTTTTAAAATTATATTTGTTTAAAGGGCTATAAACTAAACGTTTGTAGTTTGCATTCTAGTTTGCATTCTGTTAAAATAAAAAAAATAATAAAAAAAAAACAAATTGTTTTTTTTTTTGTACAAACTGATTTTTTTTATCTTAATTGTTCTTTTAGATTAAAACTTAAATAAAACGAACTTCTTATATATATATATATATATATATATATATATATATATATATATATATATATATATATATATATATATATATATATATATATATATATATATGCTAAATAATTAATAACTGAATTTTAATAATTGTTAGTCTATATTTTAATTTAATTACGGTTAAAAGGAAAAACAAATAATATGGAAGTAGTTATTTAATGGTGTTAATATTTTATTTTTAAATTTGGAAATCTTTTTTAAATAGTAGGCATGTGTATGAGGCGGTTTAGTTCGTTATTGGTTAAAACCGAACTCTATCCATTACTATTGGTTAATGTATTTTGAAAACCATTGAATAACGATTAATATTGGTTTTGGTTAATAATTTTAGTCGGTTAATGGTTATGGTTAATGGTTAATATCGTTTAATCATAATGATTCAATATGACACAAAAATAAAAATAAAAATTCTATAAAAATTTAAAAACGTAAAATCTATTGTTATAAAAAGTGAACGATTTTTATTTTTTATTTTCTATTTTTTTGTAACAGTACTGATAAACACAATCAACAGTCATATTGACTGATGATGAGCACAATCAGCAATCATATTGATTATTGATTACTCATCAGCAGTCCATATGGTTGCTGATTGTGCACATCCGCAGTCCATATGACTGTTGATTGTGCTCATCAACAGTCCATGTGAATGTTGATTATGCATACATGCAAATTTTGAAAACAAATAAAAAAATTTGTGAAATCTTTATTTTAAGCGTAGATAAGGTTTAGACTCACCATTTGAAGAAGATTGATGTTTTTGGTTTTGAAAAATGATGAATTGATTATGAGTTCGCAAGTTTATATGTTTTTTTTTATTTCTCCCAATAACTCAGCCATATATATATATATATATATATATATATATATATATATATATATATATATATATATATATATATATATATATATATATATATATATAAAGATTACTTATCCTATTTAATTCCATGTAATTACCCTTTAAATTCTAAATTCTTAATATAATTACATACAATATATTTAATATTAAATTATATTAAAAATATTTATTAATATTATTGGTTCGGTTCAGTTTATATTGTTCGGTTTTAGATGAAACAATAACCTAACCATATATATTTTGTTAGTAAAAATTAGAAACTGAATCACATGTTTTAGTAATGGTTTGATTACTGAATCACATCTTTTAGTAATGGTTTGATTAAAATTATATTGTTTAAATTGGTTATGGTTCACCACCACCCCTGTTACATACAATGGTCAAAATGAGAAACAAGAAGGGAGGATAAGACTTTAGTCTATGTCTACTTCAAGAAAAGGTTATATATGCGTTTTTAGGTAGGATGTTTTTTTAAAAAACAAATAATCTACAAATTGTTTGCGCGCCACAAACCAAAAAGGAATAGTGTTGTTTAAAATCATCTTTATTCCTACTAAATATTATGTTTTTAGATAAATGACTATAATAGCCATTTTTAACTTTTTTTTTACCATAAATATCATCAAAAACAAAACAATGTCCAAAATAGCCACAATTTTAGCAGATTGTTATCTGCGAAAATCTTGAACATCTAAGATTTTTGGTCAAAAGGACGTCCTTTTGGTCATTGAGTGCGAAAATATAGGAAGATTTTTGCTGAGTACGATTACGCAAATTTAGTTTTTTCCCTATTTTTAAACCTTCATAACTCTATAATATGAACTAGGTTTGGGGTGAATTTCTTTTATTGTTTTCGATATAGTAAGCCCTATACATGGACAAATCACACTTCGAATTTGGATGAAAGGAATACATAATTTTTTAGGTCTAAAGTAGACTCATCAGTGAAGAGTATGAAAAAAGACTTCATTATAAACATTCATAACTCTATCATTGGACATATGATGCTTCAAATTTAGATGTCAAAAAAGGTATAACGTTTAGGTCCATAGTAGTCAAATTAACATGACAACTCCTAGCTGAAATGACAAGTCATTGGTGAAGTGAAAATTCTTATTAAATGTCAGAATTTCGTAGTTAAATTATACATTTTCGTGATCAGTATGACATGATAATAATAATTTCTTTTGTTTTTATCGCCTATAAATAAAGACTTAGTAGTTATTAAAATATACAACTCGAAAAAGGTAGCAAATAAACCCAGGACTCCAAAAAAGGAGATTGCACTTGTTCTCTATCTGATTATCTTTAAGAGCGATACCATCGCCATCCATCTCCCACATTTGATGTATGGATCATTTTGACAAATATGTTTCACTACAAATTTGGTCAATAGAGAATATCAATCAAAAGATGAGGTAAAGGCTAAGTTTAAGTATTTAACAATTGGGGTGAAAATATTCAACAAAATTTATCACAATATTGGCTATGAATTTTCAAATGAAGATGGAGATGTAATTATGCAGGAGACTATGGAGCAATACAATATCAAAAGTGAAGGGCTGACTTTTCACATGAAGATGTTTCGAATATTTTAAAAGATGTTATTTATTTCGAACTTATGTTTTTTTTTTTTGTTATTTGTGGTATGCAATAAGAAGTAACAATAATAATTTTCTTTCATATTTCCAAATCCAAAAAGAATTAGTTTTGATCAAACATAAATTATTCGATTTCAAAGGGATTAAAACAATCATCATTGGGTTTGGTACTTTCGATTCAAAAGGAAACATAATAACATGCACAGTTGTTGTTTGGTATGCAACTAGATATACATAAAACCTCCAATACATTTGAACCATATGGTTAAATTTTGGTATAGGTTAAGAAGTGTGTTGTGGCCAAAACATGATCACATGCTATACCATGAATGCGCCACTTCTGACATATACATGTTCAAAGTTGCAGAAATGCAACACATGTATTCCTAAAATCGATTACTTATAACATGTCTGAATGCATTGCAGACAACATATTTCATTTTTGTCAATAAAAAAAACTTGTACATCCTCCTTTAAATAACCAACTATACATATGAGGTGAGTAAACCCGTGTTCCTCCCTAGAAAAGAAACATCTTATTTTAGTCTTTTTACACCTACATAATATTTCATTATTTATTTAGTAATTTACCTCCCAAGTCACCATGTTATATAAAAATTCATTGAGTTTAGTCATAGACTATATTAATGAGCATTATTATCGGTAAATTACATTCATGAACTGATAACAAGTGGATGGATTCTAGTATATCAAGGTTACATTCCAACAGATGTTAGGGAATTATTTTTGCCTATTACGCTTGACTACTATTGGAAAACCACTCACATACAGTTCCTGCTACATGTTGTATTCAACGTATATGGTTTTCATGTTCGCCAAATAAAAATATCAATTGACCTATTTCGATGAACTCTAGAGTGCACAACATTAGCCACATTTTACAACAATACCCATGATTTGAATCTGGGAATACCTGACCTATGGAAAAGGTTATCGTATTCTCTTTATTAGTTATGAATTCTACTTTCCTAACGTCTCTGAGAGCTTCCTTCATCTTCATCAGGAACTAGGTACAAGGTTCGACATGATTTCTCACACCCATACAAAACATTATAGGCCGAGCTTGTTTGTTTCTATCCATAGCAACTTCTGAAAACAACTATTATAGGTAGTCCCCTCTTATAGGGACATTACCTATAAAGATGAAAGGTAGTGTGCACACGATGAATGTATAAAGCTATATTTTCTTGGAAAAATAAAACAATATATTGTAACAAAATTAATAAATTTACATAAACAATTAAAATTTGGAAAAATTTATCTTACCACACATCCAATAGCCACTAAATAGAGTTGAAAACAATCTATAACTTATGTTCTAATGTTGGCGTAACTATGGGGGTTCGTTCTTCTATGATTATGCAAGTAAGAAAGAAAGTTGGCAAAGCTTTCTTTGTGATCACTATCTAGGAAACTCATTTTCAGGCAATGCTAAAACACAAATCTAAATACATGGTTGTGAAAGAAAGAAAAGAAGATGGAACACACTATTTGTAGATGAACGCTAATTCTTATTACATGTAGGAATTTGGTAGTCAAATTGTAAATTTTTGTAGTCAAATTCACATGACAACTCCCTATCTCTAGTGAAGGGAAACTCCTAGTTAAATAGATAAATTCCGTAGTCAATTGTATGTTTTTGTAACGCCCAAATTTTCATACTAGGTACACCCCTAAAATTATTTAGTTACAACTTTATAAAACAATTGGTGTACAAAACATCAACTGTATTAGTAACAATTCATGGGTTAGCAACAATTCACATTTCCTAATATAACTAAGACGGGGATTTTGTTTTAGTACTTTATATGTTATACTTTTAACCAATGTCATATCAAACCCTTTCGGCCAACGACAATAAACCATGCAAAAAGCAGTGAGTGAAAAGGACATTCATTGAACGATCATTTTATAGGTCGTTTCTTTATACCTATCTTATAGCATGGTCTTATTAATGATACCAACTCTTGATTCGACTAACAATGTATAATCAAACATGATTGGACACATGTTGCATAACTGTTTTATATATATATATATATATATATATATATATATATATATATATATATATATATATATATATATATATATATTAATCATATTACATATATAAATTTAATAACATTTAAATTTATATTCATTTCATTTAAATAATCTAATTTAATTATCTCATTAAATAATATTTAAAGATAAATATTCAAATTTTATGTTTAAGTTTAAATAATATTCAAATATTATATAATTAAATGTTCGAATTCAAAATCTTGTTAAATAATATTTCAAAGAAATCTAAAATTTAAATATTCAGATTTAAACAATTAAAATAATATTTTAGGAAAGAGTTATTATCTAAAATTTTAAAAATCTCAAAATTTTCCTCAGAAAACATGACGCACCTGTCCTCTCAGAACTCACAGTTTCTTTTCGATTTCGATTTTAGCTTTAGGTAGGGCTATGCATGGGTCGGTTTGGGTCGTTTTGGACCCAAACCTAACCGAACCCATAATGGTCGGTTTCTGGTTTTTAGAACCCAATAGGATCGGTTTTTCATCGGTTCGGTTTCTCGGGTTCTGAGGTCGGTTTGGATGGTTTTTCGGTTTCTTGGGTTCAACACATTCATTTACAGGTTCTGAGTTTAAACCCATGGGTTTTGGGTGTAAAGCCATTTTCCAAAAATGAAGCAAGAAGTTAAATACTTCAAAAAACACCAAATTGAAGTTAAATACTTCAAAAAACATGAGTCGTACAACCAAATAGTCTATTACAAGATACAGTCAAAGCCAGAAATAGTTTATTACAACCAAAACACAATCAATTATGGGTCGGTTTCTCGGGTTGGATGGGTCGGTTTCTTGGGGCGGTTTGTCGGGTTTAAGTATGGGTTGGTTTCTCGGGGTGGATGGGTTGGTTTCTGGGTAAAAACCGAAACCAAACCCGATTTTTCAGTTTTAAAAAAAGTCAAACCCTAACCGTCGATTTTATTTCGCTTTCGGTTTTTTCGGTTTCGGTTTCGTCGATTTTAGTCGGTTTCTCGTTTCTTGGTTTGGGATTGCTCACCCCTAGCTTTAAGGTTATGGTTACTAAACCCATGCTTTGGGAAGAACGAAAAAAATAACTACATGAATGAAATAATAAAAAACATCGCACCCTAAAACCCTAAAAACGATAAACCTTAGAAGCAAACAAGATGTCAGTTCAAATCTATTTGGATCAGGTAGTGCATATAACTAAAACTTATAGACTTTGATACCACTGTTACGTTTTCTATGCATCTATATACTAAACTTTAAAAATTGAAGAAATTAAAATAACCTTAAGTGTACAAGCACCCCGGGATGCTTTACTAGTTATAGCAACATACTTTCAAAATTACTAAATAAAACTACAAAGAGAGATAGGATTACTAACCTCTATGTAAAATCGAATTTGCTTCAGGATTCATTAAAGATTTCGAATTCCTTTGAAGCTCTTGGAAGGACTAGCACCCATATTAGAATGTCTCCATAGTGTCACACCTAAAAGACTAAACAACAGAAAATTAAAAGAGATGAGAGATCACTTCCAAAAATTGGATTTTGAGAATGAAAGGATGTTAGGGCGATTTCTATGAGGCCGAGAGGGTCTATTTATAGGTGAAAGACACTTCGTGAAAAAGTAATTTGATAATGATAGCTACCAAAATTAAATCCTTATTCAAATTTAAATCCTTACCATATCTTTAGCTATAATTCGATAATCAATAGGGTAAATCCCTAGCTGATTTCGTCCAACCCTAACAGGGTTCCAAAATGTTCCAATTATTCAACTATTTAATAATTAAAACTAGTCCATGTGCATTGAATTAATACCAAATTAATTTCAATTAATTTTGTTTAATTCCAAATCAAACCAAACTAGTTTCTAATTACGATATCAAGCTATGATAAATTAATAAACTATTTCTCTCTCTCTCTAAATAATTTTTCTAGTTATTTTAGTTCTTGAGGGCAAACCTAAAAGGACTTTGTTAAAATTCCCAAAGTTATATCAATTAGTTATGACATTGGACACCTATTTCCAAGAGGAATCACCTTTAAGGGTGAAATATTCTACTATAAATCCCATCACGAGTTATAATATTTCAACTATACTTCTCTTATGTTGGAAGTGGATAATAATCTTTCCATTTATACTCTCAATCATTGTGATTAACATCGTACCTCTTTCCCAAGATGTTATATACACACATATTAAATCACACTTTGTAAGCACTTTGATCACTATACTATATAATAATATATATTTGTAATAGATCTCAACATGAAAACACAATACTCCACTCTTTATCTTTCTATCCTCTTTACAATAAAAGTATTTAACATATATTATTCGTTTTCAGCACGATGACTCTATTATAATTTATCACTTATCTAATGTGGACCTACACTATACACCCTTTAATAATGTAGTACTTTCTATCTACATTTTATATTTTATCTAATACTCCATTATATATCTGGAATGAGCTCTCTATAAGTGTGCTTCGATCGTATATTATAACAGCCCAAATTTCCTATTCCGTCATCGGGGTTAGTTTTCGTTATATTTTGTGACATTCCAAAAACCATGATAAAAATTTTCATTTTTTTATAAAATCACCCCACCAAACCATAAGATAGTAATCCATTGTTTTCAATATAAAACCATAGAATCAAAGTATCCAAATCTCTTAAAACATAATTAATCAGGAGGATGTGTATGATCACACCTTCGCCATGACCCGATCATTTGATGTACCTCAAACCATGAAACCAAAAAATGTAAGCCAAAGCTTAGCGTGTTCCTCTAAAATACCATACACAACAGTACATAAACAATACATTCTCACCGGGACCACATGATAAAACTAGATTGCCCCTTGGCCCACCGTCTCCCGACTGGATTAGACATGACCCACAGTCTCCCAACTGGATTGCCCTGGGTTTTTTTTTCCTACATCACAAATCCATACCGACTTAACCCAACCATACTATGTCGACATATGCAACAGATAAACAATAACCAACAAGTACAAGTAATCATATAAATCTGCGAATCTAACAGATCACTACAACATAGAGATATCATATAAAAAAGGATACATAACACAATCAAGTGGGTCGCATTAGTGCCTTTAGCCCATGAGTACACTGAAGAGAACTCACCTCTCAGTCTAGAAGATAACAATGATGATCCCAATCTGATAAATAGCTCTACAAGTCACATATAAAACAAACAAGTACTAAGTATCAATCTACGACTCATCATACTTAATTTTCCTAAAGTTAAACTTAGTCAAAGTCAACGATCAATAGTCAAAAGTCAATGGCCAGCTCCAGCTGCCTTACGCTCAGCGTAACAGTTCTACGACCATCGCAGGGTTTAAGGTGGCAATTATGGGTGAAATTGGTGCCACACATTACGTAGCTAAAACTACGCCCATTGTAGCATGGTGTTGTCCATCTTCATCCATTAAGTGTTTAATACATAAAGCTAACCCTCTAAACTTCCAGATCTATATAAGATGGACGTCTTAAAGGATAAAGTCTCTAAATTTATCCATTTGCATGCATACAAAGAGCACTAATCCAAACCCTAGGTCCAAAAAGTCTTCTATTGCAAAAAAGCTCATGCATGGGAGGATGGGAGTGACCAAGCTCTCTATTTTATGACTTAAAAATTCCAAAATCGACTGGAATTGACATGACAGGCGGATAATCATAAAAGATTTATATAATTGTTGAGTAAATTACACCAATAGTCTCTCGTGCACATGCCAAAAAGCGTGTTTAGTCTCTATTTTCAAAAATTAACTTGAACCGTCCCTCTTTTGTTTTAAACTTGCACGCTTCGACCCTAATATGCATTGTTGGTGTGCATTTAGTACATATCAAATCTAAAATGAGTGTTATGCCCTTTATGTATTTCTTTTCCAATTAAATTAACGTTGTTATTATTATTATTATTATTATTAATTTAAAAAAAATATATAAAAATAATAGCCCCACCCATTCCCATCCACCCACCTTTAAAATATAACCTACTATATATTCTCCTTATTTTTCACTTAGACCAGTCCTAGGCATCTGCATCACAACTACGAGAAGACCACTAGACCACTGGTCGCCGGAGATGGAGACCTCACCGGAGCGTCACAATATCAGATCTCGTTCTTCTTTTTAAGCCTGGAACGACGCCGATGATGAAGGAAAGGATTCTGATTGTTTATGGAGTTTTGTTGCAAGTTTATTACTTGTTCTTAGATGATGCTTTCGAAGATAATTCCAAGGGGGGACCGTGCTTCAAATTCGAAATCATTTGATTTCCCATCCTCAGTAACCAAGGCTCAACCACTATTGTTGAATGCTTGACGTCCCCAAGCTTCAAGTCGTTGGAGATGGTGACACTGTGGGTTCTTGATCTTCTTCTCCGATGACCTGTGATTTCCCTAGCCTACTATGTCTTACCCTTTCTCATAGATTTGCTCCATTTATACATAAACAAAACTAAATTTTTGCAAGTGGGTTTTTAGATTTGAGGTTTGGATTTTTCGATTTGATGTGGTTTGATTTTAAGGTTTCGGGTTTTAGATTTGTGGTTTGATTTTAAGATTTATGGAAGAGAAAATGAGAGATCGCATGATATAACGGATGATAGAGGTTGTTGGTGACCGGAGGTGGCTGATGGTCGGAGGTGGTTGATGGACGGTGGTGCTAGGAATCCGTTTAAGGAGTGGTGGTAGGGGTAATCTTCTAATCTATGGAGAATCTTGTTACAGGAGAAATGCAGAAATGGAAGGGGGTTGGGGATTTTTTGTTTTTTTTTTAATTTAAAATTGATAAATAAATAAAAGAAAATAAAAGAAAATTATTAAGGGAAAAATAATCATTTCATGTCAATAAGGACGAAGCGTGTATGTTTAAACAAACGAGGGACGGTCCGAGTTAATTTTTGAAAGTAGGGACTAAACACGCTTTCTGGCATGTGTAAGAGGGACTATTGGTATAATTTATCCATAATTATTACCCCCCCTGTGAGACGATGCGATGTTAACTGTGGCGTGGTGACCAGCAGTTTCACGATTCCTGATTGTAACTTGATGCCAAAACCGAGACACAACCATACCCTTACCACAGTATACCTTTTGTACAAAATAGTTTACTTTCAATTTGTAACATGTTTTGATAGAACTATTGTGTAATCTTCTAGAGTGATTAATTGCTTCCCGGAGGGTGTTCTTCTTCTGTTCAAAACCCCAAATATCTTGGACTACGGGTGATTCATCTCTTGTTGAAAATATAGCACTTTTTTAGGGGAATTTCGTATCCTAGAATGTGTGAATTGAACCTATGGTGTTGTAGGATGCATGTGCCTTGATCGTGAATAGTATGTAAGTTGGGCATGTTGATTCCTTTCATAGATTGAAATTTTAGGATGTCTTGCATGCTAGACTCTTGACATGATGCTTTGGTGAGAAATGTGTGGATAGGTTCATCATAGAAAGAGGGTTATGTGTTTATTGGGTGTGATGTTTATCCATGCTTTGCTTCTGAAAATATGTTTATATAAGAAGTACGTGAATTGCAAGCTAGTAACGTAAAATGCTTCAACTTGGTATGTCGTGTTTGCATGTTTACATAGTGAGGATTTTGGAAGTAATATTCCTTAAAATATTAAATAATAATTGAGCATGATTAGTGAGGGATATAGAGAAGTATGTTGTGTAACCCTTATTTGATGAATTAATAATACATTAACTAAATTGGAGAATACACTTATTGGGGAAAAGGGTAGCAACGTAGACTTAGGTATGTATCTTATTCGGATTGTGTGATGGCCTAATAGATTGAAAGAATACCTATATGTAAAGAGATTAAGCCAATAACAAAGTCAAGTGGTTTTTATAGACAACCATTATGTACATGGTCCATGATTGCAAGGACTAGAGTCATGTTGGCGATGGACGAACGCCAAGTACAAACATCACGTTTGATTGGGAAGTTTCTAGTGATGGAAAAGTTTTAGTACCACTATCGAACGACAACTCATGTACTTGTATATGCATCATCGGAGTAGCGAACACAAGACGTTGGGGGGGGGGGGAATCTTATGAGTGAGAGTTGCACCTCACTTAGTGCATTAGGTCGACCCAGGCACATTAGTAGTGAATGGGGCTTTTACCTTTTAGGTTAGTAATGAGCATAGAAACCCATGATAGTGAAGATTAATATGTATAAAATATTAAAGTGATGAATAATGATGGGTAATTATTAATGAAGACTCAAGTTAAGGTTAACATCAATATATTATAATGATCATTATGTGATGTATGTGGTGTTATGCAATGTGGGTAATTGAATGCATGCTACGTGATGATTGTTGGACACATTTTGGGATATGCATGTTTCATTAACATTGTACTTATGGTTAACTCACTTAGCCTTTGCTGACACTTGTGTCTTTTCTTGTTGCTTTTCCTTACATCGGTACACGTAGCGTGATTGATGGCTTGGTGATAATGGAGACCTTGGGTAGTTATGTTGTAGATGTTTCTTAGTGATGATACCATGTTGGACATGTTTTTAAGTTTACATTTACTATTGGTTTTTGAGAACTTTAACTCTAATGATGGTTTTTTTGATATTAACGTAATGTTTTGTTTTATTAAACGTTAAATAAGACTTCCGCTAACGTATTCATGAAAAGATCTATAAGATGAGTATCACTATTGAGCCTTGCTATTTGGTTCTCCATGACTACTATAATATCAATAATACTTTTTCTCCAAGTATTAATATCAGACAACATCCCTATGTGGTTAATCCACAATACATGGGATCACAATTAGCTCCACTTTGTGAGGAATAAAAGTAGCCATTATATCCACAATTGAGGCTTTGCAAATTCATCTCGACCATCTTTCGATGTTCTTAGCCTCTTCATCGAATTTTACTACCACCAGGTACTCGACTTACGATTCACCCTCAAGCTGCTAGTAACATATAACTATCTCTTAACCACATCGACATCCATAATCATTGTATTGGGCTTGTCACTTACAAGTCACTCGATAAATATCAATTATCATTAACATAATGCTATTCACTACTAGAATCTCCAGTCTATCAAATATACTCCTTTATGATCCATTGTATTCACATCAAGTCACCTTTAGTTTACATACAAATATTTTAAGACGGGTGACCTTCATTATCATATTTCTTAATATACTCAGTCAGAAGCTTGCCTTCCTTTTACGTATACGGTCCTCTCTTCAATCATGTCTTCTCACAATATAGTATCATACTAACTGTTTCCTCTAAATTGAAATCTCCATCACGATAGTTCCTAATAGAGTTCATTACTCCACAATCTCACCTATATAATTACCATTTTTCACTATTCTCAACATAAGAATTCGATAACCACGGAGATTTAAATGACCACCAAGTCTTTTCTCAACTCAACATTCCATCAATGTATGACATTTCATTTCAACTTACAGTCATTAAAAGTAAATGACTTATTTTCAATTAACAACATTTCACCAATCAATATTCATCATTGATCAAACATTCGACAACTCAAGTTACTAATATATCACATATTATTAGTTACCACTTTTGATTCTCATCCTTTATTAATATTTCACCTACTACTATCAACTATAGTTATTATTCTTTAGCCATCTCAACACTTACACTAATTATTCCCCAATATATAATTAATACACCTTGTATTGTATTCTACATTGTTAATTTTACTCAACTAATCACCACCTAACACCCGTCAGGTGTTATTAACAACATTTTGTTTATAAGGCTCACCGGTAATACATATACAGTCACATGATATTCATAGTAATTTTATACCTTTTAAACGTTACTACTCAGCTACTACTCACATATGTCTTATAATCAACATATGTGACTATCACTAAAAAGTCGATTAACAACTCACCTATATGCCACAAATATATAACACACAATTCACCCTACACTCCCATCTACATATGTATTATCCAACGATTACATATGGATATTATCGTATATCATCGATACGATTATCAATAATCATCAACAATAACAATTCACCTCTTTAGATATTCACCATCCAAATTCAAATGTCAACTCGTACGTATAGCATTTTATATCTAAATCCCCACATATATATACATGCTACAATACTACCTTACCGTCATAAGTTACATAGCATTCCACAACTAATATTTCCAATTACTACAACTATTACTATCATGTACTCGATGATAGGCTTACTCTAATGTATTTCCAATTACTACAACTATTACTATCATGTACTCGATGATAGGCTTACTCTAATGCTAGGGGTATATAAAATATTGCTCACATCAATGGCAACTAAACACCAGTATCAATATATTACACAATACAACAAAATTTTCACCAATTATATATATATATATATATATATATATATATATATATGTATATATATATATATATATATATATGTGTGTGTGTGTGTGTGTGTTGCCACCTGCATTGGATATTACATTAATGAATCATCATATTAAAATATCCACTGTCACCTGCTATAACGCCCTGGTTTTCATATTAGGTACACCTCTAAAATTACATTTCTCATTTAAAAATTTTACAAATAATCTTGATGTACGTTGGTACTTTGGAATACAAGAAGTTATCACATGGATTGTACTGGCCTCAAGTACTAGATTGAGTCGGACATCACAAGGATCTATCTAAAAAATGATGATCACAACAACGTAAGTCTCACGGGTTACCAAATAACAACTACAAAAAGGATCTAATATAATCAATTTCTCAAAAAATGTCTCTCTCTCTCTCTCTCTCTCTCTCTCTCTCTCTCTCTCTCTTTCTCGGTCATAGTCAATCTCTCAATCATGATCTAGTTCTCTGTAATGATCAATCTCTCAATGATGATCTATCTCTATCAGAATCTCTCTCATCAATGATCTATCTCGTCAAAGATCCATCTCATCAATCATACTATATCTGTTAATAATATCACTCTATCTATTATTATCTACTCAAAATAATGATCTATTCAATCAATCATGATATGTTTCTCAATAAACATCAATTTCTCGACAATAATTGATTTCTCAATAATAATCAATCATATAGATCATAAATATCACAACAACAGCTGCTAGAGTAGTGTTACTCACATGGTTAGTCGTTATACTAATTCCAGTCTCGGTCTTCATCCTTTACTGCCTATTAGCTGATCATATGGAAGCTTATAATTATCAAATAACAAGTTTTTTAGAACCTGTCACAACTTATTACTAGCTACCCTCTGTGACCTCTAGTCACAATAATAATCAAATCTCATAATATAATCATAACAGGCTGAACCCATAAGCTATTAGATAAATCTATCGTAATGGGTAATTTCTCGATCATTAGGTTTTATGATCGTCATAGTCTCGACTAAATCTTTAATCATAAGATTTACTCACAATCTTACCAATGGGTTCGTAATAAACCATATCACGAATACCCATAATATACTCAGGTATATCTCCTCTATTATAATCGCCCGAGAACGTCCCAGAGCAACATCTTCGATCACACGCGCCAAAATCTCTCAAATGACACAAAAACTCCTATATTTATACTCTGGAGTACACGAGGTCGCGACCTTATGGGCACCACGTCGTGGTGATCAAGAAGAATCATGTTTCGCCATGTGTCACACTCTTCCTCCACGTGTCTCCTTGACTCACCTCATACCACGTCGTGGTGAATCTACTACCACGTAGTGGTGATTACATAGATTATGTCCCGATGCATGTTTCTCTCTTGTTGACACATGTATTGGTGACTTATTTATTACCACATCGTGGTAAGCATACCACCATGTCTTGGTGATCAAGAGTTGATTGTTTAGTTTTACTTTCGTTGGCTTTCTCAAAATAGCAACGTACTATCATCTTAACATCACACAACCATAAATTTCTCATACGAACTCTATTTTCGTTGATATTTATATCCAAGGAATTTTCTCTAAAAGATCTACAGTTTTCTCAATTTTATTTTGCTAAATAGAAAGTGCTCAATATAAAGCAACTCTATGCTTTATTCCATCAACTTGTCTCATATCAGTCTACATTGCTCGCAGTAATACTTGTTACAAAAAACAGGTGTTACACCTGCATTGTTTACAATCACCAAATAATCATCCACAAACATTATTTTGCATCCGTATTGTATATTAACGAACAAATAAACAATAAATATTCATTGCCATCTGAATTAGATATGACAAACAAATCATCAATAATTGTCTAGTGCCTGCTGCATAGGATATCAACCAATAGTAGATCTATCATACTTCCAACCACTAGTTAATAAATTTAACCATGTATTATGTCATATTATAGTACACATAACTGTCCAATTCACCATTTTCTACTCATAAACCACAATCTTTTTATTCAACTATGACACATCTTCAAATTACACCATTTATCAGCAAACAACTAAGTATTATAAAATACCTAATACAAAATTTCGGTGATCGAAAGTTATCTTTCTCACCACATACTCAGTGCGAAACGTCCTTCTTAATTCTAAAAGAATTAGTTCTACCCCCAATGAACTATCTAGTCGAATATACATTTTTTCCAACAACTTCTAAATAGCCAGTTCTCTCTAACTTGGGGTTTGAATTCTTGTATGCTGCCATCCATAATTAATCATAATCATTTATTGGCTCTACTAATCCATACAAACTACCATGCTATTATCTCCTATAAGAATAAGGATAAGGTTTATCGGAAAACACATCCTGAAGATATTCAGTACACCTTCCAAGTAGACCCTTAATGTCATAGCCATTTTATACTAGTTTATCCCAACTACTAGAGGATGGTTTATTGTTCCATGAACATCATTAATAAATTAACTAAAATTAAGCAATAAAATGAATGAATCGCCCTCAAGTTCCTTTAACGTCCATCAGTCAATCATAAAATTACATGTATTGAGTCCGACACCAACCCTCCCACTAGTCTGGGATAATACACCCTTTATTACTAATTATAGTTTCAACAATAATGACCCTCATCTCCAAACATGAAGAATCTAGACTCACCACATGTACCCTTGTTCATCCTCCTACACTTTCCATAAGGATCGCGAATTCCCCAGTCCAATTCAACTCCACCATCTTACTAAGCATCTTACAGCTGACGACAAGCACAATTTCCTTGATCTTTTCCATCAACACATAAATGTATCAAAACGTTTTCATCTTCTCCATTGCAACATACTCAATGTAAAACAACATCCTTTCTATGTACTTATTGGCGATTTCAACTCCCCACATCATGTCTCTTACATCTGATAATATTTTAGATTACCGAATGTTACTCAACTCAATACATCCTATCTCTTACATCGTACATCACTATCATATACATTATGCACAACAAAAATCTCCCTATTATAATCTTAGTAAATTACATGTCACTATCACCTCCTATTCGCGTCATGATTTCATTTAACTAGTTGTAACATTGTAGTTCATAGTCGTGTCACGAATGCATCTTGTTTGCATCATACTTCATTGTTTGGTTTACAAGAAGTTATCACCAGGAATTATACTGACATCCAATACATGATCTGAGTTAGACACTACAATAACCTAACCTGCAACACAACAACAAATAAAACACTGTAAGTCAACAGCTTTGTGAATAACAATTACAATAACATATCA
Source organism: Lactuca virosa (assembly GCF_052849685.1). Classification (NCBI taxonomy): domain Eukaryota; kingdom Viridiplantae; phylum Streptophyta; class Magnoliopsida; order Asterales; family Asteraceae; genus Lactuca; species Lactuca virosa. Next base: position 471,129,931 of record NC_136429.1, on the reverse strand, counting down.
TCATGTGTCATCAATTAAATAAATCATTTTGTTATCAACAACATACATTATATCAAATATACTAAGTAAATTATGCCAAATGGTTATTATTTGTTTACTCTTTATAATACATATTAGTAATATTTCACCATAATAGTTACCACCTTGTAACATCATTAAGGCAAACCAATAATTCATCACGACCATAGTGTATACCTTTATATATACATCGTCAAAAGTAATTATACCATACTCCTCATCAACATCACCTGGACATATTTCTTCAGAGTATAATATAATATTGATGGGTTTTGAGCACTACAACAATCCTATAGTGTACATGCAACCCTAATGCTTTGGATCTAGGTTTTTCTCAAATTATATATGCAATACTAATCATCCAAAGCATGAACCCTAACTAGCATACAATTTTCAAAATTAACAACTAATACAAAGTTAGATGAATACCTTTTCTTGTAGCTTGATTAATCTTGACCTTTAAGAGCCTAGTGCCTCAACTGTTGCACCTCTAGTGAGTCACAACCACCAAGTAGCAATGGAGGATTATGAGAGAGGTGGGAAGGCTCTAAAATTCGGCTAGGGTTCCTTTTGGGATCAAGTGGCCGAAATTAGGAGTCCTAGGGGTTCCTTATATAGCTGAGCTGCTATGGTTTCTGACTGGAACTCTAATTCTCTGCTTAGGCCTTAAGCAACCCATTAGATCCTTCCAGAATCCCTTATGGACGAATTCTATGTGGGCTACATATAGATTTCGTCCATCCCTTCTTAGGGATCCACTAGCCCAACTTTGCATCTATTAGATAAATGCAATACCAGTCCCCTTAATTCAATTAGTCTCTTTTGATCACCAAATTAATTTCTGATCAATACTAATTAAATAATATGATTTCTCAATTAATATATTATTCTTATAATATATTAATAAATCATAATTAACCTCTTTCTCCATAATTCATCCTATCAAATTGCTATGGTGAAGGCAACCCAAAAGGACCATGCTACTATCGGGTCAAGTACATACCAATTATAGTTATGGGCTTAGACACCTAATCCAACAAATATCACCTCAATTATACATATAAAAAAATGTTATAATATATTTAATGCACATATCGTCTAACAACATACATGAAAAATAACAGGCGTTAGAGTAAAGTTACTCACCTACCTAATTATTAAGGTTAACTATTGCTTTTGTTTCCAGCTTCCGCTACTTCTTAGCTTGCCACTTTACCAACACCTATTCAATAAACAACAAGTTCCTCAGAACATGTCACAAATTATTAGGGCTAAATTACGTGACTAATTGTCAACAAAAATATCAAACTCCATAATATAATTTTTTACTAACTTCATCCCATAAGCTATTAGCTAAGCTCGTATTTATCACAATTCCACAAGTTATGGTTTATAACCCATATCGTTCGGTCTAAGGAATTTACCTGCTAGTTTACAACAGAGTTTAGAATAGCACCATATTATTTCTTCTAACAATTGACTCATGTTCCAACGACTTATCGTAATTACACTATAAAACACAACAACATAATAACAGAACAAAGAGGACGCCTCAGTCTTGTCGACAACTCATACCCTCAAGTTCTAGCACCGGATCTCCGATCATAATCGTTGGAATTAATCTCTCTCTAACTCTCATGTAAATTCAGTTATCCAAACTCTTCAAATGAACATCAACACTACGTTTATAGACATGATAGAGTTTAGTAATCGCGTCACGGCCATAAAGTCATCGCATAATAATAATGTAATGTCGTTTGGGCATGCATTGTCTCTTGTTGATACGTATCTCACTCACCCGCCACGTGTCTCAACTTCTCAACACGTGTCCAAAACCAGACACTTCTTAGCATTATGACAAACACCATTTCGATTCGTGACCTGGTTCTCAACTTCTGTTGACCACGACATTGACTTTGACCCACTGACAAATGGTTGACCCGATGTATCTTGTCGCGTATATGTGAACTGACGTCGTGAGTTTCCAGAAATGTAAAGCTACTTTAATTTTTTTTATTTTTTCCTTCTACTTCACAACTTAACACTAATACACCTTCTATAAACGAGTTAAAGCAATCTCCATTCTTTACTTCTCCTACTTGCCTAATAAGCAAGTTTTACCCCTCAAAACAATACATGTTATTACAAGTTGGTATTATAGTTTTCGTAGTTAAATTGACATTACGGCTCCATAGTGAAATAACAAGGCTATGGTGATATGAAAAATGCAAATAATTTTCTGAATTTCGTAGTCAAAGTGTACATTTCATAGTAAAATAATGAAAAGTCACTAATGAAATGACAATTCTTATTAAATGACTAAATTTTGTAGTGAAACTATATATTTTTATGGTCAAATTGACATGACAACTTCCTATTGAAATGACACCTCATTGGTGAAGGGACAAATCTTATTTAATGTCTAAATTTCTTAGTCAAATTGTACATTTTCATAATCAAATTGACATGACAATTAATTTTTCCACACACACATAAAAAAATTATATAAAGATAATAAAATCTTAATAATTCCATACCAAACTTTCTTACAACTTCGCATTCATAAACTGGGTTTTTGCTTGGAAAAATGTCTTCCTCTTTTCTTTTAAAAGAATGGTTTAAATTTTTTAATCCTATCAATAACTCTTTCGGCTATAATAATACTTTCAGACCTTAGAAGAAATCTAAATATATGAAGATGGAAGTATGATACAAAGAAGAATATCCGGAGAAAAACAATCGCAACATTCGTACAAAAAGGGCTGCAATGGAAAGAAAAGAAAAAGAAATGCATAAAACAAATGAAATTACAAATAAAGGAAAAAGACCAAATGATAAAGAAATCTAAAAAATATTTGAAATAGGGAGAGGATGAGATGATGCTTGATGTGAAGGAGATGAAGAAGAAAAAGTATGGGATAACATATAGAAAAAGAAATTCACCTCAGATTACCACGAAACATGGAAAAAAGATCATTACGTACGTTGTAACATATTAAAATATGATGTTTTATGCTACTATTATGCTATGTTTTATTCGGTACTATTGTTTAATAATGATGTTATTTACTCAATAAATTAATGTGGGTACTATCTGTTATTTATTCATTGCCCACCTACAACACCACCTACCACCGACTTCTATATGTAGAGAATATAAGTGATAACTATTTCATACCAAAACATCTCTTTATATTCTAATCCGCCAAAAAAGTTCTCTCAGATCTCGCACAAGTTCAAATGTCATAAAGATAAATTACTTATAGCATGGAGGGCTTATAATGAAGTCAAGGAGGCCATACCAGTCAAAGTAAGAGAAATTGAAAGCCACTCTTTCAATATTTGTTGCAACGGAAGGGTTGAGATATGTTAAAGCTCAGATTCAGGAAAGACTAACATGGATAAAAAATGAAAAGGAGTCCATAACAAAAACTAAATAATGGAAGCATGCTGCAAAAGTAGATGGGTTGGTGCAAAGGAAGAAATTTCCCCTACATGTTTCCTAAATTGCAGATTGCAGATGATGAGGACCAATTTTTGTGGGTTCGTTTAAATTTACATAGGTTAAATTTTAATTTAGTTATGTTATGTAATTCTATTAATGTTATGCGACCCTTTTTCGTGTTAATGAAAATCATGTGTTTTTCCAATATTTAACATTATAAAAAAGAACTTAATATGAATGCACAATTAAAAATCTTGCCAATAAATAAAAACATAATGGTTGTTACTATGAGAAGGTATTCATATCACATGTTCAGAAAACTATCTAGCTTTGTGATCCACAACCTTAAGGACGATTCACTCAATCTACCTTTCTTTCTTGATTTCCCACTTTGTATTGTTTCTTCTTTGGAAGGGGAAAATTTGGTGAAGTCCCTGCTAGTATGGTCTATCTCGTAACAATGAGAAAAACATTTTTTATTGGCCCCTCCCTTTATAATCAAATATAGTCAGTTCGCTTTGGCCTGACACGCTGCAATATGACCATTATAGGTGGTCTAACAATCACCAAACCTTTTAGGTTTTCCTAATCACAAGGGGTGGGTAGAGATTTCAGTTCATACTTGTATGTTAAATAATAATAATTAATATAGTGGGCTATGATATGTGAGAGCAAAGATATGATGCGCAGGGACAAGCTTTGAAAACTCAAACCTTGAGTCAATGCTCAATATCAATGTCTGCTATTAATTAAATGTTCCAGTCAAGTCTGGTAGTACCAGTCGAGATTGAAGAGAGAATTCAACAAAGTACTCAAGTAATAAATGAAGAATTATGAGTACAATCAAAGTAAAGCCAATGAATAAACAAGAAGAATGGTTGAATATTCTTGATTTGAGAGAAAAGTGAAAGAGAGTCCATTTGAGAATATGCTATCTTTGGAAGAACAATCCGTAATATTCTTGTCATTAAATCACTCCTTAAATAGTCAAGGAGGAACAACGTACAAACCGATAAACATACAAAGGACAGGATAATCACACTACTTCTGACATTCTGATTATCCAAATAAGCAAAAGATACTTGGTCCTATGAAATGTTACATCATATAAAAAGACAAGAATAATTAATGCATAAACAGTCACTTGATCTCGGATCATTTCTTCGTCTCAGAACTTTCTCCACTTTCAGACTTTGATTCCATCTCGTACGACAACATATCTCGGACTCAAGACTGACTTCAGATCTTCAAGAATTTGAGATTGATAGAGGTTCACTTTCAGGTTCCAACAATCTCCCTAAGTGAACTTTGCAATCCAGTCAGCTTAATTCGATTCTTCCTTGATAAACACATACGGTCGGTACAACCAATCTCTGACTTCGATATACCACTGAAGCTGACTTATGAATTTCGCCTGCACATGCTCTGGTGCTTCTGACTCTGATGCATGATAGATAAACTTCCGAAGGGCATTGTGATGGGTTTTGAGCAAAAGAACATCCTATGTGCATATGCAAAACCCTAAAGCATTTGGATCTAGGTTTCTCTATTGAACATGCAAATTATCCAAAGCTGGTAAACCCTAATCTAGCATACTTTGAAAAACGAGATCTATAGAAAAACAAGTTTAGATGATACCTTTCAATAGTTGCAAGAATCCTTGATCTTCAAGAAGCTTAGTGTCATAAGTATAACACCTCTAATGGCTTACAAACACCAAAGCAAGAAGATGATCTAGAAGAGAGAAGGAGTGAGGCTCAACTTCGGCTATAGTAACTCTAGGGTTTCTTTGTGTAGCCAAAACTGAAGCTCTGGGGTCCCTTAAAAAGCTGAGCTGTTAGGGTTTCAGTCAAAACCCTACTTGGATGAGTTAGGCCCTAAGCAACTTAAGAACCTTCTGGAATAAGGCCTCCTTGGACGAAATTAGAGTGGGCTTCCATTCCAAATTTCGTCCCCCTTATGCCCATGAGGATTCACAGCCCAAATTCAATTATCTTATAATTGACAGTTCCAGCCCCCCTTTATTTAATTAATCTCTTTTAGCCACATAATTAATTCTTAACTAATTCTTGACCAATATTAATTAAACTATATGATTTCTCTTTTAATATATTATTTATATAATATATTAATAAACCATAATAACCTCTCTCTCTCCATAAATCATCCTGTCCAGTTGCTTTGGTGAAGGCAACCCAAAAGGACCATGCACAACCGGGTCAAGTACATACCAAATATAGTTATGGGCTCAGACACTAATACAACACATTGGTGGGAACTAGATGCTTGTCAAGGACTCGGAAAAATTCCCACTTGTTTGTCTTCTTTTGCATATACATAAACCTTAACACCGGTTCATCAATTGGTCCTTCTGCAAATATCGCAGCTTCTGGCAGCTTGAAATCAATCTTTGCTAAGTATTTTTCGGTTACAAACAAGTGGGCCAATTCAAAGTCACATCTGCAGAATTAAGCGACATAATATTTGAGGAAACCCAAGGCAACATAGTAGGCTCTGATGCTAAGATCGTCGTTTTGGTGGCTTTTGAAGTGTGAAGCTATCGTCAGGATGTCGTTGGGCTTGATTGTTGGGAAATCGGCGTCTGTGATGGTTATTTGAGTTTGTTTGTTTCGGAAGATGTGGTATCGGAACAACACACAATTCAATTCAAATATGGTTATGATTTTCCTTCCGAACACAGAGATTTTGGTGATTCTTTTCCGAGACGAAACTTCTTTTCGGGGAAGTGCGTTCTTGGAGTAAAAAGTCTTCAAACATTCTCGTTCAGTTCTGATGATCGTTCATGTATTATCCCTTCTCGGCAAAGAGGGGAAAGACTTAGCATCGGATGAGGATTATCTTTAACGGCTTGGATCTGGATGCTTTCCTCGAGGGCTTGGTTTATTTCTTCCTGACAACAACCACTTTTTACTTTAACAGGAATCTCGGAGCTATGGAATTCCGAGATGGGTTTCTTTCCCTTATCTTGCTGTTTATTGAGGACCGAGAGGATGTGTTGCATGTTTTCATCAATGGCGAATTTCAGAGGAGAAGAAGTTAGAGGCTGTTCATGAATATCATCAGGCTTCCGAAGAGGAGAGCCTTCATCAATGGGAGCTATCATGGGCGAGGGAATCGAAGGCAACATTGATTGAGTGGCTCGGAAGGCGTCAATTGTTAGCTTGGTTTTTGCCTTGGCCACATCACGGCTTATTTGAAGTACATCAGCCAGGGTTGATGGCCATGAGACTACACACCATACCTATTGCTCTTCCTGTAACAACGTAACTTTGAAAACAATTTTTCATTTTTTTAAAACATAATTCCATTCATTAGATATCATAAAAATCCATTGTATCACATGTCATCATATTAAAACAAATCCCAAGATCTCTAATACATAAATCCCATCGGTGTGTACAGATCATGCCGGTGCCTTCCCGCGATCCTCACTGGTACCTGAAACACATCACACAAACAGTGTAAGCATAAATGCTTAGTGAGTTCCCCAAAATACCACATACGCACATACGCCACTCAAGGCTATAGCTCTATAAGACCTTCCGGTCAATGTGTCTCAGGGGACTTCCGTCCCACAATCCTAGTAGACCTTCCGACCCTACCCGTAGCGACCTTCCGGTCCATATCATCTTGACCTTCCGGTCCATATCATAATGACCTTCCGGTCCACATCATAACGACCTTCCGGTCCATAGCTTACTACACATGCATAACATAGCACATACATATCTAATAACAGCATACAACACATACTTCTCATAACATATAAGACCTTCCGGTCAGACATATTACCACTCTAGGTAAAGTATAGTGAGAAGACTCACCTCGTATGATGTCTAGTAACTCACGTGCTCGATATCCCTGAATCTCGAAACAACGACCTAGCCCCGCCTAATCACATAAAGTAATTATTTCAAATCATTAACAGCTCTCAAGGCTAGACTAATCCCTTCCTATGTCCTCTCAGAAGGCTAAAAGACCATTTTACCCCTCAATGGTCCCAAAAGTCCAATTGTTTGACCAAACCCTAAAAGTCAACGAAAGTCAACTAAAGGGTGGTACGCGACGCGTACCAGATCTGTACGCGGGGCGTACTCCGCGATCATCCAGAGTCGGGGAACTCGACCCCCTACGCGGCGCGTATTGGGATTACGCCCAGCGTAAGTCCCAGATTCATCCTTTCTTCATTTTTAGTCTGAATAGGTTAAGTCATGGGCTCATATCACAGATCTAGGCTCTCTACTGCCTCTTAGGTCATAAAGTCGAAACCTTTAAGCCTTGCATGGCTATAAAGGTCACCAACCACTTCAAACATATAACATCTTTCCCCATTAAGCCCTAATCTCATGCATGTCTTAATCTTAACGTCCAAGATTTGATTTTTATGAACCCACAACGCATATTACACTGAAATAAGGCAGATCTAAGCTTATGGAGGCCATTTGCTCATAAAGTCTCCATCTTGGGACCAAAAACCCTAAAAGTTGGTCCATCAAGCACAAAACAAAAGTGATAAGGAAATATTCGAGCTTTTTACCTCCAAGTGAAGCTCCACTCTCTGTAGAACTCAGATCCAAGCTTTTACTCCAACTTCTAGCCTCCATAAGAACTTCCTCTTCTTCTTCACTACCACACCAAGACACTTTCTAGCTCAAACACACACACACAAGCCTAGAACGATGGTATTGCTCTCTTAGGGTTTCTTTCTCTGTGAAATGGTGGCTGAGGATAAGACCATATCATTCCTTTTATAGTACTCAAGTCTCATTAGGGTTTTGCATCTGGGCCGGTTACGCCCAGCTTAACCTTGGTACGCCCAGCGTACCTAATCGAGTCCGCATCCAACTTAAGCGCATGAGTACGCGCAGCGTACTCTTCAGTACGCCCATCGTACTCATTTGCCATAAATATCTTTTAAGGGCTAAACTTGACAACTTGGAAAAGAAGAAGGGTTTAAGAGATGCACCTGAATTTCGGGATGTTACAATTCTCCCCCACTAGAACCAGACTTCGCCCCCGAAGTCTCATGCCGCGAACAACTCCAGATGCTGCTCCCGCATCTCCGACTCCGGCTCCCAAGTCAGCTCGGACCCTCTCCGATGTTGCCACTGGACCTGAACCAGAGGCACCTCCTTGTTCCTCAGAACCTTGATCTTCCGATCCAAGATCGCGATCGGCCTCTCAATGTAATTCAGACTCGCATCCACCTGAATATCCTCTAGCGGCACAACCGCCGTCTCATCGGCTATACACTTCCTCAACTGGGATACGTGGAAGGTATCATGGATCTGACTCAACTCCTCGGGCAGCTCCAGACGATAAGCTACCTTACCCACCCTCGCGGTCACCCTGAACGGACCAATGTATCGGGGCCCCAGCTTGCCCCTCTTATTGAATCGGATCACTCCTTTCCAAGGAGATACCTTCAGGAGTACAAAATCTCAAACCTGGAACTCGAGCTCGGATCGCCGCCTATCCGCATAACTTTTCTGACGGCTCTGGGCTGTCAGTAACCTCTGTCTGACCTGCTGTATCTGCTCAGTCGTCTTAAGCACTATCTCAGTGCTACCCATCACTCGCTGCCCCACCTCTCCCCAACAGATGGGGGTCCGACACCTCCTCTCATAAAGAAGCTCAAAGGGAGGCATACCAATACTCGAATGATGGCTGTAAGAAAACTCAGCCAAAGGTAGATATGTGTCCCAACTTCCATCGAAGTCCATAACACATGCTCGAAGCATGTCCTTGAGCGTCTCTATCGTCCGCTCACTCTGCCCGTCCGTCTGTGGGTGATAAGCAGTGCTGAAGTGCAATCTCGTACCCAACTCCTCATGAAACTTCTTCCAGAACCTGGAAGTAAAGCATACATCTCGGTCTGACACAATCGAGATCGGCACTCCATGCCGCGACACCACCTCTCTCACATATATCGCTGCTCGTCTCTCTGCAGAAAAGCTCTCACTGATAGCAAGGAAGTGAGCGCTCTTCGTCAGCCGATCCACAATCACCCAAATTACATCAACACCCCTCGCGGTCCTCGGCAATTTGGTGATAAAATCCATAGAAATCTGTTTCCACTTCCACTGGGGAATCTCTAATGGCTACAACTTGCCATGCGGACGCTGGTGCTCGGCCTTAACCCGACGACAGGTCAAACACCTCTCTACTACCCATGCAACATCCCTCTTCATACAGGGCCACCAATAGTCTATCTTCAGGTCCAAATACATCTTAGTGGCCCCGGGATGGATCGAAAACCTCGATCTATGCGCCTCCTCCAACAGAGTGCTACTTGCCTCGCCCGTATACAGCACCCAAATCTGACCACGAAAGGTCATAAGCCCTCGGCTATCCGTCACAAACTCGGACACCTGTCCAATCATCCGCTCTCTCTTGCGGTTCTCCGGTCTCACAGCCTCTGCCTAGGCCTCTCGAATAGTATCCAACACCGGAGTCATCACCGTCATCCTCATACATGTATCTCGAATTGGGGCACTCTCTGCCCTGCGGCTCAGAGCATCATCTACCACGTTAGCCTTGCCCGGGTGGTACAGGATCTCACAGTCGTAATCCTTTACCACATCCAACCATCTCCTCTGGCGCATATTCAGGTTGGGCTGATCCATCAGATACTTCAAACTCTTGTGGTCGGTGTATATGGTACATCGAACCCCATACAGATAATGGCGCCATATCTTGAGGGCAAACACCACTGCCCCCAACTCCAAATCGTGGGTGGGGTACCTCGCCTGATGTGGCTTCAGCTGCCTCGATGCGTATGCTATCACGTGCCCTCTCTGCATAAGCATCGCTCCCAACCCTGTTATGGACGCATCGCAATACACCACAAAATCCTCCATTCCCTCCGGAAGGGCTAACGTCGGGGCTTTGCATAGTCTCTGGCGAAGGGTCTCAAACGAGGTCTGCTGCTCTGGACCCCAAGAAAAAGCAACGCCTTTCCGGGTCAATCTGGTGAGGGGAACGACAATCTTGGAGAAATCCCGAATAAATCTCTGATAGTAGCCGGCCAACCCCAGAAAACTCCTGATCTCGGTGGGGGATCTCGGCACCTCCCAACTCATCACAACCTCAATCTTGGCCGGATCGACCAATATCCCATTCTGAGTAACGAGATGTCCCAAGAACTGGACCTCTCGTAACCAGAAATCACACTTGGAGAATTTGGCATAAAGCCTCTCCGATCTCAATACTCCAAGGATCTCCCTTAGGTGCTCCTCATGCTGCTCTCTGGTCCTCGAATACACTAGAATGTCGTCGATGAACACAATCACCGATCGATCCAACATCGGCCTACATACTCGGTTCATGAGGTCCATGAACGCCGCTGGTGCATTGGTGAGCCCGAAAGGCATCACCACGACCTCGTAATGCCCATAACGAGTCATAAACGCTGTCTTTTGGATATCCTCATCACGCACCCTCATCTGGTGATATCCAGACCTCAAGTCTCTCTTGGAAAACCAAGACGCACCCTGCAACTGATCGAACATATCGTCGATCCTCGGTAATGGATAACGGTTCTTGACCATTAATTTGTTCAACTCCCGGTAATCAATGCACATCCGGTGTGAACCATCCTTTTTCTTGACAAAAAAGATCGGCGCTCCCCACGGCGAGCTACTTGGTCGTATGAATCCCTTCCCCAGCAGCTCCTGAAGCTGCGAGGATAACTCCTGCATCTCCGGTGGCGCAAGGCGATAGGGTGCCTTGGCAATAGGTGCTGCCCCCGGAATCAAATCGATGCGAAACTCCACCTGCCTCTCGGGAGGCACACCCGACAACTCCTCGGGGAAAACATCTGGAAACTCTCGCACTATCGGTACCTCGCTGACAGAACTCGGCCTCTCTGCGGCAGCTCGTGTATCCATCACATAGGCTACAAACCTTCGACAGCCTTGTTGTAGACTCTGTCTCGCTCTGGCAGCCGAAAAAAATGCTGACCCACATCGGGTACCCTCGCCATATACAATCAACACTCCCCCACTAGGGTCTCGTATCGTCACCATCTACCGCTCGCAGTCTATAACCGCCCAAAATCGGCTCAACCAATCCATGCCCACTATAACGCAACCATCCCCCATCGCAATCGGGACTAGATCTATCGGGAACTCAACACCGAAGATCTCGAGTACACGTCCTCGAATCACGTCAGTAGCATACACCGCTCGCTCGTCAGCTATGGAAACTCGTAGAGGTCGACTCAACGCCTCTCGTCGAATACTGATGTGCTGACTAAACGCTAACGACACAAATGATCGACTCGCACCCGAGTCAAATAACACCAAAACAGGTACAAAACTCACAAGAAAATTACCTACACATATCATAATATAAGCACAATATCTCAACTCAACATAAATAAATGAAAGAATACATACCAGCCACGACATCGGGCGCTGCGCAGACCTCCTCCGCTGTCAACTGGAAGGCTCTCCCGCGAGCCTTTGGTGCCTCGGCCTTCACTGGCCGACTCTCAGTAGCTCGTGCAGTAGCAGGGGCAGATCCCTGCGCTGATCCCTATAACAGCTGTGGTCACTCGGCCCTCCGGTGACCCATCTGGTTGTAATGAAAGCAAACCATAAATCCCTTGGGGCATTCCTTAGCTATATGCCCCTCCTTGCCACATTTGTAGCAAACACCCGCTCGACACACTCCATCATGTCCATTGCTGCACTTCCCACAAGTGCGACCCTTCTGGCCTCCAGATCTCGTATCAGCGGGCTTAGCCCGCTTGGCTGCCGGCTGTACCTATACTGGTCGTCTGTCCCTCCTCTGAGACTCGGGCTCCTCCCTGGCCTAAGTCTCTAGCTCAATCTCCCTCTTCCGGGCATTTGCCTGGAGCTCAGCAAATGTCCGGTAAGTCGAGTTCGCCACGAACTCCCGAATGTTCCTTTTCAGAATGCTCAAGTACCGACTCATGCGTGCCTGCTCAGACGACGCGTGCTCAGGGCAAAACAACGCCCTCTCGTGGAACATCCGTGTAATAACAGTCACGGACTCCGTCCCCTGCTTGAGGGACAAGAACTCCTGTGCCAACCGTTCCCTCTCCACCGGGGGAACATACTCGTCTCTGAACATGGTGGTGAACCTCTCCCAGGTCACCTCTGAGATCTCTGCAAGAGTGAAGTTTGCCGTCACAAACTTCCACCAATCCTTCGCTCCAAAGCGGAGCTGGTTCAGAGCGAACCGTACCCTCAGATGCTCCGGACACGAACAGGTGTAGAAGCATCCCTCAATATCAGAAATCCATCTCATCGCAGCAATCGGGTCCTGTGTCCCATCAAACTCTAGTGGCTTCGTGTTGCTGAACTACTGGAACAACAACGAGTCACCCCCCTGAGATCTAGCAGCAACAATAGCTGTCGTAGCTGCAGCGGCTACAGCCTCAGTAACCGCGGCGTACCGCTCATCGAATGTCTCAATCAACGTGGTCTTAATAGACCCAATCATCTCCGGTATCTCTGCTCGGATAGCCGCAGCTACCTCATCGTGGATCATCTGACGAAGCTCCTCGTCACTCACGCCGCTGGTCTTTGGTCTGTGGCGTGTCCCAACCATGATGTCTCTGAAATATGACACAAAAATATCAAAGACTTTCTCGAGTATACTCACACTCAATAACTCAACCCTACTTGTTCCCTAGTACCCTAAGGATTCTTATTTGAATTGCACACTGATCCGGTGTTTTCAGTAGTACGAGCCCTATACTACCTTCCACACCGCATCAACATTCATTCCAAGTCCTCCTCCTAGGATCCCAGATCACAAGTACTCTACATCTCTCTAAGCATAGGCTACCCTTCGGTAGACTCCTCACAAACTCCTCACTGCTACCTACTCACTCTCGAAGCATCTCATAGCAGCAGTAATATCCTAGGCTAAGGCATCACAAATCAGGCCACTCTAGTCCTAATAGGAATACCTAGCCTACTCTAGCATGCATAACATATCATATCCTATCTCATAACACATAATGTAAGGGTATTTTGGGAAATCACCGTTCGGGCGCTGGCTGGTCGTACACACTGCTCCGTTATGCTTTTCTCAAAAATATTTTGCTCTGTTTTAGAAAAATTGTTTCTTTTATGAAAATTTTTCTCAAATCCTCAGTTTGAGTTCAGATACGCCCGAGGGTGCATCCGAATCCCTCAAACCAAGGTTCTGATACCAAATTGTAACAACGTAATTCTGAAAACAATTTTTCATTTTTTTAAAACATAATTCCATTCATAAGATATCATAAAAATCCATTGTATCACATGTCATCATAATAAAACAAATCCCAAGATCTCTAATACATAAATCCCATCGGTGTGTACAGATCATGTCGGCGCCTTCCCGCGATCCTCACTGGTACCTGAAACACATCACACAAACACTGTAAGCATAAATGCTTAGTGAGTTCCCCAAAATACCACATACACACATACTGTTGGGTTTTGAGCATTCTAACACTCCTAAGTGTACATGCAACCCTAAATACCTTGGATCTATGTTTTCCCTATTATACATGCAAATATGATTATCCAAGGTATTATCCTAACTAGCATACCAAAACATTGATACTAGGATAATAAAATAGATAGAATACATACCTTGTTGTTGTTGCTTGACTCCATGAAGCTTGAGAGCCTAGTGCCCCAAGTGTGACACCTCAAATGGTTCACACAACATCATGAACTCTTGGAATAACCATGAGAAGAAGACATACATGTTCAAATCGGCTAGCCCTCAAAATATGTATCACTAGTGCCAATTTGTTGAACTAAAGGGGTTCTTATATAGTGTGGCTATTAGGGTTACACCATGTAACTCATGACTTTACCCATTCCTTATGCTCCATGGGTTTTAATCTCCATGGAGTATCCATGGATCACCACATGGGTTAAACCCAACATAAAGGAATCTTGGATCATAAGCCCAGATATATAAGAATGAATGATTTACACAATCAATCCCCATATATTTAATTAGTCTCTTTTTGATCACTAAATTAAGTCCAAATTAATTCTTGATCAATACTAATTAAATAACATGATTTCATATTAATATATTAGAACTTATAATATATTAATATGTCACAAAATGTCTTTTCCTCATAAATGGTCTATCCAAATGTTCCGATGCCATGCAACCCAAATGGACCATGCCGAGTCGGGTCAAGTACATACCAATTATAGTTATGGGCTTAGACACTAATCCAACAGTCTCCCACTTGGATAAGTCTAAAACTATTATTGCGTATGACTTCAGGAACCAACTGGCAATCGTAGCTCTCAAAAGCCGCTGTCGAACTCTGACCTTGTAGATAAACTCTGACCTTTGTCAATGACTTGTCCATTAGATAAGGGATCATATATTCCTCTATTCTAGATATCATATGAACTGAGACATGGATTATAATCATTCTCTCTGTCCATTTGTTGTTTCCTGATTTCCGATTTATGACGATTGACTAATTGAACAAATCAAATCAGTCCAGGCCCGACCGAGCACTTACATTTGTCATCACCAAATCATCGAGGGGCCCACAGATATCGCTTTTATCCCGAAGGTAAAAGGAATGGATAAACTTCGACTCATATGGCTTGTTCTAATACTTGTTGAATCATACACAAAGGCACGTTTTATAACACCGAGTTACCGAATGCGTTTTCGTGCAATCAATGTACAACCAACTCATAGTAACAACTCATATCTCTAGGTTTGAAGAATATAAGATATTATCGTCTCATGATCACTCGTGATAAAATCCATGAAGTGATTCCAATGAGCGCGAGTTGAATCCAATACTAAGAACTTATGAGCACTCATGAGTGTTGTAGCCCCTTGTCCAACATCTTAGACCTCTACAAGCCAACCCATGACAGTCTTGATTCATATCTACTTCCAACATATGACCGACTGTGGATAGTTTGAATAACTTAGTCAATCAGGAAGAACGACCTAGTTATTCTGGAAGTCAAAACATGCAAAATGAAACACAATAATAATAGAATCTAATATGGTATCAAAACCTATGAACATAAATAAAACACCTTTTATTTATCACCATATGATTACACATTATTCATTGTATACTGTTTCAACTATCAACTTTATTCTTGAATTTAAAACAATAGTTGTCCCATGCTCCAAGCATGTACACTATGTTTTCTAAACACTAGTCATGCCATACACCAAGTATGCATACTATGTTTGTCTATGATCTTCACTTTGTGAATTAGATCAATTGAACATAACTCCAATGATCCTCTTTCACAGTCCCAAATCCTTACTGCAAATGCAAGAATTCCAAATTCATGCCATTTACTGAAATCTGTTAGATTCTAAACTTATATGCATTGATCCTCCTGTAATGATTATGCACAGAGTCAGAAAGACTTGACAACAACCATTACAGAGCATTCCAAAGGAGATAAGCTCCTTGGAAATATCCTTCTTGCATTAAGTTTCCTAATCTTACACAGATTGAATAATTTCCAACTTTGAAACATTTCCATATTCCATTTTGACTATCACTTCTGAACAAGAGTTGCCTCCTTACAGATTATGTCAATATGGTCCTTCCAGAATTATCACTATACTTCCAACTGTCCTTGAGCAACCAATCTTTGGTAAACCTTAGATTGTCCTCGACAATTGCTTAATCCTTTTAGTCATATCCAGTTCTAGACCTTTTCCCTTCTTAATGCCCCAGGCATTTGGAAAATTTTAGAAAGGATAAATATAGCACATGTAATCGATCCTATATCCGAAGCATATGGGACACGAGTCATGATGTCTCACATAAAGACTAAACCAGTCTTTTGCTATAAAATTTCCATTTCTATTTGCCAAGTTCTCATAATTCAGATTATGAAAAGGGATGCCGTAATCATAATCGAATTTTAGAACGCAAATAATGGACCCATATATAGAATTTCCTTATGTTGAGTCATTCCAACATGAAATTCATATATATATCATTGACTAAATACGACTTAAAACCTCAATCTAAGCTTTTAGAATTGAAATGAAGTATAATTTTCTCTCCCTTAATTATATCAAAACAACTTTTTTAACCCCTGCAGCCTCACGAATTGAAACTTTTGTTTTCTGTAATTAACATTGCTAACTTGCAACCTTTATCATAATTATCATGCTCCCACTAACATGATGATTATTAGCATAACACTTATGCTCCCACTAGCTTTGACATGTAATCAGAAATCAGCTGGACTTCTAGAAATCAATACTTTATTGACTTTCTTACCAAAGTTCAGATTTCTGATACTAGATTGCTTTGTTAAAACTTTATCAATATCATACACCTTATCTTAGATAGCTCACAGGTGTGTCTAAACAATTTTAAGAACTATGAAAAGGGATGCCGTAATCATAGCCTCGACTGTTTAGACCTTTACCACTTCTCACAAGTCCATGTTAGTGTGCTGGTTAACCACACACGCTCCACTAACGACTTTGAGAATGCAAATATCACAATTGCTATCTAGCTAAAATCTACTTAGTGAAAGTATTTCCTCACCATCATTTTCATGAATCGGAGAGAAACCTTATGACACTTAGATTTAATGGTGTATGTGTTCTTATCCATGTGAATTGTCAAAACCATAGTCACAAGACAAGGATAATGACAAATTCAAACTCCTATGGACTGAACTCAATCTTAATTTCTTGCCATGTGGCAGCTCAAGGGTCTGCCATTGCTTCCAAGTTGTTGTGCAACCAATTGAGAACTCTAAGAACTCATATGCAAAGCCAACTATAATTGGAATGGACACAGAAATAGTCAACACGATAGGTTATAAACCTCAAGTCGTGTGCTAGTGAAGAACTTTAGGTTTTACTCTTGATTAGTTCTTGAGACTTTCAAGATCTTTTAAGACTCCCATTGTCCTCTTGACATATAAGACTCTCTTGTCAAATATTCAAGAGATAGTGTGGATTCTAATCAAGACAAACACTTCACACAATTGGCCTTAGTTGGTCTTTGTTTTATCCAAAAACATCACAACTTACCAATTTCAAATGTACAAGAGTAGAAACCTTCTACTCTTACATTTAACAAGTTTTTTTAAACCTTCTTTAAGACATGTCACTCAAGTTACAATCTTGGAGTATGACTCTAAGAATTGTTTTGGAATGAAATATGACTCATCTTCTTGATTTAACCACTTCAACAATTCATAACTCCTCTTCTTAGCTACCAGAATGCACTTAGAGGATGAATTGTGATAAGGTCTCTTAATCATTAAGATGATTATATAACATGATACTCAAGTACTCTACCATCTTTTCAGATTTGAGAAACTTTTATCCTTCTGCCTAATTTGATTCTTCTCATTCGTTCCGCCATACACTGAAATTTTTTCCAATCCTTCAGAATTATACTTAAGCCTGTAAGTATAACCATATTTACTAAACTTTAGTAAATCATGACGAATAGTCTTATCGATCTTTTGTGGTGGACTTAATCAGTGCACAAGAATGTGTACTCGATCCCTTAGTCCGTTACTTGACTCACACATCCATGTGAACAAGTAGTTAGTCTTAATTTTTCCAATGCTTGAAGGTTCTCATTCATCATACTCTACAAATTGCATGATTCCAAGTTTCGGTCCAATTGAAACTTGGGTGATGAGAATATTTTCTTATTTGGTAAATTTAGACACTACCACAAATGAAAGAATCAAATTCATATTTCCACTCTTGCTCTTAATGGAATCTTATAAGCAACACAGTTTTTCACAAATGCCATTGTAAGGATATTTTAAAATAAATAAAATCAAAAGATTTACCTTTTATTTTAAAACTTTGCCGAAAAACTCATCCTTACAATCCATATGAAAACTTGTTGTTATCTATTCCTAAGAAAAATATCATAACTCCTAAGAAGTAGCTCAAGAATCCGATCTTCAAACTATGTGATAGAAATCCATCTACGCGATCAGATTCAACATATTCTTTCTTTAAGTTTCTTCACTTTTTCTTTGATTCTTAAAACATCACCATGTGACCCAGTCACATCATGTATCAAGAATCTCATAATAGAAACTTAGCAGAGTTAGATAGTGGACTTTACCTGAAGTAGAGTCAAACTTATTGACTTTAACATCCTTAGGTAAATTTGGCAGCTTCGCAACCAATGCCCCTTTCTTTGGCAATGGACCATTGATAATGGGACTATCTCAGACTTAGCCTCTCTCTTTACCATTTGGTCAACCGAGTTGACTATGGCCGATCCCTTTCCATTTGGAAGAGAGAGCTTTATTGGATATCCAATGTCATCATTGTCAATGTCCATAAAGTTTTAGGAAGTTGATCTTAGCAAATAGATAAGATCATTAAGGGTCTTGTCATAGTCTGTTTGATAGGAGTCCCAAAGGAACTCACTATGTGACTTAGAAAATAGTTGAGTCACCAACTTTCTCAAGACTTTGACACCCAACTCTCCCGGCTTGTCAATATCTGACTACATCTCCAAGATGTGATCACACATAGACCTTTGCTTGCCAATAGGGCTTGAGTGACCTTAAACTTTTCAGGAACTTGTGGGTTAGGGAGAATAATTGGAGGAGGTGAAAGAAGTTTGATTTCCATGGGACATCATCTTCATTTTAGGAAAACTTGTTTCAAGAGATTTGGGAAGATCATCTTTTGGGAGATATTCAAGATAGTTGATTTAAAGTCCTTAATATAACACCCAATATGAAATATTAAGGCTAGGACCCAACACAATACTTTTATAACTTGGAAGAGGGATGCCGTAATCCAAGCTATAAAATATTTGAAGGTAGGTGAATGACGATTCACCAATTTCCACCAAGATAAACGAAATGTATTATTAGGTTTTAATTGGTTTTGAAACTCCTAGATTCTTTTGAGATTCATTGAACTGTTCAATGGCATGTTTCAATCTCGAGTGTGCCCTTCAGGTTTTGTGACTGGGATTCCGAGGATCACAAAACAAGGTGTGAATAACCATGCAAATATACTTGATACCCTTAAGTGTTTACCCTTCAATCGATGTGCCGGTTAACCACACACGCTCCATCGATACTATGATAAACATTAAGTTACCCTTTGCCTACCTTGTTAAATACGAGTTAGTGTGCCGGTTAACCACACACGCTCCACTAACCGACTTAAACAAAGTGCAAAGTGTAATTTCATGGGTTAGCACCAAATTCACATTTTCCTAAGTAACTAAGATTGGGAATTTATAAAAGGTTTAGTTACTTAGTATTTATCATTAATACTTTTAATGAAGGGAGATTTCTAGTCCTTGTCCTACCCGTTCGGCTAACGACCCTCCACCAGTCAAGGAAGCGGTGGGTGAGAGTGGACACCCATTAAACTGCCATTTTATAGGCAACAACCTTATACCCCCCTTATAGACCGGCTTTGTGAATGAGGCCTACTAACGGTAAGACTGACTTTCTCTTATACATATATATATATATATATATATATATATATATATATATATATATATATATATATATATATGTATATATATATATATATATATATATATATATATATTATTAACTTATAATATTATAAAGTATAAGGGTTGAATTTTAACTTTTAAAATTCTAAGGGCTTAAAATTCTAACTTTTCAAATTCCAAAACTTGAGGGCTAGTTTTGAAACTATTCAAAACTAATTAATTCCATAACTTATGTGTTTAAAGTAGTTTTAATTAAAAAAACTCTTCAAGTTCCATAACTTGAGGACAAGTTATGGAAGACTTTAAACTAATAAAAGAATGTAACTTTTCTTTATTTTTGTAACTTATGGAATTAATTAAGGTTACACATTTTATTACTTAATGAAGTGACTCTTGAACCTCCATAACTTGAGGACAAGACTCTTCATTTTTGTAACCATTGCCAACTTTTATGAGTTTTATGAAACTTAAATGTGACTTTTCATATAACTTGAGGACAAGTTACAAAAACACATTTTAGAATCAACTCTTAGATTAAAATGGATTGAAAACACATAATCAATTAACTTTCTATTAATCTAAGCAACTCATAAGAACAAGATAATTCAAATCAAACTTTTCCATGTAATTAGCCTAGTCACTAAACTAATACAAAACATGAATCTATTGACAATTATCTTTGAAATTGGATTAGTATGAACATTACCACATCAAAAACAAGTTTATAAGTTCAAAAACATCTTAGGGTAATGTTTCTAGTCCATTTCTAGCCAAAAAACTCGAAAATATGTTGTCTGGGGCTCCTACTCGTCGAGTGTATCAACCTACTCGCCGAGTAGGATGATTTTCTTCATGGACTCGGCGAGTTCATCAGTGGACTCGGCGAGTCCAGTGCCCAGAATGCCCGAAATTCGACTTTTTCAGCATTTTTCAGCAATTTGCATCAAGTATAATTGAAAACAAGCCTAGGCTCTGATACCACTGTTGGGTTTTGAGCATTCTAACACTCCTAAGTGTACATGCAACCCTAAATACCTTGGATCTATGTTTTCCCTATTATACATGCAAATATGATTATCCAAGGTATTATCCTAACTAGCATACCAAAACATTGATACTAGGATAATAAAATAGATAGAATACATACCTTGTTGTTGTTGCTTGACTCCATGAAGCTTGAGAGCCTAGTGCCCCAAGTGTGACACCTCAAATGGTTCACACAACATCATGAACTCTTGGAATAACCATGAGAAGAAGACATACATGTTCAAATCGGCTAGCCCCCAAAATATGTATCGCTAGTGCCAATTTGTTGAACTAAAGGGGTTCTTATATAGTGTGGCTATTAGGGTTACACCATGTAACTCATGACTTTACCCATTCCTCATGCTCCATGGGTTTTAACCTCCATGGATTATCCATGGATCACCACATGGGTTAAACCCAACATAAAGGAATCTTGGATCATAAGCCCACATATATAAGAATGAATGATTTACACAATCAATCCCCATATATTTAATTAGTCTCTTTTTGATCACTAAATTAAGTCCAAATTAATTCTTGATCAATACTAATTAAATAACATGATTTCATATTAATATATTAGAACTTATAATATATTAATATGTCACAAAATGTCTTTTCCTCATAAATGGTCTATCCAAATGTTCTGATGCCTTGCAACCCAAATGGACCATGCCGAGTCGGGTCAAGTACAAACCAATTATAGTTATGGACTTAGACACTAATCCAACACATACGCCACTCAAGGCTATAGCTCTACAAGACCTTCCGGTCAATGTGTCTCAGGGGACTTCCGTCCCACAATCCCAGTAGACCTTCCAGCTCTACCCGTAGTGACCTTCCGGTCCATATCATCTTGACCTTCCGGTCCATATCATAATGACCTTCCGGTCCACATCATAACGACCTTCCGGTCCATAGCTTACTACACATACATAACATAGCACATACATATCCAATAACAACATACAACACATACTTCTCATAACATATAAGACCTTTCGGTCACACATATTACCACTCTAGGTAAAGTATAGTGAGAAGACTCACCTCGTATGATGTCTAGTAACTCACGTGCTCGATATCCCTGAATCTCGAAACAACAACCTAGCCCCGCCTAATCACATAAAGTAATTATTTCAAATCATTAACGGCTCTCAAGGCTGGACTAATCCCTTCCTATTTCTTCTTGATTTCCTTCTCCTTTCTGTGAATTTGTTTTTTTTATGGCAGACGTGGGTCTGTTCGATGGGGTCATTTGTTGCAGCGATCATATCATCGTGAACCTTCAAGATTGTGGTGATGGTGTTGAGGTAACGATCGAGGCTTGCATTGTATTTATGTTCGACCTCATCAACTGTGTGCTTGAGTCGAAGGGAAATAAGTTGATCGAGATGAGCTTCCCTTTCAACCTTTGTTGTTCCGAACTTTGTGGTTTCAGACAAGGAGAGCAAAATGGCATCCAACTTTGAGTCTAGGCCAGAAACCTTGGCATCGATCTTGGCGTCGAGTCCGATCACAGAGGTTTCAATTGATTCGACCTTTTTGATAGTTTCAAAGACATTGTATCGGAGTTCCAATAGGGAAAAAGGATCAACATAATTACCAGCTGATGATCCCGTGTCTGAGGTAGAGGTCGGAGACTTGGCTTTATCACCTTCTTGATTTACCGGTGGTTCGGTGGGACCAACCTGAGTTACAGTGGCTGTATTATGTGGCTTGGGAGGAGTATACTCTGTTTCACCTCCGAGATGCATTTGGACTTGATCATCAATGCTGATCTCTTCATCAACAAGCTCGGAAGAAGAGGAGGAAAGCCCTAAATCATAAACTATCCTTGAAGAAGATGTCTTTGATGGGAGATGAAGTGAGGAAAACAGTGGTGGAGCAACAATAGAAGTACTATCCTCATTGAAAAGAAATTCATCTGAGTGTTCTTCATCAGGATCGGGGTGGAAAGCGCCATGGTGTTGAATTTTTGGAGGATCGTCCGTGAGGATGTTGTCTTGTGGAGTTTCTCCAGAAGCAAACTCCAGATTGTGGTATCGAAACTCCGAAGGGTACTTCGGAAGAGTGGGTAGGTGGGGTTAGAGGATGGCCAGAGTCAGCCAGAATGTCTTTGGTTAGCTACTGTTGTGAGGTGGAACCAACTTTGGTTCTCTTCTTAGCTTTAGGTTTAGAGGGAAAGGATTTACTTTATGCAACCTTCTTTTTCTTACCTCCAGACTGAACTGGCTTGGCCTGATCCGAGATAGGCTCAATGGTGATCGGGGTAGACTGTGTAGGGCGATACAAAATTAAGGTCTCCAAGTGGTGTTTCAAATGAATGGACTCGGATGGTAGGATGGCCAGCATATTTTCAGGCAATTGCCTAATATGTCCGAAAGACGCCTGGTTTGGAAGGCGATAAGTTTTAATACTTTTAAAGGACATGAATAGCTCTTTTGAAATTGTGTCGACATGAATGAGTTCCTTCTAATGCATGTAAAGATGTTTAACTGTGAGAGTCCAGAACCTCGGCCTCAAAATTTCTTGTGGTTTCCGGTTGAGTGAGAACCTCCGAAAGTCTTGCAACAACACTTCAGTGATGTCGACGTCGTTTGATTTTCCAGTGAAGATGTTGTAGACGACGTACAACCAGTATTATCTCATGGTATCAGTACCACCATGTTTGCCAGAGAGAACTCAAAGTATGAGATGCATTAGCACAGTCCACAATCTAGGAATGACTGATTTCTTGAACTGTTTGACTTTGAATTCCCCTGCATAGCCAATGTCGTTAAGGAACGACTAGAATCTTGAGGAGTAGGTTCTTGAACATTAAAAACCTTAGGGTTTTACGGCATCCCAATTGCAGAAGGTGATGTCTTCTTGTGAACAGGAAAGATTCATTCACCAGATATTACCATTTCAAGAACATCGTTTTCGATTCTGATCCTTTCAAAAGTCGTGTGAAGAAGACGAAGAGGAAAGTGAGGATCAGGAACCTTGGTGGGTCGAACAGAAAGGGGATGATGAGCAATAAAATCAATCATGACCCGGATGGACTTGTCGTAGTCCATGGATCCAGGGAGAAAAGCTGAGTCGTATCCCTGAGGAAAAATCTAGTCGACGAAGACGAGGCAGACCCTTTGGAAGACTTCTTCTTGGGAACGGATTTGGTAACTTTGGGAGCAGATTGAGAAGAATCCATTGTTGCAGGTTTGAGAGCTTAAAGAACACAGTTTGTAGAGAGAAAGAGTGTAAGCTTTTTTTGAGCGTAAAGTGTAAAAAGATTTCGATGTAGGTTTTTATAGGTTAAAGAAAATGGGTCGGGTTTAAAAAGTGAAATGATGATATCCGGATGAGGATATGGACCGCATTTATTGTGTTTCCATTTTTGGATTGAGTTGATCTGTAAGGACTAAAGAGACCACTGACAGTACGTGTAAAATGGAAATCATCGCTTCATTGACATGATGATTTCTTTTACGGAGACGTGTGCAAAAAGTGAGTTTTTCTAGGGCTAAAAGATAATCATCATTAAAATATAACCGTTTGAGGTTTAAGAAAACATTTCACACTCAATGACAAAATAACCTTTGAACTTCTTCGAAGCTTCCGAGGTATTTTTAAAAAGGATCTCTGATCAGGAAATATCCGAGATGAATTGGTGATATAATATCGGAACATGAAAAGGTACGAGATAAGTTTATGAAATGATCTCAGAGCACGAAGGTTCCGGGATGAACTGTCATAAGATACTTCCAGGATTAGAATGAAAACTTTAGTACATAATATAAAGTACGAGATTGCGCAGACTCGGACTGAATATTAGAGGTAAAAGACAGGAAGATCTTAGAGGACATGTTTTAAAAAGATTTTTAGAGTTCCGAGACAAGAAGGAACTGATCTCCGACAAGGTAATAGATGAGAACACATTACCAATTCGGAGTGGGACTCCGAGATGAACTCAATGACACATTTTTGAAATAGATTCTGAGATGAGATTTAAACAACACACCAATGTGAATATGTTGGTCATGAACTTCAAAAGATTGAGGGAGTTGTACAACTTAAAACTGGAAGAAGAGGTCAGATAAAAAGACGCGTAAAATGATCCTATTTATTCCGAGAGGATACAATTCCAAGATGAAAATTTTAAGTTTGGCTTCTGAATTATTTCACTTCCTGATGATAGCATCAGAGAGTCCAGGCCTCTTGAAAGAATTGAGGATTAGGCAACATCATACCCATTTTGTTCAGAAAACCATTGAATTTGGTTTCGTCTAATGTCTTAGTAAAGACATCAGCAATTTCATCTTTAGATAGAAAAAAAACAAGTTCAATGTTTCCTTTTAAAACATGATCTTTAATGAAATTGTATCGTATATCGATGTGCTTCATCATGGAGTGCTGAATTAGATTATGTGAGATCGCAATTGCACTTTGTGAATTACAATAGATGGGAATTTGTTGAAATCGATAACCATAATCTATAAGTTGTGATTTCATCCAAAGAACTTGAGAGGTGCAACTAGCAGCAGCAATGTATTCCGCTTCAGCTGTTGATAATGCAATCTAATTCTGCTTCTTTGATGACCATCTAACCAGTCTTCCTCCCAAAAATTGACAGCCACTAGAGGTGCTTTTTTTGTCCAACTAACGAGCACCATAATTTGAATCGGAGTATACTTGTAGGAGGAAACTCTCATTTGTTGGGTACCAGATTCCGAGACTTTTTGTACCTTTGAGGTATCGGAATATTTTCTTAACAGCCAAGAGTTGAGACATCTTTGGATTGACTTGAAATCTGGAACGCAAACATGTTGAAAACATGATATTCGGACGAATTGTTGTTAGGTAGAGTAGTGATCCAATCATTCCTCTGTACTTCTTTTCATCAACAGCAACACCTGAAGGGTGCAAGAAGATCTTGTGTCCGAAAGCCATAGGTACCTTGGTAGAGGCACATGTGTCCATTGGGTATTTCTTGAGAAGTTACGAGATTTACTTTTATTGGTGAATAAATATGCCTTGATTAGTTTTTTTAACTTGGAGACCAAGGAAGAAACTCAATTCACGATTCATACTCATTTGGAATCGACTAACCATCAATTTGGCAAAATCAGCAACCATTGATGAAGCCGTGGATCCAAAAATTATATCGTCAACATAAATTTGGACAAGCATGAGATGTTTTCCATTTGATCTTTGAAACAGGGTAGGATCGAGAACACCTCTTTGAAAACCAGAACTCTTGAGGAAGTCGGTGAGAGTCTTGTACCATGCGCGAGGAGCTTGCTTGAGGCGATAAACAACTTTTCGGAGTTTGTAGCAGTACTAAGGATATGCGAGATTGACAAAACTAGGAGGCTGTTGAAGATATACTTAAGTATCCACTTCACTATCAAGAAAGACACTTTTGACGTCCATTTGGTAAACCTTAAAGCCTTTGTGAGCAACATAAGTAAGGAAAATTCTGATAGCTTCAAGACAGGCAACAGGAGCAATGGTCTCTTCGTAATTGTTGGATTATGTGTCTAAAATCATAACTATTTGTGGAATGTACTTGACTCGGTTGGCATGGTCCATTTGGTTGCATGGCATTGCAACACTTGGGTAGACTAAATGAGAGAAAGGACACTTATGGTTTATTAATATATTATAAGTTCTAATATATTAATAATATTATTTAATTAGTAATGATCAAGAATTAATTTAGAATTAATTTGGTGATAAAAAAGAGTCTAATTAAATATATGGGGTTGATTGTGTAAATAATTCATTCTTATATAGTGGGCTAATGATCCGTGGCTTATTGAGTTGGGCTAAAACCCATAAGGTGCTCCATGGATAGTCCATGGAGGTTATGAACCCATGGATCATGGAATATAAAAATCCATGTACATTAGGGTTTACATGGAGTAACCCTACATGTGGCACACTATATAAGAAGCTCCATGGCTAGCAAAATCGGCCACTAAGAAGAGAACAAGAGGGCTAGCCGATTTTGAGTGTGTATGGAATTCTCTCAAATTTATTCCAAGAGTTGTGGTGTTATGTGAAACTTTTGAGGCATCACACTTGAGGTGCTAGGCTCACAAGGTTCTCAAGGAATCCAAGCAATAAGAAATGTATGTTCTCCTTCTAGCTTTTATGTTTCAAAGTTCCCGATGCCATGCTAGTTAGGTTAAGAACCTTGGAAAATCAAATTTGAATGTATCTTAGTAAAACATAGATCCAAGGTTTCTAGGGTTGCATGTACACCTTAGGAGTGTTAGAATGCTCAAAACCCTTTAGTGGTATCAGAGCCTAGGCTTGTTTTCTTGATACTTGATGCAAATTGATGAAAAAACTAAAGATTTATGCATTCTGCTGAGTGAACTCACCGATTCCATGGGGGGACTCGACGAGTCCATGTGTTATTTCATCCTACTCGTCGAGTAGGTTCTTGCACTTGACGAGTAGGAGGCCCTGAATGCAGATTTTCGAGTTTTGTTTGCTGGAAACGGACTAGAAACATTACCCTAAACTGTTTTGGTCTTATAAAACTTGTTTTAGATGGTGTAATGGTTATGCTAATCCATTTACAATGGCTATTATCAAAATTTCAAGTTTTATATGTGTTTATATGATTCTTGAAATTGTTGATATGAATGTTCATAAACTTATGAGTTCTAGTAGATCATAGGAATTATTTGCAATAGTTTGTTAGTTTAATTCTTGATCTTGATGTGTTTTAATGGAATCCATAATTTGTCCTCAAGTTATGGATTACCAAAACTCACTCCTTTTAAAGTCCATTAAAGAACACATAAGTTACATGAAAATGAAGAGTCTTCATTTTAATAAACTAATAACTCATAAGTTATGAAGTTGAAGAGTCTTCATTCCTCAAGTTTTGGAACATGTAAAGTCACTTTAGAAAACTTTAGTTCCAACCCCTAGAATTTTAAAAGTTAAAATTCAACCCTTATACTTTATAATATTATAAGTTAATAATATATATATATATATATATATATATATATATATATATATATATATATATATATATATATATATATATATATATATATGTGTGTGTGTGTGTGTGTGTGTATAAGAACAAGTCGTTTTACCGTTAGTAGGCCTCATTCACGAAGCTGGTCTATAAGGGGGTATTAGGTTGTTGCCTATAAAATGGCAGCTTAATGGGTGTCCACTCTCACCCACCGCTTCCTTGACCGGTGAAGGGTCGTTAGCCGAATGGGTAGAACAATGACTTTAATCCTCATTAAAAGTATGATGGTTATAAAGTAACTAAATGTTTTTATAAATTCCCAATCTTAGTTACTTTAGGAAAATGTGAATATGGTGCTAACGCATGAAATTACACTTTGCACTTTGCCTAAGTCTTTAGTGGAGCGTGTGTGGTTAACCGACACACTAACTTGGACTTAACAACGTAGGCAAAGGGGTTAAGGTTTTTCATAGATCGGTGGAGCGCGTGTGGTTAACCGGCACATCAATTAGGTGATAAACATTAAGAGTACCAAGTAATTGGCGTGGTTAATCACACCTTGTTCTGTGATTCTCGGCATCCCAGTCACAAAACTTGAAGGGCACATTCGAGATTGAAACATGCCATTGAAAAGTTCAATGAATCTCAAAGAATCTAGGAATTTCAAAACCAATTAAAACCTAACAATTTATTTCGTTTTTCATGGTGGAAATTGGTGAATCGTCATTCACCTACCTTCAAATATTTTATAGCTTGGATTACGGCATCCCTCTTCTAAGTTAAAAAGTATTGTGTTGGGTCCTAGCCTTAATATTACATTTGGGTGTCTTATTAAGGACTATCTTTATATCTAATCTAAACTTGTCCTTCTTTCTTTTCAGATGTCTTCCAACAATGTTGCTTCTGGCTCAAGTCCTACCGGCTCCTTATCTCTCATGAACCTTTCTGGGAGAGTCATTATTGATGGATCCAACTTTATGGATTGGATAAGGAACATCAGGATGGTCGCTCGGTATGAGGACAAGGAATATGTTCTCGACAAGGAGCTTAAGGAACATTATAAGTCGTCTGCTACTCCTGAGGAGATCGCTGAATACCGGACTCATGAAAGAGATGCCACCAAAGTGGCATGTATCATGTTGGCCACAATGACAACTAAGCTCCAAAAGTCCTATGAGGACTATTACCCTTTTGAGATGCACCAGGACTTGATGGACCACTACCATCTAAGTGCTCGTCAAGAGAGGTATGACATCATCTCCTCTATGATAACAACCCGGATGAAGGATGGTGAACCCATCGCGGGCCACATGCAGAAAATGAAAAGGTATGTGGACCGTTTGCTGAAATTGAATGTGAACTTCCCCGAGGAGTTGTCAATTGACATCATTTTTCACTCCTTACCTTCATGTTATGATCAATTTCGGATGACATATCACATGAACAAGGAGGAAGTTACACTCAGCAAACTTCAAGGACTTTTGAAGACTGCCGAAAGTGGTCTTAAAGGTAAATCGGTTGTTACTACTCCTACTCCTACCGCGGCCCCTGTCTTGGCAATCGGGCAAGGTAAAGGGAAGAAGATGAAGAGCCCTTCGAAGGGTACCAAGGGAAAGTCCCTTGATGGCTCCTCTTCGAGTGGAACCAAAATAGGTTATGTCACTCCTTCTGCCAACCCTAAAGAGGTTGAATGATTCTATTGCCATGAAAAGTCGCACTGGAAGCGAAACTTCCCGAAGTACCTGCAAGATGTTAAGGATGGGAAAGTAAAACCCAACCATGTAGGTATTTACACTATATTGTCTAATAACTCACCCTATTCTAATTCTTGGGTCCTTGATACAGGTTGTGGTATTCACATATGTACTGATTTGTAGGGACTAAGAAGAAGTGAGAATGTGGAGCATGAGAAGATAAACTTAATCATGGGGAATAGGAAAGCTTCACCTGTCACCAAGATTGGAGTTTACTCTTTATTGCTAAGTAGTGGGTTTACATTAGATTTGAATAAATGTTGTTACTCGTCTGAAATGGCGAGGAATATTATTTCCTTTCATGGTTTGTACAAACAAGGTTTTACCTTTTCTTTTGATAATGAATGTGGTGGTATTAATGCTTTCTTTAATAGTGTTCTTTATTTTAACGAATTACCTTGTGATGGTGTGTATGAAACTGTGTTGGTTGTAGATAACCTAGGAAATAATGTGTTGTGTATCGATTCTTCCAATAGCTTGGATAAAGCATCATTATGGCATTGTCGTCTTGGACATGTAAGCAAGAAACGTATAGGCCAACTCCAAAAGGATGGAGTCTTGGAGTCATTTGACCTAAAGTCGGATGATAGTTGTGAATCTTGTTTGCTTGGGAAAATGACAAAGTCACCCTTCACTGGTTCTTGTGCTAGGGGTGAGTGTTTGTTGGATCTCATACATACTGATGTGTGTGGACCCTTCAGAACCGCCACAAGGGATGCTAACCGCTTCTATGTGACTTTTACCGATGATTTTAGTAGATATGGATATGTCTACTTAATCAAGCATAAGTCAGAAACCTTTGAAAAGTTCAAAGAGTTTAAACAGGAAGTGGAGAATCAGTTGGGCAGGAACATTAAGATGTTTCGATCCGATCGAGGTGGTGAGTATCTTAGTACAGAGTTCCTTAACTATCTTAAGGTATGTGGGATTGTCTCACAATTCACACCTCCCAGGACACCGCAGTTGAATGGTGTGGCTGAGAGGCGTAATCGAACCTTGTTGGATATGGTTCGTGCCATGATGAGTCGAGCTTCCCTACGAATCTCATTTTGAGGGTATTCCTTAGAGACTGCCGCCCATATCCTTAATCTAGTCCCTACAAAGAAGGTTGCCAAAACACCTCATGAGATGTGGACTGGAAAAGTTCCCAATCTAGATCACATCAAGATTTGGGGTTGCGAGGCTTTCGTAAGGCGCGAGACTCGCGATAAGCCCGAACCTCGAAGTGAGAGGTGTATTTTCATCGGCTACCCACATAAATCCTTTGGTTACCTCTTCTACAGACCCAGTGATAATGTGGTCTTTATAGCAAGGAGAGGCGTCTTTCGCGAGAGAGAGTTCATAAGCCAAGGAAACAGTGGGAGGCAAATTGACCTTGAAGAAATTCAATAGTCAAGTGGTAAAGGAACCTCAAACCCTAGCAATCAACCTGAGGAAGAAACTCCTGTTGATCCGACTGAAGAGTCTGTACCTATGAGGCTTTCCACGAGAGTTAGGAATGCACCTAAGCATTATTATGGTTTCCATATTACTGCGGAAGGTGATACACTTATCAGTGATAGCACACTGGGAAGTCTGGATGAACCTAACAGCTACACGGAAGCCATGGCAGGCCCTGAGGCTGCTAAATGGAAAGAGGCTATAGACAGCAAGATATAGTCCATGTATGAAAATCAAGTTTGGAACTTGGTTGACAATGTACCAGGTCGTAAGACAGTCGGGTGCAAAGGGATCTTCAAGAGGAAGACCAACATGGATGGTAATGTACACACTTATAAGGAGTGACTGGTGGCAAAGGGATTTTCTCAAACTCCGCGAGTTGACTATGATGAGACCTTTTCACCAGTAGCAAAGATTAAGTCTATTAGGGTTATGTTAGCCATTGTTGCATTTCATGATTATGAAATATGGCAAATGGATGTCAAAACCGCTTTCCTTAATGGAAAGTTGGCTGAGGATGTTTACATGAATCAACCAGAGGGTTTTGTCAGTATAGAGTACCCTAATAGAGTGTTTAAGCTTGAGAAATCCATCTATGGATTGAAACAAGCACCTCGCAGATGGAATCTTTGTTTCGATGAGAAAGTCAAAGAGTTTGGCTTTTCGAGGAGCGAAGATGAGTCATGTGTATATGTCAAGGCTAGTGGGAGTATAGTTAGCTTTTTGGTATTGTATGTGGATGACATACTACTCATAGGAAATGACATCCCAACTCTGCAGGAAGTGAAGTCCTGGCTTGGGAAGTGGTTCGCTATGAAGGACCTTGGAGAAGCTGCCTATATCCTAGGGATAAGGATTTTGAGAGACAGGAGTAAGAGACTAATTGGACTTAGTCAGAGTACCTACTTGGATATGGTGCTGAATAGGTTCAGCATGCATATTTCCAAGAAAGGAGAGTTACTGATCCAGAGTAACGCGAGATTGAGTAAGACTCAGAGCCCGAGTATAGAGGATGAGATAGCTGAGATGAGTTGAGTATCGTATGCTTCTGCTGCAGGCTCGATCATGTATGCTATGACTTGTACTCGTCCTGATGTGGCCTTTGTGTGGAGCAAGGTCAGCAGATACCAGGGGAACCCTGGAAAGGCTTACAGGACTGCGGTAAAGAACATTCTCAAGTACCTGCGGAGGACTAAGGACTGGGTCCTTACCCTCGGTGGGAGTGATGACTTGAGAGTAATAGGGTATAGTGATGCTAGATTTCAGACTGATAGGGATAATTTCCGCTCCCAGTCAGGCTGGGTCTTTACCTTAAATGGAGGAGGAATTTCTTGGAAAAGTTCCAAGTAGGAGACAGTGGCTGATTCAACTTGCGAATGAGAGTATATAGCGGCAAGCGAGGTAGCAAAGGAGGCTATGTGGCTAAAGAATTTCATTGGAGACCTTGGGGTTGTACCAACTATAAAGGAGCCTATGGAGATTTTCTGTGATAGTGAAAGTGTAGTTGCCTTAGCCAAGGAACCAAGGGATCACGGGAGATCCAGACACATCGATAGAAAATACCATTTCATCAGACATTGAATAGAAGAAGGACTCCTCGTGGCAAAGAGGGTATCATTGGATGAGAACCCAACAGATCCCCTCATGAAGGGACTGGGTAGGGTTAAGCATCTTCAGCATGCGAGGCGCATAGGGCTAAAGGATGATATTAGTTTTAGAAATTAGATAGCTTTGAAATTTGTAAAGTGTAATTGACATTTGATGATAAATAAAAGTTGTTGTTTATTTATAAGTAAAGTGTTGCTATCTTCTGTCAATCGTTTACTATCATTTCATTTTGCATGTTTTGACTTCCAGAATAATTATGTTATGGTATATCATATTATTCAAATTTTCCACAGTCGTTCATATGTTGGAAGTAGATATGAATCAAGACTGTCATGAAGCTGGCTTGTAGATGTCTAAAGTGTTGGACATAACAAGAGTTGCTACAACATTCATGAGTGCTCATAAGTTTTGAGTATTGGATTCAACCCATGCTCAATTGTATCACTTCATGAAATTTATCTCGAGTGATCGTGAGATGGTAATATCATATAAGTCTTCAAACCTAGAGATATGAGTTGTTGACTATGAGTTGCTTATACATTGATTGTACGAAAACGCATTGGTAACTCGATGTTATAAAACATGCCTTTGTGTATAATTCAATAAGTAGTAGAACAAGCATATGAGTCGAATTTTATCTGTTCCTTCTTGGATTAGAAGTGATATCTGGGCCCCTTGATGATTTTGTTGTGACCTATGTATTGGGCCCGGTCAGAAGTAAATTGATGTGTTCGATTAAGTTCTATGTCAAACAAATCGGAAATCGGGAAAACAAACAGATGGACAATAAGTACAACATTGTTCCATGTATTTGTCCGGCTGATATCTAGAACAGAGGATTATATGATCACTTATCTTAAATGGCGTATCATCATCATCTTAGTTCCGTGAGACTTTGAAAGAGCTACGATTGTTGATCGGTTCCTGAAGTCATTCTTGTTGTTATAGTTATTAGACTTTTCCAAGTGGGAGACTATTGGATTAGGTGTCTAAGTTCATAACTATTTCTGGAATGTACTTAACTCGGTTGGCATGGTCCATTTCGGTTGCATGGCATTGCAACACTTGGATAGACTAAATGAGAGAAAGGACACTTATGGTTTATTAATATATTATAAGTTCTAATATATTAATAATATTATTTAATTAGTATTGATCAAGAATTAATTTAGAATTAATTTTGTGATAAAAAAGAGACTAATTAAATATATGGGGTTGATTGTGTAAATCGATCATTCTTATATAGTGGGCTAATGATTCGTGGTTTATTGAGTTAGGCTAAAACCCATAAGGTGCTCCATGGATAGTCCATGGAGGTTATGAACCCATGGATCATGGAATATGAAAAGCCATGCACATTAGGGTTTACATGGAGTAACCCTACATGTGGCACACTATATAAGAAGCTCCATGGCTAGCAAAATCGGCCACTAAGAATAGAACAAGAGGGCTAGCCGATTTTGAGTGTGTATGGACTTCTCTCAAAGTTATTCCAAGAGTTGTGGTGTTGTGTGAAACATTTGAGGCATCACACTTGAGGTGCTAGGCTCACAAGGTTCTCAAGGAATCCAGGCAATAAGAAAGGTATGTTCTCCTACTAGCTTTTATGTTTCAAAGTTCCCCATGCCATGCTAGTTAGGTTAAGAACCTTGGAAAATCAAATTTGAATGTATCTTAGAAAAACATAGATCCAAGGTTTCTAGGGTTGCACGTACACCTTAGGAGTGTTAGAATGCTCAAAACCCTTTAGTAATCAAGTCCTTCGATCTGTGTGAATCATTTGGCCACCAATCTTGCTTTATTCTTAATGATAACTCATGCATCATCTAGCTTGTTTCGAAATACCCATCTGGTACCAACAATGGGATGATTTTGAGGAGAAGGAATGAGAGTCCATACTTCATTTTTATCGATTTCTGCCAATTCTTCCGGCATGGTTGTAGTCCAGTCAACATGTTATAATGCTTCTTTAATGGATTTTGGTTCAACCATTGAGATAAATGCCGAAAAATGAAATTCATTTTGAACACTTGTGGTAGAACGAGTTTGTACAACAGCGTTTGGATTCCAATAACTTGGTTCGGCGGATGATCCCAAGTCCAGATGTAAAGTCTCGGAAGCTCTTGTGCAGCAAAGGATCCTTTATCAACAATGGGGTTGTGTTTCTCCCCTTGAATAACTTCAATTGGAAGATGATGCTCCCCCTGAACTTCTACACCGGAGATATCAGCATCATTTTCGTCCGGAAAGTCAAAGAAGTTGACTCTGTTGTTGTCATTGTTGTTGTTCATAATAGGATCGAACTTAGCAAAACGATCAGCTGCATCTTGAAATCCATCCACATTTGATTTAAATGAAGGTAGACCATTCTCCCCCTCAACCTGAGAAGGTTGAAACGGTTCAGAATCACATGGATGAAAAGTAGGGGTAGGACCAGAAACATTTTCGGAAGTAAGAGCAATATCATTTGTAACAACGTAAAGTTTTGACCAAAATTTTTAAATTTCAAAACACATTGATTCCAATAAATAAACCATAAAATGCCACAATGTCAATTCATCAAAACTCATGTTCAAAAGAAAACTGTATATAAAACTCCAGGATCCTCCAAATCATAAAACAATCTATGGTGTGTGTACAATCAAGGTGGCGCCTTCCCGTGATCCTGAGAAGTACTTGAAACACATAAAACATAACACGGTAAGCACAAAGCTTAGTGAGTTCCCCAAAATACCATACACAACTCGTTAGCCACTCGAGGCCATAACTCAATTAGACCCTCCGGTCAATAAGTCTCAGTGGGACCCTCTTGTCCCAGCTCGATAAGCTCAACATAATAATACCCATCATAAATCACAAAGAAATAAGGCAGTATATCACAATGCACATAATATATCTCAGTTACACAAACTACCACTCATGGTAAAGTATAGTGAGAAGACTCACCTCGTAAGTAAGCTAAGTGAATGAATACTTCTCGCACACGAATCACCAAATCTAGCCTCCGCCTAATCACATAAGATAATTATATCTAATTAACTCTTTAAATCACACATTTACTAGGTTATCTCTCTCTCTCTATCTTGAAGTGGGAAAAAGATCATTTTACCCCTCCATGGTTTCCCAAAGACATGATTGACCAAACCCTAAGTCAATAAAAGTCGTACTCGAGTCAATAGTCCATGTTGACCCTACTCGTTAAGTGCACCTATGGGACTTGACGAGTCTGCTCGCCATCCTCAGAATCACTCAAAAGCCAGGCTCAACTCGTCGAGTTGCTGCACAATCAAAACTACCGGGACAACCCTATCTGACTCGTCGAGTCGGCTCCTTGACTCGGCAAGTCCATTCAGACTCTTATCTCATTCAGTCGATTTCAAGGCAGAGAACCTTCCCAAACTCTAGATCTACACTCCTAAGGCTCATCTATCACGTAAAGTCACATGCTTTACGTTCATGCATGGCATTTAGAGTTTAAAATGCCAAAACATGACTCAAAAAGGATTTTCACTCAAGATAACTATTATGGTTGGATAAAGCAGGGATTTTTGGACTCTAGGGACCTCGCATGGTCCAGATATGAAGTCCAAACCTCTCAATGAACATAAAACACTCAAGGTCCTCATATTTGGGTGGAGAAACCCTAGATTCCCAAAATCATGAGTTCTATTCAAAATAATGAGAAAGGTGCAAGCTTTATACCTTTCCCAGAAGCTCTGAAGTGAAACAACCTCGGGTCTAGCAGCACCTTCTTGACGCTTGGCTTGGAATTCTTTCCTTATCTTCACAAGATGCACCAAACACTCAAAATTAGCTAAACTCTCTCTCTCTCTAAGCTCAATGTCCGTTTAGGGTTAGCTCTCAGGGAAGTGTAGCCGCAAATGAGGCTATAATTGCCTTTAAATAAGCCCCAAACCCGGGGATTTAGGGTTTCTCATCCCAGCGCCTACTCGGCGAGTCGGCTCTCGAACTCGTCGAGTAGGTCATTAATCCCATGTGGCACATCGCGACTCTACTCGACGAGTTGGAGCACCGACTCGTCGAGTAGCTCAAAAGATAAATAAATAATTAATAACAATAATATACCTGAAAGTCTGGATGTTACAATTCTCCCCCACTAGAATCAGACTTCGCCCTCGAAGTCATGATCTGAAAATAACTTTGGGTACTGCTCTCGCATCTCGAACTCTGGCTCCCACGTCAACTCAAACCCTCTCCGATGTTGCCACTCGACCTGAACCAGGGGTACCTCTTTGTTCCTTACAACCTTCACCTTTCGATCCATGATCGCAATCGGTCTCTCAATGTAATTCAGGCTCGCATCCACCTAAATGTCCTCTAATGGTACTACTGTCATCTCGTCGACTACACACTTCATCAGCTGAGACACATGGAAGGTGTTATGAATCTGACTCAACTCCGCAGGTAGCTCCAAATGGTACGTTACCCTACCCACTGTGGCAGTCACCCTGAAAGGACCGATGTATCGGGGCCCCAGCTTGCCCCGTTTCCTGGATCGGATCACCCCTTTCCAAGGGGATACCTTCAAGAGTACAAAATCTCCGACTTGGAACTCCAGCTCGGATCG
This sequence comes from Lactuca virosa, assembly GCF_052849685.1. NCBI lineage: Eukaryota > Viridiplantae > Streptophyta > Magnoliopsida > Asterales > Asteraceae > Lactuca > Lactuca virosa. Next base: position 471,092,569 of record NC_136429.1, on the reverse strand, counting down.
TCGCCTATCTGCATAACTCTTCTGGCGACTATGGGCCGTCGGTAACCTCTGTCTGACCTGTTAAATCTGCTCCGTCGTCTTCGCCACTATCTCAGTGCCACCCATCACTCGCTGCCCCACCTCTCCCCAATAAATGGTAGTCCAACACTTTCTCCCATACAGAAGCTCAAAGGGAGGCATACCAATACTCGAATGATAGCTGTTGTTGAAAGAAAACTCAGACAAGGGCAAATAAGTGTCCCAACTTCCTCCGAAATCCATAACACATGCACGCATCATGTCCTCAAGCGTCTGAATCGTCCGCTCGCTCTGCCTGTCTGTTTGCGGATGGTACGCGATACTGAAGTATAACCGGGTACCCAAATCCTCATGAAATTTCTTCCAGAATCTGGAAGTAAAACGCACGTCTCGATCTGACACTATCGAGGTCGGCATTCCACGCCGAGCTACCACTTCCCTCACATAAATCTCGGCCAGTCTCTCTGAAGAAGAACTCTTACAGATGGCGAGGAAGTGAGCGCTCTTCGTCAGTCGGTCCACAATCACCGAAATCGCGTCAACTCCACGTGCAGACCTCGACAACTTGGAGATAAAGTCCATGGAAATTTGTTCCCACTTCCACTGGGGAATCTCCAGAGGCTGCAATGGGCCATGAGGACGCTGGTGCTCGGCCTTAACCTGACGACATGTTAAGTACCTATCGACTACCCAAGCCACGTCCCTCTTCATACAGGGCCACCAATAATCTCTCTTCAGGTCCAAGTACATCTTAGTGGCCCCTGGATGGATCGAGAATCTCGATCTATGCGCCTCCTCCATCAGAATACGGCAAGCTCTGCCGGTATGGCGCACCCATATCCGCCCTCGGAAAGTCATAAGCCCTCGACTATCTGCCAAAAACTCAAACACCTGCCCAATCACCTGCTCCCTATTTCGGTTCTCCGGTCTCATCGCCTCCACTTGGGCCTCTCGGATGGTATCTAAGACTGGAGTCATCACTATCATCCTCATGCACACATCTTGGATCAGAGCACTCTCTGCTCTACGGCTCAGGGCGTTAGCTACCACATTAGCCTTGCCCGGATGGTACAAGATCTCGCAGTCATAATCTTTCACCACATCCAACCATCTCCTCTGTCTCATATTTAGGTTGGGCTGATTCACGAGATACTTCAGGCACTTATGGTCCGTATATATGGTACACCTAACACCATAAAGATAGTGGCGCCAAATCTTGAGGGTTAACACTATCGCACCTAACTCCAAATCATGCGTGGGATACCTCGTCTCGTGAGGCTTCAACTGCCTCGATGCATATGCAATCACGTGACCCCTCTGCATGTGACAACCCGATATTTTAAGTCAATATAATGACCTAAAGTCAAGTATGGTAATCTATTTTTGATATAATAAATATAGCGCCAAAAATGAAATGTTCAAAAGTCTCAATTGGGTTGCATAAAATGATAGATATCGTGTCTAGGTTTTCAGAAATATAAAGAACACAAAAATCCGAGTTATAACGAAGAAGTTATGACCAATCAAAGAATCGTGACAAAACCAGTAAAATACTGTTAAATGTAAAAAGTGAAATTTCAATAAAATACTTTTTAGCCTTAGGTATCTAAACGAAAGTCGTAGATTATGTTAAACCGTAAACGTGCATAAAAAGAACGTCCAAATCTGACTTCGTATGAGGAAGTTATGATTTTTCTAAGTTTCGGATATAACAGTGGACAACTAAAAACTCGAAATAGAGATCGAGCGACTGTTGGCCGAAACAATCTAAACGAGAATCGAAGATCTCGTCGATAGTAGTACAACGGTAAAAAGACAGACGAAAATGGACGTCGGATGAAGAAGTTATGAGTTTATAACGGAGTTTTCCTGTCCTGGCCTACTAAAAATAGTATAATAAAAATTAGATTCAAAATTAGCCGACGGAGTCTAAAGGAAAGTTGTAGAGCATAATCTCACCTACGCGTGGAGATAAAGAACGTCGAAAACGGAGTTCGTATGCGAAAAATATGAATTTCTGAAGTTCGGGACACGAACTTCGACACTATGTCAGAACTCACGACGTGCACACAGTGTTCACGACGTGAGCAGGCTGATTGACTCTTCCAGAGCAAGTTGACTGATGATGCAAACCATGAGCGAATCGGGACCAATTCACGACGTGAGCTATGCAAAACTCACGACGTGATTTTCGAAATGAGGCTATATATAGAAGTCGAAGCCTTTCGGTTTTGGTTGCTCATTTCCATCCTCTCTCCTATGCATTCTCACTTTTAAACACCTCTAAGCCACCCCGAAGCCCCGGTAACACCCGTAAATCACGACACGAGCCCCGACGCTCCGAAGATCCCGAGAAACAGAGTTCCCGAGCCGAAACACTGCCCGCGTGAAGCCCGATTTTCACCAGAAACTCGCGGTTACGTCAAGAAAGATCATTCCAAGAAACGACACGCTGCCCGATTCACCACTTATCAGGTGAGTTCATACCCCTTATTCTTACGTTGAAATACTTATAAGTTCAAATGTTTTACCTACATTTTATGTATAAATGTTAAATACATAAAATAACGTAACTACTAAAGTTAAAGACTACTTTTCATGCAAGGTTGGTAATACACCAAGGTTTTTCATCCTAACGGGAGACTTTTTTTAAAACTATAATAAGTATAGTTACGAGATATTCATGATATTTTTACATACTATAAACAAAAGAGGAAATACTTATATTCACAAGGAAAATGGACTTTTCATACGTAAACCTGTTGATACCAAATTTTGTGAGATATCTGAATTCATCGAACCGTTCAGTTCGCAGATTAAGTCCTGTTTTATAAGCCATAATCTCTTGTAGGGAGAGCGTGGTATTTGTGTATAGATCTATATGGGACTGACAATCCCGCACCTAAACTGTTAGCTACAGTTAGACCGGCAGGTCTGGGGTGACAAACGTCATATCATTCCAACGCCTGACGAACGTTGTTACAGGCAGTCTGGGTCAATAGCACGGTTATAAAAACTCGCATGGGGTATTAAATATATATCGGTTTGCGGGGATGTTAAACCCCTTAGTGATTATATATACTTATATAAATCTACTTATACTATTTCATGTATGGAAAACACTTATGCATTCAGTTTTGGAACACTTTTTCAAACTACCACACATATATGGAAAATATTGGATTTTCTAGGAACAAACTCAGTTATTTTACACCAAAAAGGATACTATTCTTATACAAAAACGCTTATGAACTCACTAACTTAATTGTTGACACTTTTTCAAAACTACTTGTATTTCTCAGGGATTCAGTAATACAGGTAAATCATCCGCTTTTCGAGAAGGGACACTAAGACGTCAGTCTTAAAACTTATTAAATCATCATATTGTAATTTATTTTTAGACATGTATTGTATTCAACAATGTAACTTTTAAATTATATTTATGATGGTTGTGTTTACTTTCTTTACAAATATTCAACTGTTATGATACTATATGAAGTTATCCACCCCCGAATGTTTTCGCCATTCTGGTTTGGGGGTGTGACACTGCATCAACACTGATCCCATCCCTGAGATAGACGCATCACAATAGACCATAAAGTCCTCCACTTCCTTCGGAAGGGCTAACACCGGAGCTTCACACAGTCTCTGCCGAAGGGTCTCGAAAGATGCCTGCTGCTCAGGCCCCCAAACAAAAGTAACGCCCTTCCATGTCAACTTGGTGAGAGGAACCGCAATCTTGGAGAAATCCCTGATAAATCTCCGATAGTAGCCGGCCAATCCTAGAAAACTCCTGATCTCGAATCGGGATCTCGACACCTCCCATCGCATAACTGCCTCAATTTTGGCCGGATCGACCAATATCCCGTTCTGATTAACGGGATGTCCCGGAAACTGGACCTCTCGTAACCAGAAATCACACTTGGAGAATTTGTCACACAGCCTCTCCGGCCTCAAAACCCCAAGAACCTCTCGCAGATGCTCCTCATGCTGCTCCATGGATATCGAATATACTAAGATATCATCGATGAACACGATCATCGACTGGTCCAACATAGGCCTACACACCCGGTTCATGAGATCCATGAATGCCGTCGGTGCGTTGGTGAGTACGAAAGGCATCACCACGAACTCGTAATTCCCATAACGAGTTCTAAAGGCCGTCTTCTGAATATCCTCCTCGCACACTCTCATCTGGTGATATCCGGATCTCAAATTAATCTTGGAAAACCAAGATGCCTTCTGCAGCTGATCGAATAGATCATCAATCCTCGTTAGTGGATAACCGTTCTTGACCGTCAACTTGTTCAACTCCCGGTAATCAATGCACTTCCAGTGTGAACCATCCTTCTTCTTGACAAAAAGGATCGGCGCTCCCCATTGCGAGCTACTCGGTCGAATAAATCTCTTCCCCAGTAGCTCCTGAAGCTGTGAGGTTAACTCTTGCATCTCTGGCGGCGCAAGGCGATAAGGTGCCTTGGCGATAGGTGCCGCTCCCGGAACCAAATCAATCTGAAACTCCACTTGCCTCTCAGGAGGCAGACTCGGTAACTCCTCGGGGAAAACATCAGGGAACTCGCATACTATCAGATCCTCGGAGATAGAACTCGGCCTCTCTGACACAGTTCGTGAATCCATGACATACGCCAGGAATCCCGTACAACCCTGCTGTAAACTCTGCCTTGCACTTGCGGCAGAGCAGAAAGCTGACCCAGATCCGGTACCCTCGTTATACACTATAAGCACTCCCCCACTAGGGTCTCGTATAGTCACCAACTGGCGCTCGAAGTCGATCACTGCTCCAAAACGGCTCAACCAATCCATGGCCACGATGACACATACATCACCCATCGCCATCGGTACCAGGTCAATCGGAAACTTGACGCCAAAAATCTCCAGCACACATCCTCGGAATACCTCGGTAGCAAAAACCGCATGCTCATCTGCTATAGAAACCCTCAGAGGTCGACTCAACGCCTCACGCCGGATACCGATGTGACGACTAAAGGCTATAGACACGGAGGATCGACTCGTACCCGATTCAAATAACACTAAAGCAGGTACAGAACTCACAAGAAATGTACCTAAATATAGAACAGGATAATCACAAAAGAGAATCTCAGAAAAAATAAATAAATAAGGAAATACATACCAGCCACGACATCAGGTACTGCGCGGACCTCCTCCGCTGCAGCTGAAAAGCCCTCCTACGAGCCTTCGGAACCTCGGCCTTTACCGGCCTAACATCAATAGCACGCAATGCAGCAGGAGTGGAACCCTGGGCTGATCCCTGAACAAGCTGAGGGAACTCCGCATTCCGATGGCCGGTCTGATTGCAGTGAAAACAGACTGCAAAACCCTTGGGGCAATCCTTCACCATATGCCCCTCCTTGCCACATTTGTAGCAAATCCCCGCCCGACAAGATCCCTCATGACTCTTTCCGAACTTTCCACAAGTGCGTCCGTTCTAGCCTCCTGATCTCGAATCACTCTTTCCGCACTTTCCACTCTTTCCGCACTTGGCTGCCGGCTGCGACTGCGTCGGCCGCCGGTCTCTCCCCTGAGACTCCGCGACTCCAGCTCGATCTCCCTCCTCCTGGCATTTGCCTGGAGCTCAGCAAATATCCGATAAGACGAGTTCAGCACGAACTCCCGAATATCCCTCCTCAGAATGCTCAAGTACCAGCTCATGCGTGCCTGCTTAGTCGCCACATGCTCAGGGCAAAACAACGCCCTCTCGTGAAACATCCGCGTAATCACAGTCACCGACTCTGTCTTCTATATAAGAGACAAAAAACTGTTGGGCCAACCGTCCCTCTCCACCGGGGGAACATACTCATCTCGGAACATCGCAACAAACCTCTCCCAAGTCACCGCAACATGCTCTGCAGGAGTAAAACTGGTCCTCACAAACTTCAACCAGTCCTTCGCTCCCAAGCGAAGCTGGTTCAACGCGAACCGTACCCTCAAATGCTCTGGTCATGAGCAAGTGTAGAAACATCCCTCAATATCCGAGATCCATCTCATCGCAACAATTGGATCCTGAGTCCCATCAAACTCTGGTGGCTTCGTGTTGCTGAACTCCCGGTACAGCAACGAGTCACCCCCCTGCGGTCTGGGAGCAGCGACAGCTGCAGCAGCAGCCGCCTCGGAAACAACAGCATATCGCTCACCAAACATGTCGATCAAGTTGGTCTTTATAGACCCAAACATCTCCAGAATAGCCTCTCGGATGGCTGCGGCCACCTTGTCATGAATCATCCTGCGAATCTCATCATCACTCACTCCACTACTCTCGGGGTTGTGGCGCGTACCCACCATGAAGTCTCTAAAACCCAACACAAAATCATCAGAGACTCGCTCGAGCATACTCACACTTGACTATTCATCCCTACTTCTTACTTAGCATCCTAAGGATTCTTACTTGGATTGCCTGCAGATCGGGTGCTTTAAGTAATACGGGCCCAATACTACCTTCCACACCCCATCTGTAGTCACCCCAAGTCCTCCTCCTAGGATTCTAAATCACAAATACTCAATATCTCACGAACCATAGAATACTCTCTTAGTAGACCCCTATTAAGCTCATCTAAGTATCTCTTCCTAGATTATCTCCTGACGGAGAACTTAGCACATACTCAAGCAAATAACAGATAACACTGATTAAAATCATCTCCTAGGCTAAGGCATCACAAATCAGGCAACTATAGCCCTAGAAAATGAAATACCTAGCTTACTCTCTAGCATGCAATTTTAGTAAAATATCTCATAACACAAAGTAAGGTATTTGGGGAAATCACCGTTAGGGCTCTGGCTGATTGTACACACCGCTTCCAGCTCGTTTTCTCTTAAACTCTTTCTCGTTTTAGCAAAATTCATTTCTTTTGAAAAATTATTCTAAAATCCTCAGTTTAAGTCCAAACACACCCGAATGTGCATCTGAATCCCTCAAACCAAGGCTCTGATACCAACTTATAACAACGTAAATTTTCGACCAAATTTTTAAATTTCAAAACACATTGATTCCAATAAATAAACTATAAATCGCCACAATGTCAATTCATCAAAACTCATGTTCAAAAGAAAACTGTATATAAATCTCCAGGATCCTCTAAATCATAAAACAATCTCTGGTGTGTGTATAATCAAGCCGGCGCCTTCCCGTGATCTTGAGAAGTACCTGAAACACATAACACATAACAAGGTAAGCAGAAAGCTTAGTGAGTTCCCCAAAATACCATACACAACTCGTAAGCCACTCGAGGCCATAACTCAATAAGACCCTCCGGTCAATGTGTCTCAGTCGGACCCTCCGGTCCCAGCTCCATAAGCTCAACATAATAATACTCGACATAAATCCCAAAGAAATAAGGTTGTATATCACAATGCACATAATATATCTCAGTTACACAAACTACCACTCATGGTAAAGTATAGTGAGAAGACTCACCTCGTAAGTAAGCTAAGTGAATGAATACTTCTCGCACACGCATCACCAAATATAGCCTCCGCCTAATTACATAAGATAATTATATCTAATTAACTCTTTAAATCACAAATTTACTAGGTTATCTCTCTCTCTCTCTCTCTCTCTCTCTCTCTCTTGAAGTGGGAAAAATACCATTTTACCCCTCCATGGTTTCCCAATGACATGGTTGACCAAACGCTAAGTCAACAGAAGTCAAACTCGAGTCAACAGTCCATGTTGACCCTACTCGTCGAGTGCACCTATGGGACTCGACGAGTCTGCTCGCCATCCTCAGAATCACTCAAAAGCCCGGCTCAACTCGCCGGGTTGACCCGTCAACTCGTCGAGTTGCTGCACGATCAAAACCACCGGGACAACCCTATCCGACTCGTCGAGTCGGCTCCTTGACTCGGCAAGTCTATTCAGACTCTTATCTCATTCAGTCGATTTCAAGGCAGAGAACCTTCCCAAACTCTAGATCTACACTCCTAAGGCTTATCTATCACGTAAAGTCATGAGATCTATTCAATTTAATTAGAAAGGTTCAAGCTTTATACCTTTCCCAGAAGCTCTGAAGTGAAACAACCTTGGATCTAGCAGCACCTTCTTGGCCCTTGGCTTGGAATTCTTCCTTTCTCTTCACAAGATGCACCAAACACTCAAAATTAGCTAAACTCTCTCTCTCTCTCTCTAAGCTCAATGGCCGTTTAGGGTTTTCTCTCAGGGAAGTGTAGCCGCAAATGAGGCTATAAGTGCCTTTAAATAGGCCCCAAACCCGGGGATTTAGGGTTTCTCATCCCAGCACCTACTCGGCGAGTCGGCTCTCGAACTTGTCAAGTAGGTCATTAATCCCATGTGGCACATCGCGACTCTACTCGACGAGTTGGAGCACCGAATCGTCGAGTAGCTCAAAAGATAAATAAATAATAAATAACAATAATATACCTGAATGTCCGGATGTTACATCATTGGGTTGTCTTGTTCGAGATTCTGAATCAAGAGCAGTTTCTAATGCTCCGAACATGGTTTCAAAATTGACTTCATGAATTATTTGAGGATTCGGATATCCTGGCGATGGAGCATCAGACTGATGGGTTTTGAGCACTCTAACAGCCTTATGGTGCACATACAACCCTAAATTCTTTGGATCTATGTTTTCTCTAATTATACATGCAATTTGATTTTCCAAAGCATTGTTCTAACTAGCATACAAAACATAGGTACTTGAATAACAAAAACTAGTTAGATGACTTACCTTTTGTTATAGCTTGGTAACTTAGACCTTTAAGAGCCTAGCACCCCAAATGTGATGCCTCAAATGCTTCACAAAACACCACCAACAATGGAGGACTTGAGAGAGAATTACTTGCACAAAATCTGCTCTTATGAACTCCTTGAAACACTAATTCCGATTTTAGGAGCTTAGGGGCTTCTTATGTAGTGTGGCAAAGTCTAGGGTTACATACATGTAAACCCTAATGGACATTACCATTCATATTACTTAGGATCCATGGGTTAAACCTCCTTGAACTATTCATGGACTACCATATTGGTTTGGCCCATCCTAAATAACCATAGGCCCACACCATAAGAATCATTGATTTACCAAATCAATCCCCGTATATTTAATTAGTCTCTTTTTATCACTAAATTAATTCCAAATTAATTCTTAACCATTAGTAATTAAATAATATGATTTCACATTAATATACTAGAACTTATAATATATTAATAAATCATAAATGACCTCTTCTCAAAAGTCCATCTGTCAAATTATTCTGGTGAAATGCAACCCAAATGGACCATGCTACTCTCGGGTCAAGTACATACCAATTATAGTTATGGGCTTGGACACTAAATCTAACAGTCTCCCACTTGGATAAGTCTAATAGCTATAACTGCAAGTATGACTTAAAACACCGACTAGCAATCGTAGCTCTTAAAAGCCTCTGTCAACCTCTGACATGCCATTTAGATAAGGGATCATATAATCCTCTGTTCTTCAAGATATCAGCCGGACAAATACATAGAACAACGTCATACTTATTGTCCAGCAGTTTCTTTCTCGATTTCCGATTTGTTTGACATAGAACTTAATCGAACACATCAATTGAGCTCTGACCAGGCCCGACACATAAGTCAGAACAAAATAATCGAGGGGCCCAATATATCGCTTTTAATCCTCCAAGGACTAAAAGGAACATATAAACTTCGAAAATATATGCTTGTACTAACTACTTGTTAAATCATACACAATAGTGCCTTTTATAACATCAAGTTACTAATGTGGTTTTGCACTATCAATGTACAACCAACTCATAGTCAACAACTCATATATCTTGGTTTGAAGACTTATATGATATTATCATCTCACGATCACTCGATATAAATTCCATGAAGTGATACAAATGAGCGTGGGTTTAATCCAATACTCAGACCTTATAAGCACTCATGAATGTTGTAGCAAACTTTGCTATGTCTAATACACTTCAGACAATCTACAAGCCAAATTCATGACAGTCTTGCCTCAATACCTACTTCCAAAGTATGATCGACTATGGAAAATTTGAATAATATAATATTCTGGAAGTCAAAACATGCAAAATGAAACAATAGTAAATGATTGACAGAAGATAGTAACATTACTTATAAATATAGAACACCTTTTATTTAATCATCAAATGTCAATTACATTTCAAATATTACAAGTTTCTAAACACAATATCGTCTTTCAGCCCGATACGCCTCGCATGCTGTAAGTGCTTAACCCTACTCAGTCCCTTCGTGAGGGGATCTGCTGGGTTCTCCTCTAACGATACCCTATTTGCTATGAGGAGTCCTTTTATTCGATGTCTTATGAAGTGATATTTTCTGTCGATGTGCCTGGATCTGCCATGATCCCTTGGTTCCTTGGCTAACGCAACCGCACTCTCGCTGTCACAGAAAATCTACATAGACTCCTTTATAGCTGGTACAACTCCAAGATCTCCGATTAAGTTCTTCAGCCATATTGCCACCTTCGCCGCCTCGTTTGCTGTTATGTACTCTGATTCGCACATTGAATCAGCTACAGTCTCCTGCTTGGAACTTTTCCAAGTTATTGCTCCTCCATTCAGGTAAATACCCAGCCCGACTGAGAGCGGAAATTATCTCTGTCAGTCTGAAAGTTGGCGTCACTATACCCCGTTACTCTTAAGTCATCACTCCCACCAAGGGTAAGGACCCATTCCTTAGTCCTCCGCAGGTACTTGAGAATGTTCTTTAACGCAGTCCAGTGAGCCTTACCAGGATTCCCTTGATATCTGCTGACCATGCTCAAAGAAAAGGCCACATCAAGGCGAGTACAAGTCATAGCATACATGATCGAACCAACTGCAGATGCATATGATACTCGACTCATCTCAGCTATCTCAGCCTCTGTACTCGGACTCTGAGTTTTACTCAGTTTGGTATTACCTTGGATGGGTAAGTCACCTTTCTTGGAATCCATCATGTTGAACCTTTTCAACACCTTATCCAAGTAGGTACTTTGACTAAGTCCAATTAGTCTTTTACTCCTGTCTCTCAATATCCTTATCCCTAGGATGTAAACAGCTTCTCCGAGGTCGCTCATAGCGAAACACTTCCCAAGCCAGGACTTAACCTCCTGGAAGGTTGGAATGTCGTTTCCTATGAGTAGTATGTTATCCACATACAACACCATAAAGTTAACTGTACTCCCACTAGCCTTGACATACACACATGACTCATCCTCGCTTCTCGAAAAACCAAACTCTTTGACTTTCTCATCGAAACAAAGATTCCATCTATGAGATGCTTGTTTCAATCCATAAATGGATTTCTCAAGCTGTCACACTCTTAGGATACTTTGCATTAACAAAACCCTCTGGCTGACTCATGTAAACATCCTCAGCCAACTTTCCATTAAGGAAAGCGGTTTTGACATCTATTTGCCATATTTCATAATCATGAAATGCAGCTATGGCTAGCATATCCCTAATAAACTTAATCTTCGCCACTAGCAAGAAGGTCTCATCATAGTCAACTTCCGGAGTTTGAGTAAAGCCATTCGCAACCAGTCGCGCCTTATATGTGTGTACTTTCCCATCCATGTCGGTCTTCTTCTTGAAGATCCATTTGCACCTGACTGTCTTACGACCCGGTACATTGTCAACCAAGTACCAAACTTTATTGTCATAGATGGACTGAATCTCGCTGTCCATAGCCTCTTTCCATTTAGCAGACTTGGGGCCTGCCATGGCTTCCTTGTAGTTGTTCATTTCATCCAAATTTATCAATGTGCTATCACTGATAAATGTATCACCCTCAGATGTTATATGGAAACCATATAACATAGGTGGAACACTAACTCTACTGGAACACATCAGAGGTACAGACTCGTCAACCGGCTCAACAGGAGTTTCCTCCTCAGGTTGATTGCTAGTGCTTGAGGTTCCTTCACCGCTTGACTCTTGAAGCTCTTCAAGGTCAATTTGCCTCCCACTGTCTCCTTGGCCTATGATTTCTCTCTCGTGAACGACTCCTCTCCTTGCAACAAAAACAATATTGTCACTCGGTCTATAGAAGAGATATCCAAAGGACTTATGTGGGTAGCCGATGAAAATACACCGCTCACTACGAGGTTCGAGCTTGTCGTGAGTCTCGCGTCTCACGAAAGCCTCGCAACCCCAAACCTTGATGTGTGCTAACGAGGGAACCTTCCCTTTCCACATCTCGTGACGTGTTTTGGCAACCTTCTTAGTTGGTACTAGATTAAGGATATGGGCGGTAGTCTCTTAGGCATACTCCCAGAATGAGATAGGTAACAAAGCTCGACTCAGCATGGAACGAACCATGTCCAACAAGGTTTGATTGCACCTATGAGCTACACCATTAAGTTGTGGTATCTTAGGTGGCGTCAACTATGAAACAATCCCACATTCATTCAGATAGTCTTGGAACTCGATACTAAGATACTTACCACCCCGATCAGATCATAGCATCTTTATCTTCCTGCCCAACTGATTCTGCACTTCTTGTTTAAACTATTTGAATCTTTCAAAAAGTTTCTAACTTATGTTTGATTAAGTAGATATAGCCATATCTGCTGTAATCATCAATAAAAGTCACATAGAAGCGGTTAGCATCCCTTGTGGCGGTTCTGAAAGGTCCACACACATCGGTGTGTATAAGATCCAACAAACCTTCACCCCTTTCATAAGTACCAGTGAAGGGTGATTCGGTCATCTTTCTAAGTAAACAAGATTCGCAAGTGTCATCCGACCTTAAGTCGAATGACTCCAAAACTCCAGCCTTTTGGAGTTGGCCTATGAGCTTCTTGCTAACATGTCCAAGACGACAATGCCACAAGCATGCCTTATCCAAATCATTGGAAGAATCAATGTGCAACACATTATTTCCTAAGTTGTCTAAAACCATCACAGTTTCATATACACCATTACAAGGCAATGCTTTAAAATAAAAAAACCATTATAAAAAGCATTAATAGCACCAATTTCATTATCAAATGAAAAACTAAAACCTTGTTTGTACAAACCATGAAAGGAAATGATATTTCTCGCCATTTCAGGCGAGTAGCAACAATTATTCCAATCTAATTCTAACCTACTACTAAGCAATAAAGAATAAACTCCAATCTTAGTGACAGGTGAAACCTTCCTATTCCCCATGCTCAAGTTCATCTTCCCGTGCTCCACATCCTTACTTCTTCTTAGTCCTTGCAAATCAAAACAAATATGAAATCCACAACCTGTATCAAGGACCCAAGAACAAGAATGTGATGAGTTATTAGATAGAATAGTATAAATACCTGCATGGGTGGCCTTAACCTTCCCATCTTTGACATCCTACAAGTATTTGGAGAAGCTTTACTTCCAATGCCCTTTCTCATGACAATAGAAACACTATGCTTCCTTAGGAATGGTAGAGGGAGCAGCAGAACCAGCCTTATTCACACTTGCCAAGAGACTTTCCCTTGTGGCTCTTAGAGGGAGCCTTCCCCTTCTTCCCCTTCCAATGTCCAATTGCCAAGAAAAGGGCAGTAGCTGTAGGAGTAGAAACAAATTTACCTTTGAGACTACTTTCAGCAGTCCGCAAAAGGCCTTGAAGCTTGCTAAAAGTGACCTCCTCCTTGTTCATATGATAGGTCATGCGGAACTGATCATAACATGGAGGTAAGGAGTGTAGAATCATATATATGGCGAACTCCTCATCAAAGTTCACATTCAACTTTAGCAAGCGGTCCACAAACCTTTGCATTTTCTGCAAGTGGGCTGTGATGGGTTCACCATCCTTCATCTTAGTTGTTATCATGGAGGCGATGATTTCATAGCTCTCTCGACGAGCACTCTGATGTTATCTTTGCATCAGGTCTTTGTGCATCTCAAAAGGGTAGAAGTCCTCATAGGACTTTTGGAGTTCAACTGTCATCGTGGCCAACATGATACATGACAGCTTGGTGGCATCCTTCTCATAAGTCCTAAACTTAGCAATCTCCTCAGGAGTAGCAGACGACACATCGATTTCCTTAAGCTCCTTATTTAGGACATATTCCTTGTCCTCATAGCGAGTGACGATCCTGATGTTCCTAATCCAGTCATTGAAGTTGGTACCATCAAAGATGACTCTCCCACACAAGTTCATGAGGGAGATAAGGAGCCAGTAGGGTTTGAGCCAGAAGCAGTGTTGGAAGACATCTGAAAAAGAAAGACAAAGTTTAGATTAGATAAGAGTCCTTAATATAACACCCAAAATGAAATATTAAGGCTAGGACCCAACACAATATTTTACAATTTGTAAGAGGGATGTCGTAATCCAAATGCAAAATATTTAAAGGTAGGTAAATGACGATTTACCAATTTCCACCATGAAAAACAAAATTGATTATTAAGTTTTAATTGGATTGAAATTCCCAGATTCCTTTGAGATTCATTGAACTTTTCAATGGCATGTTTAAATCTCGATTATGCCCTTCAAGTTTGTGACTGGGATACCGAGGATCACAAACAAGGTGTGAATGACCATGCAAATGTGCTTGGTACACTCGATGTCATTTATCACCTAATCAATGTGTCGGTTAACCACACATGCTCCATCGATCTATGACAAACATCAAGCTACCCTTTGCCACCCTTACTAGTCCAAGTTAATGTGCCGGTTAACCACACACGCTCAATTAACGACTTGGCAAAGTTCAAAGTGCAATTTCATGGATTAGCATCAATTTCACATATACTTTTAACTAAGATTGGGAGTTTAATAAGATTTTTAGTTACTTTGTAATTTTCATCATACTTTTAACGAGAATTAATGTCCCATCCTATCCGTTCGGCTAACGACCCTCCACCAGTCAAGGAAGCGGTGGGTGAGAGTAGACACCCATTAAACCACCATTTTATAGGCAGTAACCTTATACCCGCATTATAGACCGGCTTCGTGAATGAGGCCTAGTAACGGTAAGACTGACTTGTCTTATATATATATATATATATATATATATATATATATATATATATATATATATATATATATATATATATATTAAACTTTTAATATTATAATAGTATAAGGGTTGAATTTTAAACTTTTAAAATTCTAGGGTTTGAGATTAAAGTATTCATAAGTGTGACTTTACAAATTCCAAAACTTGAGGGCAAGTTTTGAAACTCTTCAAAACTTTTCATTTCTATAACTTATGAGTTTAATCACTTTTAAAAAAAAAAGACCTTTCATTTTCCATAACTTGAGGACAAGTTATGGAGTCCATTAAAAGCATTTAGATCATTATTTTAATTACCACAATAATCAAATAATTCATACATGATCTAATTAAACTCATAAGAACAAGATAATTCATATCAACAATCTTCAAGAAATTAGCCTAACCATATAAACTAATACAAATCTTGAAATTATGACAATTATCTTTAATTGGACAAGCATGATCATTGTCATATCAAAAACAGATTTCATGGTTCAAAAAACAGTTTGGGGTAATGATCCTAATCCAATTATGGCCAAAAACTCGAAAATCTGCACATAGGAGCACCAACTCGGCGAGTACATTAACTGGACTCGTCGAGTTGGTCAGTTTCTGAGTGGACTCGTCGAGTCAGCCAGTGGACTCGGCGAGTTCACCAGTCAGAAGGCAAAAAATCGATTTTTTCAACTTTGAAAACCAATAAGCATCAAATATAACAGAAAACAATCCTAGGCTCTGATACCATTGATGGGTTTTGAGCACTCTAACAGCCTTATGGTGCACATACAATGCTAAATGCTTTGGATATATGTTTTCTCTAATTATACATGCAATTTGATTTTCCAAAGCATTGTCCTAACTAGCATACAAAGCATAGGTACTTGAATAACAAAAACTAGTTAGATTACTTACCTTTTGTTGTAGCTTGTTAACTTGGACCTTTAAGAGCCTAGCACCCCAAATGTGATGCCTTAAATGCTTCACAAAACACCACCAACAATGGAGGACTTGAGAGAGAATTACTTAGACACAATCGGCTCTTATGAACTCCTTGAACCACTAGTGCCGATTTTAGGAGCTTAGGGGCTTCTTATATAGTATGCCATAGTCTAGGGTTACATCCATGTAAACCCTAATGGACATGACCTTTCGTATTACTTAGGATCCAAGGGTTAAACCTCCATGGACTATCCATGGACTACCATATTGGTTTAGTCCATCCTAAATAACCATAGGCCCACACCATAAGAATCATTGATTTACCAAATCAATCCCCGTACATTTAATTAGTCTCTTTTTATCACTAAATTAATTCCAAATTAATTCTTGACCAATACTAATTAAATAATATGATTTCACATTAATATATTAGAACTTATAATATATTAATAAATCATAAATAACCTCCTCTCAAAAGTCCATCCTGCCAAATTCTTCTGGTGAAATGCAACCCAAATGGACCATGCTACTCTCGGGTCAAGTACATACCAATTATAGTTATGGGCTTAGGCACTAAATCCAACACAGACTCCATGATGTGAGTGGTAACATGGGTTGGGCCAAAACTTCGAATGTAGCTGTCGTCAAAGGTGACATCAAAGATTTCTTCAAGAACACGAGCTCTTCGATTCAAAACCATGCAAGCTTTTGATTTTGCTGAGTATCTGAGAAAGATTGCTTCATCTTCTTTGGGTTGGAATTTCGTGAGTTGATCACGATTGTTGTTGATAAAGCACCTACAGCCAAAGACATGTAGAAAGGAGATACTCGACTTATGACTATTCATGGCTTCGTACGGTGTCATATTAAGTAAAGCATGCTGTGGACACTACTTGATCCCAAAGATAGATTGGAAGATTTGAAAGTTAAGCATGGATGGAGCAGCTTCAACAAGTGTTCGGTTGCGTCTTTCGACTACAACGTTTTGTTGAGGTGTGTAAGGAGCTGAAGAGTCGTGGTTAATTCCTTTCTTGGACACTAATTTCTCAATGGAGACATTGGTAAATTCCGAACCATTATCACTTCGGATTCGACGAACAGGAAATTTCACTAGAACTTCAATACCCTTAATGACGGTGATAAGTTTTGAGGCTGTTTCTGACTTGAGCCTGATGAAGAAAACCCAGATGAATCTTGTAAAATCATCTACAATCACAATAATGTATTTTTGTGATGTAGACTCTCTACAATTGAGGGTCCACATAGTTCAATGTGTAGAAGTTCTAAAGACTCCAAGATGGATTTTTCAATGATGACAAGATGACCCTTGTTTGATTGCTTTCCATACTCGCACGCAGCGCATAAATGATCATTTTCGAACTTGAGGAATGGCAAACCGCTTACCATTTCACCGAAAACAAGATCATTCATATATCTGAAATTTAGATGAGAAAGCCTTCTATGCCATAACCAAATGACGTCAGGAACGATTTTTGTGAGTAAACAGAGCTGGGGCTTGCCAATGATCATCTTGATATCAAGAGGATACATGTTCTTGTTGCAATTTGACTTGATTAAACATTCCTTCCGGTCTTCTATCATGACATAGTTATGTTTCTTGCAGAATTCAACTCGATGATTCACATCAGTGAGTTGAGCTACACTAATGAGATTATGCTTCAAGTCAGCTACATATGTCACGTTTGATACAGAGAAGTTTCCATTTTAAGGATGCCATAACCTCCGATTTGAGAGTTGGAGATTTTTCCATACGCCACGTAGCCAACATTTGGTGAACGTATGAGATCTCCCAGAAAGTCTTTCTGCCTCGTCATGTGCATGGAACAAGCACTATCAATATACCATATTGTATCTTTTTCTGAAGCATATAGTTCCTGCAAAGATTAGTGAAGTTTGGAGTTTTTAGGCTCTGAGTTAGGTTTTGGGACTTGGTAATGGGCTTTGGACTTTAGTTGTGACTTTTTAGCAACAGATGTCTTTGAGGGTTTATTCCGAGATCCTTTTGGAAACAAACAAAAAGCCATGGTTCATTCATTTATCCAAAAATCATAATCAATTACATGTTGTTTTGGAACAACTTTTCTCGGCCCTGCAACTTCAGGAGCAGTGGGAGTGGTTGTGTCTCTCGGAGTTGTAGTTTCATTTTTGAGATTTTTTACTTTCCATACAAGATTTTTTTTGAATATTTTGAGAAACTATTTTCTTAAAGACTCGTTCTTTGTTTGATGATACATTTGCTTTAAAAAGCTGTTGAGGTTTGAAAATCGTACCATCAGATTTGGCTATAAAAACAAATGAAACAGTCCGAAGAGAGTTAGTTCTGATAGATTGAGTATCTACAATGGGCTTTTTTAAGGTGAGGCTGACAACCTTCTTATGTTCTAACTAATTAAGAGGATTAGATGGCCTTTTGAGAATCTTAACAGGTACGAAGGTGTTGTGACTCCTAGTCGATCGACTTGCAGTCCGAGATACACTCTTTTTGGAGTTCTCAAGGAATTTGGAATTTTGTCTTGACTAAATTTCCTTTTTGAGAGCATTTTTGGCTTCTGTCTTAGGATTACAAGATATTTCATATTTAACATTGTTTTCTTTTTAGAGTTGGAAGAGGACTTGGAGGTTTGACCTACAGATGGATTGCTAAACACAGGCTTGATTGGCACAAGATTTGTTTATGAGATCACTTATGAGTTAGAAACACATGAATTAGACGAATCATCAATGTCACTATCTAAAGATGCCCAAACCAAACTCAAAAGTATTTGGTTCAGTTGTCTCTGGAATGATTTCCTCAACAAGGCAATTGTTAGGAGGATTGTGGTTCAGAATGTGACTACATTGTTGGGAATGTTGGGAGAATATCCTGAGGTCAGATTCCGGTCTAGGGGTATCAGAGGCGGAAGAGGCATGGAATCAGGACACTTAACAACTATTGGATGAAACTCTGGAATCAGGGATGAAAAACTGTCCAAGGTCTCATGAAGGGGTGACAATGGTGAGACAAGGGTATCTGAATGTTTGTGGTTCAGAATGTCTCCCATAAAAGTTAGATTTTTTAACTCCTTCAAGGGACGAGCAATTGGTTTCGGAAACTCGCTTCCGAGACCAGGTGCTTTAGACCAAGGATGACGAAAATTATGATTCATCCGTTCATTTCTTCAACAATGTCTATGGAATTATGCAAGGCATCTATTTTGGGATTCCGCCGTTTATTATCATAAATTAAAAGATTTCTTTTGGAATAAGTGATTTCACATTTGTCTTTAAGAATGATACATTCATCTTTTGACATTAGAAGTTCAGCTCTAAAGACTCTATTTTAAGTTTCTTATCCTCGAAACGTAATCTAAGACGACTTAATTCACTCTCCATCTTCAAACTAGCTTTTATGGCAGACTCATAGGCTTTGTAAATGATGTTCATATCTGATTGGATATGAGTTACATATGGTTCACAAAGAGATAAATCAAAATTAATTTCAGAAATCATAGATTTTACCTGTTGAACGATGCTTCTCCCGGGTGGATCGTTGGTAGCCATGTAGTAGTACTTTGGTTCACCATCTTCATCATCTCCCTCTAATCCAGATGACCAGTAGCCTTCATCACATTCGATGGTTTGTCTAGCCATAAGACACATGTTTCTTCCAGTACTCACATCATCATCATCTCAAGATAACCAGTATCCTTCCACATCTCTTGATCCAGTGATAAAGAAAGCATTTTCACTAGCAACCATTTCTTGAGCTGGACGTGCATACCATGCAGACTTTTTGATCTTTGGTTTTTGTGGAGCTTCAGCTAAGCAATCTTTGGCAAAGTGGTTTGCATGACCACACTTGTGACAAACAATTTTTGGCTTTTCTGACTTCGGAGTCTCGTGAGATTCCGAGGAGTGAGCTTGTGGAGGAATATTTGGCTTGTATGTAGGTGGATTTTCAGAAAGTTTAGGGGGTAGTAGCGGATAACTTTGATGAGGAGCTTAGAAACGGTTATGGTATAGTTTGTGAGTAGGATTGAAAGGACGTTTGTATTTCATGAAGGGCAAGGCAAATTCTTGTTGAAAACGTAGTTCAGAGTCCGTTGCTTCAGGATCAAGATCTCCATTAAACTGATAGTTTGAGATAGCATGAGCAGGTAAGGTTGGAGAAGAGGGTTGAACAGGTGGGATGGATGGAATAACGGCTTTGAAAGGGTCTGAGATAGAAAGGTTCAGAACTTAGGGTTCATAGGAACTGAAAAGAGCTAGAGGACCTCCTGAGAGTTCTCTTAGTTTTTGTGCAACATTTGATTTATGACCTTGAAGCTCGTCAAATAGTTGGTAGAGCATCAGCTTCTTCAGGGACCCTTTACTTTGAAGACATGATTTCACATTTCCCAATCCCTTTCTGAGGCTGTTAATGAGCTTGAGGTTGTATTCCAGTAAAGTTTGGAATATCCCATGAGTTGTCATGTTGTTAACGACTAGTCGGCATCTATTTGAAGCTGACGCAACAGATTCACTAGGAGTAGTGGTGAAAGTATCGAACTCATTGACAACCGAGGTCAGATGCTTGTCCTTCATATTTTCTAATCCCTCAAACAAGTCTTGAAGTGCGTCCCAAATCTCTTTAGTGAATTTGCACAACTTAATGTGCTCAAAGAGAGAAGGTGGAACACCAAACACCATTTCGGAAAATGCAATTTGATCTGCATGCAGTTACTCGATGTCATTAGCAGTAAGAGGTGCTTGACGCTGTTCATCTTGTTCCATGAGAGTTGCAGTAGCATCTCTCACAATTTGTCTTATAGGGACATGTGGACCTTCTTTAACGGATCTCCAGATTGCTTCACCTTTTTTTTTTCCAAGTAAAAGCCTTTCCATTCTGACTTTCCAGTGATCATACTCTTCAACAACTAGAAATGGGGCACGAGAAGGGCAACCCACGCTATTTGCTATTTGCATTAAATATATTTGTTGAGAATTAGGAGCAGCCATTGAATATTCGATATAAGAGCAGAAGTGGTATATAGATGGGCTTTTATCCTGAACACAGAAACGATCGAAATACCAAGGTAATTTCGAATCAACTACAATCTGTTCTTATGGATTAAAAGGAAAAACACTCAAGCTCTGATACCAATTGCGAGAACAAAGATGTGATGTACAGGGACAAGGTTTGAAAACTCAAACCTTGAGTTAATGCTCAAGATCAATGTCTACTATTAATTAGATGTTCCAGTCAAGTCTGGCAATACTAGTCGAGACTGGAGAGAGAATTCAACAAAGTACTGAAGTAATAAATGAAGAATTATGAGTATAATCAAAGTAAAGACAATGAATGAACAAGAAGAATGGTTGGATATTCTTGATTTGACAGAATAGTGAAAGAAAGTTAATATGAGAATATGCTATCTTTGGAAGAACAATCCATAATAATCTTGTCATTAAATCACTCCTTAAATAGTCAAGGAGGAACAAATAAACAAAAGAAACTTGGTCCTATGAAATGTTACATCATATAAAAAGACAAGAATAATTAATAAATAGACACTTGATCTCGGATCATTTCTTCATCTCGGAACTTGCTCCACTTCGGACTTTGATTCCATATCGTACCACAACATATCTCGGACTCAAGACTGACTTCGGATCTTCAAGAGTTTGACATTGCTAGAGGTTCACTTTCGGGTTCCAACATGATATCCATCCTAGAATAATAATCATTTTATAAATAATTTAACATGGTAATGAGATGACTGTTCGGGAGGCTAGACATCTACATGTTTAGAGATGTGTGTGTTTGTTCCTATAGATCAACAAAGTTTTTTTCTACCATGTATGAACTCAAATTTGTCACCGGTAATCAGGTACACCATCAATACTTAGTTTTTCATACTCGCTTCCCAACTTTATTATCTTTCCATGTCGTTAATTTAGTTTTTACATGTGTTGCATAAATTAATCAAATACTAATGTTAGTTTCACTTTTATGTTAAATGGTAGAATTAACTATATAGTGTATGTTCTTTTTAACTATATCTCCTTTATCATGCGCTTATAACAACTCTATTGCATGTTCATTTGGAAGAACTCGAGGAGCAACCATATCAGTATCTTACGAGCATCTTTCTATAATGTTTTGATGTCATTAGGTTCTAACGATAACCGTAGAAATATGCTCGTGACCATTTTTCTGGATCAGCTTCAATTAAGTCATTCCGTTTTGTAGATTTATTGAGGCATAGTGCCTCCATATAGTACTCAAAACCTTCTACTTTATAAGATGTTTCAGCCATTAAGAATATTGTTTTGTTGTATCATTCCTTTTGAACTTGGCTACTATGTTCCAAAAGAGATGATATCCACATATACTAAGATACGCATCTGGAAAATATTTTCAATGGTCGTAATAATGGAGGGTGCCCTATCCGATGTAAATTTTATTTGTTCCCTGTCCCTAATACACTCATGTCATTTTTGTAGAAACCATGAAAATTACTCTAGGACCTTAATCTTGGTTATTCCATATGTAATATGCATAATTTGTTTGTTTATCTCCATCACCACAACCACCAACATGGTGGTATTGAATTCACCCTTAAGGTGGCCTTTGTCAATCACGAGGGCATGCGGATAAATGTTATGAAATTTCCTTAACAACAAGACAAAAAAAAGTTAATAAATGGATTATATCTACATAACGTTGAAGTTAATGAAAATAATTTCATATGAAAATGATAATTCCTACCATGAAACCAATAGAGTGAAACATGAACTCCAAGCAATCTTCAGCATCCGTTTTAATGTGGGTGATGGTACCATGATTACATTTCTCCAAGTTGACACAATATATGGGTAGCTTGTAAATGATTCCAGTTGAGTAACCCTCAACATATTAAATTTGTATTGTTTCACATGTCATGCTTGTTTGTACGTAACACGGATGTTAAAACTCAATGTAAAATCTTGATGGATGTAACTTTTTCGGTAGAGTTGTCAATGTTCATTACCCAAAAAATCTATAATAAAATATACCAATACTTTCTTGCTTGCTCGGCGATGGGTTAGGTTCAATTGTGTTGAAGAACATGTGTTTAGGTCCACAAGTTTGCGGATCTAAAACATGTTAAAGTCATTTAGTTTAAATGCCAAAACATACGATTGACAATTTTTTCAACACACATTTATTGCATTGTTTTTTTTGTAGATCTCAAACAGCTATACTAACCCCCCCCCCCCTCCCTCTATAATTTTTACTCCTATTTTAAAATGATGAGCTTCTTTGTACCGGTAAATTTATAGCACCTTTATTAGATCAGTCATGTTTTGGATATGTGATTAATTGGCTGTATATTTGTGGTCAGGATAGTCCGGAAAATATGGCATTACAAAAATGTCATTTGTGTGTGATTTTTTACTACAATAGGCCATTCATTTACATCATCATCTTCTTCTGTGTTAAATTTCTTAAATAAACTTATGGCTTATCAAGTTCTATAAAATCATCATCGTCAATTTTATGATGGCAACCACTATTGTTACAATCGTAGTTACATGTAGCATTATCAACATCACCAAACTTCTGATAATTCACCGGTTCGACATAATGAATTTTTTGTTCTACAATAATTTGACGTGGAACTGCGTGCACTTGATGTTGAAAAAATGGTGTGTCAAATGGTGCTACTAGCATTTGATATGGTGTTAATAGTTTTTGATATGGTGTTACCGGAGTTTCTTATTGTACATAATATCCAGGATCAACATGCTAAATTTGTGAGTGTATATATTAGTTTTCATAAACAACTTTCTAGTTGATTGATTGTTGTATGATGTTACATATACAACATATCCACTAACATTGTGAAGATCATCTAGAGAGATATGCATCTCTATTTGATTGTTGCTTCCTTTTTCATAGTATTTGTTTTCATTAGACCTTTTCATCTTCAGCTACCGGACCTTCTGTCTTTGCTAGATCTATTCCCAGAAACAATAGATTGATTTGTGGCATTATATTAAACATGTTGTGTCTGACACACCCGACTTTTAATACAAGGTACACCCAAAAAGTTTTGTTTTTAATTAATAAGACAAACCAGTGTACACTAGATAGGTTCATTTTATTTACTTTTTTATAGGTAATTTTAGCATATTTCATTTCAATTTTATTACATCATGCATATTGTCTTTTTTCTTATTTTTTTTATCTATACTAGAAACTTTGTAGTCTTTCTGTGTAATTTTAGATTTTTAGAATACTAGCATGTAGTGGAGATGATTGGGGGTGCGGGAATAAAATAGACTTGAAGATTTAGGAAACTTGGGCTTTGTGACCTTTGTAGATGATACAAAATAGGATATTTGGTGAATGGAAAATTGAAGAAAACTTGGGCTTTGTCGTAAAGAAGATAGAAGCAACATTTTAGTTTCTGGATTTGGTTGATCAAGAGGGTATGTGAGCTATAGATGTCTAAAGGGAGGTGAATTAGATCAAATTTGGAGCAATCTGATAGAATCATGGGCCTACCATATGATGTAGGAGAGTTGGGCTAGTGGACTAAGGCATTACAGGCTCAGGAAGAAAAACTAACCTAAATATGATGTCCCACGCGGATAACTTACGTGCACCCACGAGCTCTGCGTGCTTCCTCCTGGGGGAAATTTTGGGATTTTACATTTGGTTCTTATTTAGGGAAGGTTGGTATCTATCTTTCGGGAATTTTTGAATGCAAGATCGAGGGCATTTTCTTTTCATTTTTGTGACATCCCGAAGTTTAGGTCTAAAAATATAAATAATCAATTCACCGCAATCCTCTTTGTTTCCGGACCTATGGAGTTTTAATGAATATATTGAAAATAAATAGCATCATTACAATTAAAATGATATATGAGATGGTATCTTACTTCCCATTGTGGAAAATATCAAATGAATCATAAGGCCTAAACTGTAACCCTAATTAATACGTGTGAAGAACTGAAATTTCATATTCAGTAGTTGTGAGCAAAGAAAACACTTTGGTCTCGTAGTACATGTTCACTTGAGTCTGGAAATATAAAGAACGTCCCAAATGGAGCTCGTATGCAAAAGATATGACCATTATAGTAAAACAAGCCAGTATAATATTGATTTTCTTTAAACTGCATAAACTGTTTCGGTCCATTGAGGCATTTTTTTGACTCAAACAATGGTCTATTATTTAATTCCATACTTGGAATATTTTTAGCAAAAATATTTTTTTAAAAGTCGGAAAATCGGATGAATCGGGTCAATTAAACGTGAATATTTAAATGTGATTTCCCGAAGTTATACAACTCGAAAAATTAATCTGTTAGGGTTTCTGGAATCAGTACACTCGGCTTTATCATCCGCCACTTTCTAAAAAATACAAGACGTCGGGATCTTGGCACATAAATTTAGAAGATTTTTAAGGTGTTTATAGAATTTGTGACATCACACAACATTTTTCACCTTGCATGGATGAAGAAAATCAGCCATGCTTTCCCTTTTTTCTTCTTTCTCACGTCAATAACCCTCGTCCATCACCACCTTACCTAGTTAGAGTACACACTTGTTTAAAGAGTTCCAAGTATGGTCGTGTTATTGTGTTTAATTTACCAAAGATTCATGAGGCTTACATGATCATGTGAGGCTTTCTTAGACTATAAATAGAGATCATTTTCTTCCCCATTTCATCACAAAAAATTAGACTTCATTTCTCAATCTTTCCCTCTCCATTGTTCTCTCTTTGTCTCTCTCTCTTTCTATCGGTCTAAAAGTCCCCCACCGGAGGTATTCATCAACCACCAAGAACCACAACAACCCTCCACCCATTTGCCCATTGTTTTCATCGACCATCCACCACCCAAACCCCCTCTGATAACCACCACATGTTGCCCCTTCCCCTGTCATCGTTCTCTATCGGACAGAAACATAGCAGCTCCACTGTCGTGTTGCCGCCACTGCAGTCGTTGGCAGTCCCCACTATCGTTGGTGCCACCTTCCTTCGACCACCACCACTTTGATGCCCTCGTGTTCCATTTATTTTGCTACGGCGTTTTCTAAGTTTGAGTCTCGAGCTCACGCATCAAGGGTGAGTGTTCACGACTCCTCCTTTTAAGCCTTTATATACTTTGGGGGAGAATACATGTGCAAATATTTTGTTTATCATAAAAACTTACAAACTCTTATCTAGTTTATACACGTTATTTTGATAAGTAACACATGATTTACCGAAAGCTAGTTATTAACTAGATACATATATGTTATGGTTGTTTAACATGTTACAACTATTCAAGACAACATATCATTTCACTACAACCATTTATGATTTTATGTGAGAATGTATATCATAAATCACATGTCATAAAGGATTACCACCTTTGTAGTATTTCAAACTTATATCATAAATGTATATATATACAGTTAGTTATCAATATCATAACTCGGAATTATACATGTAGTTGTGTACACTACAAATATATTTACACTTCATTAAGCGAGTGTCTTACACTGTTATATATATATATATATATATATATATATATATATATATATATATATATATATATATATATATATATATATATACCAAACATACTCGGCCTTTTTAGTAAAACACTATTCATCGTGAATCATTTTTCCTAGTGAGTTCTCCACGTATAAGTTAGGCCTGGAAGTTATTCGTGTACATTAGTCAGTGGCTTTTGTACTAAGGCGCTATTCATTATCCACGTAAAAATACTTAGAAGACCCTACTACTATAACTGTTAATCATTGAAGTGAGATACATATGTATAGAACTATGCAGGATAATAAAGCCACCATCGGTTGCTAGCTACGACCATGATGACAAATCGAAGTGGGAGATACTTCTCTTATCAGTTCCACGACGTCCAATGAAGTGTAGTAAAGCGTATTCTAGTCATATAGCTCGTTTATAGAACTCACTATACACATTGATAGTTTCTATACGAACCGTGGATTTGGTTTGTCTCTCACTTCAAAATAGTTATGAATATGGTTTTACTTATGGAAAAACATCTTTTGGTTTTCAAAGTCTCTCTAAAGGATCTTTACAAACTCATTTATAAGTATGGTTTTACTTACAAAGAAAATACTTTTTGGTCGTTTTAAAAGTATCGCTACTGCACTAGCAGAAAACCTGTAACTCTTACCAACCTTGTGTTGACCCTCAAAACTACATCTATTCTTTGGAAATCACTAACCAAACATTTCAGACGACGGAATAGTCATGGATTTCAGGCGACCTACTTTTGTAGTTTTATTTATATTTTCCTACCTGTTAAGGTAATTCATGTACTTTATTATCAACTTTAAGAACCATGTATTCAAACTTCAAGATGGAATAAAACTATTGTTTTGTTTATCGTTGTACTTTCTAATTGTCGGTGATCCATGAACTAAGTCGGATAGCTCAGCATTTTCCGTCGCCTTGGCTAAGGTTGTGACAAATTGGTATCAGAGCTAAATTGGCTATAGAGAACTCATGTCCTCGAAAGAGGAATACAAGTATAGAAACAAGCTCCTAATAAATATATTATTATTAATTACACTACTTCTCAACTACTTACGAGAGAGGTCTCTAGTTTGAACTATCGCTTGGGTTGCTGGATTTCAGAACAACGATACTCCAAAATTGTCCTACCCTCTGGTATTTCTAACCTCGTTGATCCTTACCTGATACTCTTGGAATACAAAACAAAATCTAATAATACTGAAAACCCCACCAACAATATATATAAGAGTTATATATACTCTAACCCACGATGAGACCACTTATTAAAAAATTATATCATATCTTTAACTAAAACTACAAACTCAATCCTTTAGGTCAAACACCTCGACGAAGGTTAGTACCGTACACAAGTCATAGCACAAATAAACCTGAAATGCGCACCTATGTTATTTATGGTCGGAACAGTGCACAATCAACCTTGAGCAAGGTGTTTGACAGACTATAATGGTTGAGGGTTTTAGATATTAAATAATCTCAAGATTTGCTGTGAATACCTAGTACCTCAGAATCCTTATGTCAAATTTAAAACAATTATACAGTTTTAACACACTTATACATTTAAAAACTCATCACTAACACACTTAAAAATTTTCCAAGCCTTTTATCTAGATGGATGGATTACCTGATGACCACCCAGTTTGGATTGACCTTGTAGACCCTGAGGATCTTTAAGAGGTCCTGCTACAATTAGTAGAAGACCCGCACTTCCCAGAGGGCTTTCCGATAGCCCCATTTGACTGAATTCGAAGATGAGAAACTCCTCAAAGTGTTGAAAGAATAAAAAGAAGCAAAGGGTTGGACGATTGCGGATATCAAATGATTGATTCCTTCCACTTTTATGCATAAACTTTTGATGGAAGACAAGTGAAAACCAAGTACGGATGCAAAAAGAAGGTTGAATCCGCCCATGATGGAGGTTATAAAGAAGGACATCCTAAAGCTTCTCGATTCAGATATAATCAATCTAATCTAAGATACCAAGTACATGAGCCAGATGCAAGTAGTTCCGAAGAAAATGGGTATTACCATTGTCGAAAACAACAAATGGATATTGTTCCCCACTCGTATGCAAAACGGGTGGAGAGTATGTATTGACTATCAAAAGCTTTATGCAAGCACAAGAAAAGACCATTTCCCATTGTCTTTCATTGATCAAATGTTAGAATGGTTAGCTGGGAAATATCACTATGGACGTCTAGACGGGTATTTCAGAAAACCAAATCCCGGTGGCATCGGAAGACCAAGAAAGACAACTTTTCATGTTCATTTACTACTTTTGCATACTAGAGAATTTCATTCGCTTTATGTAATGTCCCGACTATTTTACAACATTGTATGGTTAGTAATTTCTCATAATATGCTGAAAACATAATTGAAGTTCTTATGGATGATTTTACGATATATGGAAATTCCTTTCAAGAGTGTTGGACCAATCTGACAAACTTGTTGAAAAGATGCATTGAGACAAATTTAGTTTTAAATTTTGAAAAATGTCATTTTATGGTGAGTCAATGTATTATTTTACGATATATCAAATGTATTATTTTGCGTCACATTGGGAAGTTTGTTCTTTTATAGGCTATGCGGGTTTCTATCGGATATTCATCAAAGACTTTTCCAAGATAACAAGACTAATGTGTCAGCTCTTGCAAAAGAACATCGATTTTGAGTTCAATGAGGCATGCAAACATGCATTTAAGGCAAACTAATGTACACTGGTATTAACAAATCGTTACAAGAATTTATCCTAAAGGATCGTACATAAAATAAAAATACATGATCTGAGTTGGGTTTTACCATCTCTTCATTAAAAATTTACACCCTTAGTACGTCTACACAACCTGAAAGGCACACATCATTAATTAATAATCAACAAGAGCTTAGTGAGTAACTTATATAAAAGATATAAATGTATTTCACAAAAATATACATGTCAACATGTCCTTAACCCAAACAATCTCTAAGATTTTTTTTCAAATCAATCGAACCTATGCTTGAATAGATTGTTGATACATAATTTCCCAATAATCAAGTTTTAAACTATTTATACTCTTATTCCATCATAACAATTCATAGTAGACTTATACCTCTCCATGATATTATTATACTCTGACAATATTTTCCCTTCGTGGTAGTTAAGCTACATAAACCACTATTACAATATAAATTTATATAAGCATATTATTTCGACCACCAAGGCTAGTAATAGTTTATAATTCTCCAGTAACAATAAGAAAGTATGGCATTATGGCCACCAAGGTTGTCATTAATCAATAAAATCCCAACCCGTAGTATTACGACTACCATGGCTACCACAGTTATCATGTCCGAACCTGTGGTATTATGGCTACCAAGGCTACCATAATAATCTGGTAACAACATACAAGTATAACCACCTAGAATTCCTTTGACTTTTAATTATGCCAACAATGATATTACGACCACTAAGCCTACTATCATGATCAGAAAACGATGTGCAAGCATAGAATTACGACCAACAAGGCTACCATTGACTTGCAGTTCTACGAATGATGATATTACGACCACTAAGGCTACCATCATAATTCAAAAACGATGTGCAAGTATAACATTACAACCACCAAGGATGTCATTGACTTGTAGTTCCACCAATTATGATATAATGGCCACCAAGGCTACCATCATATTCTAAAAACAATGTGCATGTATACCATTATAGACACCAAGGCTAGAATTGAGTTGTAGCTCTACAAGTGATGATATTACAGTCACCAAGGCTATAATTATAATCTAATAAAAATATGCAAGTATGGCATTACTGCCACCAAGGCTGCCATTGACTTGAATTTCTCAAAGATTGTATTACAGTCACCAAGACTACCATCATTTATCAACAAGAACATACAAGTATAGCATTACAGACACCAAGTCCTCTATTGCCTTGTATTTTTCATAAAGATGATATTACTGTCACTAAGGCTACCATACACGTTGGTCAATTGGTATTACAATCACCAAGATTGTGATGACCAACAGTTTCTAATACAGTGGTATTTCAATCACCAAGACTACTACTAACTCAATCATTTGGGATATTATAGTCAATAAGACTATCCAGAATACAAAGTCATCCTGAACCTTATCATTTTAGATACCAAGTATGCTAGGTTCAGTTTCCGACCGCGATCCAATTCTTAAAACATATAATAATTCACTTTACATTCAAACCATCTTACATAATCATATCCTAAGGATATGACAACTTTTACTCATAGTAATTTTGACTAAACTAGTTACATAACTTGCATAGCATATTTCATCTATAATTCAACTAATTATGTTCATTACCTCACACAATAATAACCAGCTATCAAATTCAACTTTATCACAACTCTCAACCATATATAATTCTATAATTTCTTATCCTATAACATATCATTTCATAATAACCTTAATAATGTATTTATTATGCAGTATAATAATAAACACACACCTAGATAACATTTATCTAGAAAATGAGTGGTGTTACTTACCTTGTTAAGATTTAACTGAATTGTATACCAAGGTCTTAACTTCCTTTCTTAGTCTCTTCACTTGATTCACTATATACATACTTATACACATGTATTAAGATTCACCACACAACACTTAACATATGGTTAATTTTTCTATTAACCAATTATACAATTTCCACTTATACTTGAGTTAACCATGTCAATTAGGTCATTTTATATGACTCAATCCGTTAATACAACACCCTTTTGCACATAACTACAACCATCTAATTCACAAGGTACAAGCCTTTAATGCCTAATTATAATCAATTTGCTCATATGACTTAATACTTCCATCCATATCAGCTATTACTCCCCTCAAAACCACTTTAAACAACATAATCCTTTAAGATATGGACTTGATTTCACCGTGTAAGTATTTATGAAACTAAAGTTATCATCAACTCTCTTCAATCAACTGTCAAACGATATGCATACATATTAACGAAGTCATTAAAGCTAATACTACATCTATAACACAAATGTCATCTAATATTTTGGATTACATCTTAGGGTTTCACCAAATCCCTAACTTTTACTAGTGAAATCAAGAACTAAGTGGTGCGATTTAGGTAATTTTACCTTATATTGAAGAATTAGTAAATCAATCCTTTATGTCTCCGTGTTCCTTACTTCTGTTCACATGTAGTAGGTGTAATCGTACCTTAACGTGTGTGTTTATAAGGAGATAACAAAAATGGCCAAACGAAACCCCCTTTTGTGTCGTGTCGCGAACTTTGGAGATTTTGTTTTTCTTTGAAAGTTATAAAGTACAGTTTCTACCACTTAAACATAACAATCAAAATGGTCTAGTATTCAGGAAAATATTAACATAAGTTACACAACACATGTATTCATATTTGACATCGTAAATTTATGGAAACTAGAATTACATGTCTCATCCCCCATAACACTATTTAACACATAAATATGCACATGAGTTGAAAGCTGCTAAATAATCTTATTTAAATGTTGAACATCACCCTCATTATCTATCTGATAACATAATTCAATGTAGGGTGTTGCTGGAAAATTTATATCTATGAAAATTTCATCACCAAAATTTCTAACCAATGGTCTAAGGTATATCAATTCCCTATATTCAGACTGCCATGAACTACCGACACAAACAACCATAAAGTACTCATCTGAATTGTTTGAACTAATGTTATCACAACAAGAGCAGAAATGGTACATTCAAAAAACTGATAGGGAAATCAAAAGAAAAAACGTAGTTTAAATTATGCTTCAAAAAACAGCCAATCTTTTTGATAATTTTTTTTCCACAAAACCATATATTATACAATAACGTTCTCTAAAATGTATTCTGATTTTCACAATCAAAATAACAAGACAATACATGAGTTTTCAAAATAAAAGTAATTGCAAATGACGTCATTTTTCACAATCAACAGTAGCATTTTAGTAGTCAACATGCCCATAACCACGTCGTTTTTTGCCTAAAAAAATCTGCAGATGGTCAAGTGTCAAAATTGTGGCTATTTAGGTAATATTATATTTTTTTTACTATTTCATGGTAAAAAGTTATACAAAATATCTATTATTGTCATTTTCTTATGTTTTTAATTTTTTTAAAACATCTTCTCCAAAACTGAAGTCAATTTATTTCAAAAAAAAAAATGATTCGGTAATCAAACTGAAAGTTAGACTCTTTTTTATTAATAATCCTAAGCTTAAATTTATAAAAGTTGTTCTACAATCATGAGCTTACTTTTCGTATAGTTTTCTTAAGTTTTTTTTGTACAAAAGTTTAAAATCTAATATAGTTTTTGATTATACTAATGGTTGAGTCTTTATGCTTTTAGAACAAGTGGATACTTTATGTGATGATTTATTGTGATCTCAAACAATATGCCTTTTATTACATGGTATTTTAATATTATTAATCAATTACATAACAAAATTGATTGGATTGTTTTTATATAAAAACCTACTTATTGACTTCAAAAAATGTTAATACTTCAAAGTTAGATCATGGTGACACTTGTTTTTTGAAACGTACCATTTCCCTTGCACTTGTTTAATTAACAATTGTATTTGAAAATGTAGCTAAATTGTATGTTTTGATGCCCCCAAAATAATATTTGAGACTAAATTACAATATCGGTCCATGTGTTTTACCTAACACGATTGTTCTCCTTGTGTGAAATCCTTTTATAGTTGTTCATAATGTTAATCTAGTTTTGGTACTGATCCATGACTAATGTAAAATAACTTTCTATATTTTTTTCTAATATTTTTACACAAAAAAATTACATATTTGGTCTTTAACATTTAGGTGTTGATCATAACCGGGATCAATATTCATTTTCATCATTACTTACAATCTATGAAGCAGGGGCGGAACCTTTTAGGTGACAGGGGAGGCGATGCCCTCCACCCTCATGGATTTTTAACCTGCTAATATATATATATATATATATATATATATATATATATATATATATATATATATATATATATATATATATATATATATTAAATCCGACTTGTGCATTTGGTTACTCAATGGAGCATTTAGAAGCAAGTGTGACCATCAAGGATCAATGGAGCACTTGGAAGCACGTGTGAGCGTCGGAGATCATACTCGAGCATTTGGAGTTAGAATGGAGTAAGCTAAAAGGGGAATTGTGGAACATCTTATGCACCATGAAGGAAGATGTGCCATTGGTAGGAGAGTGTGCTACCTTTACTCAAGGTGCGTCACTCGTGCTCTTCATACGGAGCACCGAAATATTATTTTGTTTATGTGTTGAGGTATGCAAAGATGTGCCACTAATGATCATGATGCACCATTAGGAGGCTTGATGCACCACATATGTTTATGGTGCTTCATTGCGACTGTTGATGCGCCGCTTATGTTGTAAGGTACACTAGGGTGCTTAAGGAAGTCCAAGGATGCTCAGAAGTTGAAGATGCTTAATGTGGATGCTCCAAATGGCATGATACGTCATCATGACGCACCATGGTGATTCCTGGTACGCTATGGTGGCTCATGATGCTCCATAATGACTTTAGTTAATGCTCATGCAATGTATCTGAAGGGTGAAGATTCTACAAGCAGCTACATGGCAAATTCTTATTGGTTGACACCTTTCATGGGACTATTGATTTATTGGCTTAGCACATTAGGGTTTTAGGTATGATCCCTAGTCTATAAGTAGGGATGATGTTAATCTTATACGTGTCTTCAATTCTAGTGATTTGGTGAATATCAATGAAATTGTTCTTGTAACCTTTGTTTGAG
Source organism: Lactuca virosa (assembly GCF_052849685.1). NCBI lineage: Eukaryota > Viridiplantae > Streptophyta > Magnoliopsida > Asterales > Asteraceae > Lactuca > Lactuca virosa. The sequence goes on along the minus strand of NC_136429.1, from coordinate 471,058,299 downwards.
AACTAGTTAATAAACAATATTCTCATCCTGCCCATGGGTGTTGGTCACCGTAACCTAACCATGTAAATACTATGTATTGTGTATGATTGGTTTCATGTGTTATCCGCTTTACTTGCTAACTGGTGGTATCAGACTTGTGGTTTGTGTTTTGTTGATGGAAGATGTCTACCCAAAAGTTTGATTTGGCAAAATTAAATGATTCATATGACTTCACTTTGTAGAAGGTGAAGATGAGGGCACTCTTAGTTCAACAAGGATGTGTGGCAACATTGGAAGGATAAGAGAAATTGTCGAAATAAATGGTTGTTGACAAGAAGGTGGATTTTTTAGCAAAGGCACACAATACCATTATGTTGAGTTTGACAGACGAACTACTAAGAGATATTGTGGATCAAATGAGTGTTGTTAGGCTTCGGTAGAAACTCTATGACAAGTATCATAACAATTATCTGACCACTAAGTTGTTTCAAAAGCAACATTTGTAAAACCTTGGAATCTCTGAAATTATCCAAGTGAAGGATCATCTGGATAAATTCAATTACATTATCTTGGATATACAACAGGTTGATGTGAAGATTGAAGATAAAGATCATACGCTTATTCTCTTATCTTCTCTTCTAAACTCGTACGATAATTTTGTTGATACCATACTTTATGGTAGGACAAAGATTAATATTAATGATGCGAATGATCCTCTGATGTCCAAGGAACTAAAAAGAAATGTTTCAGTTGGTGAAGAAGTTTCCAGTTTTGGTTTATTCTTAGGGAGAGGAAGAACAAGAGAGAGAAGTACAGGAAATAGAGGAAGGCCATGTTCAAAGTTGAAGTCTAAATGTTCATCTAATGCAAAATCATATAATTGCAAGGGGAAGGGGCACTTGAAAACAAAATGTCCATGGTTGAAGAATGGAAAGTTTAAGAGTGAATCAAGCAACAATAATGTTGTTGTTGTTGTGCTTCAAGAGAGTTTTGATGAAGGAGATGATGGTGATGTACTTATTACATGTATAGCTATTTTTGCATATGCTTAGACCTTAGACTAATTAGCATCTTATCGCATCACATATAATTGTTACTGCTTCGACTCCTTTTAAAGAATGGAACTAAATAGTGAAGATGGGTGATGCAGGTCAAGATGCATTATGGTAAGGTAAAAAAAATATGTTGATGGTATGTTTTATATCTTCGGAAGAATCTAATTTCTCTTAGCACTTTGGCTAATAGAGGACTAAAATATTCTAGTGAGGAGGTTAGGTAAAGGTCTCCAAGGGTAATTTTATGTTTATGCAGGTAAATATGAAACAAGGTATATGTTTCATGTAAGCAAATTCAGTTACGAGAATGGTGGCGGTATCCCAATCCTTGAATCAATGTGATGACAAGACAAAGTTATGGCATCATAGATTGGGATACATGAGTGAAGTAAACATGGACTCTTTAGTGTGGAGGTTACTGGAAAGATAAATTTTTGTCAAGCATGCATAAGGGGAAGTAAAACAAAGTGAAATTTGGTATCGGTCAACACAATAGCCGATAAATCCTTGAATATGTTTACTCAAATCTATGGGGTCCATCTCCAATGAAATATCATGGTGGATGCTCATACTTTGTGACTTTCATTGATGCTTATTCAAGGAAGGCATTGTTGTACTTTCCAAAGAAAAAAGATGAGGTGTTTCATAAGTTCAAGGAGTAGAATACTATGACAAAAAAGAGGACTTGGAAACAACTCAAAAGCATTATAACTAATAACGGGTTGTAGTTCTTCAATACACCATTTGACAACTTATACAAAACAGAAGGTATAATGAGGTATCACACTGTATGAAAAACACCACATCAAAATGGGGTGGCATAACGGTTGAACGAAAAACTAATGCATTGTTCAAGATGTGTGTGAATATTTATTTAAGTTATCAAAACAATTCTGAGTGAAGAAATTAACAGTGCTTGCTATCTAGTGAGTTATTCACCATCAACTGCAATAGAATTAAAGACGCCTCAAGGTGTGGTCAGAGAAACCCTCTAACTATTTTGGTAAACAGATAGTTAGATGCCTTGCGTATGCTCATGTGAATGAAGGTAAAACTGAGGTCGGGGAAATGAAGTGTATATTTCTATAATATCAAATGTAGTGTACAGAACAAGGAAGAACTCCAAAATGTATCATAAACAAAGATGATATTTTTTACAAATCTGCCATGGGTAACCATAGAGGAAGTGATAAAATTAATGCATGGCATAAAGATGATGGTGCTAACCAGAAGGTGAAGTTTGTAACTTAAACTACAAAAAAAAGTTATGATAAATGAACAATAGTAAGCGAGAAACAAACAACTTAGACAAGATGAAACCCGAAGAACAACCTAGGGAGTGTGTGTCTAGTAATGCTACTGCCAAAAGGGATGATGGGTTAGAATCTATATTATGGAGAAAATCAAATATGGTTATTCGAAAGCCTGAAAGATTTATGGGATGTGTTAATTCATGTGAAAGTGACTCCATTGCATTTGCTTTCGCAAATGGTGAAGAAATTGACACTGTTGAGTCTCAATCTTATAAAGATGATGTGTAGAGTAAAGAAGCAACTAACTGGTTGATTGAAATGAATATATAATCGCAATCATTAGAAAAGAATGAAAATGGGGTCTTTTTCCATTACCAAAGGGAGCAAAACCAGTGGGATGCAAATGTATCTTTAAAAGGAGGAAATTCCAGAAGTTGGACCAACTAGTTTATAGAGAGATTGGTGGCAAAGGGTTCTATCAGAAAGAAGGAACCAGATATCATGAGGTGTTGTCACCGGTCGTGAAGCACAAGAGAATTTGTGTTCTTTTTGTCGTCATGAGTGCACTTGATCTGGATATTGAATAGCTTAATGTGAAAACCACATTTATTCATGGAAATTTAGAAGAAAGGATTTACATGTCCCGGGAAAAAGGGTTCCTTGATTCAAAGAAGGATCATGTATGTTTTTTTGAAGAAATCCATATATGGTTTGAAGCAGCCCCTAAACAATGGAACAAGAGGTTCTATTCGTTTATGATCTCGCATGATTATATTTGGAACAAGATTGACAACTGTATTTACTCAAAATAATTTTCACCTAATTCTTACATATATTTGTTGCAATACATGGATGGCATAATCATCGTAGCCAAGGACATGGTTGGAATAAATGACTTGAATATGCTTCTAAAGAACGAGTTTGAGATGAAGGAATTGGGAGTTGTAAAGAAGATACATGGAATGGAGAGTCGAAAGGATAGAATATTAGGGCAATTATGTATTTCTCAAAAAAGTGCATTGATTAACGCTTGTAGTCATTCTACTTTAATCAGACTCAACCCGTTGGAACTCCTTTGGCAACACATTCTAAACTTGATTGAAGTACTATACCCACAAATGATGAGAAATAGAAGTACATGAGCAGGGTTCCATAATCAAGTGTTTTTAGAAGTCTCATGTTTATGATAGTATGTAACAGGCCTGATTTGGCTCATATAGTTAGTGTAGTAAGCATGTTTATAAGTAATCTTAGGAAATATCATTAGGAAGCAGTCAAGTGGATCTTGGGATATTTTAAGGGAATGACGGATGTTTGTCAGGTGTATGGTGCTAACAGCCATAACGACTTGGTAAGATATGCAAACTCAGACCATGTTGGTGATATGGTGAAACGAATATCACTAATGCGTTCTATCATCATTTTAGTCGGATGTGCCATTACTAGAAGTCAACGTTACAAGATATTATCGCCTTGTCTAAAACTGATTCAGAGTACATGTCTATGATGGAAGGAACAAATTAATAGATATGGTTATGCAAGCTCATTCAGAGTCTTGGTTTATAGGTGGATAAGCATTTATTGTATTATGACAGTCAGAGTGTGTTGAGTCTTGCAAAGAATCATGTGTATCATGAGAAGAAGAAGCACATTAATGTTAATTTGAATTTCATTCATGGCATTATGAAAGAAGATTAGTTCTCTATACTAAAGATTGATACCAAGGTGAATCTATCAGACTTGTTGACAAACTCGTTGCCTACATAGAAGTTCAAGCTTTGTTTGAATTTGGTTAATGTTCGCATGCACTAAGTCCCTACAGGGAAACATGACAGCATAGGAGAGGATGTTCTTGGTTTCTAGAGTAGTTTATAAAATAATCAAGTCAATGTGGAGATTATCAAATTTGTCTAGAGCATTTGGAAGCAAGTGTGAGAATCAAGGTTCAATGGCGCACTTGGAAGAAAATGTGAGCATCGGGGATTAAATAGAGCACTTAGAAGTACGTATAAGCATCAAGTATCATACAAGAGAATTTGGAGTTAGAATGTATCATCTCAATGAGTAATAGAGCATCATTTGATGTGCCATGAAAGAAGACGTACCATTTTTAGGAGTGTGTGCCACATTTGGCACAAGGTGCACTACTTTCGTCCAAGGTATGCAATTCTTATTCTTGATGAAGAGCTCTGAAGTGTTGATATATTCAGGGTCGGTCCTGAGGATTCAAATGATCCTCAAATAGCCAGAATAGGCCAGAAGAAAGTCCCTTATCGCTATTATAAGTTATATATATATATATATATATATATATATATATATATATAATACTTGGGCCCCTAAAAAAATAAAATCCTAGCCACTTCCCCCCCCCCCCCCCAAAAAAAAAAACCCCATGGATTTTGTTGAGGAATGCAAGGATACACCACCAATGGTCATGATGTGCCACTTGAGCATCATGATGCGCCATTAGGAGTCTTAATGTTTCGTATACGTTAATGATACGCCATTGTGGCTATTAATGTGTCACTAAAGTTGTGAGGGATGCTAGGGTACTCAAGGAAGTCCAAGGGTGCTCAGAAGTTGAATATGCTCGAGGTGGATACTCCAAATGGAATGATGCGCCATCATGATGGAGTATGTGCGATGGTGATTCTTGATGTGCCATGGTGGACCATAATGCTCCTTCATGAGTATAGTTGATGCTTATGTAACGTATCTCAAGGATGATTATTATAGAAGCAAATACATGACAGATTGTGATTAGTTGACACCTTTCATGGGCCTACAATTGATGGGCTTCACCAATTAGGGTTTTAGGTTTTATTCCTAGTCTATAAATAGGGATGTTGCTAGTAAGTTGTATGTGTCTTGATTTCTAGTGAGTAGGAAAAACTTTGGGAAATTGTACTTGTTACCTCCATTTGAGACCTCGTGAATAAATAATACTCTCATCCTTCCCAAGGATGTAGGTCACCTTGACTGAACCAAGTAAATTGTACTTGTTACCTCTATTTTGTAAAATGGTATTTTCCTTTTGCTTTTTAAAATATCACTTTCATCCTCTCCACGTTCGGTTTTGTAAAATGTCACTTTCACTCATTCATTTTCTAAACTTTCGCACTTATCATGTAGTATATATAAATACGATTTTCCCTCCTCTAGAATACATTTTCTGCCCATATCTTTTTTTTAATGCACAATATAATAGTATGCCAATGCGTAAAGTATAACTTTTATCCTTTAACTTTGTATAATCGATTACTTGCGACCCCTCTATTTTGTAAAAGAATATTTTCCATCCCTTTACTTTTTAAAAAATCAATTTCAGCCCCTCCACCTTCAACTTTGTAAAATATCACCTTCACCCTGTCACACCCCGAAACCGATGGCGGAAACGTTCCGGGGCGGAGGACGTCATGTGTAGCATCACAACCAATGAATAATAGCAATCATAGCAGCTCAACCAGTACAGTGAATACTAAAATAAAATGTTTACATCAGTTTGAAACTTTGTCTGAAACTTTGTTTGAATTACATTCAATAGCTTTGTATAGTATAAACTTAAAACTCTTATTGATCCAGTTCCTCAAAATCCAGCAAGTACCTGTCTACTGATTTCCTGAGAATACAAGCAGTTTGAAAGAGTATCAGCATAAAGCTGGTGAGTTCATAAGCGGTGCTTTATAGTCAAAATCGTTGATGAGTTCGGAAAATATTTGTATAGTTCCAAGAAAATCCGATATTTTCTTTAGTGAGAAAGTAGTGTTTTCAATTCTGTATAAAACCATTAATGTTTGTCACTGAAAACCGTAGTGATATGCGAAATTATTACTTCATGTGACTAGCTAATGCTAATCACGATGTAATAGTATTTCGTGCGTGAAACCATTGTACGCTCGTTTCTGTTTGAAAACCCTGAAAGTTCTCCAGTTCTAGTGTGTATTAGTTCTATTTAATGTAAATAAAACTGTTGAAGAGTGCTAAGTTGTAAACTAAAGGTGATTTATACATATTGTGAGTCCTATAACCATGCTTGATATGACTAGAGACCTTTCCAACGTTCTTCAGGCGTCGAGTTAAATAACATTTGTACATCTCAGGCGTGCCCCCCTAATTGTAGCTAGCAGTCCAGATGTGGGATTGTCAGTCCCGAATAGATCTATTCACAAATCTCACGCTCTCCCTCCAGGAGACTCTGGTTATACAATGATAGGATTTATCCCTGTACACCTAAAGTTACAGTAGTGAAGTAGCGCCTCACAGTATCGTACAATCTAGTTTACATGTAGTGTAGTAGCGTTCTACCATAGTGAAAATCCGTATGTATACCGTATGTAGTGATAATTACCGTTATGAAAACCATGATAAAGTAGTGATGTAACTGTAAACTGTTTCTGTCTTAGCACATAGGCTTAGTAGTGAAAGTTTCTGTACTTGTTATGTTTAGAAAAGCCCAAACTATACCGATTATAGTTCGCATGTATAATGTAGTGAATAGCATGTCCGGAAAAACTATGCAATTTGAAGATGGACCGCAAACTCAAGAACACGGTTTACGGTCTTTGAAGATGGACCGTAAACTCAAGAACAACGATGTTGTTTTCGAAGAGATAAGTGCTCCAGACGTTCCGAAGTGACTCCAAACGGTGTTTCTCGATGTTTCCCGAAGTTTGAAGGTGTTTTTAGGTGTTTACGGTCAAGGTTCTTAGAGAGAGAAGGAGAGAGTTTTCGGCCAGAAGTGTTCAAATGAAGGTGGAGGTCTCGTATTTATAGGGGTTTTGAGGTCGGTGGTGGGGTCCACTCTTTACTGGCCGTAAACGGGTTTACGGCCGTAACCCTACTTAGGCCGAAATTGTTTGGTTTTCGAGATATTCGGGTTTCCGTGTGACTTTTGGTTCCGACTCGTAAATAATTTAATTATATATAACTAGATCATTTTCTAAACCAAGAAGTTTGACGGAAAAGTTAATGAATTCGAAATTTTATTAACGGAAATCACGTAACAGAAACGGAGAAAGTTTTGGGTTGTCACAGACCCCTTCATCCTTCATCCCTCAACTTTGTATAATTTGTCATTTGCAACCCCTCTATTTTTTAAATTGATACCTTTCATCCTTTTACTTTTTAAAATATCACTTTCACCCCTCCTCCTGCAACTTTGTAAAATGTCACTTTCACCCCTTCATTTTCTAAACAAAAAAACACCACAAAAGTAAAAATTTAATGTTTTTGAGGATACCTACAATTCCTAATTTTGAGGAAAACGTACCTACCGAAATAACATTTTAAAATCTATTTTAATAAACTAAATCTTTTTTGCCACATGTCTCACTCTCATTCTTTTTGGTACATGTCATTTTGTTGTTACTTTAAATTAATGTTTTTTCCTAAATGTCATTTTATGGTTTTTCCATTTTATTATATTGCCCAGAATATTTATATTTAATAATTATAATATATATAATAATAAATATATATCAATTTCATTAATGCAACTTTCTTTCTTATATCAAATTTCCAAAATTAAAGCCCTAGTATTTAATTTGTTTATTTGTTCAAATTTAAATGAGCAATGAGGACTTCAATTTCAATAATTAAATATTTCCTCACTTTCCTTATAAATTCAAACTCATAAATGTTTAGACCTGCATATTTAACTTTTTTTAATAAACATGTGTAGTAAATGGGCCACACAACTAATTTTATAGTATTTAAGGGCTTTGGAAAAAAAATTATAAAAAGTCAAACTCAAAACCTTAACCCTTAATCATAAGTCGTTGACGCCTCTCTTCTTGTCGTCTTTGTCTTTGTAACTGTGGTTTTCTTCTCCAGTAAGTATCTTCTTGATTCTTTATGCCAGAATTTGAGAGAGTGACATGCTTTCATTATTCGTTTTATATTTGTACTTATATTTTCATAATTTAGTTGTGTGGGGTTGATAAAAAATTGAAAGAAAACTAATGTCTAAACAAAAAGTAGAAGGTTTCTTTTATATGTCATAAATTTCAACCAAATTAAGATTTTTTATATGATGTTGTTTTTAAGTTTTAGTTTCGACCTCTTAATAATGTTACCCATGTTCTAGAACAAGATGTTCAACCAAGCTTGTGACACTTAGCAAAGAGGTCAACCTCGCATAAGTTATCCATAACATAAAGCAATCTACTCCTCATAATAGTCCACCCAACATAGTTGAGTCTTCCAAGAGTGTTTTTATACATAGAAGTTTAGTTGACTAATATTGTGTGCTTTATAATTATGAGACGACATCTTATAATATTTTGTCAATGTACTACGTTGTTATTTTCGGAATGTACTATGTGAGGCTTAGTCCTTATTGGCTTTTAGTTCACCTACCATCTTCAACTATATATACATTTTTATGTTTTCTTATGAGAAAATGTATTTGTTTCCGATTTTTTTGGATATCAATACAATATTTTATTCTCTTATAATTATTTTCCATATGCTTAATTCGATTATATTTTGTTTATTGTTTATCATGGTCGTTTAATTAGTTTCTTTACTTATACCTCATATTAGCATAAGGTATCTCAATTTATCAATTGGTATTAGAGCCACTATGCTTGTTTTTCTTTTTAAGTATGATCTTATCGTTTAAGTAAATGATGATCACTTTTGAAGGATTAACTTCTATTTCTTATTATCGTAGAATTCGTCATCAAGATGGATCACCCTTACACGGTTAACAAACCTCGAATTTTTACAAGTGAAATAAGAACTCTTCATATTTATACCATTCATCTAAAAAATCATACAAATGGCTAATCAGAATGATCAACCCATGTAATCAATTAATATTATAAACATTTTGTTTGCCTTTAACAAACTTCCCATACTAATAGTAGAAAAATATGATCACTAGAAAACAAGAATGAGCAATTATTTAGAACGTTCGGATAAAGACATTCAGAGGTCAAAAAGGGACCATGTGTTCATGTGAGAATAATGGGATGATACTACAACACACATTTTAGGTGCTACAAGTTAAAAACCTTCTGGTTCCCTCACCACTTAAGATCCTAAAAAGGTTGCAAATATCAAAATAGCATGCATTGAGATTGTCTACATAATACATCCTAATATTTTTGACCATCTCAAACATTCCAAGACTATTCAATCTATTTGATTAGCTCTGGAATCAATGTTTTAAAGAATTGAGCAATTCAAAGACAAAAAACGACCTATGTTATTAGTGACTTCCACAAATTTGATATCATGCCTAATGAAACATTATAGAATGAATCCACCAGATTCAAGCGCATCGTAAACAACATATCTACCTCAGTCGCTGTCAAAGGAAACTTCAAGACAAAACTAATATTTTTAAGTAGTATAAGAGAAGGTTGCTTAACAGCTAAAATGATTTTCAAAAGAAACTAAACCTACAAAATATGACTCGTATGAGACATACAAAGACCTAAAAAATTAAGAGTCAAGGTTATTAAAATATAATCAAAACATTAGTGGACATTATTCTTGGTTTTCATAACTTGGAATTTCCAACCTCGCATTTCCTTAGTTGTTTCTGTCCTCATCGAACAGTTTAACTACATACCTTATTCTGATCATCAACAATAGTACAAACCCAAACACATTCATAATTCAAACTTTTAGAGAATTTGGTAGTATCAGTCACGTTAGCAAAAATCATTTGCTCTTTTTAGTGCTTTTCTCAACCATTTTACCTTAAACCATAGTTTCAGTCTGAATATAAGCATATATATCCTATTAATCCCACAAATAAGGATATTTATTCTTATATACCACAAAAATATAATACTTATGTTGTCCTCTATAACTATCATATGCATAGTCCCTTTATTCATGACTATATGTCAAATAAAGTCAAGAATACAACCAACTACATGTAGAAAGCTCAAAGGTTGGTGGAAAGTGAAATTCCTTTACAGTTACTACCAAAGGATGTGTAGAAGTGTGGTCATCCATATATATCAGTATACACTAAGAATACTGCAACAAAAATGAAAAATTTTCCTTTGATTGCAAATGACAAAGCTTCAAATACCATATATATATATATATATATATATATATATATATATATATATATATATATATACACACACACAATAGATATGTTGATTTATACGATAAGGTGAAAAATGCTCGTGTTGTAAATACTATAGTTTTATAGCCAACAACCAATCGCATATGGGGTGAAAATTCATTAAACATACTTTTCATAGAGTGGAGCATGACATAAAATGGTTTATCAACAATTATTGATCTTTTATCTTTATATATGACAAGAACGTTGAAATACCCGTTGGACTACCAAACAATCAAGAATGTGAGATTTTTCATATTATAGAATGATTTAAATGACATTATCAAATGATACAACATACTGACCTATGGTAACTTTTCGATTTAGAAAGTTGTCCATGTTGTTGCGTTAAAACATAACCTTATTAGCAAGCCTCACCTTTGTGATTCTCAATATCTAGTAGAGTTTGATGACAATCATAAATATGTCCTACCAAAAAATAAGGACTAATGTCCAATAATTGATGGATCAATGAAAATGTATAATTTGGGCGTGACTTCATTAAAGGAATTATATTTTGGGCTATAACTCATCCAAAAACAAGAACAAATCGGTTCAAATACATCACCAAAGAAAGGTATATTTCAAGCCATGCATGTGTGCTCTTTTGTTGCAAAAAGTGATCTAGAACAAGATCTTTGATGTGTTATTATTAATAATTGTTTTGTTTTTTCTTAAGCTTCTGTTGCATGTATGAAATATTATCATAACCCAACAGTGGTATTAGAGCCATCGTTCTATATTTTCTAGAACAAAGTAATCATTTTTATTATATGTGGTATATTGATTGTAATTATATAAAAAGGAAAAATATGGGTGTGATGTATAAACTTCTAGTCTCATGTTTGGAGCAAAAATACGATTTTGTTTTGGTTACATTAATTTTTTTCCAACGATTTTAATATATTTTATATTTTTTTTGTGAGTCTAGTTTTTGCAATAGAAATTACACTAATAAGCATCAAATAATATATATATATATATATATATATATATATATATATATATATATAAGGTGTCAAGGTGTTAGAGATATTATTGTTTTATAAAGTTACAATCTGGATGAAGATGTTGTTTTTAAAAGCTAACAAAATGAAACCTTTTCTAAAAGTGTTGTTATGGAAAATTGTTGTATTTGAATCTGTTAAGAACATAGAATGGAAGCCAACTTTCCAGAAAGTGTTGCATCTGTTTAGCCTAATGCAACATTTTCTAAAAAAAACATCGCATGTTGCTGGAATAACACTCATTGTTAAATTACAACGTTATTTTAGCTTATATAGATCGAATAATATCTTGCCTCGACTATACCTTTATGTGTGATGTTTGATTGGTTGTTTTTTTAAATATACTTTGTGTCACTTGCATGTCACTTTAATCATTTATTTGTAATATATAAATTTTCTTTTAAATGTATTTTATTATAGATTATTTATGAAATTTGTATTAGAATAAAAAAAATGTAATAAAGAAGACCTATATACCACAGAGTGAAAGGCATGGTGCTAAGGAGTCACATGGAGTTTCACTCTAGGCCTCAGGAGTTCATGGCAAAGCAAGTGTGAGCTTCCAACCATATGTGTTGATTGTCCTTAGACTGACTTTGTTTTTCGCGTATTGGCGCATGGGAAAAACACATAGGAGTTGATGTAAATATTAACGTTATATTTTTCGCATGGTGTGGTTGTTTTATATTATGCATGGTTGTTAAACTAAAATTGGAATCACAACTAATAATTTATAAAAGTTAACAAAATATTTTTTTGCAAACAATATTGACAAGTTATATATGGTTTTATAAAATGATTTAAAAAGGTTTAAAATAATAGTTTGCCAAATAGAGTTAGTTGAAAATCTTTTAACTAAATAAATAACAAGAACAAAAACCAGTTTTCTATAAAAACGTAAATCTAATGCGACCCATGAAAAGCACAAACTTAACTATAGTCTTTCGTTGTAGGGAAGTGTCAAAGTAATTGCATGGTTTAGTCAAAGTGATATGATACCTGCAATAACTCAATCATAACTTGGGTTGGGTGTCATGTTTGTTTTGTTTGGTTCATTTACCATCTAAATTTATGATCCATACAAATTTTGATATAAATAAAGATAAGGATTAAGGGACTAAACATGCCACTTCAATACATTTAAGAGTTTCAAAGAGATTGAAACCAACAAAAAATATTGTTTTTAGGTGTTTTTATCTAGGTATGAGTTTTAGGTTTATTGGCAAAGTATGGAATGTATTTTAAATGTTGTGATGCAGAACACATTATTAAGTAGTAGCGCGGTTATGCATTGGTTGTGGTTTGATAATGGTTGCGCTTAAAAGCCTAGATTTCATGCCTTGAGCCCTATTTAGTAGAGCTGACTTTTAGGGTTTTCTCTTTTATTTCAGCCTCCACCCTCAAAGACAAAACCAAGCCTCCATTTTACACTGTTGTGAACTTTTGAGCTTGAAATTGATTCTTGGATTAAAGTAATGAGGTTTTTGGTGGTGTTCATTGCTTTTCGTGACCTTTCTCTTCAAGATTCAACCTTTTGAGATGTTTTTAAACAATTATAAGTCTATAAGTTTTAACTTTTATGCTTCATACCTTGTAGATCTAGGTTTGTGTGGTAGCCTTGATCCATTTAGTGGTATTTTGATGGAGTTTAGGTAACTCCATGTCTAAAGGTTGCTTGGGATCTTATGGACCTACTGTGGTTTTAAAATTGAATCATTGTCCATCCTTATTGCAATGCATGGAGTTGGTTGCACTTTTAGTATAATTTGGACCTAGAAATTAGTATTTGACGAATGAGGTCTCCTTATGGATAAAGTTGGAAACTTTGTCCATTAAGACCTTTATTGAGTGGGTTGTAGAAAGTTTAAACCCGTGGCTTGAGCGTTTAAGAGCTTAATGAGAAGGTGACAAGATTACCAATGTACATGATGCGATTATTAGGGAACCGCAACGCTAGTTGTAATGGCTAATCACGATTGCTATGTAACTTAATGATCACGATACGACCATTTTAGTGGTTGTGGTGTGGTGTCGTTGACCATTGACTTTAACTAGTTGACCGTTGATTTCTTGACCAATTTGACTTTAGTCAAAGTTGATGGGTTTGGGCTATAGACTAGGGTTTGACCTATGTTTGGTTCAAGAGGTTCATGTAGTTGATACAGTAAGACATAGAGTAGTTGGGATTTCAGTTCTTTCATTTAGGTGAGTCTTCTCACTATATTGACTATGTCATGATTGGATCCTATGTGTGTTAGATGTTTGAGTAATATTATGACATGAATAAATGTTTAGCCAGACCAACTAGGTCTTGTTTGTTTGCATGAATGTTTAGATGTTTTGTAAGGTTAATGAAAAGACTAATATCGAGACACTGTGAGTCAAACAGGCACGTTATGTTGATGACAAGATCAATGTCGAGGCACCATGAGTCAGACAGGCGTGTCAGGTTGATGGCGAGAGCGGTGTTCAGGTACCATGATTTAAATAGACATGTTATTGTTATGTATAGTTATTACTATGGTGTATGTGATTTTTTGGGGAACTCACTAAGCGTTGTGCTTATAATTGTGGATTAAACATTTTTAAGGTTGTGCTTCTGGTAGTGAGAAGACTCCATGTTGACCGTGACACATGTGCATCTCCTATGTTTATGATTTTAGACTTCCTCTACTTTTGATATCATGATACTCTGTTTTCACATGTTTATCATATTTTGTGGTTGAAACAAATTGGTGCTTCACCTTTATGCAAAATGGTTGTTTTACTTATGCTTTGAAAGAATTTTTTGGTTTGAAATTTGAGACGTTACACAAACTCCTCTTTTATTTAGATGTCTCATAATGCAAATTCGACAAAAGATTTCTCACTGTTTTAAACCCTCTCAAGGAATATGTTGATATGTCCTAACTATCTAGACTGGATTCGTGAGTTGAGAATCACTCTCAGGTATGAAAAAAAAATCCAAGTACAAATATATTCTCGAGGTTCCTCCAGTTGGATCTACTAGGGATATTAGAGACAATTATGAAAAACATTTTAATGTATCAAATGAGGTTGCATGTATACTATTAGTGACCATGGTTCTGGAGCTCAAAAAGAACTTTTACAACCTTAGGGATTTTAGCGTGGAATATAAGCCCAAAGAAATGTTCCAAGAGCAAGATAGGTAGGAACAATTCGATACAGTCAAAGCCCTATTAGGATGCAAGCTCTAGTAAGGAGCTTTTGTCATTGTACACGTACTCAAAATGAAATTGTATATTAATAGGATAGAGCATCTTGGATTTCCTTTTTCTTGGGAGTTGGATACAGATGTATGTTATAAACTATATATATTTATCAGGTTTTAAATTCATAAAATGACTTATAAAAACTAAAGAGCAACACACAATTGAGCAAGTGTACTCAATTGGATGATTTTATCGATAGGTACGCATGTGGTTAACCGGCACACTAGCTTGATTTAACAAGGTAGGCAAAGGGTTTCTTAAAGTTTATCATAAGACGGTGGAACGTGTGTGGTTAACTGGCATATCGGTTGGGTGATAAACATTTAAGAGTACCAAGTAATTTGCATGGTTACTTCACACCTTGTTTTGTGATCCTCGGCATCCCAGTCACAAAACCTGAAGGGCACACTCGAGATTGACACATGCCATTGAACAGTTCAATGAATCTCAAAAGATCTAGGACTTTCAAATCCAATTAAAAACCTAATAATTTATTTCGTTTTTATGGTGGAAATTGGTGAATCGCCATTCGCCTACCTTCAAATATTATATAGCTTGGATTACGGCATCCCTCTTCCAAGTTATAAAATATTGTGTTGGGTCCTAGCCTTAATATTTCATATTGGGTGTTATATTAAGGACTTTAAATCTACTATCTTGAATATCTCCCAAAAGATGTCTAGTTCAGACATCTATGATCTTCCCAAATCTCTTGGAACTTCTCTTCCTCCACCTCCTTCAAATTATTCTCCCTAACCCACAACTTCAAGGTCACTCAAGCCCTGTTGGCAATCAAAGTCTATGTGTGCTCACATCTTGGAGATGAAGTCACATATTGACAAGCCGGGAGAGTTGGGCGTCAAAGTCTTAAGAAAGTTGGATGTTCAATCACTTTCTAAGTCACATAGTGAGTTCCTTTGGGACTACTATGAAAAAGACTATGACATGACCCTTAAATGATCTTATCTATTTGCTAGGTGCTGCTGAATCAGCAATGATTTAGAGCACTGGTAAAGCAAATTTGATTAGAAGATCAACTTCCCAAACTTCCATGGACTTTGACAATGGTAACATTGAAAAATCTAGAAAAAGCTTTCTCTTCCCAATGGAAAGGGATCGGCCATAGTCAACTCGGTTGACCAAATGGTAAAGAGAAAGTCTAAGTCTGTGATAGTCCCGTGTACCATTTCCATAGAGTCCATATGTTTATATTGCCAAAGGAAGGGGCATTGGTTACAAAACTGCCTATTTACCAAATAAGTAAAGATTCTCGTCACCCAAGTTTCAGTTGGATAGAAACTTGGAATAATACAAGTTGTATAGTATGATGAATGAGAATTTTCACCTTTGGAAAATTAAGACTAATTCCTTGTTCACATTTATATGTAAGTCAAGTGAAGGGCTAAGGGATCGAGTACACATTCTGGTGCACTGATCAAGTCCACCACAAAAGATCGATAAGACTATTCGTCATGATTTACTAAAGTTTAGTGAATATAATTATACTTACTAGTTTAAGTATAATTCTGAAACGTTGGAAAAGTTTCGATGTATGGCAGAACGAATGAGAAGAATCAAATCAGGCAGAAGGATAAAAGTCTCTCAAATCTGAAAGATGGGAGAGTACTTTAGTATCAGGTTTTGTGATCATCTTAATGATTTAGAAATCATATCACAATTAGTCCTCTAAGGAAATCTTAGTGCATTCTTATGGCTAAGAAGAGGAGTCATGAATTGTTGAAATGGTTAAATCAAGAAGATGATTCATACTTCGTTCCAAAACAAGTCTTAGAGTCATACTCCAAGACTGTAAGTTGAGTGACATATCTTAAAGAAAGGTTTATAACACTTGTCAAATGTAAGAGTAAAAGTGTCCTACTCTTGTACATTTGAAATTGGTAAGTTGTGATGTTTTGGATAAAACAAAGACCAACTTAGGCCAATTGTGTGAAGTGTTTGTCTTGATAAAGAATCCGCACTATCTCTTGAATATTTGACAAGTGAGTCTTATATGTCAAGAGGACAGTGGGAGTCTTAGAGATCTTGGAAAAACTTCAAGATCAAATCAAGAATAAAACTTGTAGTTCATCACTAGCACACGACTTGAGGTTTATAACCTATCGTGTTGACATATTCCTACTTCTGTGCCCATTCCAGTGAAAGTTGGCTTTGCATATGAGTTCTGAGAGTTCTCAATTGGTTGCATAACAACTTGGAAGCAATGGCAGGCCCTTGTGCTGCCAGGTGGCAAGAAAGTAAGATTGAGTTCAGTCAATATAAGTCTGGATAAGAACACTTACACCATAAACAATCTAAGTGTCATAAGGTTTCTCTCCAATTCATGAAAATGATGGTGAGGAAACACTCTCACTAAGTAGATTTTAAGTAGATAACAGTTGTGATATTTGCATTCTCAAAGTTGTTAGTGGAGCGTGTGTGGTTTACCGGCACACTAACATGGACTTGTGAGGAATGGCAAAGGTCTGAACAATTGAGACTATGATTACGACATACCTTTTCATAGTTCTGAAATTGTTTAGACACACATGTGTGCTATCTAAGGAAAGGTGTATGATCTTGATAAAGTTTTATCAAAGCATCTCGTACCAGAAATTTGAACTTTGGTAAGAAAGTCAATGCAGTATTGATTTCTAGAAGTCCAGTTGATTTCTGAATACATGTCAAAGCTAGTGGGAGCATAAGTGTTATGCTAATAATTCTCATGTTAGTGGGAGCATGATAATTATGATTAGTATTACATGACAGAAATGTTAATTATAGAAAACAAAAGTTTCAATCCGTGAAGTTGCAGGGGTTGAAAAGTTGTTTTGCTATAATTAAGGGAGAGGAAATTATACTTCATTTCAATTCTAAAACCTTAGATTGAGGTTTTTTAATCATCTTTAGTCAAGGATATATATGAATTTTGTGTTGGAATGGCTCAACATAAGGAAATTCTATATATGGGTCCATTATTTGCATTCTAAAATTCGATTATGATTACGACATCCCTTTTCTTAATCTGACTTATGAGAACTTGGCAAATAGACATAGAAATATTATAGCAAAAAGACTGGTCTAGTATCATGTCTTTATGTGAGACATCAGGAATCGTGTCCCATATGCTTCGGATATAGGATCGATTGCATGTGCTATAATATTCATCCTTTCTAAATTTTCCAAATGCTCAAGGCATTAAGAAGGGAAAATTCTAGAATTGGAAATAACTAACATGATGAAGCAGTTGTCGAGGACAATCTAATGTTTACCAAAGATTGGTTGCTCAGGGACAGTTGGAAGTATAATGTTAATTTTAGAAGGACCATATTGACATATTCTGAAAAGAGGCAACTCTTGTTCAGAAGTGATAGTCAAAATGGGAATATGGAAATGTTTCCACAGGTGGAAATTATTCAATCTGTGTAAGATTAGAAAAAACTTAATGCAAGAAGGATATTTCCATGGAGTTGATCTCCATTGGAATACTCTGTAATGTGTGTTGACAAGTCTTTGTGACTTTGTGCATAATCATTACAAGAGGACCAATGCATATAAGTTTATAATCTAACATATTTTGGTAAATGGCAGGATTTGGAATTCTTGCATTTGCAGTAAGGAATTGGGATTGTGAAATGAGTATCATTGAAATTATATTCAATCGATCTATTTCACAAAAGTAAAGATCATAGACAAACTTAGTGTGCATACTTGGTGTATGGCATAACTAATGTTTAGACAAACATTGGGTGCATACTTGGAGTATGGCATGACTAGTGTTTAGAAAACATAGTGTACATGCTTGGAACATGGGACAACTATTGTTTTAATTCAAGTATAAAGTTGATAGTTTGAAACAGTATACAATGAACAATGTGTAATCAATATGGTGATAAATAAAAAGATGTTTTATTTATATTCATAAGTTCTGAGACCATATTGGATTCGATTATTCTTGTGTTTCACTTTGCATGTTTTGACTTCCAGAATAACTAGGTCGTTCCTCCTGAATGACTAAGTTATTCAAACCATCCACAGTCGGTCATATGTTGGAAGTAGATATGAATCAAGACTGTCATGGGTTGGCTTGTAAAGGTCTAAGATGTTAGACAAAGTGGTGCTACAACACTCATGAGTGCTCATAAGTTATGAGTATTGGATTCAACCCGCACTCATTTGAATCACTTCATGGATTTTATCACGAGTGATTATGAAACGATAATATCTTATATTCTTCAAACCTAGAGATATGATTTGTTACTATGAGTTGGTTGTACATTGATTGCACGAAAACGCATTGGTAACTCGATGTTATAAAACGTGCAGTTGTGTATGATTCAACAAGTAGTAGAACAAGCTATATGAGTCGAAGTTTATCCATTCCTTTTACCTTCGGGATAAAAGCGATATATGTGGGCCCCTCGATGATTTAGTGATGACACATGTGAGTGCTTGGCCAAGCCAGGACTGATTTGATGTGTTCAATTAGTCAGTCATCATGAATCGGAAATCGGGAAACAACAAATGGACAGAGATAATGATGTACAATCCATGTCTCATTCCATATGATATCTAGAATGGAGGAATATATGATCCCTTATCTAATGGACAAGTCATTGACGAGATCAGAGTTCAGTTACAACGTCAGAGTTCAACAGCGGCTTTTGAGAGCTATGATTTCCAGTTGGTTCTTGAAGTCATACGCAATAATAGTTTTAGACTTATCCAAGTGGGAGACTGTTGGATTAGTGTCTAAGTCGATAACTATAAATGGTATGTACTTGACCCGACTCGGCGTGGTCCATTTGGGTTGCATGGCATCGAAACATTTGGATAGACCGTTTGTAAGGAGAAGACATTTTGTGACATATTAATATATTATAAGTTCTAATATATTAATATGAAATCATGTTATTTAATTAGTATTGATCGAGAATTAATTTGGACTTAATTTAGTGATCAAAAGGAGACTAATTAAATATATGGGGATTGATTGTGTAAATCATTCATTCTTATATATGTGGGCTTATGATCCATGATTCCTTATGTTGGATTTAACCCATGTGGTGATCCATGGATACTCCATGGAGGTTAAAACCCATGTACACTTAGGAGTGTTAGAATGCTCAAAACCCAACATTATCTTCAAACATATCGATTAAGCTTGTAAATATTCAGATAATTGTCCAAAATATATGACTAGTTATGACAATATAAAAATACCCTACACTTATACTTTGGTTGTTCCCAAGAAAACATAGAATCATTCTAGTCATAATTGCAATTTACTTTTAATATTATCAGCTTAAATATTCATCGACCAATATTACACAAAAAAATTCAATTCAAATTTAACAATTATATCTAACTTCAATGTGCATATTTATGTGTGTTCTTAATAACTTTGCAAGTTCAAAATAATTAAAATTCTCATAAATACTCATCCCTATACTCAGTTTTGCATCCCTTTGAATATATTAAAAATTCCTTAATCTTAAACTATTTTAGCAAAGTTCCCAAGCAACCCAATTTCAAAAAGAAAAATAACCAAGAAATAAAAACTTTTAACTTTTACTACGAAAATCATAGAAAACATTGACCCTTTTTTACTTACCTTATAGGATATTCTTTTTTTAGCACTTTCATTTCACTTTATAGGATATTCTTTTTTTAGCTCGTTTAACTTTCTCAATCTATTTACATTTTTGCCTTATTGACTTTTGACTTTTCAACACTTTTTTTCTCTTATTTCAGTCTTCAACACTTTCTTCCCTCTTTTCATTTTTTCCCTTTTATTTTTCTACTGATTTTGTTCAAACAATAATAAATATCAATGCGTAGAATCTTAACTTCAACATTTATTGGCTAACGATATATTCTAATGATTAATGACTGAAAATAATTTTTAAGGTTGTATTTCAACAAACAATGCATAACATATATTATCCCTCAAACTTTATAAGTTCAGATTTTTGGCACATGATTTCACTGAAACTATAAAGCCACAAATATACTACAACATATTAGCTAAATAAAACCTTAGGATTCATTTCAAATTATCCTATATGACACTAATAAACTCTAATTTAATGCAACTTTATCAAAGATTTTTTTTTCAATTTCGACCTAAAATATCATCTAGCATGCAAAATCCTATATTGATCCCTTACCCCACATTTATTACATATAATTTCCTTATTGTATGCATAAAACTAGTTAAAGCACAAAAAAATTAAGGGAAAGGAACGGGCTCCCTTAGGATAGTAGTAGCGAGATTGAATTGATTGTTCGTGGGAGCTTAGTGATATATTGGTTGAACTTCTATTGATATTTTTATGGAGCATTGAACTTCATTGATGAATAAAGTTTATTAGGATTTGTTTCAAATTATCCTATATAACACTATTAAACTCTATTTTAATGAAACTTTATCAAAGAATTTTTATAATTTAGACCCAAAATATCATCTAGCATGGATAATCCTAGATCGAACCCCTACCACACACTTATTACATACAATGCTATTATTGTATGCATAAAACTAATTAAAGCACAAAAATGTTAAGGGAAAAGAACGGGCTTTCCTGGGATAGTACTAGCGAGATTAAATTGATTGTTCGTGAGAATTTAGTGATATACTGGTTGAAACTTATGCTGATATTTTTATGGATCACTGAACTTCAGTTTTGAATAAAGTTTGATACTTCATAGAGAATGTTGGTGGACTATTCTTCTTTATGAAATAAGTGAATAATACATCTCGATTCAGTACTAAGAATGTCGCGTCGTTATCTTCGAACAGTAAGGACTCCATCGTGAGTAGAACTGTTATCGCGACATGCAAGAAGGATTAACATGTCATAAGAGTTTAAACAATGTATATGTCTTCATAAAATAAAATCAACATTGTTTTTAAGTTGATTAGGCTCTCATCTTGTCTCTCGAATACTTCTTTCCCTTGTAAGAGTAGTAGTAGCTCCTTAGATTCTACTTGTCGTAACTTGCACCTCACACTAGAATTTCGTCAACCCTCATACCTTCTTTGTTCTTAAATCATTTCTCCTTAATTCATATTGAAATTTACATCAAAATTAAATAAACAAATCAAAGTACCATCTAATATTCAAAGGCAAAAACTTTATTCAAACGAAAAACTAAAAGACTAACAATAAAATGCAAATCTAGATAGCGGGTTGCCTCCTGTAACTTGATTTTTTTGATGAGTTGTTATCCAGACTCTACCCCTCATTTAAGCATTTTTATGGGATTAGAAGGGTTCCCCTTTTTTCTTCATCGCATATTTCTTCCTCTTGAAATAACCAACTTTTCTTTTGTAAGCTTTTCTTTCACCTCCTTCTTCTATTTTACTTTCCATATCTTTCTTCTTAATTACCACACTCATCACGTTCATCTTTCCACTATTCGGAGTACTCTTTGTATCTTCGTCCTCATCTTCCAACTCACTTTCATCCTCCAATTTTCGACACTTAGCCTTTGATGCGACAATAAGAAACTATTCTCATTCTTTTTTCTATATATTCTTTTTATCAATACCCCATGAGATAGATATGGATCCTCCCAAAAATTATGCATAAGGTTTGCATACAACTTATACATAAAATCATCATCTAGTCTTCTATTTGCACCTCTAACCTTTTGACACTTTTCTGGAATTTTAGAAAGTTTTTCATCTTTAGTTTTCTTTTCTTTACATGACTTTAGACCATCCTTGGAGACTATATCAAAATTATAATATGCATCATCGTTATTGATGAATGGTTTACGTCGTGAACTCGGTTTTGACACAAATCTGATTGCGATGTCTTTTATTATGTGGCACGTTGATACAATCTCCGTGCCGCAAATCTTCTTCTTTTTTCAAAAACCATGTTCTTCATTTATCCATGTATCTTATCTGTACATCTCTACATCAAAA
Source organism: Lactuca virosa (assembly GCF_052849685.1). Classification (NCBI taxonomy): domain Eukaryota; kingdom Viridiplantae; phylum Streptophyta; class Magnoliopsida; order Asterales; family Asteraceae; genus Lactuca; species Lactuca virosa. Next base: position 471,035,744 of record NC_136429.1, on the reverse strand, counting down.
TTTTCCTCCTTCATTAAGTCGTAATTTTTCATTCCTTTTACTACCATATATATTTCTTCATCGAACATTTTTACATAAAATACTCCTTTTCACTTAGCTTTGAATCTCTTACGACATGATCGGCCTTAAATGTAATCTCTTCGGAACCCACTCTTAAGGTTAACTTGGAATTGTATATATTTGTAACGTCCCGATTTTCAACCCAAAAATTTCATTTTTATTCATTAAAATATATCAGAGTATTATTTTGAACCTTGCCCTTCTCACGAATCACTGAAGTACTTGAAAACATTTTTATCCAATTGGGTAAGCACGAGGCTTATTGATGTGACAACCGTCAAAATTCGAGTCAGTTCTAGAATTGATAAACTTAGTTGCACATGTGGGCATGACATATACTAGACTTTGTAACTAGGAGCTATGTTATAACCTAATACAAACTTGGAAACAATTAGAAACGATGGATAGTGTACTTAGATTTTCACATTGATACGTGACTTCTATAGTTACATTAACTGTAACAACTATTCAAATTCGGGTCATTCCTTGACTTGAACATATTTTCATATACACACATAATGCACTTGACCTAAAATTAGAAATTAGGTCAGAGTCTCATAGTATCTTAAGTCAAAGTTGAAAAACTAGGACTAGTATACTTGATTCCTCAATTTCATTTGGATCTCGGAATCACTACATAGAATGCCAATAAACAGATAAAAATAAATTACAAACATTATTTCTAACTTGAATAAGAGTTAGGGAACACAAAAATAATTTGAAGTCTCAAAGATTTAATTTATTTTGATATTCAATGTTTAGAAAATTCCAAAAAACCCTAAAAGCCCTAAACTCAAATTTATAAACTTTCACACCTAAAACTCCATAAAATTAGTTATGAACCTTAAAATATCACTTCAAAATAATTAAATTCAGGAAAATATCATCAAGGATAATAAAAATTAAGTCATTAACATTTACCCTTAATTTATAAGCCAAAAATCAAGGTTTTATGGATAAAAGTTAGGTTAAGTTGTATATTTTATAAAACTTTGATATTTTTTTATAAAAGATTTAAATATTATAAAGAGAAAAGAGAAATAGAGGGTATTATACCTCAAAAATTCGGATCCCTCTCTCCCCATATCTCTCCCTCACACTTAAAAGGCACACACTACTCATTTTCACTCACTCTTCACTCCACCTCTTTACATCCTTCAAGAACAAGTTTTTCTCTCAAACTCTCTTTTTCTCTCTCAAAACCCACGAAACTCTCCAGTCAAGAACATCTCTCAACCTTCAAATCTTCATCTTCTAGGGTTGTTCTTCAAGGTAATCACGACAATCCTTCACCTTCCTTCACTTTCTTTCTTGTTTTAAAGGTTTTTCTTGCACTTCTCCTTCTTCTACACCATTATTTATGAACATTCATGAACATATCCATGAATATCGAGTTTGATGATGATGGTGGTAGGGTTTTACCCAAGAACAACATGCATGTTGTTGGATGGTGATATCCAAGGACCAAAACCTATGTCAGACCCTAAAATGCGAATTTTTACAAGTTTTGAAGATTCATCTACCTTATGCATTCAAATTTTTCCTTTGAAAACATCACTATGAACAAAATATGTCCATGCATGTCTTCAAACCGTGATGCATGTGATGAACATCAAGTTTAAGAGCTTGATGATCAAAGTACATTGTTAATAGTGCATGTAAATGATTTTATTCATAAAAAAATCTAGATATCCTTTTATGTTTGAAATAAAATTTCCTCAGATTCCCAGTAAGATGATATCAGGATCTGGAAAAACCCAGGAGTTTTTATTATTTCTTTAATTTATTAAAATTGTTACAAGAAAACAAGGTCATAAATCATTTAAAATACTTTCTGAGGTCTATAAATCCTAGGTAAATTCGTGGAATACCCCTAAAGTAAATGATGAAATATCAGTAAGTTTCATCGATTTTGGTTGTTGTTTGGTATGGTTTTGAATTTTCTTTTTGTTTAATTCAAATAAATCATAAAACCACTTTATGGAATGTGAAAAGGCTATCTAATATTTTTTGCAGCTCCTACCTCATGTTTAATACTCAAAAAATTATTTTTCAGAATTTTTCATAATGCATTCATATTTGTTCCCGATTTCGTATTTATAATGGACTAATAATGGGAAAAATAATTTTACTCATCCAAAATTCATGAAAATTTACTAGAATACCTTATAATATATTACAACTCTAAATAAAAATTTATATGATTTTTCTATTCAGTATGCTATTTTTCTTTTATTTACTAAGATTAAATACACTTAAATCCACAAAATCGGATTATAGTATATAAAAACCACCATTGGTATTTTTCCCGGATTATGTACACCGTAAATAAAGTATACAAAAATTTTGGTAATTTACTTTAACTGTTTGATAATTATTCACCAATTAATGATTATTCAAGAGAATAAAACAAAAAAATAGCAAGACTAATTGAAAAATATCTTTTTGATTTTGAACAACATCTATACGTATAATAATAGTGTTACAAAATTTTGGGCAATTTTGGAAACTATTTTCTATTTATTTCCTATTTTGTGAGAATAAATGCACAAAAATCATAAAATCGGGTTAAACTGTTTAGAAACCCGTTTTTATATTTTTCCCAGCTTAAGTATGTTTAATGTCAGTATTATAAATAGTTTGGGAATTTTTATCATCTGGATGCTATTTTTCACGAATTTATATTGTTATGAAGGCTTAAAAAAATTTGGAAAAATAGTTAATCACATCAAAAACTCGCTTATTAATTATAGCAATGAACTTTGTTTCTCATTATAGCAATGAACTTTGTTTCTCATTATAGCAATAAACTTTGTTTCTCATTATAACAACGAACTTTTGTTACTAGAAACTTATTTACTTGTCTTAGTAACGAACTTGTTTGCTCATTGTAGCAACGAAACTTGTTTACTCGTTTTAGTAACGAAATTTATTTCCCATGAGAATATGAACGTTGCATCTCATTTGAGCAACATACTTCATCTCTCATGATGACAACAAACTAGGTCTATGCAAACTTATTACTCATTTTTGCAATATATTTATATTTATGGAAACTTTATTACTCGCTTTAGCAACGAACTTCTATTCATGAAAACTTATTTACTTATTTTTGCAATGATCATTTGTTTACGGAAACTGTTATCAATATTCTGATTATCATGATTTCAAACTATATTATGTTATAAACTTGTGAGTACTCACCAACTATTTTTATAGTTGACGCTCGTTTTACATGCTTTTTCAGGAATCATCTACTAAGAGGCACGTAGAGACACTTTACTTTTAGGAGCATTCGCATGTGTTGTATTTCAGTTTATAGTGTAATTTCTTTTAAAAATTTGTTCAAACTCATTGTAAATTTGTAATGATTTTTAATACTATGGTTGGTGTTGTCTTTTAACTTTTGCTACGAAACGCTTTGTACTGCCACGCCCCGTATTTCCCCTTTAGCGGGGTGTGACAATTGAGTTCCCTAAAATACCATATACCACAGTATATATATCGGGCCCCGCCCAATAAGCATATAAATGAGCCTCGTTCAGTGAGCATATAAACGGGCCTCACCCAATAGACCTAATAGGCCCCGCCTAACATACATAATCATATTAAACATATAGAGGCAACACTTTTAGGCTCTACTAGTACAACCACATAGAGGCTATAATTTCTATTCTACTAACTTTGAGTTCACTAACATTGAGTACCAAGGAATTATACTATCGAATCTACTCTACTAGCTTTGAGAACCTAACACACATGGATATCTATTGTAATACACAATATTATGATATAACTCACATGTATAGTTTCTCATAATATTAACAGCTTTCTGGGCGATCCCACTGGCGGTTAGTACGCCCAACGTGTATTAACCTATAATACTATACTTCTTAGTCCCTATGTGAATATGGTAATGAAGGGATAGATCTTTCACTAATCCCATTGAATACTAAGAGTTCTATTAAATAAGGATCGCCCAGGTAGGACAGTTGGGAGGTAGGGTCATTTCAACATATAACTTTTCTAAAATCCAACAACCAAGCCAATGTGACCATTCTAGGCACCTAACCTGTAAGTAGATCAATCAGTATTATAATTGGAATTACTGATAAATCTTATTTATTGGTTCATAATAACAATTATGACTATACATATAAGTTATGCTTAAAAGCCTAGTAAGCGTAGCTTAACTCACAGAGAATTCTAGCGAAAACCAGGATTTACGCGGGCAGAACTTTAAAACCGATCACTTCTATTAGCCAAGCCAAGATACCCAGAGTGCCGCTAAGTAATCTATTCTGGAAATTCCGAAGGAAGACCTCAAAAACCGATCTTAAAAGTCGAGAGAGAAATTGAAAATGGTGTCAGGGTGAATGGGGTCTTAAGGGGGTATTTATAGCTGAAATTTAAGGAGGCGCGCTGCACCCTAGCTTTGGTCGGCTGCCCTCTTTGCGACACGTGTCCCTTTTCCATGGGTACAACGTGGCTGGTTCCAGAAGCAGGCGCGCCAAATAAATGTGTGCAAAGCGCTGATTGGAAACTTCAAAAATTCATATCTTCTTCATATAAACTCCGTTTTTGACGTTCTGTATATCCACACATAGCTATAAATGAGAAAACTTCCATTCGGACTTTCTTGGCTAATTCTCACTTTATTTTTATTTATTATTTTAGAAGGCTTAGACTGCTAATCTCTGTTTAAAATTCAAATATTTTTCATACGACATCCGTTCTCGACTGTCTTTATATCGACGCACTCCTATCTATGAGATCTTCAACTCTCGTTTATATTTTTCGGCTAACAATCAACTGATTTAAATTTCAATTTCTATGTCCACACTGTTGTGCTGATACTTCAAAAAATCATAACTTCCTCATATGAAGTTAGATTTTGACATTCTCTATACATACGCTCTCGATTTACGATTGCTATGGCTTTCATTTATATTTCTTAGGCTAATAATCAATACATCTAAAATTCACTTTTTACGATACGTTGAGTCATGTCGGTTTAATCGCGAAACTTTTAAGAGGCATAACTTCTTCATACGAATTCGGATTTAAGCATTCTATATATCTATGGAAATGGCATCGATGCTTCCTACATGTTTATGATGATTACCTCGGCTAAAAGGTGGTATATCTCTACTTCGATTTTTATGATGACGGTTTATATTAAATATTTTTGAAAGGTGAAAAATGGGGTTTTACAACTCTCCGTCACTTCCAAAGATTTTGTTCTCAAAATCATGCCCCAGCACACGTAGACGTTATCTTATTCGAGTTATTGAGATCAACTCGTAATCTACCGGACATCGTCGCGTCGACATTTCATGTAGAAATTCATTTTCTACCTTAAACGTACTCTTGAACTCCTCGCGAAGTCTTCCAAAGCCAGGAAGTCGTCGGTATGGATTTCCACAATTTATGTTGCGTGTCGAATGATCACCTTTGGATGTGAGATGTCGATTTGTTCTTTTGACTAGGAACATTGTTGACTCTTTATAATGCGATTAATTGGGGAAATTTATCTACGATTCCCTTACGGAATCAACATTTCAGCATATGTCTCTAGAATAATTTTGTCGTATCCCTTAAATCACACATGGATCTTGATTGCAATGGTTTCTTTACCTAGTTCAGGGGTTCCATCAACCTGAAATTTAACCAAAACTACTACAACAGGTTTACTATCTTGAAAACTCTGCAACCAATAATATTAGTGACAGACTCATTATAAGGTTTTCTTATTTCCCAAACTAATATATTTCTTTTCTACCAGCTCCGATGCTGCCAAGAAAATATATCATATCCTTAAGGGTACGAACCTATCGGGTTCTCTTGGCTATCTGAGCCGCACCCAAGAATTTGCTCAATTACTAAATCCTATCAGAAGCATGGGAAGAAAGATCAACCTTTCCTTTAGAATCATGAAACGCATAGCCTATAGGTAATCTTAGGAGATGACTTCCTTTTTCTTTTACCCTGAATAACTAAACCTAAACGAACAACATCTATCTACTTGTGTTGTACGCTTCTAGTCCTCGACGTAGAGACCGAAAGTCGAATATCTTCACACTTTTGTCTTATGGGTTGGTTCTCCCGCACATGGGTTCAATCCTTTATTTTTTACTACTTGTCAATGATCAAAGCCCAAGCTAGCTTTGTCTAGGTAATTTATAGTTTCTTTTGACTTTGAAGAAACTCATGTTTGTCATATCTAATGACCTTTGATATTCCTATTGTAGTACTATTACTTGTGTTCACCACAAGTGATCGCCTTGCATAGTATGACCAAACCAGGATAATGTTGTGATAAGAACATGTTGTTTGAAATGTACAAATGCATATGTATAACTAAATGGGTATGAGGATATTACTATCTTATTACTAGTTGCAACATAGGTCAAGAGTCCATTTTTATTATAATATCATCATATATTTATTACATGGGGTTTTAGCTAAAGTCTAAAAGCACTATTAATATCTCCGACGTGATCATATTCATGATGGGGATTTTCCTCGATCATAAGAATAACCAGCTACTTCCTCCGGTTCTTCCCTTGCTTCTTCTGTTGTGAGTTGAAAGACTCGCCTTTTGTCCTTTAGAGCTTCAACTCTTCCCTGTTGTCCATCGGTTATCCTTAAATTTTCCTTGATGTGACTTATCTAGTTGCAGTGGAAACATATACGCACTCACTATGCTTCTTACTTACAGTCTTGATTGTAATGTCCCTCCTTTCCCCACTTGAAGCATATCAAAGCACGAATAACTCCTTCATGGCACTTCCCACACCTATTACCTCATGGACCTCTCCATCCTCCAGACCTTGATTAATCGGGGTTGAATTTCTTGATTGTTGGTTGAGATGGAACTGGAGTCTGCTTCGTTTCCTTTCATTGAGTCTTGAATTCAAGTTCTCTTCTCATGGCATGCTCTTGCATTTATGCTAAAGGCTTGTATCGATTGTTTGATACAAACTCCCTGATATCAGTCTTGAGCATACTCAGGTATCGATACATCTGCACTTGCTCCAATGAGGCATATTCTAGGAAAAACAAGGCTCTTTGATGAACATCTTGTTGGGTTTTGAGCATTCTAACACTCCTATGGTGTACATGCAACCCTATAAACCTTGGATCTATGTTTTCTCTATTATACATGCAAATATTAAATATTCGAAGGTTTCATCCTAACTAGCATATTATGAAGCACCTATACTACAAAGTTCTACTTAGATGACATACCTTTTGATGTAGCTTGATGTCTTCAAGCTTTAAGAGCTTAGCCCCAATAGTGTGGAAGCCTCAAGTGGAATCACAAATCACCAAAACACCTTGGAAAACCTTTAGAGAATATGGATACTTGGCTCACACTATGAAATCGGTTATTGCCCTCTTTAGTGTATCCACACTAGCCACTAGCATAATTTCATGAACCATAAGACCCTTTATATAGTGTGGAGGATTAGGGTTAAACCCTAATACCCATGACCTTTCATTTCCTAGGATCCATGGGTTAAAGCTCCATGGACTATCCATGAAGACTTAGCCCAACCTAAATGAACTTGGCCCACTACACATATATATATATATCTAAGAGTCCATATTTAATTAGTTCCTTTTGATCACTTAATTAATTATAAATTAATTCTTGATCAATATTAATTAAATAATATGATTATATATTAATATATTAGAACTTATAATATATTAATATAAATCATAAATATACTGTTCTCAAAAGACTATCCATATAAATTGTGACGGTGAAGTGCAACCCAAATGGACCATGTCGGGTCGGGTCAAGTACATACCAAATATAGTTATGGACTTAGACATTAATCCAACAGTCTCCCACTTGGATAAGTCTAAAACTATTATTGAGTATGACTTCAAAAACCAACTGGCAATCGTAGCTCTTAAATCCACTGTCGAACTCTGATCTTGTCAATGAACTCTGACCTTTGTCAATGACTTGTCCATTAGATAAGGGATCATATATTCCTCCATTCTAGATATCATATGGACTGAGACATGGATTATAATCATTCTCTCTGTCCATTTGTTGTTTCCCGATTTTCGATTTATGATGACTGACTGATTGAACAAATCAAATCAGTCCTGGCTTGGCCAAGCACTCACATGTGTCATCGCTAAATCATCGAGGGGCCCACAGATATCGCTTTTATCCCGAAGGTAAAAGGAATGGATAAACTTCGACTCATATGGCTTGTTCTACTACTTGTTGAATCATACACAAAGGCACGTTTTATAACATCGAGTTACCAATGTGTTTTCGTGCAATCAATGTATAACCAACTCATAGTAACAACTCATATCTCTAGGTTTGAAGAATATAAGATATTATCGTCTCATGATCACTCGTGATAAAATCCATGAAGTGATTCAAATGAGCGCGGGTTGAATCCAATACTCAGAACTTATGAGCACTCATGAGTGTTGTAGCACCACTTTGTCCACCAACTTAGACCTCTACAAACCAACCCATGACAGTCTTGATTCACATCTACTTCCAACATATGACCGACTGTGGATGGTTTGAATAACTTAATCATTCAGGAAGAGTGACTTAGTTATTCTGGAAGTCAAAACATGCAAAGTGAAACACAAGAATAAATGAATCAAATATGGTATCAAACCCTATGAATATAAATAAACACTTTTATTTATCACCATACTGATTACTCATTATTCACTGTTTCGGTTTTATCAACTTTATACTTGAATTAAAAACACTAGTTGTCCCATGCTCCAAGCATGTACACTATGTTTTTCTTAAACAATAGCTTTGCCATACACCAAGTATGCACTCTATGTTTATCTATGATCCTTACTTTGTGAAATAAACCAATTGAACATAATTTCAATGATTCTAATTTCACACTCCCAAATCCTTATCGAAAAATGTGAGAATTTCAAATTCTTATCATTTATCGAAATCTGTTTAGATTTTAAACTTATATGCACTGACCCTCCTGTAATGAATATGTACAAAGTCACAAAGACTTGTCAACAGTCATTATAAGGTATTCCAATGGAGAACAACTCCATGGAAACTAAGTCTCATATTCAAAGTATATTGCTTTGGACATGCTTCTTGCATTAAGTTTTCTAATCTTCTACAGATAACTTCCACCTATGGAGACAACTCCATATTCTCATTTTGACTATCACTTCTGAATAAGAGATGCCTCTTTTCAGAATATGTCAATATGGTCCTTCCAAAATTAGCACTAGACTTCCAACTGTCCCTGAGCAACCAATCTTTGGTAAACCTCAGATTGTCCTCGACAATTGCTTAATCATTTTAGTCATATCCAATTCTAGACCTTTTCCCTTTTTAATGGCTCTGGGCATTTGGAAAAATTTAGAAATGACAAATATTATAGCACATGCAATCGATCCTGTACCCAAATCAAATGGTACACGATTCATGATGTCTCACATAAAGACATAATTCTAGACCAGTCTTTTGCTACAATATTTTTATTTGCCATGTTTTCAAAATTTGACTATGAAGAGGGATGTCGTAATCATAACTGAATTTTGAGAACGCAATATATAGAATTTCCTTAAGTTGAACCAATCCAACATGAAATTCATATATATATTCTTGACTAAGGATGATTAAGGTCTCAATCTAAGCCTTTAGAACTGAAATGAAGTATATCCTCTCCCTTAATTATAGCAAAACAACTTTTTCAATCCCTGCAGCCTCACGAATTGAAACTTTTGTTTTCTATAATTAACATTGCTAACTTGCAACACTAACAATAATTATCATGCTCCCACTAACATGATGATTATTAGCATAACACTTATGCTCCCACTAGCTTTGACATGTACTCAGAAATCAGTTGGACTTCTAGAAATCAATACTTTATTGACTTTCTTACCAAAGTTCAGATTTCTGATACGAGATGCTTTGATAAAACTTTATCAAAATCATACATCTTTCCTTAGATAGCATGCATGTGTGTCTAAACAATTTCAGAACTATGAAAAGGGATGCCGTAATCATAGTCTCAATTGTTTAGACCCTTTTCCATCTGCTTCCAATCTACTTGGTGGAAGTGTTTCCTCACCATCATTTTCATGAATCGGAGAGAAACCTTATGACCCTTAGATTTTACGGTGTATGTGTTCTTATCCATTTGAATCGTCAAAACCATAGTCACAAGACAAGGATAATGACAAATCTGAACTCATATGGACTGAACTTATGCAATCTTAACTTCTTGCCACCTTGCAGTAAAGGGCCTGCCATTGCTTCCAAGTTGTTATGCAACCAATTGAGAACTTTCAGAACTCCTATGCAAAGCCAACTTTAACTGGAATGGGCATAGAATATGTCAACACGATAGGTTATAAACCTCAAGTCGTGTGCTAGTGAAAAACCTCAGGTTTTATTCTTGATTAGTTCTTGAAATTCTTTTTAGGATCTTTAAGACTCCCACTATCCTCTTGACATATAAGACTATCTTGCCAAATATTCAAGAGATAGTTGGGATTCTTTATCAAGACAAACACTTCACATAATTGGCCTTAGTTGGTCTTTGTTTCATCCAAAACATCACAACTTACCAATTTCAAATGTACAAGAGTAGGACACTTTTACTCTTACATTTGACAAGTGTTTTAAGCCTTTCTTTAAGATATGTCACTCAAGTTACAATCTTGGAGTATGACTCTAAGAATTGTTTTGGAACGAAGTATGACTCATCTTCCTGATCTAACCATTTCAACAATTCATGACTCCTCTTCTTAGTGATATGATCTAACCATTTCAACAATTCAGGACTAATTGTGATATGATGTCTAAATGATTAAGATGATCACAAACATGATACTAAAGTACTCTCCCATCTTTTCAGATTTGAGAAACTTTTATCTTTCTGCCTAATTTGATTCTTCCCATTCGTTCTGCCATACAATGAGACTTTTCCAATGTTTCAGAATTATTCTTAAACTTGTAAGTATAACCATATTTACTAAACTTTAGTAAATCAAATAGTCTTAACGAGCTTTGTGGTGGACATGACCAGTGCACAAGAATGTGTACTCGATCCCTTTAGTCCTTCACTTGACTCACACATCCATGTGAACAAGTAATTAGTCTTGATTTTCCAATGCTTGAAAGTTCCCATTCATCATACTATTCAACTTGCATGATTCCAAGTTTCGGTCCAATTGAAACTTGGGTGATGAGGAACTTTCCTGATTTGGTAAATTTAGACACTACCACAAATGAAAGAATCAAATCCATTTTCCAATATTGTTGTCAGTGGAATCATATAAGCAACAATTTTCCACAAATACCATTGTAAGGATACTTCAAATAAATAAAATTAAACAATTTTCTTTTATTTTAAAACTTTGCGGAAAAACTTATCCTTACAATCCACATGGAAAATTGTTGTTATCTATTCCTTAGCAATATATCATAACTTCTTAAGCAACTGCTCAAAATTCTGATGCGATCGAAATCCACCTTCGCTATCAGAATCAGCATATACTTCCTTTAAGATTTCTCTCTATTCTTTGATTCTTAAAACATCAACATGTGACCCAGTCACATCATGTAATGAGGATCTCAGAATAGAACTTAACAGAGTTAGATAATGAGCTCTACCTGATGTAGAGTCAAACTTATTGACTTTAACATCCTTAGGTAAATTTGGCAGCTTTGCAATCAACGCCCCTTCCTTTGGCAAAATAAACATATGGACCCTTTGGTAATGGGACTATCTCAGACTTAGCCTTTCTCTTTACCATTTGGTCAACCGGGTTGACTATGGTCAATCCCTTTCCATTGGGAAGAGAATGCTTTTTCTAGATTTCCAGTGTCACCATTGTCACTGTCCATAAAGTTTTTGGGAAGTTGATCTTCTAATCAAATTTGCTTTACTATCGTTCCAAATCATTGTTGATTCAGCAGCACCAAGCAAATAGATATGATCATTAAGGTTCATGTCATAGTCTGTTTCATAGTAGTCCTAAAGGAACTCACTATGTGACTTAGAAAGTGATTGAACATCCAACTTTCTCAAGACTTTGACACCCAACTCTCCCGGCTTGTCAATATGTGACTTCATCTCTAAGATGTGATCACACATAGACCTTGCTTGCCATTAGGGCTTGAGTGACCTTGAACTTGTGGGTTAAGGAGAATAATTGGAGGAGGTGGAGGAAGAGAAGTATGACTTCCATGAGCCAAACTCGGGAAGTCATATTCATTAGGAAAGCTTGGTTTGGGAAGATCATTGTTGTCTAAACCAGACATCAACAATGGGAGAAATTCACGTAAAGTAGATTTAAGTCCTTAATATAACACCCAATATGATATATTAAGGCTAGGACCCAACAAACTATTTTATAACTTGGAAGAGGGATGCCGTAATCCAAGCTATAAAATATTTGAAGGTAGGTGAATGACGATTCACCAATTTCCACCAAGATAAACGAAATGTATTATTAGGTTTTAATTGGTTTTGAAACTCCTAGATTCTTTTGAGATTCATTGAACTTTTCAATGGCATGTTTCAATCTCGAGTGTGCCCTTCAGGTTTTGTGACTGGGATGCCGAGGATCACAAAACAAGGTGTGAAGTAACCATGCAAATATACTTGGTACCCTTAATATTTACCCCTCAATCGATGTGTCGGTTAACCACACACGCTCCAACGATACTATGATAAACATTAAGTTACCCTTTGCCTACCTTGTTAAGTCAAGGTTAGTGTGCCGGTTAACCACACACGCTCCACTAACAGCTTAAACAAAGCGCAAAGTGTAATTTCATGGATTAGCACCTTATTCACATTTTCCTAAGTAACTAAGATTGGGAATTTATAAAAGGTTTAGTTACTTAGTATTTATCATTAATACTTTTAATGAAGGGAGAATTATAGTCCTTGTCCTACCTGTTCGGCTAACGACCCTCCACCAGTCAAGGAAGCGGTGGGTGAGAGTGGACACCCATTAAACTGCCATTTTATAGGCAGTAACCTTATACCCCCCTTATAGACCGGCTTCGTGAATGAGGCCTACTAATGGTAAGACGACTTGCTCTTATACATATAATATATTAAACTTTTAATATTATAATAGTATAAGGGTGCATTTTAGACATTTAAAATACTTGGTGGTTTAATCTATTAATTAAACTATACTCTTAATTTAATTAAATTTAAACCATGTCATTATGGAATTATTAATTCTCTTTTAATTAAACACTTTAATTATCTATTAATAAAGTCCATAAGAGTTAATTGAATTATTCAATAAAAACATCATAATTCCAATTATTAAATTCAAAATTAAAACCATTTAATTAATTGTTTAAGTTATGAACCCAAGAGTTTTAGAATTCAATTCTTTTTTTTATCATAAAAAAACTTTTTCCAAATTCCAAAACTTGAGGGCAAGTTTTGTAACTCTTGAAAACTTTTGGATTCCATAACTTATGGAGTTAAATACTTGTTTTATGGTGAAACTTTTCATGTTCCATAACTTAAGAACAAGTTATGGAATTCTTTAAAACATTAAGACTAAGTTTTGTAACTCCATAAAAAACTTTGAATCAATTTTTTTAAAAACCTTTTCATATCCATAACTTATGGAGGTTTCAAAAAACTCTTTAGATCAAACTTTTAAAACTAATAAAATAATCATATCATTTTATCTTTTACTAAATTTGACCTAATTCAACTCATATAGCAAATGATTCAAATTTTACAAATAATTAGTTTTTCACAAAAACAAGTAATTGTCTTAAATTTTGACAAACGTCATGTTTTTTTTCCTTTTTTTCCAACTTTGAAAATAAAACATTTGCATCAATATAACAGAAAACAACCCATGGCTCTGATACCACTGTTGGGTTTTGAGCATTCTAACACTCCTATGGTGTACATGCAACCCTATAAACCTTGGATCTATGTTTTCTCTATTATACATGCAAATATTAAATATTCCAAGGTTTCATCCCAACTAGCATATTATGAAGCACCTATACTACAAAGTTCTAGTTAAATGACATACCTTTTGATGTAGCTTGATGTCTTCAAGCTTTAAGAGCTTAGCCCCAATAGTGTGGAAGCCTCAAGTGGAATCACAAATCACCAAAACACCTTGGAAAACCTTTAGAGAATATGGATACTTGGCTCACACTATGAAATCGGTTATTGCCCTCTTTAGTGTATCCACACTAGCCACTAGCATAATTTCATGAACGATAAGACCCTTTATATAGTGTGGAGGATTAGGGTTAAACCCTAATACCCATGACCTTTCATTTCCTAGGATCCATGGGTTAAAGCTCCATGGACTATCCATGAAGACTTAGCCCAACCTAAATGAACTTGGCCCACTACACACACACACATATATATATATATATATATATATATATATATATATATATATATATATATATATATATATCTAAGAGTCCATATTTAATTAGTTCCTTTTGATCACTTAATTAATTATAAATTAATTCTTGATCAATACTAATTAAATAATATGATTATATATTAATATATTAGAACTTATAATATATTAATATAAATCATAAATATACTATTCTCAAAAGACTATCCATATAAATTGTGACGGTGAAGTGCAACCCAAATGGACCATGCCGGGTCGGGTCAAGTACATACAAAATATAGTTATGGACTTAGACATTAATCCAACACATCTTGGTGATCTCATTCACCTATTCAATGGTCTGTTTGTGTGACAGATATTGTTAAGTGAGTCACCCCCTCTCTACTGGTGGAATGTACTCTGCATTGATCTTTTCAACAAATTGTTCCCAAGTCACTACACTCTTCTCGGTAGGTGAATAGTTCTTGGTGACAAATTTCCATCAGCCTTTTGCTCATATACGTAGAAGATCCTACACATATATGAACTTCAGGTTCGCCAGACAAGCACAAGTGTAGAAGCATCCTTCCACATCTGAGATCTGCCTCCTGGAAACAATTGGATCCCTGACACCATCAAACTCAGTAGGTTTGGTGTTGTTAAAATCTCGATAAGGCATTTCCTTCTGTCCAGGTGCAGCTACATCAGCGACAATAATAGTGGCTATGGCTGCAGTGATACTGGCAACAACATCATACCGTTCATCAAACAATGCTATCAGTTCAGTCTTAATAGTTCTAAACATTTCCAGAATTGTCTCTCTTAAAGTTCCTAATATTGTAGCCTCAATCCAGTTGCGTATCTCAACCTCGCTTAGTCTTGACCCTTCAGATCTAGAACCCGACCTGATTGTTCTTCTGATCATTACCATGTTGGAGGTCTAACATGATTAGGTTAATACGAATCTAACTCTAAAATGATATTTGATTCCTCTCCAGTTCCGTAGAAACTTTGTGGCTTTTTCTGATTCGTGGATGGATCTTGTGCTTCCGGTAGTACGGGCCCATACTACCTTCCACACCTATCCATACTAGATCCAAGAATTTCCCCAAGATTTCCAAGTCACTAAACTCTGCTATTTGGTAGGTCTTTTCACACACACACTGTTTCAATGACCCAATAATCTCTTTCCTAGACTTTACTAGGTTCTAATGTCTCTACTAACGACCTATCTTATGAATATATATATATATATATATATATATATATATATATATATATATATATATATATATATATATATATCCTATCAAGCATATATTAAACTTCCTAGACTCTCTTTCTCAGATTCCTTCCACTCTTCTCTTCTGTTGGCTGAGGAATAACTTCTACCAATATTAACTAATTACTTGACGAATAAGATTACATGCCTCTAAACTCAAACAGTATGTTGATTGAAAGATCTGACACTATGATGGCAGACTCAAACAAGAGATGTGCAATAGCACCAAATCAGACAATCTAAAACTATTTAATTTTGGGAGCACTCAACCTAACATACTTTTTCAGTAACTAATTAATATCAATATAGGTTCTAAGTAGCAATTAATAAGCAATTACAAAGGCTATAATGCATCTTAAGTATCAGGCAATTCGAACTGATAATTCCTGAAAAGATCCATAGCCTAAATACTAGCATGCATTTCTAACATTTCATACATCAACAAACATAACAATCTTGGATATTTTGGGAATCATTTTCCTTTCTGAACTTTGGCTGACTGTACGAATTGCATTCTTTCCATTTGCTATTATTCTTTTTGTGAAAAGATTTATTAATTACTCAGATCGTTAGTTTGAGTCTGGAATCACACGAATGTTCATCCAGTTCTCTCAAACCAGGAATTTGATACCAACTTGTAACGTCCTGACTTTCAATCAAATTTTTTATTTTTGTTTATTAAAATATATCAGAGTATTATTACATTATGCAGAAACATGTTGTGAATGCGCGTGTGTACAGTCGAACCTAGACCTTCTCACGAATCACTGAAGTACCTGAACACATTTTTTATTCAACTGGGTAAGCACGAGGATTAGTGAGTTCCCAAAAATACCATATGCAAGAATACATATATCGGTCCCCGCCAAATAATCATATAATTGAGCCCCGCTCAATGAGCATATAATTGGGCCCCGCCAAATGGTAGGCCCCGCCTGACATACATAATCATATTACACATACAGAGGCTACACTTTCAGGATCTACTAATACCGGCTCATAGAGGCTATACTATCTATTCTACTAACTCCGAGTACACTAACAATGAGCATCAAGGAATTATACAATAGACTCTACTCTACTAGCTCTTACAACCTAACACACACAGATATGTATTGTAATACACAATATAGTGAGATAACTCACCTAGACAGTTTCTTAGAAGATTAACAGCTTTCTGGGCGATCCCATTGGTGGTCAGTATGCCAAGCGAGTATTAACCTATAATACTATACTTATTAGTCCCTATGGGAATTTGGTAATGAATAGATGGATTCACTAATCTCAATGAATACACAAAGTTCTATCAAATAAGGATCGCCCAGGAAGGACGGTTAGGAGGTAGGTTCATTTCGACATATAGCTTTTCTGAAATCCAACAACCAATGCAACGTAACCTCTCTAGGCACCTCTCTAGTAAGTAGATTGATCAGTATTATAACAGGAATTACTGATAAATCTTATATATGTAACAACAATCATACTGATGGTAGGGGCTTAAGGAAGACATCAGCTATCCGATCGGTTGTGGATATGAATTGAAAAGAAAGCTTTCTTTGGGATACCTTCTGTAGATTACCAAGATACAGTCTTTTGTTTGCGAGCGAACCAAGAGACTAAGTTCGATCCATGATATATTCCAAATCCCCCAGTGGATCGACGGTCATCAGGACACCCTGCCCAATCAACATCACAAAAGGCAGTCATAGAATTAAAGGCTACATCCGTATAGGCATGTAATATGGAAGTGGAACGATGCTGAATGGAGAGGCCAAAATCGGCAGGCCCAAGCAGGTAGCAAAGTATATGCTTGACAGCAGACCAATGATTTTCAGTGGGAGAATGCATAAACTGACTGACCTTGTCGACAGCATATGTGACATATGGTCAAGACAATGTCACCTATTGAAGAGCCCCTACCATTTGGTGGTATTTGACCGGGTCGCTAAATGGAGAATTGTCCTCATGTGACGAATTCGAAGTGGTGGTGATGGGAGACGAAAGCAGTTTAGCATTAGAAAGAGAAGTCCTTTCCAACAGCTCGATGAATGTACTTACATTGTGACAACATAATATCTTTTACTTTCAGAACAATCTCGATGCCGAAAAAATAAGAGAGAGACCCCATATCCTGAACTGCAAAGGAGGAGCTTAGGCTTTAGACTACCTTATCAATAGCATCGGCGTTGTTACCGGTCAAGATTATGCCTTCAACAGAAACTAACATATACATGAGTGTATCCCATTGCGAGTAGATGAACAGTGGGGACCAGTGTTGGACCCACAAAAACCAAGAGCTGGTAGGGTTGTTGACAGCCAATGAAACCAGGCACCGGGTGCTGGTGAAAGATCTAGTATGCTCAAGAATCATATTATAGTGATATTGCTAATTAACATATGATACTAATGGGTAACACTTACAACAACTTGATATAATTGATTATTTATTACAAATTGATATTAATAAATATTCAATAAACTCTTATAATTAATTGGAAACTATTTATTTCTTGGAAATACTAATTTTTATTAGCAAGTAATATAATATATATCATATGGTATGATTTATTAACTCATGTACATCATTTTGGACTAAAAATACTCTTTTGCCTTTTAGCTAAAAGTTAAAGTTTATATCTTATAAAGAGTTATAATAATTTTATAAACTTCTCTTCTATTTTATTTATAAAAAATATGAGCTAGTTTCTAGGAAACAAGATATGCTCTTTTGAATATAATAATAGAAAGTAAGCATGGCTTAAAAGGCATGGGAGACATGTAGGCTTTAGGATATGGAGTGCTTAATGTGTTAAGAACCTTTGGGTAATGATTTAGCGTTATGAAGGCTTAATGAAGGCTACATTCGTATAGGCATGTAACATGGAAGTGGAACAATGCTGAATGGAGTGGACAAAATCAGCAGTCCCAAGCAGGTAGCAGAGTATATGCTTGATAGCAGACTAATGATTTTCAGTGTGAGAATGCATAAACTGACTGACCTTGTCGACGAAATATGTGATATATGGTCTTGAAAATGTGACATATTGAAGAGCCCCTACCGTTTGGTGGTATTTGACCGGGTCGCTTAATGGAGAACTGTCCCCAAGTGACAAATTCGAAGTGGTGGCGATGGGAGGCGAAACCAGTTTAGCATTAGAAAGACAAGTCCTTTCCAATAGCTCATGAATGTACTTGCATTATGACAACACAATATCTTTTACTTTCATAACAATCTCGATGCCCAAAAAATAAGAGAGAGACCTCATATCCTGAACTGCGAAGGAGGAGCTTAGGCTTTAGATTACCTTATCAATAGCACCAGCGTTATTATCGGTCAAGATTATGCCTTTAACAGAAACTAACATATACATGAGTGTGTCCCATTGCGAGTAGATGAACAGTGGGGATTAGTGTTGGACCCTCGAAAACCAAGAGCAGGAAGGGTTGTTGACAACCAATGAAACCAGGCACCGGGTGCTTGTGAAAGATCTAGTATGCTCAAGAATCATATTAAAGTGATATTGCTAATTAACATATGATACTAATGGGTCACAGTTATAACAAATTGATATAATTGATTGTTTATTACAATTTAATTTTAATAAATATTCAATAAACTCTTATAATGAATTGGGAACTATTTTGAAATACTAATTTTCATTAGCAAGTAATATAATATATATCATATGGTTTGATTTATTAAGTCATGTACATCATTTTGGACTATGAAGTCTATTTTGTCTTTAAGCTAAATGTTAAAGTTTATATCTTATAAAGAGTTATAATAATTTTATAAACTTCTCTTCTCTTCTATTTATAAAAAAATATGAGCTAGTTTCTAGGCAACAAGACATGCTCTTCTGAATATAATAAGAGAAAGTAAGCATGGCTTAAAAGGCATGGCAGGCATGTAGGTTTAGGATATGGAGTGCTTAATGTGTTAAGAACCCTTGGTTAATGATTTAGCTTTATAAAGGCTTTATGAAGGCTACATCCGTATAGGCATGTAACATGGAAGTGGAACGATGCTGAATGGAGAGGAAAAAATTAGCAATCCCAAGCAGGTAGCAAAGTATATGCTTGACAGTAGACCAATAATTTTCAGTGGGAGAATGCATAAACTGACTGACCTTGTCGAAAACATTTGTGATATATGGTCTTGATAACGTGTCATATTGAAGAGCCCCTACCGTTTGGTGGTATTTGACCGGGTCGCTTAATGGAGAACTGTCCCCAAGTGACAAATTCGAAGTGGTGGCTATGGGAGACGAAACCAGTTTAGCATTAGAAAGACAAGTCCTTTCCCACAGCTCATGATTGTACTTGCATTGTGACAACACAATATCTTTTACTTTCAGAACAATCTCGATGCCCAAAAAATAAGAGAGAGACCCCATATCCTTAACTACAAAGGAGGAGCTTAGGCTTCACATTACCTTATCAATGGGATCAGCATTGTTACCGGTCCAGAATCAAAACTTTTAAAGCCAAAAACCAAAAAAAAAAAAATGGTTTCCGTTATAGTCAATCCAAAATAAAAATCCACACATAGTTGTTAACATATAAACTTAGTAAATTGTACATCACGTGTAAACTGATGAATACAAGTGATTATATAATAAACATAATTACACTAAGCACCCTCTGACATAAAAAAAATACTAAGCTATCCAAACTATCTAATATCCCCATGCAAGCTAAAGCTGGGAAGCGACCTGTAGCTTGGATATATGTAACAAGAACCGTATTGATAGTAGGGGCTTAAGGAAGACATCAACTATCTGATCAGCTATGGATATGAGTTGAAAAGAAAGCTTTCTTTGGGCTACCTTCTGTAGATTACCTAGATACAGTCTTTTGTTTGCGAGCGGACCAAGAGACTAAGTTCGATCCATGATATATTCCAAATCCCCCAGTGGATCGACAGTCATCAGGACACCCTTCCCAATCAACATCATAAAAGGCAGTCATAGAATTGAAGACTACATCCGTATAGGCATGTAATATGGAAGTGGAACGATGCTGAATGGAGAGGCTAAAATCGGTAGTCCCAAGAAGGTAGCAAAGTATATGCTTGACAGCAGACCAATGATTTTCAGTGGGAGAATGCATAAACTGACTGAACTTGTCGACAACATATGTGATATATGGTCGAGACAATGTGACATATTGAAGAGCCCCTACCGTTTGGTGGTATTTGATCGGGTCGCTAAATGGAGAATTGCCCCCAAGTGACGAATTCGAAGTGGTGGCGATGGGAGACGAAACCAGTTTAGCATTAGAAAGAGAAGTCCTTTCCAACAGCTCATGAATGTACTTGCATTGTGACAACACAATATCTTTTACTTACAGTACAATCTTGATGCCCAAAAAATAAGAGAGAGATGTCATATCCTGAACTGAAAAGGAGGAGCTTAGGCTTTAGATTACCTTATCAATAGCATCAGCGTTGTTACCGGTAAAGATGATGCCTTCAACAGAAACTAACATATACAAGAGTGTGTTCCATTGTGAGTAGATGAATAGTGGGGATCAGTGTTGGACCCTCAAAAATCAAGATCAGGTAGGGTTGCTGACAGCCAATGAAACCAGGCACCGGATGCTTGTGAAAGATCTAGTATGCTCAAGAATCATATTAAAGTGATATTGATATTTAACATATGATACTAATGGGTCACACTTACAACAACTTGATATAATTGATTATTTATTACAAATTGATTTTAATAAATATTGAATATACTCTTATAATTAATTGAAAACTATTTATTTCTCAGAAATACTAATTTTCATTAGCAAGTAACAAAATATATATCATATGGTATGATTTATTAAGTGATGTACATTATTTTGGACTAGAAAGAATCTTTAGTCTTTTAGCTAAAAGTTAATGTTTATATCTTATAAAGAGTTATACTAATTTTATAAACTTCTCTTCTTTTTTATTTATAAAACAAAGATGAGCTAGTTTCTAGGAAACAATACATGCTCTTTTGAACATAAAAAAAGAAAGTAAGCATGGCTTAAAAGGCATATGAGACATGTAGGCTTTAGGATATGGGGTGCTTAAAGTGTTAAGAATCCTTGGGTAATGATTTAGCTTTATGAAGGCTTTAATCCCTTCATTTTTACTCACCAAAACCATAGCTCCCTCATACTCTTTCATATTCTCTTTTGCAAAGAAGTATTAAAAGATTACTTGCTTGCATTTTGCTCACTTTAACTTGTATTTGGATATGGACTTAAAGTTTAAGAGTTTATGGACTAGTATCTACATCAATTTGAGTCATTGTTGGTGTCTCAAAGGTTTCTAATTCTTCATCAACTTCCAAGCCTCCCAAGAGGATCCAAAGAACAACAAAGGTTGTTATTTCTTCATCCTTTCTATGGTTGGTATTTTAATCTTTCTATAACTTACAAGATGATCCTTGGTGGGTATGAAATTTTATGTTATGTTCGAAATTTTAAGTCTTCTGTTTGCCATATTTTCTAGTTTATGAAACTATTTTTGCACTAAAACCCAACAATTGGTATCAAGATCCACCTTGCACGTTTGGTTAGATTTTTTGATTTTTGAAAATCTTAATTTTTGGAGAATATGAATAACTTGTTTTTGTATAAAAGTAAGTTTATACATATTTTCTATGACAACTTTATATTTGTTATTTTATGTGACAAAACTTTCATGCATCTTTTGTCATTTAAAGTTGTCTTAGAAAAAAAGGTTGTTTTATGTGTATCTTGATGTGTATAATGTGCATAAACTAGCCAATGACCATTATGATTTTTGTGTTGTTGTGTTTTTAATTTTTTTTTATAAAAATGATTGTAATAATTTCTTTATTCATATTGTATGTAATAATTAAATAGATTAGTTTTCTTGGTTATTTTTATAAAGTAATAGATTAGTTTTTAGAAATAATTTATTTATACAAAGATGTAACAAGAAATGAAGTTGGAGCCATTTTTTGAAGACAAAAAAGAAATTTTCGAGTCTCATAAGTGTTGGGAAGAAAGATGAAAATTTCTGAAGAGTGTCATGAATGCTTTCAACAGTAGCCTTTTCTTTAAATGGTTGTTGACCTAATGCAACACTTTCTGCAACCTTTTTCTGAAAAGTGTTGCATGTGGCTGAATTTTTCCTTTAAAGAAGATTTCCCAATCTTTTGCAAGCAATGGATGTTTATTCAAGTGGGTGCTTCTACAACAACATTACAAGATGATTTTTCGACATTACAAGAAGATTTTTGGTCCCTTAAATGTCCCTTTAGGAATGGACTTGGCATCTTTTGTGTTGGCTCACAAAAATGTCATTAGTTGGTTATGTTATGCACATATCTTTTTATACATGTTTGTGTTGTTTATTTTATGCATTATTTTATGTGGTTGATAAATTATTTTTTCACATACTAAAAAAATTTAGACAAAATAAACATCATATGGAGTTTGGTTTTCAAAACTGGACATAATATGTAACAAGTTATTAATTTAAAATAAAATCCAGTTCTATAAAAAAACGTTAATAACGGCAAATTTTGAAATACTCCATTATAAGTTTTAAAATGGTGATTTTTGTAATTTATGCAAACTCCAAATATATAAGTAATAAAATGAAGTTTTATTAAAGATATAAAAGGTTCAAATGCACTCAAACTTATTACCGATTATGAAAATTGAATGGCGTCAAATTATATAAAAACTATCTTTTTATATAGAACCTTAAAAGCGATTTTCTTTTCATAATTGGTACCATGGTTTATTATATTCATGTAATAACCATGATATCATATTTTTTTAAAACTAGAAGTATAAAACATACAAAGACCTTTTTTACAAACCACAAATCTATGCAGTCCTTTTGAAGAACACTCGCACATCTCTTGTATGCACTAGTGGGATAAACGACACCTAACCTCTTAGTGTTATCTTTTGACGGTCGGGGTGTCTTCGTGATTTCTATAACCAAGTTATAGGCCGATTACACATGTTTTTCAAATTGGACGATTTCATCGG
This sequence comes from Lactuca virosa, assembly GCF_052849685.1. Taxonomy (NCBI): domain Eukaryota; kingdom Viridiplantae; phylum Streptophyta; class Magnoliopsida; order Asterales; family Asteraceae; genus Lactuca; species Lactuca virosa. The sequence continues at coordinate 471,011,989 of NC_136429.1, read as the reverse complement.
AAATCTTTTTTCATAAAGGATACCTAAGCAAGAGAGATTCGAGGCATAGATGGGATCAAACATGTCTAATTAAATTTGTTATTAGAGATCTCATAAATCTAGGAATTATATCGTAAGATATAAATGATAATCGATATCTACCAGGTTGAATTCAAATGGATGGGATAAAAGATACCTAACCATTTATTTGTTTTGCAACTTGGATCCTAGACTTTGATAATTAATGTTTTTGGAAACTAAAATGGTATTAATTATTGAAGATTAAATATTGAAAATACTAAATGAATTTTGTTAAAATTTTGTAGTTAAATAATCCATTCTCATTATCATGAATTGTCACTTTCTTTAATGACTTAATGAAACAATAACATTCGCTAGATACAACTTCAATGAATGGGTTCATGTCTTTAGAGACAATCTCGTGAGAGATTTAAAGTTGTATACACTTAAAGGTCCTAGTCCTAAACTATTTGCTTTGAGCAATAAACCTGAACATGATACCTAGTGAAGGCATCACTGTGATGCTAAAGATGCTTCTAACATCAAGCTAGGAATAGTTATTCATGACTTCTAGGAAGTCTTGGATAATTTAAACATATATCTGATGATATAACAAGTCAAGCAATATTCTAATAAATAGAATGATATTTTATTTAAAACTAGTTGAAACTTTGGAATAATGCAAGGCTAAAAGAGTCACCTAGTGTGATCCAGGAGGCCCATGTTTTATGGATGAACACCTTTAAAGCCCCAAAAATCTACTAAATCCCACATAGATGAATCTTGTTTCTTTTGTGAAGAAACTGGACACTGGAACAGGATTTACTCCTCTTATTTGGAAAGAAAGTCTGGAAGAGACTAGTATTTCTAGTATCTACTAGATAGAACTCATACTTTTCATATATCACTTAAGTACTTGGTACTTAAATGTTAATCTAATATTTGTAAATGGGTTGCAGATACTTATTGAAGAGTAACCAAGTTGAGAACAACCAAGTTGGAACTACACTCTCGGAGTTTAGTTTATTATTTATGCTTAGAACATAAAGTACTTCTAATGTAAAATAATATTTGTTTTGGAACAATGTATGTTTTAATTTAGCATGTCTAAATTTATATCTCAATTATTTTATTCAAATGTTTGATAATTTACTTAATCGTTTTTTTTCATAATGAGAATATTCATATTCTGAAATGATGAACTTCTATTTATGAGACTAGGTCTTTTAATAGAATTATAAAGTAGATATGAACATTTTATAAATAAAATAAAGTTCTTTATACAAGTACTTTTGACTTAAACTTGTTTTAAATCAAACTCATCTTTGACATATGTGAACATTATTTATATTTAAAGGATTCCTAATGATATTTTCACTCAAGTGTAGAGAAAATAATTAAGGAACTATACACTTTGGTGTATGACTTCCTTTCTAATGAATGTCTGAGATTAAGCACAAGATAGCTATGTAAATTTATTAACAACTATAGTAGTTTTAATTATATTTTATGTGGTAAAGCATTATTGTGAACACTTGGTTGAAGGTTTCAAAAGTTGAGATACAAACCGGTAAGAACCATCTAAGGCCTTAATGATAATAAAGGATAGATTAAATCTTACTTGGTATGATTTACTTTCTGATCGGTAGAAATATTCTCCTTTAATCTTTTTTGTGATAATACTTCAATCACTATTAATTATATATTGAATACACATACCAACTAATAAGTAGTTTAAACATTTTATAAGATTTAGTATGGAAAGGCTCCATCCTCATCTTACTTAATGTTTTGTGGATTTGAAGCCGATGTTGGACTAAAGCTTCTAAACCTAAAATCTACTAAATACATATTTGTATAATACTCTAAATGTGGCTTAGATGGTTATATGCAAACCCAGCAAGAATAGGTTCTTTTATTCTTCTGAAAGCTAAGTTAGTAGAAAGCAAGCTTCTAATGACAAAGCAATTGGGAGGTACATGGAACTTGAAGCGGCTCAAGAACCATAACCTTATGTAGTAATAGTTGGCACTAGTTTTAGCAAGGATTGTTAAACTTGAAAAATAGCTATTCACAAACACAAATTGTTCGCATTAATGGTAAAAATCATCTACGACTTGATAAATATGGACTCTCTCATTGATGAGCTTTTATTGATGGTTTCTGGAAAATCCATCAAATACCAAGATGCTAGCTATGTCAGATCTCGAATCTTATAAATGACTTAAAGTCATGAACATGAGATGTAATCCATGTATGAGAATCAACTATGGGCTTGATTAAAATTTCCCCCTATAGCAAGGCTAGAAGGAGTAAATGTTACTTCTAGAAAGAATAAGTTACATGTATAACCATACATATTTAAAGCAAGACTTGTAGTAAAGGATTTTCTCATTCTCATGTCATTGACTATGATCCTCATCATACTCATGACATTGACTCTGATCAAACCATTTTCACAAGTAGCTATGATTAGATCAACAAGGATATTATTTACTATAAATTCATATTATTAATATGAGATATATTAAATAGATTACAAGAAAGATCTCTTTTTCTAATAGACATCTACTAGAAGTTATCTATATAGATTAGCTTGGAGGTTTTTTTAATCCATTTTATCCTGAATGAAATGTGTAGAGCTTTAGATCCACTTGTGGATATAAAGCAAACATCTCAATGTTTCAATCATCATTTTAATGTAAAACCACAAGGTATGTTTTTATATGAAAATGAATAGAACATGTGTGATTACTAAGAACTAGTGCGAATATAGTGACATTCCTAATCTTGTATGAATAAGACACATTTAATCATAAGAAATTACATTCTGACTAAGCAATGTCGTTTTCACCTTGACTCGGAAAGTGTTTCTAAAATGAAAGACTTAGGAAGGAGAAGATACATTCTAGGAATGTGAAATATATAAGGAATAGATAAAATGAATATTAAAATTTTCATGTCCTTATACAAATATTGCCAATATCATGAAACAGATCAAGACACAAGATTCTTTTGGAGAATTCTTGGCATTGTCATATGACACCATTTTGAGCTAGCCTCAAAAGTACATCGCTCATAGGCTTGAACTAGATGAAATGATTTGTATTGTATTTTCTTGGCATATGAATTCATCATTTACGCCATACTATGAATAGGACAAGGTATTTGATCATGATGTCAGCATGTCATAGGATACTAATTGAATACATGGTTAAGTCACTGGATGACTAAGAGAGCATTCTAAGATTACTTTAGAAGAACTAAGAGAATGTATATGAAACAATCATTTTAGAAATGATCTTTATGGAAAGAGCTACACAAGATGTTAATTTCTAAACATATATAAATAATTATGAATTATAATTGGATTTTGACTTCATTATGGAATGAAGAATATATGTTTTGTTGGAATGAGGTCCAAGCAAAACATAATGATACAATCTACTACAAAATAAGAATACACTACTTTAGAAGTTGAATTCAAATATGATTGGATGAATGAGATCACTGCAAAACTATGTTGATCTCTACCATTCAAGGATCACATAGAAATCTTTGTGAGTTTGAGAGTATACTTACTCAAGCTAAGAGACTCTATGTCATGAAAGAACACCAATCATATTCTCCAAGATATTTAATTATACTTAGAGTAAAGTTAAGTATGGAGATGATAGTATTCACAAAATTGACACTAATTAAATTTTGTCAGACCCATTGATAAAGTCATTATTTTGAGCTAAAGTATGAATGGTCACACTTCAGTTGTAAGACTTTATTATTCTAGAAATGGGATTTTGATTTAGATTTGCTATTTGGATATTGGAACATTATAACAACAACTATTAGATAATGTTGTGATATATTTGGATATAGTCATCACATTAATACTTGTTGTGTTCTATATTAACATGTTTAATCCATAAATAATGTTATTATTCTAAAGGTTCATTGCTGGTGATAATTGTGGAAGCAATTATAAAGTAAGACTAATATGAATTGGATTGGTTGACTCTCACTAGATGAAAGTAGGCAAGTGGTTGTAACCAAGTTTCATAGGTACTTATCACAGAACTAGTATTGAACTGACCCGCATCAAGATCATCTCATGGATCACTATCATGAATGATACTCTATTAAAAGGTATTGTCTTTGTATCCTTAACACCTGAGATACATAGTGGGACTTAAGCGTAGGGAGTACTATGCTTTGATATGGTCAAATGTCATTCCTTAACCAGGCAGTTGTAAAATCTATTTTCAAGTATGGTGTGAACTATGCAAGAGGCTTACGTAGTCAAGATGGGATTTGTTCCTCTTATGTGTTGAGATTTATACATCTAAGGCGCCTTACCAAAAGTTGAACAACTAATGAGATTGATCCCGATCTGTATCTCATGTTCAACATGATGTCTACAACAAAGGGATAACCGATTAACTTACCTTATACACAAATTGTAGCTTTTAGCTTTTTAGGAAATAGGCGTTGACAGAATGCTACAAAGTCATATGTTGTTGGGGGAAGTGAAATGTTGCTAGACGTTCACCACTGTCTATATCAGTCTAATATGAATATTGCGCAAGTGGGAGATTGAAAGATCTAGTATGCTCAAGAATCATATTAAAGTGATATTGTTAATTAACATATGATACTAATGGGTCACACTAACAACAACTTTATATAATTGATTATTTATTAGAAACTGATTTTTGTAAATATTCAATAAACTCTTTTAATTAATTGGAAATTATTTATTTCTTGGAAATACTAATTTTCATTAGCAAATAAAATAATATATATATATATATATATATATATATATATATATATATATATCATATGGTATGATTTATTAAGTCATGTACATTATTTTGGACTAGAAATACTCTTTTATCTTTTAGCTAAAAGTTAAAGTTTATATCTTATAAAGAGTTATAAGAATTTTATAAACTTCTCTTCTCTTTTATTTATAAAACAAAGATGAGCTAGTTTCTAGGAAACAATACATGCTCTTTTGAATATAAAAAGAGAAAGTAAGCATGGCTTAAAATGCATATGAGACATGTAGGCTTTAGGATATGGGGTGCTTAGAGTGTTAAGGACCCTTGGGTAATGATTTAGCTTTATAAAGGTTTTCATCCCTTCATTTTTACTCACCAAAACCGTAGCTTCCTCATACTCTTTCATATTCTCTGTTGCAAAGAAGTGTTAGAAGATTAATTGCTTGCATTTTTCTCTCTTTAAGTCATATTTGGATATGGACTTAAAGTCAAAGAGTTTATTGACAAGCATCTACATCAAGTTGAGTCATTGTTGGTGTCTCAAAGGTTTCAAATTCTTCATCACCTTCCAAGCCTCCCAAGAGGATCCGAAGAACAACAAAGGTTGTTATTTCTTCATCCTTTCTATTGTTGGTATTTTAATCTGTCAATAACTTGCAAAATGATCTTTGGAGGGTATAAAATGTTATGTTATGTTCGAAATTTTAAGTCTTCCATTTGCCATGTTTTCTAATTTATGAAACTATTTTTGAACTAAAACCCAACAATTGGTATCAGTAGTCGTAGGCTGAGATGTCGTAGTAGAAGCAACCGGCTATTTTGGAAGGTGGCTGCAGGTTTTAAGAGTTGGAGGGGTAGTGTTGTGGATGGTGTTGTCAGGATGAACAGGGGAAGTTGTGGGAGAGGATGAAATAGGGGTAACAGGATGAATGAGAGAGAGATCAATAGGATGATAAATAGGGTAAGAGGACACATATGGGGATTGGGGAAAAGTAGATGTAGGTGTCGTGGAGGATTCAGTTTTGGAATTGTGGAACGATAATGAGATTTCGTTCAAACGCACATAGATTGCAATGTAGAGATGATCGGTGGAAGGATCAAAACACTAATAACCATAGTGTGAGGTTCTATATCCCAAAACACACATGGAGTGGATCGAAAATTCATCTTGTGTTCGTTATAAGGATGCAGATGAGCATAGCACTGAGAACCGAAAACCCAAAGGAATGAGAAATCAGGTGCGTGGTGTAAAATTTGTTCAAAAGGAGAGATGTTGGAGTTAGTTCTTGAGGGCATTCGATTTATAAGATATACAGCTGTGTCAAAGGCAAAATGCCAAAAACTGTGAGGCACAATAGATTAGGCTAGAAGGGTGAGCCTGGTTTCGACAACGTGTCGATGACGTCATTCAACAAAGCCATTTTGTTCACTTGTATAAGGGGAAGATAAAAAATGAACGATACCGAGAGGAGAGAAAAACTGAGAATGGTTTTGAAATTCACCCCCCCCCTCCCAAGTGATTTTGGACGGACTTGAGCTTGGTTTGAAATTACCGTTCAACCATAGCAAGAAAACGTTTGAAAATAATATAGACATCAAATTTCAGTTCCATACGAAAAATCCACATAAACCTTGAAAAATGATCAACACATAAAAGAAAGTATTTATGGCTATCAAAAGAAGTAACAGGAGCCAATCCCCAAACATCACAAAAAATTAAATCTAAAACATGAGAACTTTTATACCTAGAGAGAGGTAAATGAAGTTTCTTAGATTTGCCAACATAACAAAAATTACAAAAAGAGTCTGAACTATTATCAAAACAGGTAAATGATATTTAGATAACATAAATTTCAGAAGTTGAGTGTGAGGATGTCCAAGTCTTTGGTGCCAAGTTGTGGAGGAAGATCGAGATGTAGAGAAAACAACTTTGGGAATCGGTTGAGAAGGAGCAAGGTGAAACTCGTAGAATCCATTATTACTTGGACCTATGAGGAGGGTAGTATGTGTAGCTTTTTCCTTCATACAAAAGAAAGATGAGTGAAACTCAAAATAAACGTGATTATCAAGGCAAAAATTTTTAACCGAAAGAAGATTTTTTTTATTTATGGAACATGAAGAATATCATTTAGAGGGAAAGTTTTGTTTGGTGAGTGAAAGTGTGAGGAGCCAATATTAAGATTAGGTAAACATGTACCATTATCAACATGAAGATTATCCTCACCATAGTGGGGCTCGGAGTTGTCGAGACTGGAGAGATCTGGGGCAGCATGGCTTGTGGCATCTGTGTCGGGAATACAAGACAGGGAGGCTTGTGAGTGGGAATCTGCATAATTGGCATATGGTTGTGTCATCATGATTGTGGATGGATCCCGATTATGGCAATGTGTTGGTAGGTGACCAATCATGCACCGGTTGTAAGAACCATAGATGGTATTCTGATTAGAATCCCAACTGAATTAACCTCGGCCTCCCCCACTATTGTTCCTGTTGTTATTATAAAAACCGAGACCCCTGCGATTGTTGTATCCTCGGCCACGACTTTGATTGCGTCGATTGGCATTGAAAGATTGGGAAGAAGGCGGGGCAGGGGTTGTTGTTGGGGACACTTAAACACCAAGTTGAGCAACAAGTCGTTGAAGAGCATCAATCACAGGATATGATAGAAGCGAAGTCGAGGGTGCAACAGGACTGCTATTAGTGATGGCAGCCGTAAAAGCCTGAATAGGAGAGACATCTGTAGGTGTCTTCTTTATCATATAGTCATGGTCAGACAGCAAACTGTGTAATTCTGAAAAAATAGTTGGAAATTATCGGACAAGAATAGTAGATTTTTAAACCGTTGTATTCTTCACGGAGACCGTATACCACGATCATGACGAGGTCTTTTTCCTTGATTGGTTCTACAATATTAGCCAAAGCATCCGAGTATTCTTGTGCTCTAGTAAGATAGGCGGAAGCAGTCTCATCAGTCTTCATCTCAATTTTCCACAATTGAGTTTTGAGTGTATATTCACGGGATGATGTGTGGGGTGCATAAGCACGTTTAAGGGAAGTCCACAGATCACGAAAGGTGACTTCCTGGACATGTTTGAAGGATGCTTCAAATATAGTAGACAAAATTAACATTCTGATGTAGGCGTCGTTGGAGACCCATGTGGCATGATGAGGTTTAGGTTATTGCTCAGTTTTCGGAGCTTTGCCTTCCTTGCCGGAGAATGAGGTTGTAACAGTAGCTGAAGGACAAGCAATAAACCCATCAATGTAACCAAATAACCTGTTTGTAACCAGGATGGGTTGGAGCATAGTTTTCCAACACCCATAATGTGTAGGAGAAATGGTAAAGCCAAATTTGTGTGAGTTGTGAATTGTCTTTTCTTTTGTTAAAAAAGAGATAACAATGTTGGCCATTGTATAGCCAGAGAAGGAAGCCGGAAAAAAAATGAAAATGTTTAATGGTTAGAAATTATATATCACGTGTAAACTGATGAATACAAGAGATTATATAATAAACATAATTACACTAAGCACTCTCTAATATATACAAATACTAAGAATATCCAAACTGTTTAATATTAACAAACATGTTTAATGGTTAGAAATTATATTGTATTATGAAGAAGAAAATCTTAAAAATTGATGTTTTTTGAATATTGATTTTTTTTATAGTAGTGGTTTTTATGAATTTTTACAAAATATTAGTAATTTTTTAATAAAATAAAACAAAAAATAAAACAATGGTTTTTCACCTAAAACTTGAAAGTTTATTGGTTTTTATGATAATTTCCACTATTTTTATTAACAAAGATTTTTATTAACAAAGTTGATCTACTAAGAAATAAAAATCATCATCATACCTTATCATTATACATTGGACGTAGAAAACTTTGCTTACGTTACAACTGTATAAGCCTTAAAAATCGATTTTTATTATGGATCATATAGTTGGGTAATATGATAAACCAAAAAAAAAATTTTAAAAAAATAATTTAAAAAAAAAATAGGAAAAATAAAATAAAATAGGAAAAAAAAAGTTATAATTCCGTTAACGTGTACATCAAATCTAACTATTAGTGGGGTCCAGATCTACATTAACGGTAACCCACATCAATTTACATTGATATTATTTCAATAAGCATATGTTGTCTCCACCTATACGTGACAAAAGAAAAAGCATTAAAATCTCCCAAAACCCTACTAGATTAACTTAAAATATAATAACACAGTTATATTTTCTATTTTCAGTTCTTATGATATCTACATTTGTTTAAAGTTCTGTTTGACGTACTTGAAAAACTAGTTGTTAACTGAAAAGTTAGTTGATAACTGAAAAACTAGCTGTTAAATAAAAAACTAACTGATAGCTGAAAAACTAGCTGATAAAAAATAATGTTTGGTAACTGGCTGAAAAATATGAAATGACATAAAAAGACATTTAAAAGAATGTGTTTTTATAATTAATTAAAGGGCATATTTGGAAAATTTTAAAAAAAACTAATAAAAAGCTAATCTAAGTAACTTTTTAAAAAGCTAGTTTATAAGCTACTTTTTGTTTTGCCAAACATGACAACTTAAAAAAAAGCTCGTAAAATAAACTAACGTTTCAGCTAACTATGGTGCGCCAAACATAGCCTAAAAGTAGTTGTTATTATGTTGATATTAGAAAGGGTGTTATTATTATATATATATATATATATATATATATATATATATATATATATATATATATATATATATATATATATGGTTTGCCAAACATGAGAACTTAAAAAAAGCTCGAAAAATAAACTAACGTTTCAGCTAACTATGGCGCGCCAAACATAGCCTAAAAGTAGTTGTTATTATGTTGATATTAGAAAGGGTGGTGTTATTATATATATATATATATATATATATATATATATATATATATATATATATATATATATATATATATATATATATATATGGTTTACCAAACATGACAACTTAAAAAAAGCTCGAAAAATAAACTAACGTTTCAGCTAACTATGGCGCGCCAAACATAGCCTAAAAGTAGTTGTTATTATGTTGATATTAGAAAGGGTGTTATTATATATATATATATATATATATATATATATATATATATATATATATATATATAGGGCTAGGTTATTTTGTTTCTTACATCTATTGTGTGTCAGAATGCATAGATGTGGACCATCGGATGGAATATAATTAATGGTCATGATCTGAGAGTCTATGATATTACAATGGGATAACATGTACCATATAATCACACAAATTTCAGCATAAGATAATTTTGGACAATTAACTATATTTAAAAAAGGAAATTTTCGGATTTTTAGGGATAATTAATTCTCCTAATTTTAAAATTCTCGATTTTTTATATTAATTCAATTTTAATTCTTACATATTCTAACAGACTAATAGTCTTATACATTTTAATATAATTATACATATTCTAAAAGAATATCAACAAAAATGAATAAAATTCTTAAAAAATAACAACATTCTTAAATTGTGAGTGTGATCAATCTTTTATTCATTCTTCAAGTTATTCCTATCATATCTTCAACCCGTTATTCCAGCCATTCCTATCACAAATACAAAAAAAAAAAAAAAAAAAACGAACAATGGTTAAAAGTATGTTACTTGTCAACAAATATTCTTAAAGACATTCTGACAGAATGCATTTATATAAATAAATTCTGACAGAATACGTCACAGAATACACTTAAATCATATCATTTTCTTCTATATGACAAAAAATACATCACAAAATGTTTTTACTTTTCCTATCTTGACAAATAAGGAGATTGAAATCTAATTTTGTCAGAATACTAGACATCAAATTGATGAGTGTTACTAACCTCATTCTAAAAGAATATTGTGTTTTCTCATTCTATTGTTTATGTTTTGTTCTTTGGTTATATCCATCAAAGACCTATTGAACACATACAAGCATGTATATACACATCAGATCTTGTCAAGTGAAATACAAGTAGCAGAATACATTTTGCTAGAATACACCTATCATGTAATAAGATAAAGTACAACCGAACACACTAACACACTAATCAAATTAACCTAAAATCAATCATATACAAAATCAATCATGAGATAATGCACATCCAAACCCACCGATCAAACAAATTGTATATATTATATCAAGTTCTCTTTTAGACATTTTCACAAACACCTTACATGCAATAAGATAAAGTACAGCCAAAAACACTAACATACTAATCAAATTCATCTAAGTTAATCACATACAAAAATAATCATGAAATAAACAATTAGATTTACAGAAAGGGGAAAAGGGCAAAAAGGGAAAAGGGCTAATGCTTACAGAAGCAACAATATTGTACTCCTCAATTGTCTTGCAATTGTCTTGCACCTGAATAAGCCACCAATTCTTGTCAAATGAAACCAAATTTTGTTTATAACCCAAAAATCTAAAAAACCAAGTCAATTAAATTAAAAACAACCATTACAAAGTCTTGATGTCCTGCTCTGTTGCCTCCCCGAGTCATTTAAAGGAAAATATCATGAAAGTGGAGAAAATTAACTGAACCAGTTTAAGGAATGCTGAGTACCTTTTGGAGAAGTTGCAGTCTGATGTGACAGAGATCTTGTTCTTCTCACGAGAAATCGTAACTAAATCACCGAGATTACCAGCTTTACCACCGACTTTGATTCTCTCTTGAAGAAACTTCTCGAGTGAGGCTATCTCCATGATCTTATCCTCGACAGGCTTCCCACAATAAATCACAAAATTCGTCGACTTCTTCTTTCCCCCCTTTGCTCCGGTACCTCCTTCTCGACTCATCTTCGCTTCTTTTTCAAAATCTCCCTCTACAAACAACAACAATAAAATCAACAAATCGCAAGCTTGAATAACAATTTCCAAATGTCTGAAAAGGATCACATACAGAGAAGGATAGAAGATTGGATGTGCGTGCTTCGAAGACGGTGGGCTGCAACCTATGAATGTGAAGAATAATCGGTTGTGTTCTTTTGCAGGAGGATTGGTAGATGTGATTTAGGGTTTGGGTTGAATAATTCTTGCCGTTTTAAATAATGGATGTGAATCACGAATAATTATTAGTTTCCTAATTTGATTTACCAACCAAAAAAAGTACTAGAATCGCCACTTATATATATATATATATATATATATATATATATATAGAGAGAGAGAGAGAGAGAGAGAGAGAATCAAGTTCAACAATGAATTCCTTCTATGATTCATTTAGTTTGTTGATTAAATCCAAAATTTTACCAGATAACCACAATAACCTCCAATTTCTACATAAACCAACAACATACACAACGCTTACAGTCCATATTCAATGATTTGTCAACAAATTTGGTCAATTTGCACTGAATGAGAAACAAACAGGAAAAAAACATGCATCACTCAAATGCATAAGATTTTTTTAAAAGAAAACTTAGCTTTTTTCCGGTTCTTAAGACGGAGAAGATCTAATAATATGTTAATATGGGAATTGAAATGTTATATGGAATCTGAATGGCATCTTGAGGATGCTGAATACAACGTCTCATCCATCGTCAATTGTTTGATATAGAATTTTTAGTGAAAATTAAAATAAAGAAGTCTTGTTTTGAACCTTCTTATGGAGTTAATATTACCTTTGGGATCATTCTTCATAGCAATTTCATTGGATTTGGACTCAGAATGAGAATGGATAGAAACAGATTCATTTCTCGCAGCTGGAGTTCGAGTTCACAGGAAGGAGCAGCAGTGGTTTTCTCTGGAATCTTAGAAGAAACAATATTATCAAGTGAACCAGAATCGGTAGTTTTGTTGTCGGTATGAGTTTCATAAAAAAGAACACCACCACAATCTTCATAACCGGAATCTGTAATGGCAGTTTTGTCATCAGCCTCCTGTTTTGTAGAGAAGGAAGTATCACTACAATCATCTACTTCCATGAAAAAATAATGCATTCCACTCAAATCGTTTGTGTTTGTGGCTTCGGATTCAGAAACTGCTCCAAGAGTTCCTATTTCCTATTTCCTTTCTCTTATTCATTTCACTTCTACCTGAACCTTGTTTGGAAGTAGCTGAAACGACTGATTCTCAACGAACGACGGAAGAAAAGACGAAGTGAACGAAATCTGGATGGAGATGCACTGTTTAGTGGACTGAGATGCGTCGGTGAAGTCGTGAATGAGGCAACTTAGAACGAGGGAGGCAGAGGGGATGTGTTGAACGACAAGACTTGAGTGTTAGATTGATGAAGTCGGAATACCTGAATTAGGTTAGGTAAGTGTAAAGAAAGTCTAATTTTGAAATTAATGATTCTATTGGGTTTTTAGCAGCCCAAAGTTTCTTTTATTAACCAGCCTAGATTTATTTATTTATTTTTATTATCTATTAGGTTGACCCATTATATTTATAAAAATATAAAATTATTAAAATATTATATATAATTAAAGGGTCATTTTCTAGTCTTCTTCGAATCAAAAATCTAAACCCTAACATCACTCTTACGCATATGCATATACTTATTCTTATGCGTATACATATACTTATTCATATGCATATGCATATGTATAAACATATGCTTATGTATATGCATATGTTAATTTATATGCATATGCATATACTTCTGAATAAGTATATACTTATTCTCATTCATATGCATATGCTTATTCATATGCATATGAATATGCATATGTAATATACTTATTCTTATTCTTATGCATATGCATATTGATAAACACACACGCACACACACACACACACACACACATATATATATATATATATATATATATATATATATATATATATATATATATATATATATATATATATATATATATATATATATATATATATATATATCATACATACTTATAAAGCTACCATTTTTTCTTGAATCTCATGCATTTGAAACCCCCCTTTTTAACTTCCTCAAACCACATTCATTTGAAACCCCCTTTTTTAACTAATGCAACTCAAAAGTTTTTTTAATTATGATTTAACACTCAAAAGTTTTATAACTTATATTATGTTTAGTTAGCATTTAGTGAAAATTTTACTATAAAAAAGCCAATCTTTCGGGAAAACATGCATACAAATCATATACAAATTTCAGAAAGAAAACAAACTTAAAGGTTTTTGTGTTGGGTTGAGGTCTTATGACCACTTTCGGAGATATGCTATTATATTAGAGCTTTTAATTTGTAAGTTTGTTATAATAATTCGTTTTTAAATTTTCTTCATTTTTGGATTATTGTAATACATTCGTTGTATATTGTGGTTTAATCGTTAATATATTGATAATATGTTATATAGGGTGATGTTGAAAATATTTAATTAAATATTTTAAATATGTTTTTTTTTTGTAATTGTACCGTTTCAAAAAGATAATGAATTAAAACTCATACATATGTTATACTTTCCATCTCTCTCTCTCTCTCTCTCTATATATATATATATATATATATATATATATATATATATATATATATATATATTATAGAGGTGAAAACACTTCAACCAAATTTCATTTAAGATCTAATATTTTAAATGTTTTTTAATAATGATTGTAAAAATTTCAACATGTGTTACTTAATTGATCGATTAATAAAAATATTAATGTTTTGAAACTTCTAACTCTTAAACTTATATTATTTAATTTGTTAGTTAATTAAAATATTTTTCCTACATAAAGATAACATTTTTATGTTTGGTTACTCATATTTGTTTACGTAATTAGAAAACAAGGTGTACATAGAATGACTACTTCAATTTCACATAGAAATCGATACCACTAGAGAGGTATGTTGTCTTTAACCGGTGGTAGGAGATTCACATACTATTTTTAATTATTTATATTAATGCTTAGTAATATCTATTTTATATTCCTATTCACCTTAATTTTTTAGGTACAAATTAAGGAAGAGGATTCTCGGCGCACCAACATAAAGTCAAACGTACGCCATACAAAATATGTAATTAAAATTAAATATCATATTTACTAATCGACTTATATTAAAACTCTTGATAACATTTATGTATAATTTTATATTTTGTATGACTTCATTCTGAATTTCAATGTTTAATATTTGAAAGTTCATATATGAAACCTTGGATGTTTTGGTGTAATATAAATAGTGTAATACAAAGTTTATGAAACATTCCAAAAATACAGTCAAAAAATTTCGTTTTCAAATCATTATTAAAACCATAAATCATCCATACTCATAAATAAAATCGTGTATCATGTATCATATAATATCATAATATCTGTCACATGTCAAAATCTCATATCAAAATATCAGAGTAAAACTCCCAGGCTGAATACTGTGGTGTGTGTCATGCGATCATCACGAGCCCTTCCCCTTGCTAGTGGAAGTACGTGAAACCAAAACTGAATTTGTAAGCACGAAGCTTAGTGAGTTCCCCAAACTACCACATACCATACACATATAACATGCAACTAAGAGATACGGGCCCCGCCCACACTCATGGAGATACGAGCCCCGCCCACACTCCGCTGACTTTGAGATACGGGCCCCGCCCACACTCAGCCACTTCGAGATACGGGCTCCGCCCACACTCGAGTACTATGAGATACGGGCCCCGCCCACACTCATCTACTGCGAGATACGGGCCCCGCCCACACTAAGCCACTAAACAAACATACAAATATCACATAGACAACAAGTATAACTAATTCTAACAGTCAGACATATATCCATAATCAAACTAAACTGTGAGATACGGGCCCCGCACACACTCGACTACTAACATATCATACTACGGGCCGGCCTTGGTGCCTTAGACCCGTTCCTACTGAAGGGAAACTCACCTCGCAAGACTGACTGTTGAAAACCTGAGTGAGAAATCCCTTTCTGCTGCTCTAGTAACTCTTCGACTATAAATTTCATAATGACACTTAGTCAGAAACTGATAACTATTCTTAGAGTAAAATGACCATTCTACCCCTGGTCAAGGTCAACTTTCCAAGTTGACCAGACTCGCCGAGTCAGCCTTGTGACTCGCCGAGTCCTAGAACTCAGAACCCTGGAATCGCGACTTGACTCATCGAGTTCCCAAGCTACTTGTTATCACGATTCGTCGAATTAACTCGTCGAGTCGTCCTCAGACTCGCCGAGTCCTAGCATAATCAGAAAAGGGACAAGATCCTCCTGCTCGCCGAGTTCCTGAATCAACTCGTCGAGTCCTATGAACATCATCGAGGCTTCTTCATCGGACTCGCGAGTTCCCTTATGAACTCGTCGAGTCCCTTGCAGATCTAACCTAGATAACTGATTTCACACTTCTACAGCTCCAAAATACATATATGGCTTGTTTCCATGGTCCATTTCTATAAAGTTGGAGACTTGATGGCTTTGCACAGCTCAAATGGACCCAAAATCAAGTTATAGCAACCTACTTTCATAACCATGGCCATGGCTTGGATGAAAATGGGTTCAAGACTCCTTTTATGTCTCTAGAGGCCAAATATCACAGGAAAGAGGGATTGCTTAGCACACAACCCATGAGAAGCAACTTATCCCACTCAAAAGGGTCAAAAGACCCACAAATCAACATTAAAGGAGATCTAAGTTATGGGTTATCAAGCTAAGAGTTTTTTTACCTCAGAAAGCTGCCAAAGATGAATGTACTCCCAGATCTTGTTCCTATTTCACAAGCTTGCTAGCTCGAAGCTCTTCCAACTATCTTCAATAACACAAAAATACACTCAAAATCTCAAAAGTGAAGCTCTCAATCGGATTAGGGTTTCTGGAGGGCAATGAGGCTGGTAAGGGAGGCCCAAAAGGGGTTTAATTGGCTTAAATAGGGTGCTCGCCGAGTAGACTCTTTAAACCCCACGTCCTTTCTGGCATCTACTCGATGAGTTAGGACTACCAACTCGTCGAGTAGCTCAAAAATAAATTCTTGATTAATGAATTAAATGTGTACCAGGAACTGGGCGTTACAGTTTATTAGTTCAATATTGTTTATTAATAGCTCATTCAAAACAACTTACTTCTTATTTTATCAAAAAAATATTATCGGACATAAGAAAAGTAGATTATATTAATGTTATACAAAAACTTATAATATATATTGGATATTATAAAAGTAAAAGTAAAGTTTATAAGGTATGGACTATATTAGATAGTATCAAAATATAAGTTGATGGATTTTTATGTTATTTGATAATTCGGTTGATGCCCAAAACATAACTAAAACGTAAATTTCAACATATTTCTATTTTTTCCCGTAATTATTTTAACCACTTAAATGCATTCTTGCGCAATGCGCGATGTTACGCCTAATCATCATATTATATCATACTATATTATAAAGGAATAATTTTTCATTTCACCACATACATTTGAAACTCCCATGTATTTTTACTTTCACCACATTCATTTGAAACTCCCATGACTTTTCAATTTCTTTCTAATAATAAATATAAGTTGGTTAATAAGATTAAATAAATATCAAACCTAAAGTGTAATCATATATAAACTAAATTTCAATATTAAAATAATATCTTTAGTTCTACTTATTAAGTGATTTTTTTAACTTTAACATATTATACTTAATTGATTTTTTTTAATATATTGTTGGATGTAAATCATTATCATTTTAAAGATATAATTTTGGAACAATTTGTATAAAATACTTAAATTATTAATTTGTATATAAAATTATAGGGTCAACTTAGATATAAAATTTTGTTTAACTTAAACAACGCAAAAAATATTTTGTAAATAGTTAAAAGTGATTAATTGTAGTGTTTTTCTAATAATGATTATAATTTGGTTAATAAGGTTAAATAAATATCAAACCTAAAGTGTAATCATAAATATACTAAATTTCAATTTTAAAATAATATATTTACTTCTACGTATAAAGTTATGTCTTTAACTTTTAACATATTATACTTAATTTATTAGATTTAATATGTTGTTGTATATAAATTATTATCAGTGCAAAGCTACAACTTTTGAACAGTTTGGACAAAATACTTAAATTGTTATTTTAAATATTACATTACAATGTCAACTTAAATATAAATTTCAGTTCCACTTAAAAAACCAAAGAAGATTTTGTAATTAGTTAAAAGTGATAAATTGTAGTGATAAATGCAAAACTAAATAACCCTATATATATGATTATATTGTTACCTTTAAAATCAAAAAACAATGTTTTATGTTTTAAATAATTATAATGATAAAAATTAAAATATTAAGCAAATAAATTTTAAAAAATTCATTAGCAATAACAACAACTATAAATAACATTAAACCATATGTTATATTTAATTTTATTCATGTGTAACTCGCGGATAGAAGTCATGCAAACGATTGAGATTATGCAGTTATAATAGATGTATATATTATCATATAATTCACAATAATAAATACATTATATCAATTTAGTATACGAATTATTATATTTAATTTAACAACAACGTTATTACTATATTAAAAAAACATATATGTGTAAAAACTTCAACTATATAGGTGTTTCTGCGCAACGCGCGGGCATTCGCCTAGTGTACATATATATATATATATATATATATATATATATATATATATATATATATATATATATATATATATATATATATATAGTTGTTCATATGCATATTTCGTATACTTATTCTTATGTTTATGCATATACATGAGCATAATCATAATCATATGTATTTCACTGTCTTATGCATATACTTATTCATATGCTTACTCTTATGTTTATATATGCACTATTTTTTTAATATATCCATATATTTATTAAATATATGTATATGCACAAAAAAATATGAATACGCATTAAAATGCATTTTTTTTGAAAAATTCTTTTTTTCAAATATCAATTTCGAAATGTAAGTAATATTCGTTGATTTAAAAAAATTATAAATATTTAGAAAAGTATTAGAAAAATGTTAAAAAAATTTAAAAATTAATTTTTTTCTAATATATGAAAATACACCTTATATTTCGAAAATAAGATTAATTTTTTTTTTCAAAAAATGCATATTTAATGCATATTCATATTTTTTATGCATATATATATATATATATATATATATATATATATATATATATATATATAGTACAAAGAGCTATTAACATTTATACATTCATTCGACTAATTGATAGACGTTCCAATTATTATTAATATTAATTCACATTTCCAATAATAATAAAAAATAATTAACATTTGACAGGCGTTCTAAACTTCAGGTACCATTTATTCAAAATTAGTTAATAAGTAAGTATAATATATTTTTCATTATTATATCACTGCTTTCGTAATCAAATGACAATGTGAATCCAGTAAATTAAACAAAGTTCCATGAGAAAACTATAGGGTAACCTAGTATAATTCGTACATACAGATCAGAACGTTCCACTTGATGAGAAACATTGTATAGTGCTTGATTGAATGTTTATGTTCTGCATAATATACATAATGCATCACAAAATTGTAATATTCAAACTATTAGTATATCCGTTTATTAATAATAATAAACTTTGTTTCTTTGTTATTATTTATATTATTGTTATTTATAATATATTTTGAATAATAGTAATAATATTAAATCATATAACTTAATAATATTAATAATAGAAAAAAAAGACGAAATACGAAAAAAAAAACAAATACAAAAACAAAAAATTAAGGGATGGAAGGTACAATTAAACATATAATTAAAGGAGAATGGTCTTATGAACAATTCTTCATTGCCATTGTTTTTTTACTGTGTCCATATTTTTTCCACCGCCTTTACTTTCATTGCTACGTGTCCTCCACCGCCACCATCCTCCAATAGATACACATCGGGGTTAGTTAATCTGTGGTCAATACTACCCTAACGATCCTTCAACAACTTTGGATGCTTCCCACCGCTTTTCTCTTAATTAACCGCTTATCCCCTTAATCAGATCAATTGGTGTCTCTCCGTCTCCGTTCTCGGCTCCCTCATCTGACCTTTCTCTACTGTGTACTTCCCAAATATGCTCCACCTTCTCTCTTCTATCCTCTTTGGTTCTCCCTCTACACGTCGGATATTCACCACCATCTTCTATTCTTTGTAAAATCTGTTGACATCTCCTTAACAACGACCTAACGACCCTCTCTTTCAACTGTCCCTTCGATTAACATCGCTTCATTCAGTTCCTTACAGCCGTTATTTTAGATATATTTACTTGTTGAGATTTTTGCTTTCTTTTTGTTATTTTGGATCGAAATCGATGACGTAATCAATAAAGTTTCGAATATCTTTGATGGGCTCTGGAAATACCATGTAGTTAAGGCATTTTTGGACCGTCGCCTCCCACAACAACGACTACTTGCACGCCAGCCACCACCCACCACTGTTGCGTTCTCTTTCGATGGGGGCTAGATTGTTTGATTTTGGATTTAGGGTCACAACAACCACAACAACAACCTGGTACTCACCAACCTTTCTTCCTCAACACTTTTGTTTCTCTCAATCGTTAATGGCGAATGACTAGTATGCTCAAGAATCATATTAAAGTGATATTGGTAATTAACATATGATACTAAATGGTTACACTAACAACAACTTGATATAATTTGTTATTAATTAGAAATTGATTTTAGTAAATATTCAATAAACTCTTATAATTAATTGGAAATTATTTATTTCTAGGAAATATTATTTTTCATTAGCAAGTAACACATTATTTCATGTTGTATGAATTAATAATTCATGAACAACTTTTTGGACTAGTTGAAACCTATTGTCTTTTTCCTAAAGAAGCATGGGAGACATCCTAGTTAGTAGAAGCATGGGTGCTTAATGGTTAAAGATCCAAGAGTATTGTGCATGCTATATATATGAGAAATGCTTTCACTTATGGTGGCTTCTCTTCCCCCCCCCCCCCACCCCCAACCGTAACATGCATGATGCTTAGGTTTCTCTCTCACTTTTGATCATCTTATGAAGATAATACTTGTTTTTATACTCTCTTGAAGTTCATTATTTGCTTATGAACTTCAAGCTTTAGAGTTAAGAGTTTAAGACTAGCATCTACATAAAGTTAACAACTTGTTTGTGTCTCTAAACTTCATCATTCTTCATCAACTCCCAAGCCTCCCAAGAGGATCCAAATAACTACAAAGGTTGTTATTTCTTCATCTTCTTCTTTGGTGCTTGTTTTCTTTCCAAACTTTTCAAGAAGACCCTTGGTGGGTTATAAACTTGTTTTATGTTATTCAAATCATCAAGTCTTCCGTTGCTAAATATTATGTTTTTGAAGCTAGTTTTTGAATAAAATCCCAACAAAGGGGAGATTTTTCATGGAGATTTTATGTTATTGGAGATTATACTTATGATTTGATGTCTCTCATAAATGTTCCTGATGTTTTTGTTGGTGGTGGTGAATACATAATTTGTTTAATTTCAATTTATTTACTTTGAACCTTTCTCCAATTTGAAGGTGAATTACTGCTTGCCTTCAACTTTGAAGGTATGTACGCATAGTTTTGAATAAATTTTTTGAATTAAGCAAGCATGCATGTCAAAACCTGACTTCCACTCAACTGTAGATTCGATTCCTTTCTTTATTTTGATTAAAACGACTAAATGTTGAAAGAATTCACTATCTTTGACTCTGTGTAAACATTTTTTTTTCTAATCAGACATATATTGACTTGATGAAGAATCTAGGAAGAAGCAATCAAACAAACCTAGCCAAACTTGTCCGTTCTTTGTGATTATGACTATGAATACAAGTCGATCAACTGCTACCAATTAGGTATGCCTTCCCATTGTAATAATACTAATCAGAATTTGAAGATTGACTTTAAAAGATTACTCCATTTACTAGAGATTAGAGTGTAGAAAATTTTTTAACATTGAATTTAAAAGATGATTGAATGTTTCAATGATAATTGTTAGAGCGTTGAGATTAATGTTAAGAAGATCTATATGGCTACCCCAATTAATGCTATAAAGTTCAATTTCCAACTTATTCTTGTCTCACTATCAGAATTTATAAAATTATATAGTTTTCCCCTTCTGCTTTTCTTCATTGTGTATGTATTTAATATGGATTGAAAGAGGTAGTTAGCCCTTTTCATCTCATGGTGTTCCAACTTTATGACTCTTTGCATCCAGTACTTTTTGGTGTGATTATAAAGTTTAAGTTAGGTAATTTAGGATCTGATTAATGGTTACTTTAATATTTGATGTGGCTTCAAATTCTTTGTTTTGTTAATAATTAATTTAACCCACCTACTCTTTGCTGGTAATTTTTATCATTGCTTCATATTTCGGATTTATATTGATAAATTAAGATTTTGTGTGACAAATAGTTAATCTAAGTTTTAGTTTTACTTTGGTCAATTATATATCAAAGTTTTTGTACAATAATAGATTATGTTTTTGAAACTAGTTTTTGAATAAAATCCCAACAATGGGTATCAAAGCCACTTTGCAAGTTTGGTTAGATTTTTTGATTTTTAAAAATCTTAGTTTTTGGAAAATATGGATAACTTGGTTTTGTATAATAAAACAAGTTCATACATATTTTCTATGACAACTTTATCATTGTTTTTTTATGCGAAAAAAGTTTTCATGCATCTTTTTTCATTTAAAGCTGTCTTAGAAAAACAAAGGCTGTATAATGTGTGTGTTGATATGTATGATGTGCAAAAACTAACCAATGACCATTGTGTTTGTTGTGTTGGTTGTTTTATAAAAATGGTTGTAATAATTTATTTATTCATATGGTATGTAATAAATTAAATAGATTAGTTTTCTTAGTTTATTTTTGTAAATAATAGATTAGTTATTATAAATAATTTATTTGTACAAAAATATAACAAGAAATGAAGTTGGAGCCATTTTTTGAAAAGAGCAATTTTCGAGTTTAACAACATGCTGAAAGTTAGTGACAGTTTCTGAAAAGTGTCACTAATGTTGTTTACAAATGGTTGTTGGACTTTTAGTGACAGTTGCTGAAATATTGCTTTCAAGAAGCCTTTCCAATCTTTTGAAAGCAAATCGTATTACTCAAGTTGGAGCTTCTACAACAACATTACAAGAAGATTTTTTGGTCCCTTAAAGTGTCCCTTTAGATTTGAACTTGACATTTTTTGTGTTGGCTCACAAAAAATGTTATGTTTATGCACATATAATTTTATGCATGTTTGTGTTGTTTATTTTATGCAATTATTATGTGCGGTTGCTAAATTAGTTTTTCACATGCTAAAATAATTTTGGACAAAATAAACATCACATAAAGTTTGGTTTTCAAAATTTAACAAGTTATTGTTTTAAAATAAAATATGGTTAATAACATCAAATTTTGAAATACTCCATTATAACATTTAAAATAGTGATTTTTATAACTTATACAAACTCCAAATATATATGTAATAAATGGAAGTTTTATTAAATATATAAAAGGTTCAAATGCACTCAAACTTAATACCGGTTATTAAAATTGAATCACGTCAAATTATATAAAAACTAGCTTTTTATATAGAACATTTAAAAGTGATTTTCTTATGAAAATTGGTATCATGGTTTATTATATGCATGTAATAACCATGATATCATATGCTTTCAAAACTAGAATTATAAAATATATAAAAGACCTTTTACAAACCTTAAATCTATGCAATCCTTTTTGAAGAGAACTCACACATCTCTTGTATGCACTAGTGGGATAACGAATACCTAACCGCTTAGTGTTATCTTTAGATGGTCGGGGTTTAAAGATATAATTGATAATCGATATCTACCTGGTTGAATTCAAGTAGATGGGATAAAGGATACCTAACCATTTATTTGTTTTGCAACTTGGATCCTAAACTTTGATAATTAATGTTTTTGGAAACTAAATAGATACTAATTATTAAAGAATTTAAATATTGAAAATGCTAAATGAATTTTGTTAAAATTTTGTAGTTAAATAATCCATTGTCATTACCATGGATTGTCGTTTTTCTTTAAAGACTTAATGAAACAATAACACTCATTAGATATAACTTCAATGAATGGGTTCCTGTCTTTAGAGACAACCTCACAAGATATTTAAAGTTGTATACACTTAAAGCTCCTAGTACTAAACTATTTTCTTTGAGCAATAAGGCTGAACATGATACCTAGTAAAGGCATCATTGTGATGCTAAAGATGTTTCTAACTTTAAATTAGGAATAGTTCAAGGCCCAAAACAGTCACCTTATGTGATCTAGGAGGCCCATGTTTTATGGAATGAATACCTTTAAGCCCAAGAAACCCAATAAGGCACACATAGAGGGATCTTGTTTCTTTTGTGAAGAAACTAGACACTCGAAGAGGATTTGCTCATCTTATCTGGAAAGAAAGTGTGGACGAGACTAGTACTTCAGGCATCCACTAGAAAGAACTCGTATTTTTCATATAAAAATTAGGTATTTGGTACTTAAATGTTAATCTAATATTTGTAAATGGCTTGCATATATTTACAGAAGAGTAACTAGTTGAGCACAATCAAGTTGGAACTACACTCTCAGAGTTCAGTTTATTAATTATGCAAGGAACGTATTGTACTTGTAATATAAAACAATGATTGTTTTGGAACAATGTATGTTTTAATTTAGCTTGCCTATATATATATATATATATATATATATATATATATATATATATATATATATATATATATATATATCAGTTTAATTTATGAATGATTGATTATTTACTTAAATCGTTTTTCATAACGATCACCATCATACTCAGAAATGATTAAATTTTTTTAGGAGACTAGAGCTCTTAATAAGAATTATAAAGTAAATATCAATGTTTTATAAATAAAAAGTTCTATATGCAAAATACTTTTAACTTAAACATGTTTTTAAATCAAACTCATCTTTGACATTGTTATATTTATTATATAAATGACATTCACATATTCCAACTTCAAGAAAGGGATATTTGAAGGAAAATAATGTAGTTTATTTGACAAATGTAAATCTTATTTATATATATAATATATTCCTAATGTTATTTTTGTTGGATTTGGTGTCTAAGCCCATAACTATAACTGGTATGTACTTGACCCGATTGTAGCATGGTCCTTTTGGGTTGCCTTTACCAGTGCAATTTAATAGGATGAATTTTGAGAATAAGGTTATTTATGGTTTATTAATATATTACAAGTATAATATATTAATATAGAATTATTTAATTAGTATTGATCAAGAATTAATTTATTAATTTTGTGATCAAAAGAGACTAATTAAATATAAGGGGATTGATTATGTAAATCAATCATTCTTGTAGTGTGGGCTAATGATCCATGATTATGGGCTAAACTAATCCATGGATAGACCATGGAGGTTAAACCCATGGAGCATGAGAATGTGGGAAGTCATGGGTTATTAGGGTTTACCAAGTGTAACCCTAGCATGTCCAACAATATAAATAGAACCCTCCATAAACCAAAATCTGTTGCCTCTTCTCTTGGAGATAAATAGATTATTCTCTTAAATCACCCTCTTGCATATTGGTGTTTGTGAACCATTAGAGGCATCACACTTGAGGTTCTCAAGCTTTCAAGGGTCAAGAACTACAAGTCCTTCAAAAGGTATGTCATTTATCTAGATGTTTTATTCAATTGGCAATTTGTATGCTAGTTGGGACAATGCTTTGGAAAAATTGAAAATATGCATGTATAATAGAGAAAACATAGATCCAAAGCATTTAGGGTTGCATGTGCACCATAGGAGTGTTATAGTGCTCAAAACCCAACAATTTAACTAAGTAGTAGAGAAAATAATTATTAAGGAACTATACACTATGGTGTATGACTACCTTACTAATGAATGTCTAAGATTTACCATAAGATACCAAATCAACTTTATTAACAACTATAGTAGTTAGAAATTATATTTTACATGTTAAAACATAATTGTGAAATCTTTGTTGAAGGTTTCAAATATAAAGTTGAAATACAAACCGGTAAGAACTATCTAAGGCGTACATGATAAAAAAAAGGACGAATTAAATCTTACCTGGTATGATTTTCTTTCTAATCGGTAGAAATGTCCTCATTTTATTTCCTTGGGATAACACCTAGAACACTGTCAATTGTACCTTGAGTATAAACACTAACTAACTAGTAGATATAACATTTTCTTCATAAGATTTTGTATGGAAAGGCTTCATCCCTATCTTATTAAATCTTTTATGGGTTTAAAGCCTATGTTGGACTAAAGCTTTTAAGCCCAAAATGTGCTAAATACATATTTGTATAAATACTCTAAATGTTGCTTAAATTACTATAAGAAAACCCACAAAGAATAAGTTTTTCTTATTCCTATGATAGTTGAGTTAGCAGAAAACTAGCTTCTAATGACAAAGCAAGTGGGAGGTACATGGAACTTGAAGCACCTCAAGAATGATAGCCTGATGTAGTTACAGTTGGTAGTAGTTTTTAACAAGGATTGTTAAACTTGATCAATAGCTATTCACAAACACAAATTGTTCGTATTAGTGGTAAAAATCATCTATGACTTGAGAAATGTGGAATCACTCATTGATGATGTAACAACCTGAAATTTAGAAAGATGTAACTTTTAGACAGTATTGACAAAAAATGGGAAAATTGGTCATTTATAATAAAAAGATGAGAATATGATGTTGTAACTTCATGAAAATGGCCAAGACAAATTTAAACCTCTATAATCGGATAGATGGATTGAGTTACAGAGAAATAATGCATGAGAAATGCATTTTTGGCCAAAAGGGTAAACTTGTTATTTTTATGCTTTTTAGGCTAACGTCTTGACCTAATAGAATAAGATCTGAATTAAGTCAGTGAGATATGACTTAACAAACATGTAGATCATGTTTCCACCTTCGTGTTGATATGAATATCATCAAAAACGGATAAGAAACAAAGGAGATATAAGCGTTTGAAGATTAGATAAAAATGCCTAAAGCTAGAATGATATCATCAACGTACTTTGCTGATTGCCACATCTCACGACGTGAGCAAGATAGGCTCACAACGTGAGCATGATCAGAACATTAAAAAGTAAGATCTGTAAATGTTCTATTCCGAACCCAAACACCCAAACACACCCCCTGGTGCGAAAAACACACACTTATGCCCTATGGGTCGATTTTTTGAAGGGATAACTTGATTTAATCTTCAATTTGGCGAATCAAGGTAAGAATCACCATCTCTAATAAATTAGATTTGGATTTTTGGCAATATTTTTCATAATTGTGATGAAACCCAAGGTTAAGGGTATGATCTTAATTAATGGTATTGAGTTGGAATTTGTGTTATATAGTTTAATTATGATTGTTTTTAGTGATTATGAGTAATATATGAATGATAGATTGTAAACATGATGCTTTATGTGAAATTTTTGTTAATAAGAAAAGGGGTCTAAATGGGTTAAGATAAGTGAAGGTAAATATGATATGTATGATAGTTGAATTGAATGAGTAAACCTTCTATGAATGTGGAATGCTTGATTTACATAGAATTAAAAGCTATAAAGATGCTGGTTTGAGTATATTGATAAAGTTGATGAGTATGATTATAGGTTAAACCATGTAAATGGTTTAAGAATTGATGATTTTAGAATTTGATCAAATAGGAAATCAAGGAAAGACCTTTGGCAAAGGGGAGAAATTATTGGAGTATCATCCTCACAAACCCTAGTCAAGGTGAGTTATTTCTCTCACTTTTCCTTATAATTATTATGTGCTTAAATGTTAGATATATATATATATATATATATATATATATATATATATATATATATGTGTGTGTGTGTGTGTGTGTGTGTATGTGTGTGTGTGAATTTGAGTCACTAAGTGAATGCAACAAATGATGAGTTACTAATAGAGCATTAATATGCATAAATATCATGTATTTGAGCATGTATGTATATGATTGGCATATATGTATGAGATATACATATAAACATGTAGCAGGGCATGTGATAAGCATGCTACTTTTGGGATTTATGATGATATATGAGTACTTTTCCTTCGGGATTGATGATGAGATATGAGTATCTTTCTTTCGGGATTGATGATGAGATATGAGTATATTTCCTTCGTGATTGATAATGAGATATGAGTATCTTTCCTTCGGGATTGATGATGAGATATAAGTATCTTTCGTTCGGGATAGATGATGAGATATGAGTACGCTTCCTTTGGGAACAATATTGAACTATGAATATACTCAATTCAGGGATAAAATTGGGAAATAAGTATAATATCAAATTTATTAGTGAAATCTTTGATTTTATAAAAGATTGATGTATAATGTTAGAGTATAAAAAAAGTTTTTAATGGGAAGGACTTAATGCAGTGAGAGTGGGATAAGATGAGTGAGTGTAAATCAGGAAAATTAAGGAAGTTGTTGATTTGCAGTATTCACGACGTGGCACAGATGAGTCACAACGCGAGAAAGTACTATACCATTTTCTTTTATGTTGAAAACTTTCAGCGACGTATCAGAAATGAAATATAACAGAGTGTAGTAATGATGATACATGTAAAGTGTATGAGATTGAGTATAAGATAAGTTATATAGAGTATAGGAGATCGAGTATAAGATAATTTATAAGTAGCATACGAGATTGAGTTTGAGATGATATATATATATATATATATATATATATATATATATATATATATATATATATATATATATATATATATATATATATATATATATATATATATGTGACATCCCCAAACTCACGACCAGAAAAGACCGGTTTCATTTATGCTTTTTAAAATAGCTTAAGAGTAAATCCTTTGATTTAAAAGAGTTGCGAAATTTGTTCCCAAAAACAAAATATGATAAAATAATATTTACCAAAGCATTTCATCAAGAGATGCATTTTCATTATATAACAATATTCGGGATGTCATGTGTCGATAAACAGACCAAAAGCATAAACAACAAAAGATAGACCATACAATAGTTACATATAACAACTGGTCTAATATCAAAAGATCTTGATAAGTCATCCAACTTATGCTCTCGCGCCACTACCTGTAATTCAACAAAACTTAGTGGGTCAGGCTTAGGAGCCTGGTGAGCATATAGGGTTTTCAACCCACAGTAAATAATTATATTTAATTTCACCAACCAACAATAACCCGATTACCCATTCTCGTTATCCTCACTTTACGTCCCTAAAACAACATCTATTACCAGGGACCTAATCTAGGATTTTCATCGGGATGGACATTACTGCAAGGGGTTTCCTCAACGATAGATGTCCTAAAGGCAACCATGAGGGGGATAGAGTACACCGGTGAACACATCGTTCACAACACCTACAGGTTATGAGCCTGCTAGCGTTCCACGGGACTGTCTAGAAAGAGTCCGTGGTCGTCATCCATACTCCGCTAGATGACTAGATCAACAACAACAACATCGTGGCCTCTCATCATTTTTATTTCATCACACACCAACTGACTACCCATGTTCTACCCAACATATTAGTAGATAAAATATATACATTTATATACAGCTTAAAACCTGTACAAAGCATCCATTCAACAACTAGTTCAAATAAACAAATAATATACAAACACATAGCACGTATTTTATAAGAATACTTCATATATATGTGCTAGAAGAAAACGAATATACAGTCACTTGATCAGAAGATGATCGGACAACACTACGGCTCTAAGAGTAGTATTCTTCGGTGAAACTAGAATATCTTCAAACACCGGGCTTCTCGCGGGCAGAGCTTCGGCTCGAAAACTCTTTTTCTTCTCGGGATCTTTGGGCTTCGAGACTCGCTTCGGGCCTCGGGATGATACCGGGGTTTCGGGGGTTAAAATAGGGCTTAGAGAGGGTATCGGGAGTGAGAAAGTGATAAAGTATCAACCTAAATCGGCTGCCCTTCGATTTCTATTTATAGGGCCATTTTTCAGCTCTCACGTCGTGAATTTTAAGTTCTCACGTCGTGAACTTAGTCGTCACTGCATGCGTCATCACAGGTTGCGTCTGTCAGGCTCCAGAAGGCGTCAGAAGTCAGTTCACGTCGTGAACACTGTTTTTCACGTCGTGAACTCTGACACAGCTTTGGGGTTGACGCCCCGAACTTCAGAAATTCATAACTTTCGCATACGAGCTCCGTTTTCGACGTTCTTTATATCGACGCGTAGGTGAGATTATGCTCTACAACTCTAGTTTAGACTCCGTTGGCTAATTTTGAATTTAATTTTAATATATTATTTTTAGTAGGCCGGGACAGGAAAACTCCGTTCGAAATTCATAACTCCTTCATCTGAACTACGTTTTCGTCTGTCTTTTTATCGTTGGACTACTATCGATGAGATCTTCAATTCTCATTTAGAAAGTTTTGGCTAAATATCACTCGATCTCAATCTCGAGTTTTCGGGCTGCATACTGCTAAGCTGAAACTTAGAAAAATCATAACTTCCTCATACGAAGTCAGATTTGGCATTATTTTTATGCACGCTCTTGGTTTAACGTATTCTACAACTTTCGTTTAGATGACTAAGGCTAGATCTCGCTCTATCTTAAATTCATATTTTACGTCATTCAGCGTCATGCCGGTTCTGTCGCGAAACTTCGACAAGTCATAACTTCTTTGTTATAACTCGGAGTTCGGCATTCTTTATATATTCGGAAACCTCGTCACGACCACTACGTCTTCATGTATCGATATTGGGTTTATCTAACATTTCATTTTGACGCTTATTTTTATCCTTAATTCATTTAAGTCACACAATTAAGCACAAAACACATAATACTCAAATAATACATCTTTATTATTTCAAGACGGGTTACAAAGGTTAACATAGACTATCACATCATCATTAATGACGAGCCCAGAAATACAGGCGTTACAATTCTCTCCACCTTAGAATGATTCCGTCCCCGGAATCACACATCAACAAACAAATGCGGATAACGACTCATCATGTCACTCTCCATCTCCCAGGTGAGATTCGGCCCATTCGTGTGTTTCCAACGGACAAGTACTAATTCGTCCATCTTGCATCGCTACTTCTTAGTCTTTCGGTCAACGATTGCCTCTGGTTCTTCAATCAACCTTTTGTTCTCATCAATTCTTAATTCAGAAATTGGAATTATGTCGGGAACTTCTCCCGTGAACTTCCTCAAATAACACACATGGAAAGTGTTATGAATTCCATTCAGTTCTTCTGGTAATTCCAGCTTGTAAGCTTGGTTCCCAATCCTCTGAAGAACTTTAAACGGTCCAATAAACCTTGGATTTAACTTTCCCCTTTTACCAAATCTTATAAGTCCCTTCCACGACGAGACTTTAAGTAAAACCGAATCTCCAACTTCAAAAGTCATCGGTCTTCGCTTTTCGTCAGCATAGCTCTTTTGACGATCCTGAGCTGCTAACATTCTCTCCCTAATTAGTTTCAACTTTTCAGCAGTTTGATGGACTATCTCCGATCCCATAAACTGCTTTTCCCCAGCCTCAAGCCAACAAGACAGCGTACGACACTTCTGTCCGTACAAAGCTTGATAAGGTGCCATCTTTATGCTCGAGTGGAAACTATTATTGTAGGAAAATTCTACCAAAGGTAAATGTTCATCCCAGTTACCTTCGAATTCCAAGGTACATGCTCTCAGCATATCTTCAAGTGTTTGTATCGTTCTTTCGCTCTGACCATCAGTCTGTGGATGGTAAGCTGTACTCAAACACAACTTGGTACCCAATTCCTCTTGTAGACTTCTCCAAAATCGTGAGGTGAAACGGCTGTCACGATATGACACAATCGTTAATGGAACACCGTGAAGCCTCACAATTTCCTTCACGTAAGAATTCGCAAGCTTATCCATAGACAATTTCTCATTGGCCGCTATGAAATGCGTACTCTTACTGAAGCGATCAACGAGTACCCAAATCATGTCGTGACCGTTCTTTGTTCTGGGCAGTTTAGTGACAAAATCCATAGCAATGTCCTCCCATTTACCCATAGGCACAGGCAAAGGTTCTAAACTCCCATATGGTTTCTGATGTTGTGCCTTGAATCTCGCACAGGTCACACACTCTGCCACATACTTCGTAATGTCGAGCTTCATCGTCGGCCACCAGTAATAGGGTTTCAGGTCCCTATACATTTTAGTGCTACCGGGATGAATTGAGTACATGGTTTTGTGAGCTTCTTCCATCAGAAGATCTCTTATTCCTCCTGACTTAGGTACCCAAATACGATCTTGGAATACCTCCAGTCCATGACCGTTTGTACCGAACACTAATGTTTTGCCCGAACGTTCCTCCTTTCGGTCATTCTTCTCAACGCTCTTGGCCTTTTTCTTTCCAGATTGACCTTCCGACTGAGAGCAGCAGCAACAACATTGGCTTTACCGGGGTGGTAAAGTATCTCACAGTCATAGTTCTTAAGTAGTTCTAGCTAGCGTCGCTGCCTCATATTCAATTCTTTCTGACTAAAGAGATATTGGAGACTCTTATGATCAGTGAAAAGTTTGCACTTCGAGCCATAGAGGTAATGCCTCCATATCTTTAGAGCGAAAACTACCGCTGCCAGCTCCAAATCATGAGTGGGGTAGTTCTTCTCATGCTCTTTCAGCTGTCGAGACGCATATGCTATCACCTTTTCTCTTTGGGTCAAAACACAACCCAACCCAACACCAGACGCATCGCTATAGACAGCGAAGTCTTCAACTCCATCGGGTAGAGAAAGAATCGGTGCTTCACTTAGCTTCTTCTTTAGCAACTCGAATGCCTCTTTGTGTTTATCACTCCAAGCATAAGTAGCTCCTGTGTGAGTCAAAGCTGTTAATGGAGCAGCGATCGAAGAAAAGCCTTGGATAAACCTTCGGTAGTATCTGGCTAATCCCAAAAAGCTTCGGACCTCCGTGGGACTTTTCGGTTGTTCCCACTTCATCACATCTTCAATCTTTGCTGGATCAACCATTATCACTTCTTGGTTGACCACGTGACCCAAGAATTGGACTTCTCGAATCCAAAAATCAAATTTGGAGAACTTAGCATACAGCTTCTCCTTCTTCAAGACTTCCAACACTTCTCGCAAGTGTCTGCCATGCTCCTCTTGGCTTTTCGAATAAATCAGAATGTCATCTATAAACACTATCACAGATTTATCAAGGAACGGATTGCAAACCCTGTTCATTAAATCCATGAATGCTGCTGGAGCATTGGTTAGTCCAAACGACATAACAAAAAACTCGTAGTGTCCATATCGTGTTCTGAATGCAGTCTTCTTGATATCCTACTCTCTTACTTTCAGCTGATGATATCCTGATCTTAGGTCGATCTTTGAAAAATAACTTGAACCTTGTAGTTGATCGAACAGGTCATCAATCCTTGGCAACGGATATCTATTCTTTATTGTTGCCTTGTTCAGCTCTCTGTAATCAATGCACATTCTCATACTCCCGTCCTTTTTCTTTACGAATAACACTGGAGCTCCCCAGGGTGATGAACTAGGTCTAATGAAACCTTTGTCCAATAACTCCTGAAGTTGCATCATCAGCTCCTTCATCTCTGTTGGTGCTAGTCGGTAAGGTGCCTTTGCTATTGGTGTCGTCCCTGGTAACAAGTCTATTCTAAACTCCACTTGTCTATCAGGCGGTAATCCGGGAAGATCTTCAGGAAATACGTCCGGATAATCACACACGACAGGAATGCTCTGCATCTCCTTTTTCTCCTTCTTTGCATCGATCACGAATGCCAAATATGATGTACATCCTTTGGCCAAACACTTTCTGGCTTTTATTAGCGAAATGATTCCACAATTTACTCTGTGTTTGTCCCCATACACCATAAATGACTCTTTTCCAGGCGGTTTTACTTTTACTATCTTCTTTCGGCACAATATTTCGGCATCATTGGCGCTAAGCCAATCCATTCCAAGCACGACGTCGAAACCGTTAAGTTTGATAGGCAATAATTCCTCGTGGAACTTATTCCCATTCAGATCGATTGAGATGTTTTTCATACGATGGATAACAAGTATAAACTTGCCACTAGCAACTTCGACTAATAAAGCATTATCTAGTCTATCAACAGGCAAAGCTAGTTTTCTACCAAATTCATACGATATAAAGGAGTAGTTGGCTCCTGAATCAAATAAAATTTGGGCAGGCAAATTGTTTACAAGAAAGGTACCTGAAGCGACATCAGCTTCTTCTTTAGCAGCTTCCAGTGTCATCTGGAAGGCTCTCGCCTTCGGATTTGGCGGAATGTTGGGTTTTGCTGCCTCCTTCTTTTTCGGACAATCCCTCGAGATGTGCCCCTCCTCACCACACCCGTAGCAGACTTTATTGGTAAGGGTGCATTCGTTGGCATAGTGCCCTGGCTTTCCACATTTGAAGCATGTGGCTTCCCCGCCACATTTCCCAAGATGCTTCTTCTTGTATTTGTCGCACCATTTCGCTTCTTCTTTGTCGCACCAAGACATTTTGCTCGCTTCTCCCTTGGGCATAGAGTCAGCTAACAACTTCCACCAACTCAACACGCCAGATTTTAACAAAGGGATCGCAAGAGCGGTCTTCTGCCTGTTGCTGCATTCGCAACTTTCAAACATTGTCACCATTTCGGAGATCCAGTCCATAACTTGCACCGGCGTCGGGCTTCCGAATAGACACGGTGGTTTAGATGACATAAAATCCTTGTATTTACTTCCTCTTCCATCATTTCCTCCATCACGATTGTTTTGTCTAACAATCGGTGAATTTAGATCCGCAATCACGATAGAAATCAAATCGTCCTTATCACTCTGAAACGTTTATATGCTAGTTCTAATACCGTCGTTATACGCTTAGAATCCTAAACACATAAGGTTTCCAGATCCGGTTGGCAACAAACCATAGATCCGAACAATTAATATCACATATGGAAAATATAACATTTAGCACATAAAAGCATTTTAGGCAACTCTCCTAAAATAAACTAGTGCTCGTGTCTAAAATATGATAGACACACACCTCACGATCATCACTTAGCATTCTAAGTTTAAGTCTAGAAACCCTAAAAATTCCTAGTTCGCTTAAACTAATGCTCTGATACCAACTATGACATCCCCAAAATCACGGCCAGAAAAGACCGGTTTCATTTATGCTTTTTAAAATAGCTTCAGAGTAAATCCTTTAATTTAAAAGAGTTGTGGAATTTGTTCCCAAAAACAAAATATGATAAAATAATATTTACCAAAGCATTTCATCATGAGATGCATTTTCATTATATAAGAATATTCAGGATGTCATGTTCTGATAAACAGACCAAAAGCATAAACAACAAAAGATAGACCATACAATAGTTACATATAACAACTAGTCTAATATCAAAAGATCTTGATAAGTCATCCAACTTATGCTCTCGCGCCACTACCTGTAATACAACAAAACTGAGTGGGTCAGGCTTGGGAGCCTGGTGAGCATATAGGGTTTTCAACCCACAGTAAATAATTATATTTAATTTCACCAACCAACAATAACCCGATTACCCATTCCTGTTATCCTCACTTTACGTCCCTAAAACAACATCTATTACCAGGGACCTAATCTAGGATTTTCATCGGGACGGACATTACTGCAAGGGGTTTCCTCAAAAATAGATGTCCTAAAGGCAACCATGAGGGGGATAGAGTACACCGGTGAACACATTGTTCACAACACCTACAGGTTATAAACCTGCTAGAGTTCCACGGGACTGTCTAGAAAGAGTTCGTGGTCGTCATCCATACTCCGCTAGATGACTAGATCAACAACAACAACATCGAGGCCTCTCATCATTTTTATTTCATCACACACCAACTGACTACCCATGTTCTACCCAACATATTAGTAGATAAAATATATACATTTATATACAGCTTAAAACCTGTACAAAACATCCATTCAACAACTAGTTCAAATAAACAAATAATATACAAACACATAGCACGTATTTTATAAGAATACTTCATATCTATGTGTTAGAAGAAAACGAATATACACTCACTTGATCAGAAGATGATCGGACAGCACTACGGCTCTAAGAGTAGTATTCTTCGGTGAAACTAGAATATCTTCAAACACCGGGCTTCTCGCGGGCAGAGCTTCGGCTCGGAAACTCTTTTTCTTCTCGGGATCTTTGGGCTTCGAGACTCGCTTCGGGTCTCGGGATGATACCGGGGCTTCGGGGGGTTAAAATAGGGCTTAGAGAGGGTATCGGGAGTGAGGGAGTGATAAAGTAGCTAACTAAATCGGCTGCCCTTCGATTTCTATTTATAGGGCCATTTTTTAGCTCTCACATCGTGAATTTTAAGTTCTCACGTCGTGAACTTAGTCGTCACTGCATGCGTCATCACAGGTTGCGTCTGTCAGGCTCCAGAAGGCGTCAGAAGTCAGTTCACGTCGTGAACACTGTTTTTCACGTCGTGAACTCTGACACAGCTTTGGGGTTCGCGCCCCGAACTTCAGAAATTCATAACTTTCGCATATGAGCTCCGTTTTCGACGTTCTTTATATCGACGCGTAAGTGAGATTATGCTCTACAACTCTAGTTTAGACTCCGTCGGCTAATTTTGAATTTAATTTTAATATATTATTAACAGAGTATATTAGATTGAACTGAAAAAAGACTTAACTGAAAATATGATATCGAGTAAAGGCGAGATGTATTATGGTGGAAGAATTAAAATATATGCATAGAGTGAGAAAGATTAGAGTATTAAATATGAGGAAGAATATAAAATAAGAGAAAGAAAGTTAATAAAAAATAGGAGAATAACTCACCAGACCTAGTGTTTGATGTGGTAGGGATTTCTGTGTTTTTGTAGGTAAAAGTATTAGCAGTCGTGGTACTGGAAGAGAACACAGGAGCACAAAATCAAGATTCATATTGTAGGATGTTATTTTTGTATTGTTCATTTTATATAACTGGATAAAATTTGTATTGTGTTTATTTGATTTAAGTTGGGATATTAAACTGTTAAATTTTGAGTATATTTTTCTACATTAATAAATAAAATCTGGAATATTCTTATGGATTAGATGTTTTAGATCGAGGGTGTCACAAGTTGGTATCAGATCCATAGTTTAAGTGAATTAGGTTTGGTGTATCCATTCCTAGTCTTAAACTGTGGAAGATAGATGAGATGCATATATTATGAGCTAGTTTGTGATAAACAATACTAAGAGATCACAGTATACGGCTGAAGATGTGTGATGATAAAGATCATGAAGAGCATGAGTATGATAGATTGACTAACCTTAATGGTTTGATTAAAAAAACTGTAAGATATAAACTTATATAAATTAAAAATTGATAATGATGATTTTGATTGAGATCACGAGACTATTATGATAGATGCATGAGAGATGATACAATTTACTGTTGTAGACGATGATTATGATTTGAGTCTCCGAGATATGACGAGACCAAATCCCAATATGAGATTTATTATTGTTGAATCGAATAACTAGTCTGAGTGATTAATCTGATTGATCCTGTTAATCTGATAAAATTTATCAAATGAGTGATATTAGTTAAAGTGATAAAGTGCTAGCTTTGAGGCCCTAAAAGATAACCATAGAGGCGAGATAAAGAAAAATAGAAGAAGGGTAGCTTCTAATAGAATTGAAAATGAAACAATAGCAAAAAGAATCTAGTCAAAATCAATTCTGATGCAGAATTTACAAGTCTACAAAGTTAGGCAAAATTTTATTGAAAGCTGATTTGGAGATTTGACAGCTACATGGTGTTAATTTTGAAGCTTAATAAGCTGATATTTATAGTTGATT
The DNA here is from genome assembly GCF_052849685.1 of Lactuca virosa. Taxonomy (NCBI): domain Eukaryota; kingdom Viridiplantae; phylum Streptophyta; class Magnoliopsida; order Asterales; family Asteraceae; genus Lactuca; species Lactuca virosa. Next base: position 470,974,432 of record NC_136429.1, on the reverse strand, counting down.
AGAAATAACTTTATAAAGTAAAGTTATAGTCTATATAACAAAGAATACATATGAAGAAGAATCAGACAGAACAAATGTGTGGTGTATGAGATATGATTGTTTAAAGATGGTTGTTCAAATATGTGAAATTGTTGAAATGTTCATATCTCTATGTTAACAGCTAAATAACTCCTATTCTAGAAATATTCAGATGAAACGAATTATATGAAATTAGTAGTACTCCTAACAGGATTTGCAACGATATAAAATTTTTCCAATTCGGAGTTCATATGATTGAGTAACAAGGCTGGAAAGATTTAGAAAAACCAAAATTTTTTTTGGGAACTTATCCTAAGTCAAGGATAGTAAGGGTGATTCATGTGAGGAGTCAATCCAATTAATTGAGCAATCCGGGTGATTTACTTGAGTGATTGATCTAAGTAATTGAGATTGATTTGAATGATTGATTTGATTAGAATGATCGATTAGAGTAATTGATCAGAGCGATATGAATGATTGATATGAGAAATTGATGTTAATATGAGTGATTGATTTAATTGATTTGATTGATGAGAATAAATGATTTGATTAATATGAGTAATCGATTGAGTTGAGAAATTGATCCAATTGATATAGTGATTGATTGATTCATCTATTGATATGGGTACTATGAGTAATTGATCTGAGTGCTCTGCTTGACTGATCCAATTGATCTGAGTAACTAATCTGATTAAAGGATCTGAAGGATTGAGATTGACTTAAGTAATTAATAATAATTAGATTGAATGATCTGAGTAATTGATTTTGATCAAAGTGATTGACATTGAATGAGTAATATTGATCTAAGCGATTGACTCGATTGATATGACTAATTGAGTAATTAATCAATAATCTGAGTAATTCCAGAGATTTATTTGAGAAATTGATCGGAGTAATTTAAATGATTGATCTGAATGATCTGAGTGGTTGTGGATATTTGATTTAAATTAATATGGTTGTGGATATTTGAGTAAATTAATCACATTGTGTATTAATTGAAATATAATTTATAATAAGATTGACTTGCGAAGTGTCTAGTTTATATTTAATGATGATAACTGCTATGAGTATTTACACTCGTGACTTGAGGATGAGTTGTAATTCGGGTGCCAAATGATTATTGAGGAAGACTAAGAGAAATGGTTGATCTGAGTTATGATAATGAGTTGAGATAAATATGTAATAGATAAATATTTTGAATATTAGTAAAAAATATTGATTGATTCTAATATATGAAAAGATGTTAATGATTAAGAGAAGTATTAATTTGTAATTGTCAGGACCATTTTCCCTAACAATTAAAATCGATTACTACCAAAGAGTTAGATGAAATTTAAATAAAGAAAAGAGTAGAGAAAGAGTAGAGAAATGAGATGAGATTGAGAAGAGACGAGCGGACATAAGATGGGAATAAGAGGAGATGAAAAAGCATGAGACAAGATAGAGTATGAGTATGATGAGTGGTGAGAAAAGAGTAGATAGCTAAGATATGTGATGATTTGAGACCATACCTATAAAAAAAGGATAAGTGATGCTAATGGTTGGGTAAAAAAAATTGGAACAAAAGATGCAAAATGATATTGATCATGCCACGAGGTTACATAAGAGTAGATAAAGCAATAGAGATCCTTTAACAACCATTTCGAGTAAAGAAATTGAGAAAGCTTGATCATTGCATTGATAATGTAACGAATTGAAAAGTAGATTGTTATTTTGGGTTATGAGCTTAAATAAGAGAATAATATTAGATTAGAGATCTTTAATTGATATGAAAACCGAAAGAGCAAGAAAGGATTTTGAGGACGAACTCCCTTAAAGGGGGGAAGAGTTGTAACAATCCAAAATTTATAAAGATGTAACTTTTACACAATATTGACAAAAAAGGGAAATTGGTCATTTATGAGAAAAAGATGAGAATAAGAAGTTGTAACTTCATGAAAATTGCCAAGACAAGTTTAAACCACTATAAGTGGTTAGATGGATTGAGTTCTAGAGAAATAATGCATGAGAAATGCATTTTTGGTCAAAAGGGTAAAATTGGTATTTTTATGCTTTTTAGGCTAACTTCTTGACCTAATAGATTAAGATCTGAATTAATTCAGTGAGATATGACTTAACAAACATGTAGAGCGTGTTTCCACTTTCGCGTGGATATAAAGATCATAAAAACGGATAAGAAACGAAGGAGATATGAGCGCTTGAAGATGGGATAAAAATGCCTAAAGTTGGAATGATATCAGCAACGTACTTTGCTGATTGCCACATCTCACGACGTGAGCAAGATAGGCTCATGACGTGAGCATGATCAGAATATAAAAAAATAAGATTTGTGAACGTTCTATTCCGAAACCAAACACCCAAACACAACCCCAGGTGTGAAAAACACACACTTAAGCCCTAGGGGTCGATTTTGAAGGGATAACTTGATTTAAGCTTCAATTTGGTGAATCAATGTAAGAATCACCATCTCTAATACATTAGATTTAGATTTTTGGCAAGATTTTTCATAATGGTTATGAAGCCCTAGATTAAGGGTATGAGCTTAATTAGGGGTATTGAGTTGGAATTGATGTTATATAGTGATTATACACATGATGCTTTATATGAAATTTGTGTTAATAAGAAAATGGGTCTTAATGGGTTAAGAAAAGTGAAGATAAATATGATATGTATGATATTTAAATTGAATGAGTAAACATTCTATGAATGTTGAATGCTTGAATTACATGGAATTAAAAGGTATAAAGATGTTGGTTTGAGTTTATTGATACAGTTAATGAGAATGATTATAAGTTAAACCATGTAAATGGTTTAAGTATTGATGATTTTGGAATTTGATCAACTAGTCAATCAAGGAAGGACCTTTGGAAAATAGGAGAAATTATTGGAGTATCATCCTTATAAACCCTAGTCAAGGTGCGGTATTTCTCTCACTTTTTCTTACGATTATTATATGTTTAAATTTTATATTTATCCATATATATATATATATATATATATATATATATATATATATATATATATATATATATATATATATATATATGTGTGTGTGTGTGCGTGTGTGTTTGTGAATTTGAGGCACTAAGTGAATGCCATCAAATGATGAGTTAATAATAGAGCATTAATATACATAGATATCATGTATTTGAGCATGTATGTATATGATTGGCATATATGTATGATATATATATATATATATATATATATATATATATATATATATATATATATATATATATATATATATATATATAAGCATGTAGCAGATCATGTGATGAGCATACTTCATTCGGGATTGATGATGATATATGAGTATCATTCCTTCGGGATTGATGATAAGAGAAGAGTATCTTTCCTTCGGGGTTGATGATGAGATAAGAGTGTCTTTCCTTGGGGATAGATGATGAGATATGCGTGTGCTTCATTCGGGAACAATATTGAAATACGAATATACTCCCTTCGAGGATAAAATTGGGAAATGAGTTTAATATCAAAGTTATTAGTGAAATATTTGATTATATAAATAAATATGGCTTTTATGTAAGTATATGTATTAAAGATAAATAAAAATGTCAAAATAAATGATTAGACCAATGAGGGTATTTTGGTCAATTTGTGTAATGGTCAAATCGATGAGAGTTTTTGATATTGATAAAAGTTTGATGTAATCCTCGAGTATAAAAACGTTTTTAATGGGAAGGACTTAATGCTGTGAGAGTGGGATAAGATAAGTGAGGTTAAATTAGGAAAATTAAGGAAGTTGCTGAATTTGTAGTATTCACGACATGGCACAGATGAGTCACGGCGTGAGAAAGTACAATACCATTTTCTTTTATGATAAAAACTTTCAACGACATATCAGAAATGACTTATAACAGAGCATAGTAAGGATGATACATGTAGAATGTATGAGATTGAGATTGAGATGAGATATACTACATAATGGAAAATATGATATCGAGTAAAGGCGAGATGTATTATGGTGGAAGAATTAAGATATATGCATAGAGTGAGAAATATTAGAGAAGTAACTATGAGGAAGAGTATAAACTAAGAGAAAGAAAGTTAATAAAAGATAGGAGAGTAACTCACGAAACCTAGTGTCTGGTGTGCTAGGGTTTTCTGTATTTTTACAGGTAAAAGTATTAGAAGTCGCGGTACTAGAAAAGAACACAGGAGCACAAATGCAAGATTCAGATTGTAGGATGTTATTGTTATATTCTTCATTTTATATAGAGAGATAAAATTTATATCGTGTTTATTTTATTTAACCTAGGATAGAAAAGTTTTAAATTTTGAGTATATTTTTCCGCATTAATAAATAAAATCTTGAATATTCATATAGATTAGATGTTTTAGATCAGGGTGTCACATATTAGCTTTTATTGATAGTTTCTAGCAAATCCATCAAATACCAAGATGTTATGACAGGTCTCGAATCTAATTAATGACTTAGAGTCATGAATATGAGATGTAACCCATGTATGATAATTAAGTATGGTCTTGATTAAACTTCCTCTCTATAGCAAGGCTAAAAGGAGTAAGTGGTTCTTCTAGAAAGAATACATTACATGGATAACTATACAAATTTAAAGCAATACTTGTTATATAAGGATTTTCTCATACTCTTGTCATTGACTATGGTCCTTATCGTACTCATGACATTGTCTATGATCAAACCTTTTCACAAGTAGCTATGATTAGATCAACAAGGATATTGTTTACTGTAAATTCATATTCTGAATATGAGATATAGCAAATAGATTTCAAGAAAGACCGTTTTTCTTAATAGACATCTACTAGAAGATATCTATATAGATTAGCCTAGAGCTTTTCTTAATCAATGTTATCCTAACAAAATGTGTAGAGCTTGAGATCTACTTGTGGATATAAAGCAACCATCTCAATGTTGCAATCATCATTTTAATGTAAAACCACAAGGTATGCTTTTATATCAAAATGAATAGAACAAGTTTGTTTACTAAGAACTAGAGGGAACAAGTTTGAATAATGAGAAATAACATTCTAACTATGCCAGACCTTTTCACCTTGACTCGAAATGCATTTCTAAAATGAAAGACTTAGGAAGGAGAACATACATTCTTGGAATGTAAAATCTATAGAGATAGATAAAATGAATATTATAAGTTTTATATCATTATGCACATATGGACAATATCTTGAAAGGGAATAAGATAAAAAAAATTTGTTTGGCGGAATCTTGGCACTGTCACATGGCACTAAGTTTGAGTTGGCCCCAAAAGAACGTAGTTCATAGGTTTGAACTAGCTGAAATGATTTATATTCTATTTTCTTGGTAAATAAATCCATCATTTACACCATATTATGAATAAGACTTGATATATGATGATGCTATGAGCATATCATAATATACCAACTGAATACATGGATAAGTCACCGAATGACTATAGAAACATTCTAAGAGTACTTTAGAAGAACTAAGAGAATGTATATGAGACAATTAATTTAGAATAAAATATCCATGTAAAGAGCTACATAACATTCTGATTCCTAAGCAAATAGAGATAATTATGACTTATAATTGGATTATGACCTCATTGTGGTATGAAGAGTAATTTTAGTTTTAATGAGGTTCAAGCAAAACTAAATGATGTAATATACTACAAAATAAGAATACGCTACTTTAGAAGTTAAAATCTAATATGACTGGATGAATGAGTTCATTGAAAATTTATGTTGATCTCGTCCATTCAAGAATCACATAGAAATCTTTGTGACTTCGAGAGTATATTTAATCAAGCTAAGAGACTGTATGTCATAAAAGAACACCAATAATATACTCCAAGATATTTGACTATACCTTGAGTAAAGTCAATTATGGAGATGATAGTATTCACATAATTCACACCAATTAAGTTTAGTCGAACCCATTAATAAATTCCTTCTTCTGAGCTAAGTATGCATGGTCACACTTAAGCTATAAGACTTTATTATTCTAGAAATGGGTCACACTTAAGCTATAAGACTCATCGCCAGTTATAACTGTGGTAGCAATTATGAAGTAAGACTAATATGAATTTGACTGGTTGACGTTTACTGGATGATGGTAGGCAATGGGTTGTAACCAAGTTTCATAGGTACTCGTCAGAGAACTAGTGTTGAACTGAACCGCATCAAGATCATCTTGTGGATCTCTATCATGAATGATACTTGATTAAAAGGTACTATCTTTGTATCCTTAACACCTGAGATACATAATGGGACTTAATTGTAGGGAGTATTGTGCTTAGATATGGTCAAACACTGGTCCTTAACTGGGAAGTTATAAAATCCACTTTTAGGTATGGTATGAACTATGCAAGAGGCTTATGTAGTCAAGATGAAATTTTTTCCTCTTATGTGTTGAGGCTAGACATCTAAGGCGCCTTAACAAAGTTAAACACCATATGAGATTGATTGTAATTCGTATATCATGTTTAGCATGATGTATATGACAAAGTGATAACTGATAAGTTTACCTTAAACATCAATTGTAGATTTGAGCTTTTTTGGAATTGGGCATTGATAGAATGGCACAAAGTCGTATCTTGATAGAGGCAGTGATATGTTGCTAGACACTCACCACTTTCTATATTAGTCTAATATGAATCTTATGCAAGTGGGAGATTGAAAGATCTAGAATGCTCAAGAAACATATTAAAGTAATATTGCTGATTAACATATGATACTAAAGGGTCACACTAACAACAACTTGATATAATTGATTATTTATTAGAAATTGATTTTAGTAAATATTCAATAAAATCTTCTAATTAATTGGAAATTATTTATTTCTAGGAAATAATAATTTTCATTAGCAAGTAACACATTATTTCATATTGTATGAATTAATAAGTCATAATGTTTTTGAACTAGATAATATGATTGTATTCCATACGTTGCTGCAAATGGATTAATCATATATTCCATGATTACGCATAAAGGCCAAATAAGTCGTATGCTTAGAGCATGTCGAATGATACCAGTATAATCCGAGAACAAGTCATTGTATGACTTATAGGAACATTCTAAAGTACTTGTGAAAACTATAGAAATATTCCTTGGTTGTTCTTATTTCATTCTAACCTCTATAAATGGGTCCTATATGGTTTGGTTTTGTTATAAACTAAAAAATAAACTTGTTATTTTTAAGACTTCCATTGGTGGTTTTTGTGAAAAACAAACGTATATTTTGTATCAAAACATCTTTTGAGATTCATTGAATCTTATCAATAGCATGTTTTGTAACGCTCGATTCCTGGTACGTATTTAATTATAATTTATTCATTTTTGAAGAGCTACTCGACGAGTTGGGAACCCCAGACTCGTCGAGTAGAAATGAGATTGGACACGGGATTTAAGTCGCCTACTCGACGAGTTGAGAGCCTTGACTCGATGAGTAGGGCTGTCAGGATGAAACCCTAATTTCGAGGTTTTGCACCCTATTTAAGCATCTTCATCCCCACTTTATGGCCTCATTTTCAGCCTCCAAGTCCCAAACCCTAATCCATGAAACCCTAGAGTCTTGTGTGAGCTTGTGAGCCATTTTTTAGTGAACTTTGTGTGATTTGAAGCTTGTAGAAGAAGAAGAAGCTAGAGGATTCCAGGAGAAGACTGTAGATCCAGAAGTTACAAGAAGCTAGAGGATTCCAGGAGAAGCTTGTAGATCCAGAAGCAACATCTTATCCTCTTCATTTTCTGGTAAGGAAGCATCAACCTTGCTTAGTAGCTTGCTAGATCTCTTTCTTATCCTTTCATGGGGTTTTTGGTCCAAGAAGCTTAGTCCTTGGGATATGGAAGTCCCAAGTGATCTACCATTCAGATCTAGGGTCTAGAAGGGGTTTCATGGCATAAAGGTGCAAACGTTTTGACCATGAAAGCCCCATTCAAGCTTCAAGGTGTTATTATCGCCTTTTAAGCCCCAAAAGGCCATGCATGGAAGGAAAGTTAGGAGCTTTACGTGTTTAAGTGATGTCTAAGGTCTAGATCTATGTTAGTATGCTTTAGTTTGGAGTATTATGGCTTTTGGACCATGATCTATGTTCTAGAGATCTAGGGTTTTAGCTAAACCAATTAAGAAGGACTAATAACGGGTAAATTTGGAAACTTTACCCTTAAAAGGGCATTTCCAGTACGTAGATGAAGTAGGGAGTTTGGATCTGAAGGATAGGAGCTTAATTTGTTTACCCTTAAAAGGGCATTTCCAGTATGTAGATGAAGTAGGGAGTTTGGATCTGAAGGATAGGAGCTTAATTTGTTAAGATGGCTCAAACAGACTGAGGAACTCGACGAGTTTAGAGAGGGACTCGACGAGTTGAGTCGTTTTGTCCCGATTTAGTTTAAGGTAGACCTCAACGAGTCTGTGAAGGGACTCGACGAGTTGATTCGCCAAATCACGACTATAAGTAGCCAGGGAACTCGGCGAGTCAGGGGGATGACTCGACAAGATGGATCGCGATTTTAGGGTTTGTAGAACTCGGCGAGTTGATAAGTCAACTTGGCGAGTTTAGTCAACCCAGAGCGTTGACTTTGACCAGAATGTTGACTTTGACCAGGGGTAAAATGGTCATTTTTCCCTAAGAAAGATTATAAGATTTTGACTAAGTGTTATTGTGATAATGATAACCAGGGAGTCATTGGAGCAGCTGTGGGAGATTCCTCACGGTGAGATTTCACAGTCAGCTTTGCGAGGTGAGTTTCCTTTAGTAGGAACGGGTCGAAGGCAACAATGCCGGCCCATATAGAGTAGCGAAGTGTGGGATGGGCTCGTATCTTAGAATTATTTATGATTAGTAGCTAAGTATCGGCTGGGCTCGTATCTTAGAATTGTTTATGATTAGTAGCTAAGTGTGGACAGGGCCCGTATCTTAGTATTATCTGAGTATGTTTATAAATTGGTAGATTATGGTATACGTGTTTTCCGTGTGATACTTGTATGTATGTTTAGGTAGCGGGGTGTGGGAAGGGGCCCATATCCTCCAGATAGCAGAGTGTGGGCGAGGCACGTATCTCCTAGATAGCTGAGTGTGGGCGGGAGCCCGTATCTCCTTGAGTGTGGGCGAGGCCCGTATCTCCTAGCTGTATGTCATATGCTATGTGTATGGTATGTGGTAGTTTGGGGAGACTCACTAAGCTTCGTGCTTACAATTTTCAGTTTTGGTTTCAGGTACTTCCGGTAACAAAGGGAAGAGCTCGGGATGACTACATTGCACACACCACAGCGCTTTAGCCCGGGAGGATTTACTCTGATGTTTTGATATATGATTTGGATACAGTGTTTTGACATGATGTTTTGAGATCATACCACTTATGTTTTTATGCGATGATTGGATTACTATGATTTTATAATGATTTAAAATGAAATTTTTGGACTGTATTTTTGGGATGTTTCAAGTTGGTATCAGAGCCTTGGTTTGAGGGATTCGGGCACACTCTCGGGTGTGTCTAAACTATAACTGAGGAATTGGTATGAAAATTTTCAAAGAAAATCATATTTATAAAAAGAATTTTGAAAGGAGAAAAGAATTTTGAAAAGAGTAAAAGAACTTTGAAAAGAGAAAAGGGTGTGGTGCATGCAATCAGCCGAGCTCAAGTAAGTACTCCCAAATTACCCATACAAGTTTATGTTATGATATGTTTATGAGAACTGCATGCTAGATTAGGGCTAAGGATCTAGGAAGGATGCCTTATGTGCCTGTTATATGTATATCAGCTTTATGAACTGCATGCTAGTACAGAGTAGTCAGTGATATGATGGCATGATTGGAATATGCTTGATTATGTTACTCAATGCTCGAGTGCTGCTTGCTTTGTGCTTTTAGGAGTTCTAGTTATATTTTACTAGCTAGTAAACGAATATGTTAAGTTACATATTACGATAACTAAATAATTTCAAAAGGTTAGGTCTAGCTCTATTTCACAACTCTTCTTTGAGTCCAACCGTTGTAGGGTAGGATCTCTCACTCGAACAATTATCTAGTCTTAGTGATATGTAATGGTATTCGCGAGCTAGTTAGGGGGAGATAGCAAGGACTGCTTATGCAGCTGATGGTGGAGAGTGGGTTGGTAAATAACCTAGGGAAAGCCTAGGATGAGATTAGTGTGAGAACAGCAGTAGCAGTAGAAGGGACTTGGTGGAGTCAAGGCAGTTCTTAAGGAAAGTACGCATAGATATGGAAGGTAGTATGGGCCCGTATTACTGAAAGCAGAGGATCCGTACTCGAATCAAGGAAGGCTGAGATGAATCCAGGGAACTTTTAGTATGTGAGATCCCTCGATTTATGATGTGTATATTGTGTTTGTTATTGTGTATTTTCAGTATGGTGACGCTACGTACTAGGCCAGTCGGCAGTTCAGGTGCCGGTGAGGAATCAGGCTCGGGCTTGGGAGCCAGGCAGCTAGACGAGCAGAAGAGGGAGTTCATTTCGTCTGAGGTCACGCGCAGTATTCTAGATCAGACTCCTTTGATCTTTGGCAAGATCAATGAGGGTATTTTAGAGCTTTTGGATGAGAGACTGAGTGCATTCCGCACCGAGGTGGCGGCCATGATGGGGCCGCACACACTGACATTCAGGGAGTTCAGGGCTTGTGGAGCTCCGGATTACCATGGGGCTCGGGACCCCATTGCTAGCACTAGATGGTTGGCTGATGTCGCCAATGCTTTCCGTACGAGTCGATGTCCCAAGGGGGACAAGGTCCAACTTCCGTCCTGTCTTCTGAAGGACAGGGCACGTGACTGGTGGGAGGAGGTCGAACATGCCATTGGTGATGATGCTGCTCTTGATGCTATGACTTGGAGTGATTTCTCGGCCAAGTTCAGGGCCGAGTTTGCACCTGTGATTGAGGTGCAGCAGCTTGCCAGGGAGTTCCAGGATCTCCAGCAGACGACTGAGACAGTGACCAAGATCACTGCTATGTTCAGGGAGAGGGCGCTTCTCATTCTGCAGTACGTGGCGGACGAGGAGATGAAAAAGGTCTGATATCATGAGATGTTGCGGAGTGACATTCGACAGTTTTTGAGCCGATCCAGTTGCAAGACGCTGAAGGATATGATAGCGAGAGCTAGGGAGAAGGAGATTGATTTATAGATGGAGAGGAAGAGGAAACCAGATGCTGCGTCTGGTGTAGAGGGTTCGGGCAACAAGCCTAAGCTAGATTCCCGAGGGAAGGGCCAACAGGGTCGAGGCCGCTGTGGCAAGTGTGGCAGGACACATGATGGGGCGTGCAGGGCGGGTAGTTCGGGCTGCTTTAAGTGCGGCCGAACTGGACATGTTAGCAAGGATTGTACTGCTACCACCACCACCACTGCAGCATCTGATCTGATTTGCTTTCAGTGCAATCATAGGGGCCACAAGAAGGCCCAATGAACGAGTTTAGCAACATCAACAGGACGAGTGGTGACACCCGCTCCTGCTACATTGAGGATTACTGACAGCCGCCAGGGTCGGGCGGATGCACCAGTGGCGAAGAGCAGAGCCTTCCAGTTAATAGTGGTAGAGGCACGTGTGACAGGTATGTATCTTCTCCTTATCTCTTTAATTATATTGATTATTGCTTATATCTTTGTGTTTCATTATAGGATCGTTCCTTGTGAACGGTATATCTACTCTGATCTTGTTTGATTCGGGGGTTACCCGATCATTTGTGTCGCTCGCGCTCAGCAAGCGATTCGTAGGGGCTCCGGGGGAGCTGGATTGCCCACTTAATGTAGAGATAGTAGATGATAGGACCGTCAGGGTTGCGAGGGTTCACCGAGGATGTACACTGCAGTTGTTTGATGAGAAGTTTTCTGTGGATCTAGTCCCTATTCCCCTTCGAGGGAATAAGGTTATAGTTGGTATGGACTGGTTGAGCCCTAATGGGGGCAATGATCGATTGCGCGCAGTAGTTAGTGAGGGCTCGGACTCCGAGTGGGGGAGGGTTAGTGATTCAGGGTGAGAGGCCGCAACATGGACCGACTTTATGTTCAGCAGCGAGGGTGAGGCGCTACCTTCAGCAGGGTTGTGCAGGGTATGTCGCCTATGTTACGGATACCCGGGATAAGGATAAGGCAACAGTGGATGATGTACCGGTCGTGCGAGAGTACCCAGATGTGTTCCCGGAGGATTTTCCTGGGATACCTCCGGTGAGACAGGTTGAGTTCAGGATTGACCTAGTCCCTGGTGCGGCTCCGATAGCCAAGGCACCATACCGGTTGGCTCCTCCCGAGATGCAGGAGTTGTGTATGCAGCTGCAAGAGCTGCTAGACAAGGGATTTATCAGGCTGAGTAGTTCGCCATGGGGAGCCCCGATCCTGTTTGTGAAGAAGAAGGATGGGTCACATAGGATGTGCATAGACTACCGGGAGCTGAATAAGGTGACGGTGAAGAACCATTACCCCCTCCCAAGGATTGATGATTTATTTGACCAACTTCAGGGTGCATCTTGGTTCTCCAAGATTGATCTGCGATCGGGTTACCACCAGATGCGAGGCAGGGACGACGATGAGCATAAGACAGCTATTAGGACTCGGTATGGTCGCTATGAGTTTGTGGTGATGCTGTTTGGGCTCACCAATGCTCCAGCCACGTTCATGGAACTCATGAACCGCATGTGCAGACCGATGTTGGATCGGTCTGTGATAGTCCTCATCGATGACATCTTGGTTTACTCCAAGACTCAGGAGCAGCATGAGGAGCACCTGAGGGAGGTGTTGGAGACACTGAGGAGGGAGAGACTTTTCGCAAATTTCTCCAAGTGTGATTTCTGGTTGCGTGAGGTGCAGTTTCTAGGGTAGCTTGTCAACCAGAAGGGTATTCTAGTCGATCTGGCCAAGATAGAGGTCGTTATGTAGTGGGAGGTTCCGAGGTATCTAACTGAGAATGGGAATTTTCTTGTTCTAGCGGGTTATTACCGGAGATTCATCCAAGACTTCTCCAAGATCGTTGTTGTTGTATTTGGTGTCTAAGCCCATAACTATAACTAGGATGTACTTGACCCGATTGTAGCGTGGTCCTTTTGGGTTGCCTTTACCAGTGCAATTGATAGGATGGACTTTTGAGAATAAGGTTATTTATGATTTATTAATATATTACAAGTATAATATATTAATATTAAATCATATTATTTAATTAATACTGATCAAGATCTAATTTAGAATTAATTTTGTGGTCAAAAGAGACTAATTAAATATATGGGGATTGATTGTGTAAATCAATGATTCTTATAGTGTGGGCTAATGATCCATGATTATTTGGATGAGCTAAACTAATGAGATAATCCATGGATAGTCCATGGAGGTTAAACCATGGAGCTAAGTAATATGAAAGGTCATTAGGGTTTACAAAGTGTAACCCTAGCATTTGCTACACTATAAATAAACCCCCTTATAGCCAAAATCGGTGATATGAGTGACCCCATTCATTCTAAGAGAGTGAAGTTGATTTTGTGCCATGTAACCTATTCTATCAAGCCTCCTCTTGCATATTGGTGTTTGTGAACCATTAGAGGCATCAGACTTGGGGTGCTCAAGCTTTCAAAGGTCAAGAACTACAAGTCCTTCTAAGAGGTAAGTCATCTAACTAGTTGTATTGTTCATTTGAAAATTGTATTCTAGTTAGGGAGAATGCTTTGGAAAAAATGAGAATGCATGTATAATTAGAGAAAACATAGATCCAAAGCATTTAGGGTTTCATGTGTACCATAGGAGTGTTATAGTGCTCAAAAACCAACAGTGGTATCAGAGACTAGGATTGTTTTCTATTATATTTGCTTCTTTTTAATTTTCAAAGTTGAAAAAATCAATTTTCTGACATCTGACTGGTGAACTCGTCGAGTCCACTGGCTGACTCGATGAGTCCACTTAGTAACAAGGGCAAATCGACGAGTAAGTTCATGCACTCGTCGAGTCCATGGCTCTGGGTGCAGAATTTCGAGTTTTCTTGGCCTAGATTGGATTGGAATCACTACTACAAACTGTTTTACATCATTAAATCTGTTTTTTATGATATGGTAGTGATTATGCTCATCCAATCACAAGATAATTGTCAAAGTTTTAAGATAATTGTTGATTTATATGATATACAAAGTTGTTTGCAAATTCTTGACTTGATATTATCTTCATTTATGAGTTTAGTTAGATCAATCATGAATTATATGATTAATTTATTTGTTGAAATTGATCTAAATGATTTTAATGACTCATAACTTGTCCTCAAGTTATGGAAAATGAAAAGTCTCCTACATTAAAATGAGATTAAACTCATAAGTTCTGGAAATGAAAGGACAATTGTCAAATGTTAAGATAATAGGTTAATTATATGTATTATTTGATATGAATTGCCTTGCTATATGAGTTAGATTAGTTCAATAGAATATTGTATGATAATTTTCCTTGTTAGAATTGATCTAAACGTTATTTCATGAGTTCCATAACTTGTCCTCAAGTTATGGAACATTAAAAGTCTTATGATAAATGTTTTAATGAACTCCATAACTTGTCCTCAAGTTATGGAAAATCAAGAGTCTTTTCATAAAACCAACATTAACTCATAAGTTATAGAATTGAAGAGTTTTGACAAGTTTCAAAACTTGCCCTCAAGTTTTGGAATTTGTAAAGTCTCACTAATGAAACTTTAATTCTGAACCCTAGAGTTTTAAAAGTTAAAATTCAATTCTTATACTATTATTATATTAACAGTTAATATATATATATATATATATATATATATATATATATATATATGTGTGTGTGTGTGTGTGTGTGTGCATAAGACAATTCAGTCTTACCGTTAGTAGGCCTCATTCACGAAGTCAGTCTATAAGGGGGATATAAGGTTACTGTCTATAAAATGGCGGTTTAATGGGTTTCCACTCTTACCCACCGCTTCCTTGACTGGTGGAGGGTCGTTAGCCGAACGGGTAGGATAGGACATTAATTCTCCCTCATTAAAAGTATAATGATAATATAAAGTAACTAAACTTTTATTAAATTCCCAATCTTAGTTACTTTAGGAAAATGTGAAAATGGTGCCAATCCATGAAATTACACTTTGCACATTGTTAAGTCGTTAATGGAGCGTGTGTGGTTAACCAGTACACTAATCTGGGACTGACAATGTGTGGCAAAGGGTAGCTTGATGTTAATCATAGATCAATTGAGCGTGTGTGGTTAACCGGAACATTGATTAGGTGATTTGTAACATTGAGTGTACCAAGCTAATTTGCATGGTTATTCACACCTTGTTTGTGATCCTCGGCATCCCAGTCAAAAACTTGAAGGGCACAATCAAGATTTAAACATGCCATTGAAAAGTTCAATGAATCTTAAAGGATCTAGGAATTTCAATCCAATTAAAACTTAATAATCTATTTCGTTTTTCAAGGTGGAAATTGGTAAATCGTTATTTACCTGCCTTCAAATATTTTACAGTTGGATTACGGCATCCCTCTTCGCAATTGTAAAATATTGTGTTGGGTCCTAGCCTTAATATTTCATTTTGGGTGTTATATTAAGAACTTAAATCAACTAACTTGAATTTCTCCCTTGTAGATGTCTAGTTCATACTACTATGGTCTTCCCAAATCTGTTGGAAAAGGATTTCCACATGAAGATGATATTCCACAATATCATACTTCACTTCCTCCACCTCCTCCAATTATTCTCCCTAGCCCACAAGTTCAAATACTTGAAAAGTTCAAGGTCACTCAAGCCCTATTGGCTAGCAAACACCAAGATGGAAGGTCTGTGTGTGCACAAGTCTTGGAGATGAAGTCACACATTGACAGGCTGGGAATGTTTGGAGTCGTTGTGTCGAGGAAGTTGGTTGTTGACTTGGTTCTTCAGTCACTTCCCGAGTCGTATAGTCAGTTTGTTAAAGAGTACTTTATGACAGACCGCGACATGTCCCTTATCGATCTTACATATTGGCTAATTCCTGCTGAATCAGCAATGATTTGGCACACTGGTAATGACTTCCCAA
The DNA here is from genome assembly GCF_052849685.1 of Lactuca virosa. Classification (NCBI taxonomy): domain Eukaryota; kingdom Viridiplantae; phylum Streptophyta; class Magnoliopsida; order Asterales; family Asteraceae; genus Lactuca; species Lactuca virosa. Next base: position 470,958,431 of record NC_136429.1, on the reverse strand, counting down.
ACTTCCATGGATATTGACAATGGAAACATTGGAAGTCCAGAAAAGATTTCTCTTTCCGAGAGAAAGGGAAAGGCTAAGTCTGAGATTGTCTCGTGTACCATTCCCAAAGAGTCCATTTGTTTCTATTACTAAGAGAAAGGACATTTGTTGCGAAGCTGCCGTATCTACTTGAAGGACCATAAGAATGGTAAATTCAAAAAATTTGACTTTGCTTCAGCTAAGTCCACTATCTAACTGTATTTAGTTCCTGTCACACCCCAAAACCAAGAACGGCGGAAACGTTCTGGGGTGGAGGACGTCATGTAAAGTATCACAACAATGTAAAGTAGTAAACAAGCAACAACATCATCCATTGCATTAATAGTAAACTTTTAATACATGTGAGTTCTTTCATAGTATACAACATGATAATAAGAAATCAGAATTAAAAGACTAGTCTTAACCGCTCCGTCTTCTCAAAACCTGGTCATCGTACCTGTCTACTGGTGACCTGAGAATACAAGTTATTTTGAAAGCGAGTATCAGCTTTAAAGCCGGTGAGAACATAAGTATTTTAGTGTCATTGATTTGTAAAACTGTAAAGAAAAGACTTGAAATTGTTATATGAAAACTTGGTATAAGTATGAAAAACCCTAGAAAATCTCATATTTCCTACTAGTATAAAAAGCAGTCTTCTACCAAGGCCCGACTGTTTTGAAGATTTGCGCCTCTATAAAAATGGAGGTTTTTCCCCTAGTATAACTATTATTATCTAAATATAGCTATACATAAACGTGTAAGTGATAAAATCACAAAGTAACTGTAATAGGGAAAATAATATTTTACCCCAGCAGTGACACTGCTGACTATGAAGTGAATAAAACATAGACTCAATGAATGAAGTGTAGACTCCAGGTGGTATCGAATGAACGACATGCCTCGAAAAGTCTAAATGAATGAAGTTTAGACTCCAGGTGGTATCGAATAAATGACACGCCTCGAAAAGTCTAAGTGAATGAAGTGTAGACTCCATGTGGTATCGAATGGACGACACGCCTCGAAAAGTCTAAATGAATGAAGTGTAGACTCCAGGTGGTATCGAGTGAACGACACGCCTCGAAAAGTCTAAATTGGCCTTTAATTCTTAATTGGATAAATAAAGGATTTGAATGTGAACTCGTATGTAACCATGCTGATCGACGCTGAATAATTGATGACCCTCCAGGTCATATATAGTGAGGTGACATTTTGTCACCCCTGGGCCTTATCGGCTCGGACTGTAGCTAGCAGTCGGGATGTGGGAGTGTCTGTCCCGTATAGATCTATACACATAATGCCCGCTCTCCCTCCAGGAGACTCTGGTTACAAGGTGATACCACAATGAAGTGTCGTATCGAGAAGTAGTATGTCACATTCTATTTATAGTATTTAAATATTTGTATATAATCATGAATGAACTAACTCTTGTGTGATTCCTTGTACTAGAAATAGTAAATAGTATCTCCTAACTATACCCTTAATAGTTACTAGTAATATATGTATATGAATAATGGAAGGATGCCTTTGCTACCCAAAGGTACTGAACTGACTGATAGAACTTTTATGTCTATATATGTATACATAATATATAACTAATATTTAGACGACCTTCGGACAAATAACAGGATACCCTAAGTCCACAACCAAACAAGGAACAGGAAATAAGGCGGGTTAGCAGTCCTAAGTCCTTTAAACATTACTTATATAACTATACATATAGAGGCATGCAATTGGTAATATAAAAGTTTAAAAGAAGTTTTGTAAAACATTAGGAAAGTTTAATAAGAAGAATTGATGACTTGATGTCAATTTATAAAACGATTTAAAAGCAGTTTGTTTGATATAAACAGTTTAAAGTATAAGAAATCCCTTATTTGGAACACATTTTGAGTACATGAAAACCTTTGCTTGAAACTTAGTCATAACAGAATTTGAAAGGAAAGATGTAGTTTAGAAAATAAGTTTGACGAAGAGTTCAACGTGTAAAAGCATTCGAGAATTCATTTTGAAGTAGTTTGCTTGGTAAAACATCTAAAAGTGTAGTAACTCCATAGTTTGATAGTTATTAATCACATGTGATTGATATGATAACTATCATGATTCAACTTGTATTCCCCCCATAAAAGCATTTAAAAACATTTAAAAGGTTAATTAAGGGGTATGAACTCACATGTATTGAGTAACTCGAATGGAAGATCGATATAGGATCGTTGGGTGTCAAATGGAGTCTCGAGCACAAACAAATCCTATTTAACATATAATTACACATATATGAATACATTAATGTATATAACCACTAATGGTGATAGGGACATGCCTTAAGGACATGAAAACACTTAGAATTAAGTGTTACAAACACCTATGGAAGTCCCTAAATGAGTGTAGGGTCTTAGATTTGAGTGTAAGGCCACCAAACTCAACTTTTATGTGTGTGCGGCCAGGTGTGCGGCCAGGCCTAAGTTCGGCCATACACTCCCATAGGAATGTCTCGAAGTTGATTTTCCAAGACTTTGTGATGATCCTAAGAAGGTGTTTTGGCTATTGCTTAGCCGGATTGAGAGTTTGTTGCTATTTTGGACCCTTAAAAGGGTGTGTGCGGCCAAGTGTGTGTGGCCATGGTGTGTGCGGTCGCACACTCCTAGAAAAAATGGTCCAAAACGTGTTTCTAAGTTCGTATCTTGTTTCCCCTAAGTGTCCTTGATCATGTGCTAGAATACTACTTGAGTTTGAGGCCTTAAAGCACCAAAATAAGGGGTGTACGGCCACATGAAGGTGTGCGGCCGCACACTCCTTTCAGATCGAGTTTTGGGGCTTCCAACAAGGCTCTAATATATCTAAACACATGTAGGAGTAGGGTACTTACAGTGTAGAAGCGTATGGGGTGGTTTGGAGCCCAAGAACTTAGTAGATGTTCTTGGTGTTCTTGGTGTTCTTGAAGAACACTTGAAGTTCACTAGAATGAGATGATTTCATGGAGGAATTCAGTGATTTACACTAGATGGTGTAAGGAATCTATAAATCAATGGCTAGAAACACTTACCACTTGAAGATCTAGGTGAAAAATCGGGATCCACTTGAGAGAAAACGAGTTCTTGACTAAGAAGGTGTAAAAGGGTGAAATAAAGGCTAAGACTCTTTCTTCTAGGTATGTGAGTGCTTCCAGACGAGTGTGCTGCCGAAGAAGGGGTGTACGGTCGGCTGTGTGCGGCTGGCTGGCCGCACACTCGGGAGTGTGGTCGCACACACCTTGCTGGGTGTGTTTGGCTTGATTTTTGTGATGCTACACATGTTATAACCCTCCCTACGACTCATATCTCGATTGTATTAAGCCTAAAGCACTTATATAGACCCAAAACTTCATAACAAAATAGCAACACGAGGCTAACTTTGATAAAAATGAAGAATGTATAAGTTAGAAATTTCAGGTTGTCACATGATCCCCCCGTTAGAGGGAATTTCGTCCCGAAATTAGAGTTCAAGCAACTAAGTTATTACAAATAACTAAGTAAAAAAGATGAGGGTATTCAGCTTAAACTGATCCTCGCGCTCCCAAGTGAATTCCGGTCCTCGCTTGGCGTTCCAGCGAACCTTCACAATTGGGATACGGCTTTGCTTGGTTCATTTGACCTCTCGGTCCATGATTTCTACCGGTTCTTCCACGAAGTTGAGGCTCTCGTTGATCTCGATCTAGTCGAGTGGAATTACAAGAGTCTCGTCGGATAAGCACTTTTTCAAGTTTGAGGCGTGGAAGGTAGGATGTACATTACTAAGCTCGTGGGGAAGGTTGAGTTTGTAAGCTACAGGGCTGATTCTGGCGAGAATCTCGAAAGGCCCTGCGTAACTTTTCTGTCGGTCACTAGAGGCTTTACTCGTCCACTAATCTGAACGATCTTCTCTAATGATGCCCTCTTTACTCTAGACCGTGAATTTCATAGCTAGCTTTGAGGGTTTCTAACTAATGGGAGGCTTAGGTAATGATCTTACCTCGTTACATCAAAATGCAACTGAGCCCTGGATTTGGAAGTGTCTACTTGAATTCCCTCTTTACTAACAATGTGACACAGGAACTTGACTCTTCGAATCCAAACTAGCGTTTAAGAGAATTTCTCGTAGAGCTCCTCTGATCGAAATGTTTCCAAGATCTATTGACGATGTTGACTATGCTCCTCCTTACTACGAGAGTATATAAGTATATCACCGATGAAGAGGATGATGAATTGATCCTAGTAAGGACGACACACCTTATCCATTAAATCTATGAATACTGCGAGTGCATTTGTTAATCCGAACGGCATCACTACGAATTCGTGGTGCCCATAACGATTTCGGAAGGCTGTCTTCGGAACATCCTCCTCTAGTACTCGTAGTCGGCGATACCCGGATCTTGGATCGACTTTTGAAAAGAAGATCGCCCTTTTTCAGTCGATCAAATAATTCGTCTATTGATAGGTAAAGGGTACTGATTTTCGATGGTTAGTTTGTTGAGCTTCCTGTACTTGATGCATATTCGAAAGTGATCCGTCTTTTTTTTTGACGAACCAGACCGGAGTTCCCCAGGGTGAGAAGCTTGGTCTTATAAAGCTCTTGCTGAGCAGTTCGTTAAGTTGATCAGACAGTTCTTGCCTCAATGCAGGTGCTAGACGATAGGGCGGTTTGGCTACTGGGGTAACCCCTGGAGCTAAGTCGATCCTAAGTTTGATTTTGACATTGCGGGGGTGAATCCTGGGAGTTTTCTGTTCTACATGAATCTATTGTCTCGATCGGTGAGAAGGCATTCGATTGGATTCTAAGTTTATCCACATGGCAGTACGATCACTCGTAGTTTCGGGCAGTCTCCGTCCTAAAGTTCATATCAGAAGTCATATTTGGTTCATCAATCACGGCTTCGTGTATACGAGTCGTATATAATTAAGACTGAAAAGGCAGTCGAATAAATGATTCTTCTTTAAGCTCACATCCAAACAAGGAAAAGAAGTTAAAGCGGAACCATTAATTCTAAGCCTGTAGAATCTTGATTATATACCACCCTTGCGTATACCTTCTCCAGTGATAGATCAACCGTATGGGTCTTCGGGTTGAACTTGACGTACTGTACGAGTGGTACTCCGAGGAGGTTTGTTGAGGTGTCTTCGGGAAGGATACGAAGCATAAGATACTCTCCACATGAGTACCTCAGAATTCTGAAGTGACGGCTTCGCTAGAAAGGCGATTTCGGAGAAAAGAATTTACGCGTGAGACTGGTATTGTGAGGGTGGGATTTGCTCAAGTTATATGAAAATGTCGGACTACTCGGAATAAAAGGCATTAGAGTTAGTTCATAAAGGTATTACAAACTAAACACAACGGTGCAACTTTTAACAGAGTTTCGGTACTTAAGTTTACTACAAGACTACTGCTGTGAATAATGTATACTACAAAAGCAAGTATACGTAGCACGAGAGCCCCTTAACTGGCGGGGTATCGCAAAAGACAAGACTCGAGTTGCACTAGTATTTAACAGCTTACAAGTCTATTATAACGAAACGCCCTAGTAATTCAACGTGGGTCCGGAGTAGTCTCTCCTGCGGCTGTGATCCTTAGTATCTTCCCGTTTGCGCCAGAATTCTCTGTTATTGGACAATCCTTCCGGAGATGTCCAATCTCACCACATAAATGACATATCTGGCTTGCACCAGCATTAGTGGTGGAAGTGAAGTGTTGGGTCGGAGTTATGTGGACACGGTTGTTTTCGTTGATCTTCCTTTTTGGACAATCCCTGTAATAGTGTCCTGCCTCACCACAACTATAGCAAACTTGGCTGGTTCCGGTGGTAGAGGTGGTTCTACAGAAACGAGCAATGTGTCCCGTTTTGTTGCAATTGATGCATTGCAATACCCGACAAGCTCCATTATGATGGTATTTACACTTGTTACACTTTGGGAGTGTTCCCTCATATCGCTTGACCGGTGCTGAGGTGGCAGGGGTCGCCACTGGTTGCTGTTGCACGGCAAGCCTTTGGAATCGCTTGCGTTCCTTTTGAGCTTGACGCTTTCGTTTCTTAAACTCTGAGTTGTGGCTTTGGGTGTTCGCAACGGTTATCATTTGTTGGCTTCCCGGGTGGTTACAACAATTTGAATTGTCAACACCTTTGCCAGCCTTGCTTGCGTTGTTAGCGCTTAGGGTTGCACGGACAGCTGTCACGGCAGCTGACACCGCTGCTTGGAAGGTAGCGGCGTCGATATGAAGGATCGGGGTTTCGTTGCTCGGCTGGTTATTTTTGGGTGACGACATGATTCTGTTATACAAAAGGAAATGAGTTCGTGAGTGATTATGGTTGAACCTAGACGTATTTCGACCATTCGTGTAAAAAGTAGGAGTAAGTTCTCGAGGGTTTGACCTACATCCCTATGAAGCAGTCCTAATAAAGAGTAGAAGTAAGTTCATAGAATGGTTATAAGACGATTGTTATCCAACCTTCGACAAGAATTGGAAGTAATCCCTGAGCTAAATTACCATAGCTCAATAACTTGACTAGAGTGAGTTTCAGATAGAATTCTAGCGATAGTAGGATGAAAGTATTTGAACAAAGGTTGACACAGAAATTAGCTGACTGTCCATATCGTTGATATTTATGATGTAATAAGTTTGGGAAAAATTGACCATGTAGTAGGTCTTACATCATATCTGGAGTAGAAAAGTTTTGACAACATAAAGGTCTAACTAAAAGTACTTACGGTACTGGGGTAGTTACATAGAAAAGTGATACATAGGGCATAGACAAGAAAACGATTCCCTATAACAAGGAGGGAAAAATAAGGCATCTTTTACTGGTGATGGTCATCTCTCTGGTGAATCCTTAGTTCAGCCAGTTGACGTTCCATATCTAGCAGGTGTCTTTCGTACACTCTCTGGCGTACTCGGAGCTCTATGACTTCAGCTCGAGTTTCAGCTAGCTCTTGTAGCAGGGTCTCATGGTCTCCCCTAGATCTCTCGCGAGCATCTTCCAGACGAATGGTGCGGAGGGTACGCATTCTCGCATTTGCATCAACTTCCGTGATTCGATGGAGTGCTGTCCTGCCCTGAATCTCGTTTCGGGCCACTCTGCGGACTAGGATTGGCAAGACTCTGTCTGCTGAGCCTCCCTCGCTCAGGTCATAAAAGCTTTGGTCTCCGTCGAATGGTATGGGTTGATTCTGATCTTGGCTCCACATCTCCAAACATTCTACCCAAGGAGGCGTCGGGCCTTGAAAAGTCGGACGAGGGTTAGGATTTGGATTGGGAGCCATCGGGGGTAGGTTCTCGGCTTCAGGCTCAGAGTCAGAACCATCTACAAAGCCTTCAGCCTGGTGATCACCCACAGGGATTGGATGATCATTTTCTGGCTCTACTTCAAACCCTCCTCCATTACCTTGGTTAGGGAAGTACGAGTTGCCGTGGGGATGGAATCCAGCCATATTATCTATGCGAGAAAAAGGGATATAAGAAATAAGCACATAAGTAATTTATAGAATCACAAAATACCCCTATAGTATTTTAGGTTTATGTTCTGTTCTAATGTTTTCATTGTAGTAGTGTTGGTAAGTTTTTAGACTTGTTGCAACCTCACAACCACACTTAGGCACATGCTAGTCAATCCTCGGATAATATAGTTGATCAGGCTATATCTTCCCAGATTTGACTATATGTCTCTAAGTCTACTAGTGCTGCCTAACAATCGTAATACTTTTGTTCTGTCATAGTGACACTGATTTTAGTATGAATGCAGGCATGTATACTTAGTTAAATATTTTATTATTTAAAAGTATAAACTCTTGGTCAGAGTATTTTAATCCCATTGTATTTATAGTCTGTATATCTTTTATGAGTTGATATACTCGATTCACTATAAACAATGCTCTGATACCAATCTGTCACACCCCAAAACCAAGAACGGCGGAAACGTTCTGGGGTGGAGGACGTCATGTAAAGTATCACAACAGTGTAAAGTAGTAAACAAGCAACAACATCATCCATTGCATTAATAGTAAACTTTTAATACATGTGAGTTCTTTCATAGTATACAACATGATAATAAGAAATCAGAATTAAAAGACTAGTCTTAACCGCTCCGTCTTCTCAAAACCTGGTCATCGTACCTGTCTACTGGTGACCTGAGAATAGAAGTTATTTTGAAAGCGAGTATCAGCTTTAAAGCCGGTGAGAACATAAGTATTTTAGTGTCATTGATTTGTAAAACTGTAAAGAAAAGACTTGAAATTGTTATATGAAAACTTGGTATAAGTATGAAAAACCCTAGAAAATCCCATATATCCTACTAGTATAAAAAGCAGTCTTCTACCAAGACCCGACTGTTTTGAAGATTTGCGCCTCTGTAAAAATGGAGGTTTTCCCCTAGTATAACTATTATTATCTAAATATTGCTATACATAAACGTGTAAGTGATAAAATCACAAAGTAACTGTAATAGGGAAAATAATATTTTACCTCAGCAGTGACACTGCTGACTATGAAGTGAATAAAATATAGACTCAATGAATGAAGTGTAGACTCCAGGTGGTATCGAATGAACGACATACCTCGAAAAGTCTAAATGAATGAAGTGTAGACTCCAGGTGGTATCGAATGAATGACACGCCTCGAAAAGTCTAAGTGAATGAAGTGTAGACTCCAGGTGGTATCGAATGGACGACACGCCTCGAAAAGTCTAAATGAATGAAGTGTAGACTCCAGGTGGTATCGAGTGAACGACACGCCTCGAAAAGTCTAAATTGGCCTTTAATTCTTAATTGGATAAATAAAGGATTTGAATGTGAACTCGTATGTAACAATGCTGATCGACGCTGAATAATTGATGACCCTCCAGGTCATATATAGCGAGGTGACATTTTGTCACCCCTGGGCCTTATCGGCTCGGAATGTAGCTAGCAGTCGGGATGTGGGAGTGTCTGTCCCATATAGATCTATACACATAATGCCCACTGTCCCTCCAGGAGACTCTGGTTACAAGGTGATACCACAATGAAGTGTCGTATCGAGAAGTAGTATGTCACATTCTATTTATAGTATTTAAATATTTGTATAGACTCATGAATGAACTAACTCTTGTGTGATTCCTTGTACTAGAAATAGTAAATAGTATCTCCTAACTATACCCTTAATAGTTACTAGTAATATATGTATATGAATAATGGAAGGATGCCTTTGCTACCCAAAGGTACTGAACTGACTGATAGAACTTTTATGTCTATATATGTATACATAATATATAACTAATATTTAGACGACCTTCGGACAAATAACAGGATATCCTAAGTCCACAACCAAACAAGGAACAGGAAATAAGGCGGGTTAGCAGTCCTAAGTCCTTTAAACATTACTTATATAACTATACATATAGAGGCATGCAATTGATAATATAAAAGTTTAAAAGAAGTTTTGTAAAACATTAGGAAAGTTTAATAAGAAGAATTGACGACTTGATGTCAATTTATAAAACGATTTAAAAGCAGTTTGTTTGATATAAACAGTTTAAAGTATAAGAAATCCCTTATTTGGAACACAGTTTGAGTACATGAAAACCTTTGCTTGAAACTTAGTCATAACAGAATTTGAAAGGAAAGATGTAGTTTAGAAAATAAGTTTGATGAAGAGTTCAACGTGTAAAAGCATTCGAGAATTCATTTTGAAGTAGTTTGCTTGGTAAAACATCTAAAAGTGTAGTAACTCCATAGTTTGATAGTTATTAATCACATGTGATTGATATGATAACTATCATGATTCAACTTGTATTCCCCCCATAAAAGCATTTAAAAACATTTAAAAGGTTAATTAAGGGGTATGAACTCACCTGTATTGAGTAACTCGAATGGAAGATCGATATAGGATCGTTGGGTGTCAAATGGAGTCTCGAGCACAAACAAATCCTATTTAACATATAATTACACATATATGAATACATTAATGTATATAACCACTAATGGTGATAGGGACATGCCTTAAGGACATGAAAACACTTAGAATTAAGTGTTACAAACACCTATGGAAGTCCCTAAATGAGTGTAGGGTCTTAGATTTGAGTGTAAGGCCACCAAACTCAACTTTTATGTGTGTGCGGCCAGGTGTGCGGCCAGAGTGTGCGGCCAGGCCTGAGTGCGGCCATACACTCCCATAGGAATGTGTCCAAATCGATTTTCCAAGACTTTGTGATGATCCTAAGAAGATGTTTTGGCCATTGCTTAGCCGGATTGAGAGTTTGTTGCTATTTTGGACCCTTAAAAGGGTGCGTGCGGTCACACTTGGTGTGTGCGGCCAAGTGTGTGCGGCCATGGTGTGTGCAGTCGTACACTCCTAGCAAAAATGGTCCAAAACGTGTTTCTAAGTTCGTATCTTGTTTCCCCTAAGTTTCCTTGATCATGTGCTAGAATACTACTTGAGTTTGAGGCCTTAAAGCACCAAAATAAGGGGTGTACGGCCACATGAAGGTGTGCGGCCGCACACTCCTTTCAGATCGAGTTTTGGGGCTTCTAACAAGGCTCTAATATATCTAAACAGATGTAGGAGTAGGGTACTTACAGTGTAGAAGCGTATGGGGGTGTTTGGAGCCCAAGAACTTAGTAGATGTTCTTGGTGTTCTTGAAGAACACTTGAAGATTCACTAGAATGAGCTGATTTCATGGAGGAATTCAGTGATTTACACTAGATAGAGTAAGGAATCTATAAATCAAAGGCTAGAAACACTCACCACTTGAAGATCTAGGTGAAAAATCGGGATCCACTTGAGAGAAAACGAGTTCTTGACTAAGAGGGTGTAAAAGGGTGAAATGAAGGCTAAGACTCTTTCTTATAGGTATGTGAGTGCTGCCAGACGAGTGTGCTGCCGAAGAAGGGGTGTGCGGTCGGCTGTGTGCGGCTGGCTGGCCGCACACTCGGGTGTGCGGCCGCACACACCTTGCTGGGTGTGTTTGGCTCGATTTTTGTGATGCTACACACGTTCTGACCCTCCCTACGACTCATATCTCGATTGTATTAAGCCTAAAGCACTTATATAGACCCAAAACTTCATAACAAAATAGCAACACGAGGCTAACTTTGATAAAAATGAAGAATGTATAAGTTAGAAATTTCGGGTTGTCACAGTTCCTATTTGGAGATTCTTAATACATGATGTGACAGGGTCGCATTTTGATGTTTTGTAGGATCAAAGAAAAGAAACGAAGCTTAAAAGAAGAGTGAGTTGAATCTGATCGTGAAAAGAAGGATTTTGATCGCCCGATTCGATGATCAGATTTTTGAATTGCTGCTTAGGAGTTATGATATATTGCTTATAAATTTGTAATAGCATAGTTTTCATATGTAATTTCATTGTAAGGAAAAGTTTTTCCGCACCTTTTATAAATAAATAAAATTTTAACGTTTTATCTTATTTATATTTCCTTGCAATGGAATCTGTGAAAATTGATGTTTGTATGTTTCTATTTTAGCAATATGGATTTGATTCCTTCGTTTATGGTAGTGTCTAAATTTACCAAATAAGGAAAGGTTCTCATCACCCAAGTTTCAATTGGATAGAAACTTGGAATCATGCAACTTGTATTGTATGATGAATGAGAACCTTGATCTTTGGGAAACTAAGACTAATTCCTTGTTCACATGTATATGTGAGTCAATTGAAGGACTATGGGATTGGGTACACTTGGTTGTGCGTTGGTCAGGTCCACCACAAAGAACAATAAGACTATTCGTCATGATTTACTAAAGTTTAGTAAATATGGTTATGATTACAACTGAATCATTGAAAAAGTTTCAATGTACAGCAGGACAAATAAGAAGAATCAAATTAGGCAGAAAGATAAAAGTTTCTCCAATCTGAAAAGATGGGAGAGTACTTGAGTATCATGTTTTATGATCATCTTAATGATTATGAAAACCATATCACAATTTGATCCTCTAAGGACGCCGTAGTGCATTTGTTTGGCTAAGAAGAGGAATCATGAATTGTTGAATCGTTAAATCAATTAAGATGAAATAGAAAATCAAATCTTAGAGTCATACTCCAAGATTGTATATTAAGTGACATATCAGCAAATGTAGAGTAAAATGTTTTCTATTCTTGTACATTTGAAATTGGTAAGTTGTAATGTTTTGGATAAAACAAAGATCAACTAAGACCAATTGTCAAAAGTGTTTGTCTTGATAAGAAATCGCACTAACTCTTGAATATTTGTTTGTCAAGTAATGTTTCTTGACAAAGAGAATCTTATATGTCAAGAGGTCAGTGGGAGTCTTAAAGATCTTGAAAAGTTTTAAGAACTAATCAAGAGTAAACCTATTGTTAATCACTAGCACACAACTTGAGGTTTGTAACCTATCGTGTTGACATATTCTTGTTTTGTGCCCATTCCAGTTGGTTGACTATGCATGTGAGTTCTATGAGTTCTCAGTTGTTTGCATAGGGCAAAACACCTTGGTCAGTAAAAGTTCATTGATCAGTTAGGGTGATCTGCTGAACAACTTGGAAGCAATGGTAGGCCCTTGTGCTTCCAAGTGGCAAGGAATTAAGATTGAACAAGTTCAGTCCATATGAGTTTGGATTTGTCACTAACCTTGTCTTGTGATTATGGTTTTGACAAATTCACATGGATAGGAACACATACACCATAAAAATCTAAGTGTCATAAGGTTTCTCTCCAATTCATGAAAATGATTGTGAGGAAACGCTTTCACTAAGTAGATTTTAAAGAGTTAGCAATTATGATATTAGAATTCTCAAATTCGATTATGATTACGGCATCCCTCTTCATAGTTCGAATTGTGAGAAATGGCAAAATGTCTAAACATTTGAGACTTATTGTTGTAAGTTCTAGAATTGTTTGGACACACATGTGAGCTATCTAAGGAAAGGTGTATGAGTTTGAGAAGCCTAGATAAAGTTTTATCGAAGCGTCTTGTATCAGAAATCTGAACTTTGGTAAGAAAGTCAATAAAGTATTGATTTCTAGAAGTCCATTTGATTTCTGGATTTATGTCACAGCTAGTGGGAGCATAAATGTTATGCAAGTAACAAAATAATTGTTATGCTAGTGGGAGCATAATTATTATGGTAAGTGTTGCAAGTTAGCAATGTTAATTATAGAAAACAAAGTTTTCAATTCACAAAGTTGCAGGGTTGAAAAGTTGTTTTGCTATAATTAAGGGAGAGGAACTTCTACTTCATTTCAATTGTAAAAGTTTAGATTGAGATTTTAATCAAATTTAGTCAAGGATTTATATGAATACCATGTTGAAATGCTTCAACATTGGAAATTCTATAATATTCATGTGTTCTAATTTTCCAAATGCCTAGGGCATTAAGAGGGAAAAAGGACTAGAACTGGATATGACTAAAGTTATTAAACAACTGCTAAGAACAATCCAAGGTTCGCTAAAGATTGGTTGCTTATGGATAGTTGGAAGTATAATAATGGATGGACCATATTGACATTATTATGAATAGACAGGATTCTATTAATAATGAATTGTCATATGGGAAATATGGAAATGTTTCCATAATGGGAGTTGGATATCAAGAATCTATGAGAAAGTTAGAAACTTTTATGCAAGAAGGATGTTCAAAGGAATGTGCTTTGAATATGAGACTTCGGATCTATGGAATTGTCTTGTAACAATCTCCAATGAAAAGTTTTGCAATTAACAAAGTCTCTCTGACTTGTGTACATAGTCATTACAAAAGGATCACTGCATATAAGTTTAGAATCTAACAAATTACAGTAAGTGGCAAGAACTTGGTATTCGTACACTTACAATAAGGATTTGGAATTGTGAAATGAGTATCGTTGGAAACGTTTACAATTGATCCATTTCACAAAGTAAGGATCGTAGGTAAACATAGTGTGTCTGCATGGAGCATGGGATAGCTATTGTTTTAATTCAAGTATTAGTTGATAAATCGAAACAATATACAATGAATAATGTGTAATCAATATGGTGATTAAATGAAAGATGTTTTATTTATCACTCAAAAGTTTTGGGGCCATATAGGATTAGTATTATTCTTGTGTTTCACTTTGCATGTTTTGACTTCCCGAATAATAAGATTATTCAAACCATCCACAGTCGATCATACTTTGGAAGTAGGTAATGAGGCTAGACTGTCATGAGTTGGCTTGTAGATTGTCTAAGGTGTTAAGTTCTCTTTCTAAAAAAGAAAAAGAAATGACTATAAGGAACCAACGATTATCGATTCTTAAACAACCTATATTCTCCACACTTAATCAGCATTTGATAGATTATCTAACCCCGAGCAATCTTAGTTATTGGTGGGGGTTCGGTCCGTTAGCTGGTATTTGTTTAGTCATTCAGATAGTGACTGGCGTTTTTTTAGCTATGCATTACACACCTCATGTGGATCTAGCTTTCAACAGCGTAGAACACATTATGAGAGATGTTGAAGGGGGCTGGTTGCTCCGTTATATGCATGCTAATGGGGCAAGTATGTTTCTCATTGTGGTTCACCTTCATATTTTCCGTGGTCTATATCATGCGAGTTATAGCAGTCCTAGGGAATTTGTTCGGTGTCTCGGAGTTGTAATCTTCCTATTAATGATTGTGACAGCTTTTATAGGATACGTACCGCCTTGGGGTCAGATGAGCTTTTGGGGGGCTACAGTAATTACAAGCTTAGCTAGCGCCATACCCGTAGTAGGAGATACCATAGTGACTTGGCTTTGGGGTGGTTTCTCCGTGGACAATGCCACCTTAAATCGTTTTTTAGTCTTCATCATTTACTCCCCTTTCTTTTAGTAGGCGCCAGTCTTCTTCATCTGGCCGCATTGCATCAATATGGATCAAATAATCCATTGGGTGTACATTCAGAGATGGATAAAATTGCTTCTTACCCTTATTTTTATGTAAAGGATCTAGTAGGTTGGGTAGCTTTTGCTATCAAAAGTTTGCTACACCATTCATCAGTGCTCCTGAAATAAGATTTGAGTAATGGATTCAACCCGCGCTCACCTGAATCACTTCATGGAATTTATCACAAGTGATTGTGAGACGATAATATCATATAATCTTCAAACCAAGATATGTGAGTTATTTACTACGAGTTGGTTGTGCATTGATGGCATGAAAATGCATCAGTAACTTGATGTTATAAAATGTGTCATTGTGCATAATTTGATGAGTAGTTAGTACAAGAATATAATGTTGAAGTTTATATGTTCCTTTTATCCTATGAGGATTAAAAGTGATATCGTGGGCCCCTCGATGATTATGTTTTGACTATGTGTCGGGCCCAATCAGAACTAAATTGATGTGTTCAGTTATGTTCTATGTCAGACAAATCGGAAATCGGGAAACAAATTGCAGGACAATAAGTATGACTATGTTCCATGTGTTTGCCCGCATAGATATCTTGAGAACAGAGGAATATATGATCCCTTATCTGAAGGACGCGTCACTGACTAGGTCAGAGTTCGACAGCGGCTTTTGAAAGCTTACGATTGCTAAGTCGGATCCTGAAGTTGTATTGGCAGTTATAGTTATTTGACGTATCCAAGTGGGAGACTGTTGGATTTGGTGTCTAAGCCCATAACTATAATTGGGATGTACTTGACCCGATTGTAGCATGGTCCTTTTGGGTTGCCTTCACCATTGCAATTTGATAGGATGGACTTTTGAGAATAAGGTTATCTATGATTTATTAATATATTACAAGTATAATATATTAATATGAAATCATATTATTTAATTAGTATTGATCAAGAGTTAATTTAGAATTAATTTTGTGGTCAAAAGAGACTAATTAAATATATGGGGATTGATTGTGTAAATCAATGATTCTTATAGTGTGGGCTAATGATCCATGATTATTTAGATGTGTTAAACCAATGAGATAATCCATGGATAGTCCATGGAGGTTAAACCATGGAGCTAAGTAATATGAAAGGTCATTAGGGTTTACAAAGTGTAACCCTAACATTTGCTACACTATAAATAAACCCCCTTAGAGCCAAAATCGGTGACATGAGTGACCCCATTCATTATAAGAGAGTGAAGTTGATTTTGTGCCAAGTAACCTATTCTCTCAAGCCTCCTCTTGCATATTGGTGTTTGTGAACCATTAGAGGCATCACACTTGGGGTGCTCAAGCTTTCAAAGGTCAAGAACTACAAGTCCTTCTAAGAGGTAAGTCATCTAACTAGTTGTATTGTTCATTTGAAAATTGTATCGTAGTTAGGGAGAATGCTTTGGAAAAATTGAAAATGCATGTATAATAAGAGAAAACATGGATCCAAAGCATTTAGGGTTGCATGTGCATCATAGGAGTGTTATAGCGCTCAAAACCCAACAGTTGTTCCTTTGACTCGACTGACCAAGAAGTCGGTGACATTCCACTGGGGGCCTGAGCAGCAGGCAGCCTTCGAGACTCTCAGACATCGGTTATGCGAGGCACCGATTCTGACATTTCCGAAGGGAGTTGATGACTTCGTGGTTTACTGTGACGCTTCAATCACAGGCATAGACGCGGTATTGATGCAGCGGGGTCACGTGATAACTTACGTTTCGAGGCAGTTGAAGCCTCACGAGGCGAACTATCTGACGCAAGATTTAGAGTTGGGGGCTGTGGTTTCGCCCTCAAGATTTGGCAGCATTACCTCTATGGGGTTCGTTGTAACATTTACAAGGACCACAAGAGCTTGAGGTACTTCATGGATCAGCCGAATCTGAACATGAGGCAGCATCGGTGGTTAGATATGGTGAAGGATTATGACTGTGAGATCCTTTACCACCCCCGCAAGGCAGTGGTGACTCTGATTTAAGATATATGTCTGAGGATGATAGTGATTACACCGTTGCTAGAGCAGATCCGGGAGGCGCAGGTCGAGGGCCTAAAGGAGGAGCGCCGGAAGTGCGAGCGGATCATAGGCCAGGTGGCCTCATTTGATTATGAAAGTCGTGGGTTATTGACCCCGCATGGGAGGGCCTGGGCTCCGTACTGGGGCGGAGTACGACAAGTTCTGATGGATAAGGCCCATAAGTCGAGGTTCTCCATCCATCCCGAGGCGACGAAGATGTATCGGGATCTTATCCCTGATTATTGGTGGCCATGCATGAAGCAGGACGTAGCGTGGTATGTGGAGAGGTGCTTGGCCTGTAGGAAGGTCAAGGCCGAGCATCAGCGACCCCACGACAAGATGTAACCGTTGGATATTCCCGTGTGGAAATGGGAGGATATCACCATAGATTTCATCACTAAGCTTCCCAGGACTGCACGTGGAGTAGATTCGATATGGCTCATCGTGGATCGGTTGACCAAGAGTGCTCTTTTTATCCCAATTCAGGAGAGTATATCGGCTGAGAAGCTGGCTGAGATTTACGTGCGTGAGATAGTGGCATGTAACGCCCGCGTTTCGGGGCTAAGCATTTTTAGACGATGTAATAGTCTAGGTCAACTATTGTAACACTTTTTGAGATAATAAAGATGAAATATTTGAGTATTATGTGAATTATGTGAATTTATATGCTTATTACTTATTTATAAATGTGTAATAAATAAAGAATAAAAATAAGCGTCAAAATTAAAGTGTGAGATAAGCCCGATATCTTTACATAAAGTTGTAGTGGTCGAAACAAGGATTTTGGGGATATAAAGAACGCCGAAATCCGAGTTATAACGAAGAAGTTATGACCCGTCGAAGTTTCACGACGGAACCGGCGCGACACCGGGAAGCGTAAATAGTGAATTTACGATAGAGCGACTTTTAGCCTTAGCGATCTAAACGAAAGTCGTAGAATATGTTAAACCGAGAGCGTCCATAAAATGAACGCCCAAATCTGACTTTGTATGAGGAAGTTATGATTTTTCGAAGTTTCGGCTTAGCGGTGTACAGCCCGAAGTTCGAGTATTAGATCAAGCGGTTTTTAGCCGACACAACCTAAACGAGAATCAAAGATCTCGTTATTAGTAGCGTAACGATAAAAATACAGACGAAAACGAACATCGGATGAAGAAGTTATGAAATTTTAACGGACCAATCCTGTCCCGGCCTGTTAAAAATATAACTTTAAAATAAAGTCAAAATTAGCTGACGGAGTCTAAACGAAAGTTGTAGAGTATGTCTCCACCTACGCGTGAATATAAATAACGTCAAAAACGGAGTTCTAATGAACGAGTTACAAATTATAATAGCATATTTACGTATTAAAATAAAGTATAAATCATATATACGTAAACATATATATACATATGTATATATCATTAGAAAGGTATCGACGATGCGGTCATTATAAGACTAATGTTGAGTTCTTTCGACATTAGTTTAGTACAAATATCGTTAAATCTATTTAAAATAGTATTATAAAGGGGTGTTTAGTTGTTTATATAACTATAAGGTCATTAAGTAATTATGGAGGGTAGTTTTTGAAAATTCAATTAGTATAAATAAGAGCCTCTAGCTCTCATTATTCTTGCACCATTCTCTTGATTCAAGAGTCTTTCTCTTCTTATCCCCCGAGCATTTCGGTCCCTCGTGATTCGACTTCTCTTTCTATAGTTTTAGTATAGTAAGGTGAGCGCTGAAGCGCTGCACGAATCTTTCTTAGAAAGATTCAGCGACGAAGTTCTGCCCCTGCAGAGCTCGGCTCCTAGCTAAAGCCCCCTTGTTTTGTCAAGGGAAAAATTGTTTTGAGGTAACGAAGCGTTGTCCGAGTACCGAGTCACCACCTTAACAAGTGAGTGCATAGTTACTTTCATCTTAGACATAGATATGAAGTATTTTATATAAATTACGTGCTATGTGTGCATATTATCTGTATACTTGTTATCTATGCTGGATGAACGATTTTTATACATGTTTTAAATGATTTAAACTGTATATGTATTTTATATCTACAAAAATGTTGGGGTAAAACATGGGTAGATGTAATAGACAATGTGTGGTAAAATGATGAGAGGCCTCGATGTTCTTGTTCTTGATTCTGTCATCTAGCGGAGTATGGATGACGACCACGGACTCTTCTAGACAGTCCAGTGGAACGCTAGCAGGCTCGCAACCTGTAGGTGTTTGTGAACGATGTGTTCACCGGAGTACTCCATCCCCCTCATGGTTTCCTTTAGGACATTTATTGCTGAGGAACCCCCTTAGCAGTAGTATCCATCCCGATGATGATCCTTAGGCTAGGTCCCTTATGATAGGTGTTTAGGGACGTAAAGTGAGGATAACGGGAACGGGTAATCGGGTTATTGTTGGTTGATGAAATTAATAAACTTATTTATTGTGGGTTGAAAACCCTATGTGCTCACCAGGCTCCCAAGCCTGACCCACTCAGTTTCTTGTATTACAGGTAGTGGCGCACGAGTATAGATATGATGTTTGGGATGAGAGATTACGGATATAGGCCTGTAGATATGAATAAATGTAGTAAGGCTTATATTGTACTGTGTATGCTTTTGATCTGTATCGAACATGACATCCCGAGGTTTTTAATGAAATACATTTCTACGGAAATGCTTTGATAAATCTTTATCATA
Source organism: Lactuca virosa (assembly GCF_052849685.1). Taxonomy (NCBI): domain Eukaryota; kingdom Viridiplantae; phylum Streptophyta; class Magnoliopsida; order Asterales; family Asteraceae; genus Lactuca; species Lactuca virosa. The sequence goes on along the minus strand of NC_136429.1, from coordinate 470,938,903 downwards.
TTTTATTTTAGGAACAAATTCCGCAACACTTTTATTTAAAATGTTACTCTGATTTTTAAACAAAGCATAAACAAAAAATCGGTCTTTTCTGGCCGTGAAAATGGGGATGTCACAGTTGGTATCAGAGCATTAATTTAAGCGAACTAGGAATTTGTAGGATTTCTAGACTTAAACTTAGAATGCTAAGCGAGGATTCTGAGGTGTGAGCACTAGCTTATTTTAGAAATTATGCCTAAAATGCTTTTATGTGCTAAATGTTTTGTGCCTGATATGCTGTTATTTGTTCGGATCTATGGCCTGTTGCCGACCGGATCTGGAAACCTTATGTGTTTAGGATTCTAAACGTACGACTACGATATTAGAACTAGCATGTAAACGTTTTGGAGTGATAAGGATGATTTAAACGTCTGTCCTGAATAAAGATCTAAATTCACCTTATTCGGTGTATAGATCAAGATGGCAAGGACCCGTAGCGGAAACGTGAATGCAAATGGGAACCGAAATCAACCCCCAGTGATTCAGCAAATACTTGTTGTAGCAGATGCTCGTGAGCCAATCACGATGGCCTGAGTGCAAGCGATGATCTAGATGATGTTGGATCGTCAAATGGAGGAAACTAGACGTTTGCTCCAACAAAATCGAGAGGAAGCTACCATACAGATCGAACAGCCCGAGTTGAATGAAGGACAGACTGAGGAGGGGAACTATAGTGGGACTGTTGGTCAAGCCAACCCACCAATAGTTAGGCAAAACCACCAGGATGGAGGAAATAACGGATGTGGATGCAAATACAAGGATTTCATGGCATCTAAACCACTGTGTCTATCTGGAAGCCCGACGCCGGTGGAAGTCATGAACTGGATCTCCGAGATGGAAACGATGTTTGAGAGTTGCGAGTGTAGCAACAGGCAGAAGACCGCTCTCGCGGTTCCTCTGTTGAAATCTGGAGCACTAAGCTGCTGGAAGCTACTAGCTGATTCAATGCCCAAAGGAGAAGCGAGCAAGATGTTGTGGGAGGATTTTCTGGTACAGTTAAAGATGCAATACTGCTCCGAGCAGGATCTTCTGGAGATCAACAACGAATTCCAGAATCTGAAGAAGGGAAGAATGAGCGTTACTGAATACGCTGCAAGCTTTACAGAGAAAATGAAGCTTGTTCCTCACCTCGTCCCAACCGAACTCTCCAAGGTTAACAAGTTTGCCCTCGGATTACCAGCGGACTTCGGTCCAATGGTCAAGCAAACAACCACTCTGAAAGCCGCCATCTGGGCTGCTAAGAACGTGGAGACCCAGATACTAGAGAAGGGTCTGGAGAGAGCGGAGTTGGGAGAAAAAAGGAAAATTAATGGGTCGTCGAAATTCAGCAAGAAAAGCAAGTTCTCAAGGTTTGGTACGCAGAAGTCTGGAGGAGGTGAAGCCAAATGGTGCGACAAGTGCAAGAAGAAGCACCAGGGGAAATGTGACGGAGGAGTCACTTGTTTCAAATGTGGGAAGCATGGGCACTATGCCAACGAGTGCACGTTCACTAAGAAGGTCTGTTATGAGTGCAACGAGGAAGGGCACATTTTGAGGGACTGTCCAAAGAAGAAGGAGGCAGGAAGACCCAACATTCCACCCAAGCCGAAGGCAAGAGCCTTCCAGATGACGCTCGAGGCTGCAAAGGAAGCAACAGACGTCGCCTCAGGTACCTTTCTTGTAAATGGATTGCCTGCCAATATACTATTTGATTCGGGAGTAAACTACTCCTTTGTTTCGCATAAGTTTGGTAGGAAACTAGCATTGCCTGTAGAGAAACTTAATAATACCCTGATTGTAGAAGTTGCCAGTGGCAAGTTCGTACCTGTTAGTGATTGTATTAGGAACATCGTCATCGACTTAAACGGAAACGAATTCCACGAGGAGCTATTACCCATAGAGTTAAACGGTTTCGACAACGTTTTGGGAATGGATTGGCTTAGCGCCAACGATGCTAAGATTCTTTGCAGGAAGAAGATAGTAAGGGTGAACCCACCCGGAAAAGATTCATTTATGGTGTATGGGGACAAACGTAGAGTGAATTCTGGAATCATCTCCCTGATGAAAGCCAGAAAATGTTTGTCCAAGGGATGTGCATCATATTTGGCGTTTGTTATCGATGCTAAGAAGGAAAAGAAGGAGGTGCAGAACATACCGGTCGTATGTGATTATACGGAAGTCTTTCCCAAAGATCTTCCCGGATTACCACCTGATAGACAAGTAGATATCAGAATAGACTTGTTGCCAGGAACGACACCGATAGCAAAAGCACAGTACCGATTAGCACCGACGAAGATGAAGGAGCTTATGACGCAACTTCAGGAGTTGTTGGACAACGGTTTCATTCGACCTAGTTCATCACCCTGGGGAGCTCTGGTGTTATTCGTGAAGAAGAAAGACAGAAGCATGAGAATGTGTATAGACTACCGAGAGCTGAACAAGGCAACGGTGAAGAACAAGTATCCATTGCCAAGGATTGATGACCTATTCGATTAGCTGCAAGGTTCGAGCTATTTCTCAAAGATCGATCTCAGGTCAGGATATCATCAGCTAAAGGTAAGAGAGCAGGATATTGAGAAGACTGCATTCAGAACAAGATATGGACACTACGATTTCTTGGTTATGTCATTTGGACTAACCATTGCTCCAGAAGCGTTCATGGATTTGATGAACAGGGTTTGTAAACCATTCCTCGATAAATCTGTGATAGTGTTCATAGATGACATTCTCATCTACTCGAAAAGCCAAGAGGAGCATGGCAAGCATCTACGAGAAGTATTAGAAGTGCTGAAGAAGGAGAAGCTGTATGCAAAGTTCTCCATGTGTGATTTTTGGATCCGATAAGTCCAATTCTTGGGTCATGTGGTTAACTAGGAGGGAATAATGGTTGACCCAGCAAAAATCAAAGCTGTAATGAAGTGGGAACGACCAAAAAGTCCCACGGAGATTCGAAGCTTCCTAGGATTAGCCGGATATTATCGACGATTTATCCAAGGCTTTTCTTCGATAGCTTCTCCATTAACAGCTTTGACCCACAAAGGAGCTACATATTCATGGAGTGAGAAACACGAAGAAGCATTCGAGTAGCTAAAGAAGAAGTTATGTGAAGCACCGATTCCTTCTCTACCCGATGGAGTTGAAGACTTCGCAGTCTACAGTGACGCATCTGGAGTCGGGTTGGGTTGTGTTCTGACCCAAAGAGAAAAGGTTATAGCATATGCCTCTCGACAATTGAAAGAGCATGAAAAGAACTACCCCACTCATGATCTGGAGTTGGCAGCGGTAGTATTCGCCTTAAAGATATGGAGGCATTACCTCTATGGCACGAAGTGCAAGCTTTTCACTGATCATAAGAGTCTCCAGTATCTCTTTAATCAGAAGGAATTGAACATGAGACAACGACGATGGCTAGAGTTACTCAAGGACTACGACTGTGAGATACTTTACCACCCCAGTAAAGCAAATGTTGTTGCTGATGCTCTCAACCGAAAAGTCAACCTTGAGAGAAAAAGGCCAAGAGCGTTGAGAATAGAAGTTGTCTCGACGATTGTGGAAAGTATCAGGAAAGCTCAAGAAGAAGCTTCACAGAAGAATGACCGAAAGGAAGAACGTTTGGGCAAAACGTTAGTGTTCGGTACAAACAGTCAAGGACTGAAGGTATTCCAAGATCGGATTTGGGTACCTAAGACGGGAGGAATAAGAGATCTTCTGATGGAAGAAGCGCACAAGACCATGTACTCAATTCATCCCGGCAGCACAAAAATGTATAGGGACCTAAAACCCTACTACTGGTGGCCGATGATGAAGCTCGATGTTGCAAAGTAAGTGGACGAGTGTGTAACTTGTGCAAGAGTTAAGGCACAACATCAGAAACCGTATGGGAGTTTAGAACCCTTACCTGTACCCATGGGTAAATGGGAAGACATCTGTGACAACCCGAAATTTTCATTTGTATAAACTCTACCGTCAAGCACTTCAAATAGTAGCCAAATTCATTTCAGTACGTTTTTGGCCGGTTTTCAGTCCGTTTGGGTGTTTTTATTTTATATTCGTCAAACGAACAAATAAAAGGAAGTATACTTTAGAGGTTGTCGTGCATCACTTAAGTCTCAAAACTCCAAGAGTTTGGAGTTTACGGCCCCAAACATGGAGTTTACGGTCGTATCATTATATGCTAAATAGGATCCGTGTGTGTGTTCAAGTCCTCACTTGACACTTAGCATCCTATACCATCCGTTCATCCGAATCACCCACTACAGGTGAGTTCATACCCCTTAATCAACCTTTGAAATGATTTTTAAATGCTTTTATGGGGGGAATACAAGTTGAATTACTAAGTTATTATTTCAATCACATGTGATTAATAACTGTCAAGCAAATAGATTTTTGCATGTTAAACTGTTTTATCCAGCTAAAGGTCTTCAAATCTTGTTTTCAAATCTCTTTTAAAATACAAAAATCTCTTTTTAAATTACTAAACTTTTATCAGAGTCTTTTAAACTTATATTCTTGATAGATTCATGTCTAAATAGATATAGTTATATAAGTAGGGTTTGAAGGACTTAGGACTGATAACCCGCTTTATTTCCTGTTCCTTGTTTGGTTGTGGACTTAGAGCATCCGGTTATTTGTCCGAGGGTCATTGAAGTACTAGTTATATATTATGTATATCTGGATAGATATTAAAACTCTTATTCCAGTTCAATACCTTTGGGTAGCAAAGGTACCTAGATAACCTCTCAAGTAAACTATAATAGGTATAGTTTAGAAACCAACCATAACTTTCATGAAGGAGAACTTAGCTATATCAATATTCTAAAAACGTATACTTTTAGTAAAAAGAAAGGTTTATAGAAATCAAAACACGAGATACATCCTCATGATGCGGATTTCACCGTTGTCAAGTTGGTAACCAGAGTCTCATGGAGGGAGAGCGGGCATTGTGTGTATAGATCTATACGGGACAGACCATCCCACATTCTGACTGCTAGGTACAGTCCCGGCCGACCAAGCCAAGGGGTGACAAATGTCACATTCATTTCGATGCCAGCAGGTCGTCGTGTTTACATCCGTTAATCAGTATGGTTACGAGTATCTTTACATTTACCTTATAATTCATGGCCTTAAGGTAAGTATTAACACGGTAGTTTCTACATATAAAACCATCATAATATATTTCCTAGTTATACACTAGGCCACATTTAAACCTTTAAACTAACCTACTTAGGATTAAAGGCTGCTTTAGACTCCCCGAGGTGTATTGTTCATTTAATACCACCTGGAGTCTGCATTTCATTCATTTAGACTCTCCGAGGCGTATTGTTCATCTAATACTACCCGGAGTCTGCATTTTATTACCATATAAACAGCAATGTCATTGCTGAAGTAAAATATTATTTTCCCTATTACATTAAATTGTGGTTTTCCCATATACTCATTAATGTAAAAACTATATTTTGATAATGATAGTAACATTTGGGGAAAAATGCTCTTTAAACACAAAACAGTCTGGTCTTGGTAGAAAAATACTTTTAATAGAAAATATAGGATTTTCTGGAAGGAATTCAAATACTTTATAAGCTCTTATCACCATCATCTAATGAGATTATTTTGAGGAAAAACATGTATTTATATCAATGTCATTAAAATACTTATGAACTCACCAGCATTAAAATGCTGATACTCTCTTTCAAAATAACTTGTATTCTCAGCTCGTCAGTAGACAGGTACACTCCGGAAGCTTTTGTGAAGACAGGCTTGTACCGAGCTGCATTTTATGGTATTCTCTATATCTACTTTTGATTTTGTAGCTAAATGTAACCTATGTAAAACTATTACTATTAATGCAATGATTGTTGTACTTTGATTACTATATTGCATGTGTTGTGATACTTGACATGACGTCCTCCACCCCAGAACGTTTCCGCCGTTCCGGTTTTGGGGTGTGACAGATTGGTATCAGAGCATTGTTTATAGTGAGCTCAGTATATCAAATCATAAAAGATATACAACCTATAAATACAATGGGATAAAAACACTCTGACCAAGAATTTTACTTTAAAATATAACCATATTTTTCAAAAGTATAAGAACATCCAGAATATAATAACCCGAACAAGTATCACAAGAAGAACAAGAATAAAAGTCTTTGGATGTTGACCATATTTTTCGAGATGCGACTAACGTGTGTTTGGGAGTTATAGTGGTGTTGCAATGAATCCGAAACTTACCATGTAGGAATGCTAGAGCCAAACATAAAGTTTAAAATACTATAGGAGTATTTTGTAATACTAAAAGACTAACAATAAACCCAAAGGCATGTTCCGAAGTTTTAGAATCAAACATGTAATTAAAACACTATAAGGGTATTTTAGGAACCATAAATAACCTTGCTTGAAAAAGAAAAAAAAAGATCCTTATGGATCGGTCTATGATTACAGAGTATATGCTTCCAAAGGTTATATATAATTGGGATCTCATAGGATGAGAATGTGTGGTTTCGCTCTACTTCCTTTTTTCTTGTTTGGATGTGGATATAGGGTAGTATCACATATTCGAAGGCCTATTAGATCTAAGTTATATATGATTTGTGTACACTATGTAATTGTAGCAAGACTCGAGATGGATCACCCAGTAAAACGTTTTAATAATCTCTTAAGATTCTTTAGACATTCCCATTCTCGCATAAACCCCTTTAGAAAACCTTATCCACTTCAGTAATCGACAAAGGAGTCGATAAAGACCCGGAAGAGGTTCATTGAGGAAATTTCCAAGTAGGAAATAATTGAACAGTTATGAGACTATTGAAATCACCATGTGCCTATACCTGTTAAGGACATCGGTGGGAAATTCGCCTGAACTTCCGAGATCCCAGTCACCCAGTACGAAGTGATGGCGATCAGAGTCAAAAGAGGAAGTAAGGCGGAGCAGGAATTCGATATGACTACAGGAAAAGAGAACCCTATATAAGCACCCGAAGAAAACCAACGCTTGTTCCAACCAAGGATAAAAGGTGGACAGAAGGAGCCAATGCATGGAATCCGAGAAGTGTTTCTACCTCCTTAAAACGTCATGCTAATAACCCATAAAATAATACAATTTAGTGAGATAGTGATTACACTACTCACACCATGTGTTAGGCAAATCGTCCTTCCCATCACGATTAAAGTAAATACATCGGAATCACAAAATCTTGATTGAGAGTGTTTTAGCCATAAACTTCATGTCTTTTCTTGTGTAATTCTCGTTCCAAGTCCTTTCGAATCTTTTCAAAGCTGGAGAGTGAACCTCTCCAGTATAAAGATAACTTAGTTGGAACGACATCCGATTTATGACTTTCCGATACACTTACTTCTACCTTGTTACCAGGACTGCATCATAGGGATGTAGGTCGACACTTAGAGAACCATAACTCAAAAGCACAGGAAAAATTTATGCCTATTATAGTAAAGAAAGATACGTCTAGGGGTAACCATCGTCTCTCATCAACTTGTGTTTTTCATCGTGTAGGGAAAAACATGCCTCCGAAGAAACGTAACCAACCCGCTAGCAAGACACCGACTCTTCAGATCGATGAAGCTATGTTCCAAGCTGCAGTTTCAGCAGCCGTAGCAGTGGTAATGACTCACCTGAATGCTAACAACGCCAATGTTAGCAGGAGCACTATCGGGAATCCCGATCATAGCAATAGACAGCAGCAACCAACACCCGTGTGCACAGCCACCCAAGAACTCCAACCAAATCCACTGAAAAGGAAGTTTGGGAACGAGGAGGGAAGTACCTCGACACAAGGACCTTCCGAAGGGCAGCAAGCTGAGGTAGACAATACCCCTGTAAACCCGCCTGTCTCGACACCAAGAAGACCATACCTAGGGAACCTCCCCCACTGCAGCAAGTGTGACTACCATCATTTTGGAGTCTGTCGAGAACTCTTTTGTGTTAGGTGCAACATGAAGGGGCATACCGCTCACAACTGCAGGACCCCGGTCGAGTTCATTACATCAACCACCAATGTTGGGACCAGTCCAATATGCCACCTATGTGGTTAAATTGGGCACTTCAAGAGGGACTGCCCAACTGAAAGAAATGACAAGAACGCAGGAGGAGTTTAACCCTAATACCTAGGGGGAAACATCAAGGAATCCGGTAGAATTTTGGTACGCCCCTCAACCTTAATTAGCTAATCGAAAACTTTAAATAATCAAATCTAATTGTAATTACTCCCTCGTTTAGGCAAAAGTCGCAGCACTGTTGTAAAACTTAACAATCCATCAGGTAAAGCTATGATGGCTTAGTATATACGTTAAGGCCATTTATAATTAGGATTGATAGACCTCGAGTGAGTAATGCGGCCTTACTTCCTGTTCCTTGTCTGGTTGTGGATTTAGGGCGGAGTCGCTCAGCCGACAATCCTTTTAATCTTAATTATACATGACTAGTGTATACTAGGCGATTATAGAGAGACCTCGTGAAAAATCCGTTCATAAAAAGTACATTATTCCACAACATCAGGACCCCTAACGTTCAGCGCTAATTCATATCAGTCCAAGTATTCGCGGTAGTAATACCATGGACGAACCCGAAGCGCTACGAACTAGTGTGCCATGTTCAGCACCTGGTCCTATCAGTCTCCATTATGTATCGTGTCGATAGTTGTAAATTTCGACACCACCGTCAGTTATGGCTCGACTTAGTTCGACCATGCGAAAATTTCTAGTGTTGTGTAAAAAGAACTTTCACCTTATCCTAAGCGTCAAATAAAGGTTCTTTTTAAACTAATAAGGAAAAACCTAATGTGAACCATCGATCGTTTTTCTCATCCAACCTTCGGAAGTACCCAGGAGAGAGGTACCACCTCCATTAGACATTAAAACCAGAAGCGAAAGGCACCGCAGATATTCCGGAAGACAATAACCGCCCGAAGCCTACTCAGTAAATCCTCCAGAAAGGCTATTTGCACCGCACGAGATAGTTCGTGAATCAAGAGAAAAGAACTCATGGGATTAAATTACTACTACTGAGTATATACATTAGAGTGGTATATAATTTAGATCAATAAAATTTAAGATGTGTGCTTCCTCCCTACTCCCTGTTCCTTGTTTGGTTGTAGGTTTGGGGTGTGGCCACACATCTGAACATCCTGTCAATCTCAATTATATACGACTTGCATACACCGAGTAATAGTGATTGAGCCAAGTATGAGGTCTACCATGAACCTTAAAATAAAGCCTTTCATCATATACCTTTAGGGAAGGAGCTGAAGTCAAGGAAACAATTGTGGGTTGAGCTACTAAAATGACTACAAATTCGAAATTTGTTGTCATCTCGGTTAAGACAACATAGTAGCCGACACTCTCAGTTGGGAAAAGTAACTCAAGTTGTAAGAGCCAAAAACATTAACTATGACCATCCATTCACGCCTGATCCCATAAATTAAGCATCTCAGTAGTGGGCCAAGAAACCTGAAAGCTGTGACAGGTTAAACTCTGAGAAGAGTGGATGAGGAAATTAGAGGTTCTGAGTGGCAGAATCCTATACTATCTAGATTAAATCTGGATAGAGAAAACTCGATAACATCGGAAGAATAGCTGCAAGGGATGCTCGCACTACTCAAGCGCTTCCTACAAACTGTAGAGAACAGACACAATGAAGAATGGAGCATGTCTTAGAGATTTGTTAGACTACTAGGTGGCCCAAGGAATACTATCTCTAAAGAGATAGTAGAACCACCTCTTGAAATAGTCAATCATTTCAGAAAATCTCTAAGGACGAAACTAGCCCTGATCAGAGACTGCTATCCATGAAACAAGCGAAGCGAGTGAGAGAATGATTCTTTCCGATTAGGGATCATACTGTGAAAGCATCTAGTAGACGATGATGAAAATAGAAATTTTATAAGCATCGTCTGGTAAAACCCTCGATCATACTGACTTTGAGATAGTCCGTTGGAAACACCTCATGAGTCAGAAGTGCAGGTCCATTTTGCACTGGACTGAGGTAAATGCCACGTAACCAAATAGACGCCACGTAACCAAATAGATGCCACGTAACCAATGGATGCCAGCATATAGTCAACACCTCCAATGATCCAGGAAAACCTCCGAAAGCCAACCGGTAGGGAATACGAACCCGAAGACGACCTGAACCTCCTAAGAACCAATTAAAAGGACTCCACCTTCAGTAAGAGAAAACTTTTGGAACTTCAAAATGGCGATCACGCCCAGTGATGACCTCACCATGGAAGTACACTATCTTCTAAGTACTGAAACGTTCTATCTACCCAGGAGCTTAGGACCATCAGAGATTCTTGATAAGAATTGGTCCAGCATCCGTCAGACCTCAACTACTTTAGGGGTTCCATAAATTCCACCCAAATCTACCCACGTCTCACAGTTGAAAAAGTGCTTGTCCGACGAGACTCTTGTAATCCCACTCGACGAGATCGAGATAAACAAGAGCCTCAACTTCGTGGAAGAACCTGTAGAGATCATGGACCGAGAGGTCAAGAGAACGAAACAAATCCGCATCCCAATCGTGAAGGTTCGCTGGAACGCCAAGCAAAGACCGGAGTTCACTTGGGAGCGCGAGGATCAAATGAAACTTAAATATCCCCATCTTTTTGCTTAGTTATTTTGTAATAACTTAGTTGCTTGAACTCTAATTTTGGGACGAAATTCCCTCTAACGGGTGGATGATGTGACAACCCGAAATTTTCAATTGCATAAAATCTACCGTCAAACACTTCAAATAGTAGCCAAATATGTATCATATCACATTTCTTCCAATCTTCCAAAAATGTAAGTGTTTCTTCCCTAGATTTGTTGATATAACACTTTATCTAGTTTTTATACACGATTTCATCCATGAAATCTCCTCTTTTCTTAGATCTTCAAGTGTTCTTCAAGAACACCAAGAACACACACTAGTGTTTTTGGACTTTAAACACTCTTGCAAGCTTCCTATAAGTAAGTACACTCCTCCTAACTAGTTTCTTACTTAGAATACTTGTTAATCCATTGGAAAACATCAAAAATCCCCAAGAACACATGTGTTTACAGTCAAGGGATATCCTTGAACCATAAACACCATCAAGTGGTGTTTGAGTGCCATCAACACCTTCTAGGGCTTGGATATTGGACTAGAACCTTACATGCATGAGCTAGAAACACCAAACCACGAAATGGTTTGAGTGACCATGAGTTTACGGCCGTAAACTCATGGGCTTACGACCGTAAACTCAAGATTTTACGACCGTAAACTCCAAAGGAGTGGTCCAAGGACCGTAAACTCCAAAGAAGGGTCATTTCGAGCCCTAGTCCCTTCCTAAGCCTTTGATACAAACCTAGAACACTTCCTTGAGGGGTATAAGACCTTAAAACACCCAATGATGCAAATTACCATGAGTTTACGGCCGTAAACTCATGGGGGAAATGGCCAAAAACCGTAAACTCATGTTTTGTTGCCAAATGGGAAGTAAACTCCAATGTGAGGCCATATTCTCCTTAGATGCAACACTTTAGCACTCCTAACACTTGAAGCAAAGTGTTTCCATGTATTAGGATGTCTTAACGTAATTAATTAGTTGTTAAAGGACTAATTAGATGCATATATGTGTCATTATATGCTAAATAGGATCCGCGTGTGTGTTCAAGTCCTCACTTGACACTTAGCATCTTATACCATCCGTTCATCCGAATCACCCACTACAGGTGAGTTCATACCCCTTAATCAACCTTTGAAATGATTTTTAAACGCTTTTATGGGGGGGGGGAATACAAGTTGAATTACTAAGTTATTATTTCAATCACATGTGATTAATAATTGTCAAGCAAATAGATTTTTGCATGTTAAATTGTTTTATCCAGCTAAAGGTTTTCAAATCTTGTTTTCAAATCTCTTTTAAAATACAAAAATCTCTTTTTAAATTACTAAACTTTTATCAGAGTCTTTTAAACTTATATTCTTGATAGATTCATGTCAATATAAATATAGTTATATAAGTAGGGTTTGAAGGACTTGGGACTGATAACCCGCTTTATTTCATGTTCCTTGTTTGGTTGTGGACTTAGAGCATCCGGTTATTTCTCCAAGGGTCATTGAAGTCCTAGTTATATATTAAGTATATCTGGATAGATATTAAAACTCTTATTCCAGTTCAACACCTTTAGGTAGCAAAGGTACCTAGATAACCTCTCAAGTAAACTATAATAGGTATAGTTTAGAAACCAACCATAACTTTCATGAAGGAGAACTTAGCTATATCAATATTCTAAAAACTTATACTTTTAGTAAAAAGAAAGGTTTATAGAAATCAAAACACGAGATACATCCTCATGACGCGGATTTCACCGGTGTCAAGTTGGTAACCAGAGTCTCATGGAGGGAGAGCGGGCATTGTGTGTATAGATCTATACGGGACAGACCATCCCACATCCTGACTGCTAGCTACAGTCCCGGCCGACCAAGCCAAGGGGTGACAAATGTCACATTCATTTCGACGCCAGCAGGTCGTCGTGTTTACATCCGTCAATTAGTATGGTTACGAGTATCTTTAGATTTACCTTATAATTCATGGCCTTAAGGTAAGTATTAACACGGTAGTTTCTACATATAAAACCATCATAATATATTTTCCTAGTTATACACTAGGCCACATTTAAACCTTTAAACTAACCTACTTAGGATTAAAGGCTGCTTTAGACTCCCCGAGGTGTATTGTTCATTTAATACCACCTGGAGTCTTCATTTCATTCATTTAGACTCTCCGAGGCGTATTGTTCATCTAATACTACCCGGAGTCTGTATTTTATTACCATATAAACAGCAATGTCATTGCTGAAGTAAAATATTATTTTCCCTATTACATTAAATTGTGGTTTTCCCATATACTCATTAATGTAAAAACTATATTTTGATAATGATAGTAACATTTGGGGAAAAATGCTCTTTAAACACAAAACAGTCTGGTCTTGGTAGAAGACTACTTTTAATAGAAAATATAGGATTTTCTTGAAGGAATTCAAATACTTTATAAGCTCTTATCACCATCATCTAATGAGATTATTTTGAGGAAAAACATGTATTTATATCAATGTCATTAAAATACTTATGAACTCACCAGCATTAAAATGTTGATACTCTCTTTCAAAATAACTTGTATTCTCATGTCGTCAGTAGACAGGTACACTCTGGAAGCTTTTGTGAAGACAGCCTTGTACCGAGCTGTATTTTATGTTATTCTCTATATCTACTTTTGATGTTGTTGCTAAATGTAACCTATGTAAAACTATTACTATTAATGCAATGATTGTTGTACTTTTATTACTATACTGCATGTGTTGTGATACTTGACATGACGTCCTCCACCCCAGAACGTTTCTGCCGTTCTGGTTTTGGGGTGTGACAACATCACCATGGATTTTGTGACTAAACTGCCCAGGACGAAGAACGGACACGACATGATTTGGGTGGTCGTGGGTTGTTTCACTAAGAGTGCACACTTCATAGCAGCCAACGAAAGGTGGTCTATGGATAAGCTTGCAAATGCTTACGTGAAGGAAGTGGTTAGACTTCACGGTGTTCCTTTAACAATTGTATCGGATCGTGATAGTCATTTCACGTCAAGGTTTTGGAGAAGTCTATAATAGGAATTGGCTACGAAGTTGTGTTTGAGTAGGGCTTACCATCCACAGACTGATGGCGAAAGCGAAAGAACGATTCAAACACTGGAAGATATGCTGGGAGCATGCACCCTGGAGTTCCAAGGGAACTGGGACGGGCACTTACCTCTGGTAGAGTTTTCCTACAACAATAGTTTCCACTCGAGCATCAAGATGGCACCTTATCAAGCGTTGTACGAACAGAAGTGTCGTACGCCGTCTTGTTGGCTTGAGGCTGGAGAAAAGCAGTTTATGGGCCCCGAGATAGTCCATGAGACTGCTGAGAAGTTGAAGGTGATCAGGGAAAGGATGTTAGCAGCTCAAGATCGTCAGCAGAGCTATTCTAACAAGAAAAGACGACCGATGACCTTCGAAGTTGGGGATTCGGTTTTGCTTAAAGTCTCACCATGGAAGGGACTTATAAGATTCGGAAAACGAGGAAAGTTGAGTCCAAGGTTTATTGGACCGTTCAAAGCTCTTCAGAAGATTGGGAACCAAGCTTACAAGCTGGAATTTCCCGAAGAACTCGATGGTATTCATAACACCTTCCATGTGTGTTATCTGAGGAAATTCACGGGAGAAGTTCCCGACATAATTCCAATCTCAGAGTAAAGGATGGATGAGAATAAGAGGTTGATCGAAGAGCCCGAGGCAATTTTTGACCGTAAGACTAAGAAGTTACGACGCAAGATGGTCGAATTAGTGCTTGTCCGGTGGAAACATTCGAATGGGCCGAATCTCACTTGGGAAACAGAGAGTGACATGATGAGTCGCTACCCACATATGTTTGCGGATGCATGATTCCGGGACGGAATCATCCTAAGGGGAGAGAATTGTAACCCCCGCGTTTCGGGGCTAAGCATTTTTAGACGATGTAATAGTCTAGGTCAAATATTGTAACACTTTTTGAGATAATAAAGATGAAATATTTGAGTATTATGTGAATTATGTGAATTTATATGCTTATTACTTATTTATAAATGTGTAATAAATAAAGAATAAAAATAAGCGTCAAAATTAAAGTGTGAGATAAGCCCGATATCTTTACATAAAGTTGTAGTGGTCGAAACAAGGATTCCGGGGATATAAAGAACGCCGAAATCCAAGTTATAACGAAGAAGTTATGACCCGTCGAAGTTTCACGACGGAACCGACACTACAACGGGAAGCATAAATAGTGAATTTACGATGAGCGACTTTTAGCCTTAGCGATCTAAACGAAAGTCGTAGAATATGTTAAACCGAGAGCGTCCATAAAATGAACGCCCAAATCTGACTTTGTATGAGGAAGTTATGATTTTTCGAAATTTCGGCTTAGCGGTGTACAGCCCGAAGTTCGAGTATTAGATCGAGCGGTTTTTAGCCGACACAACCTAAACGAGAATCAAAGATCTCGTTATTAGTAGCGTAACGATAAAAAGACAGACGAAAACGGACATCGGATGAAGAAGTTATGAAATTTTAACGGACCAATCCTGTCCCGGCCTGTTAAAAATATAACTTTAAAAATAAAGTCAAAATTAGCTGACGGAGTCTAAACAAAAGTTGTAGAGTACGTCTCCACCTATGCGTGAATATAAATAACGTCAAAAACGGAGTTCGAATGAACGAGTTACAAATTATAATAGCATATTTACGTATTAAAATAAAGTATAAATCATATATACGTAAACATATATATACATATGTATATATCATTAGAAAAGTATTGACGATGCGGTCATTATAAGACTAATGTTGAGTTCTTTCGACATTAGTTAAATATCGTTAAATCTATTTAAAATAGTATTATAAAGGGGTGTTTAGTTGTTTATATAACTATAAGGTCATTAAGTAATTATGGAGGGTAGTTTTTGAAAATTCAATTAGTATAAATAAGAGCCTCTAGCTCTCATTATTCTTGCACCATTCTCTTGATTCAAGAGTCTTTCTCTTCTTATCCCCCGAGCATTTCGGTCCCTCGTGATTCGACTTCTCTTTCTATAGTTTTAGTATAGTAAGGTGAGCGCTGAAGCGCTGCACGAATCTTTCTTAGAAAGATTCAGCGACGAAGTTCTGCCCCTGCAGAGCTCGGCTCCTAGCTAAAGCCCCCTTGTTTTGTCAAGGGAAAAATTGTTTTGAGGTAACGAAGCGTTGTCCGAGTACCGAGTAACCACCTTAACAAGTGAGTGCATAGTTACTTTCATCTTACACATAGATATGAAGTATTTTATATAAATTACGTGCTATGTGTGCATATTATCTGTATACTTGTTATCTATGCTGGATGAACGATTTTTATACATGTTTTAAATGATTTAAACTGTATATGTATTTTATATCTACAAAAATGTTGGGGTAAAACATGGGTAGATGTAATAGACAATGTGTGATAAAATGATGAGAGGCCTCGATGTTGTTGTTGTTGATTCTGTCATCTAGCGGAGTATGGATGACGACCACAGACTCTTCTAGACAGTCCAGTGGAACGCTAGCAGGCTCGCAACCTGTAGGTGTTTGTGAACGATGTGTTCACCGGTGTACTCCATCCCCCTCATGGTTGCCTTTAGGACATTTATTGCTGAGGAACCCCCTTAGCAGTAGTGTCCATCCCGATGATGATCCTTAGGCTAGGTCCCTTATTATAGGTGTTTAGAGACGTAAAGTGAGGATAACGGGAATGGGTAATCGGGTTATTGTTGGTTGATGAAATTAATAAACTTATTTATTGTGGGTTGAAAACCCTATGTGCTCACCAGGCTCCCAAGCCTGACCCACTCAGTTTCTTGTATTACAGGTAGTGGGGCACGAGCATATATATGATGTTTGGGATGAGAGATTACGGATATAGGCCTATAGATATAAATAAATGTAGTAAGGCTTATATTGTACTGTTTATGCTTTTGATCTGTATCGAACATGACATCCCGAGGTTTTTAATGAAATACATTTCTACGGAAATGCTTTGATAAATCTTTATCATATTTTATTTTGGGAACAAATTCCACAACACTTTTATTTAAAATGTTACTCTGATTTTTAAACAAAGCATAAACAAAAAATCTGTCTTTTCTGGCCGTGAAAATGGGGATGTCACATGGCACGACATGGAGTGCCTGTCTCGGTGGTGTCAGACTGTGACAACCGTCAAAATTCGAGTCGGTTCTAGATTTGAATAAACTTAGTTGCACATATACGCACGACACATACTGGACTTAGTGACTAGAAGCTCAGTGATAACCTACTAGAAACTTGGAAGCAACTAGAAACAATGGATAACGTACTTAGATTTCACATTGATATGTGAATTCTACAACTACTTAACTGTAGAGGCTATCCATATTCGGGTCACTCTTTGACTCGAACACCTTTTCATGAATCATATACACACATCATGCACTTGACCTAGAAGTAGAAATAGGTCAAAGTCTCATAGAAACTTAAGTCAAAGTTGAAGACTAGGACTAGTATACTTGATTCCTCAATTTCGCTTGAATCTCGGAATCACTATATAGAATGCCAATAAACCGATAAAAATAAATTACAAACATTATTTATAACTATAAAAGAGTTATAATACCATAAGATAATTTAAAGTCTCAAATATTGTATTTATTTTGATATCCAAATTTTTACAAACTCTCAAAAACCCTAAAAACCCTAAAACTTAAATTTTATAAAGTTTAACATCAAGAATTCTATAAAAATAATTATGAAACTTATAATATTATCTTAAAACAATTAAATTCAGGGAAATATAATCAAGGAAAATACAAATTTAAGTCATTAACATTCATCCTTAATTTATAAGTCAAAAATCAAAGTTTCATGAATAAAAACTTGATTTTAGTGCACATTTTATATAAAATTTAGATATTTTATAAAATAACTTAAATTTTATAAAACAAAATGAATGAGAAAGGGTTATTATACTCAAAATTTCGGACCCCTCTCTTCCCATATCTCTCTCTCACACTCTCATTCTCCAACATACACACACATCTCTCTTCTTTCTCTCTCTAGAAAACTCTCTCTACCTTCTCTCTAATTTTTTTTCTCCAAACACCACAACCACAGCCTCTTAACCACGAAATTATGGAGATTCATAAGGGTTTTTCAAGCCACACATAAATTTAAGGAAAAGAACATACATCTCTTGAAGATCCACAACAATGATTTAAGCCATGCATGTGCATTTTACTTCAAAAACCGACTTCTACTTCTTCATCTTCTTCAAACTTGTTTTCTTTTTGTTAAAATGGGTTTTAGAACATCATGGATGTGTTTTAACACCATGCATGTATGATAAACAAGGTTGCATGTTCATGATCTTAGTGCAAAAATCGATTTTAAGGATTAAAACATCAAACTCAAGTTAAGAGTTTTTGAGAAACAAAATTTTGTTCATAAATGAATGTATACATTTTGATAAGTTTTAATCTTTTGATCTCTGGAAACATGACTAGAATATAAGTTTATCATGATATCTTTTAAAATATTTCAAAAGATTTACTCAAAGAAATGATGAAAACTCATTTTTCTAACCAATCACCATGCATGCAATCTGCCAGATTTCTTTACCTGACTTTAAACTGTCATATCTCACTCATTTCTTAACCAAAATTCGGGATTCTTTTTCTGAAATATAATATTTTGAGTTAGCTTTCAAACCCATCTGACCTCACTGGAAAATTCAAATATTTCGATTTTTAGCAATTTTTACAAAACTGTTGCTCAATCAGCACCTTTTTGTGAATACTAGTTTTGTATTGCATGTTCAAAGATCTTATTCATCACTAAAAATCAAGGAAAAATTAACTTGAGCACTTAACATCATGTATTAAGAGGTATAAAAATATCTTGATTCAAAAGTCTTTGGAACATGTTGCAAAAATTCTCAAAGTAACATCAATAATTTTTACCAAAATCACAAGAATCAAGTTTTCTCTATAATTGTTTGAGCCTTTAGGCTTGTTTTTCGACATCAAAAATAAGAAAACAATTTTTCATTGTTATTAAATTGTTTGAAGTTGCATTCTGGAAATTTTTAGCTCAATATATATTTTCTTTATTTTTACATGAAAATAATAATAAAATAGAGTGTTAAAGCATATAAAATACTTAAACTTGTAAATAAATTCTGGAAATATTTGTGGATGACCCTTTAAGTTAATAAACATCTCTCATTAAGTTTCATCGATTTTTGTTACTGATTAGTATGGTTTTTAATTTTCTTTTTATTTAGCTCTAATAAATCATAAAACCACTTTAGGAAATGTGAAAATATTATTTCTTATTTTTCGCAGCTTGTACCTTATATTTAAGACTCCGAAAAATATTTTGGGAATTTTTGAAAATGTATATCTATTTTTCTTGAATTTTTGTGTTTATAATGGACTAAAAACAGGAAAAATAGTTTTACTCATCCAAAATTCATGAAAATTTACCAGAAACTCTTATAATATGTTAGGATGATACATAAAATTTTTGATGATTTTTGTCTTCTGTATGCTATTTTTCTTCTATTTTCCCAAGATTAAATACACTTAAATGTACAAAAATCAGAAAAATTGTGTTAAACTTTTTGAAAACACATATTAATATTTTTCCTAGATTATGTACACTGTAAAATAGTTACACAAAAATTACAAGAATTTTTCATGATAATTTACTATTTTTCCATGATTTTATGATTATTCATGGAATTAAATGGTGAAAAATAGTTAGACAAATCCAAAATTCAAGAAAAATTATCTTAAGGTGTTTGACTTCAATTAAAAATGAAATACAAAGTTTGGGAAAGTTTAGAACTAAATTGATTTCGTTTTGAATATTTAATCATTGGAACACCTCTAAAATGTTAAATATTAACATTTCAATAATGGAAATTTTCCACTTAAATTGTTATATAACAATTGATTCTTTGAAACTTAATTTGCACAGAAAAATGTTTGTAACTTATCAATATTAAATTTTGACACATTATTGGCATAATTCTATTGTAGTAGTAAGTATACTAGTATTAGATTTCAATTAGAGACTCATTAGTGTGTAACATCGTTGTAGGAAAACGATAGTGGTACGAGTGGAGCGTAGATCAAGGCATCATTTGCATCATCTCAATGCATTGTGAGTATTCACGTACTCCCCTATTTTCAGTTTTTATGTTTTGGGGTGGAAAAGCATGTCCCGAAAAACTATTATTTGAATGTTGTATTTAAATTGATTTGTATCAAACATGATTGCTATTTTATTGCTATGTCTCTCTATGTATGTCTATGCAACACGGAACATGAGAACTTATCGTACTAAGGCCCTTCCCTTATCTCTAACCATTAACTCTTTGAGCCAATGGTCATTATGGATAGCGCTATTAGGAATTGACAACTCCTCACTCGCCCTATTGCTGGAGTGCATGATACCATATTCATCTATGGAACGATAAGCATAGATCTTGATAGGGCTTCAGTCATAGGTTTGGTTGAGACTCATTGTTTGCTCATACACATACAAAATCGTTACACATTATAGCAATAAACTTGTTATTTATTATGGCAATAAACTCGTTTATCAATTATAGCAATCAACTTTGTTTCTTATTATAGCAATAAACTTTGTATCTCATTATAACAACGAACTTTTGTTACTAAATACTTATTTACTTGTTTTAGCAACAAAATTGGTTGCTTCTTATAGTAACAAACTTGTTTGCTCCTTGTAGCAATGAAACTTGATTACTCATTTTAGTAACAAACTTTATTTCTCATGAGGATATGAACGTTGCATCTCTTTTGGGCAACATACTTTATTTCTCATGATGACAACGAACTTTGTTTACACAAACTTATTTACTCATTTTAGCAATATATTTTTATCTATGGAAACTTATATCAAAATTTGATTTCGATTCATGAAACCAATATTATTTTTAAACTTGTGAGTACTCACCAACTATTTTTATAGTTGACGCTCGTTTTACATGCTTTTTTAGGAATCATCGAGTAAGTGGCACTTAGGGACACTTCACTTTTAGGAGCATTCGCATGTGTTGTATTTCAATTTACATTGTAATTTCTTTTAAAAGTTGTTCAAACCCATTGTAAAATTGTAATGATTTTTAATACTATGGTTGGTGTTGTCTTTTAACTTTTGCTATGAAACCCTTTATACTGCCACACCTCGTGTTTCCGCTTTAGCGGGGTGTGACAGGAAATGGTATCAGTGCCGAAGGTTATAGAGAATACCGGTTTTCCTTTGGAGAACCACAACTATAGCCAAAAAAATTTCAAAATGTTTTTAAAATACCGAACATACTACTAGTATAACTAATTCGAGTACGCATTATTGGAATTTAACTAAGTATAGCCTGGCCAACTATGCTTAATTAAGGAAACTTAATGCGAGGCTTGAAACGGTTATAGTAGAATTATGTTCAAAACAATTTTCAACTTAAACTTTTGAAAAACAAAATTTTTGGGGTGCGTACGGGCATTGCATATTATAGGCATTCATCTAGATACACTTAGAAACTAAGTTCACTGTTATATCAATGCCCTTATTTAGAAATATTCTTATCCCTTATCAAGTGCTAGGTTAACCACTTAGGTTATATCACTAGCCACTCTAAGAGCAATGCACATAGTACTGATAATGGGTATTCCTCGGTAGCTATTGACTTTAAATATAAGGCTAGTAGTTAGATATACACTAGTAATAATCTTAAGTCGAAACCAATACCAATTATCCCTCAATACCTCTTCATCGTCTTCGTACTAGAGTTACAACTAGGAAAAAGCGTTTCGATACCGACACGAATGATAATTGGAGCATCGCGTAAGGATGTAGATGAGTCACCACTAAGTAATCACTTGGATACCATTGGCGGGCATTTCGGATTCGACTCACAAGGAGACACAAAGGTTTAACATATTGCTACTAATACGTGAGACCTTATTACTACGCTACGATTTAGCTTTAGGTTGTTTCCACCTTCAGGTTAAAACTTAACATAGGATATCCCTTTGACCTCTATAAAAGGCCACGAAACTGCATTGACACCATAAAACGTTTTTCAAACAAATTTTCTTGCCCTTTATCTTAGGGAAAAAGACATCGGTACTCGTCTTATACTCGCCTTGTACTCGCCTTAGTATTTAGGTACGATCAGCTACACTAATATACTTATTCCTTACTTCTTAATCTTCCATCGAAAAATTATTTCGTTTCATCGGTTTTATTTATCATCGATAAAATACTTTATAACCACTTCATACAACTTACTAGACATTTCCTAACAATGTAAGCCATATTCTCGCTAAAAATCTTTTGACAACTTGCTTTAACTTAACACTTTTCTTCAAAACTCAATTTAACCAATATTGGTTTTAACCTTGCTATTTCAATTTCATTTCAATTTCATTTCAATGGACTGATGTGCTTTTAAGGGCATATAAACCATTTTAAACATTGCTTACCATTTTGACACGTCTTCGAAAAACTAGAAACATTTTCTTTTATAATCGTGTTTAAACTCTTTACTATAAAACTTAAACATATGACGTTAAAGTTCATATTATGTGTAAAAGCTTCATCGGATCTTCAAACCACTTTTGTTTTAAGACTTTTGACTACTTCCCCATTTAGGCATCGTACTTTACTTAAATGTGTTTTCTTGAAACCCAACATGGTATTTTTACAACTTTCTAATCCAAATGTGTTTATAAGACATCACTGATGCCTACATTTCAAAACACACCTTATTTGTTTATTTTATTTCAAATTAGTTTCATAATCTGTGTTTATAAAACTTACAACATTGCAAAACTTAGTGTTCACTTTTAAATTTCCAGTGACACCTTCAACAATGTATAATTACTCTTCTAAATCTATTGAGTCTTTACCTTATATGTTTTAACTATTATTGAACTCCATTCTAAAAAGTCAAATTGTCAGATTTTTAACTACCGTTTGTAGTGCTTCTTCTTTTTCACAAATGGAGTTTAACTTAATAAGGTAACTCGTGATTATTAGCAAACATTCTAAGACTCTCACATGTCTATTTAATCATCAATATACATCAAATATTAAAGTTTGAAATATATCTCAACCTAGTTTTAATCTACCTATAGGTATTGTTCTTATAATTTTAACAATAACAATCATTGCCGCCGCTACCTTCCTTTTTCTTTTCCCCGCACTTGATTTCTTGCTCTCCTTGTGACTTTAGATCTCGCACACCCATAATAGTAACATAATACATTGTCTAACTTTGTTTCTGTCTATTTTGCTTCTCCTGGTATCATGTTTGTACACATACATACTAGAAGTCTATCCTTTCGTTTTGGGCGATTAATACATGTATAGCCGTGAGGAATAATTTTTATTTAGTCAATTTTGATATATTCAATTACGCCTTTTTATCATATACATCTTGTTTTTATTTTGAAATCTCTATAAACAAGTGATCCTTATTTACATTTGCTCTTTCGTTCTAAATTCAGAAACTTGATATAAAATGCAATTTTCATTGTATTTTTCCTTATAATTAATACACAAGATGAATACTCTTATGCTTATAATTTTTCTATATCCGGAAAATATATGTGAAGGATATGTATCCTTATGTTTCTTCTTCTCTTTAAATACATCAAGAATTTTGAATTTTACGATTATCTATTCTCTAAATGATTGTTTTTGTAGAAACACTAAACTATGAATGCCCTATTTTGAAGATTGACATTTTTACACCTTTCTTAAAATAGTAATTTACTTTGCAATGTTCAGTGAGTTCCTAAACTCTCAAGCTTGTTTTCATAAGTATTTTGACTCCTCGTAAACTTAGATTTGTCCTGACTTAGACAATTAGTCAATTTTTCAAATAGCGTAATATCAATAATTTCAATAAAAAAAAATTTCCCTTAATGACGACTTAAACCTTTAACTTTAATTAATCTTTATATTATTTTACTACTTTGTTGGATCGCCACACATGTATCTTCATTATCTTGGAATTATTACACATTTTGATAATAGTGAGATTAATTATCATTTCTAAACAGACATTTTGATAACAATGAGATTTTTAATCACTTCTAAACACTTAAAATGCTATATACACAATGTGATTTAATTTATCATAAATTTTCATCGCCTCCATTTGCACCAATGACTCTCTAAATATATTTATTCTTCGAATAAGGTTTTATTATTGTAAGAGTAACCGTAGTAGTAATTATAGCCTCGGAGATGCTCAATCATTCGTAATTTATTTTGTCGACGACACTTAATTAGCCTTTACATTTGAGATGTACCAAAACTTCGTTGCCTACCCTTAGTACGTATTTTTAGGAACATACCCTCAATCGCTTCTCTTTCATTCGTGCTACCCCTTCTTATTTCAAAATATATCCTTTCCAGATGTAGTAGCCAACCCGGAAGTGAACAAATTGTTCCTAATCTCTTCTTTATTAGGCGGCGAATTTACACTTAGTGCTAATTTAGAACGCGACTTAAGGATCAATGCGGATTTAACGCTCAGTGCAGTTAGTGCTTCAGCAAAACTTATAGCTCTCTTAATTCAGATAATATCTAACTAGATGATCTTTTTCGACTAGGTTGCCATGTTTGGATCATGATTTCCATGATCCTAATTTCTCGCAATCTAAATTGTAGAACTCGAATTAAGGAAACATTAAGTTGACTATAGCTGAAGAATTGGGCTTTTCCCTTGAGGAAATAAACCCGAAATAATCAAAGAACATTGCAAGTCAACACCTCTCCAACTATATAATTGTATTCGACTGAGTTCTAATAGAATACGTCACGAATTGAATTTCGGGGCGAAATTCTTTCAACCGGGGGAGAATGTGACAACCGTCAAAATTCGAGTCGGTTCTAGATTTGAATAAACTTAGTTGCACATATACGCACGACACATACTGGACTTAGTGACTAGAAGCTCAGTTATAACCTACTAGAAACTTGGAAGCAACTAGAAACAATGGATAACATACTTAGATTTCACATTGATATGTGAATTCTACAACTACTTAACTGTAGAGGCTATCCATATTCGGGTCACTCTTTGACTCGAACACCTTTTCATGAATCATATACACACATCATGCACTTGACCTAGAAGTAGAAATAGGTCAAAGTCTCATAGAAACTTAAGTCAAAGTTGAAGACTAGGACTAGTATACTTGATTCCTCAATTTCGCTTGAATCTCGGAATCACTATATAGAATGCCAATAAACCGATAAAAATAAATTACAAACATTATTTATAACTATAAAAGAGTTATAATACCATAAGATAATTTAAAGTCTCAAATATTGTATTTATTTTGATATCCAAATTTTTACAAACTCTCAAAAACCCTAAAAACCCTAAAACTTAAATTTTATAAAGTTTAACATCAAGAATTCTATAAAAATAATTATGAAACTTATAATATTATCTTAAAACAATTAAATTCAGGGAAATATAATCAAGGAAAATACAA
The DNA here is from genome assembly GCF_052849685.1 of Lactuca virosa. NCBI lineage: Eukaryota > Viridiplantae > Streptophyta > Magnoliopsida > Asterales > Asteraceae > Lactuca > Lactuca virosa. Next base: position 470,913,747 of record NC_136429.1, on the reverse strand, counting down.
ATTTAAGTCATTAACATTCATCCTTAATTTATAAGTCAAAAATCAAAGTTTCATGAATAAAAACTTGATTTTAGTGCACATTTTATATAAAATTTAGATATTTTATAAAATAACTTAAATTTTATAAAACAAAATGAATGAGAAAGGGTTATTATACTCAAAATTTCGGACCCCTCTCTTCCCATATCTCTCTCTCACACTCTCATTCTCCAACATACACACACATCTCTCTTCTTTCTCTCTCTAGAAAACTCTCTCTACCTTCTCTCTAATTTTTTTTCTCCAAACACCACAACCACAGCCTCTTAACCACGAAATTATGGAGATTCATAAGGGTTTTTCAAGCCACACATAAATTTAAGGAAAAGAACATACATCTCTTGAAGATCCACAACAATGATTTAAGCCATGCATGTGCATTTTACTTCAAAAACCGACTTCTACTTCTTCATCTTCTTCAAACTTGTTTTCTTTTTGTTAAAATGGTTTTTAGAACATCATGGATGTGTTTTAACACCATGCTTGTATGATAAACAAGGTTGCATGTTCATGATCTTAGTGCAAAAATCGATTTTAAGGATTAAAACATCAAACTCAAGTTAAGAGTTTTTGAGAAACAAAATTTTGTTCATAAATGAATGTATACATTTTGATAAGTTTTAATCTTTTGATCTCTGGAAACATGACTAGAATATAAGTTTATCATGATATCTTTTAAAATATTTCAAAAGATTCACTCAAAGAAATGATGAAAACTCATTTTTCTAACCAATCACCATGCATGCAATCTGCCAGATTTCTTTACCTGACTTTAAACTGTCATATCTCACTCATTTCTTAACCAAAATTCGGGATTCTTTTTCTGAAATATAATATTTTGAGTTAGCTTTCAAACCCATCTGACCTCACTGGAAAATTCAAATATTTCGATTTTTAGCAATTTTTACAAAACTGTTGCTCAATCAGCACCTTTTTGTGAATACTAGTTTTGTATTGCATGTTCAAAGATCTTATTCATCACTAAAAATCAAGGAAAAATTAACTTGAGCACTTAACATCATGTATTAAGAGGTATAAAAATATCTTGATTCAAAAGTCTTTGGAACATGTTGCAAAAATTCTCAAAGTAACATCAATAATTTTTACCAAAATCACAAGAATCAAGTTTTCTCTATAATTGTTTGAGCCTTTAGGCTTGTTTTTCGACATCAAAAATAAGAAAACAATTTTTCATTGTTATTAAATTGTTTGAAGTTGCATTCTGGAAATTTTTAGCTCAATATATATTTTCTTTATTTTTACATGAAAATAATAATAAAATAGAGTGTTAAAGCATATAAAATACTTAAACTTGTAAATAAATTCTGGAAATATTTGTGGATGACCCTTTAAGTTAATAAACATCTCTCATTAAGTTTCATCGATTTTTGTTACTGTTTAGTATGGTTTTTAATTTTCTTTTTATTTAGCTCTAATAAATCATAAAACCACTTTAGGAAATGTGAAAATATTATTTCTTATTTTTCGCAGCTTGTACCTTATATTTAAGACTCCGAAAAATATTTTGGGAATTTTTGAAAATGTATATCTATTTTTCTTGAATTTTTGTGTTTATAATGGACTAAAAACAGGAAAAATAGTTTTACTCATCCAAAATTCATGAAAATTTACCAGAAACTCTTATAATATGTTAGGATGATACATAAAATTTTTGATGATTTTTGTCTTCTGTATGCTATTTTTCTTCTATTTTCCCAAGATTTAATACACTTAAATGTACAAAAATCAGAAAAATTGTGTTAAACTTTTTGAAAACACATATTAATATTTTTCCTAGATTATGTACACTGTAAAATAGTTACACAAAAATTACAAGAATTTTTCATGATAATTTACTATTTTTCCATGATTTTATGATTATTCATGGAATTAAATGGTGAAAAATAGTTAGACAAATCAAAATTTCAAGAAAAATTATCTTAAGGTGTTTGACTTCAATTAAAAATGAAATACAAAGTTTGGGAAAGTTTAGAACTAAATTGATTTCGTTTTGAATATTTAATCATTGGAACACCTCTAAAATGTTAAATATTAACATTTCAATAATGGAAATTTTCCACTTAAATTGTTATATAACAATTGATTCTTTGAAACTTAATTTGCACAGAAAAATGTTTGTAACTTATCAATATTAAATTTTGACACATTATTGGCATAATTCTATTGTAGTAGTAAGTATACTAGTATTAGATTTCAATTAGAGACTCATTAGTGTGTAACATCGTTGTAGGAAAACGATAGTGGTACGAGTGGAGCGTAGATCAAGGCATCATTTGCATCATCTCAATGCATTGTGAGTATTCACGTACTCCCCTATTTTCAGTTTTTATGTTTTGGGGTGGAAAAGCATGTCCCGAAAAACTATTATTTGAATGTTGTATTTAAATTGATTTGTATCAAACATGATTGCTATTTTATTGCTATGTCTCTCTATGTATGTCTATGCAACACGGAACATGAGAACTTATCGTACTAAGGCCCTTCCCTTATCTCTAACCATTAACTCTTTGAGCCAATGGTCATTATGGATAGCGCTATTAGGAATTGACAACTCCTCACTCGCCCTATTGCTGGAGTGCATGATACCATATTCATCTATGGAACGATAAGCATAGATCTTGATAGGGCTTCAGTCATAGGTTTGGTTGAGACTCATTGTTTGCTCATACACATACAAACTCGTTACACATTATAGCAATACACTTGTTATTTATTATGGCAATAAACTCGTTTATCAATTATAGCAATCAACTTTGTTTCTTATTATAGCAATAAACTTTGTATCTCATTATAACAACGAACTTTTGTTACTAAATACTTATTTACTTGTTTTAGCAACAAAATTGGTTGCTTCTTATAGTAACAAACTTGTTTGCTCCTTGTAGCAATGAAACTTGATTACTCATTTTAGTAACAAACTTTATTTCCCATGAGGATTTGAACGTTGCATCTCTTTTGGGCAACATACTTTATTTCTCATGATGACAACGAACTTTGTTTACACAAACTTATTTACTCATTTTAGCAATATATTTTTATCTATGGAAACTTATATCAAAATTTGATTTCGATTCATGAAACCAATATTATTTTTAAACTTGTGAGTACTCACCAACTATTTTTATAGTTGACGCTCGTTTTACATGCTTTTTCAGGAATCATCGAGTAAGTGGCACTTAGGGACACTTCAGTTTTAGGAGCATTCGCATGTGTTGTATTTCAATTTACATTGTAATTTCTTTTAAAAGTTGTTCAAACCCATTGTAAAATTGTAATGATTTTTAATACTATGGTTGGTGTTGTCTTTTAACTTTTGCTATGAAACCCTTTATACTGCCACACCTCGTGTTTCCGCTTTAGCGGGGTGTGACACAGACCGAGATGTCCGTTTCACTTCCAGATTCTGGAAGCGGTTTCACGATGAGATGGGTACTCGTCTCCACTTCAGCACTGCTTTCCACCCTCAGACGGACGGACAGAGCAAGAGGACGATACAGACTCTCGAGGACATGCTACGCGCATGTGTCTTGGATTTTGGTGGTAGTTGGGATATGTATCTTCCGTTAGCAGAATTTTCGTATAACAACAGTAACCACATCAGCATAGACCGACCTCCCTTCGAGATGCTCTACGGGAGGTAGTGTAGGACCCCAATTTATTGGGGCTAGGTCGGTAAGAGAGTCATGGGGAGTACTGAGGTAGTACTCAAGACTACAGAGAGGATCCAGCAGGTCCGGAGCAGGCTCCAGATTGCTCAGAGTCGACAAAAGAACTATGCCGACAAGCGGTGTTCAGACTTGGAGTTTCAGGTGGGCTACATGGTCCTCCTGAAGGTGTCACCTTGGAAAGGTGTCATATGGTTCAGGAAGCGGGGCAAGCTGGGCTCCAGATACATCAGTCCTTTTAGGGTTATGGCCTGGGTGGGCAAGGTGGCGTACCGATTGGATCTTCCAGCAGAGCTCAACCAGATCCACAACACTTTCCATGTTTCTCAGCTGTGGAAGTTCTAAGTGGATGACTTAGCGGTTGTACTTCTAGAGGACATCCAGGTTGATGACAGCCTGAATTACATCGAGAAACCAGTAGCTATTCTCGACAAGAAGACAAAGGAGCTGAGGAACAAGAGGGTTGAGCTGGTGAGGGTTCAGTGGCAGCACCACAAGGGTTCATAGTGGACTTAGGAGCCCGAGGAGGAGATGAGGGAGCACTAGCTAGAGTTGTTTCCCGACACAACAGACTTCGAGGACGAAGTCTAAGACAAGTGGGGGAGAATTGTAACGCTCGATTCCCGGTATGCATTTAATTATAATTTATTCATTTTTGAAGAGCTACTCGACAAGTTGGGAACCCTAGACTCGTCGAGTAGAAACGATATTTGACGCGGGATTTAAGTTGACTACTCGACGAGTTGAGAGCCTCGACTCGACGAGTAGGGCTGTCAGGATGAAACCCTAATTTCGGGGTTTTGCACCCTATTTAAGCATCTTAATCCCCACTTTATGGCCTCATTTTCAGCCTCCAAGTCCCAAACCCTAATCCACGAAACCCGAGAGTCTTGTGTGAGCTTGTGAGCCATTTTTAGTGAAATTTGTGTGATTTGAAGCTTGTAGAAGTAGAAGAAGCTAGAGGATTACAGGAGAAGATTGTAGATCCAGAAGCAACATCTCATCCTCTTCATTTTCTAGTAAGCAAGCCTCAACCTTGCTTAGTAGCTTGTTAGATCTCTTTCTTATCCTTTCATGGGGTTTTTGGTCCAAGAAGCTTAGCACTTGGGATATGGACGTCCCAAGTGATCTACCATTCAGATGTGGGTCTAGAAGGGTTTCATGGAACAAAGGTGCAAACTTTATGACCATGAAAGCCCCATGCAAGCTTCAAGGTGTTATTATGGCCTTTTAAGCCCCAAAAGGACATACATGGAAGGAAAGTTAGGAGCTTTACATGTTAAAACGATATCTAAGGCCTAGATCTACGTTAGTATGCTTTAGTTTGGAGTATTATGGCTTTTGGACCAAGATCTATGTCCTAGAGATCTTGGGTTTTAGCTAAACCCATTAAGAAGGACTAATAACGGGTAAAGTTGGAAACTTTACCCATAAAAGGGCATTTCCAGTAAGTAGATGAAGTAGGGAGTTTGGATCTGAAGGATAGGAGCTTAATCTGTTAAGATGGCTCAATTACACTGGGGAACTCGGCGAGTTCAGAGAGGGACTCGACGAGTTGAGTCGTTTTTCCCCGATTCAGTTTAAGGTAGAACACGACCAGTCTATGAAGGGACTCGATGAGTTGATTCGCCAAATCGCGACTATGAGTAGCCAAGGAACTCGGCGAGTCAGGGGGATGACTCGACGAGTTAGATCACGATTTCAGGTTTTTTAGAACTCGACGAGTTGATTCAACCCAGAGCGTTGACTTTCACCAGAATGTTGACTTTGACCAGGGGTAAAATGGTCATTTTACCCTAAGAAAGATTATTAGATTTTGACTAATTGTTATTGTGATAATGATAGTCGGGGAGTCGTTGGAGCAGCCGTCAGAGATTCCTCACCGTGAGATTTCACAGTCAGCTTTGCGATGTGAGTTTCCTTCAATAGGAACAGGTCGAAGGAACCAATGTCGGCCCGCGTAGAGTAGCTAAGTGTGGGTTGGGCCCATATCTTAGAATTTTTATGATTAGTAGCTAAGTGTGGGTTGGGCCCGTATCTTAGAATTGTTTATGATTAGTAGCTAAGTGTGGGCAGGGACCGTATCTTCATATTATCTGAGTATGTTTATGAATTGGTAGATTATGGTATACTTGTTGTCTGTGTGATACTTGTATGTATGTTTAGGTAGCGAGGTGTGTGCGGGGGCCAGTATCCTCCAAATAGCAGAGTATGGGTGAGGCCCGTATCTCCTAGTTAGCATAGTGTGGGTGAGGACCGTATCTCTGAGATAGCTGAGTGTGGGAGAGGCACGTAACTCATAGCTAGTCGAGTATGGGTGGGGACCCGTATCTCCTTGAGTGTGGGAGAGGCTCGTATCTCCTATTTGTATGCTATATGCTATGTGTATGGTATATGGTAGTTTGGGGAGACTTACTAAGCTTCATACTTACAGTTTTCAGTTTTGGTTTCAGGTACTTCCGGTAGCAAAGGGAAGAGCTCGGCATGACTGCATTGCACACACCACAGCGCTTTAGCCTAGGAGGATTTACTCTGATGTTTTGATATATGATTTGGATACAGTGTTTTGACATCATGTTTTGAGATAATACCACTTATGTTTTTATGTGATGATTGGATTACTATGATTTTATAATGATTTAAAACAAAAATTTTGGACTTTATTTTTGGGATGTTTCATGTTTAATCTCATATTATGCTCTCACTTTTGTGACTAGGATTCCGAGGATCACAAACGAGATGTGAATAACCATGTAAACCCACTTGACAACCTTGATGTCATTTATCATCTCACATTGATGTGCCGGTTAACCACACACGCTCCATCAACAATGATAATTTTCAAGATGCCCATCATATCTCTTTATAGGCCCTATTATTGTGCCGGTTAACCACACACGATCCACTAACGACATATAAAGCATGATTTGCGTTTTTCATGGATTAGCATACTTTTCACATTTTTTCTAAAGTAGTTATGAGTGGGATTTTATAAAGAAATGTTTAGTTACTTTTATATCATTATACTTATTAATGAGATTGTGTACTAGCAAATCTGTTCGGCTAACGACCATCCACCATACAAGAGAGCGATGGGTAAGAATCGATACCTAATGGCGGTCATATTATATGTCGCTTCCTTAAACTCCCCTTATAGTATGGCTTCGTGAATGAGGCGTACTAGCGATTTGACTGACTTGTCTTATACATATAATATATTAAACTTTTAACTATATATATAGTATAAGGTGTATTTTTAAACATTTAAAAAATACAAGGTTTAATCTTTTATAAATTAAAATTTTTAATTGAATTAAATTTAAACCGACTTATGGATTTATTAATTATCTTTTAATTAATCATTTAATTAAATCAATAATAAGATCCATAAGGATAATATTAATTAATCTTATAATCAATCATTATTTAGTCTAAGATTATCTCCTAACATTTAGGGTTTTATTTAATTATCTAATATTAGCAAAATTCAGTTTTGCCAGATATTATAAGAGATAATTACTAAATAACAACCATATAAATCAAATTAGGCAAGAAAATCTGAAAATTCTGAATTTACTGTGCTCATGTCGTGAGCATTAAATCTCACGTCGTGAGATCAGTTTGACAGAAAAAAATGTTTTGTTCAAGTTCATCCTATGTACAAACAATGTTAGACATACCAAGGCTCTGATATCACTGATATGTTTTATAGATTACAATAACTATATGCTTGCGGAATTTCACTTAACATTTAAGGGCACATGCAACCTAAAGGATTTATGTCTTCAACACTTTGAATGTAACATGCTATGAACAACAAAATAATTTGAACCCTAATGAAATACTTGGTATAATAAAATGTTAGAATTAGAGTTACATACCTTTGATTTGTTGTAGCAAACAAATCACTTCAAACTCCTTATGGAAATCCTTGGAAAGCAAGCACCAGAAATCTCGTGTCTTTAATGGCTCACACCCAAAATCCTAGAAACCCTAGAATGAAGAGGGGTGAGAGAAGAGACTAAGAATTTTCGTTCATATGCTTCTTAGAAGGAGGCATACGAAAATTCTAGCCCAATGGGTCTTTATATAGCTGTTGGATATCCCTAAGAAACCCTAGATAATGACAACCTATAAATAGGTAATTATCTAGTTTCCTAATTATCCATTTGGAGCATTCTAGATAACCCTAAGAGGGTATCAAAACCATTCAAGCACGGAGGTTTCTAGAATCTCTCTCTCTTGTTTAACTAATTAACAATTACAAAGCAACCCTTGTACAATTAATTAATTTCAATTGATCCCAAATCCATTCCAAATTAATTCTAATAAATTATTAATTAAATCTAATTGATTTATTATTAATTTATAAATCATATAAATTAACAAATCAATTATATAACAATTGATCGTATGTTAATTTATTAATCACATAATAAATTAACATATCAATTATCTATTAATATATATTAGTCACATAACATATTAATAGATTATTTATCTCTCTTTCTCCTAATATCATTTCTAGCTATTTCAGGTTATGAGGGCAACCCAAAAGGAACTTTGCTAATAACTCAAGATTATACTAATTTAGTTATTGGATTTGACACCTAATCTAGCAGTTTTTTACTTCAGTTTCTTGGATTTTTCACAAGAAACCTTTAAACCCCCCATCCAACCTATGTAATGACCCTTTTCTTAACTTTTTGTGTGATGAAATTATGTTAAATATGGGTATAGAATGGTTGTGGGATGATCAAAATCGACATGGTGTCAATGAGGCTAAGCATGGCCACATACCAGAGGTAAATGATGAAGAAATTGGTGTGGAGTATAGGGTCCATGATCCAAACCAAGTTTGGAGCGAAATAAAGCATGAATATGGTGAGTTTTATGATTCCCCTGCTCAACTAAGGTTTGCATTAATAAACTATGCAATTAATAACAGATACCAAATTCACATTGAGAAGATTGATAGATTTAGGGTTATTGCTAGGTATGGCAACAATTATAATTATGAAATGCCATGTCCTTTTAGTGTAGCAACTCGTTGGAAGTATAATGAAAGTACATTCCAGACTAAATCCATTGTTAAGACTCATCTGGGTGCTAGGAATTACAACTTTGGCAGCTTAGTTACTTCTAACTGGTTAGCCAAGCATTACTTGCAGGATTTCATCAGGAAGCCCAAAATGACATTGGATGAGATGAAAGAAGATGTTTTGAGGAGGTTTTTAGTGTATGTATCTAAGGGGAAATGTCAAAGAACAAGGCTACCTGCTAGGGAGATGATAGAAAGGAAGTTAGAGGAACATTATGGTAGGGTTTGGGACTATGCATATGAAATCCTCAGGTCTAATCTAGGGAGAACATGCAAGGTTGGGGTTGATGTCAATCATGGTGGAATCAACTATTTCAAGAGGTTTTATGTATGCTTCCAGGATTTCAAGGATGGATGGAAAAGAGGATGCATAAAAATGATAGGATTGGATGGATGTTTCTTGAAGGGGCGGGTAGAGTGAGTTATTGACTGCTATTCGTAGAGATACATATAATCATGTCTACCCAATAGCATGCGCAGTGGTTACAGTTGAGAATAAAGCCAATTGCTCTTGGTTCATTGAGTTAATAGTGGATGATTTGGATCTTGGTGGTGATAATGGGCTAGTTACTATTTCAGACTAACACACACAAGATGTCTATTATTCCTTTGAGTAAAAAGTTGTACAAATTTTATACTTATTAATTTGGTATCATATTACATGGACTATTGCAGACTGTGTTACAATTCCTTCCATATGTTGAAAACAGAAAATGTGCAAGGCATATATTTGCAAATTTTAGGGAAAGATACATAGGATTGGAACTAAAGAATCTGTTTTGCGAGGCTACTAAAAGTATATTGGAAGGGGACTCTATAGCTATAATAGAGAAGATCAAGAACATCATAATTTTAGGTTATAACTATCTCATGGAAATACAACCAGAAACTTGGTGCAGAACCTTCTTTACTACATGATTTACATGTGAGGCTGTAGAGAATGGCATTCTAGAATGCTTCAATTCTATGATAAGGAACATGAGGAAGAAACCACTACTTACAATGCTTGAGGAAATCATGTTTTACCTGATGGAAAGGTTTTTATCATCAAGGAGATTTTCACAACCAATAGAGAGAGGTGACTATGGCCCAAATATCCTAGAAAAACTAATAGAATTTGGGAAAGATATGAGGTAAAATGTTAACACATTAATTGTCTTTAATTGGCTATGATTACCTATAAGTGGTCACTAATTAACTTGTGTTTCTTGTAGATTGTGGAAGGTAATACCAACTAGATGTCATTTTTTTGAGATAAGGTATGGATATGATGGTTACAAAGTGGATTTACATCATCAGTCATGCACATGTAAATTGTAGATGTTGTCTGGAAGACCATGTGTTCATGGTCAAGTGGCAATCAACTATGTGCACAGATAGGGGTGTCAATTTATGACACGAAACGAAATGAAATCGGGACGAAATCAAAGTTCGAATTCGTGTTCGTGTCGTTTTCGTGTCAAGATTAAAAAACACGATGTCGTGTCGTGTCATGTTCTTGTTCATAAATCGACACGAAATTGACACGATTAACCATGTGGTTGTCGTGTTTTTCGTGTTTGTCGTGTTATATATCTTTAAGTATGAACGAAATACACTAATAGTTATGTAATATTATAGTTGTCGTGTCGTGTCGTGTTGTCGTGTTTTAATTGGTTCGTTTTCGTGTTAATGAAAAAAAACACGACATTGTGTCGTGTCGTGTTCGTGTTATACAAAACTTTGTCGTGTCAGAAAAACACGACACGACTGCCTGATTTGACAACCCTATGCACAGAGATCCAATTGAATTTATTTCTCCCTGGTTCCATAAGGACAAGTTGATTGCAACATATATGGAGAATGCCTTGCCTGTTGGTGGAAGTAATATGTGGCAAAGGACTAATTTCATTAAGCCACTACCACCCCTTGTGAGGAGAATGGCTGGGAGACCTAAAGTAAATAGAAGGAAGCATGCATCCGAATATTAAGACTCTAAATATCCAACTTAGAGGAAAAATGTACCTAGTACTGTAAGATATGGAAGATTTCAAGAAATTGGGCATAACAAGAGTTATTGCAAGAATGATGAAGCTCCCAAAGATCCTATTCCAAAATGAAGATTGGAAGACCAAGGAAAGATGGAATCGGTCAACCACAATTTGACCACTTCCCACCTAGAAGGTCTGGAACTAGGATGGATGGTAAAGGGAGAAGCACTAATAATGTCCAGCATGAAGATGTTCAAACTACTCAATATATAGAGGATAATATGGCTACTAAAACTGGTGAAAATGTAGGGGATAATGTGGGTACTACCAATGTGCAAGATGAATGGAAGAATATAGGGAGTCAACATATGCAAGATGAAGGGGGAAAAACTATGGCTAATCAAATGATTTTAGTTACTCCTAAGAAAAGGATAAAGTTGAAGTCAAGGAGGGGGGGAAAAGAAGTAGGACAGGGGAGGAAACTACGGTTAATGAGAAGGAAACTGATGTGGGAGGAGGTCTAGAAGACGTTTCCCTTAGTTGTGAAGAATTCATTAATGACATCTTAATGAATACACCTTATGTTGATGATAAGATGACTAAGATTGAGGTGAAAGAGCTTGTGGTTGAGGTGAATATGGTTGAGGTTGAGGAGAAGGAGAATAAGGCTATGTATATGGACATGGAGTCTGAGCTTGAGGTAAAGGAAACTGCGGTTGAGGTTATTGAGAATGAGGTTGCGGTTGAAGAGAGGGAAAATGAAGTTGTGGATATAGATATGGAGTCTGAGCTTGTGGTAAAGGAAATTGAGGCTGAGGTCATGTAGAATGAGGTTGAGGATGTGACAACCCGAAATTTATATCTTGTAAAGCCATTCAATTCAATCAAAGGTCAGACTAGTTTCTGTTACCTTTTAGCCTTGCTAAGGGTTATTCTAGAAGTTTTTAAGCCTTGCGCCCATAGGACTTAATGCTATGTATTGTGAGTAAGGAATTTGTTGGTTTCAAATTGAGCCAAGTTCATCCATCAAGGGATGTTTACGGCCCAAAGTGGGTTTACGGCCGTAAACCCAAGCTTGGCCGTAAACCCCTTCCTACTAGGGTACAATTCCTTCATTCTTCCTCATTTCTCACATCTTCAAGACCGAAAACCCATTTCTCTCTCAAGTATCATCAAGAACACTTCCATTTCTCTACAAAGTTGTAAGTGATTCTTCCATTATTTCTTGGTATACTTCTTATTCAAGTGCAACCCTATGATTTCATCCGTGAATTCATCTCTTTTTGGTTAGATCTCCAAATCATCAAGAACACCAAGAACACACACTAGTTCTTTGGGCCGTAATCACTCTATAAAGCTTCCAAAACATAAGTATCATTTCCATATACTAGTTATCCATTAGAAGCTCTTGGATTACAACCAAGAATCAACCATTGTATGCATGAACATCAAGAGTTTACAGCCGTAAACCCTTCATGCGGCCGTAAACCCTTCTTAGTTCATGAGGTGGCCATGAACCCTTCAAGCCATGGCCGTAAACCCCTTCAAGCTCATGTGCTGGCCGTAAACTCCTTGGCCATGAACACTCCTTGCCGTGAACACATCCTTGTGTGGCCGTGAACACCCTTTATACAATCATATGTGATTGTAACACTTCATTCCAAGTGTTTCCTAGCACCTAAGGTTGTTCGCTTACATGATTAGTTGTTATATACACTAATTATATACATATATGTGTCATGATATGCTTAATAGGATCCGTTGTGCTCAAGAAAATCACTTGGCATACTTATCATCCTATATCGATCTTACATTCGAATCACTCACTACAGGTGAGTTCATACCCCTAAACTTATCTTTTAAATGATTTTAAATGCTTTTATGGGGGGGATACAAGTAGAAAACATTATAGTTATAGTATCAATCACATGTGATTTATAACTACCAAACAAGAGGATTTCTTATACTTCAAAACTGTGTTATCAAACAAACTATTTCAAATAATTTTATAAACTGACATCAAGTCATCAATAACCATTCAAATGGTTAAAACTCTTTTATATGATAAACTCTTTATCGTTTTACAAAACTCTTTTAAACTTATATTTTGTCAAAATCATGTCTATATAGATATAGTTATATAAATAAGGTTGAAAGGGCTTAGGACTGATAACTCGCTTTATTTCATGTTCCTTGTTTGGTTGTGGACTTAGGGTATCAGTTGTTTGTCCGAGTGTCGTTTAAATCTTAGTTATATATTGTGTATATATATGTAGATATAAAAGTTCTTCCAATCAGTTAAATACCTTTGGGTAGCAAAGGTGTACAAACATGATCAGTCATTCAAACAACGGTACTAGTAAACTATAATAGGTATAGTTTAGAGGATTACTAATCACTATTTCTAGCACAATGAAACTTACAAGAGTCAGTTCATACATGAGTCAGTTCAAACATACTATAACAAGAACAGAAGGAACATACTATAACAAGAACAGTTCAAACACACTATACACTAGAACAGAAGGAACATACTATACACTAGAACATAAGGAACATACTACACTAATACAAGAACAATATAACATTAATGTGAGCCACTACTTCATGGCATGGCAATATACTGATGTGTCACGTTTTGTAACCAGAGTCTCCTGGAGGGAGAGCGTGAATTTGTGTATAGATCTATACGGGATTGACCATCCTACACCCTGCTGCTAGCTACAGTGGGACCTGCAGGTCTACGTGTGATGAATGTCATACCATTTTGACGTTTTGATCGTCGTGTTTTACTAGTCAATCAACTATGGCTATAATCTCATCATATTTTACCTTAAATAAACAATTGGTTTAAGGTAGTTAGTACAATGGTGGTTACTTTATACAATACTAATGTACATCTTCATTTTCCCATTACATTCATATAGTGATCTTCTCACATAAACGGTAATGTAAACTATTTTCTGGTAATGATAGTCATACTTGGGAAAAACACTCACTTTTACAAACGAATAAACATACAGAACAGTCGGGTCTTGGTAGAAGACTACATTGCATTATGAGTAGAAAATATAGGATTTTCTAGGAGATACAAACATTTACATCAAACACTTACAAACATTTACATCAAACACTTACAAACACTTTCATCAAACTTATACAAACATTTGACACTAAAATACTTATGAACTCGCCAGCTTAAATGTTGATCTACTCTTTCAAAATAACTTGTATTCTCAGGTTACCAGTAGACAGGTACCGATGACCAGGTTTTGAGAAGACGGAGCATGTTCAAGACTCGTCTTTTATTTTGATTCATATTTTTGGTGTCTTTCAAACTACACACAGAACACACTTGTAGCACCCAATTCCTGGTACGCATTTAATTCAAGCATTTTTATGTTTTTCCCTGGGACTCGACGAGTCGGAGGACCCACTCGCCGAGTAGAGTCGAGATCCGCAGACATCTTAAGTGACCTACTCGACGAGTCGGAAGACGGACTCGGCGAGTAGGCGTTGTGCGAGTAAAACCCTAGATCTGAGGGTTTGCACCCTATATAAACACCTTAACTCAGCCTCCCTTGTCCCTAACACTCTCTTAGAGCTGGATATCGAAACCCTAGCCGTTTGTGTGTGTGTTAAGGCCATTTTGGTGTTATTGGTTGGTTTGTGGAGCTTGGAAGGAAAGAGGAAGCTTGGGATTTCGAGTTGGGACTTGTAGATCCAGAGATCTTACTTCATCTTCAGCTCAATCAAGGTAAATGCCCCCTGTTTTGGTCTTCCTTTTTGGTTGTTCATCTTTAGGGCCTAGAGTCATGGTGCATTTAGGGCTTCTTAAGCCATTTTCGGATTTGTAAGGTGATTCATGGGGTTCTACTTCCAAATCTGAGTCATTGGAGGGGTTTCATGGCATAAAGATGCCAACTTTATGGCCATGAGAGCCCCATGCACATTGTAGAGCACCTTCTATGGACTTTTGAGCTAAAAACCCCATGCATGTGCATCAAGTTTGGAACTTTACGTATAAAATGGACATTAGGAGGCCAGATCTATGGTTTTGGTGTGTTAAATCCCATTTAGATCGACTGTATAGAAATGATCAAGGTTGGACTCGGCGAGTCGTTCTTGGGACTCGGCGAGTCGGTGCGCTTTCAGCCATCTTAAACCCTTCTGCGATGGTCAGTTGTTAGAAGAGGGAGTCCCATAGCTGTTTAGACGTGTTGGGAGACCTGGAGTTCATAGGACTCGTCGAGTGCTAGACCAGACTCGGCGAGTCCAAGGCAATCTCCCAACTCTTGAAGATGAACTCGACGAGTTGTTTATACAACTCGGCGAGTCGAAGACAGGACTGGTTCATAAGATGAGGATGAACTCGACGAGTTGTTCATACAACTCGGCGAGTCGGATGAAGGTTCATTCGATGTTCGCATAAAAGGGGAACTCGTCGAGTCATTTCTAAACTCGACGAGTAGAGTCGTGGATGAGGATAGTTAAAAGGATAGGGACTCGACGAGTTGGCGGACCAACTCGGCGAGTCAGGTCAACTGGAAGTTGACTTTGAATTTGACTTTGACTTGGTCTTGGTTAGGGGTAAAATAGTTATTTTACCCTAAGAGTAGATATCAGATTCTGACTGAGTGTTTTGTGGGGATTATAGCCGGAGGATTTCTGGAGCAGCAGCAGATGGAGACTTCCCGCACAGATTATCAGCAGCTACTCGTTTGAGGTGAGTTACCTTCCAGTATCGGTGGGTCTACGGCCACAATGCCGGCCCACCAGTAGGAGTTGTATGTTGTATGATTGTCTTCGTGATATCATCCAGGTTTGCTACTAGCTGATATGTTATATGCTAGCATGATATATTATATGTGATAGTAGTAGAGTTCGGTTGTTAGGACCGAAGGGTAGGTCAGGCACCCCAGATATGTCTGACAGTATGTGATGATATGTTGATATGCTGGCATGATATGTTATATGTGAAAGTGGTAGTAGGAAGGGAATAGTCCCCAAGTTCGGTTGTTAGGACCGAAGGGTAGTGCGGACACCCCAGATATGTCTGATAGTATGTTTGTGTTATGATATATGTGATAGTAGCAATAAGGGATGGAATAGTCCCCGAGGTTCGGTTGTTAGGACCGATGGGTAGGTCAGTACCCCAGAACGGCTTGACATGGGTAGGTCAGCAAACCCAGAATGGCTTGACACGAGTAGGTCGGCACCCCAGAATGGCCGTACGGGTAGGTCGGCACCCCAGAATGGCCGTACCGAGTAGGTTGGGCACCCCAGAATTTCCCGGCAGTATGTATGCTATAAGATTGTATGGTATGTGGTACGACGGGGGAAACTCACTAAGCTTCATGCTTATAGTTTATAGTTTTGGTTTCAGGTACCTCTTCAGCGAAGGGGAAGGAGCTGGCGCGGTAGCAGCACATCATACACACTTGCATTGATTTTCCGCACTTGAGATATTCTGGGATTGTACTCTGACATGATGCGATTTTATGACTTGGGTTTTCAGACATGATATATTTTACGTGTTTTTCTTATGAATGCTTTTATAATCAGTAAATTAAAATGAAATTTTTGGACTCGAAATTTGGGATGTTACAAGTTGGTATCAGAGCCCTGGTTTGAGGGATTCGGACACACCCTCGGGGGTGTCTGGACTCAAATCAAGGGATTAAAAGCTTTTTACAAGAAAATGGTATTCTAAAAGATAAGTTAAAGAAGTTTTGAGAAAGAACGAAGTGTGTGATGTGCGCGACCGGCCTAGCTCAAGTAAGTATTCCCCAAAGTACCCATACAAGTTTATGTTATGTTTATCAGCTTCAGTAGAATAGCATGCTAGAATAGGACTAAGGATCTAGGAATGATGCCTTATGTGCCTGCTTTATGTGTTTCAGCTTATGAGAATTGCATGCTAGTATTGAGTAGACCGCAGTAGGATAGCCTGTTTAGGTTATACCTGATAGTATAAGTTTAGCATTGTATGCTAGTACAGTTTCCTGTTATGAGGATAGGATTGCTTGAGATCGTTCCCTTTGTCTGAATGTTGCACGCTTTGTGCTATGTGGGACTCTGAGTGATGGGAGTTAGCCATTAGGTCGATACGTCACGTCACATGTGATCAGGGTTGAATAATCTCAGAGTGTTGGATTTGGCCCTATTGCGCAGCTCTTGTCTGAGTCTAACCGTTGTAGGGACGAGTCTTTTACTCGAAGGATTATCTGAGCCTCGTCACATGTGATGGTATTCAGGTGATGACTAATTGGCATTACGAGGAGGCCTTCAGCAGCTGAGGACTGGTTTGGGTAGAGTCAGAGATTTCCCTAGGGCAAGCCTAGGATGAGAGTAGCAGAGATCAGTAGTAGTAGAAGGGACTTGGTGGAGTCGAGGCGGTCCTTGAGGAAAGTATGGATAGATGTGGAAGGTAGTATGGGCCCGTACTACTGAAAGTAGAGGATCCGTACTCGAATCGAGGAAGGCTGAGGCAAGACCAGGGAACTTGTGATGGGTTTGATCCCTCTAGATGTATCAGTATCACTGACGGTTGTCATTATGTATTGCAGAATGGTGGTACTACGTCCGAGGCCAGTAGTTGGCAGCTCAGGAGAGGGATCGGGTTCGGGCTCAGGTTCCGAACCAGTGGATAAGAGGCTATGCGAGTTCATCGCGTCCGAGATCACTAGAGGCATCCTTGATGCGGCCCCGGTCATCTTTGGGTCGATCAAGGAAGGGATTGTCGAGCTGATGGAGGATCGCCTCAGGGCGTTCAGGAGCGACATGGTGACCAGCCAGTCGGGATCACGCACACTGTCCTTTAAGGACTTCAGGGGCAGTGATGCACCGGATTTCCATGGGGCGAAGGACCCCATTGTGGCCAGAAGGTGGATTGCATACATTGAGTCTGCACAGTTGACCAACTTCTGCCCCGAGGGGTCGAAGGTGAGATATGCAGCAGGGTGCTTGAGAGATAGGGCCAGGGATTGGTGGGAGTCAGTTGGTGACTCTCTGGGATCCTCGGCAGTTGAGGCTATGACATGGCCGGACTTTGTGACCCGGTTCAGGAGTGAGTTCGCGCCAGCTGTGGAGCTTCAGCAGCTGGCCAGGGAGTTTTTGGATATGAGACAGACTACGGAGACTGTGGCGGAGATCACCGCCAAGTTCTTGGAGAGGCCGTTACTGGTGCCCCAGTATGCGGGAGATGAGGGTATGAGGAGGACCCGCTACCATGACATGCTACGAGATGACATTCGGGAGCATGTTAGTTTTTCAGCTTGCCCTACCTTGGATTCCATGATTGCCAGGGCAAGGGAGAGGGAGATTGATCTGGAGCATATCCGGAAGAGGAAGGTAGAGGAGGGACAGACGACTGGGGCTTCGGGGAAGAAGCCCAAGGGATCAAATGGTAGACCGAAAGGCCAGTCAGGACAGGGCCGCTGCAGGAAATGCGGCAGGCCGCACGAGGGGGCGTGTAGGTTGGGCTCGTCGGGCTGCTACAAGTGCGGCAAGACGGGGCACTTCAGCAGGGATTGTACCATCCCTGCACCCACTATTCTGACATCTGAGTTGCTGTGTTTCCACTACAACCAGAGGGGCCACAAGAAGGCCAATTGCCCCAATTGACAGCAGCAGCGCCAGTGAAGGTGCCAGCTCCAGCGACCCTGCGAATTACTGATGGCCGGCAGGGCAAGGCAGAGGCTCCAGTGGTGAGGAGTCGGGCTTTCCAGTTGACTACCAAGGAGGCACGCGCCGCACACGATGTGGTGACGGGTATGATTCCTTCCCTCTGATCTATTTATATGATGTTTATGATATTGATATATGCTCTGTATGTACATGTTAGGATCGTTCCATGTGAACGGTATTCCGGTACAGGTGTTGTTTGATTCAGGTGCCACTCGATCTTTTATTTCTCTTGCGCTCAGCAAGAGGTTTTCTGAGTCTTTGGGCAGGTTGGATTGCCCTTTAGAGGTAGAGATTGCCGACGATCGATCGGTGCGAGCATCCGCAGTTTTCCGAGATTGTGTGCTGAGGTTAGTCGAGGAGCGATACCTGGTAGACTTGATTCCCATTCCGTTGCATGGGAACAAGGTGATTATAGGCATGGACTGGTTGAGCCCTAATGGGGCGGTGATAGATTGTGCACAACAATTAGTGCGGGTCAGGACCCCAGGTGGGGGAGATTTGGTGATCCACAGCGAGAGACCGCAGCGTGGACCCACCGTGTGTTCAGCAGCAAGGGCTAGGCGCTACCTTCAGCAGGGTTGTGCGGGGTATGTCGCCTATGTCATGGATACGCGGGAGGCGGGTAAGGTGACGGTGGGCGATGTTCCAGTGGTGCGAGACTACGCAGATGTGTTCCCAGAGGAGCTTCCTGGGATACCCCCGGAGCGGCAGGTGGAGTTCAGGATCGACCTTGTCCCTGGTGCGGCTCCGATAGCCAGGGCACCGTATCGGTTGGCTCCTCCCGAGATGCAGGAGTTGTCTACACAGCTACAGGAGCTGTTAGACAAGGGATTCATTAGACCGAGCAGTTCACCCTGGGGAGCCCCGATTCTGTTCGTGAAAAAGTAGGACGGGTCGCATCGGATGTGTATAGATTATAGGGAGCTGAATAAGGTAACGGTGAAGAACCGTTACCCACTCCCGAGGATTGATGACCTCTTTGACCAGCTACAGGGAGCATCTTGGTTCTCCAAGATTGATTTACGTTCAGGGTATCATCAGATGAGGGTCAGAGAGGAGGATGTGCAGAAGACTGCGTTTCGGACACGTTATGGCCACTATGAGTTCGTGGTGATGCCTTTCGGGCTCACCAATGCTCATGCCGCGTTCATGGACCTCATGAACCGCGTGTGTAGACCGATGCTGGATCGGTCAGTGATAGTTTTCATCGATGATATCTTGGTTTACTCCAAGACGCAGGAGGAGCATGAGGATCATCTGCGAGAGGTATTGGAGACTCTACGGAGGGAGAGCTTGTACGCCAAGTTCTCCACGTGCGAGTTCTGGTTGCGCGAGGTGCAGTTCCTTGGGCACCTTGTCAACCAGAACGATATTTTGGTCGACCCGGCCAAGGTAGAGGCCATGATGAGATGGGAGGTTCCGAAGTCTCCATCCGAGATTCGGAGTTTCCTGGGATTAGCCGGCTATTATCGGAGATTCATCCAGGACTTCTCCAAGATAGTCGTACCTTTGACACGGTTAACGAAGAAAGTCGTAGTTTTCCGTTGGGGGCCTGAGCAGCAGGCGGCGTTCGAGACGCTGAGACAGAGGTTGTGCGAGGCGCCAATCTTAGCCCTGCCAGAGGGCGTAGAGGATTTTGTTGTGTACTGCGACGCGTCTATTTCAGGTTTGGGCGCAGTATTGATGCAGAGGGGGCATGTCATCGCCTACGCTTTGAGGCAGCTGAAGCCTCACGAGGCGAATTATCCGACGCATGATTTAGAGTTGGGGGCTGTTGTGTTCGCCCTCAAGATTTGGCGTCATTACCTATATGGGGTCCGTTGTACCATTTACACGGACCACAAGAGTTTGAGGTACCTCATGGATCAGCCGAATCTGAACATGAGGCAGCATCGGTGGTTAGACGTGGTGAAGGATTATGATTGCGAGATCCTTTACCACCCGGGGAAGGCCAATGTGGTGGCAGACGCGCTTAGCCGCAAGGCGGCGTCGATCCGAGATATCTGCATGCGGATGACCGTGGTGAATCCGCTGCTCGAGCAGATCCGAGAGGCCCAACAGGAGGCTATGAAGGAGGAACATCGGAAGAGCGAGCGTATAGTGGGTCAGGTTTTCTCCTTCGAATATGATAGCCGAGGGTTATTGACACTACACCGCAGGGTGTAGGTTCCATACCACAGGGGTGTGCGCCTGGTTTTGATGGAGGAGGCGCACAAATCCCGATTCTCCATTCATCTCGGGGTGACGAAGATGTATAGAGACCTTCGTCTTGACTATTGGTGGCCCTGCATGAAGCGGGATGTAGCATGGTATGTGGAGCGGTGCTTGACCTGCAGGAAGGTCAAGGCCGAGTACCAGAGGCCACACGGCAAGATGCAGCCGTTGGATATTCCCCTGTGGAAGTGGGAAGATATCACTATGGACTTCATCACCAAACTTCCCAGGACCGCGCGGGGAGTGGATTCCATATGGGTCATCGTGGATCGGTTGACCAAGAGTGCCCATTTTATACCGATCCAGGAGAGTATATCGGCCGAGAAGCTAGCCGACATCTACATTCGGGAGGTAGTGGCTCGGCACGGAGTGCCAGTCTCCGTGATTTCAGACAGAGATGTGCGGTTTAATTCCAGGTTCTGGAAGAAATTCCACGATGAGTTGGGTACTCGTCTGCACTTTAGCACTGCATTTCACCCGCAGACGGATGGTCAGAGCTAGCGGACCATCCAGACTTTGGAGGATATGCTGCAGGCATGTGTGCTAGACTTCGGTGGTAGCTGGGATACTTACCTCCTATTGGATGAGTTCTCGTATAACAACAGCTATCACGCGAGTATCGATCGTCCTCCCTTCGAGATGTTGTACGGTAGGAAGTGCAGGACCTCGATATGCTGGGGTGAGGTTGGCCAGAGGGTCATGGGGAGCACCGAAGTGGTACTCAAGACGACGGAGAGGATTCAGCAGGTCCGGAGCAGGCTTCAGACTGCTCAGAGTCGGCAGAAAAGTTATGCCGACAAGCGCCGATCAGACCTGGAGTTCCAGGTCGGGGATATGGTTCTCCTGAAGGTGTCGCCATGGAAAGGCATCATCTGATTCAGGAAACGGGGCAAGTTAGGCCCCAGGTACATTGGACCGTTCAGGGTTTTAGCCCGGATGGGCAAGGTGGCGTACAGGTTGGATCTGCCAGCCGAACTCAACCAGATCCACAGCACTTTCCACGTCTCCCAGCTGCAGAAGTGCCTGGTGGACGACTCAGCAGTGGTACCCTTAGAACATATTCAGGTTGATGACAACCTGAATTACATCGAGCGACCTGTAGCAATCCTTGACCGGAAGTCGAAGGATTTGAGGAACAAGAGGGTCGAGCTGGTGAAGGTGCAATGGCAGCATCAGAAGGGCTCGGAATGGACTTGGGAGCCAGTGGATGAGATGTTGGAGCATTACCCAGAACTTTTCCAAGAACGAGCAGCAGACTTCGAGGACGAAGTCTAAAATAAGTGAGGGAGATTTGTAGCACCCAATTCCTGGTACGCATTTAATTCAAGCATTTTTATGTTTTTCCCTGGGACTCGACGAGTCGGAGGACCCAATCGTCGAGTAGAGTCGAGATCCGCAGACATCTTAAGTGACCTACTCGACGAGTCGGAAGACGGACTCGGCGAGTAGGCGCTGTGCGAGTAAAACCCTAGATCTGAGGGTTTGCACCCTATATAAACACCTTAACTCAGCCTTCATTGTCCCTAACACTCTCTTAGAGCTGGATATCGAAACCCTAGCCGTTTGTGTGTGTGTTAAGGCCATTTTGGTGTTATTGGTTGGTTTGTGGAGCTTGGAAGGAAAGAGGAAGCTTGGGATTTCGAGTTGGGACTTGTAGATCCAGAGATCTTACTTCATCTTCAGCTCAATCAAGGTAAATGCCCCCTGTTTTGGTCTTCCTTTTTGGTTGTTCATCTTTAGGGCCTAGAGTCATGGTGCATTTAGGGCTTCTTAAGCCATTTTCGGATTTGTAAGGTGATTCATGGGGTTCTACTTCCAGATCTGAGTCATTGGAGGGGTTTCATGGCATAAAGATGCCAACTTTATGGCCATGAGAGCCCCATGCACATTGTAGAGCACCTTCTATGGACTTTTGAGCTAAAAACCCCATGCATGTGCATCAAGTTTGGAACTTTACGTATAAAATGGACATTAGGAGGCCAGATCTATGGTTTTGGTGTGTTAAATCCCATTTAGATCGACTGTATAGAAATGATCAAGGTTGGACTCGGCGAGTCGTTCTTGGGACTCGGCGAGTCGGTGCGCTTTCAGCCATCTTAAACCCTTCTGCGATGGTCAGTTGTTAGAAGAGGGAGTCCCATAGCTGTTTAGACGTGTTGGGAGACCTGGAGTTCATAGGACTCGTCGAGTGCTAGACCAGACTCGGCGAGTCCAAGGCAATCTCCCAACTCTTGAAGATGAACTCGACGAGTTGTTTATACAACTCGGCGAGTCGAAGACAGGACTGGTTCATAAGATGAGGATGAACTCGACGAGTTGTTCATACAACTCGGCGAGTCGGATGAAGGTTCATTCGATGTTCGCATAAAAGGGGAACTCGTCGAGTCATTTCTAAACTCGACGAGTAGAGTCGTGGATGAGGATAGTTAAAAGGATAGGGACTCGACGAGTTGGCGGACCAACTCGGCGAGTCAGGTCAACTGGAAGTTGACTTTGACTTTGACTTTGACTTTGACTTGGTCTTGGTTAGGGGTAAAATACTTATTTTACCCTAAGAGTAGATATCAGATTCTGACTGAGTGTTTTGTGGGGATTATAGCCGGAGGATTTCTGGAGCAGCAGCAGACGGAGACTTCCCGCACAGATTATCAGCAGCTACTCGTTTGAGGTGAGTTACCTTCCAGTAGCGGTGGGTCTACGGCCACAATGTCGACCCACCAGTAGGAGTTGTATGTTGGATGATTGTCTTCGTGATATCATCCAGGGTTGCTACTACCTGATATGTTATATGCTAGCATGATATGTTATATGTGATAGTAGTAGAGTTCGGTTGTTAGGACCGAAGGGTAGGTCAGGCACCCCAGATATGTCTGACAGTATGTGATGATATGTTGATATGATGGCATGATATGTTATATGTGAAAGTGGTAGTAGGAAGGGAATAGTCCCCAAGTTCGGTTGTTAGGACGGAAGGGTAGTGCGGACACCCCATATATGTCTGATAGTATGTTTGTGTTATGATATATGTGATAGTAGCAATAAGGGGTGGAATAGTCCCCGAGGTTCGGTTGTTAGGACCGATGGGTAGGTCAGCACCCCAGAACGGCTTGACATGGGTAGGTCAGCACCCCAGAAGGGCTTGGCACGGGTAGGTCGTCATCCTGAATGGCCGTACGGGTAGGTCGGCACCCCAGAATGGCCGTACCGGGTAGGTCCGGCACCCCAGAATTGCCCGGCAGTATGTATGCTATATGATTGTATGGTATGCGGTACGACGGGGGAAACTCACTAAGCTTCGTGCTTACAGTTTCTAGTTTTGGTTTCAGGTACCTCTTCAGCGAAGGGGAAGGAGCTGGCGCGGTAGCAGCACATCATACACACTCGCATTGATTTTCCGCACTTGAGATATTCTGGGATTGTACTATGACATGATGCCATTTTATGACTTGGGTTTTCAGACATGATATATTTTACGTGGTTTTCTTATGAATGCTTTTATAATCAGTAAATTAAAATAGAATATTTGGACTCGAAATTTGGGATGTTAGAACACTTGTATCAAATTATATTATTAATGCAATGGATGACGTTGTTGCTTGTTTTACTATTGTGCATCGTTATGATACTGTACATGACATCCTCCGCCCCCAAACGTTTCCGCCATTCTGGTTTGGGGGTGTGACAGAGGACAATAATGATGATGAGGGTATGATAAAAGACATGGTTGAATCTCGATATGCACAAGATCAAATTTATTTAACCATGCAGAAGGTATGCAATTCACTTGTCCCTTTTTATATCTCCTTATTATTCATATCATGATGTTTATTTTCTTAAAGTTTAGATGGGAGTGACTGGGCTAAACATGAACCTGTTTCATTGTTGAAATGAAGGAAACCTTTTGAAGAAATCCTAAAGATAAAGATAAGCAAGAGTGAACCTATTTTGTATGCTAAGAGGAAGGGCCCTTCTATGAAGGACAAGATTTGGTGTTTGGATTAGCATGCATGCATATTTTAGGGGTAAAATGGACATTAGTATTTAGTCTATCCTTTTTGTAAACATGTATTTTGGTAATAGGTTTCATAATGTTTAGATTAGCACGTTTAATATTATAGGGGTAAAAAGGGCATTAGTATTTTGTATGCCCCTTTTGAACATATATCTTTTGGCAACAAGTTTCCAATTCATGTCCAATAAGTTTGGCATAATTAGAACCTTGGTTCTCATTGTTATTACCCCTTTGTGTAGTTATGTTGGTGCTTTGGTCATTGTATATTGTATTTTGTGGGATGTTAATGTTGACTAATAATGAAATATCACTTACTATTACCTTTGGTTAAAAGTACATTGTATGTTTAAGTTCATTATCTTCGTTGTTGTTAATTTAATTTACATTGTAAAGTACAATGCCATATCAGGTCATTAGTATTGAAACATGTAAAGTACAATGCCATATCAGATCATTAGTATTGAAACATGTTTGTGCAAAATGTGCAAATAATAACCATCATATTTATTAGATACATTTCCCATTACATTACCTGAATTACATACCAAAACACTAAATGACACTACTACCCTTACCCTTACACCTAAAAAAACTACATAAACACCAAAAGATCACCACCACCTCAAAAGAAACACCATCATGATCAACACCATATTTCCTAAAACATTAATGCCTACATCTTCAACTTATTTGAACCATAATTTTGTGAACCATGAAAAACAATAAAATCACATCACCAGAAGAAGCACCCTCATGATCATCACCACCTTCAAAAGTTTCAACATTATTTTCTGGCATTCTTTAGCTTCATTTTCATGTTCCAACTCAACATACAACTTCTACATGGTGTCCTTGTAGCGATTGTTTGTTAGTGGATCAAGTCACAAGAAAAAAATCATTTTTTTTCTGCACATTGTGAAAAAGGATTTGACTTAGTTTGTAGTTCAATAGTAACAAAATCATAAAAATCATGTCACTTTTACCTGATAGTTAGGACACCCAGGGAAATTTCTTCCTAGATTTTCATCTGTTGTGGAGATGGAAAAAGTTACAATCAAACCTAAGGTCTACAGACTACAGATTCATTAATGCCAATGCCCTATAGTACCCAAAAGTTAAAAAAGATACCATGATGTACCGATGTGGAGAGAGGGAAGGAAGTGTGTTTAGTTGAAGATGCTAACACTCCAACGTTCGTAAGTAATGTTTAAAAGCATATGACCTGTTGAAACCGATTGACAGGGCTAAGCCATATACTCATACACACAAAAATGCCCACAATGAACGAAAAAAATAAATAGAGGGCTTTTCCCAATTTAGTGTGAAAAAGTTGTGGCTTTTATGGTATTTATCCAATTTATTTTATTAAACATATACCCTCTAATTAATTATGGTAAGTCTTTTATTTGACATTCTTTTGTCAAATAAAAATGTACTTGTTTTGTAAATATATAACTATATAATACAATAACAACAAGCCCTATAATTATTTTAAAATAAAGTAAATGAAAGATAAATGTTAAGAATCATGTCTCCACCAGATGATAGGATGATTCTTTTCACAAAAATAACATTCGACTAATGACATTAAACATGAAACAATATACAAAGGTGTGGGAAATCAAATGGAAGCAACATATACATGGGAAAAATAGAACTAGTACATTATAAGAAAGAATATGCTAATAATAAGGTCCAAGGAACCAATCCATGCTTGGGGTAAAAATTATAGATGAGACACACATATATGGTAAGTAATGTCATAAATGGAGCTAGCCACATCACTAACTAAATATTAAGCTCATATTCCTTTTTTTATTCATGTTTTTTAAAAGAGCTAACTTTTTTAATTTGTTGCCTCAAGGGCCCAATATTGGGTATTGCAAGACCATATATTACAGGATAGCGACATTTATGGTGTAGATTCTGATTATGCTTGTGCCGTGGCTTCTCTTCGTAACAAGCTTCCGGACATTGACCTTAGCAGTTTTACTACTAAGGACACCACCCCCCCCCCTAAATCCCATAATACACTGGCGAGTGCTCTTTTTTAGTAAAATTGTCCAAGATATGGAAGTGCATCTCGACATTAAGGCTTGACAGAAAGCAGTTTTCCAGTGTTTACGCGCACCACATGCTCAAGATTTTCTTCTAGATTTCCCTATAGATGGGTTTGGCCAATATATGTCTCCTATGGAGTATCAAACTATCCTTAAATATCAACTCATGATCCCAATATTGTCAACTGACGAGATATGTCCGATGTGCCGCAATGCATGTTTGGAATCTTTTGGAAAGAATGCAGTTCATTGTAAAGAACTCCCGGGGTTCAAATACAGACACAATATGGTTAGGGATGTTTTGTTTGACATATTTAAGCGTGTTGGGGTTTCCGCCAAGAAACAGGCTCCTGTGAATTGATTGACTGACCGACAGAAGGAAGGTCAACCCTTAGACTGACCGACGTTCTGATTTTTAGATGGGTTGGAGGGAAATATGCATATGTGGACCTTACAGGGGTATCCCCTCTCGTGGGCTTGAGGGTTGGGGGTTTTATGGTAGGACATGCTGCTTTAAAAGATGCTACATGCAAGACCACCAACACATGAGAACTCGTGCATGGAAAATTAACACGTGTTTGTACCATTTGCATTTGATAGGTTTGGTTTCCTCGCGTCGGATGTGGTGGAGCTTCTTAATAGAGTACAACGGATCATGCATAATGTTATATCCCTTAGATCTATAGATGTAGTCTTCAAATAAATTGCTTTTACCATACAAAAAGGTTTAGCGGCACAACTGGTTGCCCGTTATCATCCCACTCGTTGTATGATAATAACTAAGTTTTATTATATACTTGAATTTGCACTTATTGATCATCTAATTTGAGATAGCTTATAAACTAAAATCTAACTTATAAGCTAGTTTGTTAAACATACATAAACACCTTTTTTTTGTACCATCAAATGTCAACAAATCCATCCTTCTTGCTATCACATACATCCTCTTCTTCTAGTTCCATCAGACATCATCAAATCCATCCTTCTAGTCTAGTTATAGATTTGTATCCCCTAATATAATAAATAAGAAGATTTTTGACACGTGGCTTTCTCTTAGCCCCTCCAATCGATTTTTTCCCGCTCATTTCATCTAACTGAATTTCCTATATTGCCCATCTATGGTCAAGTCAACTCTGTACAATGTACACGAAACCTGATTATTTAATACTCGTCTGTTTATTCCACAAATTACTCACTGTTTCCTTTAATTTTGCCTTCTTGATTTTGGAAACCAAATACTAATTCAAATTTGAAATCCCCAAAGCTCGCAAGTAATTCCAAATCAACGATTTTGGAGGAAATTAGGGTTCTAAAACAAAATCATCTCCAAATCAACTCTTATAAACTATGGTTGTGCACTTTTAACTTCACTGGTATTTTATGGAAGAAACAGAAGCCACCATACAAATCTCAAGTTTTGGAACTTCTTTTAAGACTGCCAGACACCTCGAAGCACATTCGTTTCAAGATTCCATTTCGAGTGGTTTACTGACTTCACATTTCAGATTTCAGATTTGTTTTTCCGCACATTTCAGAACGATGACAACGTCTGCTAATGATATTTCAGAGATCGGGTAAACAATTCCACTTATGATCGCTCTGTAAATCAGTTCTAGAGTTCGTTTACGTAGTTGTTTGATGATTTGATCTGATTGTTCTAAATATACCATGCCGATGCTCACTAACACGGTGATTAACCAGAGTGATTGAGTTTTTCGGGATCTTGGCGGGGAGGCGGGAAGTTGTTGGCAGTGGCAGAGTGATTAACACGATGCTCACTTCAATCCGTCCATATATAATCTTCATAACCAGAGTAATTAACCCGAGTAATTGAGTTCAAATAATTAACTCATCTTTCAAGTTCATTGCAATTGCAAAAAACGTTTATCTTCTCCTCTTTCTTGATTTATACTCCTGGAAAAACCCTATGTCGATGTTAACACAAAACCTAAATGGTAATTAGAAGAATGACATCAGTAATCGATTCTTTTGCACACCCATTTTTGTTTTTTCGCCCTTCGGCAAACACCATTTGGCACTTCCTGGTCCCGGATAATAATATCTTACATCTATTCGTCTTAGGGATTTATTGAAGTCTAAAAACGATAGGTGATTTTTATTTATTTCCTTTTTCTTTTTCTTTTTTCTTTTTGTTAACTACAATGATTTTACATCCTGAATTCATTCTATTTGGTGTAATCATACGTTTTTTGGTTCTTGATTCAGAAATTGATGTGTGTGTGGTCGGTGATTACTACGATTAGAAAATGATATGAAGATCGATCCTTATGATGAAGATGAACGGACTGGTTATTTGAGATATGTCCAGGTGCATCACGTTTTCAGTGTAAATGAAGCTTATTTATTAGTCATGAGTAGGTGGCATGTCTATATGCTAAGTTTATAGTTATATGGAGATGGTTCTCACCACATAAAACACACCTCTCCATGCTTATGAGAGATACAAAATTATTTAGTTGTTCATCTGATATTTAAATAACAAGTTGGACTATTTGAAAATATCTTGAAGGTCAAAATTGAAATAACTGTTTGTAAATTTACAGGCAAAGTACAAGTTTCTATAGTTTGGAGCTGACATAGTGAAACTTGAGCAAGTTTAGAAAGGTTGAATAACTTAGCTACGATAATAGTTTTTAACCTCTCTCTCCTTTAAATATTGTATTGTTAACTTAAAGTCTCTATGAAATAAGCTTAATGTTTTGATTTTAATATAGGTGGAGACATATATTATGAGAGAGATTTCTGGGAGCATGTGGAGGAAGTGATGTATATTTGGCTCCATAGTGCTTATCTTACTAATCTTATATTTTGTTTATTATAAATGTTTTTTTTTCAGAATTTTGGTTCTTTGCTTAAAAAAACATAAATATGTCACTTTTGGTGCATTTGTTACTGACCTATGTCACTGGCTTTTGCAAAACAAATGCTAGAAATAAGTGTTCATATGTTGTTCTGATTGTTTTGAAGTTCCATTTCATTAACTAAATCTTTCAATCTTGATATTTTTAGATCAGTTATATGTGTGGAGATTAGTAAGGAATCCAAGCTAGCTTTTGAGAATAAAATTGACCGATTACCAAATTCCATTGACACTTCAATTGTTAGTCTCGAATTCTTCATATGCATATTCTTATTATTTGTTTACATTATGGGAAAATACTAAATGTAAATACAACAATACTCAGATAACATTTCTGTAATTTGCTTATGTATAATATCTCTCAAGACCACTTTCTTGGCTTGTGGGGTCAGAAGTTCTTGTGGTTGACCTTGACCCTTTTAGAAAGGGGCCTGGCCCATATTTGATTAGTGCTTTTACATGCCATTAGATCAGCAGAGTGTAAAACCAGACACTTGAAAGGTAGAAATACTCAAGAATTAGTTGACTTTTAGTAATTAACTTTTTTAATAAGTGAATAATATAAAGTTACAGCGTGGTTTGTTTTTCTAGCCCAACCTTCAAGTCAAAAGATGAAAAAAGACATTGGATTTTATGAGCAAGAGAATATTCAATTGAAATTCCAAGTAGAACCACACAAGAAGAAATTTGTTCATTACCTCAAACACTTACATATATAAGTTGTGGTTGGGAAAGCTTCAAAGACGTACTAATTCTAGATCTCATTCTTTCAAAAATGATTAATTACTACGATACTCTTTTTGACTTTATTTATCAATTTAACTTTAATAAGCTTTTTAATGTGTATTTATTGGGTTGCAGAATTGCATGAACTTACTTTCAATTAATGCCTCGCATTTGAGTAAAGGCCATGGTTTCAATCTCTTCCCTGGTAACGAGAGGTATGCATGTTTCTTATTAAGACATTCTACTTTGAAAAATCTACTCAATTATAACATTTTACTTATGGATTAATAATCGTTTTTAAAGAGAAATTTATATGAATGTTCAAAAATGATCTTTCTTTCATTTTATGTAAACCATGTTTGACAATCATAAAAAGATCCAACATTTTTATTTTTCTTTTTTCAAATCCTATGTTTTAACAATTTAAATGCATATCTTTTATTGGTGCTAGATTATTCATGTGTGATGTTAGGAAAAGCGATTGACATGATATCTATTGAAAATCTAAAGAAATTATGTAGTAATGAAGGCTTGAAGGATATGGGATCAATTATAGGCATTTTCCTCCAATGAAGATGCAAGTATTAATGAGTATGATCATGAAGATGTGGAGAACAATAGTGAATTTTTAAAGGATTATGTTGAAGATAGTGGAAATATCACATTGGAAGAACAAAAAAGTGCAGTTAAAGAAGATGGTGGTGATGAGGTTCTTATTCTTGGCTCTGATAAACGAATGGATGGCATGAAAGGCAAGATTGATTTGGAGTCAAAAGAAGATGGTGAGAATGAATGAAGTAATAAATTAAAAAGAATTGGAAAATAATAGTTTAAAAGGGTACAACAAATTTAATAGAAGAAAGGTACGTGTGAAGCTTAATTTCTAAGCCTAATGGATTCAACGGAATGACATTCGTCAGCCCACGTTTATCAGTCTAGAAAAATGACAATGGCCCAGTGATGATGCTTATTCTCGGCCCAACATTGCTTAATCAGAAATTTTATGAAATTGAGAAAAAAAAATGCAAATAATTAGAAAAAATGAGTATAATGGTTTTTTTATTGCCAAATATTTGAATAATCACGAATTCGAATTATGAAATGTATTTTTTTATAATCCCTGATTTTGAGCATTTAAAATTTTAAGATCTTAAACTCCTTGGCTGCTTGCTTTATTTTACTATTTATTGCAACACTTGGAAATTTTGAAGAACCTATGCGATGCCACTTATTAATCTGTAAAAAATTAGATGAATATCTTTTGTAGTTTTCTTACATTTAACTTTGTTGGATTATATGTTTTGGGGCTGTTAGAAGAATATGGTCCATGTTTGTGGTAGTTATCATGAGTTTGTCCAATTTTTATTTCTAAAAAGCTTAAAATTAATGTCATTAACCCTATTCACCTATGTACCTATGTTTCATTAGTTTTAATTTATCTCATACATTTGATTTTTATGGTTGTAAAAGGTCTTCAATGGCTGGTTTTTAGTTTTTATTTATCTACATATATTTGAATTTGTTGCCTATCCTTTAATGATAAGTCGCCATATGGATTATATATGTTTTTTTAAAGTATCAATCCTTAAAATACAGAGGTTTCTAACCTATTAATTCTAAATAAATATGTTTTGAAATCATATTACATATTAATTAAAAACAATGATGATAGACTTATGAACGAAACATTTGAATTTATATAAAAATAATTGTTTGCAAGTTCATGATTAATTATTACAATTTTTATAGTCTATTTAAATTTATATTGCATTGTAAATAATCATGATTTTATCAGATATTTAAACATACAGAACGTAGATCGATATTCATAACAATGTATATATTAATTTTAATTAATTATTATAAACATATAAATAAAAATCTATCTTTTTTAAATTAATAATTTTTTGCAAACTGTGAATAGTCGTGACAATTTGAAATTATCAATAATGTTTTTCTTTTTCAACCGTGATTTCCATGGGTTTTAAACCTAGTAGCTTAATAAAGACATGTCTATATTATATTAATTTCTTTTTATTTAATTTTTAGAATATTGACACCACTCTTAACAAATTTGTGGAAGTTATATTTGGAATCCTAACCAAATATGAGTTTTAGTTTTCTATTATGATTTTTGTATTGGTTTATGTGGTAATAGGTAAAGAAAAAAAGACTTTAAATATGATAATGAGATGTATATTGTTAAAGGAAACTTGCTTTGATGGTTAAATAATAAACAAATTTCAAAAAAAAAAAAAAAAAAAAAAAAAAAAAAAAGTAAGATCTAATGAAAAAAAGTGGGTCCCACCATTATGGCAGGCTACAAATACCCAACAATCCTTTACAATCGACCCATCATCCCCTTTCTTTCCTCTATTTTCACTTCACCATTATCACTTCCTAGTCTCTCTCTCTCTCTCTTCTCAGAAGCTAACACAACACCCAAACCCACACTCAAAACAAATTCTTTTTTTCATCTTTCGATCAAAGATTTCATTTTTTAAACTGGGATTCTTTTTCTTTCTTATATTGCTGAAAGTTGATAAAGATCAAGAAAGATGGTGGATGTTGATCGGAGAATGACTGGCTTAAACCCTGCTCATCTCGCTGGTCTCCGTCGCCTTTCCGCCAGAGCCGCCGCATCATCACCCTCAACCCCACTTCCAGCTCGTAACAGTCTCATCTCCTTCACTTCCCTCGCCGATAAAGTCTTAACCCATCTCAAAAACTCCGGTGTAATCGTTCAACATGGATTATCAGATAAGGAATTTGCTAGGGCTGAAGCCGAATTTGGGTTTGCATTTCCGCCGGACCTTAAAGCTGTTCTTTCCGCTGGTTTGCCGGTGGGTCCTGGTTTTCCAGATTGGCGGTCTACTGGATCAGCTCGACAACAGCTACGCGCCACCCTAGACCTACCAATCGCCGCCATCTCTTTTCACATCGCGAGAAACGCTTTATGGTCGAAGTCATGGGGTGTACGGCCGTCGGAGCCGGAAAAAGCCATGAAGATAGCGAGGAACGCTTTGAGACGGGCGCCGCTTCTTGTACCAGTTTTTAATCACTGCTACATTCCGTGTAATCCGTCGTTGGCCGGAAACCCCATTTTTTACGTCGATGAAAACCAGATTTTTTGCTGTGGATTTGATCTTTCGGATTTCTTCGACAGGGAAAAATCGACGTTATTCACGAAGTCCGATTTACATAAAGTAATGAAACAGCGTTCTGTAAACGAAAAATCTAGCGGAATGTTATCGAATATTTCTCGAAGGAGTCTAGACGCGGTTGCCGGCGGAAAAACTCCGAGATGGATTGAGTTTTGGAGTGACGCCGCCGTCGACCGCCGGAAGAGAAACTCAAACTCATACTCAAATTCATCTTCTTCATCATCCTCTTCCCCTGACAGATACTTTGAAATCCAAAGATCCGGAATCCCGAAATGGGTGGACACATATGTACAGGAGATCGGTTCTGTTTTAAAAGACGGTGGATGGGCTGATTCCGACGTGTCGGAGATCGTCGACGTTTCTTCTTCCGGCTTCTTCGACGGCGAGATGGTGTTACTAGACAACCAAGCCGTTCTCGACGCTCTTCTTCTTAAAGCAAATCGGTTATCGGAATCTCTCCAGAAAGCTGGATGGAGCTCCGAAGAGGTCTCCGACGCCTTCGGATTCGATTTCCGAAAGGTAAAAGAGCGTAAACCGGCGAAGAAAATATCACCGGAGCTTGTGGAGAAGATCGGAAAACTTGCTGATTCTGTCTCAAAATTTTGACGGAGTCACCGCCGGAGTTACCGGTAACGGACAGAAAATTAGATTCTTTGTTCTTTTTTTTTTTTTTTTTTTTTTTTTTTTTTTTTTTTTTAAATATACATTAATGCGAAATGTATAATAAATTTCGTATAAAGAAAAAAAATTATTACTGTGTACTACTAATTTTTTAATTGCTCAATCCACCCATACTTACTATGTCGTTATACGTCAAATAAAATATAGATATCAAATAAATCGTACTTGTACTTTACTACTTATTTTAAGTAACGCTCTTTTTAATCAAATTTTCTGTC
Organism: Lactuca virosa; assembly: GCF_052849685.1. NCBI lineage: Eukaryota > Viridiplantae > Streptophyta > Magnoliopsida > Asterales > Asteraceae > Lactuca > Lactuca virosa. The sequence goes on along the minus strand of NC_136429.1, from coordinate 470,879,306 downwards.
TTTCAAACATTAATGTAATAATGACTTTTGTATATAATATACGCATTATAATTTATTATTGTTTTGCTATTTATTAGTGATAATAATTTATGCCAAGAAGGAAGTCGTATGCGTGAATATGTGATATAAATTTGTTTAAATTTAATAAAATATTGAAAAATATTTATACTAATAAAGGAATGCACGTGTGGGGGGCCTTTTCTTGAACGAAAAGACGTTATTGGGTTTCTTCCAACGTATGGAAATCGAAAAAAGCAAACAGTGGGAACAACCGCAACGATGTCGTTTAATTATGATGTTGCATTGGAACCTGTGACATTTTGACGGAAAAAGCAAAGTGTGATCTTGGGGGTGGGTTGTGTGTTTACACTTAATGCACCTCAAGTCTTTGCTTTTTTAACTTATAACCACTTAAATTAATTTTGCTTTATTTGTTGTTGTTTGTGTGTTGTGTGCAAGGGGTAGGGGACCTTATTTCAGGTGGTGTGTGTGCTACTGAAAAAGGTCATTGTTTGGGCAGTTTAACTTTGAAAACCGGAAAACAATCTATTTGGGTCTACTTGGGACCATGTAATCTTTGTCGATGAGAAACAATGTGGCTTTGTAGCCAAGTTTTTACTTGAAAGGAATTGTTCAATTCAATGATCTTTGAGTTGTCACATACCTCTAAAGTACATAGTGCTCACCTTTTTATAATATTATGAGATGTAAATCATGTATATAACAGTGTCATGATCATGATGTGTTATAAATGATAAAACAAATATGATGAGAACCCATCGATCATAACATGTCCGCTCATATACATATGATAGTCCTTGAGTTACGTTAGACTCGGTGAAAACACGAGAGAAAGCCCCCATAAAAATAGGTTTAGATAAGAAAAAACTTCCTAAATATCATATACAAAAGAGGCCTACTAGGAATCAAACTAAGGTAAGAGGGTATCCTAAAAGCCTGTGTACTCTATCCAATTGGTCTGGATCAATGATTATACAAAAGAGCTTGAGGTAAAAGTGTAGGTCAGGAAGAGTCGAACACACTCAAGGATTATACAAAAGAGCTTGTGGTAAAGTGTAGCTCAGAAAGAGTCGAACACAGTCGAACAAGTATATTGACTATCAATGAGGCGCTCTTAACCTTGTGCACAAAAGATTTTTTTTTTTTAATAAATGCTAATAACATTATATATATATATATAATATAATGTTACTCGGTAAATATGTTGATTTTCATGTTTATTTTTTTCGGGACTCCGTACGATACGATGTAACACTTTGAACACCTCTAAAGCCAGCTTTGCATATACATTAGAATTGAAAACATACGGACTATTGAATTTGGAACCATATTTGTTGTTTGAAGTTGGGTTAATTATTGTTTTAAACTAAAGTTAAATACATATGTTGTTTATTTATTTATTTTTGTGACTGTATTGCAAAATGGTAATTGTTTTTGAGCGCGACACTTTCTAACCTTCTTAAATTTAGTTTCAACCCCCTGACACTTTTTAAAAAGAGGTCTTTTCGCCATGTGTTAGGCTAAAAAGCCGTTGGTTGCAAAATTGTAAATGATATAGTAGAATATGATGGGACATGAGAGGAAGGCTTAAAGAGCATGTGAGATGAAGGGGGAGAGTCCACACTTCTCCGTACGTAGCAGCAGATCCTTTTGTTTTTTAGCTGCTTGCCTCATTTGACAATTTGTTTTGCTTTCCCACCCGTTTTTTGAAAAAATATATTTAGATATCTTATAAATTAAATATGAGTAGATTACAGAAATGGTCCGTATGGTTTGGCCATGGTTACAGATTTGGTCCACTCTTTAAATTTTTTTTATAAGTTGTATCTTTGTAGTTCTTAAATTTTAATGTTTCTGTCCCTCATGTATAATGACGATATTACCCTTATATATATTTGATTAGGCCGTTTTATTATCTAAATAAATGATTATTATTACTTTAATAACATGTTTCACCCATACACATCTCTTACTACCAGCCACACTACTCGTTCTCTGTATCATATTCACCTCACCAGATTTCATCCATATTTTCTCTTTTGCTGATGAGTTATCGGTTGCCATATTTTCGGTGACACTACAACAAATATTGCAAAACTCGTTATGCGTTTCAAGGGAGGTCGACTAGCGAGTAACGAGGATTCAGTGTAGGTGGGGAGTACTCAGAGAGTATTTGGATTGGATAAATTATATGAAATTAATTTTAGGAAAATTATATATATAACAAATATCACAAGTTTATTAAAATTTAGAATAAAATATATGAATATCAATAACAATTATAACTCTTTAGATCCAGAACTTATAACCACCAAGGGACCTCAAGCATCCAAAAAGTTGCCAACTTTATGAACCTAACCATTCAAAGTCTCAAACACAAGGAGAAAAGGTACAAGAAACCTAGATCTAGAAGCATGAAATATAAAGCTTGGAACTTGAGGACTTACAAAAGTCCATAATATGCACAAAGATGTGATGAGGAGGTTAGCTTGCTATATTTATGCACCACGGGCTCCTTCTTCTTCTTCAAAACACCAAAAATGCCACCAAAACCTCTCAAATGACAAAATGAATGCTAGGGTATCTTGAGGGTGAAGGGGAGGTGATGGAGGGTGAGGGTGAGAAAACTCTAGCCATCATATCCATTAAGTAGGGACGTAAGCCCGAAAATTAGGGTTTAGCAATTTGACCTTCCCCACGTCGTGGCCAACATAATGCCACGTTGTGGGATCTTAAATGAATACGTGATTCTTCTGGCCATGGCCACGTCGTGGAACATCCTTTACCATGTCGTGGCCAACACAAAATTCTTATAATTGAAATAAAACCTTAAAAGAATTATACCTAAAACTTGGTGTTACAATTCTCCCCCACTTGAACTAGATTTTGTCATTGAAATCCTCAACTGCAAATAGATATGGGTAGTGCTTACACATCTCCGACTCGGGTTCCTAAGTCCACTCTGAGCCCTTCCAGGGTTGCCACTGCACGTTGACCAAGGGTACGACCTTGTTTTGCAAGGTTTTCATCTTTATATTAAGGATCACCACTGGTCTCTCCACAAAGATTAGGCACTCATCGAACTAGATGTCGTCTAATGGAACTATTGTTGTATCATCCACCAAGAAATTTCGAAGCTAGGAAACTTAGAAAGTGCTATGAATATGATGCAGCTCCTCATGCAGATCTAACCGGTAAGCCACCTTGCCTCCCTATCCACAAATCGAAAGTGTCCAATGAAATGATGGACCAACTTGCACCCCTTCCTAAAGCGTATAACACCTTTCTATGGTGATAACTTCAGTAAAACCACAACCCCGACAGGAAACTCCAACTCAGACCATCACCTATTAGTATAAATCTTCTGTCGGCTCTATATTGTCTGTAACCTCTGCCCGATCTGCTGAATAGGATCTGTCATCTGGAGTACCACCTCGATCCTCCGCATGACCCTGCGGCGACCTCTCCCCAACTAACTAGAGTTCAACACTTCCTCCCATATAGAAGCTCATATGAAGGTGCACCAATGCTGGGATGATAGTTGTTGTTGAACGAAAACTCAGCTAAAGGGAGGTAGGAGTACCAGCTCCCACTAAAATCAAAGACGCAAGTCCTCAACATATCCTAGAGCGTCTGGGTGGTCCACTTACTCGGCCCATCTGTCTAATGGTGATAAGCAATGCTGAAATGCAATCTAGTACCCAACTACTCATGAAACCTATGCTAAAACCGGGAAGTGAATCGAACATCTCGGTCAGATATAATGGAAAACAACACACTATGATAAGCAACGATCTCGCGCACATAAACATCGACCAATTTCTCGGCCGAAGAACTCTCATGAATCGCAAGGAAATGGGCACTCTTGGTCAGGCGGTCAACAATTACCTAAATGGAGTTAGATTATAATATCATCAATGAAAACAATGATTATCCGATCGAGCATCAGCCTGCATACCCAATTCTTCAAAGCCATGAATGTGGCTAGTGCATTGATGAGCCCAAACGACATCACCACGAACTCAGAGTGCCCATATTGAGTCCGAAAAGCAGTCTTCTCCACATCCTCCTCTCTGAATCTCATCTGGTGGTAACCCGACCTCAAATCAATATTGGAAAATCAATATGCACCCCACAACTGATCGAAAAAGTTTATCAATTCTCAGGAGTGGGTAACGGTTCTTCACCCATCAATTTGTTCAACTCCCAATAATCAATACACATACGATGCAAACTTTCCTTAATATTCACAAATATAATTGACGTGCCCCACGATGAGCTACTCGAATGAATAAAATCCTTACCCAGTAGCTCCTAAAGCTGTGAGGATAACTCCTACATCTCGGGTGGTGCAAGGCAATACAACACCTTAGCTATCGGAGCCGTACCTGATATAAAATCAATCCTAAAGACAACCTCCCTCTCGGGAGGCACACCCGAAAAATCATTCGGGAACATGTCAGGGAACACCCGAAAAATCATTCGAAGAGCACTAAAGCAGGTAATGAGTTTACTAAGAAGGTACTTAGCATAGACAAAAATATAAGCATCCAGTAAAATATGTTAATAGAAAAATGAATGAATACTTAATTGTAATGACATCTGGTGCCGTCCTAGCCTCCTCTACAGTCAAATGAAACACACGAACACTGGCCTTCAGGGCTTCAGTCCTCCCCTGGTATCCGTTTGTGATCCGAAAGGTAGTAGGTGTCGGTGCCTGCACCAACCTAGCATCAAGCAATAGGCAGTTGGCCTTTATAATGACAACTTGATCACAATGGTAAGACACTTGCATGCTTGGCGGCGGGGCCTGCATTTGCTAATGACAATCCGTCGTATAGTGTGACAACTCGAAATTTCTATCTGGTACAACCATTCACCTCATTAGAAGTTAGATTTGTTTTTGCTAACTTTTAAGCTGTTTGGAGTCCTTTTGAGTGTTCTAAAGCCTAATACTTCAAGAGGTAATTATAGGAAGTATACTTTAGAGTTTGTTGTGCATCATTTATGTCTCAAAACTCCAAGAGTTTGGAGTTTACGGCCCCAAACATGGAGTTTACGGTCGTAAACTCTAAAGAGTATAAATATGATACTTAGTCAGTTTTGGCTCATTCTTCACCTTCCTAGCTCAAGAACACCCACATTCTCTCTCAAGTATCATAAGATCTTCTTCCAAATTTTCCAAAAATGTAAGTGTTTCTTCTCTTGATTTGTTGATACAACAGTTCATCTAGTAGTTATACATGATTTCATCCATGAAATCTTCTCTTTTTCATAGATCTTCAAGTGTTCTTCATTTCACCAAGAACACCAAGAACACACACTAGTGTTCTTGGATCTTAAACACTCTTTCAAGCTTCCTATAAGTAAGTACACCCCTCTTAACTAGTTATGTGCTTAGATTACTTGCTAAACCATTGAAAAACACCAAAAGTCCCAAGAACACATGGGTTTACGGCCAAGTCAATCTCCTTGGACCGTAAACACCATTAGGTGGTGCATATGTGCCACCATTACCTTCTAGGGCTTGGATATTGAACTAGAACCTTGCATGCATGAGCTAAAGACCTTAAACCTCGAAATGATAGGAGTTACCATGGGTTTACGACCGTAAACCCACTAGGACCGTAAACCCTAAACCGTAAACTCCATAGGAGTTGGTCCATGACCCGTAAACCCTAATAAGGAGGCCATTATGAGCCCTAGTCCCTTCTAAAGCCTTGGAACCAAGTCTAAATAAATTCCTTGAGGAGCATAGGACCTTAAAAAAGCAAAAGAATCAAGCACACATGAGTTTACGGCCGTAAACTCATGGGGAAATGACCATGGGCCGTAAACTCTACAAGGTGGTGCAATTGTGCCACTATTACTTCCTAAGGCTTGGACTTGATCATAAGATACTTAACCTTGACTTGCAGGGCCCTAAAACACAGGATGGCACTAATTACCATGAGTTTACGGCCGTAAACTCATGGGGGAAGTGACCATTGGCCGTAAACTCATGTGGTGTTACCATATGAGTAGTAAGCTCCAATGTGAGGCCATACTCTCTTTAGATGCAACCCTTTGGTAGCCCTAGCACTTGAATCAAAGTGTTATCCATGTTCTAGGGTGTTCTTACTTGATTAATTAGTTGTTAAATCACTAATTAGATACATATATGTGTCATTACATGTTAAATAGGATCCGTGTGTGTGTTCAAGTCTTCACTTGACACTTAGCATCCTATCCGACACTTTCATCCAAATCACTCACTGCAGGTGAGTTCATACCCCTTAATAAACCTTTGAAATGATTTTAAATGCTTTTATGGGGGGGGGGGGAATACAAGTTGAACTATTAAGTTATTATATCAATCACATGTGATTAATAACTGTCAATCAAATAGATTTTTGCATGTTAAACTGTTTTATTCAGCTAAAGGTTTTCATATATTACTTTCAAATCTCTTTTAAAGTACTATAATCTCTTTTTAAATTACTAAACTTTTATCAAAGTCTTTTAAACTTATATTCTTGTTAGATTCATGTCTATATAGATATAGTTATATAAGTAGGGTTTGAAGGACTTAGGACTGATAGCCCGCTTTATTTCCTGTTCCTTGTTTGGTTGTGGACTTAGAATATCCGGTTATTTGTCCGAGTGTCGTTGAAGTCCTAGTTATATATTATGTATATCTGTTTAGATATTAAAACTCTTACTCCAGTTCAGCGCCTTTGGGTAGCAAAGGTACCTAGATAACCTCTCAAGTAAACTATAATAGGTATAGTTTAGAAATCAACAATAACTTTTATGAGGAGAAACTAGCTATATCAATATTCTAAAACATGTACTTTTAGTAAAAAGAAACGTATATAGAAATCAAAGCACGAGATACATCCTCATGACGCGGATTTCACCGTTGTCGAGTTGGTAACCAGAGTCTCCTGGAGGGAGAGCGGGCATTGTGTGTATAGATCTATACGGGACAGACCATCCCACATCCTGACTGCTAGCTACAGTCCCGGCCGACGAAGCCAAGGGGTGACAAATGTCACATTTACTTCGACGCCAGCAGGTCGTCGTGTTTACATCCGTCAATCAGTATGGTTACGAGTATTTCCACATTTACCTTATAATTCATGGCCTTAAGGTAAGTAGTACCACGGTAGTTCTACATATAAAACTAAGGTACTATAATATTTTCCCTAATACATTAACTTAGAACGTTTTGATATAAAACGATAATGTAAAACTATATTATGATAATGATAGTAACATTTGGGAAAAATGCTCTTTTAACATAAAACAGTCGGGTCTTGGTAGAAGACTGCTTTTAGTAAAGAAACTCATTCTCTTTAAACATAAAACAGTCGGGTCTTGGTAGAAGACTACTTTTAGTAAAGAAACTCATTCTCTTTAAACATAAAACAGTCGGGTCTTGGTAGAAGACTGATTTTAGTAAAGAAACTCATTCTCTTTAAACATAAAACAGTCAAGTCTTGGTAGAAGACTGCTTTTAGTAAAGAAACTCATTCTCTTTAAACATAAAACAGTCAAGTCTTGGTAGAAGACTTCTTTTAGTAAATAAACTCATTCTCTTTAAACATAAAACAATCAAGTCTTGGTAGAAGACTGCTTTTAGTAAAGAAACTCATTCTTTTAAAACATGAAACAGTCGAGTCTTGGTAGAAGACTGCTTTTAATAGAAAATATAGGATTTTCTGGAGGGAATTCAAATACTCTTTAAAATTTTATCACCATCATCTAATGAGATTATTTTGAGGAAAAACATCTATTTATATCAATGTAATTAAAATACTTATGAACTCACCAACATTAAAATGCTGATCCTCTCTTTCAAAATAACTTGTATTCTCACATCGCTAGTAGATAGGTACACTCCGGGAGCTTTTGCGAAGTCAGCCTTGTACCGAGCTGCACCTTATGTTATTCTCTATATCTACTTTTGATGTTGTTGCTAAATGTAACCTATGTAAGAACTTATACTATTAATGCAATGGTTGTTGTACTTTGATTACTATACTGCATGTGTTGTGATACTTGACATGACGTCCTCCACCCCAGAACGTTTCCGCCATTCCGGTTTTGGGGTGTGACATATAGTGGTCCTCATTGCCACATTTTTGGTACGCTGTTACCGAAAGACATACATAATCATGTACCTTCCCACACTTACCACAAGTGCGGCCCCTCTAGCGTACATATGGTGAATCAGTGGGCTTCAACTGCTTTGTTGCAGGCTGAGTTTGAACTGGGGTATGCTTTTTCTCCTTTGTTTGTGTCTCGATCTGAATTTCTCTCATTCGTCTAAATGCCTTTCGCATCGACACAAACTCGCGAATCTCTATCTTGAGCATGCTCAAGTTACACGACATCTGAACCTGCTCGGAAGAAGCATAGTCTGGGAGGAAAAAGGACCTCTCTATGAATATTTTTGTGATCTCCGTCACTGACTCTATCGTCTGCTTGCGCGACAAATACTCCTGGTCCAAACTTTCTCTCTCTACCAGTAGAACATACTCGGTCCGGAGCATCTCCGAGAACTGCTCCCATGTCACCGCAAACTTCTCCACATGAGAATAAGCATTGGTTACCAACTTCCACCAGTCCTTCTCTCCCAAACATAGAAGGTTCAATGTAAACTTGACCTTATGGTTCTATGGATAAAGCAAGTAAAGAAAAATCCCTCCACATCAGGCATCGATCTCATAAAAACGATCAGGTCTTTGACTTAATCAAACTTTGGGGGCTTCGTATTACTAAAGTCCCAGTATTGAATCGATCCCTCTCATTGAAGTCCTGAAGCTGCAATGCTTACAACGACTACAACCTCGGTGATAGCAGCATAACACTCGTCAAACATCTCGATCAATGTGATCTTGACAGACCCAAACACCTTCGGGATTGCCTGCCTAACTACCAAAGTCACCTGAGTAGTGATAACACACATATGTCGTCGTCACTCAAACATGGCCTCTTCAGGCCATCAACACCTTCTCCTGAACATCTCGTAGTCACCATACTGAAATTAAACCAAAACACATCACAAATTTACATTATACCTTAAAACATCACTACTCAACCACTGATCCCTTAGAACTTGTGAATTCCTTGATACACGTAGGAGTCTAATGATTTCGCTAGTACGGGTCCATACAACTTTCCACACCTACCTGTATTTGTCTCAGAGGATTGCCATGAATTTCTTAGGCCACTAGTGATGGAGATTAGTTCCCATAGTCATAAAAAATCTTGATAATATTACTATAAATAAGAGTGTCCTTTCGGGTTACATGAAACAAAAAAATGAAGCAGATCTGAAAATGTATTTATTTGAGGGATATGTTTTGTTAATTAATTAATAGTTTATTTAATTAACAATAAATAAATGGAATATGAAATATGCCAAAATGATTTGAATAACTTCGATAATTACTATTATTTTTGGTATTTATCTCTATGGTTTCAAATCACCTCCCTATAAATAGAGGGCTCCAAATTTAGTTTTGACAAATGAGAAATATTCCGCTTAGATATCAAAGTTCAGAATCCTAAAAAACCCTAAGATTCCTGAATCGTTGTTCTCACATCGTGACCATCTAATCCCTATGACATGACTGAAGAACATAATCGAGACTTCGATTCCGTTTTTACCTGAAGTTCGTGGATTGCTTGGATCTGATTCTAGTTTGCGTCTTGGGTACGATCACAGGAGAGGAACTCTCTTTTGGGTTCTCTAGTTCAATCCACTGGAATGACAAAAGAAGAAACCAACTAAGAAATCAAATGTATGTTTTCTTAAGAGTTTTATTAAGTTGCATAGATTAGTGAGTTTAGATCCTATAGATTTCGAGTTTAGATCAAAATTGTTTATCCTTTTTGCTGCCATTTGTTTGATCTAAAGAGGCTCAAAACCAATTTGTGGTATCAGAGCATGGTCAACTCAAGTCTATTGCACTTAGACTTTGGCCTTTAAGTATGTTAGGGTTTGTAGGTGTAGAGTTTTCTTGTTTAAAAGTCTGGAAAATTTTCCTTGATTGAAATTGATTCAGTAAATCGACGTTTAAGTTGATCTTCCTCTTGGCCATGACATGGCTAGTCTTCCACCATGTCGTGGCATCTACATGGATCACGATTGATTTTGTCGCCACACCGTGGTCACCTCTTGGCTACATGATGGCTTGCAGCTGAGAACTTAAAATAATAATTTAAATTAAGTCGTGCATTTCATGTGTGCCACGGTGTGGCAGATCTTTCCCCACGTCGTGGAACCTGGAGTTCCAAATTCTTCTAAATTCTTTTTTCTCCTTGGTTGCTCATATCTTTCAGTTTAATCAAATACAAACTAGCCTTTATACTAACAGATAAAGTCGATTTGATTAATTAAAAGTCATAAGATTAGAACTATTATAATTTAATTATTGACTTCATGTTAATAGAACTAAAAGGTATATATATATATATATATATATATATATATATATATATATATATATATATATATATATATATATATATATATATATATATATATATAGTTGGAATTTAGTTAAAAAATAGTTTCATAAAGTAGAAAAATATCGCAACGAAAGACTTTAATTTTTGAAGTAACATAAACAATTTTATACCCACCAAGGATCTTCTTGCAAGTTATAGAAAGATTAAACACCAACCAAATGAAGGATGAAGAAATAACAACCTTTGTAGTTCTTTGGGTCCTCTTGGGAGGCTGTTGGGTAAAAAATATGGTTTATACTTTGCTTTTCTGGGCTTTAATAGTTTTTGGTCTAGAACCAAAAACAACCTTGGGTTTACGATTCATGTGGTGTTTGCGGTTAGGTGTGTTTGCGGCTGCAAACTCGTTTGCGGCTGTAAACACATTTACGTCTGTAAATGTGTTTGCAGCCACTGTTCCTTATATTTATAGTGTCAGTAGAGTCATAAGAAAAGGGGGGCTAAGTGTGTGTAAATCAAGGTGTTCTAGAGAGAGAAAGTTAGAGAGAGAACTTGTATATGTGTGTGTGAATCTTGTGTTGGAGCTTCATTCTAATCATATAAACATTGAAGATTCATCAAGTTCATCATCTTCTTCTTCTCCTTCTTCCATATTTGATCTTGCATCATGCACTTGATTGGGATTCCGCACCATCAAGTGGATCTGATTGATACATCAAGCAAAATTTGGGACTTATAATTGGTATCAGAGCTTGGATTGTATTAATCATTTTGACAAGATCTGGAGCGTTTTTGCACTTTTTCTTGAATGATTTTACGTTTTTGGATAGTTTTTGAAGAAATATTGGGGGTTTGTTTTTCGAGTTTTTGATAAAAATGAGTTTTTGATCGAGTTTTGGAGCTAAAAAGGTGAAACACGCAGTTTTTGTTCGTAATCTGCGAGGGGTTTGCGGCCGGAAACGATTTGGGGTTCAGCAGTTTGCGGCCGAAATCGCGTTTGCAGCTAGGGTTTCACGCTCATTTACGGCTAGGGTTTCACGTTTTCGGTCAGACCTCGGCGGCGGCCGTAATCATGAATTAGGGTTCATCGGCGTTTTTGGCTTCCCGACCCAATTTGTTTGCGGTCCTCGGATTTTCGGCCCAGCAGACGTTCGGCCCACGGAGTTTTCAGTCCGGAGACGCGTGTTCGGTCAGACGGATTTGCGGTGGAGCAGGTCTGATTTCGGTGGCGCATCTCGTTCTCGGTCGGAAACGGTTCTCGGCCGAGACCGGTCTTCGGTGTGAGGCTCCAACACGTGTTCGGTCCAAGCGAGCTTGAGCGTGTGCTCCTCCTTTGTGGTCAGCAGCAAATATTCAAAAATCCAGGGGGTTGCAAGATTCGAACTCGGGTCCCTTGCATACACAACCCACGCCTTAGCAATTGATCTAACAAGTCAGATGTTTAACATCTTCCCTAATTAAATCAAATAGCTTCGAAATTTCGCTCCTATTTTCAGATTTTTTACAATTTTAGCCCAAAAATCATTTTTTTTGAATTTTAAAATTCCATTTTCTACCCAAAACTTGGACTTTTAATTTTTAACTTCCTAAATTGACATTTGACCTTAAAATTTGATTTTGACTTTCAAGTTTGACCTTTGACATTAAACTTTGACTTTCTCGTTTAACCTTAAAAATTTTCACTTTTAGCTTTTCGATTTGACTTTTAAGTTTGACTTTTTAAGTTTGACTTTTTAAATTTGACTTTTAAGGTTGACTTTCGAGGTTTCAAGTTAAAGGGAATTTTTGGTAAATAATGAGTTTCGCAAACATCCCGGTCAATGAAGTTTCATGCTCTCAATCTTGTGAAACTACGATTAAGTTTATTCATGAACAAATTGATTTGCTTAAAAGGGAAAATGAGGACCTTAAATATGAAGGATATACACTTAGGAAAGGTCAAAAACCCTTAAAAGCTCAACTAGAGGCCAAAACAAAGGACTTTAGAAAACTTCAAGAAGAATACAGTATTAAATGTGTGAATTATGATTATGTTAAAGGACAACTTGCCAGTCTAACTGCTGAGCTTGACACATTGAAAAACAAATTTGAAAATGCAGATTTTAACTTCAAAAAGTTTGATGTGTCAAGTAAGAAAGTTGAGACTATGATTGAGAAACAGTTGAAATTTAAAGATAATCAAACTAAGGGTCTAGGGTATCATAGTGTTCCACCTCCTTTCAATGACAACTATAACCCACCCCTTGAGACCAACGAGGAAGAAATACCTGCTCAGTATGGCCAAACCACTGTTCCAGCTTCAGTTAAGACTGAACAATCAGGGCCAAGTGAGGGTGTTGAGATGAAAGATTCTAATGATTCTTCTTCCTGTGCAGGTAAAGTAGCGGAAGATGAGAACAAGGAGAACACTATTGAACAAACCAATGTCTCCTTGAACTCTGAGTCTGTTGTTTCTAACTCAGTTACTTCTGATCAACCTACTATTGGTAAATACATGCCACCAATTCAAGCTAACCAGAGTGCCTGTTGCAAGTGTGCTTGTGGGAACAATCAGAGACAAGGCAAGGACGTGCTACCAGGGGCAAGCAGAAACAATTCCTACGTGAAGAAAAAGACATGTTTTCACTATGGAACACCTGGACACATTGCCAGAAATTGTCCAAATCGCGCATACGTTCCCTACTATGAACAAGGCTGGCAGAACGCTCAAAGAGGGAATTTTTCCAAAAGAAACCCTTCGAGGCCACATTCAAACAATGGTGACTGGAACACGCAGAAGGCCAAGAATCAAAATCCCAAAGTCAAGAAGGAAATGCCGGCCAAGAAGTCCAGTCCAAGAGATGCTCCGGTGAAACCAAGATCAGTTAGATTAAAGTCATCTCGAAGATCGGCTTCAAGTCCAAAATCAAGTGCCGAGGTACCCATCCGCTCGAACAAGAAATGGGTTAAACCTAACTACAGATGGGTACCAAAGGTTCACTCTCCCAAATCATATAATGATTCTAATATTTCTTCATCTTCTGTTTGTAATAAGCAGGATATGTCTTGGGAGAGAGTACCGTGTGTAGATGCCAAAGGTCAACCCAGTTTCAAAATGGACTGGGTTCCAAAGAACAACTAATCCTGCACCGTGTTGGAGCAGCTATGGAGGAATATCATCAGACTCTGGTTCGTTGATAGTGGCTGTTCCAAGTACATGGTAGGGGACATCTCTCAACTGTACAACACTCAGAACTTTAATTGAGAGTATATGTCCTTTACGGGAAAGGAAGAAAGAAGAGGATCGCAAATGGGGTTTGTGCTTAACGATGTGAAGAATTTTTGGATCTGTTCCGAGATTAAAACACAGCTAAGGCTGAATTCGTTGCTGCTTGCTTCTTCAATTGATGTCTTTTGGTTTGAATCCTTTCGATACTCCTGAGTTTTTCTTAAAATGATTCGTTTCAAAGTCAAATTTCTTTTAATTTTGCGCATTTATTTTATTTCTTCCCTATGCTCAAATTAAGGGGGAGAAATCAAAATACAAAAAAATTAAAAAATATATATATAAAAAACAAAAATTACAAAAATATGTTTTTCTTTGGTAGGTATTATTTGGGAAGTGATATCAACAAGTGATAACATGAAATTTTCATTTGTGTAAGGTACCAATGCTGAACTATCTAGGCTCTGTGTTCAATGCACTGATAGGCACGAAAGATTATATGGACTAGACTAGGCATAGTTGGACTAAGAAAAGACTTGAAAATCATTGACTTAGATAGTCCTGTTTAGCCAGACAATACGACGCTCGGGTAGATTGAGCAGTGAGATATTCATGAGAACCTGCGGGATACACTAAATAATCTGTATCTAGAACTGTGGCTTAACTTTTCCTCGATGTACGGACTCATGTCCTTAATTTCGGTACTGACGGGGCGACTGGGGAATTCTGATAAAGTAGATCTATAGAAGGTTATTTTCTTGCTTTCTTTCTGTCAGTCATATGTTGCCTACTCTGCGTGATCAAAAGATCCGACCTGGACTGCAACATATGAAACTCTATCTCTATGCATCTTCTTATCTATGCAATTCTTTCTATCTGTTAGCCATATGCTGTCTTCTTTGCGTGATTGGAAGAGATTCGACCTGGTACACAGCATATGCACCATTCTACTTCTCAAACCCTCTAACTCTGGTTAGTCATATGTTAATCCCTCTGCGTGATTGGAAGAGATCCGACCTGGGTGTACAACATATGCATTCTAAATCTGACTTCTCCCATAATAATTGTCTTCACATCTAAAGTAAGGAGTATTTTGGAAGTCCTTGATTATTGGGGTATATCAGGAAGCGGGAAACATGTTCTAGTACATATAAAATTGAACATTTAATAGGTTTTCTGTAGATCTCGCTGCTAAATTTAAGTGGACAACAATATCCTTGGTCGTCGTCAGCTGAATGGTCTCTCTAGGAGCACTATTTAGGTACATAATGTAAAATGTCTTGTCGTTTATAGCATGTCCAAATTTATCACAATTTTTCATTCTTAAGTGGACCACAATACCGGCGATTGACCAGATCTATTCATGAAGGTGGAGGTACCGAAAAACAAATTAAGGCTGTCTAAAAACTTTGATCCCAAATCAGTCTTAAAGTTAGTTATTATTTTTGTTTTTGTTAAATTTGTTCATAGTTTTCCTCTATGCACAAATTTAAGGGGGAGAATCAGAAAATCCAAACAAAAAAAATCGTAAAATTTAAAAATACAAAAATATGTTTATTTCTGTTTTTATTTGTTTTTCAGAAAAATATGAAAAATCCAAAAGTATTTTAAGTATTTTACCTTTTATTTTTATTTCTTAGTTACTTTTATCGTGCGCTAAGTTTGTTTTTACTTTTGTTTCTATTTTTAGATTTGTTTGTCTTGAAAAGTGAATTCAGATGTAGATGGGACTTATGGAGACTGTATCGAGATTTTCTGAGCCAAGACTTCATCCGTGATTGTCGAAGAATTTTCATTTGAAGGAACATGAAATGAAGATTATTCTTTCAACATACAATCTTTCAACCCCAGAAGCAAGGTGAAGCTGACTTGAAGATTATGTGACGAATTGCATTGAAGCCTCCTCAATCAATTTGCTACTATATATGTACCTGCTGAAGTGATCCAAAAGGTCGTTCTCTGTTCTCTCTGAAGATTCTCAAGCTGAAAGTGTTGATTTTCAAGAATCTCTACATGAAGCCTCCACACCTAACATGTGTTCAATGTCAAATTTTGAAGAGAAGCCCAGCTATTCAATATGAAGTCTTTTATTGAAGATTCATATGTTCATCTTGAAGTTGTGAAAAAATAGAAGACAAAAAGCTGAAGCCAAGCTCCAAATGAAGATTGACAAGAAAGCCAACTACATTCTTAAGGGGAGTTTGTTGGGTCAAAGAAAAGAAGGCTATAAACCAAGGGGGAGATTGTTGGGTCAAAAATATGGTTTATACTTTGCTTTTCTAGGATTTAATAGTTTTTGGTCTAGAACCGAAAACAGCCTTGGGTTTACGGTTCATGTGGTGTTTGCGGTTTGGTGTGTTTGCGGCTGCAAACTCGTTTGCGGCTGTAAACACGTTTACGGCTGTAAACATGTTTGTATCCACTGTTCCCTATATATATATATATATATATATATATATATATATATATATATAGTGTCAGTAGAGTCATAAGAAAAGGGGGGCTAAATGTGTGTACATCAAGGTGTTCTAGAGAGAGAAAGTTAGAGAGAGAACTTGTATATGTGTGTGTGAATCTTGTGTTGGAGCTTCATTCTAATCATATAAACATTGAAGATTCATGAAGTTCATCTTCTTCTTCTTCTCCTTCTTCCATATTTGATCTTGCATCATCCACTTGATTGGGATTCCGCACCATTAAGTGGATCTGATTGATACATCAAACAAATTTTGGGAATTTCAGAGGCTTGGAAGTTGATGAAGAATGTGGAACCTTTGAGACACCAACAATGACTCAACATGATGTAGATGCTAGTCCAAAACTCTTAAACCCTTAAGCTTTAAGTTCATAACCAATATGAACTTAAAGAAGGCTTGAAGATGCTAGTATTCTTGAAGTTTTCTAACCAAAACTAGAGAGAATAAGGGAGGAAAAGAAGGATTTAGATTTTTATCAAGAAAGGAATGAACAATCTAGCCAAATGCAATCCCTCTTATTTATATGCCTAAAGTGAAGGTATTAACCATTAGGTACTTCCACTTTAGACAAGCTTGTCCCCATGTCATAAACATGTCTTCCATGCTTCATTAATTTTGAATAAACTAATGTAAAGCCCATACTTTTTCTTCTTTTTGTGCAATTCTTGAAAATTGCATAAAAAAGAGGAAAGTTAGTTTAAATTTTAAAAACTCAAGGTTTAAAAAATATAAACTTTGTCTTTTTTCAACTAGTCGAAAAAGTTGTGCATGACTTATTAATTCATACCATATGAAATAATATAATGTTACTTGCTAATGAAAATTATTATTTCCATGAAATAAATAATTTCTAATTTAATTATAAGAGTTTTTATTGAATATTTATTAAAATCAATTTCTAATTAATAATCAATTGTATCAAGTTGTTGTTAGTGTGACCCATTAGTATCATATGTTATTTAGCAATATCACTTTAATATGACTCTTGAGCATACTAGACCTTTCAATCTCCCACTTGCGTAAGACTCATATTAGACTGATATAGACAGCGGTGAACGTCTAGCAACATTTCACTGCTCCCAAGACCATATGACTTTTTGTGCCATTCTATCAACGCCCAATTCCCACAAAGCTCAAAGCTACAATTGGTGTATAAGGTAAGTTTATCAGTTATCCCTTTGCTACAGACATCATGTTGAACATGATATTCGGATCGTGATCAATCTCATTAGTTGTTCAACGTTTTGTAAGGCGCCTTAGATGTCTAACTCTTAACACATAAGATGAACAAATCCCATCTTGACTACATAAGCCTCTTGCATAGTTCACACCATACCTGAAAATGGCTTTTATAACTGCCCGGTTAAGGAACATCATTTGACCATTATCAAAGCATATTACTCCCTATACTTAAGTCCTACTATGTATCTCAGGTGCTAAGGATACAAAGATAGTACCTTTTAATCAAGTATCATTCATGATAGCGATCATGATCTTGATGTGGGTCAGTTCAATACTAGTTCTCTGACAAATACCTATGAAACATGGTTAGAACCACTTGCCTACTTTCATCTAGTGAGAGTCAACCAATCCAATTCATATTAGTCTTACTTTATAATTGCTCCCATAATTATAACCGACTATGAACTTTTAGAATAATAACATTATTCATGAATTAAACATGTTAATATAGAACACAACAAGTATTAATGTGATGACTACATCCCAATATGTCATAACATTATCTAATAGTTGTTGTTATAATGTTCCAATATCCAAATACTAAATCCAAATCAAAAACACATTTCTAGAATAATAAAGTCTTACAGCTGAAGTGTGACCATTCATACTTAGCTCAAAAGAATAACTTTATCAATGGATTTGAAAAATTTTAATTTGGGTGAATTCATTGAATACTATCATCTCCATACTTAACTTTACTATAATTACAGTTAAATATCTTGGAGAATATGATTGGTGTTCTTTCGTGACATAGAGTCTCTTAGCTTGATTAAGTATACTCTCTAAGTGACAAAGACTTCTATGTGATCTTTGAATGGCAGAAATCAACATAGTTTTTCAATGATCTCATTCATCCAATCATATTTGAATTCAACTTCTAAAGTAGTGTATTCTTATTTTGTAGTAGATTGTATCATTATGTTTTGCTTGGACCATATTCCAACAGAACTTTCCCTTCATTCCATAGTGAAGTCAAAATCCAATTATAATTCATAATTATTTATATCTGTTTAGAAATTAATATCTTTTGTAGCTCCTTCCATAAAGATCCTTTCTAAACTGATTGTCTCATGTACATTCCCTTAATTCTTCTAAAGTACTCTTAGAATGCTTTCTTAGCCATCCAGTGACTTAACTATGTATTCAAGTAGTATCCTATGACATACTTATAACATGACCAAATACCATGTCCTATGTATAATATGGTATAAATGATGAATTCATTTGCCAAGAAAATAGAATATAAATCATTTCAACTAGTTCAAGCCTATGAGCTATGTACTTTTGAGGCTAGCTCAAAATGGTGCCATATGACAACACCAAGAATTCTCCAAAAGAATCTTGTGTCTTGATACCTTTCAAGATATTGCCAATATATGTAAACTTTTAACATTCATTTTATCTATCCCTTATAGATTTTACATTCCAAGAATGTATCTTCTATTTCCTAAGTCTTTCATTTTAGAAACATTTTCCGAGTCAAGGTGAAGACGGCCTTGCTTAGTCCGAATGTGATTTCAAATGATTAAGTATGTCCCATTCATACAAGATTAGGAATTTCACTATGTTCCCACTAGTTCTTAGTAAACACACATGTTCTATTCATTTTGATATAAAAACATACCTTGTGGTTATATATGAAATGATGATTGTAACATTGAGATGTTTGCTTTATGTCCACAAGTGGATCTCAAACTCTACACATTTTTTTAGGATGACTTGGATTAAGAAAACCTCCAGGCTAATCTATATAGATATCTTCTAGTAGATGTCTATTAAGAAAATCGGTCTTTCTTGAAATCTATTTGCTATATCTCATATTAAGAATATGAATTTATAACAAATAATATCTTTGTTGATCTAATCATAGCTACCTGTAAAAAAAGGTTTGATCACAGTCAACGTCATGAGTATGATGAGGATCATAGTCAATGACATGAGTATGAGAAAATCCTTTTACTACAAGTCTTGCTTTAAATGTGTATTGTTATCCATGTAATTTATTCTTTCTAGAAGAATAATTTACTCCTTCTAGCCTTGCTATAGGGATAAATTTTAATCAATCCCACTTGATTCTCATACATGGATTACATCTCATGTTCATGAATCTAAGTTATTTATCAGATTCGAGATCTAACATAGCATCTTGGTATTTGATGGATACAGAAACCATCAATAAAAGCTCATCGATGAGAGATTCCACATTTGTCAATTCATAGATGATTTCTACCACTAATGCACACAATTTGTGTTTGTGAATAGCTATTATTAAAACTTAACAATCCTTGTTAAAGACTAGTGCCAACTATTACTACATAAGGTTATGGTTCTTGAGCTGCTTGAAGTTCCATGTACCTCCCACTTGCTTTGTCATTAAAAGCTTGGTTTTTACTAACTTAGCTTTCACAAGAATAAAAGAACTTATTCTTGGCGGGTTTGCATATAATAATCTAAGTCACATTAAGAGTATTATACAAATATGTATTTAGTAGATTTTGGGTTTAGAAGCTTTAGTCCAGCATCGACTTCAAATCCATAAAACATTAAGTAAGATGAAGATGGAGCCCTTCCATACTTAATCTTATAAAGTGTTTAATCTACTAATTAGTTGTTATTTGTATTTAAGATACAATTAATAGTGATTAAGGTATTATCCTGTAACATCCCAAATTTCAAATCCAAAAATTTCATTTTTAATATAGTAATTCATAAAACCATTTATAAGAAAACATCATCAAGTGATTTATTTCATCAAAACCATAAATTACGTGTATCAAAACATATCATCAACTAGTAACAATGTCAGAGTACAAATCCCAAGAATCTCATGTGCGGAAAATCATGTGTGTGTGATGCACTGCTGGCGCGCCGAATCCCTCCCCTTCGATGAAGAGGTACCTGAAAACAAAACTGAAAATTGTAAGCACGAAGCTTAGTGAGTTCCTCCATCATACCACATACCACATAACCAACATACTGCCAGACAATTCTGGGGTGCCCGACCTACCCTGTTTGGCAATTTTAAAGTGCCGACCTACCATGTCTGGCAATTCTGGGGTGCCGACCTACCCTGTCTGGCAATTTTGGGGTGCCGATCTACCCTGTCTGGCAATTATGGGGTGCCGACCTACCCTCCGGTTTATCTCAACCGGCTACGGGAACTATTTCACCCCTACTACAACCACATAATAACATAGCATAAACATACTGTCAGACATATATGGGGTGCCCGACCTATCCTTCGGTCCTTACGACCGTGACACGTGGACTATTCCACCTACTACCTACTATCACATAACATTATATCATGCTAGCACATAATCACAACAACATACCAAATAATTATCACGAAGACAATTATCTCTACTATAACTCTTACTAGTGGGTCGGCCTTGGTGCCTTAGACCCACTTCTACTGGAAGGTAACTCACCTCAATGTCGTGTAGTATCTGAACTGTCCTCGGTACTAGGATCAACTCCTCTCAAACTCTTCAAATTCCTACACATAACAACTTTCCTTAATTACAATTTCATACTCATAACCCTTTCAAGGGTCAACTCAAGTCAAAATCAAAGGCCAGGTCAACACTCTGGTCGAAGTCAACTTTTGGTCAAAGTCAACATCTGGTTAACTCAACTCGCCGAGTCGGTCTACCAACTCGTCGGGTTCCATAATCCTCAAAATACTTGAACTTCGATCCTACTCGTCGAGTCTTTCAAGAACTCGCCCAGTTCTCCTTCATACAGAATCAGTACCTTTGCTCATGACTCGCCGAGTTCATCCTTGAACTCGTCGAGTCCTGCTTCATAGCAATTGGGACGTTTTCCTTGAACCCGTGTTAGGATATGAATCCTTAAAGATCGATAGATTCAACAGGTAAACAAAGAACACAAATGTAATCAAACTGATGTTGAATGATTAAAAGTCACGCCCCAGATGAACTCGATGAAGAATTTCAACTGTAGAGGCGTGCTAGGGTTTACAAGAATATCTATATCAAAAGCGTTAACTATCTACGGTGCATGCATGCACAATTAATACTCAAACCCTAATAAATGAGATGGCTTGGACATGCCCAACACCGTATACAAAATGGACTAACTAAACAAGCCTAATGACGCAACACATAACCCCTTACAATCTCCCCCTTTGCGTCAATTGAGGCGAGAGATGCTTCACTGCTGTGTCTTCTTGACCGTCTTGAAAAGCTTGTGAATCACAGCAAGCAAAGTTCTACGAAACAAGATGTACCACCGAATCATATCATTAAAGCTCTTCTTCGTAGCATCATCATTCAGTGTATACTTATTTAACAATCTCTAGAATATGTTCCAAGCAAATTGTGGAGAACAGGTGTTTGTCAGGTATAGCGAAAAGGCATTTTTGAAAAACTCCGGGAACATCAGTCCCACATTGAAACATTACAGTTAAGTGAAATGTATCGATTTTTCCCATACTCATTTCGCTTATGTTGCTGGCTTTCCCAATCAGATTCACGGTAGGCTTTCGCTTCATAACTTTAGCAATCTCAACATCGAGCTTCGCCACTTCGTATATATACGAAACCAACATTCGCTTCTGATGAGCCAGAATAGGTTCGTATTTTTGTTCTTTGGTCAAAAGAAGGTTGAGCAAAAAAATCCAAT
This sequence comes from Lactuca virosa, assembly GCF_052849685.1. Classification (NCBI taxonomy): domain Eukaryota; kingdom Viridiplantae; phylum Streptophyta; class Magnoliopsida; order Asterales; family Asteraceae; genus Lactuca; species Lactuca virosa. The sequence continues at coordinate 470,857,256 of NC_136429.1, read as the reverse complement.
CCTGTGGATTAAGGTTGGGCAAATCTGCAAGCGTGAACTCATGCAAAGTGTTTTCAGATCCCCTTGTCGCCTTGAACTTGGCATTCACAAAGCTTCCAGTAGCGATCGGCCCTGTGACCTTGACTGTAGTTATTTTCTGAGCACTCCAAGTCAGGTATTGAGGTTTTCGATAAGTAAGATAAAAGTCAATCAAGGCTTTATCCACTTTCACATCTGGTGAGGGAATATCTGCAATTGAGTCAAAACAGTGAAGAACGAAGGCGCTTTTCGTTATTGGCATATCAAATTGACTCTCCCTCGTGTTAGTCAGATTAAACGAAATCACCGGCTCCAACCAATGAACACTGGGAAATTCAACGGCTTCATACATTAGTCGCTCCAACTTCCACAATGGAAAGAGCGTTTTTCTGCATTCCAAGGTGTCGTGAGCTTCTTTCTCTTTTCGTTCTTTTTCCTCAATTTCTCTCGCAATGCGAGCACTTTCATTAAGCTCATGTTCGCGTGATTTTCGTTTTACTTGATCCTCTTCGCTTACGTCTTCTTCATCATCAACACCCATTGGATCTTTTCCTTTTGAACCCGAAGCTACATTAACCTTCGGTTCTTGTTTCTTTTGTTTCTCCCCTGCCTTAGCAGTTTTCTCTTCTCCCCCTTGTTTCGGAAGGACAGGGGCCTCAGGAACACCTTAAAGCCTATTTAGAAGAGCGAAGGCAGGACGAACCTTATCATCTAAGTGTCTGCGAATGGTGATGGTCAAAGTTGAATCATGCGCTTCAATAAGATTAGACAACAAGGAATTAACGTCGCTGATGCATGATTTCATAACCGCTCGTTCAGACTTAAGCTCATCGATTTTGGACTTCGCGTGCTTGTGCTTGATTGTTTGAGCACGAACTTGAGTAGTGCGAAGAGCGAGCTCGTCCATGATTTTGCTTTCAACGGCCAAATCATGTTGGAACTTGTTGAGCCTCGTAGAAATCGAAGAGTGAAAAGAGGTGTTATCATCAGAGATACCGGAGTGAAGCTTTTCCAGTTTCTTGCGTTCAGACTTCAGCGAAGTGCTAAGCTTCAAAATGGCCTCATTCGCCTTGACCGCATTCGCTTCAGCTGCAGTATTAAGATCTGTCATAAGCATCTTCGTTTCTGAGATTAGTTTATCGACTTTTTCGGTCGCTTGCTGGTTTAAAAGTGTGGAATCTTCAACCGCTTTGTTCGCTTCAGCAAGGTTCGTTACATTCTCCTTTACCAGAGTATGGAGCTTACTCTTAACTATGGCTTCAGAATAAGCATGGCTCGTAGAAGAAGTAGCAGATGCGAGAAGAGTATCCATCTTATCATTCAACTCTTTGAGATGCCTTTGAGTGAGAGGAGCATCATCATTATTGTCGTCTTGAATGGAGAATGGACTATAGTGAAACGTATCAAAGTCCAGTCCATCGGCACCAAGATGGTCTTCAGAAGTATGTTGAGGCTGAGGGGAAACAGGAGGTGTGGTAGAAGTAAAGACAAAACCTGAAGTCTTTGCCCCCGCATCAGATGTGTTGACATTGACAAGAGGTTCGCCTGTGGTGGTGGTTGTAGTGGTTCAGTGAAAATGGGTGGTGGCTGTGTAGTAGAAGTGGGTGTTTTAGAAGTAACAGGTGGTGGTTAAGATGTAATTGGTGGTGATTGAGTAGTGACAGGTGGTGGACAAGGTGCTATTGTAATCGGAACATAAGTAGCATGAGGTGATGGTGGAGGAGATGGAACGAAATTTACCTCTTGTTCATTTCTGTGGACATCATCATCAGATCCGTCTCGATGGGCTTCTTCTGATTCACTTTCTGAGGAGGTTGAGGAAGGGACGTGAAACTTGTGAACAATTTTCTTCATACACCTTCACTTTGGGGATGAAGGAGCAGCTTTGGACGAATCACCTTTCGTCTTTCGCTTTTTGGTAGGAAAAGGTAGAGTAGAAGGACCCTCTTTAGGTTGCTTTGGTTTGCCCCCTTTCTTGATTTTATCAGCCTCATCAATAGTCTGTTGCATCTCCAGAGTGAGGATTCTAGGACCGGAGACTGGACGCTTTTTGTATTCCCCAATCAGCTTGCTCGCCCCTGATACACACCGGTACATGAATTCAGGAATTAAACCCACAAAAGCGAACTTGGAATTATTAGTAACTATGATCTTTGTGGTGTGAAAGGTAGCCATCGAAGACTTCAACGAATCCACCATCATTGGAATATTGAGCTTCGAGATAGCACGTTGGACCATAATAGTCCAAAATCGACCCATAGAGATTTCACTATGGCGAGTTGTGGAGTTGGTGATTTGTACCAGTTGACCCCATAACACTGAACCGTAATCGAGGCTAATCCCATGGTAGAGACCATAGATAATTGACATGAATGATTTGCTCGTGCAATCAGAACCAGTGACCCTTTCTGAAAACGCCTTGAAGAGAAGGGTAAAGAGACCGTTCCATATTGGGGGAAGGTTTGATTTCTTAAACTTAGTGATAGAGGGAATAGGATCTGTGTACCCCATCTGGTAAAACATATCAAAGATTTGTGCAGTGGAGATCGAATATGGGTTGATCAGTATATCATCATGAGCAAGCCCTAGAAGAGAGCAAAACCTAGCCTTTGTAATTTAAGTTTCCTTCTTAAATACTTCAAAAGAGACCCTTTCTTCCTCCTTGACATATGCGGCGATGGAGTAAGCTTTAGACAACAACGACATTGGAACACATTCAACCTTGGTTAGAGCGATGACCAAAGGTGAATACTTCAAGCATTCTACGATTGGTAGCATGAAGGCGTCGTATTTGAACAGAGCCAAATCCAGAATCAAATTCTGATTTTGCTTGATAGTGAGAAGACAGGATTGAGTAGTGTGTTCTTGAATCGATGACGAATCAGCCATTGTTGCAGGCTGAAGAAGGAGATGAACAGTTGAGAGAGAAAGCGCCGTTTAGGGTTTGAAATTTCTTTGAGAGTGATAAAATTTGAATCTTCAATTTATTTGAGTATATATAGTGAGAGAGAGAGAAAATCAAGCGACGATTGCGTGATGAGTACTGATTGGACGCCTAGAAAAGCATGATATGGCAACTGTAGCGGCTGACAAGTTGTCATCATGACCTTAGGCGGCGTGAGAAGTGGAACCGTTTAAAATTCCACGCGCCTTTTTATTTCAAAATCTTATCCTCAACTGTTGCGTCATCAACCTTTATCTCCAACGTTTCAATATCCTCGATTTCTTGTAAAAGATAAGCACCTTTCGCTTTTAAGAAACAAACATCAATAGTGCATACAAAAGTGAATCTGCAAAACTGAAAAATGCTATAAGTGTCACGAACTAGACTTTTTGAAAATCATAAAGATCTTCGTGCAAGAGTGTGCCAAATATAAAGAAATAAAGCGAAGTATATCAGTGGGATTAAAGTGATGTCAAAAGAGACACGAAACTGAAGATCCCGGGCACAAATCTCTTCCTTCTAAGTCAAGAGAGACTAAGAAGTGTCTGTGTGGTTTCCCGTTGATGTACGATCATATGTTTGTTAAGAAACAATGAAAGGCATCTTTTAAAGTTAGGCTGAAAGGGTGGTTAAATCTTCAATCCAACCACAAATCTTGACATAAGTTCGAGTGTTGGATGAAGTACTCGTGTGACCAGTGTGGTCAGTTGAACGAGTAGGCTTGGATTTATTTTAGTGACTGAGCGAAACTTTAAAATCTCAAAAAAAATAAAACTGGATCTTATGGGTAGAAAAGTCTTGTTTATAGGACAATTCATAAAGATCACGCAAAAAGAAAAAGAGATTTCGAGGTACAATCCATAGATTTAAAGTCTAGAACTTTCAATGATTCTCCGTAAATTCATTTAAGGGTGTTGAATGTTTGGTTTCACTTAGTTCGTGGTGAAAAAAGATAAGATCATGAACTCAGATGTTTCGTAAACATAAACCTCAGTGGTATAGTTGAGAGTCTCCAGGGTTACAAGTGTGAGTGTGAAGGAAAATGGAGAAAAGCGAGGGTGGCTCCAGAGAAGTAGATGTACCTCTGCTATGAGTATGTGACAAAGCAGATAACTCTTAACTCAATGTGAGAAGAGTAAGGTAGCTCGTGACTTATGTGAATGTAATAGCCTAGTTGGGAAGAAACGAAAGGTAGATTCGATTCATTAAGGCTTCACATGAAGTCTATTGAGGCTTAGGACAACATGCAACAACTTGCTTCTAGGGACACCTAGTTAGTACAAAGATATGGAAATTATACCTGTCCCATCATTCGTTTCAGCAAGATAACCTGCAATGGTACTCAAAAAGAAAGAAAAAGAAAAAATTGAAACAAGAAAAGAATATATATATATATATATATATATATATATATATATATATATATATATATATATATATATATATATATATATTTGAGTTTAATAATTGCTTGAAAGAGAAATAAAAATAAAATATTTTTATATTTTAAATATAAATGAGAAAAACATAGACAAAGCAAATATTTTTATATTTTTGAAAAACTTAAATAAAATAAAATGAAACGAACGAAGTGTACAAAATATACAAAGGTTAGAACACGAATGTTCGCTTTTAAGAATTTTGAGGAGCGAGAAAGGGCGAACGTTCGTCTCAATTCGTGTCTCGAAAAAATCGGAAACGAACTAGAGCGAGCGTTCGTTCTATTTCGCTTGTCGAAAAAGTAAGAACTAAAGCGAACATGTAACCCAAAAGTGAACGAGCTACGTATAAGGCGATAGAGGCTTTGGAACTGATTCAGACTCCATCATTCCTAGGCCTTGGAGTATTCTATTAAATGATGCTTCAGGTAGGGCTTTAGTGAATATGTCTACCAACTGATATGCTGAGCGAACGAAATGGATCTCAACATTGCCATCTTCTACATGATCCTTGATGAAATGATACCTCAGTGCTATGTTTTTCGTCTTTGAGTGTTGTACTGGGTTGTGACAGATGCGGATTGCGCTTTCAGAGTCACATTAGAGTGGGATTCGCTTCATATTCAGGCCATAATCACGCAGTTGACTCTGAATCAATATGACTTGAGAGGTACATGATGCAGCAGCGATGTACTCAGCTTCGACTGTTAACAACGAAACACATGTTTGCTTTTTGGATTGCCAACTAACTAACTTGCCATCAAGAAATTGGCATCCACCAGTCGTGATTTTTCTATCCAAGCCGCACCCACCAAGATCAGCATTCAAAAACTCTTGAACGAAGAAGCCTGAGTTCGCAGGATACCATATGCCTAAAGATGAAGTTCGTTTAAGGTATCTGAAGATATTCTTCACTGCCACCATGTGAGGTTTGCGAGGGTTTTCTTGGAACCTTGCACAATAACAAACATAAAACATAATATCCGGTCTACTAGCTGTTAGATACATCAAGGAACCAATCATCTGACGATAAAGGGTCATATCCGTAGTTGGTTTTTTCAGAGAAGGTGTGAGTTTCGTTTCGAATGCCATTGGAACCTTCACTTTAGAGTCTCCTATCATGCCAAATTTAGAGAGCAAAGTTTTCGTATATGCTTCCTGGTTAATGAAAATACCTTCTGGTCCCTGCCTTATATTCAATCCAAGGAAAAAGTTAATAGGACCCATTGATCTCATTTCAAACTTAGTTTCCATCTACTTTCAGAATTCAGCTGTGAGGCTGGGATTAGTAGATCCAAAAATGATGTCATCAACATAAATTTGGACGATCAACAAATGGTCACCCTCTTTCTTACGAAAGAAGGCTGGGTCAACCGAACCTTGTTTAAACTTAGACATTTTAAGGAAGTGAGTAAGAGTTTCATACCAGGCTCTCGGAGCTTGCTTCAGTCCGTAAACTGCTTTATCCAAAATGTAGCAGTGATTGGGATACTTCTCAATAACGAACCCAGGTGGTTGTTCAACATATACTGTTTCTTCTAATTCCCCATTTAGGAACGCGCATTTAACATCCATCTGAAACACTTCAAAGTTCTTATGAGTTGCGTATGCTAAGGATATCCGGACTTATTCTAGCCTTGCAATAGGAGCGAAAGTTTCTTCGTAGTCGACACCCTCTTCTTGGCAATAACCCATAACAACGAGTCTCACCTTGTTCCTTATTACATTTCCTTCTTTATCCAACTTATTACGAAACACCCATTTCAAACCAACAACCGATGCTTCAGGTGGAGTAGGAATTAACCTTCAAACTTTGTTTCGTTCGAACTCATTATGTTCGTCTTGCATCGCTTGCACCCAATCAAAGTAATCAAGAGCAGTGTTGACGGTTTTGGGTTCTATCTTGGACACAAAGGAATTGAACATGCATAATTCTACTTTGGAAAATAAAGCAGTTCGTTTCGCTTTTATCTGAGATCTCGTGAGAACACCTGCAGAAGATTCACCAATGACTTGGGTTTTGGGGTGATCTTTGGTCCATTTGACTAGTGGCGGGTAGTTTGGATCATAAGAAGGGTCCAGTTCAGCGTTTACTTCTTCGAACTCTGATTGAGCATCCGAATTGTCATTCGTATCGTTATTCTCCCCCTCGAATGACGAGTGGACTTCTTCATCAGGAATTGAAGTATCTCCGACACCCTGTGATGGAATGTTCGTTTCTTGCGGAGTTGGTTGCTCCCCCTGAGGAGGTGTATTGGAGTCAAAACTCTCCCCCTGGACTGGAGTACTCGTGTCTTGAGGCACGTTCGAGGTTGGTGGCTGATTATCCATGCTTTTCGTGGCTTCATCAATTATCTTCTTCAGTTCATCTTTTTTGTTATCTGCTGCCTTCGCTTCATATGTGATGGCCTTCTCATGTTCGTCAAATAGAAACATGAATTCTTCATAAAGATTAGCTAAGGGAACAGTCACTTGATTCGTTTGAGGAAAGATCTCTTTCGCTTGATTATCATTCGCTTGATTATCATTCTCTTGAGTTTTCTTTAAGTAATTGTCATCGAATGTGACATAATTGGTTTCTTCAATCTTTTTGGATTGTTTGTTTAGAACCCTATATTCTTTCGACGTCAACGAATATCCCAGAAAAATTCCTTCGTCAGCCTTCTCATCAAACTTGTTTCGTTGTTCCTTTGAATTGAAAATGAAACACCTGGAACCGAAAACATGAAAGAACTTGACGTTAGGTTTTCGTTTATTGATTATTTCATAGGGAGTAACCGAAAATCTTTTATTAAGAAGCGATCTGTTTTGAGTAAAGCAGGCAGTGGCAACAGCGTCAGCCCAAAAGTAAAGAGGCAGTGATGAGAATGAAAGCATAGTCCTTGCTGCTTCACACAACGAACGGGTTCGTCTTTCAACAATTCCGTTTTGCTGTGGAGTATAGGGAGCAGAAAAATTATGAGATACTCCCTTATCAGTGAGGAATTCATCGAACACTTGGTTCTTGAACTCTAGACCATTGTCGCTTCGAATATTGTGAACCACCTTTCGCAGTTGCAACTCTATTTGCTTGATGAAATCTTTGAGTCTAGGAGTTGCTTCAGATTTCTGCTTAAGAAAGAACACCCAAGTGAAACGAGAAAAATCATCTACAATAACGAGAATATATTTGTTACCACCAATACTTTCGATTGAAAATGGGCCACAAAGATCAATGTGGAGTAGTTCGAGTGACTCGATGACCTTTGTGTTCACTATAGTAGGATGACTTTTCCTGCTTTGCTTTCCCATTTCACATGCAACACAAAGATGATCTTTTTCATACTTTAAGAGAGGAAGACCACGCACATGATCACAAAGAACTAGCTTGTTGATGTCTTCGAAATTGAGGTGCGAAAGCCTCCTATGCCACAACCAACTATCTTCTGTTTCAGCCTTCGTGAGAAGACAAATAGAAGGTTTCCCTCGAATCATATTTATATCCAAAGGATACATCTCGCCTTTTCATTTTGATTTAAGCAATACTTATTTCGTCTTCTTTTCGATAATTTCAGATCCTTCATCATCAAACGAGACCTTTAGACCTGTACCCACTACTAACTGCGAAACACTTATTAAGTTGTGTTGCAGTCCTTCAACATATGCCACTTTACGAATCGAGAATTCACCGTTCGTTATCATGCCATATCCTTTGATTTCTCCAAGTGCATTGTTGCCAAACTTCACGAGACCACCATCCTTCAATTCTCTATATTCTCTCAGTTCTTCCTTTCTTCTCATCATGTGATGCGAACAACCACTGTCGATATACCATTCAGTGTCAAACTGTTCGTCACGAATTACCTGCAAGAATTAAGCATATTTAGGAACCCAAAGGTGTTTGGGTCCTCGTGAGCCTTTTACAAAAACTGGATAAGCAATAGAGAGATCAATCATGTAGGTTTGTTTTATTAAAGTTGTTTGATCTTTCTTTTTTATTGTGAAAACCTTGATCTTGTTGTTTTTTGTTTCCTCAGAATCAGATTGGATTTGTTTATTTTTGCTTGATTCTTGACGAATTCTCTCTTAACTCTCTTAGGGTTAGCAGTCGATTTCTTAGTTTGAGTTTTAGAATTCGAGACTAACTTTCCCTTTCCCTAGACATCATTTGGTGATGCATTAGAGGGATGAGTTTTTGGTTTCCCAGTGTGCTTCTATTGAAAAGAGGGTTTAGGAACAATGTTCGCTTTTGAGTTGCAAGTATGACAACGAGAGCACTGACTAGGGTTTGCCTTCGAACGAGCTTTCACACCTTGATTGAAAGGTTTTTCTCTGTGAACAGAGTTGGGATTTTGGGATTGCCAAAATTTCTTCCTTTCAGTAAGGTTGTTCTGGTATCTTCGATTCCTTAATCGCTTTTGCTCAACGAGTTGTTCAGCGGAGTTGTGAATATTCACTTATGGTTTCGATTTCTTGGCATAGGTTTCGTTCTTTGCTGGATGAGGATTGGTTTCATTTTGAACTTCCTTGCTACCACTTGGGCTACCCTTCTCAAATGCTGAACGATTGTTCAGTGGTTTTGCCACATAACGACCTTTAACTCTCCAAGAGGTTCTTTCAGATAGACCCTTCGTTTCGTCTGCATTATCAATTGGTGCGGACCAAAAGAATTCATCACAACCATCTTTGTTGTCTTCATTAACGATGGCCGTTAGTTCGATGGTTTGATTTTTGTCTAGTCCCCCAGTGGCAAACACTTGAGTTGGTATAGTTTGGACTTTTGGAAAAACAGTTGCTTTCGCTTTTAGTGTTTTTGGTTGATTTTGATAAATACACGCGAATTCAACCGAATTTTTAGAAATCAAATCTTTTACAGGTAGAGGTTCGTTTTTAACAAACTCTGAGCAATCCAATTCGTCCTCTACTGAGATTTCACTCATATCACTATCCCCATCGAATTAATAGGTACTTTCAATATTTATTTTATTTTCTGAACTCAATTTGGCATTCAATGAGTCGAATTTCAGTACAGTCTCAAACTTGATTTGCTTCTTAACTTTTTCATCCAAAAGCTGTTTCAACATATTTTTGTGGTCTTTGGACTTAATATAAGATTCAATTCGTTCTAGTCCAACCCTGTATGCATCAGAAGTTTTTTCTGAGGAAACTATGGATTCACAATTATAACAGTCGGCATCTATTTCATCTTCCTTTAATTCTAGAAATGGTAAGATCATTTTATGAATTTTCTCACCAATTCCGCAATCAAGGTGCAACTGAGTAATGTTAAAGTAAAGCCTTTTAGCAATCAGACAAAAAATGTTACATTGTTTTAAAAGCTTCAAATTTTCACGTTGCAAATAAATTAATTGATCCCTAGACTTTGATGACTCCGACTCAATCTTCTCAATCCACATTCGCCTCTCATCGCTTTTTGATGAAACCCTACTCAATTGATTGGTTTGGTTAGAGTTTGTTAACCGTGTTCGTTTCAAACTATCACTAATGCTTGAAAAAGTGAATTTTAGATCGTTCAATTCAGTTTCATATTTAGAAACAGGTATGTCTAGAGATTCGAGAATGGAATTTACCTTGTTAATCAGTTGTTCTCATTCGTTGCTCTGCTCTGGAACTGGGCGAGCAGCGAAGCAGCTGTCGTCTCCTCTTCCACTTCCAGTGGCACTCATTTTGTTCGCATTCGTTGCTCTGCTCTGGAACTGGGCGTGCAGCGAAGCAGCTGTCGTCTCCTCTTCCACTTCTAGTGGCACTCGTTTGTCACCATCAAACACTTGCCTACAAACTGAGAACTTTCTTCCTTCGCACCGAATCCCCTTCCATGCGTGGGCTTGCAAACTTCATCATCATCTGAATATGTTGACCAGACTTCGACCCCTTCAAACTCATCTTCTGCAACATTTTCCTGCACAATCAAAGCAGGCATAGAGTTATCAGTAGTTTTCTTCCTCTTGATCTCCTCTATCTTTCGCATGTGATACGCCTTGTCATCTTCTCCTTCTTTTCTCTCATTCAACTTCCTCAGCATGCAATCCTTGGCCAAATGGTTTTTGCCATGACAATAGTTACAGTCATAGCCAGAGTCTCCAACGCCCTTTTTATCCTTTTTCTCATCTTCCTTTTGAGAAGCACTTTTACCTTCTTCCTTCACCTTTTCTGAGCTATAACTTCCTTGCCAATTTCTATTCTTGTTCAATGGAAATTTCTTCCTCGCGAATCGCTTAGGATTTGAAACCATCAAGGCATACTCCTCATTGGTAAGATCACATTCAGAGTGATCAGATTCAGACCCATCCTCTGCAACTGTCTTGCCTTTTGCAACAAGCGCTAGAGACCTCGAACTGGAAACAACCTTCGCTTCCTTTGACACTTCGATTTCATGAGCTTTAAGAATACCAACCAACTTAGCCAAAGAATAACTCTTAAACTGCTCATGCGACTTAACTGTAGAGACAACTGCCATCCATTCAGACCTAAGTCCGTTCATAAATGTAACCTTCTGCTCGACCACTTCTCTTCCAATGCCGTTTTTAGTCATCTTGCTGAGAAGATGGTTGTAGCGATTGAAGGTCTGACTCAGATTTTCTTCTGGCTTTTGTGCAAAAGCCCCAAACTCCAAAAGCAGGAGTGTCTGAGTTGAATGCTCAAGGTCTGCGTCTATGGAGTAAAGTTCCTTGAGCCTGTCCCATATTTCTTTCGCAGTATCACACGAGCTAACCAAGCGAAACGTGTCTGCCTGCAGAGCAAATCTAATGATCCTCATAGCTTTAACATTGCTAATGAGTTTCTCCTTCTCATCTTGGGGCACGTCTTTGACATCGAGAAGCAATTGGTTGTATTCTTTCTGAGTTTTGATTTTTCTTTTGGTCTCTGTGTGAACGAATGGACCGAGAGTAATGGCTTCCCATATCAGATAACCATTGTCGTCTGAACCTAGAACATAATCTTCAAAATGGAGCGCCCAAACTTCATACTCGTGAGGGAAGAGTATTGGGATCCTAGTTGTTGGTCCAATACTACTTGAGATATTCAAGGAGTTAATGCTTGAATCGTCGTGTTGCATCTTTAACAAGACCTTTGTAACCTGTTACGAATCAGATGTGAAAACTAAACAAATAAAAGGGTAATATCAAGATCACAGTAAGTCGTCAAAAAACTAACAAAGACGACTAACCAAGATCCTATATCAGTGGAAACCCTAGTAGCTCAACAAACAGAAGAGATGCATATAGATTACACAATCTCCTGCTCTGATACCAATTATTAGGATGTGAATCGTTAAAGATCGATAGATTCAACAGGTAAACAAAGAACATAAATGTAATCAAATTGATGCTGAATGATTAAAAGTCACGCCCCAGATGAACTTGATGAAGTATTTCAACTGTAGAGGCGTGCTAGGGTTTACAAGAATATCTATATCAGAAGCGTTAATTATCTAAGCATGCATGCACTATTAATACTCAAACCCTAATAAATGAGACGGCTTGGACAGGCCCAACACCGTATATAAAATGGACTAATTAAAAAAGCCCAATGACGCAACACATAACACCTTACAACTCCCCGAGTTCATCCTTAAACTCGTCGAGTCCTTTGATCTTCAAGACCATATTCACGTCCATCTTGTTGTTTCCTCTTCTAAACTCAACCGGATTGCTCAGAAACAGAAAATGATGGGGAATCATGACCCCACTCACTGAGTCCTATGAGCAACTCGCTGAGTCTGTCACACCCCCAAACCGGAACGGCGGAATCGTTCGGGGGCGGAGGACGTCATATGTAGTATCACAACACATGCATCATAGTAATCAAAGTAACAACCAACCATTTCATTAATATTAAAGTGTTTACAAAGTATGTAATTCACAATAGGTTGACTCCATGTAAATAACAAAACAAGACATGAAGCTATTATGCTCCATCTTCTGAATCCCTGAGCGCGTACCTGTCTACTAGTTCCCCGAGAATACAAGTTATTTTGAAAGAGTAGATCAGCATTTAAGTTGGTGAGTACATAAGTATTTTAGTGTCAAAAGTATACTATATGTTCTTTTAGAAAAGTTCGCCCGTTCCTCCAGAAAATCCTATATTTTCTGATGTGATGAATGATGAGTAAAAATGACTCTACAATTCCTTCTATGAGTACTAAATGGATACAAGTTATATATAATTTAGATTAAACATGCAATCGATTGGGTGAATCTCCCCTAATCCCACAACCGAACAAGGAACAGGAAATGAGGAGGAAATCACACATCTCATTGTTTGTTAGATCTTCATTGTATATAACCCTGGCGTATTCATTTGGTACTTACGGAGTTAACTGTAATAGTTCTTTTATATTTGATGAAAACATTCTTTAAGAAAATCATATATTTCCTTTAGTAAAAATGGTAACCACAATAGTTCCTTCTATAATCAATTAGTTTATACTAGTTATATATAATCTAATATCGAACGGAAAGTTAATTGTGTGAATCTGCCCTAAGGCCACATTCAAACAAGGAACAGGAAGTAAGGCGGAAAACACACATTCAACTGCCTATCGGATATTACTTATATATAACCCTGATGTATAGACTAAGGTATTATAGAATTAACCACATAAGGTCCTTTAAGTTATACTGGTTTAATAATGTGTATCAAACCTTTTATAGATAAGTTTCTAGTTCACCTACTTAATGTTCTATCCGAAAAGTATGTTTTTGTAGTAGAAAGTGGTATACTGAATTTGTATGCTATGACCTGACCTATACCTGTTACTCCCTATGATTACTAGGTGTATACAGGATATATATATAGCTAAGATCGAATAGAGAGTAGACTGTGTGAATCTGCTCTTAGCCCACAACTAAACAAGGAACAGAAAATAAAGCGGAAAGCACACATCCTACTGTCTTTCGGATCCGATTAATATATATCCCCAATTTATCTACCAAGGAATCATAAAGTTAGCATTATAGGCCCCCTTTTTAACTGAATGTACCAAGACCCGACTGTTTTGTTTGTTTGTTCTCTCGTAAAAATGTATGTTTTCCCAAGTTTATGACTATCTTTTCTAGAAAATAGTTGGCATTACCTTTTATGTGAGAATATCACTATATGAATGTAATAGGAAAATGAAAGTGTACAGTAATGTTGTATAACGTAACTACTGAAGCACTAACTACCTTAAAACCAAATTGTTAATTAAGGTTTAAAATGTGATGAGGTTATAACCATGCTTGATTTGACTAGTATGAAACACGATGATCTAAAAACGTCGAAAATGGTATGACATTTGTCACCCGTAGACCTGCAAGTCCCACAGTAGCTAGCAGCAAGGTGTGGGATGTCAATCCTGTATAGATCTATACACAAACTCACGCTCTCCCTCCAGGAGACGTTGGTTACAAAACATGACACAACAAGTATATTTCCATGCCATGAAGTAGTGGTTTCACATTATTGTTATCTTGTTCTTGTTATAGTATGTTCCTTTCTGTTCTTGTTATAGTATGTTCTGAACCCCTAAACTGTACCTATTATAGTTTACTAGTATGTTTGTTTTGAACTGTCCCTCATTTGTAGAAAAGACTCGATTATCTACTGAGTTATACATCCACTTTAAAAACGAAGTTTTATAAACAATAATCTAACATCATTTAAAAAAGTTTTTGAATTGGTTTGATCGCCTACAAAGCATAAGAAATCCTTTAATGTGATGGTTATCACAGATAAATATTTACACAATATTATTGTGTTCAACTTGTATTCTCCCCTTAAAAGCATTTAAAAACATTTAAAAGATAGATTATAGGGGTATGAACTCACCTTATGTGGGTGATTCAATTGAAGATTCGAGTAAGGATGATAAGTTCCATGAATGAAGTCCCGAGGCACAAACGAGTCCTAAATGGCATATATTGATACATATTGGCATGTAATTAGTGAAACTAACTACAAAGGTGATTGGGAAACAACCTAGGATGCCTGATTAACTCACCAAAGAAGTGTTAAAAGAAAGTTAAGAGGTTGAAGGAGTGTTCACGGCCTAAAGGAAGGATGGTTCACGACCCACTTGATGAGTGGTTCACGGCCCACTTGAGTGGTTCACGGCCCAAGTTGATGTTCACGGCCCAACTTGATGAAGAACACTTGAAGATCTTGGTGTTTTGGTGAGTGTTTGAAGATCCTAGTAAGCTTCTATGAAGTATCAAAGGAAGGGGGGTGTTTAAGAGTGAAAGATGGTGTTCTTGAACTATGATACTTGAGAGAGAATGGAGTGATTGCGGCCAAGAGAAGAAGAAGTGAAGGAAAAGTGGCTAAAACTCATCTATATACCATGAGTTCACGACCTAAGAGGGGTTCACGGCCATGAACATGGTACTTGGCCGTGAACCTCTCTTGTTGAGGTTTTATGGCTAAAATTTTGTTCTAGGCTCTTGGTTCGTACTTGGTTCACTTCCTGATACGCAACCCTTACGTATACTAGGCTTACAACTCATTAAAATGACCCTTAACAAGGCTAAAAGGTAACAGAAACAAGTCTGACTTTTGATTGATTGGATTGACTTTACAAGCTAGAAATTTACGGGTTGTCACATCGTCCCCCCGTTAGATGGAATTTTGTCCCGAAATTAAATTTCTTAGCAGTACTCCTGGGGTCGTGCTCCTCTGAATGGCAGAATACCCAATCGTAGACCTGGGCAACTCTGCCCTGAAGTTCGTAATAAGAATCATACTTGGTCCATCTATCATCACCTCGTGTATACAAGTCGTATATAATTAAGATTAGTAAGACGGTCGGATGTGCGACTCTGCCCTAGGTCCACAGCCAAACAAGGAACAGGAGATAGGGCGGAAACACACATACTAAATCTGCATAATCATAATTATATACCACCCTCGCGTATACACTTAATAGTGATAGGTGGGCTGTATTCGTCCTTAGCCTCTGTGCTTGAACTTAATCTGTTGGACGAGTGGTAGTTCGGGAAGGTCTGCTGAGTATACGGTGGCAAGGTTTCGGAGGGCAAGGTACTCCTCGCATGAGTACTTCGGGGTTTAGAAGACAAGAGACAATACTGAGGTCTAGGTCAGGTTGTCATTACGAATGACGAGGGTTTCATTAATTTGTCGGTTAAGGCGATGAGTTTTCAAAACACATGAACTTGGTATGGTGACGACCATGCCAATCCACGATGAATGATGACGACGGACTCTTTATAGAAATAACTGTTAGGCCGATTTGAAAGAAACATTTGTTATACGATGGTGTATCCCAAGTGTGCTCGACAATGTAATCTATGAAGACTTTCTAGTGCTTTCAGTTTTCTGCTTGATATTACCACTGCCACAAATCTTACCACGATAAGCGAGTACTAACAGTGAAAGTGCTTTGATAACTAGTGTCGATACTTTATATTATGATCCTCCTCGGTACCTCTATGATCGCCTGGCATATACAAGTTATGTATAATTAAGATGAATAAGACGGTCGACTGAGTGACTCTGCTCTAAATCCACAACCAAACAAGGAACAGGAACTAAGGCGAAATCACTTACTCTAAGCCTGCAAAATCTAAGCTATGCACAACCCTGATGTACATACTAAGTCATCATAGCTTACCTGAACGGATCTTTAGTTCTCTTATGAATGCTGTGACTTGTTCAGATGAGTGAGTTATTATAATTACTTTTAATATCCCCAATTTTAATCTTATATTAAATATAAATTAAAATTTTAAAGTAATTTTTTTTATCTAAGAGACACACCGCTGTTTGCTGGTGGTTCCGGGGCAGCTTCTCCTGCGGTGATCATCAAAATTTGTCCATCCGCGCCCGAGTTCTTCGTTATCGGGCAGTCCCTCTTGTAGTGTCCTGTCTCGCCACACTTATAACAAGCCTGGTTTACTTGGGAGATTGGTCGTGTCGGCGCCCTGCAAAAACGGGCAGTGTGCCCTTTCTTGCGGCAATTCTTGCACTGCATCTCAGGGCAAGCTCCGGTGTGCTGGTAGGTGCATTTGTCGCATATTGGAAGATTTCCGGAATATCAGTTGACGGGGGTTGCAGTGGCAGATGTAGTGTCAGATGTGGTGACTGTTGTTGCGACTACTGTTGTGACCGCATGGGTAGTCATGGGCTGTCGTCTCTTGGTAGGACCATGAGCTACCTTTTTCCCCTTTCTGTCCAAGAACTTTCGTTTCTTGATCTTAGGTTTATGGTCTGGGGTGTCCTTGTCAGCAGACACTCGCTAGTTCCCTTGATCGTTACTGCGGTTAGCATAACCGACACTGCTTCCGCTTCCGCTGGCGATATTAGCATTGAACTGTGCCATGACGGCTGTCACAGTAGCTGTGACCGCAGCCTGAAAAGTAGCGGAGTCTATCTGCAGAATTGGTGCCTTGTCTGTTGGTTGGTTTCCTCCTTGTGAAGACATGATTCTGTTGCATGGCGAGAAATGATCTCGTGAGTAATGATGGTCATCTCTAGTTGAATTCCACCAGCTTAAATAAACTTAACAATTTCACGTTTTGCTGGACTATTCTCAATGTTTCTGACAACATTTGTGAGATGTGCCCATGGTAGTGGGTAGAAGTAGGTATTGTACGAGTGTTATTTAAACTAAGTTGTCCCTGTTTCCTGGTGTATCATGTTCTGAATTTCGTAAGGTTCTGAAACAATTCATGACGGAAGTCTATATAAAATAAACTTTATGAATGTGAAGTGGCTGTCCTCGAATGAATTTTTGTGAACTGAATAACTGTTACTGGCTGCACGAAAAAGAGATAATTCTAACACATAGTGTGAGTAGAGTATTCACTAGCTCACTAAGTCATTTAAGGATATTATTTATTAGTGTGTCACATAAGACGTTTTGGTTTCTTCGGGACCCCTCCTTGGAAAACTCCTCTTGAATCTCTTTTTTTTGTTTCTCCTCGAGTCCTCTGCTGACTGCTATGATGGAGTGGTTACATCTATCTGGGTTTGTCGTACGAGAATGGAAGTGTCTAATGAATCTATGAGATTAAGTGAAACATTATGGGGTGATCCTTACAGGGTCCTCCTATAATTGCGCAATGTATACAAGTTGTATATAATTTAAGATTAAATAAACCTTCTAATAAGTGATCCTACTCCAAAACCACAACCAAACAAGGAACATGAAGTAGAGCATAGATCACAAATTCTAAGTCTATAAAATCTCAATTATATAAAACCTTGGGAGTATACATTCCAAAATTATAGACCTACCCGCAAGGGTCTTTTAAATTCTCACATAAGTTATTTATAAAACCTAATATACTCCTATAGTATTTTAATGTAATGAACTTGGTAAGTTTTAAACTTGTTGTTATCTTATAGTATCATAGAATACTCCTATAGTATTTTAACTTTATGTTCTGGTCTAGGAATCCCTTGAGTATAGAGTTAGGTAAGTTTTAAGACTGTTGCAACACCACATCACTCCCAAACACATGTTGGTCATATCTCAAATGAATATAGTTGATCAGGCTATATTGATCCCAGATATGATTACATAACTTTCTAGGTTTGACCGCAGTGTCCAACCTTTAAATTCTTCTATGATGTTCTTCTTGTGATACTTGTTCTAGTATGTATATATGTATGCAGGTATGTATACTATTATAAAATATAGTTGATCAGGCTATATTGATCCCAGATATGATTACATAACTTTCTAGGTTTGACCGCAGTGTCCAACCTTTAAATTCTTCTATGATGTTCTTCTTGTGATACTTGTTCTAGTATGTATATATGTATGCAGGTATGTATACTATTATAAAATATTGTTATATCTTAGAATATACTTTTAGTTAGAGCACTTCAGCCCCATTGTATTTATAGTTGTATATCTTTTTTAGGTTGATATACTTAGTTCACTATAAACAATGCTCTGATACCAATCTGTCACACCCCTAAACCGGAACAGCGGAAACGTTAGGGGGTGGAGGACGTCATATGCTCCATCATAGTAATCAAAGTAATAAACAACCATTGCATTAAAAGGTTGACTCCATTTTCTGAATCCCTGAGCGCGTACCTGTCTACTAGTTCCCTGAGAATACAAGTTATTTTGAAAGAGTAGATCAGCATTTAAGTTGGTCAGTTCATAAGTATTTTAGTGTCAAAAGTATACTATAAGTTCTTTTAGAAAAGTTCGCCTGTTCCTCCAGAAAATCCTATATTTTCTGATGTGATGAACGATGAGTAAAAATGACTCTACAATTCCTTCTATGAGTAGTAAATGGATACAAGTTATATATAATTTAGAGTAAACAGACAATCGATTGGGTAAATCTGACCTAAGCCCACAACCAAACAAGGAACAGGAAATGAGGCGGAAATAACACATCCCATTGTTTGTTAGATCTTCATGGTATACAACCCTGGTGTATTCATTTGGTACTTACGGAGTTAACTGTAATAGTTCTTGTATATTTGATGAAAACATTCTTTAAGAAAATCATATATTTCCTTAAGTAAAAATGGTAACCACAATAGTTCCTTCTATAATCACTTAGTTTATACTAATTATATATAATCTAATATCGAACGGACAATTAATTGTGTGAATCTGCCCTAAGCCCACAACCAAACAAGGAACAGGAAGTAAGGCAGAAAACACATATTCAACTGCCTCTCCGATATTAATTATATATAACCCTGATGTATAGACTAAGGTATTATAGAATTCACCACCTAAGGTCCTTTAAGTTATACTGGTTTAATAATGCGTATCAAACCTTTTATAGATAAGTTTCTAGTTCACCTACTTAATGTTCTATCCGAAAAGTATGTTTTTGTACTAGAAAGCGGTATACTGAATTTGTATGCTATGAACTGACCTATACCTATTACTCCCTATGATTACTAGGTGTATACAGGATATATATATATATATATATATATATATATATATATATATATATATATATATATATATAACTAAGATCGAATAGAGAGTAGACTGTGTGAATCTGCTATAAGCCCACAACCAAACAAGGAACAGGAAATGAAGCGGAAAGCACACATCCTACTGTCTGTCGGATCCGATTAATATATATCCCTAATGTATCTACCGAGGAATCATAAAGTTAGCATTATAGGCCCCCTTTTTAACTGAATTTACCAAGACCCGACTGGTTTGTTTGTTTGTTCTCTCGTAAGAATGTATGTTTTCCCAAGTTTATGACTATCTTTTCTAGAAAATAGTTGGCATTACCTTTTATGTGACAATATCACTATATGAATGTAATGGGAAAATGAAAGTGTATAGTAATGTTGTATAAAGTAACTACTGAGGCACTAACTATCTTAAAACCAATTTGTTCATTAAGGTTTAAAATGTGATGAGGTTATAACCATGCTTGATTTGACTAGTATGAAACACGACGATCTAAAAACGTAGAAAATGGTATGACATTTGTCACCCGTAGACCTGCAAGTCCCACTGTAGCTAGCAGCAAGGTGTGGGATGTCAAACCCGTATAGATCTATACACAAACTCATGCTCTCCCTCCAGGAGACTCTGGTTACAAAACGTGACACAACAAGTATATTTCCATGCCATGAAGTAGTGGTTTAACATTATTGTTATCTTATTCTTGTTATAGTATGTTCCTTTCTGTTCTTGTTATATTATGTTCTGAACCCCTAAACTATACCTATTATAGTTTACTAGTGTGTTTGTTTTGAATTGTCCCTGATTTGTAGAAAATACTCGATTATCTACAGAGTTATGCATGTACTTTAAAAACGGAGTTTTATAAACAATAAGCAAACATCATTTAAAAGATTTTTTGAATTGGTTTGATCACATACAAAGCATAAGAAATCCTTTAATGTGATGGTTATCACAGAGAAATATTTACACAATATTATTGTGTTCAACTTGTATCCCCCCCCCCCTTAAAAGCATTTAAAACATTTAAAAGATAGATTATAGGGGTATAAACTCACCTTATGTGGGTGATTCAATTGAAGATTCGAGTAAGGATGATAAGTTCCACGAATGAAGTCCCGAGGCACAAACGAGTCCTAAATGGCATATATTGATACATATTGGCATGTAATTAGTGAAACTAACTACAAAGGTGATTGGGAAACAACCTTGGATGCCAAAATAACTCACCAAATAAGTGTTAGAAGCAAGTTAGGAGGTTGAAGGAGTGTTCACGGCCTAAAGGAAGGATGGTTCACGGCCTAATGGAGTTTACGGCCCACTTGATGAGTGGTTCACGGCCCACTTGAGTGGTTCACGGCCCACTTGAGTGGTTCACGGCCCAACTTGATGAAGAACACTTGAAGATCTTGGTGTTGTGGTGAGTGTTTGAAGATCGTAGTAAGCTTCTGTGAAGTATCAAAGGAAAGGAGGTGTTTAAGAGTGAAAGATGGTGTTCTTGAACTATGATACTTGTGAGAGAATGGAGTGATTGAGGCCAAGAGAAGAAGAAGTAAAGGAAAAGTGGCTAAAACTCATCTATATACCATGAGTTCACGGCCTAAGAGGGGTTCACAGCCGTGAACATGGTCCTTGGCCGTAAACCTCACTTATTGAGGTTTTATGGCTCAAATGTTGTTCTAGGCTCTTGGTTCTTACTTGGTTCACTTCCTAATATGCAACCCTTACATATACTAGGCTTAGAACTCATTAAAATGACCCTTAATAAGGCTAAAAGGTAACAGAAACAAGTCTGACTTTTGATTGATTGGATTGACTTTACAAGATAGAAATTTATGGGTTATCACATAGTCCCCCAAAGTCCAATTCTATACAGTCGATTTCAGTCGGGCTTATCGCATCCAAGGCATAGATCTGACCTCCTAGGGTCGATATAACACGTAAAGTTACAAACTTTACGTGCATGCATGGGTTTTATGAAGCTAGCACACCAAAACTAAGCCATAAAGGAGTCCTAATGCATGGAATGGGGACATAGTTCAATAAAGGTGGCAACTTTGAGCTTCCTGAGCTCAAATGTTCACAGATCTGAAGTCATCACTCTAATATACACTCAAATCCCGAGTGTGACTTAGAAATGTCCCAAAAATGACAAGAAGCAAGCCCTAAAGAAGATCTAAGTAATGGAAAGCCAAGGTTTAAGCTTTTTACCTCAAACAAGCTGAAAACGCACCCAAAACTCTGGATCTACTGCCTTCTTATTGTACCTCCAAGCCTTTCCTTCCTTCTCCAAGCTTTAAATCACTAAAATGGCACAAAATAGCTCAAGAACACGCACAACTGATTAGGGTTTCGAGAATAGGGTCTGAGGGTGATGGAGGCTGGAGTGGAGGCCATATAAGTTGTTTAAATAGGGTGGAAACCCTAAAATTTAGGGTTTCATTCAGACAGATCTACTCGCCAAGTCGGGGCTTCCGACTCGTCGAGTAGACTCTTCCACCCGCGTCCAAGATTCGCCCCTACTCGACGAGTTTTGGGCCTCAACTCGCCGATTCCCAGTATAAAAATGCAAAAACTTATGTTGAAAATATGTACTGGGAATCGGACATTACAAATCTCCCCCACTTATTTTAGACTTCATCCTCGAAGTCTGCTGCTGCATCTGGATAACGCTCGGGGTAGTGCTCCCTCATCTCGTCCTCCGGCTCCCAAGTCCATTCTGAGCCCTTGCGGTGCTGACA
Source organism: Lactuca virosa (assembly GCF_052849685.1). Taxonomy (NCBI): domain Eukaryota; kingdom Viridiplantae; phylum Streptophyta; class Magnoliopsida; order Asterales; family Asteraceae; genus Lactuca; species Lactuca virosa. Next base: position 470,835,209 of record NC_136429.1, on the reverse strand, counting down.
TTGCACCTTCACCAACTCGAACCTCTTGTTCCTTAGATCCTTCATTTTCCTGTCGAGGATAGCTCTTGGTCGCTCAATGTAGTTCAGGCTGTCATCCACCTGAATGTCCTCTAAAGGCACCACTGCAGAGTCATCTACCAGGCACTTTCGCAGCTGGGAGACGTGAAAGGTACTGTGAATCTGGCTAAGCTCGGATGACAGATCCAGCCTATATGCCACCTTGCCCACCCGGGCCAATACCCTGAACGATCCGATGTATCTGGGGCCCAATTTTCCCCGCTTCCTGAATCCGATGACACCCTTCCAAGGTGGCACCTTCAGGAGGACCATATCCCCGACCTGGAACTCTAGGTCCGAACGGCGCTTGTCGGAATAAATTTTATGCCGACTCTGAGCAGTCAGAATCCTGTCCGGACCTGCTGGATCCTCTCCGTCGTCTTGAGTACCACTATGGTACTCCCCATGACCCTCTTCCCATCCTCACCCCAGCATATCGGGGTCCTGCACTTCCTCCCGTATAACATCTTGAAGGGAGGACGGTCAATACTCGTGTGGTAGCTATTATTGTAGGAAAACTCTTCCAAGGGAAGGTAGGTATCCCAGCTACCACCAAAGTCTAAAACGCATGCCCGCAACATATCCTCTATGTTCTGGATGGTCCGCTCGCTCTGCCCATCCTTCCGTGGGTGAAAAGTGGTGATAAAGTGCAGACGAGTACCCAACTCGTCGTGAAACTGCTTCCAGAATCTAGAAGTGAACCGCATGTCTCTGTTAGAAATAACGGAGACTGGCACTCCGTGTCGTGCTACTACCTTTCTGATGTAGATATCGGCCAACTTCTCGGCCGAGATGCTCTCCTGGATCAGTATGAAATGGGGACTCTTGGTTAACCGATCCACGATGACCCAAATCGAATCCACCCCTCGTGCGGTCCTGGGAAGCTTTGTGATGAAATCCATAGTAATATCTTCCCATTTCCACATAGGGATATCCAACGGCTGTGTCTTGCCATGAGGCCTCTGGTGCTCGGCCTTGACCTTTCTACAGGTCAAGCATCTCTCGACGTACCAGGTTACATCCTGCTTCATGCAGGGCCACCAGTAATCAGGACGAAGATCTCTGTACATCTTCGTCACCCCCGGGATGGATAGAAAACCTGGATTTGTGTGCCTCCTCCATCAAAACCTGGCGCACACCCCCATGATATGGAACCCATACTCTGCAGTGTAGTGTCAACAACCCGCGGCTATCATAGTCAAAGGAGGAAACCTGACCCACGATACGCTCGCTCTTCCGATGTTTCTCCTTTATAGCCTCCCGCTGGGCCTCCCAGATCTGCTCCAAAAGCGGAGTCACTACCATCATCCTCAAGCAAATATCTCTGATTGGGGCTTCCTTGCGGCTAAGCGCATCGTCCACAACATTGGCCTTCCCCGGGTGGTAGAGGATCTCACAATCGTAATCCTTCACCACATCTAGCCACCAACGCTGCCTCATGTTCAGATTCGGCTGGTCCATGAGGTACCTAAAACTCTTGTGGTCCGTGTAAATCGTACACCAGACCCCATAGAGGTAATGCCGCCAAATCTTGAGGGCGAAGACAACTGCCCCCAACTCCAGATCGTGCGTCGGGTAATTCGCCTCGTGAGGCTTCAGCTGCCTCGAGGCGTAGGCGATGACGTGCCCTATTGTAACGCCCGAGTTTCGGGGCTAAGCATTTTAGACGATGTAATAGTCTAGGTCAACTATTGTAACTCTTTTGATGAAATAAAGATGAAATATTTGAGTATTTTGTCAATTAGGTGAGTTTATGTGCTTATTATTTAATTATAAATGTATAATTAATAAAGAATAAAAATAAGCGTCAAAATTAAAGTATGAGATAATCCCGATATCCTTACATAAAGTTGTAGTGGTCGAAACAAGGATTCCGGAGATATAAAGAACGCCGAAATTTGAGTTATAACGAAGAAGTTATGACCCGTCGAAGTTTCGCGACGGAACCGGCACGACACCGGGAAGCGTAAATAGTGAATTTAAAATAGAGCGAGTTTTAGCCTTAGCGATCTAAACAAAAGTCGTAGAAAACGTTAAACCGAGAGCTTCCATAAAAAGAACGCCCAAATCTGACTTCGTATGAGGAAGTTATGATTTTTCGAAGTTTCGGCTTAGGAGTGTACAACCCGAAGTTCGAATATTAGATCGAGCGGTTTTTAGCCGACACAACCTAAACGAGAATCTAAGATCTCGTTAATAGTAGCACAACGATAAAAAGACAGACGAAAACGGACGTCGGATGAAGAAGTTACGAATTTTTAACGGACCAATTGCTTGGTCTCGGAAGCTCCACGTCGCCCCACCGAAGCCGCGCCATCTGTCCCCTTATCCGAACTACGCCCCGCGTAGTGCTGTACGCCCAACGTACCTCCGAAGGATCGCGCCTATAAATAGGCTGCGAGGGCTGCCGGGCAAATCACACCAAAAACCCTTCTCTCTCTAAATTCTTTCTATCTCTAAGGTTCCAAACCACCCCTAAACCCTAGGAAAAAATCCCTAGCACCTAAAGGAAGCCCCGAGGCTCCCGGAGTCCCGAGAAAAAAAGGTCTTTCGGTTCGGAAACGCTGCTACGAGCAAAGCCCGATTTTCTTTAAAATCCGCTGTAAGTGAGCTACGCCTACACAATTTTTAATATAACTTTTAAATAATTAAAGTAATGTTATTAGGTCCTTAAAATAATTATTTGGGCTATTATTATGAGTTATATTAGGCGTTATTTAACGCTTATATAATAATAATAATAGCTAGACTATTAATTAGTCGCGGTTAACGTTAAAACTAAACTCTAGTGGTATTAATACTAGGTTTTGATCAAGGAAAAATTGTTTTGAGATAACGAAGTGCTGTTCGAGTACCTAGTCACCACCTAATCAGGTGAGTGCATAGTTACTTTCTTCTTACACATAGATATAAAGTATTTTATATAAATTACGTGCTATGTGTGCATATTATCTGAATACTTGCTGTCTATGTTGGATGAATGATTTTTATACACGTTTTTCATGATTTAAACTGTATATGTATTTTATATCTACAAAAATGTTGGGGTGAAACATGGGTAGATGTAATAGACGATGTGTGATAAAATGATGAGAGGCCTCGATGTTGTTGTTGTTGTTGTTGATTCTGTCATCTAGCGGAGTATAGATGACGACCACGGACTCTTCTAGACAGTCCAGTGGAACGCTAGCAGGCTCGCAACCTGTAGGTGTTTGTGAACGATGTCTTCACCGGTGTACTCCATCCCCCTCATGGTTGCCTTTAGGACATTTATTGCTGAGGAACCCCCTTATCAGTAGTGTCCATCCCGATGATGATCCTTAGGCTAGGTCCCTTATGATAGGTGTTTAGGGATGTAAAGTGAGGATAACGGGAACGTGTAATCGGGTTATTGTTGATTGATGAAATTAATAAACTTATTTATTGTGGGTTGAAAACCCTATGTGCTCACTAGGCTCCCAAGCCTGACCCACTCAGTTTCATGTATTACAAGTAGTGGCGCTCGAGCATAGATGTGATGTTTTGGATGAGGGATTACGGATATAGGCCTGTAGATACGAAATAATGTAGTAAGGCTTATATTGTACTGTTTATGCTTTTGATCTGTATCGAACATGACATCCCGAGTCTTTTAATGAAATACATTTCCTTGGAAATTCTTTTGATAAATCTTTATCATATTTTGTTTTGGGACAAATTCCGCAACACCTTTATTTAAAATGTTACTCTGATTTTCAAACAAGCATAAACAAAATCGGTCTTTTCTGGCCGTGAAAATGGGGATGACACAGTTGGTATCAGAGCATTAGTTTAAGCGAACTAGGAATTTGTAGGATTTCTAGACTGAAGCTTAGAATGCTAAGCGATGATGGTGAGATGTGAGCACTAGCTTATTTTAGGAATTATGCCTAAAATGCTTTTATGTGCTAAATGCTTTATGCCTTATGTGCTGTTAATTGTTCGGATCTATGGTCTGTTGCCGACCGGATCTGGAAACCTTATGTGTTTAGGATTCTAAACGTACAACTACGATATTAGAACTAACATGTAAACGTTTCGGAGTGATAAGGACGGTTTAAACGACTATCCTAAATAAAGATCTAAATTCACCTTATTCGGTGTATAGATCAACATGGCAAGAACCCGCAGTAGGGCTGGGAATGCAAATGGGAATTGGAATCAACCCCCAGTGATTCAGCAAATACCTGTTGTAGCAGATGTTCCCGAGCCAATCACGATGGCCGGAGTGCAAGCGATGATCCAGATGATGTTGGATCGTCAAATGGAGGAAACCATGCGTTTGCTCCAACAAAATCGTGAGGAAGCTACCATACCAATCGTAGAGCCCGAGCTGAATGATGGGCCGTCTGAAGGAGGAAACTACAGTGGGACTGTTGGTCAAGTCAACCCACCGATAGTTAGGCGAAATCACCAGGATGGAGGAAATGATGGACGTGGATGCAAATATAAGGATTTCATGGCATCTAAACCACCGTGTCTATCTGGAAGCCCGACGTCGGTGGAAGTCATGAACTGGATCTCCGAGATGGAAACAATGTTTGAGAGTTGCGAGTGTAGCAACAGGCAGAAGTCCGCTCTCGCGGTTCCTCTGTTGAAATCTGGAGTACTAAGCTGGTGGAAGCTACTAGCTGATTCAATGCCCAAAGGAGAAGCGAGCAAGATGTCGTGGGAGGATTTTCTGGTGCAGTTAAAGATACAATACTGCTCTGAGCAGGATCTTCTGGAGATCAACAACGAATTCCAGAATCTGAAGAAGGGAAGAATGAGCGTTACTGAATACGCTGCAAGCTTTACAGAGAAAATGAAGCTTGTTCCTCACCTCGTCCCAACTGAACTCTCCAAGGTTAACAAGTTTGCCCTCGGATTACCAGCGGACTTCGGTCTAATGGTCAAGCAAACAACCACTCTGAAAGCCGCCATCTGGGCTACTAAGAATGTGGAGACCCAGATACGAGGGAAGGGTCTGGAGAGAGCGGAGGTGGGAGAGAAAAGGAAATTTGATGGGTCGTCGAAATTCAGCAAGAAAAGCAATTTCTCAAGGTCTGGTACGCAGAAGTCTGGAGGAGGTGAAGCCAAATGGTGCGACAAGTGCAAGAAGAAGCACCAGGGGAAATGTGACGGAGAAGTCACTTGTTTCAAATGTAGAAAGCCTGGGCACTATGCCAATGAATGCACCCTCACCAAGAAAGTCTGTTATGGGTGTGGCGAGGAAGGGCACATTTCGAGAGACTGCCCAAAGAATAAGGAAGCAGGAAGACCCAACATTCCACCGAAGCCGAAGGCAAGAGCCTTCCAGATGACGCTCGAGGCTGCAAAGGAGGCAGCAGACGTCGCTTCAGGTACCTTTCTTGTAAATGGATTGCCTGCCAATATACTACTTGATTCAGGAGCAAACTATTCCTTTGTATCGCATAGATTTGGAGGAAAATTAGCATTGCCTGTAGAAAAACTTGATAATGCCCTAATTGTGGAAGTTGCCAGTGGCAAGTTCGTACCTGTTAGTAATCGTATTAAGAACATCGTCATCGACCTAAACGGAAATGAATTCCATGAAGAGTTGTTGCCCATAGAGTTGAACGGTTTCGACGTCGTTTTGGGAATGGATTGGCTTAGCGCCAACGATGCTGAGATTCAATGCCGAAAGAAGATAGTAACGGTAAACCCACCCGGAAAAGAGTCATTTATGGTGTACGGGGACAAACGCCAAGTAAATTCTGGAATCATCTCCCTGATGAAAGCCAGAAAATGTTTGTCCAAAGGATGTGCATCATACTTGGCATTCGTAATCGATGCTAAGAAGGAAAAGAAAGAGGTGCAAAATATACCGGTTGTGTGTGATTACCCGAAAGTCTTTCCTGAAGATCTTCCCGGATTACCGCCTAATAGACAAGTGGAGTTCAGAATAGACTTGTTACCAGGAACAACACCGATAGCGAAAGCACCATACCGATTAGCACCGATGGAAATGAAGGAGCTCATGACGCAACTTCAGGAGTTGTTGGACAACGGTTTTATCATGCCTAGTTCATCACGCTAGGGAGCTCCGGTGCTATTCGTGAAGAAGAAAGACGGAAGCATAAGAATGTGTATAGACTACCGAGAGCTGAACAAGGCAACGGTGAAGAACAAGTATCTGTTGCCAAGGATTGATGACCTATTCGATCAGCTGCAAGGTTCGAGCTATTTCTCAAAGGTCGATCTTAGGTCAGGATATCATCAGCTGAAGGTGAGAGATCAGGATATCGAGAAGACTGCGTTCAAAACGAGATATGGACACTACGAGTTCTTGGTTATGTCGTTTGGACTAACCAATGCTCCAACAGCATTCATGGATTTGATGAATAGGGTTTGTAAACCATTCCTCGATAAGTCTGTGATAGTGTTCATAGATGGCATTCTCATCTACTCGAAAAGCCAAGAGGAGCATGGCAAGCATTTACGAGAAGTGTTGGAAGTCTTGAAGAGGGAGAAACTGTATGCAAAGTTCTCCACTGTGATTTTTGGATCCGAGAAGTCCAATTCTTGGGTCATGTGGTTAACCAGGAGGGGATAATGGCTGACCCAGCAAAGATCGAAGCTGTGATGAAGTGGGAACGACCAAAAAGTCCCACGGAGATTCGAAGCTTTCTAGGATTAGCCGGATACTACCGACGATTTATCCAAGGATTTTCTTCGATAGCTGCTCCATTGACAGCTTTGACCCACAAAGGAGCTACTTATACATGGAGTGAGAAGCACGATGAGGCATTCGAGAAGCTAAAGAAGAAGTTATGTGAAGCACCGATTCTTTCTCTACCCGATGGAGTCGAAGACTTCGCAGTCTACAGTGACGCATCTGGAGTTGGGTTGGGTTGTGTTCTGACCCAAAGAGAAAAGGTGATAGCATATGCCTCTCGACAATTGAAAGAGCACGAAAAGAACTACCCCACTCATGATCTGGAGTTGGCAGCGGTAGTATTCGCCTTAAAGATATGGAGGCATTACATCTATGGCACGAAGTGCAAGCTTTTCACTGATCATAAGAGTCTCCGGTATCTCTTTAATCAGAAAGAATTGAACATGAGGCAACGAAGCTGGCTAGAATTACTCAAGGACTATGACTGTGAGATACTTTACCACCCCGGTAAAGCAAATGTTGTTGCTGATGCTCTCAGTCGGAAAATCAATCTTGAAAGAAAAAGGCCAAGAGCGTTGAGAATTGAAGTTGTCTCGACAATTGTGGAAAGTATCAGGAAAGCTCAAGAAGAAGCTTCGGAAAAGAATGACCGAAAAGAAGAACGTTTGGGAAAGACGTTGGTGTTCGGTACAAACCGTCAAGGGCTGAAGGTATTCCAAGATCGGATTTGGGTACCTAAGACAGGAGGAATAAGAGATCTTCTGATGGAAGAAGCTCACAAGATCATGTACTCGATTCATCCCGGTAGCACTAAAATGTATAGGGACCTAAAACCCTACTACTGGTGGCCGACGATGAAGCTCGATGTTGCGAAGTATGCGGCCGAGTGTGTGACATGTGCAAGAGTTAAGGCACACCATCAGAAACCGTATGGGAGTTTACAACCTTTACCTGTACCCATGGGTAAATGGGAGGACATCACCATGGATTTTGTGACTAAACTACCCAAGACGAAGAACGGTCATGACATGATTTGGGTGGTCGTGGATCGTTTCACAAAGAGTGCACACTTCATAGCTGCCAATGAAAGGTGGTTTATGGATAAGCTTGCAAATGCTTACGTGAAGGAAATTGTGAGACTTCACGGTGCTCCTCTAACGATTGTATCGGATCGTGATAATCGTTTCACGTCAAGGTTTTGGAGAAGTCTACAAGAGGAATTGGGTACGAAGTTGTGTTTAAGTACGGCTTACCATCCGCAGACTGATGGTCAGAGCGAAAGAACGATTCAAACGCTTGAAGATATGTTGAGCGCATGTACCCTCGAGTTCCAAGGTAACTGGGATGAGCACTTACCTTTGGTAGAATTTTCCTACAACAACAGTTTCTACTCGAGCGTCAAGATGGCACCTTATCAAGCCTTGTACGGACAGAAGTGTCGTACGCCATCTTATTGGCTTGAGGCTGGAGAAAAGCAGTTTATGGGCCCCTAGATAGTCCATAAGACTGCTGAGAAACTGAAGGTGATTAGGGAAAGAATGTTAGCAGCTCAGGATCGTCAGAAGAGCTATGCTGACAAGAAAAGACGACCGATGACCTTCAAAGTTGGGGATTCGGTTTTGCTTAAGGTCTCACCGTGGAAGGGACTTATAAGATTCGGAAAACGAGGAAAGCTAAGTCCAAGGTTTATCAGACCGTTCAAAGTTCTTCAGAAGATTGGGAACCAAGCTTACAAGCTGGAATTGCCCGAAGAACTCGATGGTATTCATAACACCCTCCATGTGTGTTATCTGAGGAAATTCACGGGAGAAGTTCCCGACATAATTCCGATCTCAGAGTTAAGAATGGATGAAAACAATACGCTGATTGAAGAGCCCGAGACAATTGTTGACCGTAAGACTAAGAAGTTACGATGCAAGATGGTCGACTTAGTGCTAGTCCAGTGGAAACATTCGAATGGGCCGAATCTCACTTGGGAAACAGAGGATGACATGATGAGTCGCTATCCGCATCTGTTTGCTGACACATGATTCCGGGACGGAATCATCCTAAGGGGGAGAGAATTGTAACGCCCGGGTTTCGGGGCTAAGCATTTTAGACGATGTAATAGTCTAGGTCAACTATTGTAACTCTTTTGATGAAATAAAGATGAAATATTTGAGTATTTTGTGAATTATGTGAATTTATGTGCTTATTATTTAATTATAAATGTATAATTAATAAACAATAAAAATAAGCGTCAAAATTAAAGTATGAGATAAGCCCGATATCCTTACATAAAGTTGTAGTGGTCGAAACAAGGATTCCGGAGATATAAAGAACGCCGAAATCCGAGTTATAACGAAGAAGTTATGACCCGTCGAAGTTTCGCGACGGAACCGTCACGACACCGGGAAGCGTAAATAGTGAATTTACGATTGAGCGAGTTTTAGCCTTAGCGATCTAAACGAAAGTCGTAGAAAACGTTAAACCGAGAGCGTCCATAAAAAGAACGCGCAAATCTAACTTCGTATGAGGAAGTTATGATTTTTCGAAGTTTCGGCTTAGGAGTGTACAGCCCGAAGTTCGAATATTAGATCGAGTGCTTTTTAGCCGACACAACCTAAACGAGAATCGAAGATCTCGTTAATAGTAGCACAACGATAAAAAGACAGACGAAAACGGACGTCGGATGAAGAAGTTATGAATTTTTAACGGACCAATCATGTCCCGGCCTGTTAAAAATATAACTTTTAAAATAAAGTCAAAATTAGCCGATGGAGTCTAAACGAAAGTTGTAGAGTACGTTCCCGCCTACGCGTGGATATAATGAACGTCGAAAACAGATCTCGTACGCGAAAGTTATGAATTTTTAAAGTGTGTAGTCGAATTTGCGAATCTGTGAGAAGAGAGATGACGTGGCCGCATCTGAACCGTTGCTTGTTGCCCAAGGCTTCGCTTCGGATGGATGACACGTCACCTCGCATACGCGCCATGTAAGAGGGTACGCACCGCGTTCAGAAATCGCTTGGTCTCGAAAGCTCCACGCCGCCCCACCGAAGCCGCGCCATTTGTCCCCTTATCCGAACTACACCCCGCGTAGTGTTCTACGCCCAGCATACCTCCGAAAGCTCGCGCCTATAAATAGGCTGCGAGGGCTGCCGAGCAAATCACACCAAAAACCCTTCTCTCTCTAAGGTTCCAAACCACCCCTAAACCCTAGGAAAAAATCCCTAGCACCTAAAGGAAGCCCCGAGGCTCCCGGAGTCCTGAGAAAAAAGGATCTTTCGGTTCGGAAACGCTGCTCCGAGCAAAACCCGATTTTCTTTAAAATCCGTTGTAAGTGAGCTACGCCTACGCAATTTTTAATATAACTTTTAAATAATTAAATTAATGTTATTAGGTCCTTAAAATATTTATTTGGGCTATTATTATGAGTTATATTAGGCGTTATTTAACGCTTATATAATAATAATAATAGGTAGACTATTAATTAGTCGCGGTTAACGTTAAAACTAAACTCTAGTGGTATTAATACTAGGTTTTGATAAAGGAAAAATTGTTTTGAGATAACGAAGTGTTGTTCGAGTACCGAGTCACCACCTAATCAGGTGAGTGCATAGTTACTTTCATCTTACACATAGATATGAAGTATTTTATATAAATTACGTGCTATGTGTGCATATTATCTGAATACTTGTTGTCTATGTTGGATGAATGATTTTTATACACGTTTTTCATGATTTAAACTGTATATGTATTTTATATCTACAAAAATGTTGGGGCAAAACATGGGTAGATGTAATAGACGATGTGTGATAAAATGATGAGAGGCCTCGATGTTGTTGTTGTTGTTGATTCTGTCATCTAGCGGAGTATAGATGACGACCACAGACTCTTCTAGACAGTCCAGTGGAACGCTAGCAGGCTCGCAACCTGTAGGTGTTTGTGAACGATGTGTTCACCGGTGTACTCCATCCCCCTCATGGTTGCCTTTAGGACATTTATTGCCGAGGAACCCCCTTAGCAGTAGTGTCCATCCCGATGATGATCCTTAGGCTAGGTCCCTTATGATAGGTGTTTAGGGACGTAAAGTGAGGATAAAGGGAACGGGTAATCGGGTTATTGTTGATTGATGAAATTAATAAACTTATTTATTGTGGGTTGAAAACCCTATGTGCTCACCAGGCTCCCAAGCCTGACCCACTCCGTTTCATGTATTACAGGTAGTGGCGCTCGAGCATAGATGTGATGTTTTGGATGAGGGATTACGGATATAGGCCTGTAGACACGAAATAATGTAGTAAGGCTTATATTGTACTGTTTATGCTTTTCATCTGTATCGAACATGACATCCCGAGTCTTTTGATGAAATACATTTCCTTGGAAATGCTTTTGATAAATCATTATCATATTTTGTTTTGGGACAAATTCCGCAACACCTTTATTTAAAATGTTACTCTGATTTTCAAACAAGCATAAACAAAATCGGTCTTTTCTGCTGTGAAAATGGGGATGTCACACCTATCTCCATCAATACTGCGCCCAACCCCGAAATGGACGCATCGCAGTATACTACAAAATCCTCCACGCCCTCTGGGAGGGCTAGGATCGACGCCTCACGTAGCCTCTGTCTCAATGTCTCAAACGCTGCTTGCTGCTAAGGCCCCCAACGAAAAACAACGACCTTCTTTGTTAGCCGGGTCAAGGTACGGCTATCTTGGAGAAGTCCTGAATGAACCTCCGGTAATAGCCTGCTAACCCAAGGAAACTTCGAATCTCAGATGGAGACTTCGGAACCTCCCATCTCATCACAGACTCCACTTTGGCCAGGTCGACCAGAATCCCGTTCTGGTTGAAAAGGTGCCCCAGAAACTGCACCTCGCGCAACCAGAACTCACACTTGGAGAACTTGGCGTACAAGGTCTCCCTCCTCAGGGTATGCAGCACCTCTCGCAAGTGCTCCTCGTGCTGCTCCTGCGTCTTGGAGTAAACCAAGATTTCATCAATAACAACTATCACAGACCGATCCAACATCGGTCTGCATACGCGGTGCATGAGGTCCATGAACGCGGCAGGAGCATTGGTGAGCGCGAAGGGCATCACCACGAACTCGTAGTGGCTATAACGAGTCCAGCAGTAGTCTTCTGTACATCCTCGTCTCTGACCCTCATCTGATGGTAACCTGAACGCAAATCTATCTTGGAAAACCAAGATGCCCCCTGTAGCTATTCGAAGAGATCATCAATCCTCGGGAGTGGGTAACGGTTCTTCACTGCTACCTTATTCAGCTCCCGGTAATCTATACACATCCGATGCAACCCGCCATTCTTCTTCACAAAAAGGATCGGGGCTACCCAAGGCGAACTGCTCGGCTTGATAAATCCCTTGTCTAACTGCTCCTGCAGCTGTGTAGACAACTCCTGCATCTCAGGAGGAGCCAACTGATATGGTTCCTTAGCTATCGGAGCCGCACCAGGGACTAGGTCAATCCTGAACTCCACCTTCCTCTCCGGAGGTATCCCAGGCATCTCCTCTGGGAATACGTCCGAGTACTCTCGCACCACTGGTACATCACTCACAGTCGCCTTACCCGCCTCTCGGGTATCCATAACGTAGGCGACATACCCTGCTCAAGGTAGCGCCTAGCCCTCGCTACGGCCTTTCGCCCTGAATCACCAGCTCTCCTCCACTTGGGGTCCTGATACGTACCAGCTGCCTCGCACAGTTGATCAGTGCTCCATTAGGGCTCATCCAGTCCATGCCTATGATAACTTTGTTCCCACACAACGGAATGGGAACCAAATCCACGAGATAACGCTCGTCATATAACCTCAACACGCAGTCTCTGAAAACCTCTGATGCCCGTACTGATCGGTCGTTGGCAATCTCGACCTCTAGAGGGCAATCCAAGATGCCCGAAGACTCTGAAAACCTCTTGCTATGTGCAAGAGAGACACATGATCGGGTAGCCCCCGAATCGAATAATACCTGTAATAGGATACCATTCACATGGAACGATCCTAAACAACACATAAAACATAAACATAAATCTCATAACTGACATGAAATAAAAGTTAGGGAGAAGAAATCATACCCGTCACCACATCTGGTGCGGCACGTGCCTCCTCGGCGGTCAGCTGGAAGGATCGGCTCCTTACTACTGGAGCATCTGTCTTGCCCTTTGGCAATCTGTGATCCGCAGCGTCGAGGGAACTGGCGCCACTACTGGCACTGATGGTGCTAGTCTCGGGCAATCGACCTTTTTATGGCCCTTCTGATTGCAATGGAAGCAAATCAGGTCTGATGTATGGAATGTGGGGTAGGGGCAGTACAATCCTTGCTAAAGTGCCCGATCTTGCCGCACTTGTAGCATCCCGATGATCCCAATCTACAAACTCCCTCATGCGGCTTAATGCATTTCCTGCAGCGGCTCTGGCCCGGCTGGCCCTTCGACCTAGTGTCGGATCCCTTGGATTTGTTCCCCTAAACCCCAGTAACATGTCCATCCCCTGTCTTCCTCTTCCTGAGGTACTTTATATCGATCTCCCTCTCCCTCGCCCTCGCGATCATGTCATCCAATGTCGGACATGCCGAGTAGCTGACATGTTTTCGAATGTCAGCCTTCAACATGTCGTGGTACCGAGTCTTCCTCATCTCCTCATCCCCTACATACTGTGGAACCAGTAAGGCCCTCTCCCTGAACTTGGCGGTAATCTCCGCCACCGACTCTGTCGTCTGTCTCATATCAAGAAACTTCATGGCCAGCTACTGGATCTCCACAGCTGGCGCAAACTCGACCCTAAACCTGGTCACAAAGTCTGACCAAGTCATAGCCTCAATGGCTGGGGCTCCCAGTGAATCACCAACTGCCTCCCACCAATCTCTAGCTCTGTCCCTCAAACACCCTGCAACATACCAAACCTTCGACCCCTCAGGGTAGAGACTCGTCAACAAATCAGACTCCATGTCTGCAATCCACCTCCTGGAAACAATGGGGTCATTCACCCCGTGGAAATATGGCGCCCCACATCCCCTGAAGTCCTTGAAGGAGAGATGCGTGTCCCTGCCTGGCCAGATGCCATGTCGCTCCTGAACGCCCTGAGGCGATCCTCCATCAGCTTGATAATCCCTTCCTTGATCGACCCGAATATCACCGGGGTCGCCTCAAGGATGCCTATCATAATCTCTGACGTGATGAACTCGCGTAGTCCGTCATCAACTGGCTCGGATCCTGCACCCGAACCTGAACCTGATCCTAACCCAGACCCTCAACCTCTTGCTCCGTGACGTGTCACCACCATTCTGAAATAAAACATATAATTTTCAGGGTCATACATTATCTCGAGAGGTCTCACACACACTACAAGTTCCTTGGTTCTGTCTCGACCCTCCTTGACTCGAGTACGGATCCTCTCCTTTCAGTAGTACGGGCCCATACTACCTTCCACATATATCCGTACTTTCCTCAAGGATTTCCTTGACTTCACCAAGTCCCTTCCATTACTACTGCTCGCTGCACTAATCTCATCCTAGGCTTGCCCTAGGGTAACTCTCCGACCTACTCTCCGCCATCAACTGCATAAGGAATTCTCGCACCCTTTACCTAACTAGCTTCCGAATACCATTACATATCACTAAGACCAGATAATACTTCGAATGAGAGATCCTAACCTACAACGGTTGGACTCAAACAAGAGCTGTGAAATAGGGCTAGACCTAACCTTCTGAAATTATTCAGTCCTCGCAATATGTAACTTAACGTATTCGTTTACTAGTTAATTAAAGATAACTAGAACCCCTAATAGCACAAAGCAAGCAGCATTCGGGCATTGAGTAACCCAAACCAAACATATCCTATCCAGGCTATCATATCACTGACTAATAAGTACTATCATGCAGTTCAATAAACACATACAACATGCATATCAGGCATCTTCCTAGATCCTTAGACCTAATCTAGCATGCAGTTCTCATACACACACAGTAGGCATAAAAGGCATCCTTCCTAGATCCTTAGCCCTAATCTAGCATGAAGTTAACATAATCATATCATATCATAACATATAATGTATGGGTATCCTGGGGAAAACTTACTTGAGATCGGCCGGTTGCACGCATCACACACCTTGTTCTTTCTCAAAACTCTTTACCTTAACTTTTAGAAAAGCTATTTTCTTGTGAAAATCTTTCAAACCCTCAATTTGAGTCCAGACACTCCCGAAAGTGTGTCCGAATCCCTCAAACCAAGGCTCTGATACCAACTTGTAACATCCCAAATTTCAAATCCAAAATTTTCATTTTTAATATAGTAAATCATAAAACCATTTATAAGAAAACATCATCAAGTGATTTATTTCATAAAAACCATAAATTACGTGTATCAAAACATATCATCAACTAGTAACAATGTCAGAGTACAAATCCCAAGAATCTCATGTGTGGAAAATTATGTGTGTGTGATGCGCTGCTACCGCGCCGGCTGCTTCCCCTTCGATGAAGAGGTACCTAAAAACAAAACTGAAAACTGTAAGCACGAAGCCTAGTGAGTTCCCCCATCATACCACATACCACATAACCAACATTCTGCCCGACAATTCTGTTATGCCGACCTACGCTGTCTGGCAATTCTGGGGTGTCGACCTACCATGTCTGGCAATTCTGGGGTGTCGACTTACCCTGTCTGGCAATTCTGGGGTGCTGACCTACCATGTCTGGAAATTCTGGTGTGCCGACCTACCCTCTGGTTTATCTCAACCGGCTACGGGGACTATTTCACCCCTACTACTACCACATAATAACATAGCATTAACATATTATCAGGCATATCTGGGGTGCCCGACCTACACTTTGGTCGTTACGACCGTAACACAAGGACTATTCCACCTACTACCTACTATCACATAACATCATATGATGCTAGCACATAATCACAACAACATACCAAATAATTATCACGAAGAAAATTATCTCTACTATAACTCTTACTAGTAGGCCGGCCTTGGTGCCTTAGACCCACTTCTACTGTAAGGTAACTCACCTCAATGCCGTGTAGTATCTAAACTGTCCTCGGTGCTGGGATCAACTCCTCTCAAACTCCTCAAACTCCTACAGATAACAACTTTCCTTAATTACCATTTCATACTCATAACCCTTTCAAGGGTCAACTCAGGTCAAAATCAAAGTCCAGGTCAACACTCTGGTCAAAGTCAACATTTGGTTGACTCATCTCACCGAGTCGGTCTACCAACTCGTCGAGTTCCATAATCCTCAAAATACTTGAACTTCGATCCTACTCGTCAAGTCTTTCAAGAACTTGCGCAGTTCTCCTTCACACAAAATCAAGACCTTTGCTCCTGACTCGCCGAGTTCATCCTTGAACTCGTCGAGTCCTTTGATCTTCAAGACCATATTCGCGTCCATCTTGTTGTGTCCTCTTCTAAACTCAACCAGATTGCTCAGAAACAGAAAATGATGGGGAACCATGACCCGACTCGCCGAGTCCTATGAGCGAATCGTCGAGTCCCCCAAAGTCCAAGTCCATACAGTCGATTTCAGTCGGGCTTATCGCATCCAAGGCATAGATCTGACCTCCTAGGGTCGATATAACACATAAAGTTACAAACTTTACGTGCATGCGTGGGTGTTAGGAAGCTAGAACACCAAAACTAAGCCATAAAGGAGTCCTAACGCATGGAATGGGGCCATAGTTCAATAAAGGTGGCAACTTTGAGCTTCCTGAGCTCAAATGTTCCCAGATCTGAAGTCATCACTCTAATATACACTCAAATCCCGAGTGTGACTTAGAAATGTACCAAAAATGACAAGCAGCAAGCCCTAAAGAAGAACTAAGTGATGGAAAGCCAATGTTTAAGCTTTTTATCTCAAACAAGCTGGAAATGCAACCAAAACTCTGGATCTACTGCCTTCTTCTTGTACCTCCAAGCATTTCCTTCCTTCTCCAAGCTTCAAATCACTAAAATGGCACAAAATAGCTCAAGAACACTCACAATTGATTACAGTTTCGAGCATAGGGCCTGAGGGTGATGGAGGCTGGAGTGGAGGCCATATAAGTTGTTTAAATAGGGTGCAAACCCTAAAATTTAGGGTTTCATTCAGACAGATCTACTCGTCGAGTCGGGGCTTCCGACTCGTCGATTACACTCTTCCACCCGCGTCCAAGATTCGTCCCTACTCGACGAGTTTGGGGCCTTAACTCGTCGAGTCCCAGTATGAAAATGCAAAAACTTATATTTAAAATACGTACCGGGAACCGGGCGTTACATATCCCAAAAAGATTAAAGGAGGATATTTATGCCAATTAGAAAGTTAATAATATCAAGTAAGATTTAATTCATCCTTTATTATCATTGAGGCCTTAGATGGTTCTTACCGGTTTGCATCTTAACTTTTGAAATCTTCAACCAAGATTTCACAATTCTGCTTTACCACGTAAAATATAATTAAAATTACTATAGTTGTTGATAAAGTTGATTTAGTACCTTGTGCTTAGTCTCAGACATTCATTAGAAAGGAAGTCATACACCAAAGTGTATAGTTCCTTAATTATTTTTCTCTACACCTTAGTGAAAATATCATTAGGAATCATTGACATATAAATAAGGTTCACATATGTCAAATAAACTACATTACTTGCCTTCAAAGATCCCTTTCTTGAAGTTGGAATATGTGAATGCCATTTATATAATAAAGATAACAATGTCAGAGATGAGTTTGATTTAAAACAAGTTTAAGTCAAAAAGTGTTGGCATATAGAACTTAATTTTATTTATAAAAATGTTGATATTTACTTCACAATTCTATTAAGAGATCTAGTCTCCTAAATAGAAGTTAATCATTTCAGAATATGAATATTATCGTTATGAAAAATGATTGAGTAAATGGATCAAACATTTGAATAAAATAACTAAGACATAAATTTAGACTTGCTAAATTAAAACATTCATTGTTCCAAAACAAATATTGTTTTACATTACAAGTAATTTATGTTCTAAGCATAAATAATAAACTAAACTCCGAGAGTGTAGTTCCAACTTGATTGTGCTCAGCTGATACTTTTCAATAAATATCTACAAGCCATTTAAAAATACTTGGTTAACATTTAAGTACCAAGTACCTAAGTGTTATATGAGAAGTATGAGTTCTATCTAGTAGATACAAGAAGTACTAGTCTCTTCCAGACTTTCTTTCCTAATAAGAGAAGTAAATCCTCTTCTAGTGTCCAGTTTCTTCACAAAAGAAACACGATCCATCCATGTGGGCTTTAGTAGATTTCTTGGGCTTAAAGGTGTTCAGTTCATAAAACATGGGCCTGTTAGATCAGACAAGGTGATTCTTTTAGCCTTGCATTATTCCAATGTTTAAACTAGCTTTAAATAATATATCACTGTATTTATTGTAATATTGCTTGACCTGTTATATCATCAAATATATGTTTAAATTATCCAAGACTTCCTAGAAGTCATGAATAACTATTCCTAGCTTGATGTTAGAAGTATCTTTAGCATAACAATGATGCATTTACTAGGTATCATGTTCAGGTTTATTGCTCAAAGCAAATAGTTTAGGACTAGGACCTTCAAGTGTATACAATTTCATATCTCTTACGAGATTGCCTCTTAAGACATGAACTCATTCATTGAAGTTGTATATATTGAATGTTATTATTTCATTGAGTCATTAAAGAAAATGACAATTCATGATAATGGGAATGGATTGTTTAACTACAAAATTTTAACAAAATCCATATAGTATTTTCAATATTTAATCGTCAATAATTAATACCCTTTTAGTTTCCAAAAACATTAATTATCAAAGTCTAGGATCCAAGTTGCAAAACAAATAAATTGTTAGGTATCCTTTATCTCATCCGTTTGAATTCAACCTGGTAGATATCGATTATCAATTATATCTCACTATATAATTCCTAAATTTATGGAATCGCTAATAACAAATTTAATTAGACATGTTTGATCTCATCTATGCCTTATAACTCTCTTGCTTAGGTATCCTTTATCACAAAAGATTTCCGATCAAATCGTCCAATTTTAAAAACTTGTGTTATCGGCCTATAACTTGGTTATAGAAATCGCGAAGATACCCCGTCCATCAAAAGACAACACTAAGCGGTTAGGTATCCTTTATCCCACTAGTGCATACAAGAGACGTGCGTGTGTTTTTCAAAAGGATTGCATAGATTTGAGGTTTGTAAAAAAAGGGTCTTTATATATGTTTTATAATTCTAGTTTAAAAACATATGATATCATGGTTATTACATGCATATAATAAACCATGGTATCAATTTTCAAAAGAAACTTATTTTTAAAGGTTCTATATAAAAAGCTAGTTTTTATATAATTTGACGCAATTAAATTTTAATAACCGGTATAAAGTTTGAATGCATTTGAACCTTTTATATCTCTGTTAAAACTTCATTTTATTACTTATATATTGGAGTTTGTATAAGTTACAATAATCACCATTTTAAAACTTATAATGGAGTATTTCAAAATTTGCCATTATTAACGATTTTATAAAACCGGGTTTTATTTTAAAATAATAACTTGTTACATCTTATGTCCAATTTTGAAAAACCCAAACTCCATTTAATGTTTAATTTGTCCAATATTATTTTAGCATGTGAAAAATTAATTTATCAACCACATATAATAATTGCATAAAATAAACAACACAAACATACATAAAAAGATATGTGCATAAACATAGCCAACTAATGACATTTTGTGAGCCAACACAAAAATGCCAAGTCCATTCCTAAATGGACATTTAAAAGGACTAAAAATCTTCATGTAATGCTGTTGTAGAAGCTCCCACTTAAGTAAACACATATTCTTTGTAAAAGATTTGAAGGGCTTCTTTAAAGAAAAAATTCAGCCACATGCAACACTTTTTAGAAAAAGGTTGCTGAAAGTGTTGCATTAGGTCAACATCCCTTTAAAGAAAAGGCTACTGTCGACAGCATTCATGACACTTTTCAGAAAGTGTCATCTTTCTGCTCAGCACTTTAGTAGACTCGAAAATTGTCTTTTTGTCTTCAAAAAATGGCTCCAACCTCATTTCTTGTTACATCTTTGTACAAATAAATTATTTCTAAAAACTAATCTATTACTTTAAAAAAATAAACAAGAAAAACTAATCTATTTAATTATTACATACCATATGAATAAATAAATTATTACAACCATTTTCCAACAAAAATAACAAACACAACAACACAACAATCATAATGGTCCTTGGCTAGTTTATGCACATAATATACATCAACATACACATAAAACAAACTTTGTTTTTCTAAGATAACTTTAAATGACAAAAGATGCATGAAGCGTTTGTCACATAACAAAAAAAAAGTTGTCATAGAAAATATGTATGAACTTATTTTTATACAAAAACAAGTTACCATATTCTCCAAAAACTAAGATTTCCAAAAATAAAAAATCTAACCAAACTTGCAAGGTGGCTCTGATACCAATTGTTGGGATTTAGTTCAAAAATAGTTTCATAAACTAGAAAAATATGGAAACAGAAGACTTTAATTTTTGAAGTAACATAAACAATTTTATACCCACCAAGGATCTTCTTGCAAGTTATAAAAAAGATTAAACACCAACCAAAGGAAGGATGAAGAAATAACAACCTTTGTAGTTCTTTGGGTCCTCTTCGGAGGCTTGGAAGTTGATGAAGAATGTGGAACCTTTGAGACACCAACAATGACTCAACTTGATGTAGATGCTAGTCCAAAACTCTTAAACCCTTAAGCTTTAAGTTCATAACCAATATGAACTTAAAGAAGGCTTGAAGATGCAAGTATTCTTGAAGTTTTCTAACCAAAACTAGAGAGAATGAGGGAGGAGAAGAAGGATTCAGATTTTGCATCAAGAAAGGAATGAGCAATCTAGCCCAATGAAATCCCTCTTATTTATATGTCTAAAGTGAAGGTATTAATCATTAGGTACTTCCACTTTAGACAAGCTTGTCCCCATGTCATAAACATGTCTCCCATACTTCATTACTTTTAAATAAACTAATGGAAAGCCCATACTTTTTCTTCTTTTTATACAAATCTCGAAAATTGCATAAAAAAGAGGAAAGTTAGTTTAAATTTTATAAACTCATGGTTTATAAAATATAAACTTTGTCTTTTACTTAAAATAGAAAAGGTTTTCAATTAGTCCAAAAATTTGTGTATGACTTATTAATTCATACCATATGAAATAATATAATGTTACTTGCTAATGAAAATTATTATTTCCATGAAATAAATAATTTCCAATTTCATTATAAGTGTTTTTATTGAATACTTATTAAAATTAATTTCTAATAAATAATTAATTGCATCAAGTTGTTAGTGTGACCCATTAGTATCATATGTTATTTAGTAATATCACTTTAATATGACTCTTGAGCATACTAGACCTTTCATATATATATATATATATATATATATATATATATATATATATATATATATATATATATATATATATATTAAACTAGTATTTATTTGTAGAATACTAAAATAAACATTGTGTTCTCACATGTTTCATCCTAATGTACATTGTTAGTCTTACCACGACTAGGCTCATCCACTTCAGTGCTATAAGGGAGGTTCAAGGTAGGTCTCTTTGATTCCTAATGAGGTTGGCTTTTAAGAGACATTCATTGCTCGCCACCATCACCGCCTTCTTGCGTTTGAAGTGGAGTTACTGAAATGGTTTGACAAGAAAAATGTGAAAGGTCAAAAGTAGTAACTCTATAAGTATTAAAACAAAATCCTGTTTTATATATAATGTGAATGTTATGCTTCCCATAGAAATTATGCCTCGTGGTATGTTCTTGTTGTCGTAAGTGTGTGTAGTTTACCAGCTTGTCAAAAGATGAACATAGTCAAAGAAAGGTATATGGTAGTCGCGATTCTCAAGCGTTACTTGAGCCGAATCTCATTATAACTTCGCATGGTCGATTCAACATTTGCTTTCATGATCCTCAGCCAATCCAGTCATGAATGCTAAATGAGCACTAGAAGAGATTAACATGCTATTGATAGAAGTCAATAAATCTCATTATTAGGAATCTTATATAGATTGATATTGATAATAGTTTGTCCACCTAAATAACTTCATTTTGTAACTTTCAGCTAATCCACTTTACATGGTGAAGCCAAATATGGATCCTGGAGTTTTGATTAATAATTTGTTATTGGGTAATTATAATAAAAGGATTCTTGATCAAACTAATTGTGTTTCTTCTCTTAATAGGTGACCAATGACACATGTGCTACTTCTCCTCTTGTACCAACTACTTCATCAAACTTCTCTCTACTCCAACTCCTCTTGCGAGATATGTTTTCACACCCCCAGCCATCGGCGGAAACACCGGATGGTGTAACGTCATTCTTCGTATCACAGTTATATAACATACATTGAACAGTACTAAACAAAATACATACCTTTATTGATAACTGAAAGTTACATAACTGTTTTTCTAGGACCTGTTACATAATATCCGACTATGGCATACTTCTTAATGAACAGAAAGGTAATAGTAAAACTTCTTCTGTTCGAATACATACCAGCTTTTCAAGTTCCTGAAAACACATGCATTTTAAAATACGTCAACATAAAGTTGGTGAGTCCACAGGTTTTGACTCCATAAAATAATACATTTTCCACGTTCCAAAGTATAGTTTTGAAAGTATCATTTTGACTCTCCAACATTTAGTATGTATATTAGGTATAATAGTTTACTTATCAATTAAGTGTTATACCTAAACATTCCTTAAACCTAATGTATAAGTAGGGGGAAACTTATACTTAACATTAATACTTGTATATGACAAAGTATAATGTTTCTAACAATTTGCTACCATGAGCCTGTAACCGCTGCTGTGACATAATACCTCTGATAAAACCCACTCATGATTTCCATGAGGACAACCCACTCATGATTTCCATGACGACAACCCACTCATGATTTCCATGAGGACAACACCGTACGCTTCATCAACGCCGGAACAATAACAAGTAAAAAGGATAGTTCGTCACTTGCTTATGGTTGACTGTAGCTAACAGTCACAAGTGAAACCCGTATACTAATTATACACTACTTCCTCGCTCACACGGGATTAACGGTTACAGTTCAGAGGATTTTCGCTAAGATCCCCAATCTTAGTTGATGAATACAATTACTCATGTAGACTTCGACGGCTTCCTATAGCTCTAACAACAAAAGCATCTTCATGTCTAAAACCCTAAGTTACTAGACTATGCTTATAAACAATACTCCTAACTTCATAACATTTAGGCAGTATAACAGCTATAACTTGAAGTAAAACCAGGTTTTATCTTGACATAAAACCAATAATAACAACATATAACGTTCCTAGTTTTATCTTGACATAAAACTATCAATAACAATATATAACATACCAAGTTTTATCTTGACATAAAACTAACAATAACAACTTATAACATACCAAGTTTTATTTTGACATAAAACCAATAATAGCAACATACTTTATAAATTAACATACAGAACTTCCGAATATAACTTCGGAACTATATCGCACACAACATATATATAGAATCCTAAGTATAAATGAAGATCTACATTAGTATAATAACATGCTGACAAGTTGATAATAGTTGTATATATTCAAAATATTATATTTAGAACAACTGTACCCCGACTATTATAACTATATACTATCATATAGACATAATAGTAATGTATATACAATATTTAGCATGCGTTTTCCCCCAAAATATTAGAAAGTGGGGCCGTGAAACTCACCCTAGTAGCATGATTTTATATAATCTAAGCAGAAACGGTCAGCGTACGAGGTCGTCGGGCCTCGGGATGCAAGATGGCTTCAGCAAAGGAGAGAGGAGAAAGAAGTTTAGGTGTAAGAATGGCTGAAGTCGGACCTGCTATTTATAGTAAGGATTTTGGACCCCCACGTCGTGGGTTTTATAAGGCCCACGTCGCGAGTTTGGATCTTGTCCCCGTAGACTTGCCATTTGAGTCCCTAGCTTCGGAAGGTGGCCATGTGACTCATCACGTCGTGGGATATCCTTGCTCACGTCGTGAGTTTGGATCTTATCCCCTTGCAGCCTCGTCACACACCTTCTAGATTCTGAGATATGGCAAAATGACTCATCACGTCGTGAGTTTAGATCTTATCCCCTTGCAACCTCGTCACACACCTTCTAGATTCCGAGATGTGGCAAAATGACTCATCACGTCATGAGTTCCGTGCTCACGTCGTGAGCTCAGTCAGATTAGGGTTTCTGACAGCTGAATCTTCGGAAGGTCGTAACTTTCACATACGAACTCTGTTTTTGACGTTCTTTATATGCACGCGTAGGTATTTACAAGTACTACAACTCTCTTTTAGAATCCAATAGCTAATTCTAAGTCTATTTTAAATTCCTCTTATTATAGAGATTTATAGTGTTCGGTTTATCATAACTTCTTCATGTGAAGTCAGATTCAGACATTCTCTATATTTTTGGAATCGTATGGACGTATACTTTGAGTTGTATCATATAGAAAGTTCATATTTGTATTAGAATTTATCATGAACTACATGGAACTCTTATCACATTACTAGTTTCAACAAAATCACATTACATGATTGGCATAATCACATGTGATTGTGTATTGACCTATTTTGACTAGTGTTACATATGTTCACTAATCCAAACTACCTATATTGGATTCGTAACCTAAGGATCACTTTGTGGTATAAAAATAAGGAGTATGTCTTGGACGAGTATCTTGAAGAGGAGCTTCATGATGATGCTATTGAAGAAGAAATAGCCAAACATGAAAAGCATCGCTATTACTCGATTGAAGTCCCGTGTCTGATGTTGGCAACCATGTATTCTGAACTCCAAAAGAGTTGTGAGAACCTTGGGGAATACTATAGGAATGTGCATCTCAAACTCATGTTTTAAGAGCAAACTCAAACCAAGAGATTCAAGGTGATGCAATCTATTCTAGGTTTCAAGCAATATGAGAATGGTTCTGTAAGTGCCCATGTGTTAAAATTGAAAGAGTTCTTTGATAGACTTGAACATCTTGGCTTTTAATTGACTCAAGAACTGGCTATTGATGTCATTCTTAACTCTCTGGCTAATGCATACAAGCATTTCACTACGAACTACTATATGAATGGTTTGGAGTAGATTATCATGGAGTTATTGATGGGTTTTCTAGGTTATAAAAAAGTTCATGTGGCGGAAAAATACTTAAACTCTTAAGTTCACATGCAACCTAGAAAAGATCTATGTTTTCTCTAATGATAGCAATAACCTATGAACATCATGAAACCCTAGAGAGAGACTATGCAAATCGAAATTAACATAAAGATAAGGGTACATACCTTTTGATTATTATAGAAAATAATCAAATCAAATCCTCTCGAAGTTCCTTGGAAATCAAGAACCACAAGGATGATGCCTCTAATGGCTCACACCCCAAACCAAAAACCCTAGAATGAGGAGAGAGGAGATATGAAGGCAAAGCAAGATTTGAGTTAATTAATTAATAGATTTAATCCTAATTCAAATCCTTTGCTTTTATATAAACCAGGAGGCTTCCACAAACCCTAGAAAACCCTCCAAAACCTTCCATACCATGGAGGGTTCTAGAATTGCTTCTTTTGTTCAACTATTAAAAAAATTACAATTCACCCCTTGTACCTTCAATTAATTCTAATTAATCCCGAAATAATTCCAGATTAATTCTAATTAATAATTAATCAATTCTAATTGATTTCACATTAGTTTATTAAGCATATAAATTAACAAATCAAATATTTAACAATTGATCTCAGATTAATTTATTAATCACATATTAAATTAACAAATCAACTGTCTATTTTCAATTAACATATTAATCACATAATATATTAAAAAATCATTTTTCCATATTTCCAATTAGTTTATTAATCATATAATAAAATAATAAATTATACTTCTCTCATAATATCATTTCTAGCTATTTCTGGTAATGAGGGCAACCTAAAAAGAACTTTGCTTCTAATTACAAGAATATAACAATTTAGTTATGAGGTTAGATACCTTAATCCAATAGTCTCTCACTTGGATAAGTCTGTAACTGCAATTGTAAGTATAGACCTTGAACTAAACAACAAAGAGTGCTTTCCAAGGCTACTGACAAACTCTGTTTAAAATCAAACGTTGGCCATAAGATAAGTGATCAGCTATTCCTTCGTTCTACAAGATATCGTATGAACTAAGTCATGGATTTTATGATCAACCTCATGTACATTTATTATGTTTCTCGATTTCCCGATTTGTGATCAATTTAGACTACGAAATTGAACACATCAATTTAGTCCGGACCAAGCGCACAGCTTTCGTAGATCAACTCAAATCACTAAGGGGCCCACAAATATCGCTTTTCCTTATTCAGGCAAAAGGAATGAATTACATTGACTATATAATCATACAATTTACATATCAAATCACACATGGAATAACCCTTTATAACATCAAGTTACGAGATGCATTTGAGAAAACGAATGTACAACTGATCAGTAAACTATAAACCATACATCTCTGCTTTAGGAATAGAAGATATTATCGTCTTATAATTACTTGTGATTAAAATTCATGAAGAAATCTCTAAGTGTGGGTTTATCTAATACTTGAAATCTCTATTTTCAAAGTAATCATGAATATTGTAGCAATTCCAATTTCAATTTCTTAACCTCAATTGACAATCTACAATTAATTTCATGACAATCTTAATTCACTACTTACTTCCAAATGTATGAACGACTATGGAATTTTGAATAATATCAAAATTACTTAGGAAGTAAAACATGCAAAGTGAAACACAATAATAATTTAATTGACTATGGTATGTTGGAACCTAAAAGTGAACCTCTAGCAATCACAAATATTGAAGATCTGAAGTCAGCAAGTTCCGAAATAGAGATGCAGTCCGAAGTGAAGACAATTCCGAGATGATGCACAGATCCGAGATTGAGAGTCTGTTTATGCATTTATTGTTTCTTGTCATTTTACTTCAAGTCTCGACGGGTATTACCAGACTTGACTGGAACATCAATTAAGAGCAGACATTGATCTTTAAGATTAACTCAGGGTTTGGGTTTTCAAACCTTGTCCTTGCGCATTGATTCTTGAACTCATAATTGGTATCAGAGCTTGAGTGGATATCCTTTGATTCCATAAGAACATATTATAGTTGATTCGAAATTACCTTGGTATTTCGATCATTTATGTGTTCAGGATAAATGATCTTCTATATACCGCTTCTGCTCTTATATCTTAGATTCAATGGCTGCTCCTAATTCTCAACAAATGTATTCAATGCAAAT
Source organism: Lactuca virosa (assembly GCF_052849685.1). Lineage (NCBI taxonomy): Eukaryota > Viridiplantae > Streptophyta > Magnoliopsida > Asterales > Asteraceae > Lactuca > Lactuca virosa. Next base: position 470,808,123 of record NC_136429.1, on the reverse strand, counting down.
AGCAAATAGCGTGGGTTGCTCTTCTCGTGACCCATTGCTAGTTGTTGAAGAATGTGATCACTGGAAAGTCAGAATGGAAAGGTTCTTACTTGGAAAAGAAAAAGGTGAACCTATGTGGAGATCCGTTAAAGAGGGTCAACATGTTCCTGTGAGAAAAACTGTGAGAGATGCTGTTGCAAATGTCATGGGACAGGATGAACAACGTCAAGCACCTCTTACTGCTGATGACATCGAGAAATTGCATGCAGATCAAGTTGCATTTTCCGAAATGGTGTTTGGTATTCCTCCTTCTCTCTTTGAGTACATGAAGTTGTGCAAATCTGCTAAAGAGATTTGGGACACTCCCCAAGACCAATTCAAGGGATCAGAAAACATGATGGATAAGCGCTTGACTTCCATCGTCAACGAGTTTGATACTTTCACCACAACCCTGGTGAATCAGTTACCTCGACCTCTAACAGATACTTAATCGTCGTAAACAACATGTCATCTCATGGGATTGTCTGAACTCCTCTAGAGTACAATCTCAAGTTTATCATTAGTCTTGGTAAAGGATGGGGAAATGTGAAATCGTGTCTTCAGAGCAATGGATCTCTGAAGAAGCTAAAGCTTTACCAATTGTTTGACTAGCTTCAAGGTCATGAATCAAATGTTCCACAAACTTTGAGAGAACTCTCAGGAGTTCCTCTTGCTCTTGTCAGTTATTTTGACTGTCATGTCTCGAATCCATCTGTTTCGGACCATTCAAAGCTGTTATCCCTTCTATCCCACCTGTTCAACCCTCTCCTCAAAATTTAACTACTCTAGCCAGTTCAAACTATCAGTTTGATGGAGACCTCGACCCGGAAGCAATGGAATCCAAACTATGTTTTCAATAAGAGTTTGCATTACTCTCCATGAAATATAAGTGTCCTTTCAATCCCACTCACAAACCATACCACAACCATTTCCAAGCTCCTCATTAAAGTAATCCCCAAACTTATCCTAAACCTTCCAAAAATCTACCTGCATACAAGCCAACCATTCAGACACAAATTTACTCCTCGGAATCCCACGAGACTCTGAAGTCAAACAAACCAAAAATTATTTATGACAAGTGTGGTCATGCAAACCACTTTGCCAAAGACTGCTTGGCTGAAGTGTCACACCCCCGAACCAGACGACGGAAACGTCTGAGGGCTCGCGTGACTTAAATTGAAATATCATCACAATGAATATACATGAAACATAACATAAACATCACCATGCATTAATACATTACAACTGACTTTGTTCACATCAAGTACATTGTCTAAATATTACATATCCATAGCATAAATTGTTTGAGAGTCACAAAACATAACATCCTAACACACTTGGAAATTTTCTTCAGCTTATCCGTTACCTGAGAATACAAGTTATTTTGAAAACGGTCAACATATATAATGTTGGTGAGTACATAAGCAGGTTTGATATGTAAATGTTTTGTATAGTTTGTAAAACCGAGAAAATCCAATATTTTCTGAGACGGCAATTGTTATTACAATAGGTGTGATGATCCATAAGTATATGCGTGAATGATTTCAAAATGTGAAAAAGTGATATGTTTCTCACAATGAATTCTTGTATTGAAAGTGCAAATGAATAATGTTGTTTCCCCGGAAAACCCGATGTTTTCCGATAAAATAGTATGTTCGTTTTGTATCGTCACAACGAATGAATATGATTTCCCATGATTACTTAGATGGTATTGGATCTCTATGTGAGTCGTTATAACCATGCATAATAATGACTAGTTCGTCTGTCTTGGCATTCTTGCGAAAGCCGGTATTGAAATTAAGATTTTGTCACCCTAGACAGGCCTAGTCTAACTGTAGCGAACAGCTTAGGTGTGGGGGAGTCACCCCCGTATAGATCTATACACAAACTCTTGCTCTCCCTCCAGGAGACTTTGATTATAACTACAGACTACGAACGACACTTATTGGTGCTGCACGTTATTACTCACTAAATCCAAATGAAATTGAATAACCTTGGTTAACGACCTGATTTTTGTTTACTTGAATAGAAGATAAGCCTAACAGACGAAGAGAAGAGGACTACGGGGGCCCACTAATCGCATATGTTATCAAAGGCTGTCGAGTATGCGAAGGACACGTTTGCCCATCACACATATGATTTATTTGGACCTTACTAGCAATGCAAATGGGCCACTACGGCCCAATAGCATGTAAAAGCCATTGAGGGTCCATTAGGCATGTAATTGGGTCACCTGAGGCCCAATAAACATGTGTATTTATGTTGGGCCCAAAAATCATGATATTGGGCCACAAAGGCCCAATAACACGAAAGAAGGTATTCGAGTCCAACCATTGAATCGTTTATGTTTTATCGAGTTTAAGTTCGTATTGTTGATATCTTCGTTGTCTACTAAATGTTTATTCACAATGTTTAAAAAGAAATAACTTAACGTTCGAATTATAACGAAGCTTTAGTTATATATATATATATATATATATATATATATATATATATATATATATATATATATATATATATATATATATATATATATATATATCTAAAATCATGCATTATAAACTTGATATTTTTAACCCAAACATTTATTATTGTTTATTTGGCCCAAAAGATTTAGATTGATCATTGTGGTCCCTCTTTCTATAAAAATGGCACTTTTAGTCCCTTTTTATGAAAATTTACATTTTTGGTCCTTAAACCATTTTTCTTGACATTTTCCACCCAAACTTTATTTGAATAGAAATTTTAGCCTAAAACTATTGCATTTGTCATTTCCAGCCTTTATTTGTAAAAAGTTTACATTTTTGGCCCGAATTCTGTAAGTTTTACAGTTTTAACCCCAAATTCAAAAACTTTGCAATTTTAGTCCAAATTTGGTAATAAACTCATTTTTAACCCCTGAAAAAGTTTATTTACATTTTAGACCCATAGTTTGTTAAATTTTCCAATTCAGCCCCTTAAAACCTCATTTTTTTGCAACTTTGGGCCCCAAACCCATTAGGCCCAATTTTAAGCCCATTAAGCTAAAATTTATGTTTTTGACCATTTGAAAAGTGATATTTTCATAGAAATCAGATTTTATACAAATAAACAACTTATAGCCCTCATAAAACCGACAATTTACAATTTATACCCAATCTTTGTTATTTTTGCAAAAATGACACTTGTAAGGTTCTTTTGGTTTTGTTTTTCACTTTTTAAACTTAAGGACCCTTAGATCTATGATGTATGTTGTTTATTATGTTTTTGTTTATGATTCTTTCACCCTTCTTGCTATAGATCTCGAAATATCACAAGTATTACACATTATCACAACCAAAAACTAAGGAAATCACACATAACATGCAAACACACATAGATCATCACATAGTACTTGTATTCTCCCCCCAAAAACAAGTAAAAACCGAAAACAAGGGGGGTATAAACTCACCTTTGCTTTGTTGTTTCGGTTAAGAAGAAGAAGTGGAAGGATTTTTGGTCTTAGCACACCTTTGATGTATATCTCGAGTTTAGGAAGATTTCTAGGAGTATAAACACCAAAATCTTTGTTTAAAAGAATGATCTAACAAGAGAGTGAAGTTATGAAGCTTGGATGTGTAAAGACTTACCAAAAGTGATGATTATCTTGTAAAAATCCTCTTGAGGCACAAGCAAAAACCTTGAGAATTTTTGGAGGAAGAAGGAGGATGATTTAGAGATGTTTAGAGAGAGTTTGGTGTAATGTGTGTGTGTGTGTCTTTGGGGCTCTTGGTCGAGTAGAAGAAGAGAGGGAAGAGAGAAAGGAGTGAAATGACCATTATGGATATATGTTGGATTATGCATGGAGATATGAAGGGTAATAAGGAGGTGGCAATCATAACAGTCAACTCTTCCTATTTCCTTTTTTTTATATGTAGTTGGGCCGAGAGGGAGAAAGGAAGAGAAAGAATTTTGGGCCTTTAATGCTTGAGTCCGATAATATGAAGCCCATTTTGATGGTTTTCGGCCCATTGGACCCTTAGGTTAGTTTACAGCCCAAACTGCATAAAAGAATGAGTTTTATGGTCCATTAGGGCTTATTGGATTTGTTATGGCCCAAGAAGGCCCATTAAGGTAAACTAATCTATTTTAGGTCCATTATGGCCCAAAACGTTAAGTTTCATGAAAGTGGGTTAAATTAGAGCCCATTTACGAGTTCTAAGCCCAAACTAGTCAAATTGGAGACTTATTGGTCCATTAGGCCCAATAAGAAAATCCTAGTCCTTATTGGACTTAAACCGGGATTTTTTACGGTTTTCAATCTTTTGTTGACTATTTGAAGTGTTGTATAGAGTGTTTGATGGAATTTTGTTGTTATTGAATAAACATCATGTTTTCAAGTCATGGTTTCAATTATTGATAATGCTTACATAAGGATAGAACTTCCTAGCCAAATTTGCTAGTTGTGACATCATCCCCCCGTTAGAGGGAATTTCGTCCAGAAATTCTTTTTGGAGCTAGATTTGAGAATGCGAGAATAGGTGAGGGTACTTTTGCTTCATCTGGTCTTCGCGTTCCCATGTGAATTCCGGTCCACGTTTGGCGTTCCACCGAACTTTCACAATCGGGATGCGACTTTGCTTAGTACGCTTCACTTCCCTTTCCATGATTTCAACTAGTACGCTTCACTTCCCTTTCCATGATTTCAACTGGTTCCTCGATGAACAGGAGATTCTCGTTGATTTCGATTTCTTCCAAAGGGATGACGAGAGTTTCGTCGGATAAGCACTTCTTCAAATTGGAGACATGGAACACGGGATGTACACTGCTGAGCTCGGTAGGTAGCTGCTGTCTATAAGCCACTGGACCAATTCGGGCAAGAATCTCGAATGGTCCAATGTACCGTGGGTTTAGTTTTCCCCGTTTCCCGAAACAAATCACCCCTTTCCAGGGAGAGACCTTTAGCAACACCCGATCCCCAGCTTGAAACTCCAATGGCTTTCGCCGTTTATCAGCGTAGCTCTTCTGTCGGTCTCGTGATGCTTGAAGTCGAGCTCTGATTTGAACTATCTTCTCTGTCGTTTCGCGTATGATTTCTGGTCCTGTTAATGCATTGTTTGGTGTCTGTCCTCTTGCTAGCTGAGTGTTGCCTATCTCAGCTCAACACAACGGTGATCTACATTTACGACCATATAATGCTTCGAAAGGAGCAACTTTGATGCTTGTGTGATATCTGTTGTTATACGAAAACTCAATTAAAGGTAAGTGGGTATCCCACGACCTCCCAAAGTCTATTACACATGCTCAAAGCATATCCTCAAGCGTTTGAATGGTTCGCTCACTTTGACCATCCGTCTGTGGGTGGTAAGCAGTGCTCATGTCGAGTTGTGTGCGCATAGCCTTTTGAAGTGATTGCCAAAAGCGTGAAGTGAACCTACTATCCCGATCTGAGATGATAGATATTGGCACTCCATGGAGTCTCACAATTTCCTTGATGTAGATTCTTGTCAGTCGCTCCATCTTGTATGTCTCCTTTATTGGCAGGAAATGTGCGGATTTTGTCAACCTATCAACTATTACCCATATGGCATCCATTCCATCAGTTGTCTTGGGTAATTTGGTCACAAAGTCCATGGTAATCCTTTCCCATTTCCACTCGGGTATTACCGGCTGTTGTAATAGTCCCGAGGGCTTTTCGTACTCTACCTTCACTTTAGCACAAGTGAGGCACTTACTAAAGTAAGTGGCAATCTTTGCCTTCATGTTAGGCCACCAATACCATTGCTTAATATCTAGGTACATCTTATTTGATCCCGGATGGATGGAGTATCGTGTCTTATGAGCCTCATTCATGAATACCTCTCTGAATCCCCCAAGTTTTTGGACCCAAATTCGGTTCATGAAATAATATGTTCCGCCCTCCTTCACTTCGAAGTTCTTTTCCATCCCACGTAACGCTTCACTTATTCTGTTTTTTGTCTTCATGGCATCGAACTGGGCTTCTTTGATTTGTGAGGACAGATGGGATTGAATGGTTATTGAAAGAGTTTTCACACGACGATTTGAGTATTCTTTCCGACTCAAGGCATTAGCTGCCACGTTAGCCTTGCCTGGGTGGTACTTGATTTCGCACTCATAATCGTTTAGCAGCTCAACCCATCTTTGCTGCCTCATGTTTAACTCCTTTTGATTTAAAATGTGTTGGAGACTCTTGTGGTCAGTGAAAATGGTGCACTTCGTACCATAAAGGTAGTGCCTCCAAATCTTCAAAGCAAAGACCACGGCTCCTAATTCGAGATCATGGGTGGTATAATTCACCTCATGTGTATTTAGTTGTCGGGATGCATAAGCTATCACCTTCCCACGCTGCATGAGTACACAGCCTAAACCCTGATTCGAAGCATCGCAGTAAACTACGAAGTCCTCATTTCCCTCTGGTAAGGATAGTACTGGTGCACTACAGAGAGCTCGTTTCAGAGTTCGGAAGGCAACATCCTGCTTTTCCGTCCATTCAAATGGTATGCCATTATGTGTAAGCAGGGTAAGTGGCTTGGCTGTTCTGGAGAAGTTCTGAATGAATCTTCTGTAATAGCCTGCGAGACCCAGAAATTGACGAATTTTTGTGGGTGTCGTTGGGACTGCCCATCCTTCAATGACTTTGATCTTAGAAGGGTCCACATGTATCCCTTCTTGACTGACAACATGACCCAAAAAGTTTACGCTACGGAGCCAGAACTCACACTTAGAGAGTTTTGCGTATAACTTTTCGGTCCATAGGGTTTCCCAGATTTGCCGGAGATGTCAGCTATGCACTTCTTCGCTTCGTGAATAGACCAGGATATCATCGATGAAAACGATGACAAAGTTGTCGAGGAATGGTCGGCAGACTCGATTCATCAGGTCCATGAATGTGACAGGGGCATTCGTTAGACCGAAGGGCATTACAACGAATTCATAATGTCCATAGCGGGTTCGGAAAGCGTTCTTGGGGATATCCTCTTCCCGGACCTTGAGTTGGTGGTAGCCGGATCGCAGATCTATCTTAGAGAAGTAATTTGCCCCTTGGAGCTGGTCGAATAGATCGTCGATTCGTTGAAGTGGGTAGCGATTTTTGATAGTGAGCTTATTCAGTTCTCTATAATCGATACACATCCTAAAGGATATGTCCTTCTTCTTAACAAAAAGGACTGGAGCTCCCCAGGGTGAGAAGCTAGGTCGGATGAATCCTTTGCTCAAGAGTTCGCTGAGTTGGCTTGACAGTTCTTGCATCTCCGCAGGAGCCAACCTATAGGGCGATTTGGCAATGGGTGTAGCTCCCGACACAAGGTCAATTCGGAACTCAACTTGCCTTTCTGGGGGTATCCCCGGAAGATCTTCAGGAAAGACATCCGGCAAATCGCAAGCCACTAGGATGTCTCGAATATTGACCTCTTCCTTGGACTTATCCACTAATAATATCCGCACTTTGATACATGAAACTTTGCTCTAAGGAGCATACATAAGGGTACAAATTTCGGCAGTATAACGACTCTATGAGTAGTGTAATCACTTAAACATGGAGTCGGTAGTACATAACATGGATCATATAACATAATACTGACGAAAGATACAGCTTGTTCCTGTTACGGTGAGGCCTATATAGCAAGTAGTAGAGCAAGTCCTAACAGTAGAGATGACGATGACACTCAATCATCGAGCTGACGTATCAGGAGTTCAGCCAGTTCATCCGCCTTTTGGGTGATTACCTCTACCATTTGCTCGGCTCGTACAGCCCTTGCTTCGGCCGTGAAAAGTTGAAGCTTGAGGCTGATAATTGCTTCCTCGAGAGAGCGTAGATAGTCTGTATCACCCTTTTGAACCGTGCAAGGATCTGATGGGGCTTTCGATAGGTGGGGTTCACTACGTGCCTCCTCTACGTCCTTCTCTTCATCTAATTCCTGGTCAGATTCGTCATATTCGTAATCAGTTACCACATATTCTTCCTGTTCCACTTTGGGTCCTACGTCGTGTGCTGCCCCTCGTCCTTCCTCGGGGTCGTCTTCAATAATTCTGTTGTCCACCAAGTCCTGGTGAAACTAAATGCCTTGATGCTCCTCTTCCATGGTGACTGTGATGAGGAACACGTAAAGAGGGTATATAAAGAAACTATCATTATTCCTAAGATATTTTTAGTTGTTATAAAATTGGATTGATGTTCCCCTCCTGTTTAACAAGAGGGTATGCCTTAGGTTTACTGACCATCGCGATCGCCCCAGGGCATGTGATAGTTGTATTCTGAAGAAATGAAGTTGATCAGGCTACGTTTATCCCTAATACAATCGTAAACAGTCCTGGCTTAACAGAGACGTCAGGTTTTTCCCAATCATCTTCTTTGATTTGTTATTATGTTTATTTTTCTAAGTCGCACAAGTAAGAGTGTTTATTAGTATATTTTATTTGTTTTGTTCAGAGTTATTTAGTCCCTATTTGGGTTTATTGTTGCATATTAATGTGTGGTTAGATATGCCAGTTCACTATAAACAGAGCTCTGATACCAACCTGTCACACCCCCTAACCAGACGGCGGAAACGTCTGAGGGCTCGCGTGACTTAAATTGAAATATCATCACAATGAATATACATGAAACATAACATAAACATCGCCATGCATTAATACATTACAACTGACTTTGTTCACATCAAGTATATTGTCTAAATATTACATATCCATAGCATAAATTGTTTGAGAGTCACAAAACATAACATCCTAACACACTTGGAAATTTTCTTCAGCTTATCTGTTACCTGAGAATACAAGTTATTTTGAAAACGGTCAACATATATAATGTTGGTGAGTTCATAGGCAGGTTTGATATGTAAATGTTTTGTATAGTTTGTAAAACCCAGAAAATCCGATATTTTCTGAAACGGCAATTATTATTACAATAGGTGTGATGATCCATAAGTATATGCGTGAATGATTTTAAAACGTGAAAAAGTGATATGTTTCTCATAATGAATTCTTGTATTGAAAGTGCAAATGAATAATGTTGTTTCCCCGGAAAACCCGATGTTTTCCGATAAAATAGTATGTTTGTTTTGTATTATTGTATCGTCACAACGAATGAATATGATTTCCCATGATTACTTAGATGGTATTGGATCTCTATGTGAGTCGTTATAACCATGTATAATAATGATTAGTTCGTCTGTCTTGGTATTCTTGCGAAAGCCGACATTAAAATTAAGATTTTGTCACCCTAGACTGACCGAGTCTAACTGTAGCGAACATCTTAGGTGTGGGGGAGTCACCCCCGTATAGATCTATACACAAACTCTCGCTCTCCCTCCAGGAGACTTTGATTATAACTACAGACTACGACCGACACTTATTGGTGTCGCCCGTTATTACTCACTAAATCCAAATAAAATATAATAACCTTGGTTAACGACTTGATTTTTGTTTACTTGAATAGAAGATAAGTCTAACAGACGAAGAGAAGAGCACTACGGGGGCCACTAATCGCGTATGTTATCAAAGGCTGTCGAGTATGCGAAGGACACGTTTGCTCATCACGCATATGATTTATTTGGACCTTACTAGCAATGCAAATGGGTCGCTACGGCCCAATAGCATGTAAAATCCATTGAGGGTCCATTAGGCATGTAATTGGGTCACCTGAGGCCCAATAAACATGTGTATTTATGTTGGGCACAAAAATCATGATATTGGGCCACAAAGGGCCAATAACACGAAAGAAGGTATTTGAGTCCAACCATTGAATCGTTTATGTTTTAACGAGTTTAAGTTCGTATTGTTGATATCTTTGTTGTCTACTAAATATTTATTCACAATGTTTAAAAAGAAATAACTTAACGTTCGAATTATAACGAAGCTTTAGTTATATAATTGGGTCACCTGAGGCCCAATAAACATGTGTATTTATGTTGGGCCCAAAAATCATGATATTGGGCCACAAAGGGCCAATAACACGAAAGAAGGTATTTGAGTCCAACCATTGAATCGTTTATGTTTTAACGAGTTTAAGTTCGTGATATCTTTGTTGTCTACTAAATATTTATTCACAATGTTTAAAAAGAAATAACTTAACGTTCGAATTATAACGAAGCTTTAGTTATATATATATATATATATATATATATATATATATATATATATATATATATATATATATATATATATATATATATATTTCTAAAATCATGCATTATAAACTTGATATTTTTAACCCAAATATTTATAAATGTTTATTTGGCCCAAAACATTTAGATTGATCATTGTGGTCCTTCTTTCTATTGCATTTGTCATTTCCAGCCTTTATTTGTAAAAAGTTTACATTTTTTGTCCGAATTCCGTAAGTTTTACAGTTTTGACCCCAAATTCAAAAACTTTGCAATTTTAGTCCAAATTTGGTAATAAACTCAATTTTAACCCCTGAAAAAGTTTATTTACATTTTAGAATCATAGTTTGTTAAATTTTCCAATTCAGCCGCTTAAAACCTCATTTTTTCGCAACTTTGGGCCCCAAACCCATTAGGCCCAATTTTAAGCTCATTAAGCTAAAATTTATGTTTTTGACCATTTGAAAAGTGTTATTTTGATAGAAATCAGCTTTTATACAAATAAACAACTTATAGCCCTCATAAAACCGACAATTTACAATTTATACCCAATCTTTGTTATTTTTGCAAAAATGACACTTGTAAGGTTCTTTTGGTTTTGTATTTCACTTTTTAAACTTAATGACCCTTAGATCTATGTTGTATGTTGTTTATTATGTTTTTGTTTATGATTCTTTCACCCTTCTTGCTATAGATCTCGAAATAGCACAAGTATTACACATTATCACAGCAAAAAACTAAGGAGATCACACATAACATGCAAACACACATACATCATCACATAGTACTTGTATTCTCCCCCCAAAAACAAGTAAAAACCAAAAACAATGGGTTATGAACTCACCTTTGATTTGTTGTTTCGGTTAAGAAGAAGAAATGGAAGGATTTTTGGTCTTAGCACACCTTTGATGTATATCTCGAGTTTAGGAAGATTTTTAGGAGTATAAACACCAAAATCTTTGTTTAAAAGAATGATCTAACAAGAGAGTGAAGTTATGAAGCTTGGATGTGTAAAGACTTACCAAAAGTGATGATTATCTTGTAAAAATCCTCTTGAGGCACAAGCAAAAACCTTGAGAATTTTTGGAGGAAGAAGGAGGATGATTTAGAGATGTTTAGAGAGAGTTTGGTGTAATGTGTGTGTGTCTTTGGGGCTCTCGGCCGAGTAGAAGAAGAGAGGGAAGAGAGAAAGGAGTGAAATGACCATTATGGATATATGTTGGATTATGCATGGAGATATGAAGGGTAATAAGGAGGTGGCAATCATAAAAGTCAACTCTTCCTATTTCCTTTTTTTATATGTAGTTGGGCCCAGAAGGAGAAAGGAAGAGAAAGAATTTTGGGCCTTTAGTGCTTGAGTCCGATAATATGAAGCCCATTTTGATGGTTTTCGGCCCATTAGACCCTTAGGTTAGTTTACAGCCCAAATTGCATAAAAGAATGAGTTTTATAGCCCATTAGGGCTTATTGAATTTGTTATGGCCCAACAAGGCCCATTAAGGTAAACTAATCCATTTTAGGCCCATTATGGCCCAAAAAGTTATGTTTCATGAAAGTGGGTTGAATTAGAGCCCAATTACGAGTTCTAAGCCCAAACTAGTCAAATTGGAGACTTATTGGTCTATTAGGCCCAATAAGAAAATCCTAGTCCTTATTGGACTTAAACCGGGATTTTTTAGGGTTTCCAATCTTTTGTTGACTATTTGAAGTGTTGTATAGAGTGTTTGATGGAATTTTGTTGTTATTGAATAAACATCATGTTTTCAAGTCATGCTTTCAATTATTGATAATGCTTACATAAGGATAGAACTTCCTAGCCAAAGAGATGGCTGCTAGTGAGAAAGCTTTCGTTATTACTGTGTCGAGAGATGTGGAAGGATATTGATCACTAGGAGATGAAGATGATGTGGGTATTGGTAGAAACATGTGCCTTATGGCTAGACAAACCATTGAATATGATGAAGGCTACTGGTCATTTGGATCAGAGGAAGATGTTGATGATGCTGAACCAAACTACTGCTACATGGCGACCAACGACCCACCCGGTAGAAGCATCATTTAATATGTAAAATCTATGATTACTGATAATAATTTTGATTTATGTCTTTATGAACCATATCTAACCCATATGCAATCACATATGTACATCATTTACAAAGCCTATTAGTCTGCCATAGAAGCCAGTGAGAAGATGGAGAGTGAATTAAGTCGTCTTAGTTTACGTTTCGAGGATAAGAAGCTTAAAATAGAGTCTTTAGAACATGAACTTGTAATGTCAAAATATGAATGTATCATTCTTAATGAAAAATCTGAAATAACTTATTCTGAAAGAAATGTTTTGATTTCTGATAACAAACGTCTCAATGCCAAAATAGATGCTTTACATAATTCCATAGACATTCTTGAAGCAAACAAAAGGATGAGTCACAATTTTCATCATCCTTGGTCTAAAGCACCTGGTCTCGGAAGCGAGTTTCTGAAACCTATTGTTTGTCCCTTCAAGGAATTATAGAATCTAACTTTTATGGGAGACATTCCGAACCACAAACATTCGGATACCCCTGTCTCACCTTTGTCATTCCTTCATGAGACCTTGGACAATTTTTCTTCCCTGATTCCTGACTTTCAACCAATAGTTGTCAAGTGTCCTAATTCCACGCCTCTTCTTCTTCTGATACCCCTGGACCTGAATCAAACCTCGGAACTTTCTTCCAATATTCCCAACACTGTAGTTCACATTCCGAACCACAGTCCTCCTAACAATTGCATTGTTGAGGAAATTATTTCGGAGACAACTGGACCTGACTCTGAAAAGTCAAATTTTGTTTGGGCATCCTTAGATAATGATGTTGATGTAGAAACCATAAGTTATAATTCTGATTCATGTGTTTCAAACTTCTAAAACCACCTTAGTGCCAATCAAACCCAAGTTTAACAACCCATCCGTTGGCCAAATTTCCATGTCAACATCTGACTCCAGGAAGAAACCTTCATTGAATAGAAAAGATGTTGTAGATCCTAAGATAGAAGCCAAAAAGGCACTAAAAATGGAAATTAGGTCTAGACAGAATTCCAGATTCATTGAGAACTCTAAGAAGAAAGTATCTCAGACTGTGAGCCCATCCACTAGGAACCACAACACCTTTTTGCCTGTTAAGATTCTTAAAAGGCCTTCAAATCCTACTAGTCCAGTTGCTCAAAACAAAGCTGTCAGTCCCATTTCGAAAAAGATTGTTGATACTTGTCCCACAAGAAATAACTCTCCTCAAACTGTTTCCTTTGTTTTTATTGCAAAATCTGATGGTAGAATTTTTAAACTACAACAACTTTCAAAACCAAATGCACAATCAAAAATATTTGCAACCTCAACTAACACTGTGATTCCTACAGATTCAAAAGCAGTTGGTCCGAGAAAAGTTGTTCCAAGACAACCTATCGTTGAATATGATTTTTGGATCAACGAAAAGACCTTGGCATTTTGTTTCTTTCCCAAAGGATCTCAGAACAAGCCTTCCGAGACACATTTTGCTCAAAAATCACTACCAAAGTCCAAACCCTGTGCCCAAGTTCCAAAACGTAACTCGGAGCCTAAAAACTCCAAACTTCACTAAATTTTGCAGGCACTCTATGCTTCGGAACAAGATACAATATGGTATATTGATAGTGCTTGTTCCATGCACATGACGGGGCAGAAAGATTTTCGGCATGATCTCAAACTTTCTCCAAATGTTGGCTATGTGACGAATGGCAACAACTCCAACTCTCAAATCCGAGTTTATGGCATCCTCACCCATGGAAACTTCTCTGTATCAAACGTGGCATATGTAGCCGACCTGAAGCATAATCTAATAAGTGTGGCTCAACTTACTAATGCAAATCGTCGAGTTGAATTCTACAAGAAACACATCTATATCATGTCTAAAGACTGGAAAGAATGTATGATCAAGTCAAATCGCAACAAGAACATGTATCCTCATAACATCAACATGATCGTTGGTAAGCCTCAACTCTGTTTACTCTCAAAGGCAGATCCTGATGTCAGTTTGTTATGGCATCGAAGGCTTGCTCATCTAAACATTCGATAAATGAACGATCTTGTTTTAGGTGAAGTGGTCAGAAGTTTACCTCTCCTCTAGTTTGAAAACGATCATCTATGTGATGCTTGGAACTGTTAGAACTGCTTCATATTGATCTATGTGGACCCTCCACTGTAGAAAGTCTACATCATAAGAAACATATTCTTGTGATTGTGGATGATTTTACAAGGTTCACCTGGGTTTTCTTCTTCAGGCTCAAGTTAGAAACCACCTCGGAATTTATTACTTTTATCAAGCGAATTGAAGTTCTATAGAAACTGCCTGTTCGTCGAATCCAAAGTGATAATGGTTTGGAATTTACCAATGTCACCATTGAGAAATTCCTCTCTGAGAAAGGTATTGATCACAATTTCTCATCTCCCTACACCGCTCAACAAAACGGTGTGGTCGAAAGATGTAATAGAACCTTAGTTGAAGCTGCTAGATCGATGCTCAATTTTACAAATCTTCCACTTTATCTCTGGGTTGAAGTCGTACCAACTGCATGCTTTACTCAGAATCATAGCATCATCAATCAACACCTCAATATGACACAGTACGAAGCCATAAATGGTCGTAAGCCGAGTATCTCCTTTTTGCATGTGTTTGGCTGTCGGTGCTTTATCAAGAACAATTGTGATCAGCTCATGAAATTTCATCTCGAAGACGATGAAGTAATTTTTCTTGGATAATTAGCAAAATCAAAAGCTTACCGGGTTCTGAATTGACAAACCCATGTTCTTGAAGAAATCTATGATGTCACCTTTGATGACAACTACGTTCGGAATTCTGGCCCAACCCATGTCACAACTCACTTCATGGAGTCTGATGCTCCATCCCCAGGATGTCCGAATCCTCAAATAATTCATGAAGTTGATTTTGAAACCATGTTCGGACCATCAGAAACAGCTCTTGATTCGGAATCTTGATCAATATAATCCTCATCCGTTATAGCACCTATCTTAGAAAATGTTTTTGGTCCGACTCCCACATTTCCTCCATTTGATTCCGAACCAATTCAACATTCTTAGGTTGAGGGGGAGAACGGTTTTCCCTCACTTGAGTGAAATATTGAAGAATTTCAAGATGCAACGAATCAATTTGCTGAATTCGATCCTATTCCGGACAACAACAACAACAACAACGTCAACTTCTTTGACTTTCCATACGAAAATGATGCTGATATCTCCGTTTCAGAAGTTCAGGTGGAGCATCATCCTCCAATTCAAGTTGTTCAGGGGGAGTAATACAACCCCATCATTGATGTCATATCATCTGCTGTAGAAGAGCTTTCGAGACTACACATCTGGACCAAGAATCATCCTCTAAACCAAGTCATTAGAAATCTAAACACAGGTATTCAAACTCGCTCTGCCACTAACATCCAAAATGAATTTCATTTCTTGACATTTATCTTAATGGTTGAACCGAAATCCATCAAGGAAGCACTTGAACATGCTGACTGGATTATAGCCATGCAAGAAGAGTTGGCAGAATTTAACAAAAATGAAGTGTGGATTCTTGTTCCTCCTCTTAATGATCAACCCTTTGTAGGTACGAGATGGGTGTTCCGAAACAAGCTAGACCATGCAGGAGTTATCATTCGAAACAAAGCAAGATTGGTGGCCAAAGGATTCACACAGATTGAAGGACATGATTATGACGAGATGAGATTGCCATATTTATGCATTCGAAACAAAGCAAGATTGGTGGCCAAAGGATTCAACTGGTTCTGTGTTTGATTGTGTGTGACCATGCATAGTTTGACATGAATTAGTCAAATATTAGTAAATTTGGACTTAAATTGCTAATAATATAATATTTGGTGACCAACTTGATAATCCATAATTGTTAACTAACCATAAGGAAGAAGTGGATTCGAACTAAACAGGAGTGTTTTTAGTAATTGATTGAATTTGAGTAAAGTTCGTCTGATCTTGTAAAATCAGATAAAACCCTTTTAAGTTGTTAATAATCAGGTTAATTTAGTAGTAAGTAGATTAATTAGTTACCACCGTTCCCTCTGATCGACACCCAACTTACCCAACTATTCTATAATTCGACTACGTACACTGCCTAGGTGCATTTTAGTTAGTTAAGTTAGTTAGGTTATAAATTATAAAATTAGTGGGTACTTTTGTGCACATCAATTTTTTTGGCGCCGTTGTCGGGGAACGGCTTATTTGATAGTTTATTTATTTGCTTTAGATTAATCGATCCTTTTTGTGGGGTAAAACCTGCAAAAAGTTACTTTTCCAACTTAGTTTTTTTACAGTACTTGACTCACGACGTGAGCCTCAAGCTCACGATGTGAGTTGAGTATTTTCTCGTTTTTTTCCGTTTTTCTTTTCTGCTTGTTTTTCTGCGACAATACGAGGTGGTAGCCTTTACCACGTCGTGGTGGACAGTCAGTAAGCAATTTTTATTTAGTTTTTGTTCAGTTTTACGTTTTTATTTTGTTTATTTTGTAGGAGGTCATGACCAGAGGCTCTAACACACCTTTGGTACCACCTCTTGAAGATCCAGAGTCTGCCCTTCACAAAAAGAAAGATAAGAACGTGAAAGAAGATCAAACACCAAAGAAGACACCCTTACAAGAACTCAAGTGAGTGTTCTCAAAGAAATCGGGGAAGAAAACGGTAGAGTCAAGTTCATCTTCAAAGAACAAGAGCAAGGTTGAAAACTTAGATCAAATACCTTTCCCAACCGAATCCGAGTATGACTCCGAAACTGATTTTCGACTTTATACGAGTGAACCCGAGAACGAGCCAAGAAACGAGATGGCAAACATTGAAGAAATGTCAATGGGAGCTTACAAGAAGCAAATTTTTGAAGATGTTGGTCCGGGTTTAGTACAACCAGCAATACCTGCCACTGCCACATTCGAGCTGAAGGGACATATCCTCACTGCACTAAAGGATATCCCATTTGATGGAAAGGATCATGAGGATGCTTTTAAGCATCTAGATGAAGTCAACGATATTGTTGACTATTTCAATGTCCCGAATGTTAACAGAGACACCATCTTACTAAGGATGCTACCAGTGACTTTCAAAGGAGCTGCAAAAGATAGGTTGAAAGCAATTCCTCCGGGAAGAATCACTACTTGGGCTCAAATGTGTGAGCAATTTCTAGATCATTTTTGCCCACCTTCCAAGATAGCTAAACTCAAGAAGGCAATAGCCAACTTTGAGCAACAGCCGGGGGAGTCACTATACGAAGCTTGGCAGCGCTACAAGGGGTTGTTGAGGAGTTGTCCTCAACATGATCTCAATGTTCAACAAGAGATGTCTATTTTCTATGATGGGTTCAATGTAATTACAAGACAACTCCTTGATTCTCAAGGCCCATTGACAAAGAAGAATCCAAGGGAGGTCAAGGAGTTAGTTCAAGAATTCACAAGACACTCTCGTGAGTACCACAACCCAAGACAAGATTGAGCAAAAGGCGGTGGGGGTGCACATTCTTATGAGATGGCTGCTATGATGGCGATGCTCAATACTATGGACCGGAGATTGACCCAAATGGACCAATCAATTCATGCAATTAGAGTTGGTTGTAAACGATGTAATGGTCCACACTTGACTAAAGATTGCAACTTGGATGAGTATGGGAACAAAAGGGCTCAAGTTTGCTATTCAAGTGGAGATAAATACGATGATGATTGGAGAAAGCCAAAGAAGGAGTGGCTGCCTTATGATGAGTACAAGAAACAGAAGGAGGAGAAATTCAGACAGATGGGCCAGGGTTTTTACCAAAAAGAGCAACCACCAGCTGAGAAGAAAGCTGATTTGGAGTCTATGTTGGTTCGTTTCATGGAAGATTCAGAGAAGAGACATGATGATACTGATGCAGCATTAAAGGATCAAAGAAAAATGATGATGGAACAGCAGACCTTGATGAAAAATCATCAAGCCATGATGGTTGACCAGCAAAACTCACTGAGAAATCAGCAAGCCTCCATCAATAACCTTGAAGCTCAACTTGGCCAACTTACAACTTTGGTGAAAGAGAACCTAATTCCTCAAATTCCTGAAAAGAAGACTCAATCCCATGTTATGGAAATTGATACTGAAGAAGAGGCAATCTATGAGTTTTTAGAAGCCCTAGATGTGGAGCCAAAGCCATCCGGACCAAAGTCAAAGAAAACAAAGCTCGAAAACGAAAATGTTGCTGAAATGCCAAGTTCACGACGCGAGTCCGCTATTCTCACGTCGTGGGCCCGGTCTGAACAGAAAAATTTTGTATATGTTCCAGCTTATAAACCGTATTTGCCATTCCCGTCTCGAGCACATCTTACTCCACTGGAAAGGGAACATCTGGAGTTTATTCAACAAATAAAGGGTATTCCTATTAATACTCCTTTTATTGATTCACTTTCAAAAATTCCAGAATACGCGAAGTTCCTACAAGATCTAATAGACACTCGACATGAATTGAAGAAGAATTCTAAAGTGATTCTTAGTGAGCAAAGTTCAAGGGCTGTATTGGGAGAGATACCTAAGAAGATGGGAGATCCTGGATGCCTCACTCTTCGATGTGAGTTTGGAAATAATTTGAAGACTTATGCTTTAGCCGATTCTGGGGCCAGCATAAATTTGATGCCTTTTTCGTTCTACCAAAAGTTAAATATCCAGAAGATGAAGGCTACGAAGATGAAAATTCACATGGCAAATCGTTCAGTGACTCACCCAAGAGGGATTGTAGAGGACATCCTGGTTAAAATTGGGAAATTTGTTTTCCCAGTTGACTTTGTCATTATGGATATGAAAGATGATGCTAATGTCCCCATTATTCTTGGTCGCCCTCTACTGAATACTGCTAGAGCTCTTGTTGATATTCGTGAATCCAAGCTCACATTGAGGGTTGGTGATGAAGAGGAGACTTTTGGAATACAAGATGGTTTCCAAGGAAATAACATTCAAGGTGAAGTGTTCAATATAGAAGATGATGATGAGCTTGTAGAATTAGAGAAATTAATGGAAGAAGAAATAAAAACAATTCAGCAAGGCAAGCGCACTAAGCCAAGAGCTTCTGTTCCACTTGTGTTCGAGGTGTTTGCTTACAAAACACCAACATCTTGGGTGAGCAAGGAAAATGATGAAATGTCGAGTGATGAAGAAGCAGTTACATCAAAGGTGACTAGTCCAGTGGTGAAGGAAGAGAAGGATAATATGGAGCTTAAGTGTGAAGACAAATTAGAGACTAAAGGGATAAAACGTAAGCTCGATGGAGACGAAGACAAGGCTAAAAAGGAGAATTCTAAAAAGGCGTATATTCGTCGAGCTCAAGCTTACAAGAGACGTTTCAAGGAGCAAAAGGTCCAGCTGGTGATGGACTCATCTGAAGATTCAACGTAGGAGGCACGGAGTCTGGCTCACGACTCCATCAAAAAGAAGCGCTTCTCGGGCGGCAACCCGAGTTTGGTTTGCTTTTTCTTTCTTTTTCTTTTTAGTTTTTGCATTTTTAATTTTAGGGAAATCGATCATATCATCCAAATCACTTTATACATAATATAACACTGAGTGTGGGGTTCCTAAAAATTAAGTGGTAATAATTAAATAATCTAGTTAATAGACAAATTTTGAGTTTATAATTAATTTCATGATCAGACAGTATTCACGCCCTGAATCATTATGATTCACGACGTGAGTCCAGGTTTAAACGGACAATATATTCCTTAGCACACTATTAGTCCAGCCCACTCCATGTTACAGTCATATATAATTAAATGCCCAATTTTTCGGTTTAGTCCATATTGGATTTAATTAAGTGGCGCAATTGTACAGCCCAAACGGACTCACGACGTGAACCCTTTAGAATTCACGACGTGAATCCTGAAACGCACGGGACCACAGATTAAAGATAGAAAACTCATTGACCTACTACATTCTTTATTTCCCACGAAGTGAGAAGCTGTTTTCTGGTCCCCCCCTTCGCGATTGCGGCCGATTCCATTATTTAATCATCTTTTGCTTACGTAATCCTCCAAATTAGGTAAATTAATCTTCTTTACATTGTCTATTATTGATTTAATTGCTATATTTAGGGGTTAGGGTTTGTTTTCCAAAATCAATGCCCTAAAGGTTTGAATGTGTTACTGCATGCTCCTAGAATGTGCTTAGAAATGGTCTGGCAATAAACCCCAAGCATTGTATTAGCCCGATTTGTACACAACATTGCCGATTCTGACTTCGATTACGACTTCACGATGTGAATCTTTAGGATTCACAACGTGAATCCTGGGACTTGACATTTACTGTTCTGTTTAATTCTAATCTTTTGGGATGTTTTTGTTGGCTATGTTTTATGATTATTTATGCAGAAATGGCTCCTATGAGGGAAGTACCATTTGGAGTGGCGGGTTTACATCCGTTCTACAATTTCCCAACAACAATGT
This sequence comes from Lactuca virosa, assembly GCF_052849685.1. Lineage (NCBI taxonomy): Eukaryota > Viridiplantae > Streptophyta > Magnoliopsida > Asterales > Asteraceae > Lactuca > Lactuca virosa. The sequence goes on along the minus strand of NC_136429.1, from coordinate 470,787,550 downwards.
CCCAAGAAATTTTGACCCGCTGGAACAACCGTTTGGGGTGGCTTTACAACAGGGAGATTGTAGTTGCACCCACCATAAATTGGACACGTTTGAGGGAAGTTGGACTTGTAGATAGGCTGTCCACGTTTCTTACTAAGATATTTATTGGAGGTGGTTTTTCGTTTACTTGTTCGGGGTAGCTTAATCTTTTCCGCATTCAAGAAAAGGTTTATAAGGAATTCTATGTGGAGTTCTTCTCGACAGTGACATTCCAAGAGAATGTCCAAGACCCTCATTTTCAACGAGCTTTGGTATTCCGTCTCGGGGGAGAGTACCATGAATGCAGCCCCGTGGAGTTTTCTTGGAGGGTGGGGTTATATAATCCCCAAGAGGCAATGACTCTTGAGTTTGGCATGTTCTTGAAGGAGGCGGTCAGAGGTTATGCAGATGGTGCTAATGGGTTTAATTTCTGGCACAATGTTGCATCCGGGATATTAAATTTCGGAGTGTCTCCCGAGAGTAGCATTCGGTCCCCTATCCACCGATTACTCCACCGCTTTATCACGTTTTCCATCAACCACAGGAGGCATGGGGATAAAGTAACGAAGTAGAATCTGTTCTTCTTATGGTGTATCTTACAGCCGGGAGTGTGTTGCAACATTCCTTAGTTTTTGGCACGCTTTCTGGCTGATTTTGCTGCTAGTTCTCGTCCTAGGAGCCCTATCTGTGGAGGGCAATTCATTACACGTTTGGCCCGATCGTATGGTTTGCTTGTTCCTGATATCACTCGTTCCATGACTTACATGGATGGGAATGAGTTTAGCATGGGTTATTTGGAGACAATGCGGGTTGTTCAGAACTTTGGATCTCACTGGGGTATTTTGGCATCAGATGATGTGGGTGGTGAGCAGTCGGGTGATCAACCCGAGCAGCAGCCACAACCACAGCCAAGGCGAAGGAATGTGAGAGGGAGAGGTGAACGAGGACAACCGGTGCACCAACAAGCACCCATTGGCGGACCCAACTTTGGGGGTGATATGACAGGCTATTTTGATCAACTTTCGTTAAGCGTGAATTGGATTGGGGGTACAATGGAAAATATGATCCGACATTTCCATGTTGAGCAAGCTCCTCATTTGGGGAATCATTACCCAATTTTCCCTCGGTGGAGTGAATATAGAAACCAAGGAGGAGATGGAGCGGGTACAAGTGGAGTGCATGATGATGATGAGGATGATTGATTTGATTTTTTTTTAGTTTTTAGTTTCTAGTTTATTTGGTTTTAATTTGTTTGAGAACTTTGAAACACTTGTTGGTTTATTATTATGTTACTTTTATTTTCTTTTTGTTGTTTCATTACAGCTTGCTAAGGAGTTCTGGGAAGGGAGTAAAGTCGAGTCAAGAGTCGTGTTCGTTTTGACAAGTGTCGTTAGAGTCTAAGAAGCTAAGAGTCGAGACCCACAATTAAAAATAAGTATGGGGTGAGTGAAGAGAGAGGATTAGTGTAGAGAAGAGTCATAAAATCAACGTCTTAATCAATTAAGATATTTGTTTGAAGTTAAGAGGTGAAGACAGAACAATTTTCTATATGTCCAGTACTCACGTCGTGACTCCCTAAAATTCACGTCGTGAGTCAAGTTTTCACGGGTTTCTACTTTCCACATTTTCTCGATTTCACTTCGTGGTCCTTCTTATAATTCACGACGTGACTCATGTAGTTCCACAAATATGAAGCCCATTGATGCATTTTACTACACGGGTCACCACTTTTCTTCTTGGGATTGTTATGAAGATTACTTTGGCTCGGTTTCTTTACCATTTAATGTGGCGTATGCTTTCCCACATTATTTTTCTTGCTTGGAGATTTACACCACCTTTGTTGATGTTTGGAGTCTCGATTCCATATTTTATTGACGCTTATTATATCTCGCAATGATCAAGATTCAAGTTCATATTTCGAAGAAGTCCATATTCGAGATGCACATTTCATCCACACGCTTGGAGTTCGATCACGCCATTGTCCCAGGGGAGTCTGTTCCTTTTTCTCCTTTTTATTGTTTTTATTTAATTTATGCATACAATGAGGGCATTGTATGTAATAAGTGTGGGATCGGAGGTCGAAAAAGTAATTGCTTAGATTGCTAAAAGTAAATTGCCAGAATGTAGTAGAATTAAAAATTTAGATATAGATTTGAAATAATAATCTAAATAAAAATTCTAGTAATAATGATAATCTAAAAGCTTAAGTTGCTAGTGTTGTGTGGGATGATCCGATGAGGGCTCAAATGTTTAGTTGAGCCGATACACGTTATAGTGCATTTGTGGCCTCCTTTATTCTAGTGAAATCATGGGACAAAAACACAACTTCGCTTAGTTTGAGGGATGCAATACGTTTAGCAGCCTGTACTTGAAATGTATCCAGGAAAATTAATATCCTTAACCAATAAAGGTTGAAGTTAAGCGCCCCTACTTAAGCATGTAGGTTTTGAGCGAAAAAAGTGAGATATAAAAAAAAGAGAGAAATTACCAAAAAGTTGAAAGAATTTTAGAGCAGTAAAGTTTGAAGATCAAAGATCAAAAAAACTGAAAAATTAAAAGTTGAAGATACCAAAAATCACACAGAAAGTTGATGAATCCAAAGTACAAAATTGAAGATCAATTGTCAAAGGAAGAAGAATTCAAGAGCTCCATTGTGGTATCTTAAAGTTGTAATTCTCTAGTTTATGTATGCTTGGGTAGATTTACAAAAATACCTTGAGGTTACAAAGATTTTATGCGGATGGATTCGGAGGGATGCATAAAATGAGCATTGTTCAAAAGAAGTGGGCGAGTGTTTATGAGGATTGCGAGTATTTAGAATTGAGGGGGGTTACTTAGGAAAAATTTTAGACACAAATGCACGCGTTGAGGTCTTGGCATAATGGCTGAGTTTGAGTTGGATCGTTCTATGTGATGTTGGTGATTAAGGTTTGAATTAAAAAAATTAGATTTGCTTGAGGGAAAGCAAAGCACAAGTGTTGGGTATTTTGATATTGCTATATTTATGCATATTTTTAGGCAAAAATTATTTACATTTTTACTAATATATTGGTTATTTGCATAGAATAATGGTACTTATAAGCTAAAATTATATTTTGCAGCCAAATAGAAGCATTTTCGAAGATAGGGACTGAAATTGGGAAAACATGGAACTTCGGAGGCTTGAAGGAAAGAAGAATGGAAAATTCAGCAAATGACGTACTCACGACGTGAGTAATTTGATGTTCACGACGTGAGTGGAGTGTTCCAGAAGATATGCATCCGGGTAAAAGAGTCCTTGTCGAATACGTAAAACTCGCGTTCACGACGTGAACCCTTATGGTTCACGACGTGAACTCGGTAAAATCAGATACTATAAATTCTCTTGCTCGTTACGACTTGAAGAGTTTTTGGCTGGAGAAAAGGGTTTCAGAAGACGAATTTTAGCAGAGAAAAGTCTTGGAAAAAGGTTTTCAACACCAAAAGAGTAGAGGTTCATAATTAGTTTAATTGTTGATACTTGAACATGTCTTATACTTTGATTTGTGTTTGTTTCTTTGCTACTATGAGTAGCTGAATCTAGCAATTCTTTTTTAGCTAGATGAAGCTTCTGATATATGGTTTAGTTTAATTTATCATGGATTGTTAGTTGGTAATTTGCTTGTGTTCGATTTGTGACTACCTAGCATGTTAATATTGTTTCTTTAGTTGCTTGAATTCATGTTCTGTGTAGTTAGTGATCATTAAACTGCATGAACTTGTTAACCTAGTGATTTAGTGAACACTAAATTACTAGAGCTAGGATCGACCAAAATCTTAGATAGTAATTAAAGTAAATAAATTTAGCTGTGCTAGAGAACATAAATTATGACCATAATTGTGTTTGCATAATAAATCTTACATAGCATACCCATAATCTATAACTGGTTCTGTGTTTTATTGTGTGTGACCATGCATAGTTTTACATGAATTAGTCAAATATTAGTAAATTTAGACTTAAATTGCTAATAATATAATATTTGGTGAGCAACTTGATAATCCATAATTGTTAACTAACCATAAGGAAGAAGTGGATTGGAACTAAACAGGAGTGTTTTTAGTAATTGATTGAATTTGAGTAAAGTTCGTCTGATCTTGTAAAATCAGATAAAACCCTTTTAAGCTATTAATAATCAGGTTAATTTAGTAGTAAGTAGATTAATTAGTTAACACCGTTCCCTGTGATCGACACCCGACTTACCCAACTATTCTATAATTCGACTAGGTACACTACCTAGGTGCATTTTAGTTTGTTAAGTTAGTTAGGTTATAAATTATAAAATTAGTGGGTACTTTTGTGCACATCACGAGACCTTTGCTCCTGTTGCCCGTCTTGAAGCCATCAAAATCTTTCTTGCTTATACAGCTCATAAAGGATTTAAGGTTTACCAGATGGACGTTAAGAGTTCTTTTCTTAATGGTGAACTTGATATCGAAGTGTATCTCCAACAGCCTCCCGGTTTTATCAATCCTTCTTATCCGAACTATTGCTACAAACTCCAAAAAGTTGTTTACGACCTCAAGCAAGCGCCTCGCGGCTTGTACGAGACTCTCACCGACTTTGTCAAGCGTTCTGCTTTTCAAAGAGGAATTCTTGATCCTTGCTTGTTGCAAAGATCAAATGGAAAACTTCTCATGCTGGTTCAAAATCTACGTTGACGATATCATTTTTGGATCCACGGATTCATCAATGGTTGATGATTTTGCCAAGTTAATGGTTATTTGCTTCCAAATGAGCATGAATCGTGAACTAAGTTTCTTCCTAGGTCTCCAAGTAAAATATACCAACTGAGGAACCTTTATTCCCCAAGAAAAATACATTTATGAGCTTCTTAAAAAATATTCGATGGACACATGTGCCTCTGCAAAGGTACCTATGGCTTTCAGACATAAGATCTTCGCGGATCCATCTGGTGTTGCTGTTGATGAAAAGAAGTATAGAGGAATGAGTGGATCGCTACTCTACCTAACAACAAGTCGTCCGGACATCATGATCTCCATATGTTTGTCTGCCAGATTTCAAGTCAATCCAAAGATGTCTCATCTTTTGGCTGTTAAGAAAATATTCCGATACCTCAAAGGTACAAAGAGTCTCGAAATCTGGTACCCAGCAAATGAGAGTTTCCTCCTACATGCCTATTCCGATTCGAACTATGATGGTCTTCACTTGGACAGAAAAAGCACCTCTGGTGGCTGTCATTTTTTGGGTGGAAGATTGGTTAGCTGGTCATCTAAGAAACAAAATTGTATTGCACTATCAATAGCCAAAGCGGAATACATTGCTTCTGCTAGTTGCACCTCTCTAGTTCTTTGGATGAAATCACAGCTCTTGGATTATGGTTACCGGTTTCAACAAATTTCCATCTATTGTGATTCTCAAAGTGCCATTGCGATTTCACACAATCCAATTCAACACTCCATGACCAAGCACATCGATGTACGATACCATTTCATTAAATATCATGTTTTAAAAGGAAATATTGAACTTATTTTTGTTCCATCTGACGATGAAATTAGTGATGTCGTTACTAAGGCATTAGAAGCAACCAAATTCAATGGTTTTCTGAACAAAATGGGTATGATGTTGCATGATCCTCAAATCTTTGAAGAGGCTTGCACTCTCTGATATTATCATCAGAAAGTGAAATTATTCCGAAGTCAAATCTATTTTTCATCTCGGAATCGTTTCCTCTCGGAATAAATAGGATCGTTTTACGTGTCTTTTTATCTAACCTCTTCATCTAAGTCATAAGTTGTACAGCTCACTCAATCTTTGGAAGTTCATGACCAATATAGTCACATTGGTATCTTGTTTAATTTCAATTCAGAGTCTGTATCAAAAAGTGTGTGATGAAGTTCATCTCGGAATTCCATTCTAAAACAGTAATGTGCTTTCGTCTCTTACCTTGTTCGAGATAAGTTCCATCTCGTCTCGGAACTTCAAAATCTGTTTAAATATGTCCTCTAAGATTTTCCTTCATTTTACCTCAGATATTCAGCTCGAGTCTGTGCAATCTCGGATTCTATATGATGTAAAAGTATTTTCTTTTTCATATCGGAAGTATCTTATGACAATCCATCTCGGAACTTTCATGCTCCGAGATCGCGTTGTTAATCCTTCTCGGAACTTTCATGCACCAAGATCCATTTGTCAAATCATCTCGGAACTTTCTGGCTCTGAGATCATCCTATTGAGAAGAAGTTCAAAAGGTTTATCGTCATTTTTTTTTGAAATATTTTTCTTAATAACTCAAACGGTTATATTTTTTTTAATGATGATTATCCTTCAATCCTAGAAAATTGCACCTTTTTGCACACGTCTCCGTAAAGTAAATATCTTGTCAATTAAATGACAGTTTCCATTTTGCACGTCTTGCCATAGTATTCTTTCGTCCTTGCAGGTCAACTCATACTAAATGTGGAAACACATTTAATGCGGTCAATATCCATACACTATATCATCAGCTGGAAATTATGTTGATCCCTTTGCCCTATTGGAACTCCAAGAAAATGTGTCTGCTGCTGTTTCCAAGGTTGAATCAATGGATAAGTCGGTTGCCCAGCTTGACTCCAAAATTGATGCCAAAGTGTATGGTCTTTACACTAAGCTGGATGCAATTCCCTAATATCTCTCGGACGTCAAGAAGCAAGGGCCCTCGGATGAAGATAGAGCTCAATAGTTGGATCAATTTATTGATCACTACCTTGACACCATCACCACCATGCTGAAAGTACACGATGACATGATCAGTGCCACCGATGAGCTGATTAAACAGACGGATGTTAGGGATGAGAAACAAATTCAAAGAAAGTAATATTCACCTACATCATCTGACTCTAATTCAAATTATTCCACGATCCCATCTGATTAAAGCTTGGCGATGTGTTTCATTTCTATGGACAAGCTGACAACTCTATAGACATGATCTATCCAAGTTACCTTTGGATAAGTGAGATTGACATTTAATATTAATCTATCATTACTCCTTATGCTAATAATGATCTCATAGATACCATTACTAGGGTTTGCGTTAAAGTAAAAATAATCATTTTAAAAAAACAAAAATTGCACCATTATCAAATTGAAAGTCAAAACCATCCATGTTCAAATCTTGAAAAGAAATAATGTTTTGATCCATTTCTGGTGAGTAGCAAAAATCTAAAAGAGTAATAGCAAATCCATTAGCTAGCACAAGCTCGTAATCCCCAATCCTCGTAACTACAATAGTGTGTCGGTTATCTATTAGCCAGCACAAGCTCGAGTCATAAAATACACGAGATGCCAATCTTATTGTACTTGTTCTTCTTGCATTGCTCCAGGTACTTCGGTCAACTATGTTTCAATACCCTTTTGTGGCAGTAGAAATAGATGACCTCATTAGGATCACTAATGGGTGCTATGTCAAAATCGACCTTCTTCTTATGGACAAAGTTGGACTGTCCAACTTTTCCCTTTCTTTTACCTTCGGGATGGGAATTCTTCTTTATTTGTACATTGCCCTCCCTAATATCCAGAACATGAGTAGTAGAACTGATTCTATGAGGCTTGATAATAGTCACCTTGACAGTTTTGAACATGTCAGTGCCACCTTGATAGTTTTCAACATGCACGAGAAATATAATTGAAGTCTTGATAACTATCCTGACACCATTACCTCATTTTCCAAATCTAATGACACCTTTCCATGTTGCGAAGTTTAGTAAGACATAGTCTCCTTCATTGAATTTTAAGGGTTTAGGTCTCACATTAGCATAACTTTTCTGACGACTACATGCGACCTTTAATCATTCCTTTGTCTAAAAAATCTTCTACGTTGTTTAATGAGTGATCCCAGGACTGGTAAGTAGGTTATCTCTCGCATGCTTTTTAGCAAGTTGAGTATCTCCAACTTCTGCCCAGCATATCGAAGAATGACATCTGTGTGCGTAAAATGCCTCGAATGGAGCGACCTTTATGCTAGTGTCATAACTACTGTTATATGAAAACTCAACTAGAGGTAAGTGAGTATTCCATGCTTTATCAAAGTCTATCACACAAGCGCAGATCATGTCTTCCAGATTTTATATTGTTCTTTCACTCTGGCCATCCGTCTGCGGATGATATGCAGTACTCATGTCGAGTTTGGTTCCTAGGGACCTCTGTAATGATTGCCAAAATCTAGAAGTGAATCTGACATCTCGGTCTGAGATAATAGTGATGGCTTTGGTATACTACAACATCCTATGGTGCACATACAACCCTACATACCTTGGATCTATGTTTTCACTAATTATACATGCAAATGGTTTCCAAGGCATTAAACTTATAACTAGCATGCAATTTATCATAAACAATACAAGATACTAGTTAGAGTAACATACCTTTTATGTGTTTTGAAGTCTTGATGTATTTGGTGTTGCTTGAAAGACTTTGGCCTTTAAGAACTTAGTGCCCCAAGTGTTGCACCTCAAATGGAATCACAACTCACCTAGAACAAAGGTGACTCTTGAGAGAGAAACTCCATGCACCAAAAGACCATAATTCTCTAAGAACTTCTAGTCTTCTTCAAGTGGCGATTTTGGGCAATGGAGTATGTATTTATATGTGGCATTTCAAGGGTCATGGGTATAACCCAAATCCATACCCATGAGTATTATGATCCATGGTTCATGTGGCCCAACTCTTTATGTATCTATACATAAACTTGGTCCAACATGGATTATAAGCCCAACACATATAATATAACTAATTACCATAATTAGTCCCCATAGATTTAATTAGTCTCTTTTGATCACTAAATTAATTCCAAATTAATTTTTGATCAATACTAATTGAAACATATGATTTCATATTAATATATTATAACTTATAATATATTAATAAATCATATATAACCTTCTCTCAAGAGTCCATCCTAACAAATTGTCCTGGTGTTATGCAACCCAAATGGACCATGCTACTCTCGGGTCGAGTACATACCAATAATAGTTATGGACATAGACATCTAATCCAACAGTCTCCCACTTGGATAAGTCTAAAACTATTATTGCGTATGACTCCAAGATCCCGACTAGCAATCATAGCTCTTAAAAGCCGCTGTCGAACTCTGACCTAGTCAATGACATGTCCATTAGATATGGGATCATATATTCCTCCATTCTAGATATCATATGGACTGAGACATGGATTATAATCATTCTCTCTGTCCATTTATTGTTTCCCGATTTTCGATTTATGATGACCGACCAATTGAACAAATCAAATCAGTCCAGCCCGGCCGAGCACTTACGTTTGTCATCACCAAATCATCGAGGGGCCTACAGATATCGCTTTTATCCTTCTAAGGGTAAAAGGAATGGATAAACTTCGACCCAAATGTTTGCTTGTACTTACTCATCAAATTACACACAACAATATGTTTTATAACAACCAAGTTACTAGTTGCGTTTACATATGTCAATGTGCAACCGTTGCGCAACTACAACTCACACGTCTCCGTCTGAAGAATATAAGATATTATCGTCTCGTGATCACTCGTGATAAAATCCATGAAGTGATTCAAATGAGCGTGGGTTTAATCCAATACTCGAATCTTATTCAGGAGCACTCATGAATATTGCAGCTATATCTAGGCCACCTAGACAAACTACAGACCCATTCATGACAGTTTTGATTCATACCTACTTCCAATGTATGATTGACTGTGGAGAGTTCAAATAATCTAGTTATTCATGAAGTCAAAACATGCAAAGTGAAACACAAGAATAATACTAATCCTATATGGCCCCAAGCACCTTTGAGAGTAAATAAAACACCTTTTATTTAAACACCATATTGATTACTTATTATTCATTGTATAATGTTTCAAATAATCAACTTTATACTTGAATCAAAACAATAGTCATGCCATGCTCCAAGCATGCACACTATGTTTGTCCAAACAATAGTTATGCCATACTCCAAGTATGCACACTATGTTTGTCTATGATCCTTACTTTATGAAATAGACCAATTGAACATGATTCCAATGATGCTCGTTTCACAATCCAAATCTTTATCGTAAATGTAAGAATTCCAAAATCCTGCCATTTACCGAAATCTGTTAGATTCTAAACTTATATGCATTGATCCTCTTGTAATGACTATACACATAGTCACAAAGACTTGTCAACAGACATTACAGAGTATTCCAATGGAGATCAATTCCATGGAAACAAAGTCTCAAATTCAAATTACATTACTTTGAACATCCTTCCTGCATTAAGTTTTCTAATCTTACACAGATTTAATGAATAACTTCCACCTATGAAACATTTCCATATTCCCATTTTCACTATTACTTCTGACAAGATTTGCCTCCTTTCAGAATATGTCAATGTGTTCATTTCCAAAAATTTACGCCATACTTCCAACTGTCCATGAGCAACCAATCTTTGGTAAACCTCAGATTTTCCTCGACAATTGCTTAATCATTTTAGTCATATCCAACTCTAGACCTTTTCCCCTCTTAATGCCCTAGGCATTTGGAAAATTTAGAAAGGATACATATTATAGCACATGTAATCGATCCTATATCCGAAGCATATGGGACACGATTCATGATGTCTCACATAGAGACATGATTATAGACCAGTCTTTTGCTACAATATTTTTTTTATTTGCCATGTTTTCAAAATTCGACTATGAAGAGGGATGTCGTAATCATAATCGAATTTTGAGAACGCAATATATATAGAATTTCCTTATGTTGAACCATTCCAACATAAAATTCATATATATATATCCTTGACTAAAGATGATTAAAACTCAATCTAAGCATTTAGAATTGAAATGAAGTATAGTTTCCTCTCCCTTAATTATAGCAAAATAACTTTTCAAACCCTACAAAGTCAAGAATTGAGAATTTTGTTTTCTATAAATAACACTTAACATAATAATCTTGCTCCCACTAACATGATAATTATTAGCATAACACTTATGCTCTCACTAGCTTTGACATGTATCCAGAAATTAGCTGGACTTCTAGAAATCAATACATTATTGACTTTCTTACCAAAGTTCAGATTTCTGATTCACCATGCTTTGATAAAACTTTATCAAAATCATACACCTTTCCTTAGACAGCTCATATGCGTGTCTAAACAATTTTTAGAACTATGAAAAGGGATGTTGTAATCATAGTCTCAATTGTTTAGACCTTTGCCATTTCTCACAAGTCCATGTTAGTGTGCCGGTTACCCACACACGCTCCACTAACGACTTTGAGAATGCAAATACCACAATTGCTATCTTCTTAAAATCTACTTAGTGAAAGCGTTTCCTCACCATCATTTTCATGAATCGGAGAGAAACCTTATGACACTTAGATTTTTTGGTGTATATGTTCCTATCCATGTGAATTTGTCAAAATCATAATCACAAGACAAGGTTAGTGGCAAATCCAAACTCATATGGACTGAACTTGTGCAATCTTAACTTCTTGCCACTTGGTAGCACAAGGGCCTACCATTGCTTCCATGTAGTTATGCAAACAACTAAGAACTCATAGAACTCACATGCATAGTCAACTTTAACTGGAATGGGCACATAAATAAGAATATGTCAACACGATAGGTTATAAACCTCAAGTCGTGTGCTAGTGATAAACAATACCCTTGATTAGTTCTTGAAACTTTTCAAGATCTTTAAGACTCCCACTGACCTCTTGACATATAAGATTCTCTTGTCAAGAACCATTTCTTGACAAAACAAATATTCAAGAGTTAGTGCGGATTCTTATCAAGATAAACACTTTACTCAATTGATCTTAGTTGGTCTTTGTTTTATCCAAAACATCACAACTTACCAATTTCAAATGTTCAAGAGTAAGAAAACATTTCACTCTACATTTGACAAGTGTTATAAACATTCTTAGGTATTATGTCACTCAAGTTACAATCTTGGAGTATGACTCTAAGACTTGTTTTGGAACGAAGTATGATTCATCTTTTTTATTTTAAACATTTCAACAATCCACGATTCCTCTTCTTAGCCAAACAAATGCACTAAGATGTCCTTAGAGAATCAGTTGTGATATGGTTTCATAATCACTAACATAATCATAAAAATAAGATACTCAAGTACTCTCCCATCTTTTCAGATTGGAGAAGCTTTTATCTTTCTGCCTAATTTGATTTTTCTTATTCGTTCTGCCTTACATTGAAAGTTTTCCAATGTTTCCGAATTACACTTAAACTTGTAAGTGTAACCATATTTACTAACTTTTACTAAATCATGACGAATAGTTTTATCGTTCTTTGTGGTGGACCTGATCAGCGCACAACCAAGTGTACCCGATCTCCTAGTCCTTCACTTGACTCACATATGCACGTGAACCAGGAATTAGTCTTATTTTCCCAAAGATGAAAATTATCATTCAACATACAATACAAGTTGCATGATTCCAAGTTTCTATCCAACTGAAACTTGGGTGATGAGAATCTTTCCTTATTTGGTAAATTATGACACTACCACAAACGAAAGAATCAAATCCATTTTCTAATATTGCTATCAATGGAATCATATAAACAACAATTTTTCACAAATGCCACTATAAGGATATTGAAAATAAATAAAATTAAAACTTTTTTCTTTTATTTTAAAACTTTGCGGAAAAAACTTATCCTTACAATGCAAATGCATATGAAAACAATGTTGTTATCTATTCCTAACCAATCTATCATAACTCTTAAGCAGTAGCTCAAAATTCTGATCTTTGAACCATGCGATCGAAATCCATCTTCGCGATCAGAATCAGCATATTCTTCCTTTAAGCTTCCTTTCTTTTCTTTGATTCTTAAAACATCAAAATGAGACCTAGTCACATCATGTAATAAGAATCTTAAAAAGGAACTTAATAGAGTTAAATAGTGGACTTTACCCGAAGTAGAGTCAAACTTTTTGACTTTACCATCCTTATGATCTTTCAGGTAAATAGGGCAGCTTCGCAACCAATGCCCCTTCCTTTGGCAATAAAAGCATATTGACTCTTTGGGAATGGTACACGAGACTATCTTAGACTTAGCCTTTATCTTTACCATTTGGTCAACCGAGTTGACTATGGTCCATCCCTTTCCATTGGGAAGAGAAATCTTTTCTGTATTTCCAATGTTACCATTGTCAATGTCCATGGAAGTTTGGGAAGTCAATCTCTCCAATAAAATTTGCTTTACCAGTGCTCTAAATCATTGCTGATTCAGCAGCATCAAGCAAATAGGTAAGATCATTAAGGGTCATGTCATGGTCTGTCATATAGTAGTCCTAAAGGAACTCACTATGTGACTTAGGAAGTGATTGAAGAACCTAGTAAACAACCAACTTCCTCAAGACTTTGACACCCAACTCTCCCGGCTTGTCAATATGTGACTTCATCTCCAAGATGTGAGCACACATAGACTTTGCTTGCCAATAGGGCTTGAGTGGCCGTGAACTTTTCAAGAACTTGTGGGTTAGGGAGAATAATTGGAGGAGGTAAAAGAAGAGAAGTATGATTTCCATGATCCAACCATGGGACATCATCTTCATTAGGAAAGCTTGTTCCAAGAGATTTGAGAAGATCATAGTTGTCTGAACCAGACATCTACAATGGGAGAAATTCAAGTTAGTTGATTGAAGTCCTTAATATAACACCCAGTATGAAATATTAAGGCTAGGACCCAACACAATATTTTATAAATTGGAAGAGGGATCCCGTAATCCAAGCTATAAAATATTTAAAGGTAGGCGAATAACGATTCACCAATTTCCACCACGAAAAACGAAAAAGAATTTTAGGTCTTAAGTGAATTGAAACTCCTAGATCCTTTGAGATTCATTGAACTTTTCAATGGCATGTTTAAATCTCGATTGTGCCCTCTCAAGTTTGTGACTGGGATGTCGAGGATCACAAACAAGGTGTGAATAACCATACAAATTGACTTGGTACCCTTAATATTTATCACCTAATCGATGTGTCGGTTACCCACACGCGCTCCACCGATCTATGATAACATTAAGTCACCCTTTGCCACTCTTACTAGTCCATGTTAGTGTGCCGGTTACCCACACACGCTCCACCAACGACTTGGTAAGGTACAAAGTGTAATTTCAAGGGTTAGCACCAAATTCATATTTTCCTAAGTAACTAAGATTGGGAATTTATAAGTGATTAGTTACTTAGTATTTATCATTATACTTTTAATGAAGGGAGAATTAATGTCCTATCAAACCCGTTCGGCTAACGAACCTCCACCAGTCAAGGAAGCGGTGGGTGAGAGTGGACACCCATTAAAGTGCCATTTTATAGGCAATAACCTTATACCCCCCTTATAGACCGGCTTCATGAATGAGGCCTACTAACCGTAAGACTGACATACTCTTATACATATATATAAATATTAAACATATAATATTATAATAATATAAGGGTTGAATTATAACTTTTAAAATTCTAAGGGTCTAACTTGGAATTAAAGTATTCATGGGGGGAAAACTTTACAAATTCCAAAACTTGAGGGAAAGTTTTGAACAATTCAAGACTTTTGGTTTCCATAACTTATGAGTTTAAAGTAGTTTTAATGAAAAAACTCTTCAAGTTCCATAACTTGAGGACAAGTTATGGAAGACTTTAAAACATTAAAAGAATGAGACTCTTCATTTTCATAACTTATGGAAATCTTATGAGTTTTAAAAATCATAAATGAGCCTTTTCATATAACTTGAGGACAAGTTACAAAAACACATTTTATCAACAACTTTTAGATCAATTTGGATTGAAAACAAATTATCACATAATTTTTCTATTAATCTAAACCAACTCATAAGAACAAGATAATTCAAATCAAATAATTTTCATGTAATTTGTCTAACCATTAAACTAATACAAAACATGAATCCATTGAAAATTATCTTTGAAATTGGATTAGCATGAACATTACCACATCAAAAAAAAGTTTATAAGTTCAAAACAGCTTAGGGTAATGTTCCTAGTCCAATTCCGGCCAAAAAAACTCGAAGATATGCTGTCAGGGGGTCCAACTCGCCGAGTGCAAGAACCAACTCGACGAGTTGGATGAATTTGTAAATGGACTCGTCGAGTCCCTTCACGGACTCATCGAGTCCCATGTCCAGACAACAAAAAACTTCGATTTTTCCAGCTTTTTCAGCAATTTGCATCAAGTATAATTAAAAACAAGCCTTGGCTCGGATACCACTAATGGGTTTTGGTATACTACAACATCCTATGGTGCACATACAACCCTAAATACCTTGGATCTATGTTTTCACTAATTATACATGCAAATGGTTTCCAAGGCATTAAACTTATAACTAGCATGCAATTTGTCATAAACAATACAAGATACTAGTTAGAGTAACATACCTTTTATGTGGCTTGAAGTCTTGATGTATTTAGTGTTGCTTGAAAGACTTTGGCCTTTAAGAACTTAGTGCCCCAAGTGTTGCACCTCAAATGGAATCACAACTCACCTAGAACAAAGGTGACTCTTTAGAGAGAAACTCCATGCACCAAAAGACCATAATTCTCTAAGAACTTCTAGTCTTCCTCAAGTGGCGATTTTGGGCAATGGAGTATGTATTTATATGAGGCATTTCAAGGGTCATGGGTATAACCAAAATCCATACCCATGACTATTATAATCCATGGTTCATGTGGCCCAACTCTTTATGTATCCATACATAAACTTGGTCCAACATGGATCATAAGCCCAACACATATAAATATAACTAATTACCATAATTAGTCCCCATAGATTTAATTAGTCTCTTTTGATCACTAAATTAATTCCAAATTAATTTTTTATTAATACTAATTAAAACATATGATTTCGTATTAATATATTATAACTTATAATATATTAATAAATCATATATAACCTTCTCTCAAGAGTCCATCCTAACAAATTGTCCTGGTCTTATGGAACCCAAATGGACCATGCTACTCTCGGGTCGAGTACATACCAATAATAGTTATGGACTTAGACATCTAATCCAACAAATAGATATTGGCACACCATGCAGACTTACTATTTCCTGGAGATAGGTCCTGGTGAGTTTATCTACGTTGCCAGTTTCTTTGATGGCTAGGAAATAATTGGATTTGGTCAAATGATTAACTACTACCCAAATGGTATAATAATCGCTTGAAGTTCTTGGCAACTTCGTTATGAATTCCGTGGCTATTTGTTCCCATTTCCATTATGGGATTTATTTTCTTTGTAGTAGACCAGGTGGCTTCTGGTACTCTGCTTTGACTATAGAGCAAGTCAAGCATTTACTGACATATGTGGCAATCACTGCCTTCATGTTGGGCGACCAATAAAGCTTCTTAAGATCAAGATACATCTTATCTGATCCAGGATGAATCGAAGATCTCAACTTATGAGCTTCATTTAATACTATACTCCTACCCGCCAAACTTTAGGGTCCAAATTCGATACATGAAATACTATGTCCCTTCTTCCTTGAGGTCGAACTGTTTGTCAATTCAACACAAGTTTTCTTCTTTGATATTGTTGGGTTTAAGCGCTTCCAGTTGAGCGTCTCGAATTTGGGTGGTGAGATTGGAGTGGATTGTTAGGGTTAGAGCCTTCACATGAAGGGGTTATGCTCCTTCTTTCCTACTTAAGGTGTTTGCTCTGACATTTGCTTTACCAGGATGATAACGAATTTCACATTTGTAATCATTTAGCAATTCGAATCACCTTCGTTGTCTCATGTTGAGATCCTTCTGATCAAATATGAGTTGAAGCCTTTTATGGTTGGTGAATATGACACACTTTATCCCGTATAGGTAGTATCTCCAAATGTTTAAGGCAAACACTAATGCTCCTAACTCTAAGTCATTGGCAGGGTAGTTATCCTAATTTGGATTAAGTTTTATGGATGCATATGCAATGACTTTATTCCATTGCATCAATACATATCCCAACCCTTGGTGTGAGGTGTCACATAATACTACAAAGTCTTTTGTTCCCTCTCGAAGAGAAAAAATTGATGCACCGCATAAATATTGTTTCAATTTATGGAAGGCATACTCGTGTCAATCTTGCTAATTGAACATCTTGTCCTTCTGGGTTAGAGCGGTGAGAGGCTTGGCTATTTTGCAGAAATTCTTGATGAATCTATGATAATAGCATGCAAGCCCTAGGAATTGGCATATTTCGATTGGCGTCGTTGGTTCTTTCCAATCCTTAACCGCTTTGATCTTCATGGGATTGACACGAATCCCTTTGCTACTGACCACATGACCGAGGAAATGCATTTCGTTAATCCAAAACTCACATTTATAGAACTTTGCATAAAGTTTCTCCTTTCTTAACAGTTTATGAATTTATTGCAAGTGTTAGGCATATTCTTCATTGGTTCGTGAATATAAAATTGTGTGTCAATGAAAACGATCATAAATATATCCAAGAAGGGTTTACACACCTGATTTATAAGGTCCATGAATACGGCGGGTGCGTTGGTCAGTCCACATGGCAGAACCAGAAACTCGTAATGACTATACCGAGTCCAGAATGTCGTCTTTGGAATGTCTGATTCTTGAACTCTGAGTTGATGATATCAGGATATTTGGTCGATCTTTGAGTAGTAGCATGATCTTTGTAGCTGATCAAACACGTCATCAATCCTGGGGAGTGGATATCGATTTTTGATGGTGTGTTGGTCAAAAATTACACAAGTATAAATCAACCAAATTAAATGAGAGGCTGTGATGTTCGAATTGTGCAATAGAGAAAGGTAAAGAGAATGACACGATTGTTTACAAGAAAAGCCCTTGCTCCTTGCTAGGATCTCCGGCACAAAACATTGGAAGGTGATAATGATCACCTTCCTTGATAATGTTATTAACATAAAATGATGATTACAGAGAGTATTTCAGTAAGAACAAGTGAAAAAGTTCGTAGAGTAAGCTAAGAGTAGAAAGAGTGTGTCGTGTGCGAGATACATGTGTCAATTTATAGTCTAAACTAGCTAATAAGATGTCTGATATTCCCGGGATCCTCTATGACCAGCTTTGTGAATGTTGTTTGACTTGGTATTCCGGGTCTTTAGCATAGTTGAGACGACTCTTTGTTGAGAATAAGTCTTCTCTTGACTACTTCTACACATGTGTTAATTAAGAACGAAATATAACCGTTATAAATGTTAGTAAATAATAATAACGGTAATAGTCGGGATCCTGAGATAGTTGAGGATCCTGAATATCTGATGAGGTTTGAGGATCCTGAATGCTTTGAGGATCCTGGCCCTACCAATTTCCCCTAGGTAATTCCTAAAAATATAGGAGTTAATTTCGAGAATATTAAAGGGATAACGTAAAAATAAATTAAAAAGAGGAGATAAAGAAGAGTTTAAAAATAGTCCCTTAATGGATAAGTTTTATTAATCTCGAGGTAACCAAGAAACAGTCAAATCATCTTTCTTATCTCTTCTTTGCTATAAATGTGGGCTTCCGGTAATTTCTTCTTCACTCTCTTCAGTCTTCATCGTCTTATTGCGAAGGTAAATTTTCTTCTTACTTGTTTTCTTCTGTTACTCCGATTTTCCTCATCATGGTTAAGAAAACTAGTCATTCTCGAGCTAGCGTTGTTACTTCTCCCGAGAATGAGTTCAGTGATCAAGCAATCTTATCTTATGATGAGGTTTGCTCCTTCGACGATGAGGATATGGAATCGTTGAAATCAATTGGGGCTTTTCCTTCCGATGTAGTTTTTCGACCTTTTGAGAGGCCACCGTTCAACCGGATTTTGTTTCTCCGAAGTGGGTTTGCTTTCCCGAATACCCATTTAATCTAGGTTTAGCTTATCCTTTTACTAGTATTGTTCGTGATTTCTTTTCGACTACCCAAATTTCTTATATCCAACCTATGCCTGTGGTTTGGATGATGTTGTTTTGGATTGATCGCCTGAATCAGTCCAAGAATATGGTCATCGGGTTACCTGAGTTGGCTATCATTTATGATCTTTCTACTTTTGGCAATTCTCGCTTCGTGTTAAGAGTCAAGACAAACAAACCCCACCTCATTCTAAAATCTAAACAAAATGATGGTGCTTGGAAGGAAAAATACTTCATCGTGAGACGTGATTCCATTCCCGATGGGGATTCCCTACCAAAAACATGGATTAAAAAGGGTAGGATTTGAATTTAGATTTTAAGGATCTTGAAATTTACTTCCCTAATTTTGTTTGTTTTGATGCAACATTCAAATTTGAGGAGCTTTTTCCTGCTACTGGTGATTCCGAGGACAAGGTTTCCAAATTTCTTGAACTTCCTGCACTTGAAAGGTCATTCAGGTTCGAATATTCCAATCTCTAAGAGGGTTCTTATACTACTGCTTCTATGGCTACTGGTAACATTATTTTTCTTGGATACTTCTTTTAGATTGATAAGGATCCTGAGTTGATAGGGATCTTTGGCAGGTTCCAAGACTACTCGATCCAAGGCTCGTTTTGGTTTGGACGATCTTGAAGACGATATGACCAGCGGTTTGATCAAGGTTAAGCAAGAAAAAGGTGTCACTCTTTTTCCTCCCAAGAGATCTTACATAGACCTTATAGTTAAGGCTTCAGGATCCCGGCAGGGGAAGCCTTCTGAAGTTGTGGATTTTGGTTTAGAGAATCTTGACAATGAGGATGCTCTCAGGAAGTTAACCACTTTTAGTCAATCCGTAAGTTTTTCTTTCATTCTTTGTTATTTTCCTATTTCTTATTGTCATTTGATCTTTTCAGGTTTCATACCATATCTCTACCGATTTGAGGCTCCAGACTGAGAGAGCTGAACAGGCTCTTCAGGAACAGGAAGAGATGTAGAAGGTGACCAATGAGGATCTTATGAAGCGAGTGGAACTTTTGAGTAAGGAGAAGGCTGAGAAAGAGGATGAGCATCCTACGGAGATTGAGGGGGTGATTGTTGAGGTGAAGAGTAGCACTGCGATAGCTATTTGGGAAGCTAAGATCAAGCTTGCTGAAGATCTTAAAAATTTGGGATCCTGGAATGTGGCGTGAGGCATTAGCCCAGCTGACTGGCAAGCCTGCTCCTGTCACTAAGGATCCTGCGTCGCAGCCGTTGGAGGGAGGAGAGAAATATGAGGCCAATGATGATCAGACTAAGGTATAGGCTTGGAAGAAGATAAATTAAGTAGATTTTGCTTTAGTTTTTGCCTTAGTAGGTTGGCGTGTAACGTTTTTTTATGACATGGTAGTATTTCCCTTTTATCTGTCTTTATTTCCTTGTCCTGTTTAATCTGCGTGTCAAATATAGTACTAGGATTTTTAAGTAGTTAGGATCCTGAAAATAGTGAATAATTTTCAAGATAAAGTTCTTTTGGCAAATAGTAGATAAAATGATTTGATAAGGATTGAATTAATTAACGAGCTAAAAGTAATAACTTAAAAGAATAAGAACTGACTTTGTTAAGCAATCTAAAATGTTAAAAGTTTGTTTAAAAGTTTGATAACTGACTTTTAATCCTTAATAGTTTTAAATAATTTTTATAATAAAACAAGTATAAAAGAATATGTTAAGAACTAATTTCCGTAAATCTAAGTGCTTTAAAACTTCTTTAAAGATATCAATTTAAAATAGTAAATGACTCTGAAGTGATGAAAGTTTATAAATCAGCAATTAGTTTAGGATCCTGAAAAGGTTAAAATCCTTAATTTTACTTAAAATATTTCAAAGTTAAGAACAAGGAAAGATGGAACCTGATTGCCTTCGAGTTTTTCCTTAAGCTTCATACGTTTTTCAATCATAGCATTTACTGAGGATAAATCTTAACTTAGGAAAGAACTTAGGATTGTTGTTGACTTTTGATGATAAGATTCTTACCGATGAGGATCCTTACCGATGAGGATGCTTAATGATGAGGATCCTTAAGGATGAGGATCCTTAATGATGACATCATACGGGGGAATTCCCTTATTAGGATAACCTGTTTAGGTTATAAACCTTGAAAAAATTCTTGGGTAACACCATAAGTTCAGTTGATAACATGTTAATGTTATATACTGGGGAGGATCCTAACTTGTAACATATTTCATGGGAAAGATCCCTACATATGCTAACATGAAAATGTTATGATTCGTGTGTATTTTCTGGGGAAAGATCCCAACGTGTGATAACATGAAGATGTTATAAACCTTATGTAATTTCTAGGGTAAGATCCCAATTTTAGATAACATGAAAATGTTATAAACCTTAAGGATCATAAATTACGTTTAAGGATAAGAGGGTTTCCAAGCCACTGCATCGTGAAATGATCCCCTTATTCGTATCCCATAGTTAGATATCGTGCGTTCAAGCGAGGTGTATAAACCTTAGTTCGTGTGAAAGAGGTAATTAGCTCTTTAAACCTTAGAGGGGATTAAGTACCCTTAAGTGTAGGAGAGATGATCAATATCTAGGTTGTGCATATGATAGTTTATACATCATACCGTTGATATAATGGAATTGTCCAAGTGTTAAGATGTTGAGATCTTTGTGTGTCAAGATCCTTATGTTTAAGGATCTTCAACCTTGAGGATCCTTATATTTCAGGATCATTGCTTATGTAGATCCTTAGCTTTACGGTGTTATGTGTTGCAAACGTTAGATAGGGGTCGGGGTTAGTCTAGCTAACGCCCTTCTGATGCTTAAGTTAGTAATGTATTCGAGGAGAAAATAAGTAATGATGAAAAGTTTAAGGTAAAAAACATGTGCACCTCGGTTTTGTTGAAGATCAAGTGATCTTATCCACATATAGTATGCTTTGAGATGTATAGCATTCCAGGATCTTGGCAAAATGTTTCCTTCGAGTGTTGCTAGCCAATATGATCCTTTTCCTGCTTCAGGATCTATGAGATATGATCCTTCCCACTTAGGAGCTAATTTACTTGCACTAGGATCCTTGGTTTTTTGGAATGTTTTCCTTAATACCAAGTCTCCTATTTGGACTCTTCTGACTTTTATGTTCTTATTGTAAGCCTTGGCGATCCTTTGTTGATGAGCATCAATGCGTATCTTGGCAAGATCTCCATGTTCGTCAACAGTGTCAAGATCCTGGGCTAGGATCCTGTCATTGTTTTCTTGATTTTGGAGAAAGTATCTTGCTATCCGGATCACTACTTCGGTAGGGATCATTGCTTCTGTTCCAAACACCAAGGAGTAGGGGGTCTGACTTGTGGCTACTTTGGAAATAGTCATATCTTCCCATAGGACGAAATGAAGCTCTTCTGCCCATCTTCCTTTCTTCTCATCTAGCCTTTTCTTCAAGTTGTTTACTATGATCTTGTTTCTAGATTCGGCTTGACCATTAGCTTGGGGATGAACAGGAGTGGACATTATCATTATGATTCCCCAACTCGTGCAAAAGTATCATCCCTCTTGATTGTGAATTGGGATCCATTGTTGCATATGATTTCAGCAGGGATCCCGAACCTGATCAAGATATTACGTTTAATAAATGAGACTACTTCTTTGTCTCTAACCTGAACGAAGGCTTCAGCTTCGATCCACTTCGAGAAGTAATCAATCATCACCAACATGAAGACTTTTCCTCCTCGAGCTATTGGTAGTTTTCCTACTATATCCATTCCCCATTTCATGAATGGCCATGGAGAGATAATAGGATGTAGAGGTTCTGTCAGTTGATGTAGGATGTTGCTATGTCTTTGGCAAGCATCACACTTTTGAGAATGTAGAAAAGACTCTCTCTTCATGGTTGTCCAGTAGTATCCTGTTCCCAATACCTTTTTTTGGGCTATATTTTGTGGTTTATGCTTTGTTTTGTATGTATTATATGGTTCTCGGTTTTGGACCGAAATCTCCTAGTGATTTCGGTGGGCTTATTCTATTTGGGCTTTAGGTTGTCGGTTTAGTATATATATATAGTCTGTGTTTAGCTGTTTGTGTGATTAGATGCGTTTTTGAGTGAACACGAGATTATTCACGGTTGAAGGGTGTGTGAATGTACTTGACAATTATTCAATAGAATTTTGTGCATTCATTTGAAACGTGTTCTTGTTATATCTTATTGATTGTTTCGTATCATTATTTGATTAAGATTCCACATTAATTCAAACGATTGCATTGATACATTGATAGATCCGAGTTCAGGGACTTACAAATGGTATCAGCGCCTTAAAACCGACTTAAGGCCATTTTGGGTATCAATTGCTTTCGAAACATTATTTAGTTTGTGGTGTTTTTGGGTTGTGCTGAAAGAAAAAGGATTTTTGTTGTTCTTCGTGTTCATCATTTTTTGGTGTTCTTCACTAATTTTGGAGGATATTGCATGGGAAATTGTTTCTGGTAATTTACCAAATTTGGAATTCATTAGATAAGGTAACACGATAAAAAATTCGTTTTCGGTTAGGTTCTAGTGTTTTCGGGGGCTGGTGAATAACGTTTTCGGAAAAAGTGTATTGGGTTATCGGCTTGGAAGAGTTCTCGGCCAACATACTGTTCTCGGTAAACTGTTTTTGGACAAATAGTTGACCTTCAAGGTTCTCGCTCAACAGGGTGTTGACCATTGGTGTTTTTGGTCAAAAGGTATTTATCTTGGTTTTCGGTCAAAATCAATTCACACAATCAGATTCTTTTTGTTGGTAAATAATGTGTTCTTACAACAGTACCAAGGAGGTTAATGAAGCCTCATGCTCTCAGTCTTGTGAAAGTAAAATAAATAAATACCGTGAACAAAATGAATTATTAGTTAGAGAGGTGTTTGACCTTAAAAATGAAATATATGAAATCAAGAAAGTAAACAAACCGCTTAAAGAAAAACTAGAAGCACAAACTAAAGATTTAAGCAGGATTAAAGAAGAATAAAGCACCAAATGTGTTCACTATCATTTTGCCAAGGAGAAAATTGCAAACTTAACTGCTGAACTTGATGCATTAAAGGCCAAATTTAAGGATGTTGACTTTAACTTTATGAAATTCGATGTGTCAAGTGAGATAGTTGAGTCAGTGATAGAAAAACAATTAAATTGGAAAGACAAACAGGGTGAGGGTCTAGGGTATCACAGTGTACCACCTCCTTTCAATGATAACTATACTCCTACTCCTGAAACCAAAGAGATAGAGACACATGTACAATATGGCCAGCCCCCTGTAGCTGCCTCAATCAAGACTGAACAGTCCGGCCCAATTGAGAGTATTAATGTGAACGATACTAATGTTTCTACTTCATGTGCAGATAAAGTAACTGTGCAAGATGGGTTCGAGCAGAATAAAAATAATTCTAGTTCTGCTGAAAATGCTTCAAAAACTTGTGATGATGGTAATCCCATTGTTGAAAAATTCAAGCCACAAAAACTTGTTAAACAGTCTAATAAATGTGCTTGTGCTTGTGGAAGTTCTTTGAAACAAACTTCATTTGGACAAGGACCAAGTCACAATCTTATTTATTTTAAAAGACAAACTTGTTTTAACTGTGGGACTCCCGGTCACATTGCTAGAAATTTCCCACATCGCTCATAAGTTCCCTACTATAAACAAGGTTGGCAGAACGTGCCAAGGGGGAGATCTTCCACAAGAAATCATTTGAGGTCACGTTCGAGCAACGGTAATTGGAATGCTAAATAGACCAAACATCAGACTCTCAAGAACAAAAAGGTCATGTTTGACAAGAAATATGATTTGAGACCAACATAGGTAAGTTTGAAGTCATCTCAGTAATCGATCTCAAGCTCCAAAGCGAGTGCTGAAGCATCCATCCGAATACAAAAGAAAATGGTTAAACATGACTACAGATGGGTACCAAAAGTTTCAAATCCCAAATCACCTAAAAACTCTAACATCTCTTCATTTTCTGTGTTTGATAAACAGGATATGACTTGGGAACGCGTATCATGCGTAGATGGCAAAGGTCAACCCAGTTTCAAAATGGACTAAGTTCCTAAAACCAATTAAGCCTGCACTCTGTGCCAGAGCAGCTATGGAGGAATATCATCAAACTTCGGTATGTTGATAGTGGTTGTTCTAGGAACATGACTGCGGACATCTCTCTTTTGCATGAAATTCAGTATTTTAATGGAGAGCATGTGTCCTTTGCGGGAAAAGGAAAAGGAAAGATCACAAATGGGGATTTCATCAATTGCTGAATTATAGTTTGAATTTTATGAGTCTTCTCTTCTCTGTAATAATAATGTTGATTTTCGATCGTTCAAAAACCTAATTTTTCCTAAAATCAAGCTCGTGCTTGTGGGATTTCTTAAGATGATACGTTTCGAAGACTAAAATTTCTTTTCATTTTTATTTAGTATTGTCTTATTTTCTTCCATTTTGTTTTACTTTTAGAAAATGAAATTTCGTGAGAGACTTTTGGGAAGTGATAAAGAGCAAACGAAATACGTGTAAAGCACTAAAGCTGAATTGTCTAAACCTTGTGTTCAATGTGTTGGTAGGCATAAAGGACTAAGACTAATGGACTAGACAATGTGGATTCATTTAAACTTAGAAAACCCTATTTGGACTGACAATACAACGCTTGGATAGATTTAACAGTAAAATAGACAAGGAGGCCTATGACATAAATTGAAGCTAACTATCATCTAGATTTGTGGCTCAACACTTCATTGGCGTATGGACTCATGTACTTAAATTTGGTATTGACAGGGGCTGACTAAGGGGTTCTGATAAATTGAGTCTGTTTAAAATCGTTATTCTTTCTTTCTTAGTCAGCCATATGTTGTCCCCTCTGCGTGATCACAGCTTGAAAAGAAATTTGATCATTTATAATATTTGAAACCCTGGTGTGAGATGTTGTCCAAATTCTAATGATTTTATTTATATTTCCATAATCATTAGCAATATTTCTTTCATAAATAAGGACTTGATTCAGTAAACATTGGTTATCTAAATCAATCTTCATAATTAAAAGATCAATAATCTTTTTATTGTGTTCAGAAAGCATATTTCCATCTTTTAGTTTATTTCTAGTTATTTTTTTAGATTTTTCAAGATCAAGATACAAGTAATCAAACATTAGAGATTGAAGATGGATCCCAATCGAGTGCAATAATAACTTTACAGCTTTAGCCAAACTAGGTTCATATGTATTGGAGCTACTACTATAACTTGACTTTTAGTCTTTACCATCAACGAAACATCTTTCTTCTCCACATATTCTTCATTAGATGTTGTAGCTTCAGCCTCCTACTTCTCTTTTTTAGCAAGAAAAACCTTTGAATCAAAGTTTTTCTTTTTCAAGGATGCCACAAGTCTTTTGTACTTTACTTTATATGTATGATTGATATATATGACATTATTTATACATATAGTTTAGGTTATTATCTTATGAACTTATTTGATATATTTAAAGATAAAATATACTTAATATGCTTTGAATTGGATAATTACAGATAAATACATGGCTTGGAGCAAAAGGAAATTATTTAGACAAGAATGGGGTTGATAAGGACCAAAATCGAGATTAGACCAAAAATCGAAGAACACAACGTTGTCACATACAAAAGCGTGTCGCGTCCAAAGTAATGAAGCCAACTCAAATATCAATACCCTGTTATTCGCGAGACCTTAATCCATACACGACATGTTTTCTTAAATTTTATAAATAGGCGATCTTTTTTCCCCAAAACAATATCTAGAGTTATAACATATACCCAACACATTCTAGAGAGTGGTTTTGTCCAAAACCCTTTTGGGATGATTTCAAGATTAGAAAATCACTTTTTGGAGCAAAGATTTGAAGAATCGGAAGCTCGAAGTATTAGAATCTCACTTTGGTTTGCTCGATGATCGAACTTAGCAACTCCTTGGTGATGTTTTTCCATTTTTATTTACTAGTTATGGGGTAAAATCCTTTTTCTTTCACTATAGTAGATGTAACCATGAAGTTTTCGTCTGATTCTTATAATTATATTATTCGTTTTGTTTAATTTATCATGCTAGTTTGGTTAAATATCAATATATGTTTTTGTTGATTTCTTTATTGTCTATGGCTGAGTTAATAGAGTTTAGAGGACCAATCGGACTTTTTTGGCTTTAATCACAGTTGTTAATAACATATCATAAATTGGGACTAGAGATTGACCAAATCCTAGGGTTAGGGGGTTAGGTTAATAAAGTTGTTAACTTTAGTATGTATGAGTGCATTAGACAGCCAAATATGTGCAGAGAATTGATCACCATGAACATTGGGATCATTTGACTCGATCAAATCTCTCATGATACGAACCTAATAATAATTTTTAGATATTTAATTGCATGATCAGTGTGTTAATTATCTTAATAATTATAATGTTAGTTAATCGGACCAAGATAACTAACTAGTTTAGGAATCGTTGAATATTTGTAATATATTTATTTCACCTTATTGGAATCCAACATAACCGAAAGGAGTTGAATCTATGTGAAAGCATCTTTATCTTCTTTTTTCTCTAAATCTAATCTCTAGTTTTGTTCGTTTCTAGTTTAGTTTAACTGGATCTAAATAAATTCCCCTTTTACTTTAATGTTCATAGTTTAGTTATCAATTGAATTATCTGATATAAATCATTCTCATTTCCCTTGAGTTTGAAACCCGGTCCTAGCTCAACTTACTGCTACACTGTTAGGTGCATTTCCTAGTGTGTGTTAAAATTTAGTTGCGATAAAATCAGGTTTAGATATTTAAAACTTTGATCATAATTATGTATACATTTAACCACACATCAAGTTGTTGGCGATGTTGTCGTGGAACGGTTTCATTTCATTCAAATTATTTATTTGTTAGTTGAACTTTGTATATTATCTATTTTTTATTTTCTAATGTTTATTTCTAAATAGAGTATTTAGTTTTCGACACGCTTGATGATATTCTTGAGCGTGAGTTGTAGGCACTAAAGCTAAAAGATGATTTATTTGATGGGGTGCCATTTGATCCAGAAGGAGAATTGGAGGAACTGGAAAGATTCCTGGCAAAAGAGTCAGACAAAGAACAACAACAACTTGAATCCTTGGACACACAATGCAAATACTTATTGATCCTGACGCGAGCTCGTATGTTTTTGGAATGTGCTTTGTTTAATGGAGGTGATAATTTTTTTTATGGAGAATGTTTTTAAGTGCGATCCTTTCCTGATTAGTGTCTAACCAGCTAAATTCATTATCAAAATTCTAGGAATTAGTAAATTTAAGCTCAGATGGCCGATGTTAGAAACAAAAAGTCAAATTTCTTGAATAGATTCAAAATGAGTTTTGAATGCAACAAATGGATTGACAACATCCATATTAGAAGTTTACTAAATTGGGAGTCCAACATAAAACTAGCGCAAAAAGAATCCCTTATCAAGAGGCAACCCAACGATTAAATTAGTTCGAATTTTCTTTTCGTTGTGTGTTTTTAACTTTCAATTTTTTTTAGTTTTGAATAAAAGTGCTTTTGATGATTCATATTTTGTTGCAAATTATTCTCTAGTTATGATATGGTCAAGATACAAGTATCGTGTGGATTATTACCAGAATAATGCAAAAGGCATGACCATAAATAAGTATGGGGTACACATTCGACATGGAGGAATACCATGAAGCTTTATCTAGTTATCATTGTCACATATGGGAAGATAATGATACGAGGGACAAGTGGAGACCCTAATCGTTTTACAATTGGTCGATTTATACAACGATGAAGAATTTTTTTTTCACGAGAACCGTACCGCAAACTACTTTACTTCGCGACGCGGCCTTTGCTTCCATCGTGATTGATTTCCCGACATTTGTAGACCGTGAATCAATCCTATCTACACGTGGCGACAATATTGTAACACCCAAATTTTCAAAACAATTTTTCACATTTTATAAAACACATTTTCATTCATAATCGTTATAAAAACACCATTGGATCACATAGTCAATCATAACATCATATCCCAAGATCATAATAAAAATCTCCCCGTGTGTGTAATGATCAAGTCGGC
Organism: Lactuca virosa; assembly: GCF_052849685.1. Taxonomy (NCBI): domain Eukaryota; kingdom Viridiplantae; phylum Streptophyta; class Magnoliopsida; order Asterales; family Asteraceae; genus Lactuca; species Lactuca virosa. The sequence continues at coordinate 470,758,594 of NC_136429.1, read as the reverse complement.
GCCTTCCCGCGATCCTCGCTGGTACCTGAGACACATAACACAACACTGTAAGCATAAATGCTTAGTGAGTTCCCCAAAATACCACACACAACATATATTAGCCACTCGAGGCTATAACTCTGATGACCCTCTGGTCAAGGTGTCTCTGTGGGACCCTCCAGTCCCATAACTCTGTGGGCCCTCTGGCCCTAACTCTGTGGACCTTCCGGTCCTAACTCTGAAAACTCTGTAACATACATAGCATATAACACATAGAAATCACATCATGCAAAAGCATACAGCATACTTTGTCTCATAGCTCTAATTACCACTCTAGTTAAAGTATAGTGAGAAGACTCACCTCGGGTAACTCGGTAAAGCTCGAACTCTGTAAAATCAGGTCTAGCCTTCGCCTAATCATGTAAAATAAATACTCTCAATCAATACATCTCTCAAGGCTAGACTATTCTTCCTCTTAGTACTCTCAGAAGGGTAAAAGACCATTTTACCCCTCTCATAACTCAAAGGCCCCACTATAGACCAAACCCTAAAAGTCAACCAAAAGTCAACCCTCCGGGTTACGCTGCGCGTACCAGATGTGTACGCTGGGCGTACCCGGCAGTCTCAGAATCGGGGAACGCCTCCCCGTACGCCGCGCGTACTGGGATTACGCCCGGCGTAAATCCCAGTTTCAGTCCCTTAGCTCTTGAGGTCTTAAACAGTTAAGACTCACGTCCAACTTTTAGATCTAACCATTTTTAAGCCTTTTAATCCATAAAGTCGATGACTTTAAGCCTTTGCACGGCTGAACAAGTCACTAACACCCAAAATATACCATTTCCTAACACTAGAAAGCCCAATACTCAAGCATGATCTCATATCCACGACCAAGATGGGAACTTTATTGATCTACAACACAAATACCATTGAAATGGGACAGATCTAGGTCCATGCAGCACATTACACTCATAAAGTCTCCACCTTTGGGACTTTTAACCCTAAAATGGTCCATGAAGCAACAAACCAAATGAAAAGGAAAGTTTTGAACTTTATACCTCCAAATGCAGCTCCTTCCTCTGTAGATCTCAGATCCAAACTTGCACTTCAAACTCTAGTCTCCACAAACTCCTCTCCTTCTTCTTCACTAGCACACCAAGGCACTTTTAGCTCCAAAATCACACACACTCACTAAGAACGATGAAAAGCTCTCTCTTAGGGTTTTACTCACTGCTATGGAGGCTGAGAAATAAGCCTTAGCATCCAATATATAGGGCACAAGTCAGAAATTAGGGTTTGCACCTGGACAAATTACGCCCAGCGTAACCCTGAGTACGCCCAGCGTACTCAGGCGAGTCCGCGTCCAAAATAAGCGCATGAGTACGCGCAGCGTACTCTTGAGTTCGCCCAGCGTACTCATTTGCTACCAATTCCTCTTAAGGGCTTAACTTGACACTTTGAATATAAGAAGGGCTAAATAGTTGTACCTGAATTTCGGGATGTTACAAATATTCTACATCGCAAGCGTATACTTATGAAGATCGTGACGTACCAATTATCACTCCGCCGCGAAGAAGCTTTCTTATCATGATTTGAGTTCCAACACATACAGAGAACATGTGGTATCGCTTACTTAAAAGTGTCGCGTAAGTGTCCCTGTCAAATATATTTTCGGTTTTTAAAGAACAGTTGCCCACAACATATTTTATCGCCAAGAGTCTACTGTTATCAACAAGGATGTACATTTCCCAGAATTAGTTAAGCAAGACGATTCAAGCATCGTATCAACAAGCTTCCACCAAAAATTGATTCGATCTCGCCACTACTATTCCAAGGTCAGTATGTTTCTTTCCCTTAACTTTTATATGCTTTAATTATTTTTAAGCATACAATGAGGGCATTGTATGAAATAAGTGTGGGGTAGGGGTAGAAGTAGGATAATGCACGCTATATGAAATTTGGGTCTAAGTTAAAATTTTGCTTTGATGAAATTTTGGTCTAAGTCAATAAGAACTTGCAAAAGAAAATCTCATGAAGAAAAGTGAAGTCAAAGTGTATAAGTAAAAAAAGGCCATTGTTTGTCATGACTTGCATGTGTTTTTTTATTTCTGTGTGTTTTTTCTTTTATATTGCATCGCTTTGGAACTTGGCTAAAATATCTTGAGCTTAGGGAATTTTTAAATTAAAGAGTTTATTTGAAGGGATGTAGAAATAAGTATTGTTCAAACAAAGCATTGATTATTTATAAGGATTGTAAGTATTTAGAATTTGGAAAATTATTAAGTTTTAAGCAAATACATGTGCATTCAAGCTAACTCTAATTGGTGAATTTTAATTGGGCTATCGTGAGTAATATTGATAAATAAAGTTTTGGTGTTATGATGTTGAAGTATAATTGCAATCATGGCCGGAATGATTTAATGTTTGCTTGGGACAACCAAAGAATAAGTGTGGAGTATTTTGATTGGACATTATTTATACATATATTGTAGGCCACCATCTAAATATTTATGAGCCTATTTCATATATTTAAAGATAAAAGAAACTTAATAAGTTTTGAATCGGATAAATACAGATAAATTCATGGCTTCGAGCCAAAGGAAATAATTTGGACAAGAATGGAGTTGATGGGGACCAAATTTGAGAAAATTCCAAAAATCGAAGAACATGCCTTGTCACACGCAAAAGTGCATCGCGTCTGAAGTTACGAAACCGGCTCAAATACGGATACCCCGACATTCGCGAAGCAACCTTAACCCTACACGATGCGTTTACTTAAATTCTATAAATATGCCATCTTTTCCCCCGAATCAATATCCAAAGATATAACACATATTCAACACATTCCAGAGAATTTTTTTCGTCCAAAAACCCTTTTGGGTCGATTTCAAGGTTGTGGAAACGCTTTGGAGCGAAGATTTATCTAGAAGTATGATCTCACTTTGGTTAGCTCGATGATCGATGATCTCATTTTATAAAAAATTAAAAAAAAATCGAACTTTTCACGTTTGTAATCATTTTAACATATTTTATCATTGGAAACTTCACATTTGTTGTCGGAAATTAAATAGTTTACTCGCAAACGACCATTATCCATTTGAGCCGATATACAAAGATCAACTCTATAACAAATTTAATATTTAACATCTTGTTCGTTGGAGATTTCAATATATAAATTCATGATTATCATCTGTTGCGATAACTAAGAGGTGAGGGTTCAACAGTGATGCTTGTAGTGTAGTAGGGTTCGTCAATGGGGTGCAACGATAAGGACTGTTGATTGGACAGATCTAGGTCCATGGAGCACATTACACTCATAATGTCTCCACCTTTGGGACTTTTAACCCTAAAATGGTCCATGAAGCAACAAACCAAATGAAAAGGAAAGTTTTGAACTTTATACCTCCAAATGCAGCTCCTTCCTCTGTAGATCTCAGATCCAAACTTGCACTTCAAACTCTAGTCTCCACAAACTCCTCTCCTTCTTCTTCACTAGCACACCAAGGCACTTTTAGCTCCAAAATCACACACACTCACTAAGAACGATGAAAAGCTCTCTCTTAGGGTTTTACTTACTGCTATGGAGGCTGAGAAATAAGCCTTAGCATCCAATATATAGGGCACAAGTCAGAAATTAGGGTTTGCACCTGGACAAATTACGCCCAGCGTAACCCTGAGTACGCCCAGCGTACTCAGGCGAGTCCGCGTCCAAAATAAGCGCATGAGTACGCGCAGCGTACTCTTGAGTACGCCCAGCGTACTCATTTGCTACCAATTCCTCTTAAGGGCTTAACTTGACACTTTGAATATAAGAAGGGCTAAATAGTTGTACCTGAATTTCGGGATGTTACAATTCTCCCCCACTAGAACTAGACTTCGCCCTCGAAGTCTCACTCAACAAATAACTCTGGATACTGCTCGCGCATCTCTAACTCCGGCTCCCAGGTCATTTCAGAACCCTTCCGATGTTGCCACTGGACTTGAACCAATGGCACCTCCTTGTTTCTCAAAGTCTTGATCCTTCGATCCATAATCGCAACCGGTCTCTCAACATAATTCAGGCTCGCATCCACCTGAATGTCCTCTAACGGAACCACTGCCGACTCATCAGCGATACACTTCCTCAACTGAGACACGTGGAAGGTATCGTGAATCTGGCTCAACTCCGTAGGTAGCTCCAAACGATACGCTACCCTGCCCACCCTGGCAGTCACCCTGAAAGGACCAATATACCGAGGTCCCAACTTACCCCTCTTCCTGAATCGGATCACCCCCTTCCAAGGAGATACCTTCAGGAGTACTAAATCACCAACCTGGAACTCAAGCCCCGAGCGACGTCTGTCCGCATAACTCTTCTGGCGGCTCTGAGCGGTCAGCAACCTCTGTCTGACCTGCTGAATCTGCTCAGTCGTCTGAAGTACTATCTCTGTACTACCAATCAAACGCTGCCCGACCTCTCCCCAGCAAATAGGAGTCCGACACCTCCTCCCATACAACAGCTCAAAGGGTGGCATATCGATGCTCGAATGATGGCTGTTGTTATAGGAAAATTCAGCCAAGGGCAAGTATGTGTCCCAACTCCCTCCGAAATCCAACACACATGCCCGAAGCATGTCCTCGAGCGTCTGAATCGTCCGCTCACTCTGCCCATCTGTCTGGGGGTGGTATGCGGTACTAAAATGTAGCCTCGTACCCAACTCCTCATGAAACTTCTTCCAGAATCTGGAAGTGAAACGCACATCTCGATCTGAGACGATCGAGGTCGGCACTCCATGCCGTGATACCACCTCTCTCACGTACAACTCTGCCAACCTCTCAGCAGAGGAGCTCTCACTGATAGCAAGGAAGTGAGCGCTCTTCGTCAATCTGTCCACAATCACCCAAATTGCATCGACGCCCCTCGCAGTCCTTGGCAATTTGGTGATAAAATCCATGGTAATCTGTTCCCACTTCCACTCGGGAACCTCCAACGGCTGCAACTTACCATGCGGCCTCTGGTGCTCGGCCTTAACCCTGCGACAGGTCAAGCACCTCTCAACAACCCATGCTATATCCCTCTTCATACAGGGCCACCAATAATCTCTTCTCAGGTCCAAATACATCTTAGTGGCCCCGGGATGGATCGAAAACCTCGATCGGTGTGCCTCCTCCATCAATATGGTATGTGCCCCGCCCACAAATGGCACCCAGATCCGACCCTGGAAGGTCATAAGCCCTCTGCTATCGGTAACAAAATCCGATACATATCCGATAAGCCGCTCTCTCTTGCGGTTCTCCGGTCTCACAGCCTCAGCCTGGGCCCCTCGGATGGTGTCCAACACCGGAGTCATCACTGTCAATCTCATACAAACGTCCCGTATCGGGGCGCTCTCCGCCCTACGACTCAGGGCATCGGCTACAACGTTAGCCTTGCCCGGGTGGTACAGGATCTCACAATCGTAATCCTTTACCACGTCCAACCATCTCCTCTGGCGCATATTCAGGTTGGGTTGATCCATCAAGTACTTCAAGCTCTTGTGGTCCGTGTATATGGTACACCGAACCCCATACAGATAGTGACGCCAGATCTTGAGGGCGAACACTACAGCCCCCAACTCCAGATCGTGGGTGGGATACCTCGTCTCGTGAGGCTTCAGCTGCCTCGATGCGTATGCTATCACATGCCCTCTCTGCATCAGCACCGCTCCCAGCCCCGATATCGATGCGTCACAATACACCACAAAGTCCTCCATCCCCTCCGAAAGGGCTAACACTGGGGCTTTGCACAGTCTCTGGCGAAGTGTCTCGAAGGAGGCCTGCTGCTCTGGTCCCCATGAAAAAGCAACACCCTTCCGGGTCAACCTGGTGAGTGGCACGGCGATCTTGGAGAAATCCCTGATAAATCTCCGATAATAGCCAGCCAACCCTAAGAAACTCCTGATCTCGGTGGGGGATCTCGGCACCTCCCAACTCATAACCGCCTCAATCTTGGCCGGGTCGACCAATATCCCATTCTGGTTAATGAGGTGCCCTAGGAACTGGACCTCTCGTAACCAGAAATCACACTTGGAGAATTTGGCATAAAGCCTCTCCGATCTCAAAACTCCAAGTAACTCTCTCAAATGCTCCTCATGCTGCTCTCTGGATCTCGAATACACCAGTATATCATCGATGAACACGATCACCGAACGGTCCAACATCGGTCTGCATACTCTGTTCATGAGATCCATGAACGCCGCCGGTGCATTGGTGAGCCCGAAAGGCATCACCACGAACTCGTAATGCCCGTAACGAGTCCTGAACGCTGTCTTCTGGATATCCTCATCTCGTACTCTCATCTGATGATATCCAGACCTCAAGTCGATCTTGGAAAACCAAGACGCTCCATGCAACTGATCGAATAAATCGTCGATCCTCGGTAAGGGGTAACGGTTCTTGACCGTCAGTTTGTTCAGCTCCCGGTAATCAATGCACATCCGGTGTGAACCATCCTTTTTCTTGACAAAAAGGATCGGCGCTCCCCACGGCGAGCTACTCGGCCGTATAAACCCCTTCCCCAGCAGCTCCTGCAGCTGCGAGGATAACTCCTGCATCTCTGGTGGCGCAAGGCGATAGGGCGCCTTGGCGATAGGCGCTGCCCCCGGAACCAAATCAATACGGAACTCTACCTGCCTCTCGGGAGGCACACCCGGCAACTCCTCGGGGAAAACATCTGGGAACTCGCGCACTATCGGGACCTCATCGATCGACCTCGGTCTCTCTGCATCTACTCTCGTATCCACCACATAAGCCACAAACCCACTACAGCCCTGTTGTAAACTCTGCCTCGCTCTGGCGGCCGAACAAAATGCTGACCCAGAACGGGAACCCTCACCGTACACCGTAAGTACTCCCCCACTGGGGTCTCGTATCGTCATCAACTGTCGCTCACAGTCAATCACAGCTCCGAAACGGCTCAACCAATCCATGCCCACTATGACACATACGTCCCCCATAGCAATCGGGACCAGATCTATCGGAAACTCGACACCGAAGATCTCGAGTACACATCCTCGAATCACATCAGTAGCATACACCGTTCGCTCATCAGCTATGGAAACTCGTAGAGGTCGACTCAACGCCTCACGCTGGATACTGATGTGCTGACTAAACGCTAGTGACACAAAAGACCGACTCGCACCCGAGTCAAATAACACCAAGGCGGGTACAGAACACACAAGAAATGTACCTACGCATATCACAATATAAGCATAACACTACAAACTCAAAATGAACAGAGGAAAGAATACATACCAGCTACCACATCGGGTGCTGCGCGGACCTCCTCCGTTGTCAACTGGAAGGCTCTCCCGCGAGCCTTCGGTGCCTCAGCCTTCGCCGGCCGACTCTCTGTAGCTCGAACAGCAGCAGGAGCAGATCCCTGAGAAGCTCCCTGAGCTGACCCTCGTAATTGTGGACACTCGGCCTTCCGGTGTCCGGTCTGGTTGCAGTGAAAACAGACTGCAAACCCCTTGGGGCAATCCTTGGCCATATGCCCCTCCTTGCCACATTTGTAGCAAAACCCTGCTCTGCACACTCCATCATGACTCTTGCCGCACTTGCCACAAGTGCGGCCCCTCTGGCTCCCTGATCTCGAATCGGCAGGCTTGGCCCGCTTGGCTGCCGGCTGAGACTGTGCCGGTCGCCGATCCCTCCCCTGAGACTCCGCTTCCTCCCTAGCCTGAGTCTCCAGCTCTATCTCCCTCTTCCGGGCATTTGCCTGAAGTTCGGCAAATGTCTGGTACGTCGAGTTCGCCACGAACTCTCGTATATCCCTCCTCAAAATGCTCAGATATCGGCTCATACGTGCCTGCTCGAAGGACACGTGCTCTGGGCAGAACAACGCCCGCTCATGGAACATCCTGGTGATCACTGTAACAGACTCCGTACCCTGCTTGAGGGTCAAAAACTCCTGGGCCAAACGCTCCCTCTCCACCTGGGGAACGTACTCTTCTCGGAACATAGCAGTGAACCTCTCCCAGGTCACTGCAACAAGCTCAGTAGGCGAATAGTGCGCCGTCACAAACTTCCACCAGTCCTTCGCTCCCAAGCGAAGCTGGTTCAACGCGAATCGGACTCTCAAATGCTCTGGAGATGAGCAAGTAAAGAAACACCCCTCAATGTCTGATATCCACCTCATCGCTGCAATCGGGTCCTGGGTCCCATCAAACTCCGGTGGTTTTGTGTTGCTGAACTCACGAAACAGCAACGCATCACCACCTTGCGGCCTAGTCGCAGCTATAGCCGCAGTGGCCGCAGCAACCGCAGCCTCAGAAAGAGCAGTGTATCTCTCGTCAAATGTCTCTATCAGTGTGGTCTTGATAGACCCGAACATCTCTGGTATCTCTGCCCTGATGGCTGCAGCCACCTCCTCATGAATGATCCTACGGATCTCCTCATCGCTAGTACTGCTGCTCTCTGGTGTGTGGCGTGTCCCAACCATGATGTCTCTGAAATACAACATAACAAATATCAGGGACTCGCTCGAGTATACTCGCACTCGATAACTCCACCCTACTTGCTCCTTAGTACCCAATGGATTCTTACTTAGGGTGCGCACTGCTCCGGTGTCTTCAGTAATACGGGCCCTATACTACCGTCCACACCGCATCAGCATCCACTCTAAGTCCTCCTCCTTGGATCCCAAGTCCCAAGTACTCTACTCTCTTTAACCATATGCTACTCACTAGCAGCTCTCTCATAAACTCCTCGCTGCTATCTAAACACTCTCAAGTATCCCTAGCAGCAAAACTCCTAGACTAAGGCGTCACATATCAGGCCACTCTAGTCCTAATAAGAATACCTAGTCTACTCTAGCATGCATAGCATAACTCATCATATATCATAACATAATATATCTCATAACACTAATTACAAGGGTATTTTGCGAAATCACCGTTCGGGCGCTGGCTGATCGTACACACGGCTCTGCTCTGTTTGTCTCAAAACTCTTTTTACTCTTTAAAAAAAAAGTTTTTAGTCATCAAAATTTCTCTCAAATCCTCAGTTTGAGTTCAGATACGCCCAAAGATGAATCCGAATCCCTCAAACCAAGGCTCTGATACCAACTTGTAACACCCAAATTTTCAAAACAATTTTTCACATTTTATAAAATACATTTTCATTCATAATCGTTATAAAAACACCATTGGATCACATAGTCAATCATAACATCATATCCCAAGATCATAATAAAAATCTCCCCGTGTGTGTAATGATCAAGCCGGCGCCTTCCCGCGATCCTCGCTGGTACCTGAGACACATAACACAACACTGTAAGCATAAATGCTTAGTGAGTTCCCCAAAATACCACACACAACACATATTAGCCACTCGAGGCTATAACTCTGATGACCCTCTGGTCAAGGTGTCTCTGTGGGACCCTCCAGTCCCATAACTCTGTGGGCCCTCTGGCCCTAACTCTGTGGACCTTTCGGTCCTAACTCTGAAAACTCTGTAACATACATAGCATATAACACATAGAAATCACATCATGCAAAAGCATACAGCATACTCTGTCTCATAGCTCTAATTACCACTCTAGTTAAAGTATAGTGAGAAGACTCACCTCGGGTAACTCGGTAAAGCTCGAACTCTGTAAAATCAGGTCTAGCCTCCGCCTAATCATGTAAAATAAATACTCTCAATCAATACATCTCTCAAGGCTAGACTATTCTTCCTCTTAGTACTCTCAGAAGGGTAAAAGACCATTTTACCCCTCTCATAACTCAAAGGCCCCACTATAGACCAAACCCTAAAAGTCAACCAAAAGTCAACCCTCCGGGTTACGCTGCGCGTACCAGATGTGTACGCTGGGCGTACCCGGCAGTCTCAGAATCGGGGAACGCCTCCCCGTACGCCGCGCGTACTGGGATTACGCCCGGCGTAAATCCCAGTTTCAGTCCCTTAGCTCTTGAGGTCTTAAACAGTTAAGACTCACGTCCAACTTTTAGATCTAACCATTTTTAAGCCTCTTAATCCATAAAGTCGATGACTTTAAGCCTTTGCACGGCTGAACAAGTCACTAACATCCAAAATATACCATTTCCTAACACTAGAAAGCCCAATACTCAAGCATGATCTCATATCCACGACCAAGATGGGAACTTTATTGATCTACAACACAAATACCATTGAAATGGGACAGATCTAGGTCCATGGAGCACATTACACTCATAAAGTCTCCACCTTTGGGACTTTTAACCCTAAAATGGTCCATGAAGCAACAAACCAAATGAAAAGGAAAGTTTTGAACTTTATACCTCCAAATGCAGCTCCTTCCTCTGTAGATCTCAGATCCAAACTTGCACTTCAAACTCTAGTCTCCACAAACTCCTCTCCTTCTTCTTCACTAGCACACCAAGGCACTTTTAGCTCCAAAATCACACACACTCACTAAGAACGATGAAAAGCTCTCTCTTAGGGTTTTACTCACTGCTATGGAGGCTGAGAAATAAGCCTTAGCATCCAATATATAGGGCACAAGTCAGAAATTAGGGTTTGCACCTGGACAAATTACGCCCAGCGTAACCCTGAGTACGCCCAGCGTACTCAGGCGAGTCCGCGTCCAAAATAAGCGCATGAGTACGCGCAGCGTACTCTTGAGTTCGCCCAGCGTACTCATTTGCTACCAATTCCTCTTAAGGGCTTAACTTGACACTTTGAATATAAGAAGGGCTAAATAGTTGTACCTTAATTTCGGGATGTTACAAATATTCTACATCGCAAGCGTATACTTATGAAGATCGTGACGTACCAATTATCACTCCGCCGCGAAGAAGCTTTCTTATCATGATTTGAGTTCCAACACATACAGAGAACATGTGGTATCGCTTACTTAAAAGTGTCGCGTAAGTGTCCCTGTCAAATATATTTTCGGTTTTTAAAGAACAGTTGCCCACAACATATTTTATCGCCAAGAGTCTACTGTTATCAACAAGGATGTACATTTCCCAGAATTAGTTAAGCAAGACGATTCAAGCATCGTATCAACAAGCTTCCACCAAAAATTGATTCGATCTCGCCACTACTATTCCAAGGTCAGTATGTTTCTTTCCCTTAACTTTTATGTGCTTTAATTATTTTTAAGCATACAATGAGGGCATTGTATGAAATAAGTGTGGGGTAGGGGTAGAAGTAGGATAATGCACGCTATATGAAATTTGGGTCTAAGTTAAAATTTTGCTTTGATGAAATTTTGGTCTAAGTCAATAAGAACTTGCAAAAGAAAATCTCATGAAGAAAAGTGAAGTCAAAGTGTATAAGTAAAAAAAGGCCATTATTTGTCATGACTTGCATGTGTTTTTTTATTTCTGTGTGTTTTTTCTTTTATATTGCATCGCTTTGGAACTTGGCTAAAATATCTTGAGCTTAGGGAATTTTTAAATTAAAGAGTTTATTTGAAGGGATGTAGAAATAAGTATTGTTCAAACAAAGCATTGATTATTTATAAGGATTGTAAGTATTTAGAATTTGGAAAATTATTAAGTTTTAAGCAAATACATGTGCATTCAAGCTAACTCTAATTGGTGAATTTTAATTGGGTTATCGTGAGTAATATTGATAAATAAAGTTTTGGTGTTATGATGTTGAAGTATAATTGCAATCATGGCCGGAATGATTTAATGTTTGCTTGGGACAACCAAAGAATAAGTGTGGAGTATTTTGATTGGACATTATTTATACATATATTGTAGGCCACCATCTAAATATTTATGAGCCTATTTCATATATTTAAAGATAAAAGAAACTTAATAAGTTTTGAATCGGATAAATACAGATAAATTCATGGCTTCGAGCCAAAGGAAATAATTTGGACAAGAATGGAGTTGATGGGGACCAAATTTGAGAAAATTCCAAAAATCGAAGAACATGCCTTGTCACACGCAAAAGTGCATCGCGTCTGAAGTTACGAAACCGGCTCAAATACGGATACCCCGACATTCGCGAAGCAACCTTAACCCTACACGATGCGTTTACTTAAATTCTATAAATATGCCATCTTTTCCCCCGAATCAATATCCAAAGATATAACACATATTCAACACATTCCAGAGAATTTTTTTTGTCCAAAAACCCTTTTGGGTCGATTTCAAGGTTGTGGAAACGCTTTGGAGCGAAGATTTATCTAGAAGTATGATCTCACTTTGGTTAGCTCGATGATCGATGATCTCATTTTATAAAAAATTAAAAAAAAATCGAACTTTTCACGTTTGTAATCATTTTAACATATTTTATCATTGGAAACTTCACATTTGTTGTCGGAAATTAAATAGTTTACTCGCAAACGACCATTATCCATTTGAGCCGATATACAAAGATCAACTCTATAACAAATTTAATATTTAACATCTTGTTAGTTGGAGATTTCAATATATAAATTCATGATTATCATCTGTTGCGATAACTAAGAGGTGAGGGTTCAACAGTGATGCTTGTAGTGTAGTAGGGTTCGTCAATGGGGTGCAACGATAAGGACTGTTGATTGGATGAGAGGCGAGGGTTCAACAATGGTGCTTGTAGTGTAGTAGGGGTTTGTCGATGGGGTGCAACCATGAGGACTGAGTTTGTCGATTGGACATGAATGGTGCAATGTGAAAGGGAAGTTCACTAATGGCTCTATGTGAAGAAGGGAAGTTCACTAATGGTGCAATGTGAAAGGGTGATGAACGAAGTTATGTTTTAATTTTAAGTTTGCTTTCTAGAACGCTCCGCTTCTTGTAGAAATCCAATTCAATCTTGTTCGTGCTTGTATTGTGTTTAGCTTTTTTCTCTATTACGTACGTATTCGTCCAGAGTGACCACCGGAGGAGGCGGAGGGATAGCGACACGTCAACGTCGGTGTTTTCCTCATCAATTGTTCTTAATCTACCGCCGCCAGTAACACGGTGACACATGAGAAGTACCACGGTGACACATGAGAAGCAGTGTAACCAATGGATCAAAGCTTGCAGCCCCATATACGCCATGCCAGTTGGGAGTAATAGCATCAACTTTCAATCGCTTGGTTGGAAGGGAAGCCGATTGCGGTCGGTGTACGGGTGCAAGAAAGAAGACCCATCTTCCACGGATGGTCATTGTTGCGAAGAATTAAACAGAAATGCGAAATAATAATTATTTATTATCTATTTATTTATATATATATATATATATATATATATATATATATATATATATATATATATATATATATATATATATATATATATATATATATATATATATATACTTTTATCATTATCTGTAAATAGATTCCAACTAAAAATATTTATTTTAATCTACTGTACCTTTTTTAAAAACATTTTTTCAATCCACTATACCTTTTTTAAAGTCTTTTGTATACGTCCAAAAAAAACAGAAATAATAAATGCTGCAACGGTTCTTTAGGAGTAGTTAGCACACATGACTAATAACTGAACCGGACGTTGCCTTGCTGTCACGTGCGTTCTACCGGCCCCAATTTTCATAATCACGTGCAGAAGCCGCTAACCCCTTTACAATAAATTGATATTTCTTCATGTGATTAGTAGATTTAATTCCAAGGTTTTGATATTAGCTGTGTAATAATTTAAGATGGTGTACGACTTTTGTGTTTAAAGATTGAATTTCATATATAGATAGTAAATTTTCTAAAGTAAGGTTAGACGGTGTGGTTGTAACTGTATCATGTTGTTTGCTAATTGGGACTAAAACCACATTTCAAAAGACCTACCACATCCTAGGTGTGGTTGTGGTTTGTGTGGAGTGCTTTTTCAAGCGGGGTACCCTCCCCATATCTTTTCTTCTTCTCTAAGTGGCCTATGGTTAATACTTTTTTTTTTTTATATTTATTTATTTATTTTTTAGAAATCCTAAGGTAATAATAATGTAGTAATCATATTTAAAGCAAACACTCAAAAATTATATATATGACGACGATGTATAATCATATATGATTATACATGTTTTTGCATATATACCTTATAAATGATTATAAATATATACATATTCACAAAGTAATTAACCATTTACGATTATAGTGCTTAGTGACGGAAGAGGAGGTTGTGGCAGAGGTGGCAGTGGAGAGGTAACGGAGGAGGCAGTTATGGGGTCGGTAGGTGGTAGTGGTGGTGGTGGCGGGGAAGGTGACACGAAAAAAGGGACGACGTTGCATAATCATTTATGAATATAACTCTACCGTCTCGTTGGTACGCTGGAGCATTAGAGCTGCATATGAGAAATATGTGGCAGAAGTTGAATCTCAGTAGAACATATATATATATATATATATATATATATATATATATATATATATATATATATATATATATATATATATATATATGACTAGGTTATTTTGTTTCTTACATTTATTGTGTGCTAAAATGCATCAATAGGAATTTAGTAAATTAAATAATTATTTAATTAAATAAATATAGATATTGAATGATTTCCATAATTATATGTATATTAAATGATATCTATAATTATAATTCTCTTTTTATGGAAACTAATTAAGTATGTCATTAATGTCAGCAATAACATTCTTTCAGAATAAATTCGCATCTAGGTTTTTATATATGAGTTCGTATTTTGTTTCAGGACTCACTCACTTAAAATACAATAAAGTTGCATGGAATATGAAGAACGAGAGTGTATTCTACTAGAATACACTATCATTCTGCTGGAAGACACTCTCATTCTTCTAGATATGAATTCATTCTGAAAGAATATTATTGTTGACATTAATGAAGAATTTAATTAGTTTCCATAAAAATGAATTATAAGTATGGATAGCATTTAATATACATATAATTAATACTAAATTCTTATTGGTGCATTCTAGCACACAATAGATGTGAGAAACATTTGAACCTACCTATATATATATATATATATATATATATATATATATATATATATATATATATATATATATATATATATATATATATAACAAATCACCGAAATTGTTCTTGTGGTTTGCAAAAAATTTCATGTTTGGTCCTTATCTTTTGTTTTGCACTCGGACTGTCCTTACAGCTTTATTTTCTTGCGTTTTTGGTTGCTCACATATATAAAAAGACTATATTACCCATTATATATTTTTTCTTTTATTAATTTTTATTAATTAAAAAAAGAAATTATAATGAATCCATCGGACCACCCCCAACATTCACCCTCACCCTCATCAACCACTCTTTGGATACTGTCGAAAAACAACAAATATCAATGAACAATATCAACCGCCGCCGGAAACCACCAAACACCATGGATCAGAACTCTAAATATGTTGATATGTAACATCAATCATCGATCTACACCACTTGCATCCTCCAAACGCCACTAGAAACCTTCGAAAACCAATACCATCGCATCTCCCCAATATCCCTCTCCTTGTTTTCCTTTCTAAGTGAAACCCCTAAATAATACCAATGCCTCAGCCGTCAGAATCATTTCATCCTTGTCTGTCCTTTCTGTTGTCTTCTCGAGCACCAAACAACTTATTGTCCAACTATATAGACCCCATCTTCGCCATTCAATAAAACCAGCAGTCGATCTCTATGTTGTCTTCTCTGGCTATGAGTCAGCATCCATAATCTTCCTTATCTCCCTCTCCCAAGACTCCTTAGACTATCCTCCATATCTACGACGTGAACTAAAAACCTTCAAGTGGAAGAGAAGGAGAAATAGAAATAGAAGGAAATAAAGGGAGATCGAACAATTATAGGTGTGATGGTGGGGGATGGCTCAGACTAGCATTCCGATGAACAACCAAATCTTCATCTTTTTTTATGTTGTTTTCTCTTTTTTCTTGGTGTACATAAGCTTTGAAGTTTAAATAGACGGGGTCCATTGGTTTCTAATAAGGATACATTGGTTTTGGGTGGTGGGCCAAAGCGGCAGATGACCATCCGACAATGGTGGTCCAAAATTATTTAGCTTCTTTTCAAATGAAATGAGAAAGTGTGTGTGTGCGCTAGAGAGAGAGAGAGAGAAAGAGAGAGAGAGAAAGAGAGCGAGATAGAGAGATTAGTTAAAGGTTTAGTCTCGAAATGGGTCATGTATATTTTATTTTTTTTTATAAATAAGAAATAAATAAATAAAATTAGTAAGGGAAATTTAGTCCTTTCAGGTATAGTAGGGGCCAAAAGCGCAAAAAAATAAAACTAAAGGGACAGTCCGAGTCCAAAAAAAAGATAGGGATCAATCATGAAACTTTTGCAAACTACAGGGACGATTTCAGTAATTTATTATTATTATTATTATTATTATTATTATTATTATTATTATTATATATATATATATATATATATATATATATATATATATATATATATATATATATATATATATATATTATTTTCTACCAATTTACAACTCTATAAATACACATATATTTTTACCATCAAACTCACACTCTCTTTTCTTTTCTCCTCATTATTTCATTCATTTTAAATCCCAACAACCCCACTCCAAAATCCACTCGAATAAAATTCTATGTTTCTAGCTCAAGCATATAACCTAGAAACATTTTCGCTTTTGATCCGCTAATTTTGGCTATCGTCCCTCACTTTATGACCCAGTTCAATCATTTCTACAATTTGAATACCAAATATTCAATAATACTATCTTATGCAAGTTCCACATATTACCCCTAAAATGATCACCAACTTTGTCACTTTTCACGATCAATATTAACCAAACCACACCCTCTTGCACCACAAAGCCAAACCCTATCTTACGATCCTCCCACCCAAACCCTCAACGAGTTGGATGATGAAGTCGATCGAGAAACTCAACCCCCTCACTGGAGACATCTTGTAGGACCAACACCCTATATACGACAACGAAAAATAACTACTGGCAAATAAAACAAACCCCAACCCTAAAATGGTGGACTCCGATGGAAAAATTGTTGTTGATACAAACATGAGTCGACATATCCGAGGATGCAAAGCAAAGAAATGAACAATCAATTGAGCATTTATGGTTACACATTATTGAAAGATTTTTTTTCACATAAATAGGGCTTCATAATGATTATCAAGGTAAACAACAATTGAATTCAAAGTTTCAAGAAATCAAAAAGAATGTTACTAAGATAAATGGGTTGTACAACAATCTAAAAAGCCAAAGGAAAGGAGAGCAAAGTGATGAAAAAAATTCTTCAAGAGGCATATCAATTGTTTCGAAAGGAAAACCAAGAGCCATTCAAATTCAATCACGCTTGCAAAGTGTTATCGTGTAGTATAGAATGGAAAGAATTCAAAGTGAAACTAGTTGAAAGAGAAGGAAGAAAAGAACAAGAATGTCGTCAAGCGGTTTTACAATTTCTTCAAATGCTCGTGTCGGGTTAGATTTGAATGACGATGACGAGTTCGAGTTAGAAAAAATTATCCACCCGATGGATAAGGGCAAAGAAAAAATGATGGGGAATGGGTCTTCTTCAAATTCTTTGGGATTCAACAACGAATAAAAATAAATAAGAAAATTGTCGACAAGCTTCTATAACGTCCCAAAAATTACTATGTAAAATATTCGTTTTTAAAACTAACAGAAACATCACTCATTCATTTCAAAATCCATCAAAATGTATAATTTTATAAATAGTTATCAGAGAACAAATCATATCATAAAATAGGGAATGTTGCTAGATGCGTTGTGATCATGTCGAGTCATTCCCTTTCAAACTGCAAGTACCTAAACCATAAACATAAGACTGTAAGCACAAAGCTTGGAGAGTTTCCTCAAGAAACCACACAACAAACATACATAACAGCTCGAGGGTAAACTAGGTCTATTTCACCCCCCTTTGGTGTTTCAACCGGTACTAGGTCTATTTCACCCCCTTCGGCATCTTTTCAACCGGTATTATATCTATTTCACCCCTTCGGTATCTTTCAACCGATATTGAGCCTATTTCACCCCTATATCTAAGCATACAGTCATATCAGCAAGATTCACAAAGACAAAAAGGACATACATGCATATCAACCAGTATCACAAAGACAACTATCATCCTAATAACATAATATAGTCGCCGGCATTGGTGCCTTCAACCCACGAGTATAGTAAAGAGACTCACCTAACAAACGATAATCAACCACTATTGCTCCTACTGATGTGAATACATATGTTATAACCACCTATGCAGTCATACAATGTACACCCTTAGCTTTCCTTCCAAGACTAGGGGTTTGACCAAAAGTCAACGTAATTCAAAAGTCAAATTAAACGGTTAAAGTTGAATCGCCACGTCGTGGCCCTCAAACGATAAAACGGACGCGTTTTCCCTAGTCGCCACGTCGTGGCAGCCTAGGCCATGTCGTGGGCACTAGGTTCAAAGTATCTTAATGGGTTAAGTTGAATCCTCCAATCCCAGAGGTTCCAAAGTCCATATCTGATCATTATTATTGTCTAAATGGATAAAGTTTCCAAGTTTATCCCTTGAGAACCACCTGTATGTATAGTTCTCAAGCCTTAGGTCTATAAAGCACAACCATGGAATAGGCTTAACCAAGAAGCACTTAATCCCTAAAGTCACAAGACCATTTGCTCCAGAAGAGCTTATAACACTAAAACCAACCTACATATTTAAGATTTTTAGACATGCATCTCTTGGCCTTGACTTATATCAAAATGGGGGTTTATTACCAAAATCTTATGCATGGACCAAACAACCCACCAAACTTCATATTCAAATCATGAACTACTCCAAATTATCCAAATATTCATAAGGTTGCAACCTTTATGAAATCTAACCATCCCATCCAATAAAATCAAGAAGAAAATGGGACAAAATGCAAGATCTAGAACCCTATAATCAAAAAAGTGGAGCCTTGAACACTTACAGGGCTCCAAAATCGAGGTAGGAACGGAGATGGAGACTTTCTTGCTGATCTTTGGCTAACTCCTTCTTGCTTCTTCCTTCAACACTCTCAAAACCACTCAAGAAAACTTCAACAGTTAAGGAGAAGGAATTAGGGTTTCTTCTGAGTTTAAGAGGGTGGTTGAGGTTGAGGGTGACAAACCGTATCCTCCTTATTCCTTTGAATAAGGTTCAAATCCTAGATAATTAGGGTTTAAGACGTCAGCGGCGGCCACATTGTGGCCTTTCTTGCCACATCATGGCGAGTCAAAAAGACCCGTGACTAGAAAATGTCTTGCCACATCGTGGCCCTCCTTCCCACGTTGTGGCGACTTCCTAAAGTCAAACATTAAAACACAATAAATCGTACCTCAAAATCGAATGTTACAACTCTCCCCGACATGAATCAAACTTCATCCTCGAAGTCCGTTGCTGCAAATACCTTCAGGTAGAGCTTCCTCATTTCCTCCTCAGGTTCCCAAGTTCACTTTGAGCCTCTCCAGTGCTTCCATTTCACCTTCACCAGGTTCACCACCTTGTTTCTTAGGGATTTGGCCTTCATATCGAGGATCATAACTGGTCTCTCGATGTAGTTTAGGTGCTCATCCACATGAAGCTCGTCTAACGGCACCACTGGGAAATCATCAACCAAACACTTTTGTATTTGAGAGACGTTAAAAGGGTTGTGGATCTGACTAAGCTCTTGGGAAGATCCAAATGATATGCAACCTTGTCCACCTGGGCAATGTCCATGAAAGGACCGATATATATAGGGTCTAGCTTGCCTCGCTTCCTGAAATGGATGACACTTTTCCAAGGTGTCACCTTCATGAGTACCATATCTCCGACCTGAAACTCCAAACCAGATCGACACTTATCTGCATAAATCTTTTGGCAATCCTGCACGGTCTGCAATCTCCCGTGCACCTGTCATATCAACTTGGTAGTCTAAAGCAAGACCTCCGTGCTACCCATGAGTCGCTGACCGATCTCTCCCCAACAAATCGTGGTCTGACACTTCCTCTCGTAAAGCATCTCAAAAGAAGGTCGATCAATACTGGTGTGATAGTTCTTGTTGTGAAAAAACTTAGCCAATAGGAGATACGTATCCCAGCTACCGCCGAAATCCAACACACAAGCGTGAAGCGTTTCCTCCAAATTCTGCAGAGTCCGCTCACTCTGACCATCGGTCTACGGATGAAAATTTGTGATAAGTCCAGACGAGTACCCAACTCCTCAAGAAATCTCTTCTAAAATCTGTAAGTGAAGCGTACATCCTGATCCAAGACCATAAATACCGAAAGCCCATGTCGTGCCACAACCTGTCAGATATAAACATCTTCCAACTTCTCGACAGAGATGCTCTCCTGAATGGGAATAAATTAAACACTCTTGTTCAATCGATCCATGATTACCCAAATCGAATCCACCCCCGCACTATCCATGGCAACTTCATGATGAAGTCCATCGTGATCTTTTCCCATTTCCAAACGGGAATGCCCAATGGCTACATCTCGCTTCATTCAACTTCCTGATGAAGTCCATCGTGAGGTCGCTGATGTTCAGCCTTGACCTTCCTACAAGTCAAACACCTCTCCACATACCAATCCACATCCTGCTTCATGCAGGGCCACCAATAGTCAGATCGGAGGTCTCTATACATTGTCGTCGCACCCGGATCAATAGAAAATCTCGACTTATGCTCTTACTACATCAAGATCTAACGAGCACCTCCCAAATACGGAACCTAAACTCTCCAATGCATGGTCAACAATCCCCGACTATCATAATTAAAAGAGGGCACCTGATACACTATACTTTCACTCTTCCGATGCTCCTCTTTTAAAGCCTCAACCTGGGCCCTGCAAATCTGCTCCAAAAGTGGAGTAATCACTATCATCCTCAAACATAAATCTCGGATAGGCGTGCTAGTCGCCTTTCGACTTAGTGCATCGGCCACCACATTGGCCTTTCTATTGTGGTATAAAATCTTGCAGTCGTAATCCTTCACTACATCCAACCACCTACGTTGCCTCATATTTAGATTTGAGTGATACATCAAGTGCCTCAAGCTCTTGTGATCCATGTAGATGGTACAATGGACCCTATAGAGGTAATGTCGCCAAATCCTGAGAGCGAAAACCAACACCCCCAACTCCAAATCATGAGTCGAATAGTTCGCCTCGTGAGGCTTAAGCTTCCTCGAAGCGTAAGCAATAACCCGACCCCAATGCATCAGTACTGCACCCAAACCTGTGATCGACGCATCATAGTATACAATGAAATCATCCACACCCTATGGTAAGGTCAAAATCGGAGCCTCACATAATCTCTGTCTCAAAGTCTCAAACGCCGCCTACTAATCAAGCCCCCAACGAAAGGTAATAGACTTCTTTGTCAACCTGGTCTACGGAATTGAGATCCTGGAAAAATTCTCAATAAATCTCTAATAACACCCAGCTAGTCCAAGGAATCTCCAATCTCAAATGGAGACCTCGAGACCTCCCACTGTAGGCCTCGATCTAGGCCGGATCAACTAATATACCTATCTGATTGACAAGGTGCCCCAGAAACTGCACCTTGTGCAACAAAAACCCTCATTTAGAGAATTTAGCATAAAGTCTCTTAATCCCCAGAGTCTCCAGAACCTATCGCAGATGATCCTCATGCAGCTCCTTGGTCTTAGAATAGACCAAGATATCAGCAATACACACAATGACTGACTGATTCAACATCGGTCTGTAAACCCTGGTCATGAGATCCTCGAACGCTGTTGTTGCATTGGTAAGCCCAAAAGGCATCACCACGAACTCGTAATGACCCTAACGACTCCTGAAATTTGTTTTCTAAACATCCTCATCCTAAACTCTCATCTGATGATAGCATGAGCGTAGGTCAATCTTGGAGAACCAAGACGCACCATGTAACTGGTCGAACAAATCATCATTCCTCGGAAACGGGTAACAGTTCTTCAACGTTAACTTGTTCAATTCCCAAGATTGAAGATATCTCCTAGCTCTCACAGCTGAACAGAGAGTCCTCCAGGAACACATCTACTCTCGAACTACCGGAACATCGTCAATAGTCCTCTTTCTCTCCATCCTGGTGTCCAATACATAATCCACAAAACTCGAACAACCCTGCTGAAGATATCTCCTAGCTCTCACAGCTGAACAGAGAGTCGGTCCACGCTAAGCACCCTGACCATGAAGAACTAGCTCTCCACCACTTGGGGTTCGAACACGAACTAATTGGTGCCTAGAATCGATCATCGCCCCATTAGGGCTCAACTAATTCATCCCCACAATAACTTTGCTCTTGCACAAAGGAATAGGAACCAAATCGATCGTATATCTCTCTCGGAATAGCTCAAGAGTATAACCCCGATGAACTCTCGATACTCTCACTGGACGGTCATCAGAAATCTCCACCTCCAATGGATAATCAGCTCCCCATGATCATCAACAAATCACTTGTTGAGCACAAGAAATACAAACGATCGAGTAGCGCCCGAATCAAAAAGAACTAGAGTAGGAAATCTCTTCACTAAGAACGTTCCTAAACATTATAAAATAAAACATAAGGATAAACAATAATAAATCACATAAATGAATGGAAAACATACTCGTAACCATGTCAGGTGTTGCACGCACCTCCTCCACCGTCAATTGAAAATCTACGCTCTTCACTATAGAGGTCGCTGGCTTGCCATCCCAGCTATCCGTGATACTCAAAGTCGCCAGAGTGGGTTCTGCAACCGCTCCTTATGTCAAAATCAGACAGTCGACCTTCTTATGGACCTATGATTGTAATGAAAGCAAATCATACCTGAAGAATGGGTGGTGGTGATGGTGGTGGCAGTACAAATCGATTTCCCATTCTCGAACCTTGGATATTATGGCCTCGAATATTAGATAGGATGAATAGCTAACAAACTCCCTAATATCTGATCGGAACATGTATTGTTATCGAGACTTCTTCATCTCCTCGTTTGCAGTTTATTCTGGCACCAATAAAGCTCTCTCTCAAAACATGGCAGTGATCTCCGCCACGGTGTCAGTCGTCTGTCGTATATCCTGAGAATCCCTCGCCAACTATTGTACCTCAACAGCCGGTGTAAACTCTACTCGGAACTGGGTCACAAAATCTGGACAGGTCATGGCCTCAATGGTTGGTGATCCTATAGCATAACCAACCTCCTCCCACCTGTCCCGGGCTCGCTCCCTCACACGAAGAGGTTCACACTTTTGAAGTTTCTTGAAATCATCAAGTCCTTCCTTGTCTCGGGTATAGATCATGTGCTTTCAATAGTACGGGCCCAATACTACCTTCTACACCTATCCATACCTTCCTCAATAACGGTCTCGAATCCTCCAAGTCACTTCCCTACTATCAGTTACCTCACTCGCAGCATAAAGTGCCTTACGCGCTAAAACATTTCCCAAGCTTCCCTAGGGTTCCTTTTTCACCACCCTCTTCCATCAGTTGCGGAAGAGACTCCCTATAATACCTTCTAACTACCTCATGAATACAATTACATGTTACCAGCACCAGATAATTTTTTACTGTTAGGTCCTACCCTACAACGGTTACACTTGAACAAGAGTTGCGCGATAGGGTTGAACATAACCTTCGAAAAGTATCCAATCCCCACAACATGTAATTTAACATATTCTCTTAATAATTAGCCGACGCTATTGGAGTCCCTAGAAGCACAACTCAAGCAACATTCAAGCATTAAGTTCTAAACTAGAGCACTACCTAACTAGGTCACTTTGCCGAATCATATAAAATCTATACTAGCATGCAGTTCTAAAGGTTCATACATCTGGCATACAAAGGCATCTCTCTAGCATCCTACGATGTGATTCTGAGCAGATCCTTAACCCTAATCTAGTATGATATACACATATACATATATACAGAAACAATAAACATGTATGTGTATTTTAGGAAATACTTACTTGAGCTCGGCTGATTGCATGCATTGCACCCCTTTTATTTTTAAAACGTTTATTTAGAAAACTCATTTCATTTCAAAAAGATTATTATTTCCTCAGTTTGAGTTCTGACACACTCGGGAGTGTCCTCGAATCCCACAAACCAAGACTATGATACAAACTTGTAACTTCCTAAAAATTACAATGTAAAATTTTCATTTTTAAAACCAACAGAAACATCATTCATTCAGTTCAAAATCCATCAAAATGTGATAATTCTATAAATACTTATCAGAGTAAAAATCATGTCATAAAATGTGGAATGCTAGTGGATACGGTGCAATGATGTCGGGCCCTTCCCCTTCTAATTGGAAGTACGTGAACCCATAAAACATAAAGCGGTAAGCACAAAGCTTAGTGAATTTTCCCAAAATACCACACACCAAACATACATAATAGCTCGAGGCTAAAATGGGTTTATTTCACCCCCTTCGGTATCTTTCAACCGATACTAGGTCTATTTCACCCTCTTCGACATCTTTCAACTAGTACTGGCTCTATTTCACCCTTGTAGCTATGCATAAAATCATATATGCAAGAGTCACAAATACAACAAGCACATACAAGCATATCATCAAGTGTCGCAAAGACAACTATCCTCCTCCAAACATAATCTAGTCTGACGGCATCGGTACCTTCGACCCATGAGTATATTGAAGAGATTCACCTAACAAACGATGATCAACCACAACTACTCCTATTGTCGTGAATATAGATTCCACAACCACCTATACAGTTGTACAAAGTACACCCTTAGCTTTCCTTCCAAGACTAGGGGTTTGACCAAAAGTCAACGCAAGTCAAAAGTCAAAGTCAACGGTTAAAGTTAACTCGTCATGTCATATCCATCATTGGCCACGTCGTGGCCCTCAAACGATAAAACATACGCGTTTTCCCCTATCGCCACGTCGTGGCAACCTAGGCCACATTGTGGGCACTTGGTTCAAAGTGTCTTAATGGGTTAAGCCGAATCCTACAATTTTAGAGGTTCCAAAGTCCAAATCTGATCATTATTATTGTCTAAATGGATAAAGTTTCCAACTTTATCCCTTAGGATTCACCAAGAGGTCTAGATCTCAAGTCTTAGGTCTACAAAGCACAACCATGGCATGATCATAGCCAAGACGCACTTAATCCCTTAAGTCTCAAGCTTATTTGCTCCACAAGAGCTTATAACATTAAAACCAATCTAAGGATTTGTGATTTTTAGACATGAATGTCCAATGCATCTCTTGAGCTCAACGTAGGTCAAAATGGGGGTTTATGACCAAAATCTTATGCATGGCTCAAACAGCCCACCAAATGTCATATTCAAATCATGAACTACTCCAAATGAGCCAGATATTCATAAATTTGCAACCTTTATGAAATATCACCATCCCATCTAACAGGATCAAGAAGAAAATGGGACAAAATGCAAGATCTAGCACCCTATAATAAAAAAGGTGGAGCCTTGAACCCTTACAAGGGTCCAAAATCGAGCTAGGAATGGAGATGGGGACTTTCTTGCTCATCCTTGGCTAACCCATTCTTTCTTCTTCCTCCAATATTCTCAAAAGCACTCAAGAAAGCTTCAACTATATAGAAAAAGGAATTAGGGTTTCTTCTGAGTTAGAGAGTGTGGTGGAAGTTGAGTGTGAGCAAACCCTAGCCTCTTTATTCCTTTAAATAGGGTGCAAAACCTAGATAATTTGGGTTTAAGACGTTAGTGGCGGTAACGTCGTGGCGAGTCAAAAGACCCGTAACTAGAGAATGTCTCGTCATGTCGTGGCCCTCCATCCCACATCGTGGCAACTCCCCAAAGTCAAACTTTAAAATACAACAAATCATACCTCAAAACCGGATGTTACAACTTCAACAATATTACTTCAATTTCTCCGAAAGATTGACATTTAAAAAGCAAAATTTAGCCAAAAAAGAAAAGGTGCTTGAGGAAAAACAACGCATAGAAGATATAAAATTCTATATGCAAAATAGTGACCATCTTTAGAGAGAAAGGCTTCTAGATAGTTTTGAAAATGAAGAAGGAGATTATGATAAAATAATTCCAGTAAATTTGAAGTCATAGTTTGTTTTACTTTTATTATTTAATTCTTGGTATTTTTAATTTCAATTATGTGCTTTTCTATTTCCACGTAATGAAATATTAAGATTCTTATTATTTTTGTTGTTACTAACTCCTTTTTTATTTAATTTCATATATTTACTAACATTTAGTTTTTTAAATTAGAATAATTTTATTGTGAAATAAGTAAAATAAAAATAAGGTGAAATGAAATGTGACAATTTTCTAGGTTTTGAAGAATGATAAGAGAATGAGGTTGCATTGAGGAGACACCGAAAATGGGTGTGGTGAAATATAAATACACGCTCAGACCTAAAGATTTATTATTCTAGAAAATTATAACCTACAATACGACATATATATATATATATATATATATATATATATATATATATATATATATATATATATAGGTTTAGGTTCTATGGAAAACAAAAAACCCTAAAAATCATAAAAATGCACAAAAAAAATATTTAGAGATCACAAAAAAAAATTTTGAATTTTTTTTTATAAAAAATCGTAGCTTTTTATTAAAATTCGCTGAAAAAAAAATATAAAATCAATTTTTTTTTAAGTTTTTTTTAAAAATTTTTTTTAACAAATTTCTTTAAAAACCTACGATTTTTTCATAAAAAATGTTAAAAAAAAAGTTTTGTGATCTCTAGGTATTTTTTTATGCATTTTTATGATTTTTGGGGTTTTTTTTAGGGTTTTTCTGTTTTCCAAATAACCCTTCCCTATATATATATATATATATATATATATATATATATATATATATATATATATATATATATATATATATATATATATATATATATATATATATATATAAGGGAGAAATTACTAATCTAACCAAAAATATTAAGTGATTTTCACTTAATAGCCGAAAATTAGCCATTAGTCAAAATAGTCAATGAAACAGTACACAAAATTAGACCATAGCAATGAGCAACGGTTTGGCGCTTTTCAAATGTAAGTGACTTACGGTTTCGGGCAAGAGGGCAACGGTTCTGTAGCCCATCTACGGTTTGGGGGATGTTAGCCTAGAATATATAAAGTTAAAAAAATATATTTAGATCATTTGCGGGTGTTAGAAGCTAGCGAAGCGCTCTCAAATAGCAGCTCCGAAAAACAATCGGATTTTTCTCTTAAACCTCGTTTTTTTCTATCGTTTACCTTGTAATCTAATAATATTCAGTATAGTTTTTTAGCAAAAAAAAAAAAAGAAAAAAAATTCGTATGGGGTATGCCACCTACACAGTACAAGTTTTTGATGCAGAAAATGCACATTAGAAAGTTGTCCACCGTAGATGGCATACCTACATCTGCATTTTTCGTACATACTTGTTTTTGTTATTTTTAGTTTCTGATGTGTATAGTGATATATTATTATTATGTTGTATGATAATTGCGTTGATTCGGTACTTTGAACGAAATAGCATTCGAAAGCCTAGAACGAAATAGTAGTTGGAAGGACGAAATAGAAGATGAATGATGCCAGCTACGGTGTACAAGCAGCTGATGCACATTTTTTTGCATTAGCAGCTTGTAAACCATATGTGTAGCCCTCAACTATGGTTTTGCTCATAACCCCATTTAGTGATCGTCTTTCACCGAACAAAGTAGAATTCAGATGAAACCATAAGTGGTATAAGGAGAAACCGTAGATGAGTGCAAAAAGAGTAGGGTGTTTTCCTTAGCTAGGGTTCGTTGAATATTTTTGGCTAATGGCTAATTGTTAGCTATTAAGTGAAAACTTATTAAGTATTTTCGCTAGATATTAGTAATATTTCCTCTTTCTCTCTCTCTCTCTCTCTCTCTCTCTCTCTCTCTCTCCCCCCTCTCTATAGAGAGAGAGAGAGAGAGACAGAGAGACAGAGTTAGGTTCAAATGTTTCTAATATCTATTGTGTGCTAAAATGCATCAATGAGAATTTAGTAAAAATTAAATTATTATTTAATCAAATAAAGATAGACATTAAATAATTTGATAATTATATGTATATTAAATGATATCCATAATTATAATTCCTTTTGTATGTAAACTAATTACATTCGTCATTAATATCAACAATAAAATTCTTTCGGAATAAATTTGCATCTAATTTTTCATGTATGAGTTCATATTTTGTTTCATGACTCACTCACTCAAAATACAACAAAGTTGCCTAGAACATGGAAAACGATAGTGTATTCTAGTAGAATGAGAGTTTATTCTACAAGAATGAGAATATATTCTAACAGAATGAGAATATATTCTAACAAAATGAGAGTGTATTCTAGTAAAATACACTCCCGTTCGGCATATTCTATTCAACTTTGTTCTATTTTAAGTGAGTGAGTTCATAAACAAAACACGAACACATACATGAAAACCTAGATACGAATTCATTCTGAAAGAATGTTATTGCTGACATTAATGATGAATTTAATTATTTGTCATAAAAAAGAATTATAATTATGGATATCATTTAATATACATACAATTATGAAAATCATTTAATATCTATATTTATTTATTTAAATAATTATTTAATTTACTAAATTTCTGTTAGTGTATTCTAACACACGTACAATAAATATAAGAAATACATGAACCAAGCCCTATATATATATATATATATATATATATATATATATATATATATATATTTGGTAGGAAATGTAAGAAGTGCACCATGTCTATGATTTTTGGTGAATTAAAAAAATGAATATTTAAATAATACAAAAATATTTAAAAAAAAACTCATCGATAATTCACTAAAGTTATCCGAAAAGTGAATCAAAACTTAATTCAGTAAAAAAATCAATCATCAATGCTTTTTCTGAGAATTTTTTTTAACGAATCACGTAATTTTTGTAACATCTAATTATTCATTTCGTTGTTTGACCAAAAACCATGCATAATTTTCAATTCATACTTTCCTACAAAATAGTTACTTCTTTTTTGATCTTGATTTTATATATATATATATATATATATATATATATATATATATATATATATATATATATATATATATATAGAGAGAGAGAGAGAGAGAGAGAGAGAGATATATGGTAAGTTGGTAACTTAGTAATTTGGACGCATAATGCACAGAGGCGGATCCAGAATCAAAGTAAAGGGACATCCCCAATAAGTAAAGGGGTATCCCGACAAAAAAAAAAAATCGTGTAATACACAATAAGAAAAAAAATTTCCGGAAAATATTACACTGCTAAATTTTTTTTGAGGGGTATCCCGGGCTACCCCGGGATACATAGTAGATCCGCCTATGATAATGCATCGTACTATAATAAATCGCACTTTATTTATTTTTTATGTTTTTTCAAATTTTAGATGTTTTTTATGTCTATATATGCACATTTGTATGTGTGCACAGATGTATTTTTTTACGTAAAATATGCACATATGTATGTCTCTCAAAAAAAAACATTTTTATTTATTTATTTTCAACAAATCAACTTTTTTAGGAGCGTCTTAGCTTAATAAAATATTTGTTTTCTAGAATAAAAATATCAAAAACAGTTCAAAAATATGCATATAAGAACAAATACAATTTTATACATGTGTATATTTCAGATGTTCACATGTGTATTTTTCTATTTGTGCAAAAACAAAAATATGCTTGCGTTGGTATATTCTTTATTTATGTCAAATGTACGCATATCATTTGAAAGTAAAACGTTTTGTTTTTTTCTTCATCGCGTGACATTTAATAAGAGTTTCCTAAGCTATTAAGATGTTTTATTCGGAAAAAATGAGTTATCAAATGTTTATATATGTACAACTACAAATATAAATATGTGCACATCGCTAATATAGACATTTAAAAAACATAAAAAGAAAATGTATATCAATATGGATCTATATTTATATACGACAAAAATTATGAACTTTAGTAGTTTTTTTTTGAAAAAAAAGTTCTAAAAGTAAAAAAAAAAATAATAATAGATAAATAAATAAAATAAGTGAGTTTTGTTCTAACTTGATATATGCACGTCCATTTAACAAATTTAAAACTTTTTAATTTTATGGTTGAGATTTTGATTCTAAGATCGCATAAAAGTTAGTGATCAAAATAGATTTGTACTCTCTCTCTATCTCTCTCTTTCTTATATATATATATATATATATATATATATATATATATATATATATATATATATATATATATAGAGTCAAGATTAAATAAGAAGGAAATTTTTAGTAGGAAGGTAAGAAGTTTTTTTCTACATATTTTTTTCGCGAACAAACAAAATGAATCATTAGATGATTCATTTGTAAGATAATTCACAAGAAAAAATTCTCAAAAAAACATCTCGATGATTTATTTATACAATGATTTTGTTGTTATTCACTAAAATTGTCATAAAAGTGATTTTTTTTCTTAATTTACTTAAAAATGAATCATAAAGATGTTTTTTTGGGAATTTTTTCTTGTGAATCATCTTACAAATGAATCATCTAGTGATTCATTTATTTTGTTCGTCAAAAAAATATGTAGAAAAAAACTTCTTACCTTCCTACCAAAAAATTTTTCTTACCGGATCTATATCATAGAGTCAAGATCAAATAAGAAGGAAATTTTTGGTAGGAAGGTAAGAAGTTTTTTTTCTACATATTTTTTTCGCAAACAAACAAAATGAATCATTAGATGATTCATTTGTAAGATGATTCACAAGAAAAAATTCTCAAAAAAACATCTCGATGATTCATTTATACAATGATTTTGTTGTTATTCACTAAAATTATCATAAAAATGAATTTTTTCTTAATTTACTTAAAAATGAATCATAAAGATGTTTTTTGGGGAATTTTTTCTTGTGAATCATCTTACAAATGAATCATCTAGTGATTCATTTATTTTGTTCGTCAAAAAAATATGTAGAAAAAAAACTTCTTACCTTCCTACCAAAAAAAATTTTCTTACCGGATCTATATCCTATATAGATAATAATTTGTTTGTTCTAAATTCATAATGCAAACTACATGTATTATCTATATGTTACTATAAGGGATGTATTTATAATCTAATTGTAGCTTTAAAATTTTATTATCTTATTTTGGTTCTTGATATTATATACTAATAGATGTATTACCTGAAGCAACTTCGTGTCTTCAAGCTTTTGCTAGTTGAGCATGAACGTATCCAAACAGGAAAGGGAAAAGTAAAATTTGGGGAAGTGTGAGCAACTCTCTGATGTAAAAGGGTTCTGAAATTAAAAATGTTTTACTAACTTTTCAAAATGATACAAACCAATTCGTAAGAATGGCAACAGATAAGCTGCAAAGGCATGCATAACAACATACTTTATATCCTACTTCCATAGAAGTCTTGACCTGTCTTCTCATGTTCCTTAGTTCTTAACATGGCAACATGGAACATTCTCTCTAAATTTCTCTTAAGTGTTAATCATGACTCTTTTTGCACCTTTTCTTTCTATCTTCATATCTTTCTCATTTTTCTTCTAAACTACCTCTAATCATTTCCATCACCATAACTTTAATCGACATGCTGCAAGCTCTACCCAACATACCTCATACACTTTCCATATAAAAATTGACTTTCTTCTTTTTCATGGTCACTTTCTCTCAAGCAATGTTAATCTACTCTTGTACTCATCAGTATAATCTCTGACCCTTGGGTCTTTCTAAGATAGACATTTTCTATCTTTCTTTTCTTTCTCTGGGCATAGCAACTCTCTTACTCTTTCTGTCCCCTTTCTTGTATCTTATTCTCCATATTTCTATCTCTTTCTCTTTCTTTCCCTCTATTTTCCCCCATTCTCTCTTAGAGTACGCTATCTCTTATATTTTTATGGATGCTTGCCGTAACTATTGTCCATCTACAAGGACACATCATCCCTAACACATGTTTCTATCTTGAAAAGCATGATCTATTTCTCTTTACACATATGACATCTCTTTAACTAGAGAGACCATGCTAATGTCATTTCACAAAATGATTGTTTTTTCTCTCTTTTTGACATTCTTGACCCAAACCCACGTAGTTGGTCCATCTACTACTCTCAAACTCTCAGGTTTTTTATCTACACATATTTATAGTCATGTACTTATCGTATCATATCATGGTTTATTAAGAAACATTTCATATTGTATCTCTTAGTCGTGTACTACAACACCGACTACAACATACATGACCTAAGTGCTTATCACTAATAATGGTCCTAAATACTCTGGTTCTTTTCATCTCCCATAATTTAAGTCGTGGTGTGGACATACCAAATTTAGTTCACTTAACCTATGACTCTTATACCAATTGTAACGACCCAAATTTATCAATCTAAATATCCTTGGGAATTATCAGAGTTGTTCTACTATAATCTGGAATTCTATTCTTACAAAATACTTTACCTCCCAGGTTATTTTTGGGTTTACAATAAAATCATAAATACAACAAAAAGAAAAAAAAGATAAAAACACCTATAGTTTATGTCCTTACGCTCGTACCTTCTCACGTACAACGGATACTACCCGAACCTTCAAAACATGATAAACATCTACATACATCAGCCCATAAGTCTAGTGAGTTATATTCTATCTGTTTCATGTCATCAAAATCTTCTTCTTCATATCTTGCTTTCTTTAAATTCTAACATTTTATTCTTTTTTTCTCATACTTTGTTATATTCTCTTTCTTTCCCATCTCATGTATCTCTTTTACACTTTTCTCTTTTCTCATCTCTTATTTATCTATCTCATCTCATGCCTTTTCATTCTTGCCTCTTCTCAAGTTTATCTCTCATTCTATATCCATCTCTTCACCTCCTCGCATAGTCTTCTTACTTAATCATTTCTTCTTGTCCCATATTCTTCTCTAATCTCGCTCTTTACTCTTCTCAAACTTTATGCATGCCTTTCTCATCCTCTTATTATTCTCTTCTCATAGCCCATACTCTTACCATGCCTTTATCATACTCTACTTATACTTTACCTCTCTATTCTCAACTTCTCATGCCTTAGGATTCTATTCTCATATAGACCCAAACAGTCCAATCATATATGATAGATTTATCTGTCATCTAAGGGACACAATATCCCACAAACGTTACTAGGTACACTCATCTGGACTTACACCCCTCTCTTATGATCCATCATGGATCCTTAATCATTCTTCTTCTCATGAATCACCCATGTATTTCCTTACTTTTAATCCCTCACAGATCACGTGTAAGTTCTTTAAAAGAACTCTCTTATCTTGTTCCACTCATGGAACCTTTCTCAATCTTATCTAACCACCCCTAATCTTATTCCTGTAGGAATCATCTATCTATATTCCCGAAGGAATCATCGTCTCTTTTCTCGTAGGGAACATAATGTCATTCCTGAAGGAATCATCTTTCTAAACTCCTATTAATCTTTCATGTGACTCATCACTAGACACTTGTCCCATGCACAATCTATCTCTTTGTCTCATCAAGAGATCATCTACTACTCATCTAGTACATAACTCATTAAGTACTTAATCTCTAGCTTCATGTAATACGTATAGGTATTCTACAAAATACCCTTAACTTTTAGACATATATACCTAGTCTTTCTCATGCTCTATCTTTGACGACTCATATATACTCTGATTATAAGTACATGCTCAGATACATGATTTTAAACGTATAATCTCATACGTACTCTAATTATACATACATGCTCCGATACATGATTTAAATGTATAATCATAATCTATTTCTATCAAACATCTAAAAATACCCATGCATACATAAGATTATAAAACATACAACCATAATTTAGAAAAGAGAGAGAGAGAGAGAGAGAGAGAGAGAGAGAGAGAGAGAGAGAGAGTTATAACTCACCTTGTTAGTTATTGAAAACTAACTACCACTTGGCTCCAAATCTTCAGTTGATGCATCTTGACCCATCTTCTTGCTCAAGGCCTATTCATTAAACATTTTGAGTTGCTTAAAACTGGTCTTGGGCTATTAAGAGCATAATGACTTTCTTATATCAAAATGATCACTTAATGGATCATATTTCTATCTTCTCAATTTTTATTTC
Organism: Lactuca virosa; assembly: GCF_052849685.1. NCBI lineage: Eukaryota > Viridiplantae > Streptophyta > Magnoliopsida > Asterales > Asteraceae > Lactuca > Lactuca virosa. The sequence goes on along the minus strand of NC_136429.1, from coordinate 470,724,645 downwards.
TTTACATCTTCCAACCCATGAATTAAGCATCCCATACTACCTAATTCATTAAACTCAAATCTCTAATTAATCAATTTAACATTATCACTAGTTAGGTTTTCAAACCTTAACTTTACATATATGGATTTCACCTTGGAAATCACATGCAAAGCTTGTTCAAGGCTTCTAAACACTTGATTAAACATTACTAACAAGCTTCCTTTGGAACAATCTTACATAATTAGCTCGAATCATCAAAACACCATTAAAACCCAAACTACCTTGAAAACGGAGAAGATGATTACCTTAGGTGCTTTTGATGTTCAATCCTTACCACAAGCACATAAGATCACCACTTGAACATTCTTAAATCTCCAAATCGCCGGAGCTTGGCTCTAGAGAGTTTAGGGAGTGTTTTGGCGAGAGTTTAAGGAAAATTGTAGTACTAGTAGGGAGCTACACAAATATATAAAGAGAGTAATAAACAAGATTCATATAAGGAAGATATGAATTTTTATAAAAGATTTAGGGTTGCACGCCAGGTGCACGTCATGCCCGTCACGCACACCTGACAACCAGATTCATCAAAGATTAGAGAGACGTGGGCCATTAGAAGAGTGACATGTGGTAAGCCCAGGATGGAGCCACAAAGTGAGTGCATGATGTGCATTAGAGTGCGTCACGCGCATAACCAATATAAATAGAGGTGCTCACCTTATTATGTTCTCATCCCAAACACTCTTCCAAACCCTCTCTATACCTCTCAAATATGCAGTGGCTCGGATGCTTCATAATACGCTAGTAGAGTGACTTCACGGCCCATATTTCACTATTTTAAATGTTTTATGGGGGGGGGGGGAGGGGTAGGGGAATACATGCTTATCAAATGGTTATATGAAAATATATTTATGTTTATAAATATCTAATCATTTTAAAGCTTAAAGCCTTAAGATAATGTAGCTATGAATATTATGCCTAGTTGTAAGCTATGATTTTATGCCTAAGGGATATGATATCCGATATTCTAGGAAGAGATAATACCTAGATGTTATAATGGACAAATACTTAGGATAACTTAGTACCTAGAAGTTATGATGGTCAAATATAGGGATATGTACTGTAATTAGTTGTTACTCTGCCCAAATATCCTATTTAATATAACCATAATTAGGGTGTATGTATATATTGTTAGGATATTAATCTTTGAAAGATTGAATAGATTCAAAAAAGATTATGAACAAGAACAAGACAATGATTCAAAATATGCTTAATGATTATAAGGCACAACCTCAGAAGAACTCGATTAAGAATTGCTACTGTAGAGGCGTGTTTAGGGTTACAAGAATATTGCATAGATTACAAAACACTATGCATGCATGCACCTTAAATACTATAACCCTAATTAATAAAGACGGGTGGACAAGCCCAAGCCCGTATATATAAATGGACTATTAAATAAAACACAATGACGCAAAACTAAATCCCAACAATCTCTCCCTTTGCGTCAATTGAGGCGAGAGTCCATCAAGGCTGAGTTCGCTTTTGCACTTCAGAAACTTTCAGAATAATGCTCAGCAGAATCTTGCGAACCTAGATGTACGACTGAATCATATCCGAAAAGCACTTCTTTTCTCCCTTGCTGTTGCCCTTGAAGTTATTGATCATGTCCAAAATATACACTAGGCAAGAGGTTGTGTACATATGTTTATCAGGGAGGAAGAAACATGCCTTGTGAAAGTCTGCATCATTTCGTTCACGCGCCTAAAAGACGACATACCATCTTTCCTTGTATATTTTCCCAGGCTTCAACTTTTCAAAACCTTCTGGGGCTTCTTTGGGGAGAACAGATGGCTTCCTTCGCAATACAACAACAATCTCCACATCCATTTTGCCTATCTCTTGAACATACGAAACTATCATCAATTTTAAGTGAGCAATAACGGGCTCGTACTTCTGTCCTTCTCTCAGAAGTAAGTTATAAAGCATGATCCAGTCATAGGGATTGAGGCATGGCAGGTCTGCAAGAGTGAACTCGTGAACCTGACTAGCAGAACCTCTCACAACCTTGAACTTCGCATTAGGGAAGCTTTTGGTTTTTATTGGACCTGCGACCTTCACTGAAATAATCTTGCTAGCACTCCACGTTTCATATTGTGGCTTCATGTTCTTGAGATAGAACGAGAAGAGCAATTGATCAGCACCGCTATCAGTGGAAGGGACATTCGCTACTTTCATAAAGGAGCGAAACTTGAAAGCTTTCGGAGTTATTGGCAGATCCAGCTGCGAATCTTGTGAATTTTGAAGCTCGAATGACACAACTGGTTCTAGCCAATATTGACTCGACATATCCACAGCTTTGTTCTGAATTCGCTTCAGAGTACATTTTGGAAATAAAAGCTTTCGGCTTTCCAAAGTGACCTGAGCTTCACGTTATGCTTTCTCTTTTGCTTCAGCCTCTCGGATTATTCTTTGATGTTCATCTATTTCAGCCTCTCGTGCCTTTCTTCTTTTGAGCTCGTTCTCATCAGCCTCTTCATCTTCACTGTTGCCAACAATGGGTTCTTCACTGAAAAGTTTTTCTTTGCCTTTAGGCTCATATTTGCTTTTGACAGTGTGCTTGATTGAAGGTTTGGGGTCTTCCTTCTTGGATTGTGACACACCTTCTCCCCCTTGTTTCGAAATAGACTTAGAATCCAGAACACCTTCCATTCGATGAAGCATGGTGAAGATAGGCCTTAGTTTCTCAGCAAGATGCTTCTTTACCGTAACTGTGATCATTGAGTCATGAGTCTCAATGATATTCGAAAGCATGCCGGTGACGTCTGCGATGTAGCTTTTCATAGCAGTTTTCTCAGATAACAAATCATTGACTTGTTTCTCAGCATTTTCAAGTTTGACTGTCAAGACTTACACCTTTTCAGTCTTTATGGCAAGAGCATCCATTATTTTTCTCTCCATGGCCAGATCATCATGAAGCTTAGATATTTGCGAGGAGATGGATGACTCGAACTTGTCATCGTCAGATTTAAGACCAGTGCGAACCTCTTGAAGTTTCGCCTTCTCAGTTTTAAGTGTTGAGCCCAGACTAGAAATGACTTCATTAGCCTTTGCAGTGTTGGACTCAAAGGAGCTCTGGAACTTCTCCATGAATACTTGAGCTTAGTTATTAGTTTATCGACTTTTTCGGTCGTGTTGTTGCAGACTGTAGCAGAAGCATCTACCGCCTTGTTCATCTTTTCAAGGTTGGCAGAGTGCTCTTTAGTAAGGGTCTCAAGAATGGACTTGACCGTTGCTTAAGAATAATCATCAGTGAATGATATCTTTGTAGCGTGAAGTAGTGAGTCCAGTTTTTCATGTATCTCCTTGGGTTGCCCTTTCGTGACAGGGGCTTCGTCATCACTTTCAGTACTGATGTTGAAAGGACTGTAGGTGAATCCTGCGAAGTCGTCATCATCACCGAGAATCATATCTGGGTCACTATGGCAAAGAGGGCAAATAGGTGGTGTGGAATGACCAGTTACGAAACCTAAAGCTCCTGCCCCCACATCAGATGCGTTGACAGAAACATGAGGCTCAATAGTTGTTGTTGGTGTGGTGGTAGAATCGGTGAAAATAGGTGAAGATTGTGAAACACCTAATGAGAAAGATGGGCATAGAGCAATAGAGATTGGTGTTGAAACGGTGGCTGTTGGAGAGGAAACAAAGACAGTCTCAACGAAATTAGTGGAAATAGGAACTGAGACAGGAATCTCAACAGTTACCTCAGGAGCAATGGAAATTCGTTACGAAACCTCTGGTAGTGAAGTTGCAGCAGTGTCTTCGGTTTGGACAGGCTCATCCACTTCAATGCGAACGTTTGACTGAGTTTCAGACTGTGAATGTTCGCTTTCACTGGGAGTTGGAGATTTTAGCTTGCGAGCTGCCTTCTTTATCTTTTGCTTCTTCGTTGGAGGAGGAACTGCTGCAGATGAGCCAGTTTGTACCTTTCGTTTCATGGGGGTTTTCGCATGCTCAGATTGATCCTCTTTAGCACTCTGTTTCTTTTCATCTTTCTTTTGTCCTTTCCGACCCTCTTTCTTTGGTTTATCGGCCTCAACAATGATCGATTGCATCTCAAGTGTTAATGGATGAAAGCCTGAAGCGGGAATTGATCGATAACCTTCAAGAATCTTGCTAGCAGCCGACACATCACGAAGCATGGCTTCAAGGATCGAACCAACAAATTCAAATTTGGAGTTATTAGCAAGAATAATGCATGTAGTATGAAAGGTTGAAATAGAAGACATTAACAGATCTTGCATAACTGGAATTTGAAGCCTGTCGATTGCCCTTTGACCATTGACAGTCCAAAAACGTGCACCTGAAATTTCCCTGTGACAAGTAGTAGAAAGGGTGCTTTGAATAACTTGTGCCCAGTGAACAACACCAAAATCAATGTTGAGCCCAAAGGCAGTCTCAACGAAATTAGTGGAAATAGGAACTGAGACAGGAATCTCAACAGTTACCTCAAGAGCAGTGGAAATTGGTTAAAAACCTCTGGTTGTGAAGTTGTAGTAGTGTCTTCGGTTTGGACAGGCTCATCCACTTCAATGTGAACTTCTGACTGAGTGTCAGACTGCAAATGTTCGCTTTCACTGGGAGTTGGAGATTTTGGCTTGTGAGTTGCCTTCTTTATCTTTTGCTTCTACGTTGGAGGAGGAGCTGCTACAGATGAGCCAGTTTGCACCTGTCGTTTCATGGGGGTTTTCGCAGGCTCAGATGGATCCTCTTTAGCACTCTATTTCTTTTCATCTTTCTTTCGTCCTTTCTAGCCCCTTTCTTTGGTTTATCGGCTTCAGCAATGATCAATTGCATCTCAGGTGTTAATGGATGAAAGCCTAAAGCTGTAATTGATCGATAACCTTCAAGAATATTGCTAGTAGCCAGCACATCACGAAGCATGGCTTCAAGGATCGAACCAACAAATTCAAATTTGGAGTAGTCAGCAAGAATAATGCCTGTAGTATGAAAGGTTGAAATAGAAGACATCAACGAATCTTGCATAACCGGAATTTGAAGCGTCTCGATTGCCCTTTGAACAATGACAGTCCAAAAGCGTGGACATGAAATTTCCCTGTGATGAGTTGTAGAAAGGGTGCTTTGAATAACTTGTGCCCAGAGAACAACACCAAAATCAATGTTGAGCCCTGTGCAAATTCCATAGATAATCGCCATAAAAAGCTTGCTTGCACAATCCGATCCCGTTACACTTTCAGAGAAAGCCTTGAATATTAGGGTAAAAAGGCCATTCCATTGTGGCGGCAAGTTAGGTTTTCTGAACTTAGAAACGACGGTGAGGGTTTCCTTGTACCCCATTTTATAGAACATCTCTAATAGGGCGGAGTTAGTGACAGATTCATGATCAATCATGTCATCTGTTTGAGCAAGCCCAAAGATTGAGCAAAATAGAGATTTGGTGATGGAGGTTGTTATGTTGTGAACTTCAAAAGTGATTCTCTGTTCGTCCTTGAGATAACTTACAGAAGAGTAAGCTTTCGACGGAAGAGACATCAGAACGCTTTCCGTCTTAGTTAGAGCAGTAATCAGCGGGGAGTACTTCAGGCATTCAACAATAGGAAGAAGATAAATGTTATACTTACAAGGATCAAGATCGATTACTAGGTTTTGATTGGGCTTGATGGCAAGAAGCAATGACTGCCCTGTTTGTTCTTGAACAGAAGGAGTTTCAGAAGATCCTGTCATTGATGATTTCTTGAAGAAGAAGATGATGAACAGTTGAGAGCTTTTTGATCGCCGAAATTCTTTTAGAGTATTTGGGAGTGGTAAAGAGTGATGTAGGGTCAAAAACCCTTTATACCATTTGTTTGGTGAGAAAAATCCGGAGAGAGATTGTATCGGGTACTGAAAAGTCGCCTGCAAAAGCGTGACTTGACAACTATTACGTCAGAAACGTGTGTCAGGCGGCAGAAAAGTAAACGTCGGTTCCAATTTTCACGCGCCCATTTGAACTCCTATCCATGAGAAAATTTCGCATCAGTTTCACCCTTTCGCCGTTTAAGTCGCATTCCACCTGTCGTATATAGATACAAACTTTCGCTTTTAAGTAAACTTAGGTTGAACTGCGAAACTAAAAATAAATGTAAGTACCACGAACCAGACTTTTGAAAATCACAAGCATCTTCATGCGAGAGTGTGCCAAAGATAAAGAAATAAAGCAAAGCATATGTGTGGGATTTTAGTGATGTCTATTTTAAGACACGAAACAGTGGATCCCGGGAAAAGATCTCTTCCTTCGAAGTCAAGAGAGACTAAGAAGTGTCTGTGTGGTTCCCCATTGAATTACGATCACCTGTTTATTAAGAAATAGTGAAAGACATCTTTTTCTTTAGGCTTACAGGGTGACTTTAACTTCAACCAATCTCCATAACTTGATATAAGTGCGAATGTTCGGATGAAGTACTCGTGTGACCAGTGTAGTCAGTTGAACGAGTAGCTTTGGAATTATTTTAGTGACATGGATAGATGCAGAAATCTCAAAAAAATAAAAAATGGATCTATTTGGTAGTAATGTCTTAGGTCTAGAGCATTTCATTAAGATCTCGCAAAAAGAAAAAGATATTTCTTGGTAGATACCGCGAAAGTGGAGTTTCGTTAATTTCTTGGTGAAGAATCTAGAACATTTAATTGTTCACCGTCAATTGATAGAAGTGTGTTGAATTTTGGGTTTCACTCCGTTCGTGGTTGAACTAAACTAAGATCATTAACACAGATGTGGTGTAACCATAAACCTCAGTGGTAATATCTGAGAGTCTCAAGGGTTACGATCATGAATGCGAAAGTTACGGAGAAATGTGAGATGGTTCCAAAGAAACGAATGTACCTCTGCTATGCGAAAATGACCAAGCAGACAACTCTTACCTCAAAGTGAGAAGGGTAAGGTAGCTCATGACGTATGTGAATTTGCAGCCTGATTGGGAAGAAACGATTGGTAGAATCGATTCATTAAGGCTTCAACATAGAGTCGTTGAGGCTTCAGACAACATGCAACAGCATGATTTTAGGGACACTTAGCTAGTACATAGTTAAAGAGATTTATACCTGCCCTATCATATGAACTGAGAGTGATTACGAATATGTTCCTTCAAAAGCTTCTCAATCATCTATTATTTTTGATATTTTATATTTTTATGAAAGTAAAAGAAATAAAATAAACACTAAGAAAATATTTTTGTATTTTTGTTTTTCAAAAAAAAAATTCAAAAACAAACTATGACAAAAGATAATTTACATAATATACAAAAGGATACAGGAAGATCCAGACCAGGAATGAACAGTGGACTGCGAGTCGTTGCGAGCGTTCGCATCGATTCACAGTATCAAAGTAGACTGCGAATTATTGCGAGCGTTCGCACTGATTCGCAACGGTAACTTTATGAATGTGAAAGTGGTTTCGGAACAGATTCAGCTTCCATCATTCCTAGACCTTGAAGAATTCTATTGAAGGTTGTTTCAGGCAAGGCTTTTGTAAATATGTCAGCTATCTGATCAGCGGATCTCACGAAGTGTATTTCAACATTACCATCTTCCACATGGTCCCTTATAAAATGATACCTTAGTGCTATGTGTTTCGTCTTTGAGTGTTGCACTGGATTATGACAAATGCGAATGGCACTTTCGGAGTCACAATATAATGAGATTCGTTTTATATTCAGGCCATAGTCACGAAGTTCTCTTTGAATCCAAATGACATGTGAAGTGCATGACGCAACAACTATGTACTCTGCTTCAGCAGTTGAGAGGGATAAGCAAGTTTACTTTTTCAATTGCCAAATCACGAGCTTGCCATCCAAAAATTGGCATCCTCCCATTGTACTTTTTCTATCCAGGTCGCATCCTCCCAGATCAGCATCCGAAAATGCTTGTACGAAGAAACTTGAGCTTGATCAATACCATATTCCTAGTGAGGAGGTTCATTTTAAGTACCTGAATATGTTTTTGACAGCTAACATGTGGGGTTCGCGAGGATTCGCTTGGAACCTAGCACAATAACAAACGGAAAACATAATATCTGGTCGACTAGCACTTAAATACATTTAGGAACCTATCATTTGTCGATAGAGTGTCATGTCTGCAACCGTTTTATCCAGAGATGGTGTTAGTTTCGTTCCAAATGTCATTGGAACCTTCGTTTTTGAGTCTCCCACCATTCCAAACTTAGCGAGCAAGGTCTTCGTGTCTGCCTCCTGATTTATAAATATACCTTCCTAGCTCTGTCTTATGTTTAATCCAAGGAAAAAGTTAATTGGACCCATTGAACTCATCTCAAATTTCGTTTCCGTTAGCTTTCGGAATTTAGCTGTTAAGCTGGGCTTTGTTGATCCGAAAATAATGTCATCAACGTAGATTTGGACAATAATTTAGTGGTCACCCTCTTTCTTGTGAAAGAAGGTTGGGTCAACCGAACCTTGTTTAAATTTGGACATTTTTAAGAAACGAGTGACAGTTTCGTACCATGCCCTTGGAGCTTGCTTCAGACCATAAATTGCTTTGTCTAGAATGTAACAGTGATTAGGATACTTCTCGTTTATGAAGCCAGGTGGTTGCTCCACATACACTGTCTCTTCAAGTTCCCTGTTCAAGAATGCACATTTGACGTCCATCTGGTATACTTCAAAATTCATATGTGCTGCATAAACTATAAAGATGAGAACGGATTCAAGCCTAGCAACATATGTGATGGTCTCGTCGTAGTCTATGCCCTCTTCTTGACAATACCCCCTTGACAACCAGTATTGCTTTGTTTCTTATCACATTACCCTCTTTGTCTAATTTATTGCAAAACATCTATTTAAGACCGACTACAGATGCATCCGGTCGAGTGGGAATCTGTCGCCATACTTTGTTTTGTTCGAATTCATTGAGCTCCTCCTGCATCGCTTGTACCCAATCCGAATGGTCTAGAGCAATCTGAACATTTTTGGGTTCGACTTTGGAGATGAACGAATTAAACATACAATATTCTACTTTGGAGAATAAAGCAGTTCGCTTCGCCTTTTGTTGTGCTCTTGTTAGAACTCCTAAAGACGATTCTCCTATAACTTGCGTTTTTGGATGATCTTTAGTCCATTTAGTCAGAGGAGGATAATTGGGATCATAAGAAGGATCCAATTCAGCATGTATGTCCTCAAATTCTGACTGTATATTCGAATCATCATTCTGTACATCCGAATCATCATTCCAATTTTCTTCTCCCCATCGAATGATGTGAACGTCTCTTCTTCAGGTATCGGATTCTCCCTCTAGAGTGGACTTTGGTGGGTCTCTTGTGGAGTTGAGTGCTCCCCATGAAAAGTTACATTGGAAGTTGATTTAGAACTCTCCCCCCTGGAATGTAGCGTTCGTGTCATGTGGGTCATTCGCACTTGGTGGCTCTTTGTGCATATCATTCGCAGCGTCATCAATTAATTTCTTCAATTCATCGATCTTGTTGTCAGCTGCTTTTGATTCAGAAGAGATATCCTTCTATGGATCATCGAATAGTAGCATGAATTCTTCGTAGAGAGTAGAGAGTGGAATCGTAGCAGGGCTTGGTTTAGGAAAAATCTCCTATGATTGACTATCATTCGCTTGAGTCCTCTTTAAGTAGTTGTCGTCGAACGTGACCTAATAGGTTTCTTCTATTCTTTTTGAGCGTTTGTTAAGAACCCTATATGCCTTGGAGGTTAGCGAATATCCCAAGAAGATGCCTTCGTCAGCCTTCACATCGAATTTGTTCCTTTGTTCTTTAGAATTAAAGATGAAGCACCTGGAACCAAAAACATGGAAAAAATTTACATTAGGTTTTCGTTTGTTTATGATTTCATAGGGAGTGACAGAAAATATTTTATTGAGAATGGAACGGTTTTGGGTGAAACAAGCTGTCCCTATCGCATCTGCCCAGAAGTAGAGTGGTAGATTCGCAAATGAGAGCATGGTTCTCGCGGCCTCACACAATGATCAGTTTCGCCTTTCAACGACTCCGTTCTGTTGTGGAGTGTAAGGATCTGAAAAGTTATGCGAAACTCCTTTCGCAGTCAGAAATTATTCAAACTCTTGGTTTTTGAATTCCAACCCATTGTCACTGCGAATTTTGCGAACCAGCTTTCGCAGTTGTAATTCAATCTGCTTTATGAAGTCTTTGAGCTTGGGAGTGGCTTCAAATTCCTGCTTAAGAAAATACACCCAAGCGAAATGAGAAAAATCTTATACAATGACTAGAATATACTTATTACCACCAACACTTTCGATTGTAGAAGGACCACAGAGGTCGATATGCAAATGTTCGAGTGGCTCAATGACTTTCGTATTCACTATAGTTGGATGAATTTTCCTACTTTGCTTCCCCATTTTGCATGCAGCGCAAAGATGATCCTTGTCATACTTTAAGATAGGAAGCCCTCGCACATGATCACCAAGAACAAGCTTGTTGATATCTTTGAAGTTAAGGTGCGAAAGTCTTCTATGCCATAGCCAGCTATCATCCGTCGGAGCTTTTGTGAGAAGGAAAATGGCAGGCTTCCCTCGTATCGGATTTATGTTCAACGGATACATCTCGCCTTTGCGTTTAGAATTTAAAAGGACTGATTTGGATTTCTTTTCGATGATCTCAGAACCTTCATCGTCAAATGAGACCTTCAATCCCGTACCAACGACCAACTGCGAAACACTTATAAGATTGTGTTGCAGACCCTCGACATAAGCAACTTTACCAATTGAGAATTCGCCATTTGTTATCATCCCGTAACCTTTGATCTCTCCAAGTGAGTTATTCCCAAACTTCACTCTTCCACCATTTTTTAGTTCTCTATACTCTCGCAGTTCCTCTTTTCTTCCTGTCATGTGACGCGAACAGCCACTGTCGATATACCATTCATTGGCAAATTGTTCGTCACGAATTACCTGCAAAAATTAAGAATATTTAGGAACGCAAAGTTGTTTGGGTCCTTGTGAGCCTTTTACAGAAAGAGGGAAGGTAATTGCAAGATCAACCATATAGGTTCGTTTTATTAGGGTGGTGTTATCTTTCTTTGTAATTTTAAAAACCTTAATCCTCTTATCTTTTAGGTTAGTATCTTTTGAAGATGATGGTTTTTGATTTTTGTTTTGTCTTTTCACAAACCCCTTTTCAATTTTCTTTGTTTTAGTTTCGGGCTTCTTGATTGGATCTTGATGATCCAAAACCAGCTTTCCTTTTCCCTTAACATCTTTCGATGTCTTGATAGGATGCGAAGCATATTTGGTTTGTGAGTTGAGAGGTTTAGGATTCTCCACATGGGTTTTTGGCTTTGAAAGAATAGGTTTTTGAAAAAAATTTTGTTAATATCCTGTGGACTGCGAACCTGACTTTGCGAAGAGCTCTTTGGGTTCTCATTTGACGCTATTTTCGCATTTTGATTGAGAGGTTTTTCAATGCGAACAAAGTTGGGATTTTTGGATTGCCAGAATTGTTTCCATTCCTTGAGATTTTTGTTGTATCTCGTATTCCTTTTACGTTTCTAGGCTGCGAACTGTTTTGAGGATTTGTGAATGTTAGATTTCGCTCTTGGCTTTCTTGCTGGAGTTTCGTTTAGTACTGAAGATGTGTCGCTAGGAACATTCTTAGTTCCACTGGGACTTCCTTTCTCGTAATTGGAATTGTCCTTATTTAAAGGTTCTGCTACGCATCTTCCTTATACTCTCCATGAGGCCCTTTCTGAGAGACCAACTGTTTCGTCAGCATTATCGATAGGAGTTTACCAAAAGTACTCATCACATCCATCTGCGTTGTTTTCTTCAACTAAGGGCATTAATTTGACTGTTTGATTCTTATTTATCCCATTGAGTTTGAAAACCTGGTTAGGGACAGTTTGGGATTTTGGAAAAACAGTCGCAATTTATTTTAAGACTTTTGGATTATTTTCAAAAAGACGTGCAGATTCAATAGAATTTTCAGAAATTAGGACTTTCACAACATCAGGTTCGTTTTTAACAAACTCTGAGCATTCAACCTCATCCTCTACAAATATTTCACTCATATTACTGTCATCGTCAAATTCAGATGTGTTATCAACATTAAGTTTGTTATCTGAACTTAACTTTGTACTCAATGAGTCAAACTTCTGCACAGTGTCAGATTTAATTTGCTTTTTATCATTTTCGTCCAAAAGTTGTTTTAGCATGTTCTTGTGGTCTTTGGACTTAATAAATGATTCAATTTTATCCAGACCTATCCTGTAAGCTTCCGAAGTTTTGTCAGATGAGACGATGGATTCGCACTTGTAACAGTCAGCGTCAATTTCATCCTACTTTATTTCAAGGAATGACAATATCATCTTATGGAGTTTTTGACCAATCTCACAATCAAGATGCAATTGAGTAATATTAGGATAAAGCCTTTTCGCAATCAAACAAAAAATATTACTTTGTTTCAAAAGCATTAAATTGTCTCTTTGTCAGTAAATTAACTCATCCCTAGACTTAGCTAAATCAGACTCAATTTTCTCTATCCACATGCGTCTCTCCTCACTCTTTGACGAAATCATGCTGATTTGATCGGTTAAGTTAGTATTTGTCAAGCGAGTGTGTTTTAAAATATCGCTGATACTAGAAAATGTGAATCTTAGCTCATTTAGTTCAGTTTTGTATATGGACATAGGTATATTAAGTGATTCAAGAATAGAGTGTACCTTGTTGATCATCTGATCGCATTCGCTTATTTGCTCAAAAACTGGTTTTACACCGAAGCAACTATTACTCCCATTTCCACTGTCAGTGGTGTATCCTCGCATCTGTGACACATCACTTGTCACCATGAAACATCTTCATGTAGAATGCGAATCCTCTTCTTTCGCAACGAAACTTCTCCCATGAGTAGGCCTGCGAACCTCCTCATCTTCAAAATTCGTGGACCAGACTTCCACCCTGCCAAATTCATCATATTTATTTTCGTGCACAATTAAAGCAGACATTGAATTATCAGAGTTCTTTTTGTTCTTTTTCTCCTCAAGCTTTCAGAGATAGTATGTCTCATCATCTTCTCCTTTTTTCTTCTCATTTAGTCTTCGCAGCATGCATTCTTAAGCCAAGTGGTTTTTGCCATGACAGTAGTTGCAATCATAGCCAGAGTCACTAGTTAGATTCTTTTCCTTCTTTTCCTCTTCTTTCTAAGAGTTATTCACACTCTCCTCTTTTACCTTCTCAGAGTTGTAGCTTCCCTGCCAGTTTCGGTTCTTGTTAGATGGAAACTTCTTCTTTGTGAATCGCTCCGGATTTGACACCATCAATGCATACTCTTCATTGGTAAGGTCACAATCAGAAAGATCAGACTTTGAACCATCCTCTGCTACTTTAATTCCCTTTGCAACGAGAGCAAAAGATCCCATTCCGGATACAACTTTCGCTTCTTTTGTCACCTCATTTTCATGTGACTTTAGGATTCCTACAAGCTTTGCCAAGGTATAATTTTTGAACTGCTCATGTTCCTTGACTGTTGACACCACCACCATCCACTCTGACCTAAGCCCATTCATGAACATGACCTTTTGTTCGATAACTTCACGTCCAATGTCGTGTTTCATCATCCAACTTAGAAGATGATTGTAACGATTGAAGGTTTGAATCAAACTCTCTTCAGGCTTCAAACTCTGAAAACAGGAGTGTTTGTGTAGAGTGCTCAAGATCTGCATCTGTAGAGTAGAGTTCCTTAAGCCTATCGCAGATGGCTTTGGCTATGTCACAAGAACTAACCAGATGAAAAGTGACAGCCGGAAAAGCAAATCGAATAATTCTCATTGCCTTAACATTGCTTATCAGTTTGTTCTTCTCATCTTGAGGGATATCTTTAACTTCAAGAAGAAGTCTGTTGTAGTCAGACTTTGTTTTAATAACTCTTCTGGTTCCAATGTGAACAAATGCTCCAAGAGTGATGGCCTCCCATATCAGATATCCATTGTCTTCTAGACCAAGAGTGTAATCTTCGAAGTGAAGCGCCCATACTTCATATTCATTGGGAAAGAGAATTGGGATCCTCGTGGTCGATCCAATGCTGCTAGAAAGGTTTATGGAGTTGATGTGAAATTTGTCGTGCTACATGATGATATACTCTTTGAGACCTGTTAAGAATCAGACGTGTAAACTGATGAAGTTTTAAGGGTAATATTCAGATCACTGAATAGCTTCAAGAAAACTATGATGACGGATAAACCATATCCAATATTAACGGAAACCCTAATGATTCTATAAACAGAAGAGATGCGTATAGATTACACATTCTCCTGCTCTGATACCAATTGTTAGGATATTAATCCTTGAAAGATCGATTAGATTCAAAACAGATTATGAACAAGAACAAGACAATGATTCAAAATATGCTTAATGATTATAAGCCACATCCCCAGAAGAACTCGATGAAGAATTGCTACTGTAGAGTCGTGTTTAAGGTTACAAGAATATTGCCTAGATTACAAAACATGGTGCATGCATGCACCTTAAATACTATAACCCTAATTAATAAAGACGGCCGGACAAGCCCAAGCCCATTTACATAAATAGACTATTAAATAAAACACAATGACGCAACACTAAATCCCAACATATATATATATATATATATATATATATATATATATATATATATATATATATATATATATGAATACTTATATATACAAAATAATTATGAGATCAAAAGTTATAATTATCAAATATAAGATAAAAAGATTTATATTGTGATAAAAAGATCAAAAGTTATAATTATCAAAAGTTATAATTATCAAATATAAGATAAAGAGATAAAAGATAAAAGATAAATACCTTAGGTCGATGCGTTAGTGAGCTGTTATATTCATCCAAATGCCTTGATTAAATTCGGCATTCCTTGATACCTATAATTGTTAATCTTGCGAGATCTATAAAGATATATATAGATCTATACGGAGTCTGACAACCCCACCTAAGATTGCTAGCTACAATCCCAACAGGATAACTTTCTTATTATTTACTATTCGACGTCCGATGAAGTGTCATGGTAGGGAAAATTATTAGTCAAACAACGTCGATTATGGGGGCTCATAGTAATACATTAGATCACCTTCGATATATGAGTACCATTAGGGCCACCTGAGAAGTGATAGATAAAATATGTTAGGATTAGTTAAGCATACTACAAGGATAGTAAATTTAGGGCTAATAAAACAACCTAAGAGATATTAAGATAGGATCGATAGATATCCTAAAAGATATAAGCTAGGATTGATAGATATACTAGAAAGTAATATGGTAGGATCGATAAATATCCTAGAAGATAGTAATCTAGGCGGTGATATAATAAAACATAGGAAGATAGGAACCATAAAGATTTCAAAAAGTTTGCAAAGAATTTATTATACCTTTACCTCAAAACATGTGAACTTACAAACATCAAGTTGACGTTTTCAAAAATCGCATGTGTTCCTAGGATGGAATAAAGATCAAGTTAGGAAAGGATTACCAGCATGAAGACTTGTAGATTCTAGATAGTTAAATATTATTGGCGCTCTATGATTTGAGAAATCTTTGTACTGTCAACACTCGACATTTTTCGTCATTGCTCGGGGAGGGTGTGACAGAATGGTATAAGAGCTGTTTGCTATAGCAAATTAGTATTTCTTTAGAAATTACGACTATAGCTTAGGGCATAAACTTCGATTAGGTTTGTCCACAAACCTATAAATAAAAATATTACTGTTAATTACCCTACTTATAGACCATATACTGGAAAGGTTCCTATGCTAGAAATTGTCATCATGGGTTACTGCATTTCAGAATAGCTATATGCCAAAATGGTCTTACCCTTCGACTTTTCATACCTGGTCGGTCCTTACTTAATCTAGAAGTACAAAGCAATAATAAAATTACCAATCCCGAATGACGTATACAACTCTAAAACGAAAGATATAAGACATATATCCATGATAATTCAGTATCTAAAGGTTGAGTCACTCCTAACCGTAACCTGATCAACTATGTTTAGACTTGACTGGACGAATACATCGATTGAATTAGGGATAAATAAACGATAAAACTGAAATCATATATACCCAAATAAAAACATCATACATGAAGTGTATCAAAATACATCGTAAGTGTAAAAAATACAAAGCATCAAACCTAAAGACGTCAACCTACTCATCCCTGCTATCATACTCAACATCCTCGTTCTCTATGCCGTCATCGCTATCATCATCAGTGTCACCAGGATGAGTGCCTAAAGTGCCCACACCATCATGACTAGATGCCTGTAGATGAGAATGGGGAGGAATTGAAGGACCCTCCCTAAGAAAAGTTGGATGGTCCATCCCGTGATGCTGCATCAATGAAACAATCGAAGCCCTAACCCATCGATGCTACTCCTAAGCACCAATCAGATATTGCATCATGTCATGTAGATTCGGCTCCAGCAAATCATGTTCCGCGTACCTAGGCCTCAGACGCCTCATGAAGATAGGCTTAGGGATGTCCTCCGACTCTACTGTTGGGTTTTGGTATACTACAACATCCTATGGTGCACATACAACCCTAAATACCTTGGATCTATGTTTTCACTAATTATACATGCAAATGGTTTCCAAGGTATTAATCTTACAACTAGCATGCATTTAACATAAAATTATAATATACTAGTTAGCATGACATACCTTTTGATGGAGCTTGAATTCTTGGTGTATTTGGCCTTAAAGAGCTTAGCCCCAATAGTGTGGAAGCCTCAAATGGAATCACAACACACCATGGACAAAGGATGAACTTGAGAGAGAATTCCATGCACACAAAAGACACCATGAACTCTAAAAAGATACAAGTGGCGATTTTGGGCAATGAAGTATCTATTTATATGTGGGATTTCTAGGGTCATGGATATAACCCAAATCCATACCCATGGGTTTTATGATCCATGGTTCATGTGGCCCAACTCTTTATGTATCCATACATAAACTTGGTCCAACATGGATCATAAGCCCAACACATATAAATATAACTAATTATCATAATTAGTCCCCATAGATTTAATTAGTCTCTTTCGACCACTAAATTAATTCCAAATTAATTTTTGATCACTACTAATTAAAACATATTATTTCATATTAATATATTATTACTTATAATATATTAATAAACCATAAATAACCTTCTCTCAAAAGTCCATCCTAACAAATTGTCCTGATGATATGCAACCCAAATGGACCATGCTACTCTCGGGTCGAATACATACCAATAATATTTATGGGCTTAGACACCTAATCCAACAGTCTCCCACTTGGATAAGTCTAAAACTATTATTCAAGTATGACTCCAAGATCCCGACTAGCAATCGTAGCTCTTAAAGCCGCTGTCAAACTCTGAACAAATCAAATGACATGTCCATTAGATAAGGGATCATATATTCCTCCATTCTAGATATCATATGGACTGAGACATGGATTATAATCATTCTCTCTGTCCATTTGTTGTTTCCCGATTTCCGATTTATGACGACTGACTAATTGAACAAATCAAATCAATCCAGGCCCGGCCGAGCACTTACGTTTGTCATCACCAAATCATCGAGGGGCCCACAGATATCGCTTTTATCCCGAAGGTAAAAGGAATGGATAAACTTCAACTCATATGGCTTGTTCTACTACTTGTTGAATCATACACAAAGGCACGTTTTATAACATCGAGTTACCAATGCGTTTTCGTGCAATCAATGTATAACCAACTCATAGTAACAACTCATATCTCTAGGTTTGAAGAATATAAGATATTATCGTCTCATGATCACTCGTGATAAAATCCATGAAGTGATTCCAATGAGCGCGGGTTGAATCCAATACTCAGAACTTATGAGCACTCATGAGTGTTGTAGCCCTTTGTCCAACATCTTAGACCTCTACAAGCCAACCCATGACAGTCTTAATTCATATCTACTTCCAACATATGACCGACTGTGGATGGTTTGAATAACTTAGTCATCCAGAACAATGACCTAGTTTATTCTGGAAGTCAAAACATGCAAAATGAAACACAAGAATAATTGAATCGAATATGGTATCAAAACCTATGAACATAAATAAAACACCTTTTATTTATCACCATATGATTACACATTATTCATTATATACTGTTTCAGCTATCAACTTTATTCTTGAATTTAAAACAATAGTTGTCCCATGCTCCAAGCATGTACACTATGTTTTCTAAACACTAGTCATGCCATACACCAATTATGCATACTATGTTTGTCTATGATCTTTACTTTGTGAAATAGATCAATTGAACATAACTCCAATGATCCTCTTTTCATAGTCCCAAATCCTTACTGCAAATGCAAGAATTCCAAATTCATGCCATTTACTGAAATCTGTTAGATTCTAAACTTATATTCATTGATCCTCTTGTAATGATTATGCACAAAGTCAGATAGACTTGACAACAAACATTACAGAGCATTCCAAAGGAGATCAACTCCTTGGAAACATCCTTCTTGCATTAAGTTTCCTAATCTTACACAGATTGAATAATTTCTAACTTTGAAACATTTCCATATTCCATTTTGACTATCACTTCTGAACAAGAGTTTCCTCCTTACAGATTATGTCAATATGGTCCTTCCAGAATTATCATTATACTTCCAACTGTCCTTGAGCAACCAATCTTTGGTAAACCTTAGATTGTCCTCGACAATTGTTTAATCCTTTTAGTCATATCCAATTCTAGACCTTTTCCCTTCTTAATGCCCCAGACATTTGGAAATTTTTTGAAAGGATGAATATAGCACATGCAATCGATCCTATATCCGAAGCATATGGGACACGATTCATGATGTATCACATAAAGACTAAACCAGTCTTTTGCTATAATATTTCCATTTCAATTTGTCAAGTTCTCATAATTCAGATTATGAAAAGGGATGTCGTAATCATAATCGAATTTTAGAATGCAAATAATGAACCCTATATTAGAATTTTCTTATGTTGAGCCATTCCAACATAACATTCATATATATACTTGACTAAATACGATTAAAACCTCAATCTAAGCTTTTAGATTTGAGATGAAGTATAATTTCCTCTCCCTTAATTATAGCAAAACAACTTTTTGCCAATTGAAACCTTTTGTTTTCTATAATTAACATTGCTAACTTGCAACCTTTATCATAATTATCATGCTCCCACTAACATGATGATTATTAGCATAACACTTATGCTCCCACTAGCTTTGACATGTACTCAGAAATCAGTTGAACTTCTAGAAAAAACAATACTTTATTGACTTTCTTACCAAAGTTCATATTTCTGATACTAGATTGCTTTGATAAAACTTTATCAATATCATACACCTTATCTTAGATAGCTCACAGGTGTGTCTAAACAATTTCAGAACTATGAAAAGGGATGTCGTAATCATAGTCAAGTCTCAATTGTTTAGACCTTTGCCACTTCTCACAAGTCCATGTTAGTGTGCCGGTTAACCACACAGCTCCACTAACGCCTTTGAGAATGCAAATATCACAAATGCTATCTACTTCAAATCTACTTGGTGGAAGTGTTTCCTCACCATCATTTTCATGAATCGGAGAGAAACCTTATGACCCTTAGATTTAATGGTGTATGTGTTCTTATCCATGTGAATTGTCAAAACCATAGTCACAAGACAAGGATAATGACAAATCAAAACTCATATGGACTGAACTCAATCTTAATTTCTTGCCACCTGGCAGCTCAAGGGCCTGCCATTGCTTCCAAGTTGTTGTGCAACCAATTGAGAACTCTAAGAACTCATATGCAAAGCCAACTTTAACTGGAATGGGCACAGAATATGTCAACACGATAGGTTATAAACCTCAAGTCGTGTGCTAGTGAAGAACTTCAGGTTTTATTCTTGATTAGTTCTTGAGACTTTCAAGACCTTTAAGACTCCCACTGTCCTCTTGACATATAAGACTTTCTTGTCAGATATTCAAGAGATAGTGTGGATTCTAATCAAGACAAACACTTCACACAATTGGCCTTAGTTGGTCTTTGTTTTATCCAAAACATCACAACTTACCAATTTCAAATGTACAAGAGTAGAAAACTTTTACTCTTACATTTGATAAGTGTTTTAAACCTTCTTTAAGACATGTCACTCAAGTTACAATCTTAGAGTATAACTCTAAGAATTGTTTTTGGAACGAAGTATGAATCATCTTCTTGATTTAACCACTTCAATAATTCATAACTCCTCTTCTTAACTATCAGAATGCACTTAGAGGATGAATTGTGATAAGGTCTCAAAATCATTAAGATGGTCTTAAAACATGATACTAAAGTACTCTCCCATCTTTTCAGATTTGAGAAACTTTTATCTTTCAGCCTAAATTGATTCTTCTTATTCGCTCTGCCATACATTGGAACCTTTTCCAATGTCTCAGAATTACACTTAAGCTTGTAAGTCTAACCATATTTACTGAGCTATAGTAAATTATGACGAATAGTCTTATCGATCTTTTGTGGTGGACTCTGACCAGTGCACAAGAATGTGTACCCGACCCTTAGTCCTTCACTTGACTCACACACCCATGTGAACAAGTAGTTAGTCTTAATTTTTCCAATGCTCGAAAGTTCTCATTCATCATGCTATACAACTTGCATGATTCCAAGTTTCTATCCAACTGAAACTTGGGTGATGAGAATCTTTCCTTATTTGGTAAATTTAGACACTACCACAAATGAAAGAATCAAATTCATATTTCCACTCTTGCTCTTAATGGAATCTTATAAGCAACACAGATTTTCACAAATGCCATTGTAAGGATATTTTAAAATAAATAAAATCAAAACATTTACCTTTTATTTTAAAACTTTGCGGAAAAACTTATCCTTACAATCCATATGAAAACTTGTTGTTATCTATTCCTAAGCAAAATATCATAACTCCTAAGAAGTAGCTCAAGAATCCGATCTTCAAACTATGCGATAGAAATCCATCTACGCGATCAGATTCAGCATATTCTTTCTTTAAGTTTCTTCACTTTTCTTTGATTCTTAAAACATCAACATGTGACCCAGTCACATCATGTATCAAGAATCTCAGAATAGAAACTTAGCAGAGTTAGATAGTGGACTTTACCTGAAGTAGAGTCAAACTTATTGACTTTAACATCCTTAGGTAAATTTGGCAGCTTCGCAACCAATGCCCCTTTCTTTGGCAATATAAACATATGGACCCTTTGGTAATGGGACTATCTCAGACTTAGCTTTTCTCTTTACCATTTGGTCAACCGAGTTGACTATGCCCGATCCATTTCCATTGGGAAGAGAATGCTTTTTTGGATTCCCAGTGTCATCATTGTCAATGTCCATAAAGTTTTTAGGAAGTTGATCTTAGCAAATAGATAAGATCATTAAGGGTCTTGTCATAGTCGGTTTCATAGGTGTTCCAAAAGAACTCACTATGTGACTTAGAAAGTAGTTGAGCCACCAACTTTCTCAAGACGTTGACACCCAACTCTCCCGGCTTGTCAATATGTGACTACATCTCCAAGATGTGATCACACATAGACCTTTGCTTGCCAATAGGGCTTGAGTGACCTTAAACTTTTCAGGAACTTGTGGGTTAGGGAGAATAATTGGAGGAGGTGAAAGAAGTATGATTTCCATGGGACATCATCTTCATTTAGGAAAGCTTGTTTCAAGAGATTTGGGAAGATCATAAATGTCTAAACCAGACATCTTTTGGGAGATACTCAAGATAGCCGATTTAAAGTCCTTAATATAACACCCAATATGAAATATTAAGGCTAGGACCCAACACAATACTTTTATAACTTGGAAGAGGGATGTTGTAATCCAAGCTATAAAATATTTGAAGGTAGGCGAATGACGATTCACCAATTTCCACCATGAAAACGAAATATATATTATTAGGTTTTAATTGGTTTTTGAAACTCCTAGATCTTTGAGATTCATTGAACTGTTCAATGGCATGTTTCAATCTCGAGTGTGCCCTTCAGGTTTTGTGACTGGGATGCCGAGGATCACAAAACAAGGTGTGAAGTAACCATGCAAATTACTTGGTACCCTTAAGTGTTTACCCCTCAATCGATGTGCCGGTTAACCACACACGCTCCATCGATACTATGATAAACATTAGGTTACCCTTTGCCTACCTTGTTAAATACGAGTTAGTGTGCCGGTTAACCACACACGCTCCACTAACCGACTTAAACAAAGTGCAAAGTGTAATTTCATGGATTAGCACCTTATTCACTTTTTCCTAAGTAACTAAGATTGGGTATTTATAAAAGGTTTAGTTACTTAGTATTTATCATTAATACTTTTAATGAAGGGAGAATTATAGTCCTTGTCCTACCCGTTCGGCTAACGACCCTCCACCGGTCAAGGAAGCGGTGGGTGAGAGTGGACACCCATTAAACTGCCATTTTATAGGCAGTAACCTTATACCCCCCTTATAGACCGGCTTCGTGAATGAGGCCTACTAACGGTAAGACTGACTTTGTTCTTATACATATATATATATATATATATATATATATATATATATATATATATATATATATATATAAGTATTAACTATTAATATTATAATAGTATAAGGGTGTATTTTAAACATTTAAAATACTTGGTGGTTTAATCTATTAATTAAACTATACTCTTAATTTAATTAAACTTAAACCATGTCTTTATGGAATTATTAATTCTTTTAATTAGACACTTTAATTAATTTAATGAAGTCCATAAAGTTTGAACTTTAACTTTTAAAATTCTTGGGTTTGGAATTAATGTGTATATAGGGTTTGACTTTACAAATTCCAAAACTTGAGGACAAGTTTTGAACAATTCAAAAAACTTATGGTTTCCATAACTTATGAATTTTAAAGTGATTTAATGGCAAAAACCCTTCAAGTTCCATAACTTGTAGACAAGTTATGGAAGACTTTAAAAGCATTAAATATGTGACTCTTCATTTTTTCATAACTTATGGAATTTTTATGGGTTTTAAAATTCATAAATGTGACTTTTCATGTAACTTGAGGACAAGTTACAAAAACACATATTATGAACAACTTCAAGATTAATTTGGATTGAGAACAACTATCTCATAATTTTTCCTATTAATCTAAACAAACTCATAAACATGAACATTCATAATCAACATTTTTCAAGCATCATATAAACATGTATAAAACTTGAAACTTTGATTATTATCCTTTATTTGGATGAGAATAAACATTACCATAGTATCAAAAAACAAATTTTATGAACAAAAACACTTTGCGGTAATGATTCTAATCCAAAACAGACCAAAAAACTCGAAGATAAGCTGTCAGGGGGTCCAACTCGTCGAGTGCATGAACCAACTCGACGAGTTGGATGAATTTGTTCATGGACTCGTCGAGTCCATCACTGGACTCGTCGAGTCTGCTGTCCCGACAGCAAAAAATTCGATTTTTTTTAGTTTTTTTTTCAGCAACTTGCATCAAGTATAATTGAAAACAACGCATGGCTCTGATACCACTGTTGGGTTTTGGTATACTACAACATCCTATGGTGCACATACAACCCTAAATACCTTGGATCTATGTTTTCACTAATTATACATGCAAATGGTTTCCAAGGTATTAATCTTACAACTAGCATGCATTTAACATAAAATTATAATATACTAGTTAGCATGACATACCTTTTGATGGAGCTTGAATTCTTGGTGTATTTGGCCTTAAAGAGCTTAGCCCCAATAGTGTGGAAGCCTCAAATGGAATCACAACACACCATGGACAAAGGATGAACTTGAGAGAGAATTCCATGCACACAAAAGACACCATGAACTCTAAAAAGATACAAGTGGCGATTTGGGCAATGAAGTATCTATTTATATGTGGGATTTCTAGGGTCATGGATATAACCCAAATCCATACCCATGGGTTTTATGATCCATGGTTCATGTGGCCCAACTCTTTATGTATCCATAGATAAACTTGGTCCAACATGGATCATAAGCCCAACACATATAAATATAACTAATTTTCATAATGAGTCCCCATAGATTTAATTAGTCTCTTTCGACCACTAAATTAATTCCAAATTAATTCTTGATCACTACTAATTAAAACATATGATTTCATATTAATATATTATTATTTATAATATATTAATAAACCATAAATAACCTTCTCTCAAAAGTCCATCCTAACAAATTGTCCTGATGATATGCAACCCAAATGGACAATGCTACTCTCGGGTCGAATACATACCAATAATAGTTATGGGCTTAGACACCTAATCCAACATCTACCTGCTGGATCGACTCCATGATATCGTCATCCAGAATCCTCCACTGCTACCCCACTCCCCGAACCAACACCCGCATCTTGCCGAGAGAGGTAGTACCTAGCTCCCAGATAGGAATAGGATCCCTCCCACTAGTTTCAACCTCATAAGATAAGGCTAAACTAGTAACCCTGTGACCCCTGCAAATCCTGCACAAAGGTGTGGAACCTAGAGCCGTGCTAGATACGTAGAGAGCAAGAGCAAAAGGAAGTTGAAGGAAAACCTCCGTATGAGAGAGGCACCACATATAAAAGAGGTCTCCATAAGGAACCTTGTCACACTCTTGTCGATGACGAATGGTAGAACTGACCAATTGGTGGAGCAACTAATAGATAGGAGAATGTAAGGTGCTCTCCTTGGCCGTCCTGGAAACATAAGTCCCCTAGCTTGGGCCAAGACCTGCATGAAGTTATACTCGTGTGGTGGTGCAGTGATACAACTGTCAAGATAAGAATAACAACGAGGACTCAACATCTCCTCATCAGTATCAATCCCTAGAAGCCTCCTCATCTTGGTCAGGCGGTAGAAGAAGGGTTTTGCCTCCCAGGCAAAAAGTAAATACCGATCGATCAGCCCATCGTGTCGACACCTTGTCGAAGCGGACTGTTGAAAAGAACTCCCAACAAATCTCCTTGTAGATTACCTCCTGAGCCTCGATAACCCGCCACCATCTGTGGTAGATAAAAACCTCAAGACCGCTATCATCCCGCAATACACAAGTAAGGAACGACACATGTCGAGCCGTCAGCCCAGAATTATCTGCCACTCTCCAGGAAAGAACTTGGGGAATACGAATCTTCTTGGAAGGAAGAGTAGTAAGGCAAGATACAAAAGAATTACGATCAGGAAGATCATCGAGAAACTCCAGAAAAGGATGCAAAGGCCAATTCGGAGGTAACTGGCCCGCAACCTATGGACCTCATCTGTTGATATCTGTAGAAAATAGACCAATAGACAAATAGGAATAGGTTAGAAAAGATAAATTTTGTATTAAGTGTTGAAATATGGCAGATGCGCCAGATGTGCACTGCATGTGAGCGCACGTGGCACACATGCATCTGTGGGCCGCTCTCCAAGAACACGAAGAACAACATCCATGGCAACATGTTGTTCCATACAATTTTCAACATAAAAACCATATAAGGGTGTTCGACTAGTCCTCTAGAACATGAATAGGTATCCCATTTTGTCTAAAACATCACAAATTTGCGGATTTAGTTAACAATTTTAAAAAATTTAAAAACTGAAAATGAGAATCAATAGATGAATTAAACACAAAATTGAGTATATAGGATGTAAAATTAGTAGTACAAGATACTTTATCCTCTATTTCACAAAAACTAACACAATTCATCAATTTATAAAAACCTCCAAAAACTTGAAATTTAGCCCAAATTTTAAATTAGCAGTAGGCATAGAAGTTACCTGGAAGTAGAGTGATCGATAGATGATGAAAAAATCGAAGATATGAGGCAGGCGTACAAAGTGTACGTCGTTAGTAGGACCCAATCGAGACAAAACAGATGGGGCAGAAGGAATGTGTGGGAAAAGTTTAGAATAATGCTGAAATTAGACTTTAAAGCTGATGTGCAAGTGCACAAACGCGCGTATCGTATGCCTGGCACGCATATTCAGTATTCCTAAAATATACACTATTCATCCCCAAACACCATTAAGTACCCTTGATACTAAAAGCCCTTAGGAGTTTGAGGTAGATAAAAGATTAGGAGGAAGGAAGAGAGATTTCCTTGAAGTAATAAGAAATTTCCTTCGTTGCTAGAAGAGCAATAGTAATGAGAATTTCCTTTCATAACAAATGTTGCTAGGAAAGGAACGGTAATACGGGAACCCGTTCATTATAATAGTTGATAGCATGTCATAATAAAAAGGATACAACTAAAGTCTATATCAAGCGATAAGGAGACAGGTTGCTAGGGAAGCAACTATAACGCACTACAAATGGAAAGAGTAGTGTTATCCCCAAATAACCTTTTTTCTATCATTTTAGGACAACAACCCTGCAATGTTAGCCTTAATTAACCCGACCACCATTCAGACCATGATTCAGCATCAAGTCTCTGATGCATTAGGGAATCTCAGAACTAGCAAGGATGAGGGAAGCAATAAGGAAGGTAGTCAATTGACAAGAAACTGTTAGGATTTTCTCAACGGTAAGTCGAGATCATTCTATAGAGACAGGGGAGTAGAAAGTGTGATCCATCGGGTGAAATAGATAGAAAGCAAGTGTCTAGCGAACACAAAGTTAAGTTCACAACCTGTATTTTCATGGGAAGAGCTCTCCTCTAGCGAACACAAAGTTAAGGATTTGAGAGTAGAAGAAGCCTATGCAACCCCCTAGGAGGAGTGAAAAAAAGTAGATGATTAGGGAATTCCGTTTTGGAAGAAACGTGGCACGAGCCGAACAGGATATCAATCATCTAAGCACCAAAGATTCAGGTTTGGCTTTCTATACGGTACAATTTGAACACCTAGTCACCATATGCCCTGAATTGGTCAACTCAGAGATCCAGGAGATCAATGGATATCTCCAAGGATTAGCTCCCCATATAAAATTCGAAGTGCAGTCACACCATCCCAATACCTATGAGGAAGCTAAATATTTAGCCTTCAATCTCAAGGATCATGTGCTCCAAAACCCAAGAAGGAGTAAGAAGAAGTCTAAAGAGATTAAGAACAAGTGGGGTGGAATCATCAAGGGCAAATTTAGTCGACCCTTGTGGAAGGAAAAAGAGGAAAGGAAACCTCATAAGAGATCACCCACTTCACCAAGGGGATACTTGGGAAGACTCCCCTTGTGTAGTAATTATTGACTTCATCATCAGGGAAAATGTGAGAAGTTTTCTTGTAACAACTATAGAAGGCTAGGGCACATCGCCAACGTCTACAAAAGTCAACCAAGCCGGTAGAAGGGAGTATTGGATGTCAAAATAAAGAGGTTTAAGGAAAGTACCTCATAGGAATAATTATGTAATGGTTGAACAAGGGAATTGGAAACCCTTGTTATTATACCCCAAATTATTATATAAAGGTCTATTTTGAGTATATGTTGTGATAGAAAAAAATAGAAATCCACCCAATATTAAGATAAAAGATTTAGGTTTCCTATTATTGTAAAATAAGGGTAAAATTAAATTCGATTTCAAAGACAAAATTTAGATACTAATGATAAAGTTGAATAATTAGAAGTAGAAAACAAGAAAGGAAATTTACTAGTCCTAACAAATAGTGAATTTCTCATCACCAATTGGCACTAATGATTAGCATCAGCTGATGATAATAATATAAATTTTCATATTAAATGAAAATATGATAAGTTAAATCAGAGTAATAGGGTCAAAAATGAGTGACCAAAGAGTTATATCACTTTTATGACGGTTAGTGTATTTGGAAAGTACACAATAAATTGATTCCAATTCTAAATGCGTTGCAAAAAATCTGACTCCAATTAGAGGAGTTATGATTTTATAAAAGATAAAAATCAACCGCGTTAATAACACTATTAATGTCAAAATGGCAAAAAGAGATCGGTTGGGTTTCGGCTAACGTCACTAGCAGGAAAAGCGTAGTAACGCGTGAGATAAGAACTTTGAAAGGAAAAGGTCAAAAATGGAGTTCGTATGAAGGAGATATGATTTCTAGAAAAATTAATAATACGGGTAAAAAATGGATGTCAAAATTTGCCAACGTGACCTTAAGGAAAGTTGTAGTACTAGTAGAGATCTACACAAATATATAAAGAGAGTAAGAAACAAGATTCATATGAGAAATATATGAATTTTTATTAAAGATTAAGGGGTGTACGCCACGTGTGCGTCATGCCCGTCGCGCATACCTGAAACCTAGATTCGTCGGAGATAAGGGAGACGTAGACCATCAAAAGAGTGACACGTGGCAAGCCCTAGACGGAGCCACGAAGCGAGTGCACGCCACACATGAAGTACGCCGTGCACACAACCACTATAAATAGAGGTGCTCACCTCCTGATTTTCTCATCCCAAACACTCTTCCAAACCCCCTCTATACCTTTCAAGCTGTTTCAGAGACCCTTTCGATGGTGCGAAGCTTCGTATGGAATGGATCGGATGCTTCAAAATATGCTACTAAACTGAGTTTACAGCCACTATTTCGCTATTTTAAAGGTTTTATTGGAGGGATACATTCTTATCAAATAGTTTTATAAAAATATATTTATGTTTATAAATATCAAGTCATTTTAAAGCTTAAAGCCTTAAGATAATATAGCTATTAATATTGTGCCTACTTGTAAGCTATGATTTAATGCCTAAGAGATATGATACCCGATAGTCTATGACAAAATAATACCTAGATTTTATAATGGCCAAATCCTTAGGATAATTTAGTACCTAGAAGTTATGCGGGTCAAATATAGGGATATCCACTGTACTTAGTTGTTACTCTGCCCAAATATCATGTTTTAAATAACTAATTAGGGTGTGTGTATATATATATATATATATATATATATATATATATATATATATATATATATATATATGTATGTATTTGAACACTTATATATACAAAATAATTATGAGATCAAAAGTTATAATTATCAAATATAAGAAAAAAATATTTATATTGTGATAGTTATGGGAAATCCCTAGGAAGGATTAAAAGATAAAAGATAAAAGATAAATAACTAAGGTCGATGCGTTAGTGAGTTGTTATATTCATCCAAAGGCATTGATTACGTTCTACTTTCCCCGATAACTATAATCGTTAATCTTTCGAGAGCTAGAGAGATATGTATAGATCTATACGGGGTCTGACAACCCCAACTGCGATTCCTAGATACAATCCCGACAAGATGACTTTCTTATTATTCACTATTCGACATCCGATGAAGCATCGTGGCGGGTTAAATTATTAGTCAAACAACGTTGATTATGGGGGCTCATGGTAATACATTAGATCACCTTAGGTATCCGACTACAATTATGGATGCCTTAGAAGTGGTAGATAAATATGTTAGGATTAGTTAAGTATCCTACAAAGATAGTAAATTCAGTGTTTATTAAGATAGGATCGATAGATATCTTAAAAGATAATAAGTTAGGAGTGATAGATATCCTAGAAGGCAATATGGTAGGATCGATAAATATCCTAAAATATAGTAATATAGGAGGTGATAAAATAAAACATAGGAAGCTAGGAACCATAAATATTTATAAAAGTATTCAAAGAATTTATTGTGAACTCACCAACATCAAGTTGACGTTTTCGAAAATCGTATGTGTTCCAAGCATAGTATAAAGATCAAGTTAGGAAAGGATTATCAGTGTTGAGAGAAAAACTTTTGAGAAACACTTGAACAAACGTTAGTACAAGATAATAGTTGCAGAATAAGTTAATCTCAAGGATCAAGTTAGCTCAACAATAATAAGCTAGAAGTGTTAGATTGTTAATTGCGGAAATGTAAAGGAAATATAAATGACAACAAGTTATATCAAGTATACACCAAGCTGATTCATAACAAGTTTTGCATTCAAACACAAGTTAGTATGTTTGATCAACTTAAGGTGAAGAGGATCTTGGATATTAGACAAGATTCAGATTTGAGAGAATGATCTTTGTATTTCTGTATTAGCTCAAAAGATCGTGAAAGTGGGTAAGATTACATGAAGAGGGAGTCTCTATTTATAGAGTCCCGAAAAGTTACATTTGAAATAAACTAATACTAAATTACTGACTTTAGTGACCATGCAAGGTTCACTGGACAAAAAAATGTAAATATGTTAAGTAAGAAAAGTATCATCCGGGTCTTCATGTTCAGGTCATCTCTCCGGTATTATCATACACTTCGGTTCACCAACAAAAGAAACATTCTCTGGTACACATCATCTCTTCGGTAGTCAGCAGGGCAGGTCTCCGGTTCCTAAGCTAAAGAGGGTCACTTTTTTGTTTCAACAATTTGCCCCAAAGTGACCACTTAGCTTCCTTCTTCAATTGTTCAAATTGAGGAACCGAATGATGATCCACCAGAACTTTCTTACTTCACTCAGCCAGTGGATTCTTCGGGTGATTTCAAACTTCACCTCTTCTGTTGTGTACTTTGACCTTTGAACCGAGGCCAAAGTGGTCTCCAATTGCTTCTTTGTCAACCGATTGCGGTCACCGGTATGAAGTATTTGATACCATATTGAACTTTCTTGAAGATAACTCCTAACTCCTAGTTATTGGTTGCACCTAGTGACATATTTTGGTATCCTTCAGTGAAGCTTGAAGCAGGCTTGAAGTCAGGAAACATACTTCTTGGCAAGGACTGGGTGAATTTATACATTGATCTTCCCAAAGTCGCAAACCAATGATTTAAGAAACTCACAAGCTTTTTCACATGCAATCCTCACCTTAGGGTATTTATCAGCCTTAACTGAAAACACCCTTACAATCAGGAATATCTCATCGGGGTTCATACAGACAAAATAGGCTTGGGTTCTGATGTAGTCATCTCCTCTGCGGGTCAAGGTATACTGAACAAAGTCAGTTTTCATGAATTTTCTAACCTTGAAATTCTTTACTCCTTCTAGTCTATCATTAGACCAAATCTTCTAACAATCAGACCCATGCTTGACATGAAAATGGCTCAAGCGTTCAAATTCCATTGGCAATATTCTTGCATCCGGGATACTGAGATCGAGAGGTTCAAAGACCGGAAAGTATTTCGAGTTGGGAGAGATGGGTATGTCCCAGTAGCCATCAGATGGCGGTTGAGCATAGGTAAGATGGGGAACATAGTTTGTATCCAGAAGCCTGCGGGTTGGATTCACCCATGAATTTATCAGTATTTATTCAAAAGTGGTGTTGAACCCTTGCTCTCTCCATATCTCGTCGGCAAGTTTTGCAGCTCTCCAGTCCCTTTTTCTCTGAGTGGTCGCCAGAGAATCTTCTGTGTGATCAGATGACATCAAATCTTCTTCTTAATTTTGATTCAAGTGATGGGAAATTGATTTTGTTGGAGATTGATGAGATTGATGATGAGATTTTTTTGGTGATTTTGGTGAAGACCGAAGAGTTGGATCTTTTTGGTGCTCTCCGGTAGGAGATGGATTTCTTGCAGGAGACTGACGAACTGAGGGTGTCTTGGATCTTGAAGGATCTTGTTCGTGAGTGATTCTTGGAATGCTCTCACTTCCCCTTTTTGAGGAAGCAGGATCCATTTGCACCTCAAACCATTGCTTTAATCCGTCAATCTTCTGGAATGTTTCATTAAACTGATGCTTCATTTGCTCATAGACTTGGAG
The DNA here is from genome assembly GCF_052849685.1 of Lactuca virosa. Classification (NCBI taxonomy): domain Eukaryota; kingdom Viridiplantae; phylum Streptophyta; class Magnoliopsida; order Asterales; family Asteraceae; genus Lactuca; species Lactuca virosa. Next base: position 470,693,018 of record NC_136429.1, on the reverse strand, counting down.
ATTGCTTTGAATTTCCTTATTGAAGAGAAGATTATAGATCTCCTTTCTTAACCGAATAATTTCGTTAACACTTTGATTTTCCGTTAGAGATCTTCTCAAGCTATTAATAGTATTTTGGAGAACCGCAAGACCTGACTCATATGCGGTGTGTGTTTCCTCCACAAGCTGCTTGGAATGAGTTTCTTGTTTTTTAAGGGTTTGTTTGAAATCATCCTTCAGAGCAATGACTTCCTTGATAAGCTTTTCAGCTGTTGACAATAGGGATGAAAGTGGGTCCAAACTCGGACCGGATGGACCAGGACCTGAAAAACCCGGAACCAGTTAACGGGATTTTATAAAACCGAAAACCGAACCGGTATATAGGAACCGGTTCCGGTTCGGTTCCGGGTACGGTACCGGGAAAGTGGGTCTAAAATCGGAAAACCCGAAAACATCAAAGTGGGTAAGTTGGAACCGGATAAAGTAGGTTTAGAACCGAAAAAACCGGACTGTTTTGGTAATTACTTACTACTTAGTGGGTTGAACTTTGAAAATTTTCATATTGATATCCCGACTTTGGGGGACTATAACTCATTGAATATAAAACCAAAATTGATAAAATTATAGTCTAAAATCATGTACAAACTCTAAACTACACTTTGGAAAAAACCGCATGTCAATCCGACTTTAAACGAATGAGATATGCATGTGTTAACTTTTTCACATAATACAAAGTACAAAAACAAATAGCTGAAAAGTTGAAAATTTTCAGTTTTGATATCCCGACTTCGGGGGACTGTAAATCATTTAATATTAAACCAAAAATGACAAAATTATAGTCTAAACTCATGTATAAACTCTAAACTACGAGTTGGAAAAAACCACATGTCAATCCGACTTCAAACGAATTAGATATGCATGCTTTAAAACTTTCACAGAATACAAAAAAACTGAAAAGCTTTGATATCTCGAATTTGGGGGACTATAATTCAATGAATATAAAACTAAAAATAGCAAATTTATTGTCTAAAATCATGTACAAGCTCTAAAATACATGTTGGAAAAAACCGCATGTCAATCGGAGTTGAAACGAACGAGATATGCATCTTTTAACGTTTCACAAAAACTGGTTCCGGCCCTAAAAGTGGTTCCGGTTCCTAACACCAGTTTCGGTTTTTAGACCCGATTTACCCGGACCCGATGGACCCAAACCCGGATTACCCGGAACCCGGATAAAGCCAATTTTTAAACCCGGAACCGGAACCGGTTCTATATATTCCGGTTTCGGTCTGATTCCGGTTCCGATCCGGTTTTCCGGTTCTAAATCTCATCCCTACTTTCCACAACCACCATCGTGTGTGTGTGTCTATATATATATATATATATATATATATATATATATATATATATATATATATATATATATATATATATATATATATATTCCTTTGAAATTAAAAAAAAAAAAAGATCTAAGATTCAACATCAGCCACATATTTCTCATCTGCCGCTCAAGTGCTCTAGTGCTCCAGCGTACATGCGCAACAGAAGAGTTATATTCATAAATTGTTATGCAGTGTCATCCGGTTCTTTTCCCCCCGCCACCTTTCCCATAGCCACCACCGCCACCAACCGACTCCATCATATATGATTATACACTTGTGAACAGACATATATATATATATATATATATATATATATATATATATATATATATATATATATATATATTTATTGTTAGACATATATGTATAAACATGTTTAATCATATATGACTATGCCTCTCCACCGTACAATAATTTATGATTAGGCATATATGTATAAACGTGTATAATCATATATAACCATACATATCCCGTCACACTGGTATGCAGGAGCGCTGAAGCAGTAGATAAAAATGTATGTCTGATGTTGAATCTGAATATCTCTATTTTTCATGAATCTTATAAGAACCATCATATCACTCTTTCTCTACATGTGTGTTTGTGTGTGTATATATATATATATATATATATATATATATATATATATATATATATATATATATATATGTGTGTGTGTGTGTGTGTGTGCGTGTGTATGTATGTATGTGTGTGTATGTGTGTGTATCCCAATCAACTTATGTCATGTAGCATAACTTCAATATGTTTCCAATCAAATTTAAATTACTGATATACATTTCCCATTTATACTTCTTTTTTCCATTCAAATGGTGTTCAATGCTAATTGGTATCTATAGAACCCGTCTAATCAGCCATCATCAACAAATCACCAGCTTAATCACAAAAAATTAGGAAGCAATCTCCAAATTTGAAGTGGCTACACTACGCGCTCTCTCTCTATTTCATTTATTCTTTGAATGTACTTACAACGGATCACAAACTAATCTGCAAAGAAGCTAATCATCTACATAAAATTTGTGTCTCTCATATCATGTCTATTTTTCCCTCTGAGTTACTCTCACCATCATCGATAATGTTAAGATTCATTGATACTTTCTCTTTAATTTTTGGGATAATACAATAAAAATCATTTATCTGGTGCATCATCACTTTACTATTTAATCATTTATTAGGTTCATCTATAAGAACCCAAAAATTAAAGAGATTTGAATTTGAGTCAAGTATTGACCAAAAGGGGAAAAATGTTTACTTAGAAGAATTATATGAGTTTATGAAGTTGTGACTTCTTGAAAATGGTCAAGATAAGTTTAAGTCACTAACATGAGATTATATAAGTAAGTTTAAGAAAAGAGCTAAATGAGTAGCTGCGTTTTGTTCAAAAGGTTAAAAATGGAAATTTTATGTTTTGGGCCAACTTTGTGACATAATAGATTAAGAACCATATTAAGCCATTGAGAAGTAACTTAATAGAGTGGTAGAACGTATAACCAACTTCGCACGGATATAAAGATCATAAAAATGGGTTTAAGACGAAAAAGATATGAATGTTTAAGATTGGAAGAAAATTGTCCCCAATGTTGGAATGGAATTAGCAATGTAGTTTGTAACGCCCGATATTTTAATTAAGGTTAAATTCAAAGAAACCCACCCTACACTGGACATAAGATAGTCTCCTACTCTGAGCGTAGGAGGAAGTTCGACATTGTAACATCCCGAGACCAGGTATATCTCAATAGCCCTTACTTTATTATAGTTGTCAAGTTTGGCCCTTAATTGAGATAAGGTGGTAGTTGAGTACACAGGGCGTACGGATGTGTACACTCAGCGTACTCATGTGCGTGATTTGGACTCAGAAGCCACCTAGTACGCTGGGCGTACCAGAGATTATGTTAGGCGTACTAGGCTCATAGTGAAAACCCTAATTGTGTGGTGTGTCCCTATTTAAGGAACATGATGACCTCATTTATGGACACCATTTCCAGTCATCAACTCCCCTCAAAACCCTAATTTCCATTTTATTAGCTAGAGTGGCCATTTGAAGCTTTTGAGTGTTCTTTGTGGGATTCTTTGAGTGAAGAATGAGCCTTGAAGAGAATAGAGTTGGAGTCTAAGCTTTGGATCTGAGTTTCCCTGTGGTTGGTGCATCATTTGGAGGTATCAAGCTCAAAGCTTACTCATTGTTTTGATTTGTGCATATTGTGGTTCATTTTAGGGTTTATGTCCCAAAGCTTGAAGCTTTATGAGTTTGTTGAACTCCAGAGCCTAATATTTGTCCCTTTAAGTGTCTATAGTGGAGTGGACTCATAAAAATTGGATCTTGGACGTCAAGATCTCCCCATGCATGATATATGAGAACTTTTGTGAGTAAGGAGTGAGAGTTTATGCGTTTTAGACTTTCTCAGCCATGCAAAGGCTTAGAGTCACAAACTTTATGGAGTATTAGCCTTTAGTAAGTCCAGATCTGAGATTATAGCTATGGTCTTAACGGATTAAGACCAAGAGAGTGGGAAAAATGAGTTTTGGATGTACGCTGAGCGTACTCCCAGATACGCGCAACGTAGCGTCGAAGATTCCCAATGCATGCATGGCGAAGTTGTACGCCCAGCGTAAAGGGCTGTACGCCCCGCGTACGCGCTTGCTGTTGACTTTTGTTGACTTTTAGGGTTCGGTCAAACTGTAGACTTTGGAGGCCATGGAAGGGTAAAATGGTCTTTTATCCTTCTGAGAATTAGTAGAGGGTTTAGCCTAACATCTTTAGGGGTCATTTATTAATTAGAGTTAATTACGATATATGTTAGGCAGAGGCTAGACCGGTGGTTCGAGTACGGGAGATACTTGCTTTACCTACGAGGTGCGTTTTCTCACTATACTTACCTGAGTGGTACTACAGTGTGACCGGAGGGTCTTATATGCTTATGCTGAGTAATGTTATATTATGCATCTGTCTTTGTGATTTATGTTGTATTTTTAATCTGTGCTTTATTGGTTAGGACCGGAGGGTCCAACCCGAGTTGTGAGACCGGAGGGTCCTCACTGAGACACATGGACCGGACGGTCCTTATAGAGATATAGCCATGAGAGGCTAAGTATTTGCGTGTGGTATTTTGGGGAACTCACTAAGCTTCGTGCTTACTGTGTTGTGTGATATGTGTTTCAGGTACTTCTCAGGATCACGGGAAGGCGCCGACTTGATTGTACACACCTGTTCGGGATCTATGTTTGAGGATTATGGGATATTAATAGTTGTTTGTTTGATTTTTATTTTTCACAATTGATACATTTGGGGTTTTGAGAAAATATGATAATGAGTTTTATGTGATTTTAAAAATGAAAAAAAATTGTTTGAAAATTTAAAGTGTTACAAGTTGGTATAGAGCCTTGGTTTGAGGGATTCGGATGTACTCTCGGGTACGTCTGGACTTAAATTGAGGATTTGAGAATTTTTTTCTAAAAATAAATGATTTTCTAAAACGAGTAAGAGTTTTAAATAGAAAACGAGACGGAGCAGTGTGTACAATCAGCCAGAGCCCGAACGGTGATTTCCCAAAATACCAATATTTGTTTATATTATGAGATATTAGAACTGTATGCTAGAGGATAGGCTAGGTATTTCAGAAATTAGGGCTAGAGTTGCTTGATTCAGGATGCCTTAGCCTAGGGTATGCTATCGATTGATCTTATCTGTTATATGCTTTATGTGTGTACTGAGTAGTAGGGATGAGATTTAGAACCGGAAAACTGGATCGGAACCGGAATCAGACCGGAACCGGAACCGTTAGAACCGGAATATGTAGAACCGGTTCAGGTTCCGAGTTTAAAAATTAGCTTTATCCGGATTCCGGGTAATCCGGGTTTGGGTCTATCGGGTCCGGGTAAACCGGGTCTAAAAACCGGAATCGGTGTTTGGAACCAGAACCAGTTTTAGGGCCGGAACCGGTTTTTGTGAAACGTTTAAAAGATGCATATCTCATTCGTTTCAACTCCGATTGACATACGGTTTTTTCCAACATGTAGTTTAGAGTTTTTACATGATTTTAGACTATAAATTTTCCATTTTTAGTTTTATATTCATTGACTTATAGTCCCCTAAAGTCAAGATATCAAAGCTGGAAGTTTTTCGTTTTTCAGTTTTTTTTTGTATTCGGTGAAAGTTTTAAAACATGCATATCTAATTCGTTTGAAGTAGGATTGACTTGTGGTTTCTTCCAACTTGTAGTTTACAGTTTGTACATGAGTTTAGACTATAATTTTGTCATTTTTTGTTTAATATTCAATGATTTACAGTCCTCTGAAGTCGGGATATCAAAACTGAAAATTTTCAACTTTTCAGCTATTTGCTTTTGTACTTTGTATTTTGTGAATATGTTAACACATGCATATCTCATTCGTTTAAAGTTGGATTGACATGCGGTTTTCTCCAAAGTGTATTTTAGAGTTTGTACATGATATTAGACTATCATTTTGTTAATTTTGGTTTCATATTCAATGAGTTACAGTCCCCCAAAGTCGGGATATCAATATGAAAATTTTGAAAGTTCAACCCACTAAGTAGTAAGTAATTACTAAAAAATTCCGGTTTTTCCGGGTTTTTCGGTTCTAAACCCACTTTATCCGGTTCCAACCTACCCACTTTTATATTTCTGGGTTTTCCGATTCTAGACCCACTTTACCCGGCACCGTACCCGGAACCAAACTGGAACCGGTTCCTATATACCAGTCCGGTTTCCGGTTCCACAAAATCATGTTAACCGGTTCTGGGTTTTCCGGGTCCGGGTCCATCCACTCCGGGTTTGGACCCACTTTCATCCCTACTGAGTAGGGAGAAACATAGCAGGAATCTTTTAGAGAGAGTTCAGAGTAATCTAGGAGAGATACCTAGATGAGCAATGAGGAATTTACCGAGAGAGTAGTTTGATATCCGTGAGGGATAGAGTATTGTGAATTAGGATCCTAGGAGGAGGACTTGGGACGACTACAGGTTGATGTGGAAGGAAGTATTGGGCCTGTACTACTGAAAGCACCGGATCTGTAAGCGACCCAAGTAAGAACCTTAGGATGCTAAGGAGCATGTAGGGGTGGGTAATCGAGTGTGTGAGTGTTTGAGCTAGCCTCTGATGATTTTGTGTTTGCGTTTCAAAGATACTATGGTGATTACCTGCAACAACCCCAGGAGCAGTGATACCAGTGACAAGTAGATCCGCAGGATCATTCATGAGGAGGTGGCCACAACTATGAGAGAGGCCATAACGGAGATGTTCGGGTCTATTAATACCACACTTATCGTGACTTTTGATGAGAGATATGTTGCTGTTACAGAGGCTGCTGCTGCCGCAGCTACCGCAGCCCTAGCTGCTGTGAGGCCTCATGGGAGTGATTTGTTGTTACTTTGGGAGTTCAGCAACACGAAACCACCGGAGTTCGACAGGACCCAGGACCCGATTGCTGCCTTGAGATGGATTCCGACATCGAGGGGTGCTTCTATACGTGTTCATGCCCGGAGCACCCGAGAGTTCGGTTTGCGCTGCACCAGCTTCGCATGGGAGCGAAGGACTGGTGGAAGTTTGTGACAACTGATTTTACCCCTGCAGATCATGTTGCAGTGACTTGGGAAAGGTTCAACAAGTTATTCAGATATGAGTATGTTCCCCAGGTGGAGAGGGAACGTTTGGCACAGGAGTTTCTGTCTCTCAAGCAGAAGATAGAGTCAGTGACATAGATTATGAGGATGTTTCATGAGAGGGCGTTATTCTGCCCTGAGCACGTGTCTACTGAGCAGGCACGTGTTAGCCGTTATTTGAGAATCTTGAGGAGAGATATTCGAGAGTTCGTGGCGAACTCGTCTTATCGGACATTGGCTGAGTTGCAGACCAATTCCAGGAAGTGGGAGATTGAGCTAGAGCTTCAGAGCAGAGAGGAGGAGGAGTCTCAGGGTAGAGACAGGAGACCAGTACAGTCGCAGCTGACGACCAAGCGGGCTTAGCCCGCTGATTCGAGAGCTGGAGGCCAGAAGGGCCGCACTTGTGGCAAGTGCGGAAAGAGTCATGAGGGATCTTGCAGAGCAGGGATTTGCTACAAATGTGGCAAGGAGGGGCATATACGAAGGACTACCCCAAGGGATTTGCGGTTTACTTTCATTATAAACATACCGCCCATCGGAAGGCCGAGTGTCCTCAACTCACTCAGGGATCAGCCCAGACTTCTACTACTGCTGCTTCGCGCGTTACAGATGGTCGGCCGATGAAGGACAAGGCTCCGAGGGCTTGTGGGAGAGCTTTCCAGTTGACTGCGGAGGAGGTCAGCGCAGCCCCTGACGTTATTGCTGGTATGTATCTCTTTATTTATGTTATTCTGAGATTTGTTTATGCTTATATTGTGCGGTATATAGGTACTTTTCTTGTGAGTTATGTGCCTGCTTTGGTGTTATTTGACTCAGGTGTGAGTCGATCTTTCGTGTCTTTATCCTTTAGTCATCACATTTGTGTCAGACGCGAGGCGTTGAGTCGACCACTAAGGGTTTCTATAGATGACGATCATGCGGTTTTTGCCACTGATGTATTTCAGGGGTGTGTATTAGATATTTTTGGTGTTGAGTTCCCGATAGATCTGATGTCGATAGCGATATGTGATGTCTGTGTCATAGTGGGCATGGATTGGTTGAGCCGATTGGAGTTGTGATTGATTGTGAGCGTCAGATGGTGACCATACGAGACCCTAGTGGGGGAGTGCTTACTGTGTATGGCGATGGGACCAGATCTGGATCAACTTTCTGTTCTGACGCCGGGGCGAGGCAGAGTTTGCAGCAGAGATGTATGGGCTTTTTAGCATATGTGATGGATACGAGAGTTTCCACTGAGAGGTCAAGTTGTATCTCTGATGTTCCAGTTGTGTGTGATTTCCCGGATGTTTTCCCCGAGGATATACCGGGTGTGCCTCCGAGAGGCAGGTGGAGTTCCAGATCGATTTGATTCCGGGTGCGGCGCCTATTGCCAAGGCACCTTATCGCCTTGCACCGCCCGAGATGCAAGAGTTATCCTCGCAACTCCAGAGCTACTAGGGAAGGGTTTTATTCGACCGAGTAGCTCGCCGTGGGGAGCGCCGATCCTTTTTGTCAAGAAAAAGGATGGTTCACACCGAATGTGCATCGACTACCGGGAGTTGAACAAGATGACAGTCAAGAACCGTTATCCACTACCGAGGATCGACGATTTATTCGATCAGTTGCAGGGGGTGTCTTGGTTTTTCAAGATTGATTTGAGATCTGGGTATCATCAGATGAGATTTTGCGAGGAAGATATCCAGAAGACGGCCTTTAGGACTCGTTATGGCAACTACGAGTTTGTGGTGATGCCTTTCGGACTTACCAACACACCGGCAGCGTTCATGGATCTCATGAACCGGCTGTGCAGGCCCATTTTGGACAGGTTGGTGATCATGTCCATTGAACATAGTTGAAATCAACTATGATGATCTTTTTGATCCTGCAGAGACAACTCATCTCTCCGAAATCCTAGTGTCTCCGGTAGCCCAACAACAACATGTTGAGGTATCTGGCCCAACCTTGTCTGAAGATTTGTCACTCAACACTTCCACCTCGCCGGTTGAGGGGGAAAGTTCAACTTCGGTGGAAGTGACAACCATCGAGGTTCAAGTACTAGAAGATACAGTTCCGATTTCTACCCACAAATTCACTATCTAATCAAATGTTTCTTCAGACTCTAAGGATGAAGAAGTTGAGAACATTAATACAAGATCAGATTCCAAGGTTATCACTCATTCATCAATCCACGGGGAACCGATGTCATTGGTTGAAGGGGAACTCCCACCCTCAATTCAGGAGGAACCTCCTTCAACAACTATAATTCAAATTACTACAGTCCAAGTAACATATGTGGGTTGTTCCCTAGTCGAGGGGGTACTACCTTCTCTAACCACAGGGTCCTCTGACGTTGAAGATATTCCCTCAACCACAGCTGCACATCACCAACAAAATCGTCTTCATATTTGGATGAAGGATCACCCACCGGGTCAAATCATCGGAAACCCATCCACAGGTATCCAAACTCGATCCTCTAGTGATTTAACTGACCACTGTCATTATGAAGCTTTCATGTCCTTAGTCTAGCCTCGAACCATAAAAGAAGCACTCATGGAGCCCGACTAGATGACCGCAATGCAACAGGAGTTAGCTGAGTTAGAGAGGAATAAAGTGTGGAAATTGGTACCGAAGCCAATAGGTCACACAATTGTTGTCACAAGATGAGTATATAAAACAAGCTTCATGAATCCGGCATGACGACGGTGAGAAAAAAATCCCGATTAGTTGCTAAGCGGTACAGTCAACTTGAAGGCATTGACTACGATGAAACTTATGCCCCCATAGCAAGAATGGAAGTCATACACATCTTCTTGGCATATGCTGCTCATAGGAACATTAAAGTTCATCACATGGATGTAAAAAGTGCATTCCTGAATGGGGAACTAAAAGAGGAAGTCTACTTGCAGCAACCTCCAGGCTTCGAAAGCTCAAAATTTCCAAACTATTGTTACAAGTTGGAGAAAGCGGTTTACGGTCTAAAGCAGGCTCCTCAAGCATGGTATGAGACTCTTTCTTAGTTTCTTGTCACTTCAGGTTACAAAAGAGGTGTGATTGATCCCACTCCATTTAGATGAGCAAACGGCAATCACTTAATTCTTGTTTAAATCTATGTGGATGATATCATCTTCGGTTCGACAGATCAGAACATGGTGGACGAATTTGCAAGTCTCATTACAAGAAAATTCCAGATGAGCATGAACGAAGAGATTAACTTCTTTCTGGGTCTTTAAGTTAAGCCATTCCCTCAAGGGATATTCATTCATCAAGAAAAGTACACCTCTGAACTGTTGAAGAAGTATTATATGGACAATTATTCTTTGGCGAAGGTTCCTATGGCCTTTGGTTACAAGATCTTAGCTGACCCTACCGGAGAGTCAGTTGACACAAGATCTACTGAGAAATTATTGGTTCACTGATGTACCTCACTTCTAGATGACCAAATATAGTGTTTTCCATGGGTTTGTGTGCTAGGTATTAGGCAGATCCCAAACTCTCCCACTTGACCGCAGTCAAGCAGATATTCAGATACTTAAAAGGGAGCAAAGCCATGGGTCTCTGGTACCCTGTGGGTAATGATTTCAACCGTTAAGCTTTCACAAACGTTGATCACACTAGGTGTATATTGGATCAAAAAAGAACTTCCGGTGGATGCCAGTTTTTGGGTGGAAGGTTAGTGAGCTGGTCTTCAAGGAAGCAAAATTGTGTTTCTCTTTCTACCGCAAAAGCAGAATATGTGGTCGCAGCCAGTTGCGGTTCCCAAGTCCTGTGGATGAACACTCAACTATTGGACTATGGGTACCGGATGTTGCGGGTGCCCATCTATTGTGATTCTAAGTGTGCAATAGCGATTTCCCATAATCCTATCCACCACTCGAAAACGAAACACATAGAACTTCAATGCCATTTCATCAAAGACCGCATTCTTAAAGGTAACATTGAATTGATTTTTGTAGCCAATCATGAGGAAATTGCTGACGTTTTCACTAAGGCACTTGATTCCACTAAGTTAAATGGATTCCTAGAAATGGTAGGAATGATGAATCCTGACCCACAGTTTTTTCTACAAGGATAGGTACCGCAGACCATATCAGGTCTTCAGGGTGAATAAAATGTTTCTTTTCTTTCAAAACTCTTGAAACATCTTACTCACTGCAGTATCTCTCGTTTTAGTTAACTGATGTAGTATACTTCTCATAATTTTCCTCGGTAGTCTGACAACATTTATGAATAATATACTTCTTGGGTCATTTTATTCCTTTTATTTCTAACTGTTCGATCTAGTTTGTATCTCAGCATACCGCATACGTCTTATAAGCTACCACATATGCATGTAAAAGAGCCCAGAGCCATCTTTTTCAAAAAAAAAACGCTTTTAATGTTGTTGTGTGCTACTAAATGAAGTTGAAACATTCTTTAAAAAAACATTCATTTTGTCGTACACATGTTTCAATCACCTTTTTCCAAACATATTCCCCAGTCAACCCATTTTTGGATAAAAGACAATTAAATCAATTTTACATAAATAAAATATTTTGGAAAATATTTTTCACTAACTGGTCATGTCAAAGAACCTAAGGGGTCAAATCTGTTCCATTTCCCCATTTTACAACGGATAACTCACGTCACACCCCACGTTTAATCGTTGGGTAATCATGGGCCGATAATGCATTAAATGCCCATCTTTTCCGGATTTCAAATTAAATTAAACTTTTTATTATTTCGACTAATAAAGGTAAAAACCCAAGAGTTTTTAGCTTTAACAGTTGTAAATAAACCCATTTTAATAAATTTTCACATCCGGAGGTATAAAAACCCTTCTTTCTTCCAAAGATAGCTTTTACGCTATTTGAGTCTTTCCTACAAACTCTCTCTTCTCCATCTTCTTGCTCAAACAGTTTTCTGCAAGTTTTAAAAAACCTTTTTGCAATCATGGTGAAATCTGGAATCTCAAAGAAGCAATCCAAAGCTTCCGACTGTGCTCTTCCCACAAGGTCCGAATCCATCATTAAGGACCTCTCTCCTTTGATTGCTCCAAGCAATTATAGAGACATCTTTGAAGATCATCCAACATACAACGAATCCATTAAGCTGACGATCAAGTTCCTCCCAAAACATCCCTTGTATGGTGCATTTGCTTCCTGCACTGAAGCAGTTCCAATGGTGATTATGTTCAAGTGTGCCTTCTCGGCATTCTGACCTAACCACAACTATGAACAGATTCATCTGAATCTTGTTGACGACTCTTTGGTGGTCCTGACCAAGGAGAAATTTCTTTCTCCAATCAACCTTCGAGTTCGTCCATCTACCAAGTTTTTCACCCCAAGCCCAACTGATGTATTCACGACTCTGTATCAGATGGGCTACTAGAAGAAGCTCAAAGGCGTGGGCGAGTTCAAGAAGAATCAACTTCCAGCTTTTTGACAATTCGTTTGTCATTACGTGATCAGGTGTCCCTCAGGACGATCTGGAGGGACAGATAACATGGGTATCAAGCTACTGGAAATCATCTGGAGTATCTTCACGGGAAATGCGGTCAACTATGGTCAAATCCTTTAGGACGACTTTCTTCCATTTTTCTCAAAGGATTCCCTAAAAGAAGGAATGACTGAGCTTACATTCGCTCATTTATGGTCTCTTTGCATCTACGATCTCCACAAAGATGCTAAGCTAAGTCTGGGCGTCATCGATCTGTTCTCGGCCCATGATCTCAAAAGGTACACCGCTTCTAAAGATCAAACAATTTTTGGCCCCATCCATAGACTTCCTATGTACATTTTGGAGTCCATTGGACTCACAAACCTTGATGTAGTTGACCATATCGTGGCTACGAGTGGTATTGCCCCATACCACTCATCCCCGCCACGACCTCTTAATCCCACCGTAACTCAAGAACCCCAGACTACGGCAGACCAAACTGCTTAACCCAAACCCAAAAGAGTTAAGTCTCTTGTTATCTCTAGGAAGACCCAAATTAACGTTGTGAAAAAGGGAGTTTCTCCCTCTAAGAAACGCAAGTCGAAGACCGCAGAATCCTCTGCTGAGGTTCATTATTCTCCGTCCAAGACTCTTGCTACCCCATGAATGCTTTTGATGACACTCACAAAGAGTATTCGGTTTCCGGAGATGTTTTAGGAGAAAGAAACTAAAGTTGACCCCAAATCAGAGCCATATACATACCACGACTCATACCGAAGTCTCTCAAAAGACTTTGGTAGTCATTGGAGTCACCACATACTCACCCTATCATACCCCAACTCACTACTCAGATACGGAAAGTGTATATGTCTCATCTCATCGTGGAGACACACCCCCAAGTGGATCCTATTGGTTCGAGTCGCCTTAAGGTCTCCACGGCATCACGTTTACACTTATTCGATCCTGAGAAGTTGCACTCCAATTTCTTCGTGTCATACAAACACTGCAAACACCTGTTGCACCGCAGGGCACTTCTTCATCCCTAGCCAGAACAGACCAGAGGCCAGACTTAACGTTAGGTCAAGGAGACCGAGGAAGCTCTGGAAATCCTATTCCATCAACTTTACTTACAAGTGGTCTAGGCATGGGGGGCACCAATGTGCAAGGAATGACGAACCCGAGGGACACCTCGGCGCAACAAGGATTTGATGGATACGATTCTGAAGATTCTTGGACTCGACACCGCCCAAGTACAGAGTCTGGAATCAGGAAATTTGAGGCAATTGAAAGAGAAGTGAAAGAAAGGGGGGAACAGCAAGTACAGCAGGCACAACAAAAGGATGAAGCCCTTCAATATATGGCAAAATATTGGACATACACGTTTAGCAATGCCAAAACAGTTCATGGCATCTTGAAGATTCAACAATGGATGTCCCAGATGGAAGTAACTGTGCAACAAGCCCAAGTCATAGAAGGTGGTGCTGGTCCTTCAAAGCCCCCTAAAAATGAAGAAGTACACGATTCAAACGATGATGGAACTACAATTGAAAATAGCTCAGCCCCGATGTTCGGTTTTGATGAAGAAGATATGGAAGATGTTCAACAGCCTCCCCCCTCAGCGTAATTTATGACGGTTTTTTTAAGATGAAGAGTCGAGTGGATCTCAACACTCCACCTCGAAGCCTAAGCAAAAGAAGAAGAAAAATATAACAGTTTCTCAAAAGGAGTTTTTGGATCTACAAGCTAAAGTGGATCAAATACTTGTTGCAGTCTCAACCCGACCCCTGCAGAACGAAGATATTCCACAACCGATGTCCCTAGTTGACTGGGTTGAAACTTTGGAAACAAGAGAAAAGCTTACCGTAGAGAGGTTGCTTCGAAAGATTGAAATGGGTATTCGGAATCTTGACAACCGCAGAATAGCAGATCACAAGGAGTTCTTGTCAACTAGTGATGAGATTTAGAACCAGAAAACCGGACCGGAACCGGAACCGTTAGAACCGGAATATGTAGAACCGATTCCGGTTCCGGGTTTAAAAATTGGCTTTATCCGGGTTCCGGGTAATCCAAGTTTGGGTCTATCGGGTCCGGGTAAACCGGGTCCAAAAACTGGAACCGGTGTTTGGAACCGGAACCACTTTTAGAGCCGGAACCGGTTTTTGTGAAACGTTTAAAAGATGCATATCTCATTCGTTTCAACTCCGATTGACATACGGTTTTTTCCAATATGTAGTTTAGAGTTTTTACATGATTTTAGGCTATAAATTTGCCATTTTTAGTTTTATATTCATTGATTTATAGTCTCTCAAATTCGAGATATCAAAGCTGAAAGTTTTTAGTTTTTCAGTTTTTTTGTATTCGGTGAAAGTTTTAAAACATACATATCTAATTCGTTTGAAGTCGGATTGACTTGTGGTTTTTTTCATCTTGTAGTTTACAGTTTGTACATGAGTTTAGACTATAATTTTGTCATTTTTGGTTTAATATTCAATGATTTACAGTCCTCCGAAGTCGGGATATCAAAACTGAAAATTTTCAACTTTTCAGCTATTTGTTTTTGTACTTTGTATTTTGTGAAAATGTTACATATCTCATTCGTTTAAAGTTGGATTGACATGCAATTTTTTCCAGAGTTTATTTTAGAGTTTGTACATCATTTTAGACTATAATTTTGTTAATTTTGGTTTCATATTCAATGAGTTACAGTCTCCTAAAGTCGGGATATCAATATGAAAATTTTCAAAGTTCAACCCACTAAGTAGTAAGTAATTACAAAAAAATTCCGGTTTTTCCGGGTTTTTCAGTTCTAAACTCACTTTATCCAGTTTGAACCTACCCACTTTGATATTTTTGGGTTTTCCGGTTCTAGACCCACTTTACCCGGTACCGTACCCGGAACCAAACCGGAACCGGTTCCTATATACCAGTCCGGTTTCCGGTTCTACAATATCCCGTTAACCGGTTCCGGGTTTTCCGGGTCCGGGTCCATCCGGTCCGAGTTTGGACCCACTTTCATCCCTACGTAAAAGGCTAGGCATGCCACTATTCTTTGCAAATCGGGGAACTGCCATGAGCAGCAGATAATTTATCCTTTTATAGTTTAGTTATTTAAAAAAAATAATGGCGCAACTTGTTATGTATCTACATGTTACGTCTATATGGAATATTTATGTTTTAATAATGAATATTACATTAGAAAAAAAAAAGTTGATAATGAAATAACATATGGCTGTTGGTTGATGGTTCAAGTGGATAAAATATATAAATTTAAAAATGCAATTAGATCGACATATGAATTATCCAAAAGAATTTATTGATTTTTCTAAGAAGATATATTTTAGATCACTCGTATATGATTCATAATATGTCCAAGAAAAAAACAACGTAAAGATCACCTTCGTAATGATATCTGATGACCCGACCCATTAATATATTGGTGTTGGGTCGAAGCCCATCATGGACGGACGTAATCTTATGATTGTTGATTTGTTTCCCACAGTTGTGACAACATGACAACGTATCCAAATTCCAAAGTGTTAAATTCATTAATATATTCCCCCTTCACAATAAGAATAGAAGAAAAACAGTTCCAGTTTTGAACCATATTTATAATATAAGGGTAGCAATTAAACAGTTCCAGTTTTGAACCATACAAGGGTAGCAATTAATGATATTGACACAAAATAAAATTGGAATTAAACTAAAATTTAAATTTGTGTTCGTGTTAAGTGTAAAAAATACAGTTTTGTTTCGTGTCGCGTTAGTGTTTAAAATTCGATACGTTTTAACATTAATTTGTCATGTTTATAGTGTTATGTATGATTAAGTATTAATTAAATAAACTAGTTGTTATTTTATGTTATATTTGTCGTGTCGTGTCGTGTTTGTCGTTTTTTAATTGGTTTGTTTTTGTGTTAGATAAAAAAACACAACATTGTGTTGTGTCGTGTTCGTATTACATAAAAGCGTGTCGCGTCAGACAAAAACACAATACGATTGCCCGATTTGCCACCCCTAGAACCATACATCCTCGTTTATGGTAACAAAATAATACATTTAAACAAATCTTCTAAAACGATATTTATGGATATTAAGCTTAGTGTTTAATGTTTCTCAGTTACATGGTAATATCTTTGTGGTTTTAATTTCTACCATAATTAGTCTATATCACACCTAAAAAGACTTTATATCATTTTATAATTTATTTAGTTTCTTTTATCTATATAAATAACCAAATTATTATAATTAAAAATAACTTAGGCTCTCCACCCCTAACTATCCATCCCTTAATCCTAAAACCCTATGTCTTTCCGGACATCTTACCATTCTCTCTCTCTCTCTCTCTCTCTCTCTCTACAAAAAAAAACAAAGAACGTTAGAGCAGGAGCTCTGCTTCCTCTTTCTTCATCCCCGACAGACCTACGTCGTCATCTCCTTCAATTCGATCAGACATATCGCCATCGCCGATCGCAAGCCTCATCAACTGTCTCATCTTGATTGTCGTCTACCCTCCTTCATCTTCTTTCCTTTTGGTGTTTCCACTCATCTGCGACATTCTCTACCACTGTTGTTCTTCTAGAGTGTAGTACATCTTCACCCATATCTAGATTCCCACATAGTGGTAGCCTTCTACAATGTTGCCCATCACCAACAAATGAACCACCTATATTTCCCTCTTAAAATTGAGTCAGTTGCCATAAGTTACCAAAGAAGTAAAGTATGAGGCTATGGTGGACGGTAGTGAGCCTAAAATAGATAGTTGCCAATAGAGGTAGTGGTTGATTTCTTGTTTTCTAGTTGTGGTGGTTGATTGCGAATCACCGATTGGGGTGTCTATTGATTTCTTAGGGATAATTTGTAGATGTATATGTGTATGGTTTTTGCAGGTGTTCAACGATTTGGTGGGTAGTGGTATTACAGGTAGCTAACATGGGGTGGGAAGGGTGGTTACTAGTGGTGATTTGATAAAGATTGTGGTGGTGGTTTGTAGATGATGAGGGTATTTTATGGTGGTGATTTGAAGTTATTGTGTTGCTAGAATGAAGGGATAGGGGTGGTCAACGATTTTATGGTAAAGATGGTGACGGGAAGGTGGTTGAAAGGAAGAATATGGTGATGTTTGGTTGGTTTAAGGTGAAAAAAGGTGATGAAGATGGCTTTGGTAGTGGCTGGAATGGAGGGATAAGGGTGATGGTGCAAGGTAAAAGTGATAAAGGTTATGGTGATGGATATCATGTCCAACGGTGGTTGTAGTCTTTGACAGTGTTCGTAATTTTCGACGATGCTATAGTGACGACAAAGGTCCATTGACACGAAGATATGGTGGTGGTATCATGAAGATGAGCATTGTAAGAGATGGTGGAGAGGTGCGGGTGGGGTAGCATTAGTATTTATTTTTTGTTTTTTTAATTGTTGCAATAAAAAAAAATGAAAATGAAAATGAAAGGGGTAAAAAAGTCACTTTATATGGGCCAATGACCAACCATGATAGAAATTGAAACTACAAGAACCTTGCAGGAGACCGAAAAAAAATAGGAACTAAACTTCACATTCTGGAGAACCATAAAGACCATTTATAAAGATCTGTATACATTTAACTTTAAAACTTAATATTCCACTAAAACTACTAACCTTCAAAAAAAATTATTTATAATCATTTTAATTTTTATTATGTCATATTAAGTCATGATTGGTTCAAGTTGTTTGAGATTGAAAAGAGAGAAAATGACTTATAAGGTAAGAAAAAATTATAAAAATGATTCCTGTGGTTTGCATTTTTCCGGGTTTTTATCTAAGCCTTGACAAATATGGATAAATAGTTCTTTTGAGCATCTTTTGTTGTAGTTTTGGTCCTCTCAGAAACTAAATTACCATCCTGATAATTTTTTTATATTTTTTCCTATTTAATTTAAAGTTTAATTAAATATAAATATGGGGCCTACACCCAACCCATCTCTCTCTCTCTCTCTAATTAGAAATCTCTCTCTCTCTCTCTCTCTCTCTATTTATCTATCTATCTATCTATCTATCTATCTATCTATCTATCTATCTATCTAATTAGAAACCTAGAAAAATCAATACATGTATCTTCACATTATTTCTCTCATTTATTATGTTTCGAATTCAACCAATGGAATGATTGTCTTTTAATCAGAATTCTTCTGAAAGTAATCTGAAAGATGATGTGTTGTTAATTCCGATCGTAGACAGCAGATGAAGAATAAGAGCTGGTGAAATCACAAACCAAGTCTTTTCTCAATCGACTATCACAACCCATTTGTATCTCTAAACAATGAAAACATTTATTTTGTAATAAAATATCTATTAGGTTACGACATTACACAACACTACAATCTTGGTCGAGAGCTTGGAATAGGTGAATTTGGGGTAACATATTTTGTGTACGAATTTGGGGACTAGTGAAAAAATTACCTGCAAATCAATATCTAAAAGGAAACTTCGAACAATAGTTGATATCGATGATGTGCGGAGAGAAGTTTAAATCATGATGCAACAAGAACAAAAAAAGATATGTCATTTTTCTGCTACCATTAAATCCGGACCATCCCCGTTCACCATTGTTTGACCACCATCGTTTCCGATCTGCACTCTGTTGCCACTGACCCCCATTGTTTGACCGTCATCGTTGTCGATCTGCACTCGGTTGGAATAAATATGCAATGAAACTAGCTCAACAAGACTATTTCTACCATTTTGATAGGTTTGGACTGGTTCCCTGAGAATCGGACCGAGATGTGAGTTTTCCTTAATGTACTCATGGGTCGAAGGCACCAATGTCGGCCCAATAGATTTCGTATCATGGTATATAGGATGTTCTTATGCTATAGAGAGTTGTTAGATCTGTATCTTGGTATATAGGATGTTGTTATGCGGTAGTGATCTGTAGATCTGTCTGTTTCTCTGCTGACTGGTTATATGATTATCTGTTACTAGATATATGATATTTGTTATGTATATGTTGACATGGTATGGTGGGGTTGAGACTGTAATGCTTTGTGTTGTTAGTCAACAGACCGAGGCATTCCAACAGAAAGGTTGTTGGCTAGGGGTAATCAAACAAGGAGGTTGTGGACCCGTTATCTATTGGGGAAATGTAATGTCCCAAAAATAGGACCCAAAAATTGCATTTTTAATTTAAGTGAAATAGTATTAAAAAAACATCATCAATACAATCCAAAAGAAAATAAGTGTATCAAACATCATATCCAATAGAGTAAATCACAAAAACGGAACTATGTGGTGTGTGTGATGCAGTAATCCTGAGCTCTTCCCCTTGGAACCAGAAGTACCTGAAACATAAACTAAAAACTGTAAGCACAAAGCTTAGTGAGTTCCCCAAAATACCACAAATCATAAATAATAAATCACATATTGGCCCCCACCCTCCATTTGGCCCAGCCCGACATCGAGCCCCGCTCGGTATACAAATATGTTATCCTTAGGCCCCGCCTGACATCGGGCCCCACCATCTATACACATACAATATATACACATAATCATGTTAACATATACAATGATCATAAACAACAACATACGACTCAGTCATCGGGCCTTGCCCGACATCGAGCCCCGTCTGGTATACATAGCAGCACATAACACACACAAGGGTCACGCAGACTCGTAGCGTCCTAACATAAACAATAAGGGCCGACATCAGTGCCTTCGACCTGCTAAACACAGTGAGAAAACTCACCTCGACTCTTGAATCTCACTGAAAATCCCTGGTTGTTGGTCTGACGAATCCCCCAGTTATTGTTGGGTTATGAGCATTCTAACACTCCTAAGTGTACATGCAACCCTAAATACCTTGGATCTATGTTTTCTCTATTATACATACAATTATGAACATCCAAGGTATTATCCTAATCTAGCATACAAAATAATAAATATAACAAGATAGAATACATACCTCTTTGATGTAGAATGTCTTCATGAAGCTTGAGTGCCTAGTGCCCCAAGTGTGACACCTCAAATGGTTCACACAACACCAAATACACTTGAAATAACTTGAGAGAAACTTGAACACTCCTTGAAATCGTCTAGCCCTCACACTCACACATTAGTGCACGATTTCTTGAGCCATGGGATTCTTTTATATGGTGGCTATTAGGGTTACACCATGTAACTCATAACTTTACCCATTCCTTATGCTCCATGGATTTTAACCTCCATGGAGTATCCATGGGTCACCCCATGGACTTAGTCCAACATAAGGAAACTTGGATCACAAGCCCACATATATAAGAATGAATGATTTACACAATCAACCCATGTATTTAATTAGTCTCCTTTTGATCACTTAATTAATTCTTGATCAATACTAATTAAATAACCTTATTAATATATTAGAACTTATAATATATTAACCAACCTTAAGTGTTATTTCTCTCATTATAGTCTATCCAAATGCATGATTCCATGCAACCCAAATGGACCATGCCGGGTCGGGTCAAGTCTTACCAGTTATAGTTATGGACTTAGACATTAATCCAACAGTTATCAATACAAAACAACACCCAGTTTAAGATTTGGGTTCCAATCCATATCCAACAATCCATACTTGGGCTAAAATACCATTTTACCCCTAACTTAGTTTGGACCAAGACTTAGGCCCACACCCATAATCCAAAAGGCCCATACTCCAACCAACCATTCAAGGCCCACACTTGGCCCAATTTTCCAAATTGGTCCCAAACCGTTACATGGGCCTTACCCTAAATCCCACCCATTCTCCTAGTCCAAATAGTTTTACTTAGATGGCCCAACAAGGACCCAAGCACTTAAGCCCAAAAGGAAGGCCCAACCTCGAAGCCCAAAACACAAAACCCATCAGACTAAGTACGCGGGGCGTACTCAGCTGTACGCTAAGCGTACATGCTAAATGGCTTGTACGACATGTGTATAGACTTGTACGCCCATCATACTCACCCATTAAAACAAAACCCTCTTTAAGCACTTAATTCTTAAGACCAGAAGTCCAAACCATAGATCTAATCCCTAATAAACATCTATAACCATAAAGTCACTGACTTGGTGACTTTGCATGCCCCAAAAGGACCCAACTTCAAGATACAACACTTTACTTTCATTAAATGGACATAATTTCATGCATGGGTTATTCTAAACTCTAAAGGTGCCAACTTTATGGACCTTGAACCTCATAAAAACCAAGAGTGGCAACTCATAACTCCTAAAGTGGTGTCAAACCACAAAATCTCATTCACGATGCCAAAAAGGGTCCAAGACCCATATAAACTAGATCTAAGCTTCTAACGAGCAAGGTCATAGCTTTTTACCTCAAACAAGCTGGAATTGAAGTAGAGAATCATGATCCAAAAGCTCTTCCTTGATCTACAAACTTGCACCGAACTCCTTCTTGTTGAATATGAACCAAAACACACCAAGATGCACACAATGAGCTCAAAAACACAACAATGGAGGCTAAGGAACGATTTCTAGGGTTTTGGAGGCCTAGGAGCTGGTAAAAAGGCCAGCCCTAATGACTTAAGGTGTTTATATATGGTGCATCACCCTAAATTAGGGTTTCATTAACTCTCACGTACGTCTCGCATACATGCATGTTTTCAGCCCTATGTTTGTCTATGATCTTTACTTTGTAAAATAGATCAATTGAACATCACTCCAATGATCCTCTTTTCACAGTCCCAAATCCTTACTGCAAATGCAAGAATTCCAAATTCATGCCATTTACTGAAATCTGTTAGATTCTAAACTTGTATGCATTGATCCTCTTAATGATTATGCACGAAGTCAGAAAGACTTGACAACAATCATTACAGAGCATTCCAAATGAGATAAGGTCCTTGGAAACATCCTTCTTTCATTAAGTTTCCTAATCTTACACAGATTGAATAATTTCTAACTTTGAAACATTTCCATATTCCATTTTGACTATCACTTCGGAACAAGAGTTGCCTCCTTACAGATTATGTCAATATGGTCCTTCCAGAATTAACATTATACTTCCAACTGTCCTTGAGCAACCAATCTTTGGTAAACCTTAGATTGTCCTCGATAATTGCTTAATCATTTTAGTCATATCTAATTCTAGACCTTTTCCCTTCATAATGCCCCAGGCATTTGGAAAATTTTAAAAAGGATGAATATAGCACATGTAATCGATCCTATATCCGAAGCATATGGGACATGATTCATGATGTCTCACATAAAGACTAAACCAGTCTTTTGCTATAATATTTCCATTTCAATTTGCCAAGTTCTCAAAATTCAGATTATGAAAAGGGATGCCGTAATCATAATCGAATTTTAGAACGCAAATAATGGACCCATATATAGAATTTCCTTATGTTGAGCCATTCCAACATGAAATTCATATATATCCTTGATTAAATACGATTAAAATCTCAATCTAAGCTTTTAGAATTGAAATGAAGTATAATTTCCTCTCCCTTAATTATAGCAAAACAACTTTTTCAACCCCTGCAACCTCACGAATTGAAACTTTTGTTTTCTATAATTAACATTGCTAACTTGCAACCTTTGTCATAATTATCATGCTCCCACTAACATGATGATTATTAGCATAACACTTATGCTCCCACTAGCTTTGACATGTACTCAGAAATCAGCTGACTTTCTTACCAAAGTTCAGATTTCTAATACTAGATTGTTTTGATAAAACTTTATCAAAATCATACACCTCTCTTAGATAGCTCACATGTGTGTCTAAACAATTTTAGAACTATGAAAAGGGATGCCGTAATCATAGTCTCAATTGTTTAGACCTTTGCCACTTCTCACAAGTCCATGTTAGTATGCCGGTAAACCACACACGCTCCACTAACGACTTTGAGAATGCAAATATCACAATTGCTATCTAGCTAAAATCTACTTAGTGAAAGTGTTTCCTCACCATCATTTTCATGAATCGGAGAGAAACCTTATGACACTTAGATTTAATAGTGTATGTGTTCTTATCCATGTGAATTTGTCAAAACCATAATCACAAGACAAGGTTAGTGACAAATCCAAACTCATATTGATTAAACTTGTGCAATCTTAAATTCTTGCCATTTGGCAGCTCAGGTGCCTGCCATTGCTTCCAAGTAGTTGTGCAACCAATTGAGAACTCTCAGAACTCCTACGCAAAGCCAACTTGAATAGGCACAAAAATTTCAACACGATAGGTTATAAACCTCAAGTCGTGTGCTAGTGAAGGACTTTAGGTTTTATTCTTGATTAAGTCTTGAAACTTTCAAGAGCTTTAAGACTCCCACTGTCCTCTTGACATATAAGACTCCCTTGTTAAATATTCAAGAGATAGTGCGGATTCTTTATCAAGACTAACACTTTACACAATTGGCCTAAGTTGGTCTCTGTTTTTTCCAAAACATCACAACTTACCAATTTCAAATGTACAAGAGTAGATAACCTTTTACTCTTACATTTGACTAGTGTTAACAAACCCTCTTTAAGATATGTCATTCAAGTTACAATCTTGGAGTATGACTCTAAGAATTGTTTTGGAACGAAGTATGACTCATCTTTTTGATTTAACCATTTCAACAATTCATGACTTCTCTTCTCAGTCATAAGAATGCACTAAGATGACTTTAGAGGACCAATTGTGATATGGTATCTTAATCATTAAGATGATCATAAACATGATACTAAACTACTCTCCCATCTTTTCAGATTTGAGAAACTTTTATCTTTCTGCCATACTTTGATTCTTCTTATTCGTTCTGTCTCACATTGAAACTTCTCCAATGCTACAGACTTATACTTAAACTTATAAGTATAACCATATTTACTGAACTTAAGTAAATCCTGACGAATAGTCTTCTTGATCTTTTGTGGTGGACTTGACCAGTGCACAAGAATGTGTACTCGATCCCTTAGTCCTTTCCTTATTCACATAAGGAATTAGTCTTAATTTTCCAAGCTGAAAGTTCTCATTCATCATACTATACAACTTGCATGATTCCAAGTTTCGGTCCAATTGAACCTTGGGTGATGAGAATCTTTCCTTATTTGGTAATATTAGACACTACCACAACCGAAAGAATCAAATCCATTTTTCCAATATTGCTATCAATGGAATCTTATAAGCAATAACTTTTCACAAATGCCATTGTAAGGATACTTAAAATAAATAAAATCAAAACCTTTTTCTTTTATTTTAAAACTTTGCGGAAAAACTTATCCTTACAAGCCATTTGAAAACCTTGTTGTTATCTATTCCTAAGCAATATAAATATCATAACTCTTAAGTAATAGCCCAAAATTCTGATCACCGAACCATGCGATTGAAATCCATCTTCGCGATCAGAATCAGCATGTACTTAATAGAGTTAGACAATGGACTTTACCTGAAGTAGAGCCAAACTTATTGACTTTAACATCCTTAGGTAAATTTGGCAGCTTCGTAACCAATGCCCCTTCCTTTGGCAATAGTTACTTATGGACCCTTGATAATGGGACTATCTCAGACTTCGCCTCTCTCTTTACCATTGGGTCAACCGAGTTGACTATGGCCAATCCCTTTCCATTGGGAAGAGAGAGCTTTACTGGATATCCAATGTCATCATTGTCAATGTCCATAGCATTTTAGGAAGTTGATCTTAGCAAATAGATAAGATCATTAAGGGTCTTGTCTTAGTCTGTTTCATAGGATTCCCAAAAGAACTCACTATGTGACTTAGAAAGTAGTTGAGCCACCAACTTTCTCAAGACTTTGACACCCAACTCTCCCGGCTTGTCAATATATGACTACATCTCCAAGATGTGATCACACCTAGACCTTGCCTTGCCAATAGGGCTTGAGTGACCTTAAACTTTTTAGGAACTTGTGGGTTAGGGAGAATAATTGGAGGAGGTGAAAGAAGTATGATATCCATGGGACATCATCTTCATTTAGGAAAGCTTGTTTCAAGAGATTTGGGAAGATCATAAATGTCTAGACCAGACATCTTTTTGGGAGATATTCAAGATAGTTGATTTAAAGTCCTTAATATGACACCTAATATGAAATATTAAGGCTAGGACCCAACAAACTATTTTATAACTTAAAAGAGAGATGCCGTAATCCAAGCTATAAAATATTTGAAGGTAGGTGAATGACGATTCACCAATTTCCACCATGAAAAATGAAATAATTTATTAGGTTTTAATTGGATTTGAAAGTCCTAGATCTTTGAGATTCATTGAACTGTTCAAAGGCATGTTTCAATCTCGAGTGTGCCCTTCAGGTTTTGTGACTGGGATGCCGAGGATCACAAAACAAGGTGTGAATAACCATGCAAATATACTTGGTACCCTTAATATTTACCCCTTAATCAGTGTGCCGGTTAACCACACACGGTCCACCGATACTATGATAAATATTAAGTTACCCTTTGCCTACCTTGTTAAGTCCAGGTTAGTGTGCCGGTTAACCACACACGCTCCACTAACGACTTAAGCAAAGTGCAAAGTGTAATTTCATGGGTTAGCACCAAATTCACATTTTCCTAAGTAACTAAGATTGGGTATTAATAAGAGTTTAGTTACTTAGTATTTATCATTAATACTTTTAATGAAAGGAGAATTATAGTCCTTGTCCTACCCGTTCGGCTAACGACCCTCCACCAGTAAAGGAAGCGGTGGGTGAGAGTGGACACCCATTAAACTGCCATTTTATAGGCAGTAACCTTATACCCCCCTTATAGACCGGCTTCGTGAATGAGGCCTACTAACGGTAAGACTGACTTTACTCTTATACATATATATAAATATTATTAACTTATAATATTATAAAGTATAAGGGTTGAATTTTAACTTTTAAAATTCTAAGGGCTAACTTGGAATTAAAGTATTCATAAGTGAAAACTTTTCAAATTCCAAAACTTGAGGGCAAGTTTTGAAACTATTCAAAACTAATTAATTCCATAGCTTATGAGTTTAAAGTAGTTTTAATTAAAAAAAAACTCTTCAAGTTCCATAACTTGAGGACAAGTTATGGAAGACTTTAAACTAATTAATAAAAAAAATAACTTTTTTTTATTGTAACTTATGGAACTAATTAAGGTTACACTTTTTTTTTAATTTAATGAAGAGACTCTTGAACCTCCATAACTTGAGGACAAGTTATGGAGTCATAAAACCATTTAATTAGAACTAGACTCTTCATTTTGTAACCTTTGCCAACTTTTATGAGTTTTATGATTCTTAAATGTGACTTTTCATATAACTTGAGGACAAGTTACAAAAACACACTTTGGAATCAACTCTTAGATTAAAATGGATTGAAAACAACTATTTAACACAACTTTTCTATTAATCTAAGAACCTCATAAGAACAAGATAATTCAAATCATCAATCTTCAAGAAATTAGCATGAACATACAAACTAATACAAATCTTGAAATTATGACAATTATCTTAGAAATTGGATTAGCATGAACATTACCACATCAAAAACAAGTTTATAAGTCCAAAAACATCTTAGGGTAATGTTCCTAGTCCAATTCCAGCCAAAACATTCGAATATATGCATCCAACTCGATTTTTCAGCTACTTTTGCAAGTATAACAAGAAAACAAGCCTAGGCTCTGATACCACTGTTGGGTTATGAGCATTCTAACACTCCTAAGTGTACATGCAACCCTAAATACCTTGTGTTGAAAAATGTTTTTATATGTGATCATCACTGAAATAAGACGAATTGGTTTTATATTATCTAACAAATATTATCAGTTATTTCAGGTTGCATGGATTCGTGCTTAATTATGAAATAGAAAAATATGCAAAAGACGAAATACGCAAAGACGGAAAAATAGACGCAATATTTGGTCGTTTGAAGACAAAACAAATCAAGACTAAAATTGTCAAGAATTTAAAAACCTCAAGGGTCAAAAATGAAAATTCAATTCACAATTGGATATATATATATATATATATATATATATATATATATACAAGTGTTCGTGTGTATATATATATATATATATATATATATATATATATATATATATATATATATTATATAAATATATATGTATATATATTATATTGTATATATATATATGTATGTATATTGTATATATTGTATATATATATATATATGTATGTATATATATATATATATATATATATATATATATATGCATGATTCATGCATATATATATATATATATATATATATATATATATATATATATATATATATATATATTGGAAAGAAATCTTCACAAAAGCAAAAGTACCAAACATCATGTGTGCTTCCAACCTTTACAATCAATCACTTCATTACTTTTCCTTAAACAAACAAGAGTTGCTTGATTCCTTTGCATATATATAGATGCATGTTTACATGAGTTTTTGTGTGTGTTTTGTGTTTCCTTGTAATATATCTCCTATTACTCTCTCATCTCCAGAAGAATAAACACATAGCCAACCTCAAAATACTCTCCAAACACCCTCCAAATACCCTCCTTAAACCTCCTTAAAAAACCCTTTCAAATCACCACAACCATCATCACCTTGCTGTTTTTCGACATCAGAATTTGCAAGTTAAGAAAAAAAATCACCGAGCACAACTCAACAAGATAATACGGGAGAGATTTTCACCGCAAATTATTCAGGACCTTACCTACATCCAGGAATGTTCCTCGATTTTTTTGACCACTGCAAACCCCAGAGAGACGCGAGAGAGAATTGGCTATCCAGAGAGATTTACTACGAAAATCTATATTCATAACCACCCAAAGCTCTTTCAACATCACCCTCTTTGTTACCTTATACCACCAAAACTACAACCTTATTCCACCTTCTACCACCCTCCAAATACCCACTTCAACCTCATCAAATCACCTTAAAAAAACCCATACCCACATACAAAAAACATTACCCGTGTATTTTGTATCGTTTTGTAAACAATTCATTGTTACATAAAAAGAACTTATTGTTACTTACCGGATTGAACTTTGAACAAATAGAGACACAGTCTATTAAGATCCAGTCCAATTCTAAACCAGTTCGGTCAATTTATTGACGAACCAACTTTATATATATTTATATATTTATATATTTTATTACAGCTTTACGTCATTTAAATACTGTCATTTATTTCATTTATAGCTTTTAGTCATTTATAGCTTTCCAGTTTATATTTATTCCGCACTTCTTATTTTTTTCCGCATCTTATCTCCTTAAATATATATATATATATATATATATATATATATATATATATATATATATATATATATATATATATATATATATATATATATATATATATATATATATATATATATCTGTCACCCAGTAACTGGTATCCGAGCCTTTATTCGTGGTAATCTGATCGTATATTTTCAACAATTGGTATCAGAGCTTGTGTGATTTACCTTGAAATTTTTGTCGAAAACTTTTGGTTAGCGTTTATAAACCTTCCATAAGCTTTTCTTTAAAAATTTCATTTTAATATCACTTGTTCAAAATCCTTAAAAAAAAAAAAATAAATAAATAAATAAATAAAAAATTAAAAAAAAAAAAAAAAAAATCTTAAACAAAAAAAATTCAGAGCTTGTGTGATTTACCTTTAAATTTTTGTCGAAAACTTTTGGTTAGCGTTTATAAACCTTCCATAAGCTTTTCTTTAAAAATTTCATTTTAATATCACTTGTTCAAAATCCTTAAAAAAAAAAAAAAAAATTTAAAAAAAATTTAAAAGAATTTTAAAAAAAAAATCTTAAACAAAAAAAATTCAGAGCTTGTGTGATTTACTTTGAAATTTTTGTCGAAAACTTTTGGTTAGCGTTTATAAACCTTCCATAAGCTTTTCTTTAAAAATTTCATTTTAATATCACTTGTTCAAAATCCTTTCAAATAAAAAAAAATGTCTTCTGCTAATTACTCCAACATGAACTCTGTTTCTATTGCTAACAGTTTGGGATCTGGTTCACGGGCACCCATACTTATTCCTGAAGAGTATAATTCGTGGGTTGGCCGTATGAATCTTCATCTTAACACCATAAGTGAAGATGTCTTGAATTGTGTAGAAGGAACATATGTTACTCTAGAAAATATGGCTACTCTTGCTACAAATCAAGCCACTCTTGCTGAAACCGAAAAAAGGCTGCAACTCCAAGCCAAAAAGGAACTTGTGTCTGGAATTCTCCACAGTATTCTAAGTCAAATGGATGACATAATAATGTTGACTGCAAATCAAATCTGGGAAAATTTAAAAAATCGTTTTTGTGGAAATCAAAGAATTGTTGGAAACAAAAGAACATTTGTTTTAAATGAATTCGATAATTTCAAGATGCTTTCATCAGAAACCATCCATGATGCTCATGATAGGTTCAATTTTATCATGGTAAAAATGAACAATTTGGGCATCAAAAAGACACAACACGAGATAAATCTTAAGTTTCTAAACAATCTTTACGAAAGCTGGAAGATGGTTAAACTCATCATTCAGGGAAATCCAGCCATTCATACTGAAACTTTATACAATTTGTATGGAGAACTTCAATCGTATGAATCCTCGATTGACCCACCAACCACTACAGCTTTTGGAGGACCACTTGCTCTCGTTTCCACATCTTCTCAAAACCAAACACCTTTTAATGAACAAAACTTCAATCATTTTAATCAGACATCTTTTCAAAAACAACCCTTTTTGAACAATTCTTTTGATCAATCTGATTTAAATGATGAAGCAGACTCCAACAACTGTGTGCTTTGGTAGCAAACACAAACCTCCAGAGATTTATTCCAAATCACGGTCAATCGAATTTTAAACCAAATTTTCAAAACCGACCATCATTTGGACAAAATAATTCTGGATTTCAACCAAGACCTCAACCTGTTCAAAACAACTCAGGTTTTCAACCAAGACCTTATTTTGGACAAAATTTTCAAAGACCTTCCTTCCAAAACAATTCAAACCAAGGTTTTCAAAACCAGGGATTTCAAAACAATCCCAACTCAAGTCATCATAACAATAACCAAAACAACAGTTTTCAAAACCAAAACAGAGGATTCCACAATCAAGGTTACACTAATCAAAACAATGGCTTTCAAAACAACAAAAATTTTGGATTCCAACAGAGCCCTTCCCAATCTTCCCAACAAATCCAAACTCAAGCTCCTGAAAGACTTCCGATTAAAAGTCAAAAGGATGACAGTGATGAAGAAGTGATCATTTGTCACAACTGCAAAGGAACTAATCACTATGCCAGAGAATGCCGAGCCAAAAACAAAACCAAAGTCAAAGACTCAGCATACTACGCTCAAAAAGCCGATGAATTAAAGAAACAGGAAAATCAAGATAAGCAAAGAGCATTGATGGCAATCCATGAACCAAACGTGGAATACTGGCCAACTTCTGAAGACGAAGCTGACAATGAACCAACACAATCAAACTTCTGTTTCGTAGTTGGTGTTGATAGACCTTCAAGAGCTCCAAACGTCATAGAACAGGTATGGTCTATGATCTCTGAACTTGGTCTTTCGAAATCAATTTTTGAGTCCCATATAACCAAGATTGAGAAAAGTCTAGAAGCTGATCTCAAAAAATATCATGACACAATGATCAATTCCGATATCTGCAAATTTGAGTTACAAACCTTGCAACTCAAATTTGGAGAATCAACAAGGATAAAGAACAAATTGGAAAGAGACGTTGAAAGAAAATCAGAAGATTATAATCACGTCTTGGAACAATTAAATCAAACCCTAATTCAGAAAAAGGATTTGGAACAAAAAAATCAGTCAGTCATTTCCTCTGAAACAAAAGATGTTTTAGAAAAGGAAATCCTTCAGTTGAAACAAAACTTTCAAGAATCAACTGAAAAATACAAAACTTTAAATGAAAAACTGACTGATTCTTTAAACCAAACCAATTTTCTTGAATCTGAAAACAAAAGATTGATATGGAATATGAATTCTATCAAAATTGCTAGAAAACTAAGTGATGATGTTTTCACCAAAGCAAACACCTTAGGAACTGGCAAAATTGATACGAATTACAGACCAGGAATTGGAAGAGAATCCTTTGAAAATGAACTAGCTAAACAAGAAAACATTATAATTTGTGAAAACTCTGAATCCACTCTTCCAGATCTTTTCACATCTGCTAATGAGGAAGATTCAGATGACGAAACAGTTATCAACTGTAGCCCAGATGACACTGCTTTCACTGTTTCCAAAAAGTCTATCAAAAGAGTTGTAAAATCTGAAACAAACTCTGCTAGTTCTTCAACAAACCAAATCAAACATACCAATGAAGCAACCATAACCCCACTTAACAAACCAAAGGCTTTTGAAAACAAACCAAAGAAACCTGTTAAACCATACGTCATACCTCAAAAACAGGTTTCCAAACAAAAACCAAAACCTTTTCAAAAACCTTTTGAAAACCGCTTTCAAGAGATCACCTTTAAAAATTCAATGAACTTTCAAAAACGACCAAATCAGAAAGTTTCAAAACATCATCTTCAAAAAGCCTTTCATAACCGCCAATCACATCCCAGATATGAAGAGAACTTTTCAAAAAAAATTTCACATCTAGGATATCATTCATCAAATCACAGATTTTATCAACCAACGAATTTTCAGAAACAAATCACTTTTTGGGAAAATTTGATAAATAAAATCAAACCTCAACCATTCCATCCTTATAAACCAAACTCTTATAGCAATATGAAGTCAAATGCTACAAGAAGTTCGGTAAACAAAAAAAACCAAAATAAAAACAACTAACAAACCAGGACCCATTCAGATTTGGGTACCTAAATCTTTTGTCTAAATTGCAGGTATCTAATGCTGGAGAACCCAAGGATGATACATGGTATATTGATAGTGGCTGCTCCAAGCATATGACAGGAAACCGAAACTACCTTCGTGACTTCAAACCCACCCAAACCAATCAAGACGTTACCTTCGGCAACAACATGACGGCAAAAATCAAGGGTTATGGAAACATAACAAATGGTAACTTCACCATAAAGAAAGTTGCATATGTCGATGACCTGAAACACAACCTCATCAGTGTTTCTCAACTGTGTGATAACAATCTTGAAGTCCTATTCACCAAACAAAGAAGCTTGATCATGGACGCCAAAACCAAAGAAATCATTGTTGATTCTTACCGTGCCGGAAATATGTATCCACTTGACATGGATCTTATCTATGGTAAACCCGATATATGTCTGCTATCAAAAGCCCCAGCAGATATCAGTTGGTTATGGCACCGCCGCCTTTCCCATCTAAACTTTGGGTACATCAACAAACTGATCGACGATGATCTTGTTAGAGGACTGCCACTTCTGAAGCTTGATAATGAAACTCTGTGTGCTGCATGTGAAAAGGGAAAACTTTCCAAATCCACTCACAAAAGCATCTCAGAATCTAGTGTATCCGAACCACTAGAATTGCTGCACATAGACCTTTGTGGCCCTGCCAAAACCCAAACTATACAAGGGAAGAAGTACATTCTTGTTGTCGTTGATGGTTTCTCGCGCTTTACTTGGGTCTTTTTCTTAAGACTAAAATCAGAAGCACCTGAAGAGATGATCAACTTCATCAAACAAATCGAACTGAAGCTCAAACGACCTGTTCGAAGAATCCGAAGTGATAATGGTTTAGAGTTCAAAAACAAGACTCTAGATTCATTTCTCAAAGACAAAGGAATTGAACATAACTTCTCATCCCCATACACTCCACAACAGAACGGCGTTGTCGAAAGAAGGAACAGAACTCTATGTGAAGCTGCAAGATCAATGCTTATCTTCGCTGATCTGCCACAATACTTCTGGGCAGAAGCAATAGCCACAGCTTGCTACACTCAAAATCGTTCCTTAATCCATAAACATCTTCATAAAACACCATATGAAGTCATTAACAACCGAAAACCAAACATCAAATTTTTCCATATTTTTGGTTGTCGATGCTTCATAAAGAACAATAAAGATCACCTTTCAAAATTTGAATCAAGGTCGGACGAAGGAATTTTCCTTGGTTACTCGTTTTCCTCAGCTGCTTATCGAGTACTGAACAAACGTACCAGAGTAATTGAAGAAAGTAGCAATGTTCATTTCGATGAATTTTATGTCAGGAAATTGGATCGTGAACATTTTGGTTCAAAAATGATCGATAATATTTTTCAAAATCCAATTCAACAAACACCTTCTCCTGACAGAGATATTGAAATCGATCTTGATTTACTTTTTGAACAACCCAAAACCGCTTACAATTCTGAACTTCTAACTACTTCTATTGATTCTACAGGAACAACCACTGAAGGAACTCCACAAACAAACCGAAATGATGCAGATCAATTCGAGGGGGAACCACCTACACATACTTCTTCATTGGAACAAACACCAAATCCTCCTTTAAATACCCCATCCCCAAATATCCAAAACAATCCCGATGCATCATTTATGAGGAAACCTTCAAACCTATTCCAAGATGAAACTCCCGGAGAAGAACAATGGGATACTGAAATTTCAATTATTATAGCGGAAGAGAATCGCTTAATAAAATGGACCAGAAACCACCCAACTGACCAAATCATCGGAGATCCAAACTCAAGCATCCAAACTAGAGCCGCAACTTCTAATGATTGTTTATTTGGAGCCTTCTTATCCATGACTGAACCCAAAACCATACATTCTGCTCTCAAAGATCCAGGCTGGGTAAAAGCTATGCAAGAAGAGCTAGAAGAATTTGAAAGAAATGACGTATGGAATCTTGTCCCTACCCCACCCGATTTTTCTGTTATAGGTTCAAGATGGGTATTCAGAAACAAAACTGACGATCAAGGAATCGTTTGTCGAAACAAGGCACGTCTCGTAGTCAAAGGATATTCACAACAAGAAGGAATCGACTACGATGAAACATATGCTCCAGTTGCCAGAATTAAAGCAATTCGCATCTTTCTTGCATATGCTGCACATAAGAACTTCAAAGTATTCCAAATGGATGTTAAATGTGCATTCCTACATGGAGAGTTAGATCGCGATGTATACATCCAACAACCACCAGGTTTCGAAGATCCCAAATTTCCTGATCACAGCTTCAAATTGCAGAAAGCTGTCTATGGCTTGAAACAAGCACCCCGAGCCTGGTATGCCACATTGGCAACCTTTCTCGAAGAATCAGGTTTTAAAAGAGGTTCAATCGATCAAACCCTCTTTCGTAAAATCTATAATAAACATCT
Organism: Lactuca virosa; assembly: GCF_052849685.1. Classification (NCBI taxonomy): domain Eukaryota; kingdom Viridiplantae; phylum Streptophyta; class Magnoliopsida; order Asterales; family Asteraceae; genus Lactuca; species Lactuca virosa. The sequence continues at coordinate 470,658,412 of NC_136429.1, read as the reverse complement.
TTTAATCGTACAAATATATGTTGATGACATTATTTTCGGTTCTACTAATGAATCTTTGAGTATTAAGTTTGCAGATCTAATGAAGAGCAAATTTGAAATGAGCATGATTGGGGAGATGACTACTTTTCTCGGACTTCAAATCAAACAGTCAACTGATGGCATTTTCATCAACCAAGAGAATTATGTCAAAAACCTACTCACTCGCTTTTCAATGGACAAATCCAATACCGCAAAAACCCCAATGGCTTTTGGATACAAAATCGATGCAGACTTAAATGGCAAACCTGTTGATCAGAAAAGATATCGTGGAATGATCGGATCACTCTTATACCTCACTGCCAGCAGACCTGACATCATGTTTTCTACATGTGTCTGTGCCAGATACCAAGCAAATCCTATGGAATCCCATGTAGTTGCTGTGAAACGCATCTTCAAATACCTAAAAGGCACTCCCAAACTTGGCCTTTGGTATCCAGCTAAATCCGATTTTCAGCTGAACGCTTTCACCGACTCAGACTATGGAGGATGCAAGTTAGATAGAAAGAGTACATCTGGTAGCTGTCAATTCCTAGGAGGTAGACTAGTGAGTTGGACTTCAAAGAAACAGACTTGTGTATCCACATCAACAGCAGAAGCTGAATACGTCGCTGCCGCCAGGTGTTGTTCGCAAGTCATATGGATGCAAACTCAACTGCGAGACTATAGCTTCAAAATTTCACAAATTCCCATATTTTGTGACTCAACTAGTGCAATTGCCATTTCTCACAATCCCGTTCACCATTCCATGACAAAGCACATCGACATTCGATATCATTTCATCAAAGACAACATTCAAAAGGGTCATATCGAATTGCACTTCATCAACACCGAAGATCAAATTGCCGATGTCTTCACTAAGGCTCTCGATGAAACAAAGTTTCAATACTTCCTAGGCCGTCTAGGAATGTTAAATCCAGATAACATCCATCCTTGAACTTTTACTTTTTGTTTGTACAAAAGTGTGTTTACTTTCATTCAAAAGGAAAATTCAAAAACAATTGAAAATTGCTTTCCTTTCAAAAATACCAAAAACATTCAAATAACCAATATTTCCAAAAACATTCAGAAAAACAAATCTTCAAAAAAAAAAAAAATTAATAAAAGACTTGCCATAATAAGCTTTTATAGAACCTTGTGATTAATCTTCTCTTGACTTAATTTTCAGATGCTTATGCTCGATGAAGATTTTAAGTCATATTGATTCTCAACTGGAGTGAAGGTTCAAATATCCTACTTTTCATAATGTATATAACTTTATTTCCTTCGATTTTATTTCATTATTGACGATTTTAAACAATCAAGGGACATAAGGTTAGGAGGTTCAGATGAAAACAAAAACCCATGTGAGAATTTGTGCCTCGTCGATCTAAATCATTGTGGAAATCATTTCTTGTGAGCTTAGATGTGTCACTATTGCTTATAAGGTATACCCAATTATATCTTGTCACGGTCTCATTTTTGCTTAGATATCAAAATGACCAGGGACGATACATTCATTTCTTACATACTAGACAAACTGTCTTTTATGCCACCTATCCCTACCTAGATAAAAGCCAACCAAAAATGAAGACTTGCGATCCCATGATCCATCAAGCAAACAACGACATATCCTTACAAGAAAACCAAAGGAAAAACAAATATCTATCAACATCCAATCCTCAAAGACAAATCAACAAGAAAACAAATGGATTCAATAAAGATATACCAAACAAAACAAAAAAAATATATTCTATATTTGGTATTTTCAAACAAACTTTCAACCAAATGGTTATTTCAAAACAAAAATCATAAAATCCCGCGATTTGTTTTAACCATTTTTCACAAAAGAAGATATCTCAATCACTCAAGTCAAATACTCTTAAAAAGGTCTCAAATGTAGCAAATTCTCAATGCTAAAACAAAATATCTTTTTACAATAAATCGATATTGATCAACAAACAGGATACTATCAAAGAAGAAGCTGCAACAACAATGGATTTCCCGGGATACTGTAGCCTTCATCACTGAAGAATCTTAGTTGCAAACTGCACTATGAAAATTGCTAAACCCCTCTGCATGTATTTCCCGACGGAGAGAGAGTGAACTTTAATGGCATGAATGAAGAAACCCGCTGAGTAATGCCGAAACCAGTCTTATGTGATTGATTATCTAATAATGCGACTAAGTGACTTTACACGAAAAACATAGCTGAACACCTCCGATATGAGTGTGAGTCGTCAGAGAGAGATATCACTCATTTTTAGTGATCATTAACTTGTTCTGCTGCCAGAACAACCAAACACCCAAGTGAAGTGTGAGCTATACCTATGAGCGTTCATCTGAATCGACCTGTTAGACCACTTGTCGTCATTAATAATGCTATAAAATCTACGGAAATTTCTTTAGATACATATATGACTACCCTTTGATAACCGAACCCGAGACTTTGATTCGGAAACAAATTTCTGAAAATCTTTTACATAAGATATGTTAAACCAAGTCACAAACTTTCAAAACGATTACAATGGTTTTATATATATCTTCTCATTGACAAAACTTTTATCCCAAATCTTCAAGATTAAAACTGTTAATGTGATTATATCTATCCTTATTTCATCAATGATCACATAGGGGGAAATTGTTGAAAAATGTTTTTATATGTGATCATCACTGAAAAAAGACGAATTGGTTTTATATTATCTAACAAATATTATCAGTTATTTCAGGTTGCGTGGATTCGTGCTTAATTATGAAATAGAAAAATATGCAAAAGACGAAATACGCAAAGACGGAAAAATAGACGCAATATTTGGTCGTTTGAAGACAAAACAAATCAAGACTAAAATTGTCAAGAATTTAAAAACCTCAAGGGTCAAAAATGGAAATTCAATTCACAATTGGATATATATATATATATATATATATATATATATACAAGTGTTCGTGTGTATATATATATATATATATATATATATATATATATATATATATATATTATATAAATATATATGTATATATATTATATTGTATATATATATATGTATGTATATTGTATATATTGTATATATATATATATATATATATATATATATATATATGTATGTATATTGTATATATTGTATATATATATATATATATATATATATATATATATATATATATACATGAATCATGCATATATATATATATATATTGGAAAGAAATCTTCACAAAAGCAAAAGTACCAAACATCATGTGTGCTTCCAACCTTTACAATCAATCACTTCATTACTTTTCCTTAAACAAACAAGAGTTGCTTGATTCCTTTGCATATATATAGATGCATGTTTACATGAGTTTTTGTGTGTGTTTTGTGTTTCCTTGTAATATATCTCCTATTACTCTCTCATCTCCAGAAGAATAAACACATAGCCAACCTCAAAATACTCTCCAAACACCCTCCAAATACCCTCCTTAAACCTCCTCCAAAAACCCTTTCAAATCACCACAACCATCATCACCTTGCTGTTTTTCGACATCAGAATTTGCAAGTTAAGAAAAAAAATCACCGAGCACAACTCAACAAGATAATACGGGAGAGATTTTCACCGCAAATTATTCAGGACCTTACCTACATCCAGGAATGTTCCTCGATTTTTTTGACCACTGCAAACCCCAGAGAGACGCGAGAGAGAATTGGCTATCCAGAGAGATTTACTACGAAAATCTATATTCATAACCACCCAAAGCTCTTTCAACATCACCCTATTTGTTACCTTATACCACCAAAACTACAACCTTATTCCACCTTCTACCACCCTCCAAATACCCACTTCAACCTCATCAAATCACCTTAAAAAAACCCATACCCACATACAAAAAACATTACCCGTGTATTTTGTATCGTTTTGTAAACAATTCATTGTTACATAAAAAGAACTTATTGTTACTTACCGGATTGAACTTTGAACAAATAGAGACACAGTCTATTAAGATCCAGTCCAATTCTAAACCAGTTCAGTCAATTTATTGACGAACCAACTTTATATATATTTATATATTTATATATTTTATTACAGCTTTACGTCATTTAAATACTGTCATTTATTTCATTTATAGCTTTCAGTCATTTATAGCTTTCCAGTTTATATTTATTCCGCACTTCTTATTTTTTTTCCGCATCTTATCTCCTTAAATATATATATATATATATATATATATATATATATATATATATATATATATATATATATATATATATATATATATATATATATATATATATATATATATATATATATATCTGTCACCCAGTAACTGGTATCCGAGCCTTTATTCGTGGTAATCAGATCGTATATTTTCAACACCTTGGATCTATGTTTTCTCTATTATACATACAATTATGAACATCCAAGGTATTATCCTAATCTAGCATACAAAATAATAAATATAACAAGATAGAATACATACCTCTTTGATGTAGAATGTCTTCATGAAGCTTGAGTGCCTAGTGCCCCAAGTGTGACACCTCAAATGGTTCACACAACACCAAATACACTTGAAATAACTTGAGAGAAACTTGAACACTCCTTGAAATCGTCTAGCCCTCACACTCACACATTAGTGCACGATTTCTTGAGCCATGGGATTCTTTTATATGGTGGCTATTAGGGTTACACCATGTAACTCATAACTTTACCCATTCCTTATGCTCCATGGATTTTAACCTCCATGGAGTATCCATGGGTCACCCCATGGACTTAGTCCAACATAAGGAATCTTGGATCACAAGCCCACATATATAAGAATGAATGATTTACACAATCAACCCATATATTTAATTAGTCTCCTTTTGATCACTTAATTAATTCCAAATTAATTCTTGATCAATACTAATTAAATAACCTTATTAATATATTAGAACTTATAATATATTAACCAACCTTAAGTGTTATTTCTCTCATTATAGTCTATCCAGATGCATGATGCCATGCAACCCAAATGGACCATGCCGGGTCAGGTCAAGTCTTACCAATTATAGTTATGGACTTAGACATTAATCCAACAGTTATCAATACAAAACAACACCCAGTTTAAGATTTGGGTTCCAATCCATACTTGGTCTAAAATACCATTTTACCCCTAACTTAGTTTGGACCAAGACTTAGGCCCACACCCATAATCCAAAAGGCCCATACTCCAACCAACCATTCAAGGCCCACACTTGGCCCAATTTTCCAAATTGGTCCCAAACCGTTACATGGGCCTTACCCTAAATCCCACCCATTCTCCTAGTCCAAATAGTTTTACTTAGATGGCCCAACAAGGACCCACGCGGGGCATACTCAGCTGTACGCTAAGCGTACATGCTAAATGGCTTGTACGACATGTGTATAGACTTGTACGCCCATCATACTCACCCATTAAAACAAAACCCTCTTTAAGCACTTAATTCTTAAGACCAGAAGTCCAAACCATAGATCTAATCCCTAATAAACATCTATAACCATAAAGTCACTGACTTGGTGACTTTGCATGCCCCAAAAGGACCCAACTTCAAGATACAACACTTTACTTTCATTAAATGGACATAATTTCATGCATGGGTTATTCTAAACTCTAAAGGTGCCAACTTTATGGACCTTGAACCTCATAAAAACCAAGAGTGGCAACTCATAACTCCTAAAGTGGTGTCAAACCACAAAATCTCATTCACGATGCCAAAAAGGGTCCAAGACCCATATAAACTAGATCTAAGCTTCTAACGAGCAACGTCATAGCTTTTTACCTCAAACAAGCTGGAAATGAAGTAGAGAATCATGATCCAAAAGCTCTTCCTTGATCTACAAACTTGCACCTCTTGTTGAATATGAACCAAAACACACCAAGATGCACACAATGAGCTCAAAAACACAACAATGGAGGCTAAGGAATGATTTCTAGGGTTTTGGAGGCCTAGGAGCTGGTAAAAAGGCCAGCCCTAATGACTTAAGGTGTTTATATATGGTGCATCACCCTAAATTAGGGTTTCATTAACTCTCACGTACGTCTCGCATACATGCATGTTTTCAGCCCCATGTTTGTCTATGATCTTTACATTGTAAAATAGATCAATTGAACATCACTCCAATGATCCTCTTTTCACAGTCCCAAATCCTTACTGCAAATGCAAGAATTCCAAATTCATGCCATTTACTGAAATCTGTTAGATTCTAAACTTATATGCATTGATCCTCTTAATGATTATGCACGAAGTCAGAAAGACTTGACAACAATCATTACAGAGCATTCCAAAGGAGATCAGCTCCTTGGAAACATTCTTCTTTCATTAAGTTTCCTAATCTTACACAGATTGAATAATTTCTAACTTTAAAACATTTCCATATTCCATTTTGACTATCACTTCTGAACAAGAGTTGCCTCCTTACAGATTATGTCAATATGGTCCTTCCAGAATTAACATTATACTTCCAACTGTCCTTGAGCAACCAATCTTTGGTAAACCTTAGATTGTCCTCGACAATTGCTTAATCATTTTAGTCATATCCAATTCTAGACCTTTTCCCTTCATAATGCCCCAGGCATTTGGAAAATTTTAGAAAGGATGAATATAGCACATGTAATCGATCCTATATCCGAAGCATATGGGACATGATTCATGATGTCTCACATAAAGACTAAACCAGTCTTTTGCTATAATATTTCCATTTCAATTTGCCAAGTTCTCAAAATTCAGATTATGAAAAGGGATGTCGTAATCATAATCGAATTTTAGAACGCAAATAATGGACCCATATATAGAATTTCCTTATGTTGAGCCATTCCAACATGAAATTCATATATATATCCTTGATTAAATACGATTAAAATCTCAATCTAAGCTTTTAGAATTGAAATGAAGTATAATTTCCTCTCCCTTAATTATAGCAAAACAACTTTTTCAACCCCTGCAACCTCACGAATTGAAACTTTTGTTTTCTATAATTAATATTGCTAACTTGCAACCTTTGTCATAATTATCATGCTCCCACTAACATGATGATTATTAGCATAACACTTATGCTCCCACTAGCTTTGACATGTACTCAGAAATCAGCTGACTTTCTTACCAAAGTTCAGAATTCTGATACTAGATTGTTTTGATAAAACTTTATCAAAATCATACACCTCTCTTAGATAGCTCACATGTGTGTCTAAACAATTTTAGAACTATGAAAAGGGATGTCGTAATCATAGTCTCAATTGTTTAGACCTTTGCCACTTCTCACAAGTCCATGTTAGTGTGCCGGTAAACCACACACGCTCCACTAACGACTTTGAGAATGCAAATATCACAATTGCTATCTAGCTAAAATCTACTTAGTGAAAGTGTTTCCTCACCATCATTTTCATGAATCGGAGAGAAACCTTATGACACTTAGATTTAATAGTGTATGTGTTCTTATCCATGTGAATTTGTCAAAACCATAATCACAAGACAAGGTTAGTGACAAATCCAAACTCATATTGATTAAACTTGTGCAATCTTAAATTCTTGCCATTTGGCAGCTCAGGTGCCTGCCATTGCTTCCAAGTAGTTGTGCAACCAATTGAGAACTCTCAGAACTCCTATGCAAAGCCAACTTGAATAGGCACAAAAATTTCAACACCATAGGTTATAAACCTCAAGTCGTGTGCTAGTGAAGGACTTTAGGTTTTATTCTTGATTAAGTCTTGAAACTTTCAAGAGCTTTAAGACTCCCACTGTCCTCTTGACATATAAGACTCCCTTGTCAAATATTCAAGAGATAGTGCGGATTCTTTATCAAGACTAACACTTTACACAATTGGCCTAAGTTGGTCTCTGTTTTTTCCAAAACATCACAACTTACCAATTTCAAATGTACAAGAGTAGATAACCTTTTACTCTTACATTTGACTAGTGTTAACAAACCCTCTTTAAGATATGTCATTCAAGTTACAATCTTGGAGTATGACTCTAAGAATTGTTTTGGAACAAAGTATGACTCATCTTTTTGATTTAACCATTTCAACAATTCATGACTCCTCTTCTCAGTCATAAGAATGCACTAAGATGACTTTAGAGGACCAATTGTGATATGGTATCTTAATCATTAAGATGATCATAAACATGATACTAAAGTACTCTCCCATCTTTTCAGATTTGAGAAACTTTTATCTTTCTGCCATACTTTGATTCTTCTTATTCGTTCTGTCTCACATTGAAACTTCTCCAATGCTACAGACTTATACTTAAACTTATAAGTATAACCATATTTACTGAACTTAAGTAAATCGTGACGAATAGTCTTCTTCATCTTTTGTGGTGGACTTGACCAGTGCACAAGAATGTACTCGATCCCTTAGTCCTTTCCTTATTCAGATAAGGAATTAGTCTTAATTTTCCAAGCTGAAAGTTCTCATTCATCATACTATACAACTTGCATGATTCCAAGTTTCGGTCCAATTGAACCTTGGGTGATGAGAATCTTTCCTTATTTGGTAATATTAGACACTACCACAACCGAAACAATCAAATCCATTTTTCCAATATTGCTATCAATGGAATCTTATAAGCAATAACTTTTCACAAATGCCATTGTAAGGATACTTAAAATAAATAAAATCAAAACCTTTTTCTTTTATTTTAAAACTTTGTGGAAAAACTTATCCTTACAAGCCATATGAAAACCTTGTTGTTATCTATTCCTAAGCAATATAAATATCATAACTCTTAAGTAATAGCCCAAAATTCTGATCACCGAACCATGCGATTGAAATCCATCTTCGCGATCAGAATCAGCATGTACTTAATAGAGTTAGACAATGGACTTTACCTGAAGTAGAGCCAAACTTATTGACTTTAACATCCTTAGGTAAATTTGGCAGCTTCGTAACCAATGCCCCTTCCTTTGGCAATAGTTACCTATGGACCCTTGATAATGGGACTATCTCAGACTTCGCCTCTCTCTTTACCATTGGGTCAACCGAGTTGACTATGGCCAATCCCTTTCCATTGGGAAGAGAGAGCTTTACTGGATATCCAATGTCATCATTGTCAATGTCCATAGCATTTTAGGAAGTTGATCTTAGCAAATAGATAAGATCATTAAGGGTCTTGTCTTAGTCTGTTTCATAGGATTCCCAAAAGAACTCACTATGTGACTTAGAAAGTAGTTGAGCCACCAACTTTCTCAAGACTTTGACACCCAACTCTCCCGGCTTGTCAATATATGACTACCTCTCCAAGATGTGATCACACCTAGACCTTGCCTTGCCAATAGGGCTTGAGTGACCTTAAACTTTTTAGGAACTTGTGGGTTAGGGAGAATAATTGGAGGAGGTGAAAGAAGTATGATATCCATGGGACATCATCTTCATTTAGGAAAGCTTGTTTCAAGAGATTTGGGAAGATCATAAATGTCTAGACCAGACATCTTTTTGGGAGATATTCAAGATAGTTGATTTAAAGTCCTTAATATGACACCTAATATGAAATATTAAGGCTAGGACCCAACAAACTATTTTATAACTTAAAAGAGAGATGCCGTAATCCAAGCTATAAAATATTTGAAGGTAGGTGAATGACGATTCACCAATTTCCACCATGAAAAATGAAATAATTTATTAGGTTTTAATTGGATTTGAAAGTCCTAGATCTTTGAGATTCATTGAACTGTTCAAAGGCATGTTTCAATCTCGAGTGTGCCCTTCAGGTTTTGTGACTGGGATGCCGAGGATCACAAAACAAGGTGTGAATAACCATGCAAATATACTTGGTACCCTTAATATTTACCCCTTAATCAGTGTGCCGGTTAACCACACACGGTCCACCGATACTATGATAAATATTAAGTTACCCTTTGCCTACCTTGTTAAGTCCAGGTTAGTGTGCCGGTTAACCACACACGCTCCACTAACGACTTAAGCAAAGTGCAAAGTGTAATTTCATGGGTTAGCACCAAATTCACATTTTCCTAAGTAACTAAGATTGGGTATTAATAAGAGTTTAGTTACTTAGTATTTATCATTAATACTTTTAATGAAAGGAGAATTATAGTCCTTGTCCTACCCGTTCGGCTAACGACCCTCCACCAGTAAAGGAAGCGGTGGGTGAGAGTGGACACCCATTAAACTGCCATTTTATAGGCAGTAACCTTATACCCCCCTTATAGACCGGCTTCGTGAATGAGGCCTACTAACGGTAAGACTGACTTTACTCTTATACATATATATAAATATTATTAACTTATAATATTATAAAGTATAAGGGTTGAATTTTAACTTTTAAAATTCTAAGGGCTAACTTGGAATTAAAGTATTCATAAGTGAAAACTTTTCAAATTCCAAAACTTGAGGGCAAGTTTTGAAACTATTCAAAACTAATTAATTCCATAGCTTATGAGTTTAAAGTAGTTTTAATTAAAAAAAAAACTCTTCAAGTTCCATAACTTGAGGACAAGTTATGGAAGACTTTAAACTAATTAATAAAAAAAATAACTTTTTTTTATTGTAACTTATGGAACTAATTAAGGTTACACTTTTTTTTTAATTTAATGAAGAGACTCTTGAACCTCCATAACTTGAGGACAAGTTATGGAGTCATAAAACCATTTAATTAGAACTAGACTCTTCATTTTGTAACCTTTGCCAACTTTTATGAGTTTTATGATTCTTAAATGTGACTTTTCATATAACTTGAGGACAAGTTACAAAAACACACTTTGGAATCAACTCTTAGATTAAAATGGATTGAAAACAACTATTTCACACAACTTTTCTATTAATCTAAGAACCTCATAAGAACAAGATAATTCAAATCATCAATCTTCAAGAAATTAGCATGAACATACAAACTAATACAAATCTTGAAATTATGACAATTATCTTAGAAATTGGATTAGCATGAACATTACCACATCAAAAACAAGTTTATAAGTCTAAAAACATCTTAGGGTAATGTTCCCAGTCCAATTCCAGCCAAAACATTCGAATATATGCATCCAACTCGATTTTTCAGCTACTTTTGCAAGTATAACAAGAAAACAAGCCTAGGCTTTGATACCACTGTTGGGTTATGAGCATTCTAACACTCCTAAGTGTACATGCAACCCTAAATACCTTGGATCTATGTTTTCTCTATTATACATACAATTATGAACATCCAAGGTATTATCCTAATCTAGCACACAAAATAATAAATATAACAAGATAGAATACATACCTCTTTGATGTAGAATGTCTTCATGAAGCTTGAGTGCCTAGTGCCCCAAGTGTGACACCTCAAATGGTTCACACAACACCAAATACACTTGAAATAACTTGAGAGAAACTTGAACACTCCTTGAAATCGTCTAGCCCTCACACTCACACATTAGTGCACGATTTCTTGAGCCATGGGATTCTTTTATATGGTGGCTATTAGGGTTACACCATGTAACTCATAACTTTACCCATTCCTTATGCTCCATGGATTTTAACCTCCATGGAGTATCCATGGGTCACCCCATGGACTTAGTCCAACATAAGGAATCTTGGATCACAAGCCCACATATATAAGAATGAATGATTTACACAATCAACCCATATATTTAATTAGTCTCCTTTTGATCACTTAATTAATTCCAAATTAATTCTTGATCAATACTAATTAAATAACCTTATTAATATATTAGAACTTATAATATATTAACCAACCTTAAGTGTTATTTCTCTCATTATAGTCTATCCAAATGCATGATGCCATGCAACCCAAATGGACCATGCCGGGTCGGGTCAAGTCTTACCAATTATAGTTATGGACTTAGACATTAATCCAACAGTTATCAATACAAAACAACACCCAGTTTAAGATTTGGGTTCCAATCCATACTTGGTCTAAAATACCATTTTACCCCTAACTTAGTTTGGACCAAGACTTAGGCCCACACCCATAATCCAAAAGGCCCATACTCCAACCAACCATTCAAGGCCCACACTTGGCCCAATTTTCCAAATTGGTCCCAAACCGTTACATGGGCCTTACCCTAAATCCCACCCATTCTCCTAGTCCAAATAGTTTTACTTAGATGGCCCAACAAGGACCCAAGCACTTAAGCCCAAAAGGAAGGCCCAACCTCGAAGCCCAAAACACAAAACCCATCAGACTGAGTACGCGGGGCATACTCAGCTGTACGCTAAGCGTACATGCTAAATGGCTTGTACGACATGTGTATAGACTTGTACGCCCATCATACTCACCCATTAAAACAAAACCCTCTTTAAGCACTTAATTCTTAAGACCAGAAGTCCAAACCATAGATCTAATCCCTAATAAACATCTATAACCATAAAGTCACTGACTTGGTGACTTTGCATGCCCCAAAAGGACCCAACTTCAAGATACAACACTTTACTTTCATTAAATGGACATAATTTCATGCATGGGTTATTCTAAACTCTAAAGGTGCCAACTTTATGGACCTTGAACCTCATAAAAACCAAGAGTGGCAACTCATAACTCCTAAAGTGGTGTCAAACCACAAAATCTCATTCACGATGCCAAAAAAGGGTCCAAAACCCATATAAACTAGATCTAAGCTTCTAACGAGCAAGGTCATAGCTTTTTACCTTAAACAAGCTGGAAATAAAGTAGAGAATCATGATCCAAAAGCTCTTCCTTGATCTACAAACTTGCACCGAACTCCTTCTTGTTGAATATGAACCAAAACACACCAAGATGCACACAATGAGCTCAAAAACACAACAATGGAGGCTAAGGAACGATTTCTAGGGTTTTGGAGGCCTAGGAGCTGGTAAAAAGGCCAGCCCTAATGACTTAAGGTGTTTATATATGGTGCATCACCCTAAATTAGGGTTTCATTAACTCTCACGTACGTCTCGCATACATGCATGTACGCCCCACGTACATGTCCATAGTGACGACCAAGCCTCGCATCAGTACACTAAGCGTACACCTTGTAACGCCTCGCGTACTGGGTAGGGACCAAAATGTAACTTTTAATTAACACAAGGGGAAATAATGAAACATATAAGGATTCATGTGTTACAATTCTCCCCTACTTGAATCACACTTCATCCATGAAGTCCGCTGCCCCGAACAACTCCGGATAGTGCTCCCTCATATCATCCTCGGGTTTCCACGTCTACTCTGAACCCTTGCGGTGCTGCCATTGCACCTTCACCAGCTCGACAACCTTGTTCCTCAAGGTTTTTGTCTTCCGATCCAGAATCGCCACCGGTCTCTCAATATAATTCATGCATATATCCACCTGAATATCCTCTAATGGCACCACTATGGAATCATCCACTAAGAAATTCCGCAGCTGAGAGACGTGGAACGTGCTATGAATCTGACCGAGCTCATCTGGAATATCAAAGCGATAAGCAACCCAGCCACCCGAGCCAAAACCATGAAAGGACCAATATACCTAGGGCCCTGCTTGCCCCGCTTCCTGAACTGGATGACACCTTTAGGAGAACCATATCTCCCACCTGGAACTCTAAGTCTGACCGGCGCCTGTCGGCATAACTCTTCTGCCGACTCTGAGTTGTCTGGAGCCTGCTTCGAACCTGCTGACCGACTTCGCCCCAACAAATCGGGGTCCTACATTTCATCCCGTAGAGCATCTCAAAAGGAGTTCGATCAATGCTGGCATGATAAATACTGTTATACGAAAATTATGCCAATGGAATATATGTATCCTAACTCCCACCGAAATCCAGAACACACGCTCGCAAAATATCCTCTAGGGTCTGAATCGTCCGCTCACTCTGACCATCGGTCTGTGGATGGAATGTTGTGCTAAAATGGAGATGAGTGACATAACGTCCCTGATATAAACCTCGACCAACTTCTCTATAGAAATACTCTCCTGAGCCGGAATGAAATGTGCGCTCTTTTTCAAACGATCAGCGATGACCCATATCGAATCCACTCTGTGCGCAGTCTTGGGAAGCTTCGTGATAAAATCCATGGTGATGTCCTCCTATTTCCATACGGGAACCTCCAACGGTTGCATCCTTCCGTGAGGTCACTGATGCTCGGCCTTGACTTTCCTGCAATTCAAGCACCGTTCCACCTACCAGGCCACATCTCGCTTCATGCAGGGCCACCAATAATCCGGACGAAGATCCCTATACATCTTCGTTTCCCCGGGATGAATGGAGAACCTCGACTTGTGAGCCTCCTCCATCAGAATCTGACGCACACCGCCCCAATACGAAACCCAAACTCTCCAATGTAGAGTCAACAATCCACAACTATCATAATCGAAGGAAGCCACCTGCCCCACAATACGCTCACTCTTTCGGTGCTCTTCCTTCATTGCCTCGACATGTGCCTCACGAATCCGCTCCAACAATGGAGTAACCACAGTCAACCTCCAACATATATCTCTGATCGGTGTCGCGACTGTCACACCCCCAAACCGAAAAGGCGGAAACATTCGGGGGTGGATGACGTCATATGTAGTATCACAACAATTGCATCATAGTAATCAAAGTAAACACTACCATTACATTAAATATATATAAAAAGGTATTTACATCTGTTTGATTCATATTTATATACATCAAAAGTAGCAAAAAGACGTGACTCTATACACTCCGTCTTCTCAAAAGTCTGCTGAGGTACCTGTCTACTGATTTCCTGAGAATACAAGCGGTTTTGAAAAGAGTATCAGCATTCAGCTGGTGAGTTCATAAGCATGTTTTGTAATGAAATCCTGTTAATGAATCATTGAAAAATGTTTACATTTTTCCAAGATAATCCAATATTTTCTAATATATGAGTTTGTTACAATGATCCATAAAGTACTAGTTTGATTTCCTGTTTACCACCAGATGAATTGTATAAGATTGTTTTGAATGTAAAACCCCTTTTTGTATGAAAACCCCTGGCTATCACCATTATGTATAGTAGTTTCATTACTTAAAATAAAACTATGAGTTAAAATCCCTGGAATCATCCAGTATAATATATGTAGTTCTATTAATTAAAATAAAACTAAGGAAGAACGAAATCCCGTAAACAAAAGGTTAGTTTATGTCACAACTAGGAATTCTGATACGCTGTAAACACTTAACCAAGAGTGACATTGTAGTTAAAACTTGAAAACATGTATTGTGTTAAATTAATGACAACAAAATTCCTATACAAGCATTCAAATAGTCAACAAAGATTGGAAACCCTAAAAATCCCGATTTAAGTTCAGTTTTGGATTAGGATTTTCTTATTCGGCCTAATAGACCAATAAGCTTCCAATTTGACTATTTTGGACTTAGAACTCTTAAATGGGCCCTAATTGGACTCATTTGCATGAAACTTAATATTTTGGGCCTTATAAGCCTAAAATGAACTAGGTTATATTCAATGGGCCTTATTGGGCCATCACAAATCTAAATAGCCCTAATGGGCCATAAAACTCATTCCTTGATTTATTTTGGGCCGTGAACCATCTCCACAGACCAAATGGGCCGAAAAACCATCAAATTGGGCCCATAATATGGACTTAAACACAATAGGCCCAAAATTCCCTTCTCTCTTCTCTAACCCTCGGCCCAAAGTTAAAAAAAAAAAAGAGATTAGTGGAGGAATTAAGGGGAAGATGACACCTCACCTTTGTTTAGGGGACAACCAAGCTAAGTATACAACATACAACAATGTAATCACATGTATCTATGCAAAATCCCTCTTTTTCTTCCTCCTTCCCCTACTCTCGGCCGAGACCAACTCAAGACACATCCACACACTCTCAAAAATCTCTCTCAAACACATAAGAACACCCTCCTTCTTTTCATCCAAATTTTCGAGAATTAGAAGCATTCCAAGCCGTTTTTCATTCAAAAATCACTTCAAGTTACAAATCTTTGGTAAGTTCTTACTTAAATCCAAAGTTTAACTTCTATACCTCATCAAAAATCATCTTTTAATTAATTCAACTTCATGATCATACTCCCTAGAAGCAATCTAAGCTCAAGGACTTCTAAAGAAGCTTGTTAGGCCGAAATCTTCTCTCAAATCTTCATGAAAACCAAATCCAAAACTCAAGGTGAGTTCATACCCCTCTATTTTCGGTTTTTACAAGTTTTATGGGGGAGAATACAAGTAAAATGTGTAGATCTGTGTGTATGTGTATGCTATGTATGATTTCATGTATGTATGTGTGACTATATGTGTTTATGTGGTAAATATGTAATAAAAAGGGAAAAGATCACGAAATCTATGGCACAAGAAGGAAAACAAACATGAACTAAGATATATTACACTAAACAAGTCAAGAAAAATACCCTCTAAGATTAAAATAAACATATTGCAACATAAAACTCATTTTTGGGCTTAAATTGTCAAATAAACAAAAGTTGGGTTAAAAATCGCCATTCACGGTTCTTCTTAAGGATCAAAAGAGTCAAAACAGTTAAAATAAATGTTCTTATGAATATTATGCTCTTCAAAGGATTAGAAATGTAATTTGTAGCTTAATGGGCCAATTTTTGGGCTTTTCGGCCCATTAAGCCCAAAATTGCGAAAAACATAATTTTCAAGGGACTGAAATGATAAATTCCTCAAAACAGGGGATAAAGAGGGTAAACAAACCAATTCAGGGGTTAAAATGACTTATTTTCCAAACAAGGATAAAAAATGTAAACTTTTTGGATTTTGGGCCAAAATTGTAAAAGTTGCGAAAAGTTGGGCTTTAACTGAAAAACTCTTTGCTGGAAGGGCTGAAACTGTCAAAGAGTAAATTTTGAACTAAAAACCTTTATTTAAACAAGTTTATGGTCAAAAATGTCAAGAAAATGAGTTAAGGGCCTAAAATGTCTTTTCTTTATGTAAGGGACTAAAATTGTCATTTTTATTAAAGAAAGGGTTGAATGGGTCAAATCAATATTTTGAGTCAATTATTTTGGTTTTAAGACACTTGGGTTAAAGAGAATACCACATTACAACTTATGAAAATAGAAGGAAAAATATACATATAATCTCAATTATCGTTATAAACAACTTACAAGTTTCGTGCTATTGAGATTTTAACAATTTTTCAATCAAACTTCCGACCATTATATTATACCTAAAACACGTAATTATTCAGATAGTTGGACTTGAAAGATCTTAATCATGCTTAATGGGCCTTTGTGACCCATTAACGTGACTTTTGGGTTCGACGATAATAACACATGTCTATTGGGCCTCTTGTGACCCAATTACATGTTTAAGGGACCCTCAATGGCTTATATGTGCTATTGGGCCTTGGTGGCCCGTTAGCATTGCTAGTAAGGTCCAAATTTAATCAAATATGAAATGGGCCAATGTGTCCTTCATATAACCAACAGCCTTAAATAACACGCGTAATTAGCAGGACCTTGTATTCCTCTTCTCCGTGTATGTTAGGCTTATTTGAAATCAAAGTAAACAAATTCAGGTCGTTAATCAACAGTAATCAATTTTGTTTGGATTAAGTGAGTAATAACGGGCGACACCTCTAAGGGTCGTTCGTAGTTTGTAGTTATAATCAAAGTCTCCTAGAAGGAGAGCGAGAGTTTGTGTATAGATCTATACGGGGATGACTCCCCCACACCTCAGCTGTTCGCTACAGTTAGACTCAGCCAGTCTAGGGTGACAAAATCTTAAGATCAATCCCGGCATACATTAGGATGCCAAGACAGACGAACTAGTCATTATTATGCATGGTTATAACGACTCACATAATTAATTAAATCCAATACCATCCGAGTAATCAAGGAAGAGTAATCAAAATCATTCGTTGTGGCGGTATAGCAATTTGAAAAACAATTATATTTTATGTTATCGGAAAACATCGGGTTTTTTGAGGAAATCAACACCACTCGCTTGTATTTTTCTATAACTATAATACAAAACTCCCTTTTATACACGTTTTGAAATCATTCATGCATCAACTTATGGATCTTCACACTTTGGTAAACAATTGTCTTTTCAGAAAATATCGGATTTTCTGGGTTTTATAAACTACACAAATCATTTTTATCACAACCCTGCTTATGAACTCACCAACATTTCATATGTTGACGTTTTTCAAAATAACTTGTATTCTCAGGTAACAGGTAAGCTGCAGGGTAATATCAAGTATGTTAGGAAGCTATGTTTTGAAAACTCTTAAACAATTTATGTTATGGATGTGTAATATTTAAAACAATGTACTGGATGTGAACAATATCAGTTGTAATGTATTGATGCATGGTGATGTTTATGTTATGATTCATTTATATCCATTGTGATGATATTCAATTTAAGTCACGCGAGCCCTTGGACATTTCCGCCGTATGGTTCGGGGGTGTGACAGGTTGGTATCAGAGCTCTGTTTATAGTGAAATGGCATATCTAACCACACATTGATATGCAACTATAAACTAAAGAGGGACTAAAACAACTCTGAACAAAACAAATAAAACACAACGACAAAACATCTTTACTTGTACGATATAGGAAAAAGAACATAATACCAAATCAAATAAGATAATACTGACATCTTGGTTAAGTCGGGACTGTTCTTAGTTGTATTAAGGGGTGGATGTAGCCTGATCAACTACATTTTCTCCGAAGTAGAACTATTACATACCCCGGTAAAAACCTCGATGGACGGTAAACCTAAAAACATACCCCTTTGTTACCAAGAAAAGAACATCAACTCAATCTACATAATAACTAAAACATCTTAGGAATAATATTAGTACATTTATATACTCTCGCAGACTGTATGGTCGGCTTCCATCACCCCGGAGATCCGTATTTCCCTAATCAGGGAAATAACGGATGGCTGGAGGAGGAACCTGAAGAAGACCCTGAGGAAGGGTCTGAAGAGGAACCTGAGGCGGAAGTCGAGGGCGGACCTGCCGAGCCCGTGGAGGTCCTGGAAGAAGAAGAAGTCGAAGAGGACTTCGAGGAGGAACCTAGCGATGATGGTGATTCGGACACGGAGTCCGAAGTCATCAACCCCCTTACCCGACTAGGGTGCCCGCTCACCGGATGGGCCCGACTGGCCCTACACCCCCCTGGGGTATCGATCTTTGGAGGTGGAGCAGACAGCAGGGATAGTGAACTCCGTTTGGCATGGCACGCGAGTTCTACGACTTGAGGGAGGGAGGACCAGCTGATCGCGCGCTTCCGGTCATGGTGAGACGATTGCGGAACACTGGCGACATGGCTCAGAGCACCGCTGATCAGATGCACCAGATGCAGACTAGAGTCGAGTGTGCAGAACAGGAGACGCGAGAGGTTATCCGAGAGTTCCACATGAGGCAGGTGAGATGGGAGACTCGCCTCCGAGACGCGGAACAACAGGTGGCTCTCCTTCAGGGAGCGTCCACTTCTTCAGCACCACCCCCTGGCACATCCCACCATGACTAGGACTAGTCATATCTATCCTTAGTATTATGCTTATATGATCTATGTTATGTACCATCGACTCTATGTTTAAGTGATTACACTACTCAAAGAGTCGTTACGCTGCCGAACTTGCACCACTTATGTATGCTCTTTCAAGCAAATTTTCATGTATCAAAGTACGGATATTATTAATGAAAGATTTTATGTGTTTTATTGTGAAGTTGTGATCTGCTATGTGTTATGTATCCATGATTGTATGCTAATTTGTGAAACTACTTAAGTTCATGCAATACACTTAGTTTATAGGACCACAATCTCACAAAAATCATAGGCACTCAACATCTTTCCGTTCCATGACAGAAAGATGCCCCAACGACCAACCCGTGGAAACCCTAGACCAACCCCACCCGAAGTCAACTCAGCTGCATTCCAAGCAGCTGTATCTGCTGCGGTTACTGCAGCCATGGCTCAAATCCACCAAGGAAACAATGGTGGAGGCAATGGACAAGGGGCTGGAAGTTCGAACAACGGAACAAATCAAGGACCTACCAAGACATGCTCCTACAAGGATTTCACCAACGCCAAGCCACGAACCTTTAATGGCACGGGTGGAATGATAACCCTAAAGAGATGGATGGAAAAAGTGGAATTGGTATTTGAGATATGTGAATGCCCCCGAAGAGGTGAAAGTGAAGTTCGCCGCATGCACATTCGTTGACCAAGCTCTCACTTGGTGGAATGGACATGTAGAGGCCATGACTCTCCTCGTATCCAACGCTATGCCGTGGGCGGAGTTGAAAGAAACGCTGATGGCCGAGTACTGCCCGCGAGGCGAAATTCAGAAAATGGAGCAAGAATTATGGAATCTCACCGTCCGAAACTCTGACATAGACGCATACATATCAAGATTTAGCGAATTGTCACTGTTGTGCCCTGGCATGATTACTTCAGAGGGAAAGAAAATCGAACGATTCATCTGGGGATTAACCTCCCCAATTCAAGGAAATGTGATAGCTGCAAATCCCGAAACCTTCGACAGTGCCAAGAGGTTGGCCAAGAAACTATACGATCACAACAACAAGAAGGGTGAGAAGCCAGTGGAAACTGAGAGCAAGAAGGAGAGTGACAACAAGAAAGGAAAGAACAACAAGAAAAAAGGGCGACAAGGCTCAGAGTCGTCAAGGAAACAACAAACAGTGACAGTCAATGCTGCAACCACCCAAGTACCCTCCACACCACATGCTCCAGCCTCAGCTAATCCAAGTGCCCCTAGGCAGTATTCTGGGAATCTCCCAAAGTGCAACAAGTGCAGTCTCCATCATAATGGTGAATGCAGGGAGATGCATTGTACCAGTTGCAATCGGAAGGGTCACACGGCAAAATATTGCAGGACCTATCCTCCCCAGAACCAACAACAAGGAAACAACAACAACAACAACCGCAACAACAACAACAACAACACCAACGACAGCGACAATAATGCTGGATCAAGCCCCACCTGCTATGGATGTGGAAAGACTGGGCATATCCGTCGAAACTGCCCCAACATCAACAACCCTGGGAATGGAGGAGCAGGAAGAGTGCTGACCATGGGACAAGGAGAAGCGGTTCAGGATCCCGCTGTTGTCACCGGTATGTTTCTCCTAAACCACACTTATGCATGCATCCTATTTGATACCGGGGCAGAACGAAGCTTTGTGAGTAATAAATTCAAACACTTGTTAAAACAACAACCCCAAAAGCTCAATGAAACCTTTACGGTAGAAATGGCTAATGGGAAAACATAATCCACTGGGGAAATCTACATCGGATGTACCCTGACCTTGAACCATCACGTCTTTCAAATAAACTTAATGCATGTTTCCATTAGGAGTTTTGATGTGATTATCGGCATGGACTGGTTAAGCCCCCACCATGCTGAAATTATGTTTCACGAGAAGGCCGTTCGCCTTTACCTCCCAAATCACGAAACCCTAATTATATACGGAGACAAACCCAACACGAACCTTCGTCTTATCTCGTGCATTAAGGCACAGAAGTATCTACGAAAGAAGGACTTCACGTTTCTAGTTCATATAGTGGATAAGTCCAAAGAAGAGATCAATATTCGAAACATCCCTGTGGCTTGCGATTTCCCGGATGTATTTCCTGAAGACCTTCCAGGGATACCCCCAGAAAGACAAGTCGAGTTCCGAATTGACCTCGTGCCAAGAGCTACACCCATCGCCAAATCACCCTATAGATTGGCTCCTGCAGAAATGCAAGAGTTGTCCAGTCAACTCAGCGAGCTTTTGGACAAAGGATTTATCCGACCCAGTTTCTCACCTTGGGGAGCTCCGGTTCTCTTTGTTAAGAAGAAAGACGGTACCTTTAGGATGTGTATTGAATATAGGGAACTTAATAAGCTCACTATGAAAAATCGCTATCCACTTCCGAGAATCGACGATCTATTTGACCAACTCCAAGGAGCAAGTTACTTCTCTAAGATAGATCTGCGATCTGGATACCACCAGCTCAAAGTCCGGGAGGAGGATATCCCCAAAACCGCCTTCCCAACTCGTTATGGACATTATGAATTTGTCGTAATGCCCTTCGGTCTAACGAATGCCCCTGCCGCATTCATGGACCTAATGAATCGAATCTGCCGACCATTCCTTGACAACTTTGTCATCGTTTTCATCGACGATATCCTCGTCTATTCTCGAAGCAAAGAAGAACATGGCCGACATCTCCGAAAAATCATGGAAACCCTGCGAACCGAAAAGTTATACGCAAAACTCTCTAAGTGTGAGTTTTGGCTCCGTAGTGTGAACTTTTTAGGTCATGTTGTTAGTCAAGAAGGGATACATGTGGATCCTTCTAAGGTCAAAGCCATTGAAGGATGGGCGATCCCAACAACACCCACAGAAATTCGCCAATTTTTAGGCCTCGCAGGCTACTACAGGAGATTCATTCAGAACTTCTCCAAAACAGCCAAGCCACTTACCTTGCTTACGCAAAAGGGCGTACCCTTTGAATGGACGGATAAGCAAGAAGCTGCATTCCGAACTCTGAAGCAAGCACTATGCAGTGCACCGGTATTATCACTACCAGAGGGAACAGAGGACTTCGTAGTCTACTGCGATGCGTCGAATCAAGGTTTAGGCTGTATGCTCATGCAGCGTGGGAAGGTGATAGCTTATGCGTCCCGACAACTAAAGACACATGAGGGGAATTATACCACCCATGATCTCGAATTGGGAGCTGTGGTCTTCGCCTTGAAAATCTGGAGGCACTACCTTTATGGTACCAAGTGCACCATTTTCACCGACCACAAGAGTCTCCAGCACATCTTAAATCAAAAGGAGTTAAACATGAGGCAATGAAGATGGGTTGAACTGATGAACGATTACGAGTGCGAAATCAAGTACCACCCAGGTAAAGCTAACGTAGTAGCTGATGCCTTGAGTCGAAAGGATTACTCGAATCGTCGTTTGAAGACTCTCTCGATAACCATCCAATCCCACCTGACCTCGCAAATCAGAGCAGCCCAGTTGGATGCCATGAAGGCAGAAAACAAAACAAGCGAAGCGTTACGTGGAATGGAAAAGAATTTTGAAGTGAAGGAGGATGGAACATATTATTTCATGAACCGCGTTTGGGTCCCTAAACTTGGAGGATTCAGAGAAGTAGTCATGAATGAAGCCCACAAGACGTGATACTCCATCCATCCGGGCTCAGATAAAATGTACTTGGATGTCAAGCGGCATTATTGGTGGCCTAACATGAAGGCAGAGATTGCCACTTACGTTAGCAAATGCCTCACATGTGCTAAAGTAAAGGTGGAATATCAGAAGCCCTCGGGATTACTACAGCAACCAGTAATTCCCGAGTGGAAATGGGAAAGGATTACTATGGACTTTGTGACCAAACTACCCAAGACGACTGATGGTTTGGATACCATATGGGTAATAGTTGATAGGTTGACAAAATCCGCTCATTTCCTGCCAATAGAAGAATCATACAAGATGGAACGTCTGACAAGGATCTATATCAAGGAAATCGTAAGACTCCACGGAGTGCCAATATCTATCATCTCAGATAGGGATAGTAGGTTTACTTCACGCTTTTGGCAATCGCTTCAGAAGGCTATGGGAACACAACTTGACATGAGCACTGCCTACCACCCGCAAACGGATGGTCAAAGCGAGCGAACCATTCAAACGTTAGAGGACATGCTTCGCGCATGTGTGATAGACTTTGGAAGGTCGTGGGATACCCACTTGCCTCTGATCGAATTCTCGTACAACAACAGTTACCACTCAAGCATCAAAGTTGCTCCTTTCGAGGCATTGTATGGGCGTAAATATAGATCACCGTTGTGTTGGTCTGAGGTAGGGGACACTCAGTTAGCAAAAGGACAAACATCGGACAATGCACTAACGGGACCAGAAATCATACACGAGACGACCGAGAAGATAATTCAGATCCGGGCCTGACTGCAATCATCATGAGACATACAAAAGAGCTACGCCGATAAGCGGCGAAAGCCCTTGGAATTTAGAGTCGGGGATAGAGTGTTATTAAAGGTCTCTCCCTGGAAAGGGGTGATTCGTTTTGGGAAGCGGGGAAAACTAAACCCTCGATACATTGGACCCTTCGGGATTCTTGCCCGAATCGGTCCAGTGGCTTATAGACTGCAGCTACCCGCTGAGTCAGCAGTGTACACCCCGTATTCCATGTTTCCAATTTAAAGAAGTGCTTATCCGACGAGACTCTCGTCATTCCATTAGAAGAAATTGAAATCAACGAGAATCTCCTGTTCATCGAAGAACCAGTCGAAATCATGGACATGGAAGTGAAGCGTACTAAGCAAAGTCGCATTCCGATTGTGAAAGTTCGATGGAACGCGAGACGCAGACCAGAATTCACATGGGAACGCGAAGACCAGATGAAGCAGAAGTACCCTCATCTATTCTCACGTTCTCAAATCTAGCTTTCAAAAGAATTTCGGGACGAAATTCCCTCTAACGGGGGGATGATGTCACAACTAGGAATTCTGATACGCTGTAAACACTTAACCAAGAGTGACATTGTAGTTAAAACTTGAAAACATGTATTGTGTTAAATCAATGATAACAAAATTCCTATACAAGCATTCAAATAGTCAACAAAGATTGGAAACCCTAAAAATCCCGATTTAAGTTCATTTTTGGATTAGGATTTTCTTATTGGGCCTAATAGACCAATAAGCTTCCAATTTGACTATTTTGGACTTAGAACTCTTAAATGGGCCCTAATTGGACTCATTTGCATGAAACTTAATATTTTGGGCCTTATAAGCCTAAAATGAACTAGGTTATATTTAATGGGCCTTATTGGGCCATCGCAAATCTAAATAGCCCTAATGGGCCATAAAACTCATTCCTTGATTTATTTTGGGCCGAAAAACCATCAAATTGGGCCCATAATATGGACTTAAACACAATAGGCCCAAAATTCCCTTCTCTCTTCTCTAACCCTCGGCCCAAAGTTAAAAAAAAAAAAGAGATTAGTGGAGGAATTAAGGGGAAGATGACACCTCACCTTTGTTTAGGGGACAACCAAGCTAAGTATACAACATACAACAATGTAATCACATGTATCTATGCAAAATCCCTCTTTTTCTTCCTTCTTCCCCTACTCTCGGCCGAGACCAACTCAAGACACATCCACACACACTCAAAAATCTCTCTCAAACACATAAGAACACCATCCTTCTTTTCATCCAAATTTTCGAGAATTAGAAGCATTCCAAGGAGTTTTTCATTCAAAAATCACTTCAAGTTACAAATCTTTGGTAAGTTCTTACTTAAATCCAAAGTTTACCTTTTATACCTCATCAAAAATCATCTTTTAATTCATTCAACTTCATGATCATACTCCCTAGAAGCAATCTAAGCTCAAGGACTTCTAAAGAAGCTTGTTAGGCCGAAATCTTCTCTCAAATCTTCATCAAAACCAAATCCAAAACTCAAGGTGAGTTCATGCCCTCTATTTTTGGTTTTTACAAGTTTTATTGGGGAGAATACAAGTAAAATGTGTAGATCTATGTGTATGTGTATGCTATGTATGATTTCATGTATGTATGTGTGACTATATGTGTTTATGTGGTAAATATGTAACAAAAAGGGAAAAGATCACGAAATCTATGGCACAAGAAGGAAAACAAACATGAACTAAGCTATATTACACTAAACAAGTCAAGAAAAATACCCTCTAAGATTAAAATAAACATATTGCAACATAAAACCCATTTTTGGGCTTAAATTGTCAAATAAACAAAAGTTAGGTTAAAAATCGCCATTCACGGTTCTTCTTAAGGATCAAAAGTGTCAAAACAGTTAAAATAAATGTTCTTATGAATATTATGCTCTTCAAAGGATTAGAAATGTAATTTGTAGCTTAATGGGCCAATTTTTGGGCTTTTCGGCCCATTAAGCCCAAAATTGCGAAAAACATAATTTTCAAGGGACTAAAATGATAAATTCCTCAAAACAGGGGACAAAGAGGGTAAACAAACCAATTCAGGGGTTAAAATGACTTATTTTCCAAACAAGGATAAAAAATGTAAACTTTTTGGATTTTGGGCCAAAATTGTAAAAGTTGCGAAAAATTGGGCTTTAACTGAAAAACTCTTTACTGGAAGGGCTGAAACTGTCAAAGAGTAAATTTTGAACTAAAAACCTTTATTTAAACAAGTCTATGGTCAAAAATGTCAAGAAAATGAGTTAAGGGCCTAAAATGTCTTTTCTTTATGTAAGGGACTAAAATTGTCATTTTTATTAAAGAAAGGGTTGAATGGGTCAAATCAATATTTTGAGTCAATTATTTCGGTTTTAAGACACTTGGGTTAAAGAGAATACCACATTACAACTTATGAAAATAGAAGGAAAAATATACATATAATCTCAATTATCGTTATAAACAACCGACAAGTTTCGTGCTATTGAGATTTTTACAATTTTTCAATCAAACTTCCGACCATTATATTATACCTAAAACACGTAATTATTCAGATAGTTGGACTTGAAAGATCTTAATCATGCTTAATGGGCCTTTGTGACCCATTAACGTGACTTTTGGGTTCGACGATAATAACACATGTCTATTGGGCCTCTTGTGACCCAATTACATGTTTAAGGGACCCTTAATGGCTTATATGTGCTATTGGGCCTTGGTGGCCCGTTAGCATTGCTAGTAAGGTCCAAATTTATTCAAATATGAAATGGGCCAATGTGTCCTTCGTATAACCAACAGCCTTAAATAACACGCGTAATTAGCAGGACCTTGTATTCCTCTTCTCCGTGTATGTTAGGCTTATTTGAAATCAAAGTAAACAAATCTAGGTCGTTAATCAACAGTAATCAATTTTGTTTGGATTAAGTGAGTAATAACGGGCGACACCTCTAAGGGTCGTTCGTAGTTTGTAGTTATAATCAAAGTCTCCTGGAAGGAGAGCGAGAGTTTGTGTATAGATCTATACGGGGGTGGCTCCCCCACACCTCAGTTGTTCGCTACAGTTAGACTCGGCCAGTCTAGGGTGACAAAATCTTAAGATCAATCCCGGCATACATTAGGATGCCAAGACAGACGAACTAGTCATTATTATGCATGGTTATAACGACTCACATAATTAATTAAATCCAATACCATCCGAGTAATCAAGGAAGAGTAATCAAAATCATTCGTTGTGGCGGTATAGCAATTTGAAAAACAATTATATTTTATGTTATCGGAAAACATCGGGTTTTTCGAGGAAATCAACACCACTCGCTTGTATTTTTCTATAAGTATAATACAAAACTCCCTTTTATACACGTTTTGAAATCATTCATGCATCAACTTATGGATCTTCACACTTTGGTAAACAATTGTCTTTTCAGAAAATATTAGATTTTCTGGGTTTTAGAAACTACACAAATCATTTTTATCACAACCCTGCTTATGAACTCACCAACATTTCATATGTTGACGTTTTTCAAAATAACTTGTATTCTCAGGTAACAGGTAAGCTGTAGGGTAATATCAAGTATGTTAGGAAGCTATGTTTTGAAAACTCTTAAACAATTTATGTTATGGATGTGTAATATTTAAAACAATGTATTGGATGTGAACAATATCAGTTGTAATGTATTGATGCATGGTGATGTTTATGTTATGATTCATTTATATCCATTGTGATGATATTCAATTTAAGTCACGCGAGCCCTCGGACGTTTCCGCCGTCTGGTTCGGGGGTGTGACAGTTTATACTATTGTGAGTCGTATAACCATGCTTGATATGACCTAAAGACCTTTACGACGTTCTTCAAGTGTCGGATATATGACATTTGTCACCCCAGACATGCCTGCCTAACTGTAGCTAGCAGTTCAGGTGTGGGATTGTCAGTCCCGAATAGATCTATTCACAAATCTCACGCTCTCCCTCCATGAGACTCTGGTTATACTATAATAGGATTTAGTTCAGTACACCAAAGGGTACAATTTTGAAGTAGAGTCTCACAATTTTATATAATCTAGTTTACATTCAGTTCTGTATTGATCTATTGTATTTAAATCCGTGTGTATACTTTATAGAGTAATAATTCTACTTAAATAATTATGTAATAAAGTATCCTTGTTACCCGAGAATATCATAAACTAAGTGTGTCATAGTTTATATGTTTAGCAATGTATACGCTCTGAATTTGTAATACTGTATTTTAAAACCGGGGTGATATACCTATTATAGTTTTCATGAATATTATGTATTTGGTTCATGGATTGATCTGAAAACTATGCAATTTGGCAGTAAGTCGAAAACATCCCTTATGTTCTCTAAATATTTTATGAAATGTGGAAACCGTATGACTATATCCATTTCATCAGTTTTAAGTGTTTTGAAATCCTTTTGTATAAATTCACAAAATCATTTGTGTTTGGCTTGTACTCTCCCCCTGAAAACATTAAAACCATAAAAGCATAGGGGTATGAACTCACTGTTGGTTGCGTGAAATGTCAGACAACGAAACTGGAAATGAGGACCCTCGGGTTGATGTACGCGGCACTTAAGAGGATCCTAATAATAATTAAATACATATATGTATTTTATTAGCGAAACCATTATTTATAGTGTTGGAAAAACACTTGCTTTTGGTTTAGGAATGTTACCGGGACTCGATTGAATTGGAGAGAGCGGGTTTTCAGCCAAGTTCACCACTTAGAAAGGTTTGCGGCCGTGAAAAGAATTACGGCCGTGAACTCTTCTCGTCCGTGAACAGCCCCTTGAAGGGTGTACGGCCGCGAACGGTGTTCTTGTAGGAAATATGAATTTTTGAAGGGTTCACGGCCATGAACGGTTTGCGGGCCTTGAAGGTTTGAAGTTTTGAAGGGTGTACGACCGTGAACTCAAGAACAACTATGTTCGATCTTGATGAAAAAAAGATGTTTTGATGCTCCACAGTGAGTTTCAAGGTGGATAGAGTGGTAGATGAAGAGAAATCTTGTGTCTTCTTGTGTTTTCGAGTGATGACTTTTAGAGAGAGAGAGAGAGAGAGAGTTCGCGGCCAGAAAAGTATAAATGAGGGTAGGAGTCACGTATATATAGCCTGGGAGTATTGTCGGTGGAGGGGTCCAGCCGTGAACGGGTTCACGGCCGTGAACACTAGTCAGGTCGAAGACTGCTGATTTTTCGAAGGACACTCGGGTTTCTCGCTCGATTTTGATTCCGACTCATATATAAAATTAAATTATATAACTAAATTCATTTCCCAAACCAAAGGAATTTGACAGAAATAAATAAAATATGAATTTATTTAACGGAAGACGGTTAATTTTAACGGAAAAAGGTTCGGGTTGCCGCAGCGACCGCCTTGTGGCTAAGAGTATCGGCCACCACATTGGCCTTCCCTGAGTGATAAAGGATCTCACAATCATAATCCTTCACCACATCCAACCATCGACACTGCCTCATATTCAGATTTGGATGATCTATCAAATACGTCAAGCTCTTGTGATCCATGTAAGTAGTACAAAAAACCCCATAGAGGTAATGCCGCCAAATCTTGAGGGTGAAAACCACGTCCCCAACTCCAAATGATGTGTCAGATAATTCGCCTCCTGAGGCTTTAGCTGCCTCAAAGCGAGAAGTGATCACACGACCCCTCTGCATCAACACCGCCTCTAATCATGTGATCGAAGCATCACAATAAACCAAGAAATCATCAACACCCTCCGACAGGGTCAGAATCAGCGCCTCACATAACCGCTGTCTCAAAGTCTCAAAAGTTGCCTGCTGCTCAGGCCCCCAACGAAAGGTAACTGTCTTTATTGTCAGTCAGGTCAAAGGAACGTCTATCTTGGAGAAATAGTGGATGAATCTCTGATAATAACCTGCCAACCAAAGAAAACTCTGGATCTCAGATGAAGACCTCGGAACCACCCATTACATCACGGCCACAAACTTGGCCGTATTGACCAGAATACCATTCTGGTTGACAAGGTGCTCCAGAAACTACAACTCACGCAACCAGAACTCACACTTGGAGAACTTTGCAAAAAGTCTCTCCCTCCTCAACGTCTCTAGCACTTCCCTCAAGTGCTCCTCATGCTGCTCCTGAGTCTTGGAATAAACCAAGATATCATCAATGAATACTATCATAGACCGATCCAGCATCGGTATGCACACGCGGTTCATAAGATCCATGAATGTGGTTGGAGCATTGGTGAGCCCAAAAGGCATCACCACGAACTCGTAATGACCATAACAAGTCCGAAAAGTGGTATTCTGCACATCCTCATCCCTGACTCACATCTGATGATAACCTGATCACAAATCAATCTTGGAGAACCAAGATGCAACCTGAAGATGGTCAAAGAGATCATTAATCCTTGGGAGTGGATAATGGTTCTTTACCATTACCATATTCAGCTTCCGGTAGTCGATACACATACAGTGAGACCAATCCTTCTTCTTTACAAACATAATCGGTGCTCCCCAAGGCAAACTGCTCGGTCGAATAAATCCCTTGTCTAACAACTCCTGCAGCTGTGTAGACAACTCCTGCATCTCGGGAGGAGCCAACCGATACGGTGCTTTGGCTATCAGAGCTGCACCTGGAACCAGATCAATCCTGAAATCAACCTGCCTCTACGGAGGCACCCCAGGAAAATCCTCTGGGAATATATCTGAGTAATATCGCACAATCGACACATCACACACGATCACCTTACCCTTATTCCAGGTATCCATAACATAGGCGACATATCCGGAACAACCCTGCTGAAAATAGCGTCTGGCCCTTGCTACTAAACACAAAATCGGCCCACGCTGAGATCTTTCTCCATGAACTACAAACTCTCCCCCACTCGGAGTCCGAACCCGTACCAACTACTGCTCACAATCGGTCACTGCCCCATTAGGGCTCAACCAATCCATATCCATGATAACCTTGTTCCTACGCAACGGAATGGGAACCAAATCCACCAAATACTGCTCACTAAACAACCGCAAAGTACAGCCCCGATGAACTCTCCTAACCTGAACGGACCTATCATCATCAATCTCAACATCAAGAGGATAATCTAGCTCCTTTAGAGCTCCATCAAATCTCTTGCTAAGCGCAAGCGATACAAAGGATCAGGTAGCCCCCGAATCAAACAATACCAATGCTGAAATACCGTTCGCACAGAACGATCCTAAAATAAAACACATAAACATAAGCAAGAAATTCAATATAAATAAATAGATAAGGAGAAGATACATACCCGTAACTACGTCAGGGGTTGCACACGCCTCCTCGGCCTATAACTAGAAAGCCCTGCTCTTCGCCATAGGCGCGCCTGCACAGCCCGGGTGGCCGTTAGTAATATGAGGCGTTGGAGGAGCGGCTGCTGACACTGGTCCTGCTGCAGCCAAACTCGGATAATGGGCCTTCTTGTAACCCCTCTGATTTCACTGAAAGAAAATCAGAACAGATCCCTGAGTGGTGGAAGCAATACAATCCCTGCTATAGTGACCTTGTGCGCCTTGCCGCACTTGCCACAACGGATCCGGTCGTGATAACCTCTCGATATAGACTTGAATACCTTGGGCCTCTTGCCCAAATCCTCATCACTCAGCACATAATCTAGCTTCCTCTTCCTATCCATCTCCAAATCAATATCCCTCTCCCTAGCTCGCACTATCATATCCTCCAGCATCTTAAAGTTGTACAACTCACAAACTGCCAAATGTCACTCCTCAACATCTCATGATATCGGGCCTTCTTCATCTCCTCATCCGCCACATATTGCAGAACCAGAAGCGCCCTCTCCCGTAATATCGCGGTGATCTCAGCCACAGTCTCCATAATCTGGCGAAGATCCTGAAACTCTCGTGCCAACTCCTACACCTCAATCACCGGTGCAAACTCAGCTCGGAACCTGGTCGAGAAATCATCCCATGACATCAAATCAACAACATCATCACCCACTGCACGTCCTACCTCCTCCAACTAGTGTCACGCCCTGTCCTTCAAAAGGCAAAAAGCTACTATGATATTTGCCTCCTCAGGGAAACGACTAGTGCGGAAGGCGTTAGCAACATCTACTAACCACCGCCTGCTTGCTATGTCCTTCTCCCCATGATAGTCCAGATCTCCACATGCCCAGAACTCCATGAATGTCAAAGAACGTGCTCCCACTAGTGCCATCATCTCAAAACAAAACGAGCTCAACCACTCATCCAGAACATCCAAAATAACCTCATTGACCGTGCCGAAGATCACATGAGTCTGATCAAGAATGCATCGAAAAATCTCAGGCGAGATGAACTCCCTAGTCTGCTCATCGAGCTGCCCGAATCTAGATCCTGAGCCTGAACCCTCACCAGCACCAGAATTGGCAACATGTCTGCCTCTCAATGTCACCATACTGAAAATATACCATATAAACCATCAAAATACACATCGATATATATATATATATATATATATATATATATATATATATATATATATATATATATATATATATATATATATATATATATATATATATATATATATATATATATATATTAGAGAATCACAATTTCCACAAGCTCCTCGGTTTCATCACAGCTCTCCTTAAATCGAGTACGGATCCTCTACTTCTAGTAGTACGGGCCCATACCACCTTCCACATCTATCCGTACTTTCCTCAAGAATTTCCTTGACTCAACCAAGTTACTTTATATCCATAAAACTTTCCCTCAGAGATAAGGCTCCCAGCACTAGATCTCATCCTAGGTTTCCCTAGAGCAAACTCCATACCACTCTCCGCCATCAGCTCCAAAAGAAACTCCCTCTAACTCCCTCTAACTAGCTCACGAATACAACTACATACTAGTAAAACTAGATAATTCTTCGAATGAAAGGTCTCACACTACAACGGTTGGACTCAGACAAGAGCTGCACAATAGAGTTAAAACCAAACCTTCTAAAGTTATTTAGTTCCCATAATATGTAACTGAGCATATTCGCTTACTAGTTAGCTGAAGCTAGTTAGAACTCCTAAAAGCACAAAGCAAGCAGCATTTGAGCATCAAGTAACTAGAATCAAGCATCACCAAAACATGCCATCCTATCACTGACTGATCAGTACTAGCATGCAAGTCTACAAGCTCATACAACAGCCGTACAAAGGCATCTCTCCTAGTATTCTATCATGTAAAAACTGCACAGATCGTTATCCCTAACTAGCATGCGATTTACAGTTTCACAGATCAAATCATATCAGATAACATATATGGGTGATTTGGGAAAACTTACTTATGCTCGGCTGATTGCATGCACCACACCCTTTCTTGTTTCAGAAAAAACGCTTTTCTAGAGTAATATTTCTTTTTGAAAAACTTTACCAAAACCTCAGTTTGAGCTCAGACACACCCAAAAGTGTGTCTGAATCCCTCAAACTAAGGCTTTGATACCAACTTGTAATGTACCAAAAATATGACCCAAAAACTTCATTTTTAATTTAAATCAAATAGTATTCCAAAAACATCATCAATACAATCCTAAAGAAAATAAGTGTATCAAACATCATATCCATCAGAGGAAATCATAAAAACGGAACTATGTGGTGTGTGCGATGCAGTCATCCAGACCTCTTCCCTTTGGAGCTAGAAGTACTTGAAACATAAACTAGAAACTATAGCCACAAAGCTTAGTGAGTTCCCCAAACTACCACATATCATACATAATAAATCACATACTGGGCCCCCGCCCTCCATTGGCCCCTGTCTGGCATCGAGCCTCGCTCGGTATACCTATATGTTATACTTAGTCCCCGCTTGACATCAGGCCCCGCCCTCTATACACATACCATATATACACATAATCATGTTAACATATACAATGATCATAAACAACAACATACGATTCAGTCATCGGGCCTTGCACGACATCGAGCCATGCCCGGTATACGTAGCAACACAAAACACACCCAAGGGTCACACAGACTCCTAGCATCCTAACATAAACAATAAGGGTCACCATTGGTGCCTTCGAACCGCTAAACACAGTGAGGAAACTTGCCTCGACTGCTGAATCTTACTGAAAATCACTGGCTACTGGTCCAACGAATCCCCAAGCCATCAATACAAAATTACACACAATTTAACATTTGGGTTCCAATGCATATCCAACAATCCATACATGGGGTAAAAATACCATTTTACCCCTGAATTACTTTGGACAAAGACTTAGGCTCAAACCCATAATCCAAAAGGCCAATAATCCAACTAACCGTTCAAGGGCCATACTTGGCCAAATTTTCCAAATTGGGCCCAAAACTTACATGGGCCTTACCCTAAAGCCCATCCATTCTCTTAGTTCAAAATACTTGAACTCAGATGGCCCAACAAGGACCCAAGCACTTAAGCCTAAAATGAAGGTCCAACCTCGAAGCCCAAAACACAAAACCCATCAGACTGAGTACATGGGGCATACTCGGCTGTCAGCTAAGCGTACATGCTAAATGGCTAGTATGATGTGCATATAGACTTGTACGCCCAATGTACTCATCCTTTAAGACAAAACCCTCTTTAATCACTTAATGCTTAAGACCAGAAGTTCAAACCACAGATCTAATCCCTAATAAACGTCTAGAACCATAAAGTCACTGACTTGGTGACTTTGCATCTTCCAAAAGGACCCAACTTCAAGATATAGCACTTTACTTTCATTAAATGGACATAATCTCATGCATGGGTGATTCTAAACCCAAAAGGTGTCAACTTTATGGACCTTGAACCTCAGAAACACCAAGTGTGGCAACTCATAGCTCGTAGAGTGGTGTCAAACCACTAGATCTCTTTCATGGGGAAAAAAGGGTCCAAAACCCATATAAACTAGATCTAACCTTCTAATGAGCAAGGTCATAGATTTTTACCTCAAAAAAGCTGGAAATGATGTAGAGAATCAGGATCCACAAGCTCTTCCTTGATCCACAACCTTGCACCAAATTCATTCTTCTTGAATATGAACCAAAACCCACCAAGATGCACACAATGAGCTCAAAAACACAATAATGGCGGCTAAGGAACGATTTCTAGGGTTTTAGAGGCTCAGGGGCTGGTAAATAGGCCAATCCTAATGACTTAAGGTGTTTATAAAGGGTGCATCACCCTAAATTAGGGTTTCATTAACTCTCACGTACACCCCGCGTACGTGTTCGGAGTCACGACCAAGTTTCACATCAGTACGCTGAGCGTACCCCTTGGTACACCCCGCGTACTGGCTAGGGACCAAAATGCAACTTTTAATTAACAAAAGGGGAAATAATGAAACATACCAGGATTCAAGTGTTACAATTCTTTATATGTTTGGTTATATTTTTTAGTGGTTGTACTTTGGGGTAACTCACAAAGATTTGGCTTACAGTTTCAATTGGTGGTTTCAGGTACTTCAGATGATTGTGGCAAGATGAAGGAGTGATCGTGCACATCCTTCAAATTTTATGTTATTTGGAATTTGGGAGACTCTGATTATTGATTATCACTTTTGAAACAATGTTTTGTAAACAATTATGGTCATTGGGATGTTTTTGCAAAATGTAAAATTTTACTCCGATTTTTAGGATGTTTCATGTTGGTATCAGAGCCTTGGTTTGATAGAATTGGATGAACATTCGTGTGAATCCATCCTCGAACTAAGGAACTGCAAAAGGTTTTCAAAATTTTTTTTCAAATGTAACCAAGGAAGGATACGATGTGTACGATCAGCCGGAGCAAAAAAGTATACCCTAAGTTACCCCACGGTTATTTGTTATGATATGATAGCATTACATTCTAGTGATATGATAGTTATATTCATGAATTTCATGATAGAATTGCATGATGTATGATGCCTGATAGAATAGGAGATCTTCTCGTATGTTAGATGAAATTGACATGATTACTGTAGTGGCTTAGTGTGTGCATCATAGGTGTATATAACTAAGATTCTATATCCTGAGAATGTTTGATTTGGCCTTACTCCTGTTCCTTGTTTGGTTGTGGTCTTAGGGTAGGATCAAGTATTTGACTGTCTATAGGATCCAGTGTTATGTATAATTAGTACGCACGAGTGGCTGCAGGGTTGGTGAAAGTTTCATGGGTGAGCAGGTGTATGAGCAGCCGGCCATATGAGGCATGATTAGTCACTCTCGAGAGAGTGAGGATAGGATGTATGTGTATCCTATTTGTTTTACTTGTTTGGGCAGATTGTGATGGTCCTTTGAGACAAATACAGGTAGGTGTGGAAGGTAGTATGGGCTCGTACTACTAGAAGCAGAGGACCCGTATGAGTAGCAAGGAAGTCACAAACCCCTAGGGTTTCGTCTATTTGGGATGGTTATGGTGTTATGATTTGTGGCATTTCTGATATATTTTGGTGTATTTTCAGTATCATATTCACGAGGGGATTAACATCTGGATCTGGAGCGAGTGGCCAGGATTGGACAAGGTTGACTGATGATCAGATAAAAAAAATGATTGCCGCTGAGGTGGCTACTGCTATGCGGGGATCAATTATGGAGTTCTTTGTGTCTATCAAGACGTCCATGATTGAGCTTTTTGATGATTGCTATGTTGCACTTTCTAAGGCTGTTGTTGCTATAGCTACTGTAACTATTGCTGCCGTGGGGGTTTGGGGGAGAGAGCTTTCTAGTATCAGGACTTCGATAATACGAAGTTCCCAGAGTTTGATGTGGCCATGGACCTGATTGTAGCAATGAGCTGGTTGTCTGATGTGGAGGGTTGTTTTTTTACATGTTCTTACCCTACTGACCAGAAGGTCAAGTGTGCCCTGAACCTTCTTAGCTTAGGGGCGAAGGATTGGTGGAGATCAGTGACTGGTACTTACACTCCTGAGCAGAGAGCTACTATTACATGGGAGCAGTTCTCAGAGATGTTATGTGCTAGATACATTCCCTTGGTGAAGATGGAGAGGTTGGCTAATCAGTACTTGGATCTAAGAAAGATGACTGAGACGGTGACATAGATCACCAAGATGTTTACTGAGAGGGCTCTTTTCTGCCTTGTGTTTGCTGCTTCAGTGCAGGCTCAGATGACTCGGTACTTGACCATGCTCAACACGGACATTCGGTATACACCCAACATTATGGTACCCTTACGTAGCTTCAGGATGTTGCGAAGAGGCGGGAGATTGAGATAGAGATTCATACGAGGGAGTTGAGCCAGGATCATATTCAGTAACAGCCTTCAGTGAAGCGGTTCAAGCCCACTGATTCAAGATCTAGGGGATGGAGAGGCTGCACTTGTGGCAAGTGTGGCAAGGTTCATGTGGGTGATTTTGGATCATCATATCGATGCCACAAATGTGGAAAGGAGGGGCAATATGACAAGGATTATCGTCAGTAGGCCCCAGTACCGAGCGCCAAATTTTGTTATCACTGTGATCAAGTGGGCCATGTGAAGGCCCACTGTCCATTACTCGCGGCTAGGCTAGAGCAGGCTCCAACGCCATCCACTTTGAGGATCACAAATAGACGCCAAGACAGGGCGGGGCCCCTAAGGGCTTGAGGTCGTGCTTTCTTGCTTATAGCAGAGGAGGCCAGGACAGCGGCAGGCGTCATTACTAGTATGTTCCTATTTATTATCCAGTTGATATATTTATTTGTATGCTTATGATCATAATGTTGTTAGGTACCTTCTTAGTGATCTCTTTGCATGCTCTTCTGCTTTTTGACATGGGTGTGAGTCGGTCCTATGTATCACAGTTTTTCAGTAGGAGTTTTGATATGAATCTTGGAGAGTTGGAGTGTCCGTTGCCGGTTTCTATCGTCAACGAACATGGGGTTTTTGCATCGAGCATTTATCAGGGTTGTACCTTGGATATTTTTGGGGTGCCTTATCCGAATGATCTGATTTATATTCCCATGGGGGATGTGTGTGTGATAGTAGGGATGGATTGGTTGAGTAGGTTTGGGTCTATGATTGACTGCGAGGGTTATCGGGTGGTACTTCGAACACCAAGTGGGAGAGAACTGGTTGTTTATGGAGAGCGTATCGGGATTGGATCAACCTATTGTTCTACTGCCAGGGCTCGGCAGCATCTGCAGCATGGGTGTGTGGGCTATCTTGAGTATGTTGTTGACACCTAGGTTAGGAAGGAGGTTTTGGTTCCTGGTATACCTGTTGTAAGAGAGTTTGCTGATGTGTTCCTGGAGGAGTTACCCGGTGTGCCTCCTGAGAGGCAGGTTGAGTTCAGGATCAATTTGGTTCTAGGTGCGGCCCCGATTTCTAAGTCGTCGTACTGATTGGCACCACCTAAGATGTAGGATTTTTCCTCACAGCTTCTAGAGCTATTGGGAAAATAATTTATTAGGCTGAGCAGTTTGCCGTAGGGAGCACCTATGTTTTTTGTCAAAAAGAAGGATAGTTCACAACAGATTTGTATCGATTATCGGGAGTTGAATAAGTTGATGGTGAAGAACCGTTATCGACTTCTGCGGATTGATGAACTCTTTGATCAGTTGCAGGGTGAGTCTTGGTTCTCCAAGATTGATTTGAGGTCGGGGTATCATCAGATGAGGGTTAGTGAGCAGGATATGGAGAAGACTGTGTTTCGGACTCATTATTGTCATTACGAGTTCATGGTGATGTCGTTTGGGCTCACCAATGCGCCTGCGACATTTATGGATTTGATGAATCGAGTATGCAGGTCGATGCGTAATCGACCAGTCATTATTTTTATTGATGATATCTTGGTGTATTCCAAGACCAGTGAGCAGCATGCGGAATACCTTCGAGAGCTTTTGGGAGCTTTAAGGTGGGAACGACTGTATGCCAAATTATTGAAGTGTGAGTTATGGTTATGATAGGTCTAGTTCCAGGGACACCTCGTTAACCAGAATGGGTTTATGGTCGACCTGGCCAAGATTGAGGTCGTGATGGAGTAGGAGGTTCCGAAGTCACCCTTGGGATTAGTAGGGTATTATCTAAGGTTTATTCAGGATTTTCTACGAGATTGTTGTACCCCTCACTAATCTGACAAGGAAGGGTGTGGATTTCTGTTAGGGCCCTGAGTAGCAGGCTACATTCGAGGCTTTGAGGCATAAGTTATGTGAGGCCCCAGTGTTAAACCTTCCTGAGGGTGTTGAGGATTTTATGGTATTTTGTGATGCATCCATCACCGGCCTGGGGGCAGTTCTTACATAGTGAGGGAGGGTTATTGCTTATGCTTCTCGACAGCTAAATCCATATGAAGTTTGTTATCTAACTCATGATTTGGAGTTGGGAGCAGTGGTGTTTGCTCTCAAGATTTGGCGGCATTATTTTTATGGGGTCCGGTGTACCTTCTACACAAAATCACAAGAGTTTGAGATATCTCATGGATCAGCCGAATCTGAACATGAGACAACGTAAGTGGCTTGACGTGGTCAAGGATTATAACTGCGAGATTTTGTACCACCTAGGAAAAGCGAATGTGGTTGTCGATGCTTTGACCCTCAAGTCGGTTAGTTCCTCGGTTAGGGGTTTATGTATAAGGATTTCGATTGATTCACCATTGTTTGGTATGATTAGAGAGGATCATGCTGAGGGGGTCAAGAAAGAGAACTGAAAGAAGGAGCGAATTAGAGGTGAGATCGATATGTTTTCTACTGATAATAGTAGATTATTGACCCGGTATGGTTGGGTTTGGGTACCAGATTTTGGTAGGATCAGGCAGGTTGTGCTGGAGGAGGCACACAAGTCCAAATTTTCGATACACCCTAGAACCACTAATATGTATCGATATTTGCAACTTAGTTATTAGTGTTCGTGCATGAAGAGGGTGATAGCTTGGTATGTCGAAATGTGCTTGACATGTCGGATGGTCAAGGCCGAGCACCAGAGGTCGCATGGCAAGCTTCAACCTTTGGAGGTTCGTATGTGGAAATGGGAACAGATCACCATGGACTTTATTACGAAGTTACCTTGGATGGCTAAGGGGTTTGATGCGATTTGGGTGATAGTGGACTGGTTGACCAAAAGTGCCGAGTTCTTAGCTATCCGTGAGATCTCGTCGGCCGATAAATTAGCCGATGTTTATGTGCACGAGATTGTCGCTCGACATGGTGTCCCGATTTCTATTGTATTAGATTGGGATGTTTCGTTCACCTTGAGGTTTTGGCAGAGGTTCCACGAGGAACTAGGTACAAGGTTACACTTTAGCACTGCTTATCATCCGCATACGGATGGTCAGAGCGATAGGACTATTCAGACACTAGAGGGTATGCTGAGAGCACGTGTCATAGACTTTGGTGGGAGTTGGGACTCATACCTTCCCTTAGCTGAGTTTTTTTACAACAACTATCACTCCAGTATCGGTGCACTGTCATTTGAGCTTCTCTGTGGGAGAAAGTGTCATACCGTTTGTTAGGGAGAGGTTGTTCACATGGTCATGGGAAGAAATGTGGTGGTTCTTCAGACGACAACGCTTATTCAACAGATCAGGCAGAGATTGTAGATTGCTCAGAGTCTGTAGAAGAGTTATGACGACACGCGTCGATCTGAGTTGGAGTTCCAGGTCGGCGACATGGTTTTGATGAAGGTATCACCTTAGTAGGGTGTAATACGCTTCAGGAAGAGGGGCAAGTTGGACCCTGTAACACCCGTCAAAATTAGATCAATAACAATCACATGTGATTATGCCAATCATGTAATGTGAATTTTGTTAAAATAGTAATGTGATAAACTTACTATGTAATTCATGTTAAAGTATGAACATTCATACATAATATATGATAAAACTCGAAGTATACGTTAATACGATTACAAAAATATAGAGAACATCTAAATCTGACTTCGCATGAAGAAGTTATGATAAATTCTAACGCTATAATGCTTTATAACAAGAGGAATTTAAAATAAACATAGAATTACCTATTGGAGTCCTAAATAAAGTCGTAGTACGCGGAATTACCTACGCGTGCATATAAAGAACACCGAAAACGGAGTTCGTATGCAAAAGTTATGGCCTTTCGAAGATGCAGCTGTCAGAAACCCAAATTTGACTGAACTCACGACGTGAGCATAAAAAATTCACGACGTGAGGAGTCAACAAACACTAATCGGAGCTAGAAAACACGCGTTAAGGCTATGGGATGACTCATGGAAGTTCACGACGTGAACCTATCATGTTCACGACGTGAATGGCCCCAGAACACCCTATAAATAGCGATCAAAGCTCATTCAATCCTTACACCTTCTACTTTCATTCTCTCTCGTTTCCGAAGGCTGTTTTCCCTTCTCGAGCCCGACAACGACGAGCCTCTGACCGTTTAGATTCTATAATCACGCTAATAAGGTGAGTTTCACGGCCCCACTTTTTAATATTTTCGGGGGAAAACGCATGCTAAATATTGTATATACGTTATTATTATGTCTATATGATAGTATATTAGTATCAACGTAGATAGTTATAATAACCGTGATATAGTTATTTCGTATATGAAAATATACAACTATCGTAAAGTTGTTAGCATGTTATTGTTATAGTAGTATACTAATGTAGATCTTGAGTTATACTTAGCATTCTATATATATGTTGTGTGCGATATAGTTCCAGAGTTATACTCGGAAGTTCTATATGTTAATTGATAAGTATGTTGTTATTGTTGGTTTTATGTCAAGATAAAACCAGGTATGTTGTATATTGTTGTTATTGGTTTTATGTCGAGATAAAACCAGGTATGTTATATGTTGTTGTTATTGGTTTTATGTAAACATAAAACCTGGTTTTAATTCTAATTATAGTTGTTATACTACCACAAGGTGTGATCCTTGTACTACCGCAAGGTGTGATCCTTGTACTACAGCAAGGTGTGATCCTTGTACTACCGCAAGGTGTGATCTGTATACTACCGCAATGTGTGATCCTTGTAATAATAATAAGAGGTATAAAACTAAGTCATACAGTCGCAGCTACAAACTCATGGTAGCACAACTTTAGAAGCATTATACTTTGTCGATATAAAAGTATGAATGTTAAGTATAAGTTCCCCAAAGACTTATACTCTAAGTATAAGAATCTAGTAGGTATATTAAGTATAAGTTCCTCAAAGACTTATACTCTAAGTATAAGAATCTAGTAGGTATATTACTTGTATATTAAGTAGGTATATTACTTTGTCGATATACAAGTATGAATGTTAAGTATAACTTTAGAACCACTACACCTATCCTACTTACTCGTATAGAATTGAAATAGATTTATACGTAGCGGTTTTACTCGTATAGAATTGAAATAGATTTATACGTAGCAGTTTTACTCGTATAGAATTGAAATAAGATTTATACGTAGCAACTTAGTTTGTATGGAATTACAAACATTTATATTTATAATATATGAGACTTATAGGTATATACTTATTTGGTAAGTAAACTATTATACCTAGGATATATATACTAAATGTTGGAGAGTCAAAATGATACTTTCAAAACTATACTTTTGAACATGGAAAATGTATTATTTTATGGAGTCAAAATCTGTGAACTCACCAACTTTATGTTGACGTATTTTTAAATTGCATGTGTTTTCAGGAAGTTGATAACTATGATACGAGAAATGACGTTACACCGCCCGGTGTTTCCGCCGACGGTCGGGGTGTGACAAATTGGTATCAGAGCTATTAACTATAGTGAATTAGTACTTTCTTAGGAAAGCACGACTATAGTTTAGGGCTTACTCTTTTAGGTTTAGGTATATCCCTTAACCTACAAATAAAAAGTATTAGTAATTATACTACTGAAGGACTACTTATGGGAACGGTGACAAGGATAGACATGTCGATTTGGGTTGCTGGATTTCAGAACGGCTATATGCTAAAATGATCCTGCCCACCGACTGTCCTGACTGGCCGGTGCCTTATCAGCTAGACCTGAAGTAACAAAAAATAATTAATAATACCCATGAACATAACAAAGACAAAGATATAGAGTTATGTATGAACTCAGTCCCGCGATGAGAACACATGTATAACCCAAAAATATAGAAAACCCAAACCCTCGATAGCAATACAACGCAAGGTTTTAGGTCAAACTACTTAGTCGAGTTTTATTGTACATGGTACGAACCACAACTAAACGTAGACTGATCACCTATGTTTAATTATGGTCAGGCCGATGCATAACTAAACTTGAATACGGTGGTTGATAGACTAAAACACTTGAAGATTCTAGAAGATTAAAGATAGATCTCAGATCAGGATACCATCAACTCGGAGTACAAGAAGACGATGTTCCGAAGACAACATTTAGGACTCGGTATGGTCAATCTAAGTTCCTAGTTAAGCTTTTGGATTGACCGCCGCTCGTGGACCTCATGAATAGTGTTTTCAAACCGTACTTGGATAAATTTGTGATAGTAGTTATCGATGATATATTGATATATTCACAAACCAAGGAAGAACGCGGTCAACACTTGTAAATAATCTTGGAACTACTAAGAAAAGAAAAGTTGTACGCCAAATTCTCCGAATGTGAATTTTGGATTAGAGAAGTACAAATTTTTAGAACATGTAGTTAGTAACAAAGGGATTCATGTCCAACCCTCAAAGATTGAAGCAATTAAGAATTGG
Source organism: Lactuca virosa (assembly GCF_052849685.1). Classification (NCBI taxonomy): domain Eukaryota; kingdom Viridiplantae; phylum Streptophyta; class Magnoliopsida; order Asterales; family Asteraceae; genus Lactuca; species Lactuca virosa. The sequence goes on along the minus strand of NC_136429.1, from coordinate 470,614,965 downwards.
GAAGCACCAAAGACGCCAACAGAAGTGCGTCAATTCTTAGGACTTGCTGGCTATTACCGTAGATTCATAGAGAATTTCTCCAAAATAGCCAAGCCGTTTACAACACTAACCCAGAAGGATATGAAGTTCAACTGGGAAGTCAAAGAAACTAAAGCAAATGTTGTGTAGTACACCAATCCTATCCCTTCCAGATGGGACAGAAGATTTAGTCGTATACTGCGACGCATCAAATCAAGGATTGGGATGTGTGTTGATGCAAAGAGGAAAAGTTATCGCCTACGCATCACGACAACTTAAGGTGCATGAGAACAATTACACTACCCATGACCTTGAATTGGTAGCTGTAGTTTTTGCACTGAGAAGTTGGAGACACACAATTGGCTAGAAAACATATAGGTGATACCTTATGTGCTGAGCTAGAAATAATCCACAAGACAAACCCAAAAGATCGTGCAAATTAAGGATCGATTAAAGGTTGTACGTGATCGTCAAAAGAGCTATGCTGACGTAAGACGTAAGCCTTTAGAATTCCAAGTTTGAGATAAAGTAATGTTGAAGGTCTCTCCTTGGAAAGCCGTAAATCGATTCAGGAAACGAAGCAAACTAAACCCACGGTATATAGGACCTTTTTCTGACAAGAATTGGTTCCGTCGCATACCAACTCAAGTTGCCTCAAGAACTAAGTAATGTGCACGATGTTTTTCACGTATCAAATCTCAAAAGATGTCTTTCGGATGACACTCTTGTTGTACCTCTCAACGAGATACAAGTCAATACCAAACTCAACTTTGTAGAAGAACCTGTCGAAATCATGGATCGATAAACCAAACGATTAAAACAAAGTCGTATTCCCATAGTGAAAGTTCGATGGAACTCTTTACGAGGACCTGAATATACTTGGGAATGTGAATATCATATGAAACAAAAATACCCCCAACTATTTAACAAAACCCCATCCACAAGATAAATTTCGGGACGAAATTTCTTTAACGGGGGGAGAATGTAACACCCGTCAAAATTAGATCAATAACAATCACATGTGATTATGCCAATCATGTAATGTGAATTTTGTTAAAATAGTAATGTGATAAACTTACTATGTAATTCATGTTAAAGTATGAACATTCATACATAATTTATGATACAACTCGAAGTATACGTTAATACGATTACAAAAATATAGAGAACATCTAAATCTGACTTCGCGTGAAGAAGTTATGATAAATTCTAACGCTATAATGCCTTATAACAAGAGGAATTTAAAATGAACTTAGAATTAGCTATTGGAGTCCTAAAGAAAGTCGTAGTACTCGGAATTACCTACGTGTGCATATAAAGAACGCCGAAAACGGAGTTCGTATGCAAAAGTTATGGCCTTCCGAAGATGCAACTGTCAGAAACCCTAATTTGACTGAACTCACGACGTGAGCATAAAAAATTCACGGCGTGAGGAGTCAACAGACACTAATCGGAGCTAGAAAACACGCGTTAAGGCTATGGGATGACTCATGGAAGTTCATGACGTGAACCTATCATGTTCACGACGTGAATGGCCCCAAAACACCCTATAAATAGCGATCAAAGCTCATTCAATCCTTACACCTTCTACTTTCATTCTCTCTCGTTTCCGAAGGCCGTTTTCCCTTCTCGAGCCCGACAACGACGAGCCTCTGACCGTTTAGATTCTATAATCACGCTAATAAGGTGAGTTTCACGGCCCCACTTTCTAATATTTTCGGGGGAAAACGCATGCTAAATATTGTATATACGTTATTATTATGTCTATATGATAGTATATTAGTATCAACGTAGATAGTTATAATAACCGGGATATAGTTATTTCGTATCTGAAAATATACAACTATCGTAAAGTTGTTAGCATGTTATTGTTATAGTAGTATACTAATGTAGATCTTGAGTTATACTTAGGATTCTATATATATGTTGTGTGCGATATAGTTCCAGAGTTATACTCGGAAGTTCTATATGTTAATTGATAAGTATGTTGTTATTGTTGGTTTTATGTCAAGATAAAACCAGGTATGTTGTATGTTGTTGTTATTGGTTTTATGTCGAGATAAAACCAGGTATGTTATATGTTGTTGTTATTGGTTTTATGTAAACATAAAACCTGGTTTTAATTCTAATTATAGCTGTTATACTACCACAAGGTGTGATCCTTGTACTACCGCAAAGTGTGATCCTTGTACTACAGCAAGGTGTGATCCTTGTACTACCGCAAGGTATGATCTGTATACTACCGCAATGTGTGATCCTTGTAATAATAATAAGAGGTATAAAACTAAGTCATACAGTCGCAGCTACAAACTCATGGTAGCACAACTTTAGAAGCATTATACTTTGTCGATATACAAGTATGAATGTTAAGTATAAGTTCCCCAAAGACTTATACTCTAAGTATAAGAATCTAGTAGGTATATTAAGTATAAGTTCCCCAAAGACTTATACTCTAAGTATAAGAATCTAGTAGGTATATTACTTGTATATTAAGTAGGTATATTACTTTGTCGATATACAAGTATGAATGTTAAGTATAACTTTAGAACCACTACACCTATCCTACTTACTCGTATAGAATTGAAATAGATTTATACGTAGCGGTTTTACTCGTATAGAATTGAAATAAGATTTATACGTAGCAACTTAGTTTGTATGGAATTACAAACATTTATATTTATAATATATGAGACTTATAGGTATATACTTATTTGGTAAGTAAACTATTATACCTAGGATATATATACTAAATGTTGGAGAGTCAAAATGATACTTTCAAAACTATACTTTTGAACATGGAAAATGTATTATTTTATGGAGTCAAAATCTGTGAACTCACCAACTTTATGTTGACGTATTTTTAAATTGCATGTGTTTTCAGGAAGTTGATAACTATGATACGAGAAATGACGTTACACCGCCCGGTGTTCCCGTCGACGGCCGGGGTGTGACAGATTGGTATCAGAGCTATTAACTATAGTGAATTAGTACTTTCTTAGGAAAGCACGACTATAGTTTAGGGCTTACTCTTTTAGGTTTAGGTATATCCCTTAACCTACAAATAAAAAGTATTAGTAATTATACTACTGAAGGACTACTTACGGGAACGGTAACAAGGATAGACATGTCGATTTGGGTTGCTGGATTTCAGAACGGCTATATGCTAAAATGATCCTGCCCACCGACTGTCCTGACTGGCCGGTGCCTTATCAGCTAGACCTGAAGTAACAAACAATAATTAATAATACCCATGAACATAACAAAGACAAAGATATAGAGTTATGTATGAACTCAGTCCTGCGATGAGAACACATGTATAACCCAAAAATATAGAAAACCCAAACCCTCGATAGCAATACAACGCAAGGTTTTAGGTCAAACTACTTAGTCGAGTTTTATTGTACATGGTACGAACCACAACTAAACGTAGACTGATCACCTATGTTTAATTATGGTCAGGCCGATGCATAACTAAACTTGAATACGGTGGTTGATAGACTAAAACACTTGAAGATTCTAGAAGATTAAAGATAGATCTCAGATCAGGATACCATCAACTCGGAGTACAAGAAGACGATGTTCCGAAGACAACATTTAGGACTCGGTATGGTCAATCTAAATTCCTAGTTAAGCTTTTGGATTGACCGCCGCTCGTGGACCTCATGAATAGTGTTTTCAAACCGTACTTGGATAAATTTGTGATAGTAGTTATCGATGATATATTGATATATTCACAAACCAAGGAAGAACGCGGTCAACACTTGTAAATAATCTTGGAACTACTAAGAAAAGAAAAGTTGTACGCCAAATTCTCCGAATGTGAATTTTGGATTAGAGAAGTACAAATTTTTAGAACATGTAGTTAGTAACAAAGGGATTCATGTCTAACCCTCAAAGATTGAAGCAATTAAGAATTAGGAAGCACCAAAGACGCCAACATAAGTGCGTCAATTCTTAGGACTTGCTGGCTATTACCGTAGATTCATAGAGAATTTCTCCAAAATAGCCAAGCCGTTTACAACACTAACCCAGAAGGATATGAAGTTCAACTGGGAAGTCAAAGAAACTAAAGCAAATGTTGTGTAGTACACCAATCCTATCCCTCCCAGATGGGACAGAAGATTTAGTCGTATACTGCGACGCATCAAATCAAGGATTGGGATGTGTGTTGATGCAAAGAGGAAAAGTTATCGCCTACGCATCACGACAACTTAAGGTGCATGAGAACAATTACACTACCCATGACCTTGAATTGGTAGCTGTAGTTTTTGCACTGAGAAGTTGGAGACACACAATTGGCCAGAAAACATATAGGTGATACCTTATGTGCTGAGCTAGAAATAATCCACAAGACAAACCCAAAAGATCGTGCAAATTAAGGATCGATTAAAGGCTGTACGTGATCGTCAAAAGAGCTATGCTGACGTAAGACGTAAGCCTTTAGAATTCCAAGTTTGAGATAAAGTAATGTTGAAGGTCTCTCCTTGGAAAGCCGTAAATCGATTCAGGAAACGAAGCAAACTAAACCCACGGTATATAGGACCTTTTTCTGACAAGAATTGGTTCCGTCGCATACCAACTCAAGTTGCCTCAAGAACTAAGTAATGTGCACGATGTTTTTCACGTATCAAATCTCAAAAGATGTCTTTCGGATGACACTCTTGTTGTACCTCTCAACGAGATACAAGTCAATACCAAACTCAACTTTGTAGAAGAACCTGTCGAAATCATGGATCGATAAACCAAACGATTAAAACAAAGTCGTATTCCCATAGTGAAAGTTCGATGGAACTCTTTACGAGGACCTGAATATACTTGGGAATGTGAATATCATATGAAACAAAAATACCCCCAACTATTTAACAAAACCCCATCCACAAGATAAATTTCGGGACGAAATTTCTTTAACGGGGGGAGAATGTAACACCCGTCAAAATTAGATCAATAACAATCACATGTGATTATGCCAATCATGTAATGTGAATTTTGTTAAAATAGTAATGTGATAAACTTACTATGTAATTCATGTTAAAGTATGAACATTCATACATAATTTATGATACAACTTGAAGTATACGTTAATACGATTAAAAAAAATATAGAGAACATCTAAATCTGACTTCGCGTGAAGAAGTTATGATAAATTCTAACGCTATAATGCCTTATAACAAGAGGAATTTAAAATGAACTTAGAATTAGCTATTGGAGTCTTAAAGAAAGTCGTAGTACTCGGAATTACCTACGCGTGCATATAAAGAACGCCGAAAACGGAGTTCGTATGCAAAGGTTATGGCCTTCCGAAGATGCAACTGTCAGAAACCCTAATTTGACTGAACTCACGACGTGAGCATCAAAAATTCACGACGTGAGGAGTCAACAGACACTAATCGAAGCTAGAAAACACGCGTTAAGGCTATGGGATGACTCATGGAAGTTCATGACGTGAACCTATCATGTTCACGACGTGAATGGCCCCAAAATACCCTATAAATAGCGATCAAAGCTCATTCAATCCTTACACCTTCTACTTTCATTCTCTCTCGTTTCCGAAGGCCGTTTTCCCTTCTCGAGCCCGACAACGACGAGCCTCTGACCGTTTAGATTCTATAATCACGCTAATAAGGTGAGTTTCACGGCCCCACTTTCTAATATTTTCGGGGGAAAACGCATGCTAAATATTGTATATACGTTATTATTATGTCTATATGATAGTATATTAGTATCAACGTAGATAGTTATAATAACCGGGATATAGTTATTTCGTATCTGAAAATATACAACTATCGTAAAGTTGTTAGCATGTTATTGTTATAGTAGTATACTAATGTAGATCTTGAGTTATACTTAGGATTCTATATATATGTTGTGTGCGATATAGTTCCAGAGTTATACTCGGAAGTTCTATATGTTAATTGATAAGTATGTTGTTATTGTTGGTTTTATGTCGAGAAAAATCAGGTATGTTGTACGTTGTTGTTATTGGTTTTATGTCAAGATAAAACCTGGTTTTAATTCTAATTATAGCTGTTATACTACCACAAGGTGTGATCCTTGTATTACCGCAAGGTGTGATCCTTGTACTACCGCAAGGTGTGATCCGTGTAGTACCGCAATGTGTGATCCTTGTAATAATAATAAGAGGTATAAAACTAAGTCATACAGTCGCAGCTACAGACTCATGGTAGCACAACTTTAGAAGCATTATACTTTGTCGATATACAAGTATGAATGTTAAGTATAAGTTCCCCAAAGACTTATACTCTAAGTATAAGAATCTAGTAGGTATATTACTTGTATATTAAGTAGACCACTACACCTATTCTACTTACTCGTATAGAATTGAAATAGATTTGTACGTAGCAGTTTTACTCGTATAGAATTGAAATAAGATTTATACGTAGTAACTTAGTTTGTATGGAATTACAAACATTTCTATTTATAATATATGAGACTTATAGGTATATACTTATTTGGTAAGTAAACCATTATACCTAGGATATATATACTAAATGTTGGAGAGTCAAAATGATACTTTCAAAACTATACTTTTGAACATGGAAAATGTATTATTTTATGGAGTCAAAACCTGTGAACTCACCAACTTTATGTTGACGTATTTTTAAATTGCATGTGTTTTCAAGAAGTTGATAACTATGATACGAGAAATGACGTTACACCGCCTGGTGTTTCCGCCGACGGGCGGGGTGTGACAGACCCTGATATATCGAGCCATTTTGAGTGTATGTTAAGGTTGGCAAGGTAGCTTACAGGCTGGATTTACCTGAGGATCTCAATCAGATCCATCACACCTTCCATGTTTCTCAGCTACGGAAGTGTGTGGTTGATGATTCAGTGGTTGTTCCTTTTGATGATATTCAGGTTGATGATCGTCTGAACTAAGTTGAGAGACCAGCATGTTTTTGGATCAGAAGACAAAGTCCTTATGCAACAAGTTGGTGACTTTGGTCAAGGTTCAGTGGCAGCATCGGAAGGGTTCCGAATGGACTTGGGAACCCGAGGCAGAGATGCGGGAGCATTACCCTGATTTGTTCATAGCAGCGGACTTCGAGGACAAAGTCTTATTGAAGTGGGGGACAATTGTAACATCTCGATTTCCAGGTATTCCACTTATGCACTTGATATGAAAATTGTTTGCAAATTGGTCCTTAGTGGCATTTTTGTAATTTTTGAAGACTGCATGAGTATGTTGCGCGTACATGCGAACGTTGGGCGTACGTGGCAGATAACCAAACCCTAATATTTAGGGTTTGTTCAATATTTAAACACCTTTGTAGCCCCATTAACGTTTCTTTTATCATCCTCCAGCCCCATTTCGACCCCTTTTGCAAACCATAATCCATTTGAGAGCATCTTGAGCCATTTATGTGTGTTTTGGTGATCTTCAAGGAGGAAGAAAGAAGAGGAGACCATCTTAGAAGACTGGAACACTTTGGATCTAGAATCACATCACTATTTGACACCATTTGAAGGTGACCAATATAACTGATAGTCGGAGCAATGTCCTGTTCAACGATCTTTTTAGATTGAGAGGTGAGTTTTCCTCACTGTACCCGTGGTTCGAAGGCACCAATGTTGGCCCACTAGATTGTGTATCTGGTATATAGGATGTTGTTATGTTGTACAAATCTGTTAGATATGTATCCTTGTATATAGGATGTTGCTATGTGGTAGTGATCTGTAGATCTGCCTGTTTGTCTGCTGACTGGTTATATGATTATCTGTTACTTGATATATGTTATTTGTTATGTGTAGGTCGACATGGTATGGTGGGGTTAAGAATGTACTACTTAGTGCTGTCAGTCAACAGGCCAAGGCATTCCAACCGAAAGGTTGTGGGCCAGGGCATTCCAACGAAAGGTTGTGGGCCAGAGATAATCCAACCAGGAGGTTGTGGAACCGTTATGTACTGGGCAAGCCAATCGAAAGGTTGTGGGTCGGGATATTCCAAACGAAAGGTTGTGGGCCAGGGGTAATCAAACCAGGAGGTTGTGGACCCGCTATCTGTTTGGTTATATGTTTGGTTATATGTTTGTATGGTGGTATTTTTGGGGACTCATTAAGCTTTGGCTAACAGCTTAAGTTTATGGTTTTAGGTACTTTAGATTATCGTGACAAGACGAATGCGTAATTGTGCACATCCTTCAGATTTTATGTATTAGGATTTTAGGACACTCTGATTATTGATCATCACTTTTGAAAAAAATGTTTTGTAAACAATTATAGTCATGGGGATGTTTTTGAAAAATAAAAATTTTTACTTCGATTTTAGGGATGTTACAGTACACAATGGAAAACTATATTACCCTATTAAGCATTTTCCCTTAAAAATGATCAATTTTTATTAGTTTTTATGGACAAAACTAAAAGTATGATGACTAAAAAATAAAAATAACAAAAATAGAATAACTTTATATATTTTGTCGATAAGGCTCATGAATATCTTGTTTGACATAGTAATTTGTATACAAAACTAGGGGTATGGTAAACAACTTAAACCGGATAACGAAATCAAACCTAATAATGTTTGGTGTATTTGGTTCGAGTTTTTTCGGTTAACTCGATTTGGTTAACCTAAAATAATCGAATAATCTTAATTAATTAATTAATATATATATATATATATATATATATATATATATATATATATATATATATATATACTTGTAGTTTATATCTATAAATTAACGATTTAAACTGATACATTAGTTTTTTTTAACCGGCAAATATAAATATATAATTTACTCCTAAACTAACACTTAATTCCACAAGTCAAATGTCAATTAATATTCGATCATTTCTTTTCTATTCATATACGACTAAAGATATATTAATCGACCTCTACAACTTATATGACTACATCGACACTTTAAAACAATACAACGTGAAAGACATAAAATAATATTTATATATTAGTGTTTTTTTTTTTAATTTGGTAAAAGTTTAGTAAAACTCTATTTCTAATAGTTTAATATTTATTTTTATATACGAAATTATATTTGGTTTGACCGGTAAACCGAACTGAATAAACTGTAACGGAATTCACATAAACCGATTAAACATAACTTTATTTAAGTTGGTTATGGTTAATTTTAAAATGTAAGAAAATCAAAATATCCAAACCAACTAAACCGCAAAACCAAAAAACTCAACTGAATAACACCATTATACAAAACACATTTTCTAATAAGCGTACACAACAAGATAACTGGTGATAAGCAATCAATTAATTACTTCGAAATTTTTTCAAACTAAAAGCATGGAAAGACAAGTCCATGACTAGGGTTTCCCCCTAGGGGGCTAGGGGTGGGGGAGTTATCTCATATCTATCGTCTACAATTAGGTTATGGGGTGGGGGTCCCTATTGCTTTGAATGAAGGGTTGCTTTTGTGGTGTTGCTTGATATTGTCATGGCAAAAGAGACATTGCCACAAGCGTTGGTTTGAAACAATGGGTCAAGTATGACCTGTCAAAGCATGGGAAGATGATATATGTTGATAGTGAAACACTAAACTTCTCATTAGTCAACTTTCTTATTTGAATAGAATATACAACAAAAATAGGAGAATATAACTTTAATTTATCTCGACTAATTGACATTTAAACTTAATAACTATATGTTCGAGTGTGTGTGATTTTTCCAGAAATCAGGATTTTCATGAAAACGAAAAAGAAAGTTATTATCATATTAATTCCATTTCCTACCTAATAAATGAAAATATGTTTGCCACTTGTCATCTTCTCTTTCATTTTGACAAATGTCATTTTGTAGGATTTTTAAAATTGTTATTTTCCACTTGTCATTTTTTAGGGATTTTAATTTTCTTAAAATAAATTTCCAAAAAATTCTAATGAGTTATATATATGTAAGGTTATCATTTTATTAATTTGATAATAAATTCTCATAAATGCTCCAAGAGATTTGATTTCTTTCATAAATGCTCCAAAAGATTACATTTTGTTATGGAAAAACATTATTTTATAAAATATTTAATGTTTATATATTCATATTAAATTTTTATTTTTAATAAACATGTGTAATACACGGGTCTTACACCTAGTTTCTTAATATTTAGACAAATGAAGTATTATGGATATAAGATTATAAGGAATGGTGTTGATATTACCAAGCAGCACCTCAGCGTCTTCATTGCCCAAGTCAACATTCAACCCTTGCAGAGGAAAGAGAAGAGAGACTCGGTAGCTTACTGCCGAGGAAGGCATCTTTTCTTCATTAGCCGAGCTTGAAGGGGGTGTGTCATCGGGATGCCGACCTCCACATAGGAGATGTCGAGTTGCTTTCCATCCTCACAGCCTACGAGTTATTGATTTGTAATTATTTGTGCAATTATGTTTTGTCTGACCAAAACTAATATAAACATTTAAACATTTGATTTTTTTCCATTTAGAAAACGATTGATGTCATTGAGAAATAAGCCATGTAGGGTCGGTGTTAGGGTTTAAGTCCACAAAACCTATTATAACCCAATTTGTCAACTTATTTGACAATTACATAAAACTAGTAGGAACGTTTCTCAATCAATCTTTATTTTGGGTTGCTTTAGGCTTTGGGGGTGGTCATACCCACCCCACCAAAGAGTGCTGCCACATGTGCACGACGTCAGCTTCACATCCAACCCACCACTAACCCACTAAACATTGGAAATGATTAATACTCCACAAATTCCTTTTTTTATTTTTTTATTTTTTTAACATTATATTAAATAAAAAACAAAATCCAAACCATAATTTAAAATAAAACCATAATTTAAATAAAAAACACACATTACATTAAAACTAAAAACACATTACATTAATATAAAGCTTCCTCTTCGTCTTCATTCCATGCGGTAGTTTTTTTCTTGGATCTTTTGTTTTTTTTTGCCTTCGACGAGTTGGTTGTTGTGTTTCTTGGACCTGTTCGTTGTCGTCGTCGTTTTCGAGATTTATATATAGGTTGAGATTGAGATAATGAGACTTGAGATGGTCGAAATTGTTGAGGTGTAAAAGAAGTTTGTTGAAATTGTTGAAAAGGTGGTTGTTGAAAGGCTTAGAATTGGGGTTGATTGAATTGTTGTGGTTGTTGTTGGTAGACGTTTTGGAGGTATGAAGTGGTGAATAGAGGTTGTTGTTGGATTGAGGAGGTTAACAATTGCATGTAGCTAACATTTGCATTTGGAGTGTTTTGATTTGAATCCATGTAGAGAGAAAAAAAAATATGAGAGATGAGTTATTTATTTATTTATTTATTTATTTATTTATTTTGTAGAAGGTAATGAAATATAGAGAGTATTTTTTGAAGTGTAAATTGTGAGAATAGTGGATAATTTATAGGTGTAGATGGTTGTGTTTAAATTGTAAAAGTAAATTTTTTTATGTATAAACGCTCATATAGCCGTTTCCTTAAAAAAAATCCGAACGTTAGAAATGAAGCAATCTCATTCGTCGTCTCGTCCCGTCTCTGGAGCCACGTCACGCGCACCCCACCGGACTTGGGGGCGGTGTTCATGCGTGGGGAGGCATGCCACCTCAACGCATACCGGTTAGCCTTAGTGTAGAAAACTTATAATCAATATTCATTGAACATCTACGTTTTTACATTTTATTTGATTATGTGCATAATGTCATTCCTCTCATGGCTACCACGATTTAAATAAATTCAGTCGTATGCTAAATATGTGTTATTTGATGTAATAAATTAATAGTATAGTTTTCCTCGTTTTTGGAATCGTTGATTTAATGTATGTGTTTTTTTGTCATGTGAGATGTGGTGGGGGAAACCCACGACTTGATTTCAAAGTGTATCCTACTTATCGACTTATTCCTAATTGCGGGTGTCTCCTCAAATGTAATTGAAATAAGGTAATTTCTATATACACACCAATCTATCACACACACCAATCTAACCTAGTTTGATTTTTATCTGATTTTTTTACAACTTTTTCTGATTTTAAGGATTTTTATCCAATGATGGGCAAATATTACATAAAACCATTCAATTCAGATTTATTCAACTTTTTATTGTATGTTGCCAATATTTATGTCTTGAAGACTGTGTTTTATTTCTAAAAACACTAAATTATCAGAATATGAACAAACTACAAAATATAGTTATATTGAACAATGAACATCATTACTCCATTTAAACTTCCAATATAAACATAAAATAAACCATTCAAACAGTATATTAACAATATTCAGAAAAAAAAAAACAACAGTTCACCATCGGAACCAGCGTCAACCAAAGAACTGCCGCCGACAACAACTAACCGGCGGTAACCAAATAACGCGGGAGACACCGTTTACCATTGCCAACCACCGTTTAACGTCTTCTAAATAGATCGCCGGAAAGATAGAACGAAAGAAATAGCCCCGTGAGAAAGTCCGTCGTCGAAGCATTGGATCAGTGGCTAGTGGCTATGAACGTTACACCATGATACAACCTGCCGTCAAAACCTCAGCCAGAAATCGAGTCGTCGCCGGAAATCGCGTCGTCGCCGGAAATCGCCTCCGGCATCTCTCGCTCTCACTCTTGGCGGCTGGAGTATTTTTGCTAGGGTTTAAATAAAGTAAGCCTTTTATATCTTATCATTTTATATTAACAACCCAAAATTTGAAGATATTCATTTTACACACTCTAAATTTAAACCTTTTATAATTTCTGCATTCCTTTATTTACTTTCGTATAAAAAGAATTTCTGAATGAAACATTAAATATAATTGGCCAATGAATAGTATTAATATTATAATAATAAATAATTTAACCATATATTTAAATTTTGAAATTGTAAGTTATTGGACATGTGAAAAAAGATGTCAAATTTTGAATTTGATGATTCCACCTTCACTCAAATTTCAAAACTAAATTCAAGTTTGAAAATAAAAAGTTGAATTATTTTTTTAATTACATACCATGCAAATCAATTTGTTAATATGAGTTTTATGGTAAAAAAAAACCACCGTGGACCACCTTACATGCAAATTAGTTTATATGGCGAAACATTTTCTCAAATATGGTAGCATAATTACTTTATATGACAAGCATTTACGATATCAGTTTTTAATTAAATTTTTTTAATCAGTTTTTTATTAATTTTTTTTTGTTTTATTTCAATTTTGCAGGAAAAAATGGCTAATATTTCGGATTTTTCTACCGATGAAGTATAATTTCTAATCTTATATTTATATGTGTATATTTAATTGATATATTTTTTGATTTTTTAACGTTAAATTTTCTCTTAATTTTTAGGTTTTTAGATCTCTTGAAGATTTGAAGAATTGGGTACAAAATATTGTGCGTTCTCAAGGTTATGTTAAAGTCACTAAACGATCGAATGTAGCAACTTTTGGATTCAAATCTAAAGTATTTCTTTGTTGGAGAAGTATACCGACAAATTTGTATCATTGTGGACCGACAAAAGCACCAATTTTGGAAATTCAACAACAAATAGAGTTGAGAGCCAGCACACTAAGCTAAAAAAACACCTAGCATCTCGAAAACGTGATTTGGATAAATTCATATATGTAATTGAAACAGTTGTACAGTCACAAGACACAACTATTAAAGAGAGTTTCACAAGGAGCATAATCATTCGTAAACCAAAATTTAAGGATGAAATATTCAATTCACTACGACATCATGTTTCAGAGCATGCTTTGGATAAAATCTTATAAGAGCTTCATCGGTTAAAAGGATTTGTACCAACTCCTGAGAATTGTGGCTGTCAACTACGGACATGTTTTTGGTTTACCATGCGCTCACGAACTTGCGATGTATGTCGATGCAGGTATATGAAATGTATTGTATTAAATTGACAAGTTTTATATGTATAATCACTTTATAACATTTTGACTTTTTTACTATAGGTTCACCTATTCCGTTGGATTCAATTGATATTTTTTTGGAGAACGCTTGATTTTAAGCCTTGTGTATTTGTGGATTATGGAAATCTTAATGTTGATGATCATATGCAAAAGTGGAAGGAAGAATTCAACAATCAACCAGATCATGTCAAATACAGTTATATAAGAAAGATGGAAGAGATAATCGATCCTTCAAAAATTATGATCAATGAACCTTCGGTTAAGAAAAATAATCGTGGACGCCCAAAAGTGAAGCGTGGTCACCATCAAAGTCAAGCTCCTCACCGATACAGTTGTTCAGACTTAAATCTGGAACCACCTAGGCATAGTTCATCATTCTTCGACTTGAACGATGAACCGACTAGGCATAGTTCATCATTCTTCGACTTGAACGATGGAAATTGTGGTTTTCGATCGGTAGTCGTTTGTCTCGGGTATGATGAAAATGAGTGGCTTTTCATTCGCCAACAATTGTATGACGAGTTATTGACTTCATATGAAGACTATTCTAGAGTTTTCATTGGATGCGATTGTGACGTCCCCATTTTCACGACCAGAAAAGACCGATTTTTTTTTGTTATGCTTTATAAAAATCAGAGTACCTCTTTTAATAAAAATGTTGCGGAATTTGTTCCCAGTAAAACATGATAAATACGTTATCAAAGCATTTCCGAAGAAAAGTATTTTTATTCATTTTAAAACATTTGGGATGTCATCGTCAATACAGAAACATAAGCATAAACAAAACTTACATTCATTATCACTAGTGATTTATATCTCCTTAATCTCTCAGTGTAATGTGACTTCATATCAACACCTGTGATATAAATAAACTGAGTGGGTCAGGTTGGGAAACCTGGTGAGTACATAGGGTTTTCAACCCACAATAATTTAATTATTATGTTTAAACATCAAACAATCAACCCAATTACCCATCCCCATTATCTTCCTTACTCTTAAGGATCTACCCTAAGAATCATCTATCATGCATTCGTTCATTTCGAAGCCCATTGCTTCCAGGGTTTATATGATAGGCACTAAGTCCATAGCTGCCAATGCTTGTTCGTAAAGCACTAATTCCATAGCTGCTAAAGTTCATTCATCGGGTACTAAATCCATAGCTACCGGTGTTCAGCTAATAGGTACTAAATCCATAGCTATCAACGTTTATTTAACAGGTACTAAGTCCATAGCTACCAATGTATATTCTATAGGCACTAAGTCCATAGCTGCCGATGTTATTTGTTAGGCACTAAGTCTATAGCTGCCAATGTTCACTCATATCATCTTTCATCTCTCATCATTCATCTACCCATGTTTTACCCAACATATTCGTAGATATAAAATACATATACATTTTAAATTATTTAAAACATGTATAAAATCGTTCATCCAGCATAGAAAGCAAGTATTCAAATAATATGCACACATACCACGTAATTTATATAAAATACTTCATATCTATGTGTAAGATGAAAGTAACTATGCACTCACTTGAAAAGGTGGTGATTCCGAACTCAGACAGCGCTTCGCTTCTTAAAAATAATTTTCTTCGACGAAACCTAGTATTATTACCACTAGAGTTTAGTCTATTATTCGGCGAGACTAATTAATAGTCTAGCTATTATTACTATTATATAAGCGTTAAACAATACTTATATAACCCATAATAATAGCCCAAGTACTTATTATAAGTTCATAATAACGTTACTATAATTAAATAAAAGCTATATTAAAAATAGTGTATGCGTAGCTCACTTACAACGAGTTTTATAGAAAACCGGGCTTTGCTGGGAGGAGCGTTCCCGAGCCGAAAAGCTCTTCTTCTTGGAGCCGTCAGCACTCCGGGGCTTCCGCCTCGTGCTAGGGAGGTTCCTAGGCTTTTCGGGGGGTTTCGGGGCTAGAGAGAGGTTCTAGAGAGAGAGTAAAGAGAAGAAAGAATGGGAAAGGTGTGAAGAAAAATGAGAGTGGGAGAGGTTCTATTTATAGGATGAAAAATGGTTGAACTTGGTGCCACATGTCACCATCTAGTGGCAAGACTTGGGGAGAAAGCAATGGCCAAGATTATGCCACATCACCCATTTTCGCACAGCACACTTCCGACTTCTAAAATCCGTAACTTTCACATACGACCTCCGTTTTTGACGTTCTTTATATCCACGCGTAGGTAAAAATAATATCTACAACTTTCATTTTGACTCCGTCGGCTAATTCTCGACCGATCTTAAATTTAACAGTACGAGGAGATTATACTATTAAATGTCCGCGTAAAATTCATAACTTCTACATACGGACTCTGTTTTCGTCTGTCTTTTTACCGTTGAGTTCCTATTAATGAGATATTCAATTCTCATTTAGGTCACGTAGGCCAAAAACCGCTCGATCTAAAATTCGAGTTTCGGGCTGTGCACTGCTAAGCCAAATCTTAGAAAATTCATAACTTCCTCATACGAAGTCAGATTTGGGCGTTCTTTTTTTTTTGTATGTTCTCGGTTTAACGTATACTACAACTTTTGTTTAGATTTCTAAGGCTAAAAAGTTCTCCATCGTAAATTCACTATTTACGTCTCCCGGTGTCGTGTCGGTTTTGCCGTAAAACTTCGACGAGTCATAACTTCTTCGTTATAACTCGGATTTCGGCGTTCTTTATATGTACGGAAACCTTGAGACATATTCTACAACTTGGGTAAGATTATTTATTCTAAATAATCTTTTGTCAAAAAGTCGTTTTCGACCCCTATTATCTCTAAATTGACTAGCCCGGATCTACGGGCGTTACAATTATCTCCCCCATAGGATGATTACGTCCCAGAATCATCAACGAAACAGGGCTCACATGATGACTCCATACGTTATCTCTTCATCCTAAGTCATAACTTCAATGTTTCTTCGAATGAGTATCTAACTCTTAGACTCCTTGACTACAGGCGGTGCTCGATCTTGCATCCGCTCTCTATCTCATGTTAGACTTCCAATCATGATCTTCATGTCACGATCTCGATCTTTATTGGAGACTCCTTATTTAACAAACTTGAGATAAGTTTCTTCCTTCGATTATCATAATAGACCGATGGGTCATGTTCTAATGACCTCTCATCGTATGATGCAGCGTTTAGACTCAGGTCTCTTAGAGTCAAATTCCAGAATAGACTATACCTTCATTCATGTTCTTATGTGATTTAATCACGTCGTAGTACTTCTAACTACAAGTTTCTTACTTTAACAACGATCACAATCGCTTTGACTATCTTCAATCTTTTGGCTTAAGTCGGACGCTATATCAAACTTGGTTCTCTGAACCACATAACATACTTAGCGTAGTCGGACTCAATTTGATATGACCACTAGGGTCGGAATAACAATCATTTTCTTAGTCATTACCGAAACGATGGTAACGACATATTTGAATAAAACGAAATGAATTACTAGCTCCTTGGTAACCTTGTGACTTTCCCTGATCCAAGCGTGAGTCCTGTGCTTCCGGTAGTATATGCATCTACTACCTTTCACACCTACTCATACTCGTCCCAAGTATTGTCTCGCAGTCCCCAAGTCACCATACAAAAATCACATAATAGTTTAACACACCAGATAACAAAATGAAGGCTTTATTATTTTTTGAAACTATTACATAGGTGTTCGAGTTCACCCTATACTATGCCTCTAACAGGTTACATCATACGATACTATGGCTACTGCATAACTCAATCTTCATATATGAAGTCCTCATCCTTGATTCCTCACATTGTTTTCTGCTTCGTCGAGGATCATGTGGAATGCCCTTGGCCTTGGTGGTGCTTCTGGCCTTGCTGCTTCGTTTTTCTTTGGGCAATTTCTAGACATGTGCCCTTTCCCTCCACATCCGAAGCATACCTTATCATTTTGTGTACAATCCTTGGAATAGTGGCCGATCCTTCCACATTTTTAACAGGTTACCTCTTCGTTGCATCTTCCAAAGTGTTTCTTCTTGCACTTTTCACACCACTTGGCTCCATACCTTTGGTCATCTAGGTTAGACCTTGACAACTTTCCCTTATTATCAGGTCTTGAGGATCCTTCAAGCTTCCTTTTCTCGCCAACTTCAGCTTTCTCCAGACCCTTTTCCCTTATTTGGGTCTCAACATTCTTGGCTGCCCAGATGGCGGCTTTCAAAGTGGTTGCTTGTTTGACCATTGGACCAAAGTCCGCTGGTAATCCATTGGCAAACTTGTTGACCTTGGAAAGTTCCGTTGGAACTAGGTAGGGGACAAGCTTCATCTTTTCCGTAAAACTTGCAGCATACTCGGTGACAATCATCCTTCCCTTCTTCAGATTTTGGAACTCATTGTTGATCTCCAGAAGATCCTGCTCAGAGCAGTACTGCATTTTCAGTTGCACCAGGAAATCTTCCCAATACATCTTGCTTGCTTCTCCCTTGGGCATTGTGTTAGCTAGTAGCTTCCACCAGCTTAGTACTCCAGACTTTAATTGTCTGACTGCAAAGACGGTTTTTTTCCTGTCGCTACAGTCACAACTTTCAAACACCATCTCCATTTCGGAGATCCAGTCCATAATCTCAACCGGCTTCGGGCTTCCAGAAAGGCTTGGTGGCTTGGCACCCAAGCAATTCTTATACATCCGCCCATCCTTGTCGTTTCCCCTCTCCGGGTCATTCCTTCGTTCTCCTTGAGTCCCAACTTGACTCACATGGCGGCTATAGTTACCTTCCTCCGATTGCTCGGGAATCGTCTCTTGTTGCACAATGGGCACGGTGGCTTCGTCCCTATTCTCTTGCATCATTTGCCTCATTTCTTCCCTTTGTTCAGCTAACATAGCTCGAATCATGGCTTGTACTCCAGCCATGGTGATTGGCTCAGGTGCAACTTCTACTACAACAGGTATTTGCTGAATCACTGGGGGTTGATTCCTGTTCCCATTCGCATTCCCAGCTCCACTGCGGGTTCTTGCCATCTTG
Organism: Lactuca virosa; assembly: GCF_052849685.1. NCBI lineage: Eukaryota > Viridiplantae > Streptophyta > Magnoliopsida > Asterales > Asteraceae > Lactuca > Lactuca virosa. The sequence goes on along the minus strand of NC_136429.1, from coordinate 470,596,112 downwards.
ATCTATACACCGAATACGGTGAATTTAGATCCTTATTTAGGATAGACGTTTAAACCGTCCTTATCACTCCGAAACATTTATATGCTAGTTCTAATATCATAATCGTACGTTTAGAATCCTAAACACAGAAGGTTTCCATATCCGGTCGGCAACAGACCATAGATCCGATCAAACGATAGCATAAAGCATCACAAATCATTTAGCACATAATAGCATGTTAGGCATTTTCCCTAAATAAGCTAGTGCTTGTGTCTATTCAGGTGTATTACCTAAATTTTATTAGACACACTCCTCACAATCATCGCTTAGCATCCTGAGTTTAAGTCTAGAAATAACTCCATATTCCTAGTTCGCTTAAACTAATGCTCTGATACCAACTGTGACATCCCCATTTTCACGACCAGAAAAGACCGATTTTTTTTGTTTATGCTTTATAAAAATCAGAGTACCTCTTTTAATAAAAATGTAGCGGAATTTGTTCCCATTAAAACATGATAAATACGTTATCAAAGCATTTCCGAAGAAAAGTATTTTTATTCATTTTAAAACATTTGGGATGTCATCGTCAATACAGAAACATAAGCATAAACAGAACTTACATTCATTATCACTAGTGATTTATATCTCCTTAATCTCTCAGTGTAATGTGACTTCATATCAACACCTATGATATAAATAAACTGAGTGGGTCAGGTTGGGAAACCTGGTGAGTACATAGGGTTTTCAACCCACAATAATTTAATTATTATGTTTAAACATCAAACAATCAACCAAATTACCCATCCCCATTATCTTCCTTACTCTTAAGGATCCACCCTAAGAATCATCTATCATGCATTCGTTCATTTCGAAGCCCATTGCTTCCAGGGTTTATATGATAGGCACTAAGTCCATAGCTGCCAATGCTTGTTCGTAAAGCACTAATTCCATAGCTGCTAAAGTTCATTCATCGGGTACTAAATCCATAGCTACCGGTGTTCAGCTAATAGGTACTAAATCCATAGCTACCAACGTTTATTTAACAGGTACTAAGTCCATAGCTACCAATGTTTATTCTATAGGCACTAAGTCCATAGCTGCCGATGTTATTTGTTAGGAACTAAGTCTATAGCTGCCAATGTTCACTCATATCATCTTTCATCTCTCATCATTCATCTACCCATGTTTTACCCAACATATTCGTAGATATAAAATACATATACATTTTAAATTATTTAAAACATGTATAAAATCGTTCATCCAGCATAGAAAGCAAGTATTCAAATAATATGCACACATACCACGTAATTTATATAAAATACTTCATATCTATGTGTAAGATGAAAGTAACTATGCACTCACTTGAAAAGGTGGTGATTCCGAACTCAGACAGCGCTTCGTTTCTTAAAAATAATTTTCTTCGACGAAACCTAGTATTATTACCACTAGAGTTTAGTCTATTATTCGGCGAGACTAATTAATAGTCTAGCTATTATTACCATCTAGTGGCAAGACTTGGGGAGAAAGCAATGGCCAAGATTGTGCCACATCACCCATTTTCGTACAGCACACTTCCGACTTCTAAAATCCGTAACTTTCACATACGACCTCCGTTTTTGACGTTCTTTATATCCATGCGTAGGTAAAAATAAGATCTACAACTTTCATTTTGACTCCGTCGGCTAATTCTCGACCGATCTTAAATTTAACAGTACGAGGAGATTATACTGTTAAATGTCCGCGTAAAATTCATAACTTCTACATACGGACTCTGTTTTCGTCTGTCTTTTTACCGTTGAGTTCCTATTAATGAGATCTTCAATTCTCATTTAGGTCGCGTAGGCCAAAAACCGCTCGATCTATAATTCGAGTTTCGGGCTGTGCACTGCTAAGCCAAATCTTAGAAAATTCATAACTTCCTCATACGAAGTCAGATTTGGGCGTTCTTTTTTTGTATGTTCTCGGTTTAACGTATACTACAACTTTTGTTTAGATTTCTAAGGCTAAAAAGTTCTCCATCGTAAATTCACTATTTACGTCTCCCGGTGTCGTGCCGGTTTTGCCGTAAAACTTCGACGGGTCATAACTTCTTCGTTATAACTCGGATTTCGGCGTTCTTTATATGTACGGAAACCTTGAGACATATTCTACAACTTGGGTAATATTATTTATTCTAAATAATCTTTTGTCAAAAAGTCGTTTTCGACCCCTATTATCTCTAAATTGACTAGCCCGGATCTACGGGCGTTACAACGATGAAGTACTTGATTCATTGTCTTTCTTCATGACAGATAGGACAGAACCACCAGAACACTATATGCTTATTCCTGAGACAGGTATCCTGATAGCCAACATGTTTGGTGTGATTGTCCAATTTTTGACCACAGTGGGCCCTGTAACCTTTTTCCCTCTATGGAGAGGTCCTAGTGAGTTTCAAAATCATCGTGTCCTTACATTTGCACTTGTATACATCAATCACTATGTGATGTTACAGTTAGAAGGAGAGTACCCGATGCCTCCTATTTCGGATTATGGATCCGCCACAAAGACCCGTCCACAGCCGAATGACAAACTATGTATAAGTCGCGTCTAAAATTTTATAAGCGACTCAGTCCTACAGAAAGATCTTTTATGACTATAGATGATTAGTTGTTTATTTTTGTCTCAGATTTTTGTTATGTAATATTTAAAATTAAAACAAAATGATGAAGATTTGTTCGGATTTTATTTCTTATAATATTATTTATAATATCAATGATATTAGGTTGACGAAAAATTATTTATAATTTATTTTTTTATAATATTATATATGTTATTATATTATAAAAACTATATTATTGTTGTTTTTTTATCTTAATAATAAATAAATATAAAATTATTAATATTAATTAAGTTAGTAAAAAATGTAATTATTAAATAATAATGATTTATTGATTATGTAATAATGAACTAATAATAAAAGTTTGTCAAATAATAATTATATTGTGATGATGATTTAAAAAGTAAAATCAATAATAATTATATGATGATAATTACCATTATTTACCTAAAAAGCAAACCTAATATATAGGTTGGTGTTTTGTAGAGTGTTGTGTCCAAAGTAGGACCCTTGAAATAAAAGCCCACATATATGACTTAAGTAACTGTAATATTTTTTTTAAACAACGAATGATTTTAGTAAAAGCTATCAATGTGCTAGATGATGTTAAATATTACATATAAAAAGCTAAAGAGCGGGAAGCACACCAAAAATTCAGTCCAATCAAGTTATGTACACAGTTTTTGAACCAAACATAAACATTCACATTCTTTTCGTCATACAGCAACCAACGTGAGTGTGAGGGTGTATTAATAGCATAAATTGATTTGTTATGATTTTCTATAATCTATAGTTTAGGAAAGTTTGTTATTTCCTTATCTTGTTTATTGTATTGTTGTATTATTTAAAGGATTCAATACAAGTTGTAAAGACATTGATTCTCAATACCTAATATGGTATCAGCCTAAAACTTCCTGGCCGACCCTATTTTCTTCTCTCGTTATTTTTCTTCTCTTCTCCATGATAGAAGATTCCACCGATTCTACCCTCTCCCTCTCCACTCTTCATCTTCTTACCATCAAACTCATTTCCTCCAATTACATATTAGGGAAGAAGCAGATCCTACCCCTATTGTCTTACCATAAGCTTCTTGGCCATGTTGATAGCTCAATTCCAGCACCATCATCCACAATTGTGATTGCAGATTCTTATTCCCCCTACTCCAAAGTCGGCTTATCTCACCTGGTTAGCCACCGATCAAAAGGTTCTTATCCTACTCTAGTTGTCCCTCTATGAAGAGGCGATAGCTGAGACTCTCGATCACAAGACCTCTCATGTCGTGTGGTCTGCTCTTGAGGCTGCGTATAACCATGACTCGGTTGAAAGAATGCACACTCTACGGTATTGTCTTAGCCAAATTAAAAAGGATTCTTCCACTGTTGCTGAATTTGGACGGAAATTTAAGGGGTATCTATGACCAACTTTCCTCTATTGGTCATCCTGTTGATGAGACTGATAAAATCATTGGTTTCTTAGTGGCCTTGGATCTTCATTTGAGAATTTCTCCACAACTCAACGTCTCATTCAGCCCCGTCCCTCATTCCGTGATCTCGTTTCTCAATCCGACAATCATGACCTTTTTCTTAATTCTTTGTCTGGTTCAAATGTTTCACAGGTTGCTTTCAACACTACGAACTCATTTAGTTCCTCTCAGGGACGTGGTCGTTCCTCAACACGTGGTTTGTTGATACCGGAGCTATATCACATATGGTGCCATCTTCTTCCCACCTTGATTCAGGTTCTGCATATGCTGGTAATGATCTTGTCATGTTCGGTAATGGGCATGTCTCTCCCATATCTTATACTCATTTTTCTAGTTGTCGACTCACATTAATTTATCTGATGTTCTTGTGGTTCCTCATCTAACAATGAGCTTTCTCTCTTTTAGCAAACTTACCAAGGATAATATTGTTGATGTTTTATTTTCTAACAACACCTTTCTCATTCAGAACCGGCTTTCAACGGAACCACTGGCAAAAGGGTGACTTAAAGATGGCCTATATATTCTTGAGCAAGGGCAACATGTATTTTTGGCGAATCTTACTTCAAAAAGACTACATGTATCTTATGATTTATGGCATAGCCGTTTAGGGCATGTTTCATGTGATGTTATTAAGTTATTGAATAAAATAGGTTGCTTGTCTGTTACTTCTCTTTTACAAAATCCTCGTGTTTGTTCATCATGCCAATTATCTAAAAGCAAACGATTGCCTTTCAATCTAAATTATAAACATGTATCTCATCTGTTGGATTTGGTACACTGTGACTTGTGGGGACCATCTCCTATTACTTCTACGGATGGGTTTCGATATTATGTTGTTTTTGTTGATGACTTCTCCGGGTTTTCATGGTTTTATCCCTTAAAATTGAAGTCCGACTTATATGATGTTCTCCACACATTTTTCACTTTTGTACAAACACAATTTTCTTGAAAACTTAAGGTTTTTCAATCTGATGGTGGTACGGAGTTTGTTAATAATCATGTTCGTTCTTTATTTTTGCAAAATGGAACTCATCACAGGTGGTCTTGCCCATATACACCTCAACAAAACACCCATGCAGAAAGAAAGCATCGTGATATTATAGAGACCAGTTTAGCAATGATGTTTAATGTAAATGTTCCTGCTTCTCTTTGGACTTATGCTTTCTCTTCTAAAACATATGTCACCAATCGGTTACCTACACCACTCTTGAATGACCGCTCTCCATATGAATTGTTGTTCTCGACTACACCAAATAATAGAAATTTCCTGGTTTTTGGCTGCTATGTGTAACCTTATATCTGAGATTATTCTTCTCAAAAATTAGCACCTCGTAGTACTCCATGTGTTTTTGTGGGCTATAACTCCCAATATAAAGGATATTGCTGTTTAGATTCATCAACATGTTGGATTTACTCTACCTGTCATGCTGATTTTGATGAGTAAATTTTTCCCTTCTCAAACTCTTCTATCACTGAACTCGGTGCCCGACTCATTTTTCTACATATTGTGATGGGTTTTCCATGACTATGCCCCCATCGCATCCTCCCGATGATGCGTCTGTTTCTTCACCTCCAACACAATCCCCATCTCCATGTGAGTTATGTGTGCACCCGGTTCCTCCATCTAATGGGCTACAACAAACGTCACCTTCTACAACTGATGAACAACAAAAACTGCCTCCTTTTCCTCCTATCGACCACCAGACGCCACTCACCCCCTGTTGTCCAGCAGTCACCGTTACCACAACAACCATCGCCACTACCAGTTCAACATCCATCTTCTAATACGTATTCGATGCAAACTCGAGCTAAATCGGGTATTTTCAAACCTAAACACATTGTTGAGGTTTCTCAATTGATTCACTCTCTCCTATTCATCATGCATTTTTTTCCTCAAAATAACCTAAAGGTTTTAAATCAGCAGCCAAGCATCCATCTTGGTACTTAGCTGTGTGTGATGAAATGTCTGCTTTACGCAAATATGGCAACTGGGATCTTGTTCCCAGTCCTCCCACTTCTAATGTGGTCAGTTCTAAATGGGGTTTTCACACCAAATTTCATTCTGATGGTACACTTGATAAATATAAATCCCGTCTAGTTGCTCAAGGTTTCACTCAAGTATCGGGCTTAGATTATTCTGCTACCTTCAATCTAGTTGTTAAAGTCTGAATTGTATGTATTGTTTTATCCCTAACGGTTCTTAAAAAATGGCCACTTCATCAACTTGATGTCAAGAACGTTTTCTTGAATGGAAATCTTATGGATACTGTCTTCATGGAACAGCCACCGGGCTTCTTTGATGCGCGATTTCCCACTCATGTTTGTCGGCTAAAACATACTATGTATGGTTTAAAGCAAGCTCCTAGGGCTTGATTTCAAATGTTGAGTGATTTTCTGGTTCAACTTGGTTTCTCTTGCAGTCATGTGGGTACCTCCTTGTTTGTTTTTAAACAGAATTCATGTCTTTTATACCTATTGGTCTATGTTGATGATATTGTTCTAACTGGCAATAATAACACAACAATTCGAAATTTTATATCTCGTCTCAACAAGGAATTTTCAGTTACTGATCTTGGTTGCTTGAGTTATTTTCTTGGTTTGGAGGTCTCCTATTCTGAATCTGGTTTATTCATAAGTCAGTCTAAATATGCCTATGACATTCTTACTCGTGCCAAACTTCTTGATGCTAAACTAGTAGCCACTCCTCTTTCCACATCAGATTATTTTACTACTCAAGGTGTTCCATTTTCTGACCCTACAATTTATCGCTCTTTAGTTGGTGCTCTTCATTATCTGACTATTACTCGGCCTAATCTCTCTTACGCTGTCAATCAAGTCATTTAGTTTCTTCATGCACCAACACTATACTATTTTCAAGTAGTCAAGCGTATCTTTCGCTATGTTAAAGGCACTATGTCTTATGATCTTTCGTTTCTTCATGCATATTCACCCAACATTCTTGGGTACTATGATGCTCATTGGGCACGATGTATTGAGACACGACGTTTTACCTATGGCTATTTGATTTTTCTAGGTAATAATTTAGTATTTTGGAGTGCTAAGAAACAACCTATGATCTCCCGTTCCATTTGTGAATCGGAATATAGAGCTTTGGCCAATACTGCTGCTGAGATTATCTGGGTCACACATTTTCTCAGAGAATTTCACATCTTACCTCCCTCACGACTGACCATTCTGTGTGATAATAAAATTGATTTGTTCTTAATTCAAAATCATGTTGCTCACAAACGTGCTAAGCATATTGACATTGATTATCACTTTGTTCGTGAGCTTGTTTTATCTGGCAAACTTTCTACCAAGTTTGTTCCTTCACATCTACAATTAACCGATTTACCGTGACATCCCCAATTTCACATCCAGAAAAGACCGATTTGTTTATGCTTATTTAAAATCAGAGTATCCTTTTTGAGGAATAATATTACGGAATTTGTTCCCAGAAAACATGATAATGATATTATCAAAGCATTTCAGAAGAAATGTATTTTATTTATATTAAAACATTGGGATGTCATTGTCAATACATAAACATAAACATAACGAAATATTACAAGCCATACTATAATTAAACTAATGGCCTAATACTCCTCAAATCTCGTAGTAGAATGTGTCTTTCAAATTGCTACCTGTGATACAATAAACCGAGTGGGTTAGGTTGGGAAACCTGGTGCGTACATAGGGATTTTAATCCCATAATTTTATAACATATATATTTTAGAACTCGCAAGATACAATTTCACCTCATATAAGCAATTTACCCCACCCCGTCGATCCTCACAACGAAACAATCTATACTTTTATATCTAAAACGAATAACTTTACATAATCCATACTCCCAGATCAGGTATGAATGACTAAGTCTAATCTATGCTCTCGGATCAATGAAAAATGACTATGCCCAATCCATACTCTTGGACTAGGGACAAATGACTGTACCTACTCCATACTCCCAAGCTAGGGATGAATTATTGTACCTACTCCATACTCCCAAACTAGGGATAAATTACTGTACCTACTCCATACTCCCATACTATGGACGAATGACTATGTCTAATCCATGCTCTCGGATTCAAGACAAATGTTAGAGTTGTATCCTCCGTGAATTTCTCACACGTACTCTTAAGGAGATACTACCCGATATTCATATTCATTAATTTAGATATATTTTGTAAGTCCTAAATTATTAAATATTATCAGATATGTTCTTAACAAGTATTACAGGAAATATCAAATATCTCACACATAAACTCTTTAACATATATTTAATACTTTAATTAATACTTGTATTAAAATCGTGTTCATGAAAGGGACTATGCACTCAGTTTATAAAGTGATAACTTGAAACTTGGACAACGCTTCGCTTCTAGCGACTGTCTTTTCCTTTGACGTAACTTAATATCATTATCACTAAGTCTTAGTCTAATGTTTCTTGCGACTAATTATTAGTCTAGATTCATCATTAATTCAAAGTGTACTGATCTATAGCTGATAAGAGACAACCAGGTAAGATCATATCAGGGGTACGATCCGTTTGGCATACATATTATACTGTTTGGTAAGTCCACTTTAAACACCTCACTAAATCTAGCTGTGTCATCATCTCGTTAAGTAGATCAATCAATATAATAACTTGGAAACATTGATAAATCTTGTTTATAGGTTCATAATAACGATAATGAACTTAAACATAAGTTATACTTAAAGCACGATAAGCATAACTCAAGTTATATGTGGTTTAGCGAGAAACCGGATGTTGTGTGGGCAAAAATTCTAAGCCGGAGATCTATTTCTTGGGGCTTTCTGACGCTCCGGAGCTTCGCTACTAACACTTAGGAAGTGCTAGAGAAAGGCCTTGGGACCTTAGGGGGGTTTGGGAGAGAATAGAACGGAAAGGTGTGAAGAAATGAGTGAAATTGAGATTTTTTATAGGCGGCCCCGGGGGCCTCTCATGTTGTGAGACATGCCTCTCACGTCGTGAGCTTGCGTAGGCACCAAGGCTTCACCTCTGGTGTTGACACGTGGCACCGGACGCAGGTAAAATTGTAAATCTCAAATATTCATAACTTTCGCATACGAGTGCTGTTTTTGATGTTATTTATATCCACGCGTAGGTATTTCTGAGTACTACAACTTTCCATTTGACCTCGTCGGCTAATTCTCGACAGATATTAAATTTAACAGTTTGAGAAGATTACATTGTTAATGACCGTGTAAAATTCATAACTTCTACATACAAATTCCGTTTTGATTGTATTTTTATCACTGAACTCCTATTAACGAGATCTTAAATTCCCGTTTAGATCATCTCGGCTAAAAATCAATCGATTTAACATTCGATTTATGAGATGTATACTTCTATGCTGAATCTTAGAAGAATCATAACATCCTCTAACGAAGTCATATTTAGATGTTCTCTATATGCACGCTCTCAGTTTGACGACTGCTACAACTTCTGTTTAGATCACTAAGGCTAAAAAGTATTTTATCAAAAGTTTAATTTTTATGTTACGTAGAGTCGTGTAGTTTTAAATCTTGAAACTTTAACGAGTCGTAACTTCTTCGTTATATGTCGGATTTCAACGTTCTTTATATGTACAGAATCCTTATGATATATACTATAAATTTAGTTTAGGTTATTTTATCCTAAATAATCTTAATTAAAAAGTCATTTTTAACGATTAATATATTCAAATTGACTAGCCCGAATCTGCGGGTGTTACATATACTCACAAAAAGCATTCCAAGACCTTTGTTTGACGATTTTCACACAAAGCTTCGTGTCGGTCCTTCCCATACTTCACTTGTGTGTGTGTGTGTGTGGGGGGGGGGGGGGTAATAGCATAAATCAATTTGTTATGATTTTGTATAATCTATAGTTTAGGAAAGATTGTTATTTCCTTATCTTGTTTATTGTATTGTTTATTATTTAAAGGATTCAATACAAGTTGTAAAGACGTTGATTCTTAAAACCTACTATCTATCATAGAAAACCTTAATGTTCCTAGCTTTCTATAGGACACCGGAGGCAGAAAGAAGCACCACGTACAGTTAGCAACTTTGTACCTTTTGATGATATGTCCACCTTAGTACAGAATGAGAGAATGTACTTTATAGTGTCAGGATTAAAACTTGTCAGACAAAATCAATTGGAAATTAGGTTCTAGATTATTTACGCAAAGTTATATATAATCAATAAGTCATAAGCGACTTCATGCATAATATCACATATGTGACATGTGGAGTTGGCCTGATTGATCCCTCGTTCTTTCGAAGGCTTCAACTGTCGGTTGGGGTGAGTAAAACCGAACCCGGAAACCGAAAAACCAACAAAAACCGACAAAATCGAAACTGAAAAACCGAAACCAAAGCATAAACTGATGGTTTGGGTTTAGTTTTTTCAAAAACCGAAAATTTCAGTTTGGGTTCGGTTTTGGGTTTGGTAAAACCGATAGAATCCGATCCGAAACCGATTATATTAAATGATTATAAAAGTACAAATTTGTATACATAATATAGATATATTTTGCATAATTATAATAGAAGAAGCAAATAGGTGGTTAACGTGTTGGACTTTTGAACCAAAGCTCCCAGGTTCGAAACTTGTTAACTATACTCTTGATTTATTTTTCTGAATGCCTTATATGTATCCCACATCACTGGATTATTGAAACCTAGCCTTCACAAGCCTTTATAAAATGAATCCTCTTTTCTCAAAATCACAATTCATCCTACATCGACAATGGGATCGAAATTCAGTGCCTTTTGGTGCTTATATAACATTTTGTCATACTTGACTGGACTCAAAGATATCGAAACTCGTTAACTGTGGCGAATCCAGAACCAAACGTAACATGAGTCCATTATATATAAATAATTAAAATAAATAATAGATAAATAAAATTCTGATTTTTTAAGGATGTTTTTGGATTTGTTTAAAAAAGTGGGTGCCATATATGGACTTTTTCAGCAAAATATTGATTTATTAGGGATATTTTTTAAAATATATAGGGTGTACCCACTTCCAAGAGGGGCCATACACCCCACTTGTCATAGCCTGCATCCGCCACCGCTCGTTAAACCCGGAACCGAACCCGAAAAACTGGAAACCGAACCCATCAATTTTGGGTTTAGTTCTAGTTTTTTAAAAACCGACAAGTCGGTTTTGGGTTCGGTTTTACCCCAAAACCGACCCAATACGGCCATGCTCACCCCAAACTGTTGGTATCCTATGCCCGCTGATGTCGTCCAAGCGAAGACGTTAAATTTTGTAGTGCCCGGTATTGGAAATTTAAAGGGATAAATTACAAGTTGGAAATTCTTTTTATCCCACGTTGGTTGGTGGAAGAAAATTTGTAGGGTTTCTAAGTTTTTCCTTACCTTAAGCCATTAAATGCTTAAATGAAGGTGAAAATATCGGTCAAGCACACACGCAGGTCTAGCGGAGCTATGGACATGATCTACGCTACAAGAAAAAGGGCCACCCTTGACTAAAATATCACAGACTAATTAATTAGTTTTAGATACTATTTTGGACTAAACATTCGATTTTAGTATTTATGGAGTGATTTTAATGTGTGAATCATTAAAGACGAACTATTCTATTTGAGACAAAAACTCAGTCCTTGATATGTTTGCGCTTAATGTGTGAATCATTACAGACTAATTATTCTATCTAAGACACATTCCTTGATATGTTTGCACTAATTAAGACTTGGCGGGTCAACCCGGTTTATGGTCTTTTTCTATTTTTATATATTTTTATTTTTCTGCATAATGCGTAGAAATATAAAACCAATAATTTGATGTCCTCAAAGTTTAAACATTGAAAAAATATCAAAACATGTTATAGATTGTGCTTGTAATGGTTCTTCTTCCCTTGATTCCATATTTAACCGCATTAAAAAAATATCCAAGCCCTATCAAAACGGGTCAATCCGGTTTTAACCGGTTCGACATAACGGTTCGACCGCGGTTTAGGGGAAACCCGACCGGTTCGATCCGGTCCGTATTTTTACAAAAAACCGTTCTCAATTGACCCACCTTCTACCCCGGGTCACGGTCCAACCGGTTGAACCGGCCGGGTCGACCCGGGTTTTAAAACATTGGAGAATACTTGTCAAGGACTGAATTACTGTATCCAAGATTCATTAATGAGTCATGAATATCATACATTAGAAAGTAAATAATCTGTCACGAGTACTCTTTGAAGGGAGCTTATTAGCACTGCATTTTAGTCTCTAATATACATTTGCTGTTTTAGATTTGGACGAACACTTTATTAGGAGATTGTAACTCAATATCTAAGACTTATTCGTTAGTCATAGATACCACATATCAAACACTAACAAATTAGTTATGGATAATATTTACAATTAAACTTATTAGGGACTAAAAGTCTCTGATAGGCATGTCCACGTAACACCCATTTTTTTAAATAATAATATTCTTAATGAAAACTTTCATAAACTTAATAAAAATGTTATCAAAAACACCCAATGTTAAACATAACGTGAAAACATAAATAATCTTTAAAAAAATTTCACGGAAGCTAAATAAAATAAAGAGTCTTAAAACAGTAGGCGGATATCTTTAAAATCAAAATATTTTAAAATTCATGACAAGGAAGCTCGTACCATTCAAGTCGGGCTCTTACCCTTAACAACCCTTAAAGTACTTGAAAAATGTTAAATATCAACATGTAAGTGAAACGCTTAATGAGTAGACTTATCTACACATTTCATCATATGGACACATAAGCAAATAAACATGTAAGCATGTAACTTTCCCATATTCACCCAACGGAAACGAGGTTGTGTAACTATACCGATCATCTCTAACGAGAACAAAGCTATGTAAATTTTCCCCTCATCTCTAACAAGAAGGCTATGTAACTTTTCCATTTGCCTCTAACCAGAACAAGCATGTGTCCTCACAAGGAGGCTATGGTAAACATATCAACGGATCATATGATTACATACCACGTAAACATATAATATCATGTATAGAGTCATGAAACTCACCTGAAAAATATATTAATTGTCAACCATAAACCAAATACCGAAATAGAACAACAAGCACTGATCAACCTATAAAACTACAACTAATTACAAACTATTGGATCATATAAACTTTTATTTACTATATTCCATCCTACTTTACAATTTGTATTTTCAGATCTTATCCACAACAGTTGTTATCTGACTATTTTCACCTACTTAAATTCAGATTTACACACCCACTCCAAAAAACAAAATAAAGTATCCCCTCTTATATTTACAATGCCACTGAAATCACATTTTTCTATTTTTTTTCTTTTTAAATGAATTTTACAAGGAAACATCTACAACCGGTCGAATTCAGTTTTTATTTGGACAGCTTTGAACAAAATGCATTGATTACCCTTCTTAAGATGGGAATCTAATCATGATGTCGAAGTATGAACGAAAGTAGACTTTCATACCTTACTAATGGCTCTAAGCTCCCCATCTAACAAACTTTATATGATTTCATACAAATTTTACCAACACAGGGACATCTTGGTTAAACAAAACAGTGATGATTTTACATATACTTACACACCTATTGTTAGGGTTTTTGTTTTCAATCCCTCCCCACCAAAATATCTACACTACACACATATACAACATATTTCAAAGGTTTTATATGTGGCTAGACCCCAAAAACACACAAGGAGGATGAAACTAACCTAAATGTGAGAGATTGTGTAACATCTGGAACCCTAAGGTACAAAAATCCATTCATTTATTTTGCATTATGAGGGCCCTCATGACGTGAGATCTTAGGGATCACGTCGTGAGTGACCATTGACCTGTTGACCCGCATTTTTGCAAACTCACGACGTGAGGCATAAGGTCTCACGACGTAAGCGTGACTTAATGAGCCAAAACCCTAATTTTCTGGTAGTGAATGAGAGGCTAGGGTTATCTATCCTCAACCTCTCTCACCCTCTAAGCGTCTGCAAAACCTTAATCTCAACCCTCTTGAAGCTCTTAGGCATTTTTGAGATATTTGAAGCATTCTTCGGTGGTTTTTAGCCACTTGAAGTGGAAGAAGACCTTGGTTGAGCAACCTCTTGGCATTTTGGGTTCCACCTTGCAATCTCTTGGAGCTTTTGGACCATTGTAACTCATAAAGCTTGGACCTTTTTACCTTTTTCATTCTAGATCCAAGTTATAAGCTCCTTTTTGCATGTATGGGTGGGATTGCTAGCATGGGGTCCATAAAGTTGGCAACTTTATGAATCATTGACTCATTCTATTCAACATAGTCTTTGGATATGAGTTTTGGTATAGTTTAGGACTCCAAGTTTGAGTCTAGATCTCATTTTCCCCCACTTTAGGTCTAGTAAGAGTTTGAGCCATGCATTGGACATGAATGACCGAAAATCCATGATTTTTATCATCCTTTAGGTAACGGAAGACCCCCTGGAAAGTTTAATGATATGGCTGTAAGGATTAAGAGCTTAATTTTTTAAGCTCGCCAGTACAGATCTCACGACGTGAGGGTTAGGACCGTCACGCCGTGAGAATGTTAACCGTCCCGTCTATTTTGTCTGGATTGGGCCACGACGTGACTCAAGGTTGGGTCACGACATGAAGGCGACTATAATCTTCTTGATGAGTTGAGCTGACTCACTGAGTCGGGATGGAGTCGAGTTGATCCCCACGACATGAGCAAGGTCTAGTCACGACATGAGGACCCATTGTTGGGGTTGGAACTTTGATTTTAGGCCCATGATGAGTTTGGGCCCAATTTGGAAAATTGGGCCATGGTTGGGCTTTGGGTGATCATTTTGGAATTTAGGCCTTTTGGATAGTTGGATTGGGCCTTCGCTTTGTGCCAGGTTAGGTAAAGGGTAAAAAGGGTATTTTACCCTAGTGTGAGTCGAGATCCAATCATTAATCGGATGTTACTTTTTTATTGATAGCGTGGGGATTTCAGCGGGCTAGCAGCTAGAGTTTTATCTGTGAGTTTCAGCAGTCTGAGGTGAGTTTCGTCATTGGGTCTAGCGGGTCTAAGGCACCAATACCGACCCATGATCTGTTATGCTAGAATACTAGATGTCTGTGTGACTCTTGTATATGTATGTGCTTGTATGCTTACTGGGCGGGGTCCGATGGTTATTCTGTATGCTATTACCTTGTTATGCTTATATGATTTGTATGTGGGAGGGGCCCATTATGCGAGTTTGGGCGGGGCCCGTTATATTCAGTCGGCAGGGCCCTTTATATGAGTTTGGGTGGGGCCCGTTATAGTCAGTGGGAGAGGCCTGTTATATTCAGTGGGCGGGGCCCGTTATGCGAGTGTGGGCGGGGCCCATATGTGTTTAGTTATGTATGGTATGTGGTATTGTGGAAAACTCACTAAGCTTCGTGCTTACAATTTTCAGTTTATGTTTCAGGTACTTCTGGTGCAAAAGGGGAGAGATTGGGGTGATTGTAGTGCACACACGATATAGTTCCGCATTTTCATGTAAACTATGATAACTCGTGATGTTTTGATATATTTGATCTTGTTGAGAATTATGTTGATGTTTTGGGATAATGTTTTATTAATTGAAAAATGAAGATTTTGGGTCTTATTTTTGCGACGTTTCAAGTTGGTATCAGAGCCTTAGTTTGAGGGATTCAGACATACTCTCGGGTGTGTCTGAACTCAAACTGAGGATTTGTTAAAGTTTTTCTTCGAAAAGAAAGAAATGTTTTAAAGAATAGGGTTTTCTATTACAAAAAAGGGTGTGGTGCATGCAATCGACCGAGCTTAAGTAAGTGTTCCCAAAATACCCATACATGTGATATTATATGATTTGATTTATGAATATGTGAATTGCATGCTAGTTAGGGCTAAGGATATGCTAATGAGAGATGCCTTTGTATGCCTATTGTATGAGCTTGTAGACTTACATGCTAGTATTGATCAGTCAGTGATAGGATGACCTAATTAGGTTATGCTTGGTTCTGATTACTTGACGCTCAAATGTTGCTTGCTTTGTGCTTATTAGGAGTTGTAACTAGTTTCAGCTAACTAGCAAGTGAATATGTTAGGTTACATATTACTAAGACTAGATAATTTTAGAAGGTTAGGTTTTAACTCTATTACGCAGCTCTTGTCTGAGTCCAACCGTTGTAGTGTGAGACCTCTCATACGAAGAATTATCTAGTTTTGGTGATATGTAACTGTATTCCCGAGCTAGTTAGAGGAAGTTAGCAGGAGTTCCTTCTGCAGCTGATGGCGGAGAGTGGTGTGGAGTTTGCCCTAGGAAAACTTAGGATGAGATCTAGTGTTGGGAGCCTTATCTTGATGAGGGTTAATTGTATTAATATAAGGCGACTTGGCAAATTCAAGGTAAACCTTGATGAAAGTACGGATTGATGTGGAAGGTAGTATAGGCCCCTACTATTGGAAGCATAGGATCCATACTCGAGTCAAGGAGAGTTGCGAAGAAACCAGGAAGCTTGTAGATTTTGTGATCCCTCGATGTATTTGGTGCATATTCTGATGGTTTATATGGTGTATTTTTCAGTATGGTGACTCTGCGAGGCATGCCAGTTGGCAGTTCTAGTGCTGGGGAGGGCTCAGGCTCAGCTTATGGAGTCGGGCAGTTGGATGATCAGAGGAGGGAGTTCATTTCGTATGAGATTACGCGTTGCATTATTGAGCAGACTCATGTGATCTTTGGTACGGACAAGCAGGGCATTCTGGAGATTTTGGATGAGCTTTTGATATCCTTTCGTTCCGAGATGCTGACCTTATTGGGAGACGTTCTTTGACATTCAGGGAGTTCCGGGCATGTGGAGCTTCGGACTATCACGGGGCGAAGGACCCGATAGCGAGCAGAAGGTGGTTAGCAGATGTGGCTAATGCTTTTCGCACCAGCAGTTGTCAGGAGGGGGCAAAGGTCAGACTTGTTTCCTGTCTTCTGAAGGACAGGGCACAAGATTGGTGGGAAGAGGTTGGGCGCGTAGTTGGTGATGAGGCTGTTGATACGATGGCATGGGATGATTTCACGATGAGATTTAGGACTGAGTTCGCACCAGTTCTGTCAACCCTAAATTTCTATCTTGTACAACCATTCACTTCAATCAAAGTTAGACTTGTTTCTGCTAACTTTTAGCACTGTTTAGAGTCTATTTGAGCATTCTGAGCCTAGTGCATCAAAGGAATCAGTGTTTGGATTTATCAGTTAGGGTTCCAAACCAGCTAGCAAACTGTAAACCTCCTCAAAAGGATTTTACGGTCAAGAAGCTTAGAGCTTACGGTCATGGTGACCGTAAACTCCTTATATATACATAAATTATGATCATTTTGATCATTTCTTTCATTTCCAAGCCAAAAATCTCGAAAAATCTCTCAAGTATCATAAGATCTTCATCTTGATCTTCCAAAAATGTAAGAATTCTTTCCTTTGATTTGTTGTTACATCTCTTTATCTAGTGATTATGCATGATTTTATCCATGAAATCTCTTGATTTTGTTAGATCTTCAAGTGTTCTTCATTTCACCAAGAACACCAAGAACACACACTAGTTTTCTTGGATCCTAATCACCCTTACAAGCTTCTAATAAGTAAGTACACTACCCTGAGCTTGTTATATACTAGAGTCTCTAGTTAATCACCTTGAAAACCATCATTTGTGCAAGATTTGATGAGTTTACGGTTGAATCTCCTTAGACCGTAAGGTCATTAGACCGTAAACCTTATTACCGTAAGGTCATAGGACCGTAAAAACATGGGACCGTGAACCCATTGGACCGTAAGGTCATTAGACCGCAAACACAATGAACCGTAAACACATTGAACCGTAAACTCTTATGGTCATGCCACTTGGACCGTAAACTCCTTAGGGTGGCCATACACCCTTGGTATGCAATCACATGTGATTGTAGCACTTAAATCTAAGTGTATCCTATGTCCTAGGGTGTTTCCTTTCATGATTAGTTGTATAAACACTAATTATATGCTTATATGTATCATTATATGATAAATAGGATCTGTGTGTGTGCTCAAGTCTTCACTTGGCACTTAGCATCCTATACCACTCGTTCATCCAAACCACTCACTACAGGTGAGTTCACACCCCTTAATCTATCTTTTAAATGATTTTAAATGCTTTTATGGGGGGGGGGAATTCAAGTAGAAAAAATGTTAGTTATATAATCAATCACATGTGATTTATAACTATGTTTCAAACAAAGGATTTCTTATACTTTCAAACTGGATTATCAATCAAACTGCTTTTAAATCGTTTTATAAATTGGCATCAAGTCATCAATATTTATTATTAAACTCTTCAAATGTTTTACAAAACTTCTTTTTAAACTTATATATTGTCAAATGCATGTCTATATATGTATAGTTATATAAGTAATGTTTAAAGGACTTATGACTGATAACTCGCTTAATTTCCTTTTCCTTGTTTGGATGTGGCCTGAAAGTATCAGTTATTTGTCCGAAGGTCGTTTAAATATCAATTATATATTATGTATACATATGTAGATATAAAAGTACTATCAAACAGTTCAGTACCTTTGGGTAGCAAAGGCATACTTTCCTTCATTAAAACTACAGAAATTGCTAGTAAACTATAATAGGTATAGTTTAGGAGAATACTATCATATATAAATACTATAACAGAGAATACTATAAAATTATACTATTAATGCAATGGATGATGTTGTTGCTTATTTACTACTTTGCATTGTTATGATACTGTACATGACGTCCTCCACCCCCGAACATTTCCGCCGTTCTGGTTTTGGGGTGTGACAGATTGGTATCAGAGCATTGTTTATAGTGAATCGAGTATATCAACCCATAAAAGATATACAAACTATAAACACATAGGGATTAAAATACTCTGACCAAGAGTTTATACTTTTAAGTACTAAAATACTTAACTAGAAGTATACATAATTGCATACCTACATACTTACTATATAATAGTGTCATACTAGAACATAACAAAAGTATTACGATTGTTGAACATCACAAGTAAGCTCAGGGATATATGGTCAGTTCTGGGAGTGACATTGCCTGATCAACTATGTTGGTCCGAAAAGTGATTAGCATATGCCGAGAATGGTTGTGATGTAGCAACAAGTCTAAAAACTTACCAACACTACTACAATGAGAACATTAGAACAGAACATAAACTTAAAATACTATAGGAGTATTTTGTGTTACTATAATTATTTATTTGAGAACTAAACAGGTCTTTATTAGTATGTCAATAGTTGCTGAGTGGATACACTACGGTTATATGTAACTAGGGTGTCATAGACTTAGAATCTGTGATCTTTGCTTTACTTCCTGTTCCTTGTTTGGTTGTGGACTTAGAGTTAGGATCACTTATTCGAGGGTCTATCCTGTTTTGGTTACATATGATTGGTATGCACTACGCAAATGTTGGAGTAACTGATAAGGATCATCTTATAATTATCTTAGTTAATATGTCTATTAACTATTTCTTTTACCCCTACTTCTCGCGTAGATAACATGGCTGGATTCCATATCCCCGGAGACCCGTACTTCCCAAATCAGGGCAATGCTGGATGGCTTGATGAAGAGCCAGAAGATGATCATCCAATGCCTTTGGATGATCACCTCGCAGAAGGCTTTTCGGATGGTTCTGACTTCGAACCAGAAGTCAACAACCTACCTCAAGAAGTTCAAAACCCAAATCTCAACCCCCGACCTGCATTTCAAGGTTCCACACCCTTGTGGGCGACAAACTTGAATCGTTGGAGCGATGAACAGGGTCAACCATTACCCTTCAATGTAGACCGATGCTTTTACAATCTTAGCGAAGGAGGCTCAGCTGACCGAGTCCTGCCCATTATGGTATGCAGGATTGCTCGGAATAACGAGCAAGGTAGAGCAGCCATCGACCGAGTCATGGAAATTGACGCTAACTATGGCGTTAACACGGTCCGCATTCGCCAACTCGAAGAAGCCATGGAAAGGACTAGGAGAAACAATGAGGCTCTGCAGCAACAGCTAGCTGCATCCCGAGGTGAAGTCATAGAACTTCGAGTGCGTCAGAGAGCTCATGAGCGACATCTTCAAGACGTAGTACGTCAACTGGCAGATCTGAGGGTTCGCCCGAGGAATACCCGTCGGTAGTAGAAGATTTCTGACTCATCTTTTCTTTTGGTTTAAGGAATAGCCTTTCGTATCGGTGCTCTATGAAGCACTTTTCTGTAAAATATTCCTGTCATTCAAGTACTTTAACTAGACTTATAAGCTGTCAAAATTTTACTACTTCTGATATGATGTAAGACCTACTCTTAGGTCAATTTTTCCCCAAACTAATTACATCCTTAATATCAATGATATTGGCAGTCAGCTAATCTTTTGTAGAAATCTTTGTTCAAATACTTTCATTCTTGTAATTCTAGAACTCTATGGAACTCATACTCTTATCTAGTTGTTGAACTATGGCGATTGAGGTCATGGGACTCATTCATTAACTTCACTATTGAATTCTTATCATTGTACTCATCTTTTAAACTTATAGTTGAAAGATGCCTCCTCGTAAGTTAACAAGGCGTAATCCTCCGATTATTCCAACTCAAACACCACCTCCTCCAAAATTCGACACGACAGCTCTTAATGCTGCGGTATCTGCGGCTGTTGCTACATCCATGGCACAATACCACAACAACCAGGATACTAGTGGAGGTGGGTCAGTCGTTCATTCCACGCCAGGTGATGTCATTGTGCGCTCGCGAGAGTGCTCTTGTAAAGATTTCACCAACTGTAAACCCCGAGTCTTCAATGGAATCGGTGGAATCATTTCTCTATCGCAATGGTTCAAGAAGACGGAATCGATCTTTGAGATCTGTTCCTGTACTGTAGGAAGCAAAGTCAAATTTGCTGCATGCACCTTCAGTGATAGAGCCCTGACGTGGTGGAATAGCCATGTCAAGTCACTAACTTTAATAGTGGCAAATGCAATGGGCTGGGAAGCTCTTAAAAGGCTTATGATAGAAGAATACTGCCCGAGGGGCGAGGTTCAAAAACTGGAACAAGAACTCTGGAGCCTGACCATGAAGGGCTCCAACATAGTGGCATACACTGCCAGATTTAGCGATCTGGTGGCACTATGTCCCAATATGGTTCCCAACGAGGGGAAGAAGATTGAGAGGTACATTTGGGGGTTGGTGCCTCCATTTCAGGGGAATGTCTTAGCTTCAAAACCCACTACTTTCGATAGTGCCAAGCGATTGGCACAACGACTCTTTGATCACGGAGTCCCTACCTCGACAACGACAACAACCCTGGCTATCGCAGAACCCTCCAAAGCTGCGGACAACAAGCGAAAGTTCTGGGATAACAAAAAGGGCAAGTCGGCGCAGAACTCTGCCAAGAAGCAACAAGTTGTGGCTGTTCATGCCGCGATTGCACCTGCTGCTACTGCGCCAAGGAAGCAGTATACTGGAAATCTGCCCAAGTGCAACAAATGCACCTTCCATCATAATGGTGCCTGTCGGGAAATGCAGTGCGCTAACTGCAACATGAAAGGGCATACTGCCCGATTCTGCAAGGCTCCGGCGAGGCCAATTAACCAAGTCCCCGACATTGTTGTGGGCCAGGCTTGCTACGGTTGTGGCGAGGTTGGTCATTTCAAGAGAGACTGCCCAAAGGCTGGAAATGTTGGCGGAGTGGGAAGAATTCTGGCGATAGGCCACGAGGAAGTCGTAGCTGATCCTACGGTGGTTACTGGTACGTTTCTCCTCGATAATTCATATGCATGCATACTATTCGATAGTGGAGCGGAGAGGAGTTTCGTGAACCAAAAATTTGCTCAATTACTTAAACAAAAACCACGTGCACTAGAGGAATCATTCACTATAGAAATGGCAAACGGGAAAACGGAAAGTACTAACTGCATATACATAGGTTGTACTTTAACTCTAGATGGTCATTCTTTCCAAATTGACCTCATGCTGGTCTCAATTAAAAGTTTCGATGTCATAATCGACATGGATTGGTTAAGTCATCTTCGCGCCGACATCATGTGCTTTGATAAAGCAGTTCGTCTTAACCTCCCTAACAACGAAACTCTAGTTATCTACGACGATAAATCAAGTACGAACCTTCGCATCATTTCGTATATTCAAGCTCGGAAGTGCTTACGAAAGGAATATCATGCATTCCTTGCACACATCGTCGATACAAACCAAGAAGTGAAAGACATTCAGAATGTCCCCGAAGTACGCGACTTTCCCGACATCTTTCCAGAAGAACTACCGGGATTACCACCACAACGTCAAGTCGAATTCCGAATCGACTTAGTTCCAGGGGCTACCCCAGTAGCCAAATCGCCTTATCGTCTGGCACCAACATAGATGCAGGAACTTTCCAGTCAGCTTAACGAACTTCTCAAAAAAGGATTCATTAGGCCAAGCTTCTCACCATGGGGAGCACCGGTCTTGCTCGTAAAGAAGAAAAACGGATCGTTTCGTATGTGCATCGACTACAGAGAGCTGAACAAACTTACCATCAAGAATCGTTATCCTCTACCGCGCATTGACGACTTATTTGATTAACTTCAAGGAGCAAACTACTTCTCGGAGATAGATCTAAGATCCGGGTATCACCAATTACGAGTGTTAGAGGAGGATGTCCCCAAGAAAGCCTTCCGAACTCGTTATGGACACTACGAGTTTGTAGTAATGCTGTTCGGATTAACCAACGCACCAGCTGTATTCATGGTTCTAATGAATAGGGTGTGCCGTCCTTACTTGGATCAGTTTGTTATCGTCTTCATAGATGACATACTTATCTACTCCCGAAGTAAGGAGGAACATAGTCAACATCTACGGAAAGTTTTAGAAACATTACGATCAACGAAGCTCTATGCGAAGTTCTCTAAGTGCGAGTTTTGGATTCAAAGAGTCGAATTCTTGGGCCACGTTGTTAGCGAGAAGGGAATACACGTGGACCCTTCCAAAATCAAAGCCATTGAAACTGGTCAGCACCGAAGACACCTATGGAAATTCGTCAATTTCTAGGTCTCGCTGGCTACTATTGCATGTTCATACAGAACTTCTCAAGCATCGCGAAACCGCTTACTTCATTGACCCAGAAAGGCGTGACCTTTGACTGGGAAGAGAAACAAGAGAAGACGTTACAAGCACTGAAACAAGCCTTGTGCACCGCACCGATATTATCCCTCCCATAAGGGATAGAAGATTTCGTGGTGTATTGCGATGCATCCAACCAAGGGCTTGGTTGTGTTCTTATGCAAAGAGGAAAGGTTATTGCCTATGCCTCCCGTCAGCTTAAGACACACGAAGTCAACTATACAACACACGATCTTGAGTTAGGAGCTGTGGTATTTGCTCTGAAGATTTGGAGACACTATCTGTATGGTACGAAAATTACTATCTTTACAGACTACAAAAGCCTACAACATATATTTGACCAGAAGGAGCTCAACATGAGACAACGACGGTGGGTCGAGCTACTCAGTGATTACGAATGCGAAATTCATTATCATCCCGACAAGGCCAACGTAGTAGCTGATGCCCTAAGTCGGAAAGAATACTCTGGCCGTAGAGTCAAATCATTGACTATGACTATCGATTCACACTTGTCCACACAAATTAAAGAGGCTCAACTTGAAGCCTTGAAACCCGAAAACGTGGCGGGTGAATCCCTGAGAAGGATGGATAAGAACTTGGAAGTCAAGGGTGGCGGAGCCTTATATCTCATGGACCGGATCTGGACATCGAAAGACGGTGGCTTCAGAGATTTGGTCATGACCGAATCGCACAACACTCGATATTCCGTCCACCCAGGTTCAGATAAGATGTATCTGGATCTTAAAAAGTTATACTGGTGGCCTAACATGAAAGCAGAGATTGCTACCTTCGTAAGTAAATGTCTTACTTGCGCAAAGGTCAAGGTCGAATACCAGAAACCATCAGGTCTACTTCAACAACCGGAGATACCGGAATGGAAGTGGGAGCGGATCACAATGGACTTCATAACCAAGTTGCCCAAGACAACGGGTGGACTTGATACCATTTGGGTCATCGTCGATAGATTGACCAAGTCCGCACACTTCCTGCCCATCAAAGAAACTGACAAGATGGAGAAGCTCACAAGAACATACATTAGGGAGATCGTACGACTCCATGGTGTTCCTATATCTATTATCTCCGATAGGGATAATAGATTCACTTCGAGGTTATGGCAGTCGCTACAAAGTTCCTTAGGAACGAGGCTGGACATGAGTACAGCCTACCATCCACAGACCGACGGACAAAGTGAGAGAACTGTCTAAACCTTGGAAGATATGTTGCGAGCCTGTGTGATCGACTTTGGGAAGGCATGGGATACTCATTTACCCCTTGTCGAATTTTCCTACAACAATAGTTATCACACGAGCATAAAGGCTGCTCCATTCAAGGCCCTCTATGGCCGTAAGTGCAGATCCCCTCTGTGCTGGGCTAAGGTGTGCGACACACAGTTAGCTAAAGGACGCATTCCTGACAGCACTCTCACAGGTCCGGAAATCATACGAGAAATGACAGAGAAGATCGTTCAGATTCGTGAACGATTGAAAGCCTCTAGAGACCGACAGAAAAGCTACGCAGACAAACGAAGGAAACCTTTGGAATTCCAGGTGGGAGACCGAGTCCTTTTGAAAGTCTCACCCTGGAAGGGTTTGATACGCTTCGGAAAGCATGGAAAGCTAAATCCAAGATACGTAGGACCTTTCGAGATTCTCACTCGAATCGGCCCTGTAGCTTACAAACTCAATCTACCCCGCAGACTCAGTAACGTACATTCTACTTTCCATGTCTCGAACTTGAAAAAGTGTTTGTCCGACAAGACTCTTGTAATCCCACTCGACGAAATCGAGATCAACGAGAGCCTCAACTTCGTGGAAGAACCTGTAGAGATCATGGACCGAGAGGTCAAGCAAACGAAGCAAAGCCGTATCCCGATAGTGAAGGTTCGCTGGAGCGCCAAGCGAGGACCTGAATTCACTTGGGAGCGTGAGGATCAAATGAAATTGAAATATCCTCATCTTTTCGCTTAGTTAATTGTAACTTAATTGCTTAAATTCTAATTTCGGGACAAAATTCTCTCTAACGGGGGGATGATGTGTCAACCCGAAATTTCTATCTTGTACAACCATTCACTTCAATCAAAGTCAGACTTGTTTCTGCTAACTTTTAGCACTGTTTAGAGTCTGTTTGGGCATTCTGAGCCTAGTGCATCAAAGGAATCAGTGTTTGGATTTATCAGTTAGGGTTCCAAACCAGCTAGCAAACTGTAAACCTCCTCAAAAGGAGTTTACGGTCAAGAAGGTTAGAGCTTACGGTCATGGTGACCGTAAACTCCCTATATATACATAAATTATGATCATTTTGATCATTTCTTTCATTTCCAAGCCAAAAATCTCGAAAACTCTCTCAAGTGTCATAAGATCTTCATCTTGATCTTCCAAAAATGTAATAATTCTTTCCTTTGATTTGTTGTTACATCTCTTTATCTACTGATTATGCATGATTTCATCCATGAAATCTCTTCATTTTGTTAGATCTTCAAGTGTTCTTCATTTCACCAAGAACACCAAGAACACACACTAGTGTTCTTGGATCCTAATCACCCTTACAAGCTTCTAATAAGTAAGTACACTACCCTTAGCTTGTTATATACTAGAATCGCTAGTTAATCACCTTATAAACATCATTTTTAGCCAAGAACAAGGTGTTTACGATCTAAGAGTATCTCCTTAGACCGTAAACTCTAATGAAAGGTGCATTAGAGACCTTAAACCCTTCCTAAGGCTAAGCATGATCCCTAGAATCCGATGCCTTTAAATGAAGCCCTTGAAAACCATCATTTGTGCAAGATTTGATGAGTTTACGGTTGAATCTCCTTAGACCGTGAACTCCATGACCGTAAAACTTATGACCGTAAGGTCATAGGACCGTAAACACATGGGACCGTGAACCCATTGGACCGTATGGTCATTAGACCGCAAACACAATGAACCGTAAACACAATGAACCATAAACCCATTGAACCGTAAACTCTTATGGTCATGCCAATTGGACCATAAACTCCTTTGGGTGGCCATACACCCTTGGTATGCAATCACATATGATTGTAGCACTTAAATCTAAGTGTATCCTATGTCCGAGGGTGTTTCCTTTCATGATTAGTTGTATAAACACTAATTATATGCTTATATGTATCATTATATGATAAATAGGATCTGTGTGTGTGCTCAAGTCTTCACTTGGCACTTAGCATCCTATACCACTCGTTCATCCAAACCACTCACTACAGGTGAGTTCATACCCCTTAATCTATCTTTTAAATGATTCTAAATGCTTTTATGGGGGGGGGGGAATATAAGTAGAAAACATGTTAGTTATATAATCAATCACATGTGATTTATAACTATGTTTCAAATAAAGGGTTTCATATACTTCAAACTGTGTTTCAAACAAAGGATTTCTTATACTTTCAAACTGTATTATCAATCAAGCTGCTTTTAAATCGTTTTATAAATTGACATCAAGTCATCAATATTTATTATTAAACTCTTCAAATGTTTTACAAAAATTCTTTTTCATCTTATATATTGTCAAATGCATGTCTATATATGTATAGTTATATAAGTAATGTTTAAAGGACTTAGGACTGATAACTCGCTTAATTTCCTTTTCCTTGTTTGGATGTGGCCTGAAAGTATCGGTTATTTGTCCGAAGGTCGTTTACATATCAATTATATATTATGTATACATATGTAGATATAAAAGTACTATCAATCAGTTCAGTACCTTTAGGTAGCAAAGGCATACCTTCCTTCATTCAAACTACAGAAATTACTAGTAAACTATAATAGGTATAGTTTAGGAGAATACTATCATATAGAAATACTATAACAGAGAATACTATAACAGAGAACACTATAACGGAGAATACTATAACAGAGAATACTATAACAGAGAATACTAGATAGAGAACACTATACTGGATGGACTATCCTACACCTTGCTGTTCGCTACAGTGGGACTTGCAAGTCTACGGGTGCTAAATGTCATTTCTTCCGACGTCTTTCATCGTCATGTTATAGTCGGTTTAGTATGGTAACAATCTTATCACATTTGGCCTTAATTAAACCATTGGTTTTAAGGTAGTTATTACTTCAGTAGTTAATACAAATAATACTGCAGTACACATACATTTTCCCATTATATTCAAATTGTGATCTTCTCACATAAAGGGTAATATAAAACTATATTCTGGTAACGATAGTCATATTTGGGAAAAGCTTCCACTTTTACAGAGAAACAAACATATAAAACAGTCGGGTCTTGGTAGAAGACTACTTTTTAATACTAGTAGAAAATATAGGATTTTCTAGGAGTTTTTCAAACATATACAAACATTTACATTGAACATTTACAAACATTTTCATCAAACTTATACAAACATTGACACTAAATACTTATGAACTCACCAGCTTAAATGCTGATCTACGCTTTCAAAATAACTTGTATTCTCAGGTCACCAGTAGACAGGTACCGATGACAGGTTTTGAGAAGACGGAGCATGTTCAAGACTCGTCTTTTATTTTGATTATTCATTTTTGGTGACTTATTACTATTAAAGAACACACTTGTATGAAATTATACTATTAATGCAATGGATGATGTTGTTGCTTATTTACTACTTTGCATTGTTATGATACTGTACATGACGTCCTCCACCCCTGAACGTTTCCGTTGTTCCGGTTTTGGGGTGTGACACAGGGGTAATGCAACCGGGAGGTTTTGGACCCGTTATGTATTGGGCAATCCAACCAAAAGGTTGTGGGCCGGGGCATTCCGACTGAATGATTGTGGGCCAGGGGTAATCCAACCGGGAGATTGTGGACCCGATATCTGTTGCTTATATGTTGTGTGTTGGTACTTTGGGGGAACTCACTAAGCTTCGTGCTTACAGTTTTAGTTTATTGTTTCATGTACTTCAGATGATTGTGGCAAGGCAAAGGCGTGATCGTGCACATATGTTGGTTTTGATGATACTGAATTGGGGACACTCTGATATATGATTTCTATTTTTGAGAACAATGTTTTGTAAATGAATGGGTTTGATTGGATGGTATCTGAATACAATGATTTTACTTGATTTAAAAATTAATTTTTTTGCCTTGACGGTTGGGATGTTACAATTTGGTATCAGAGCCCTAGTTTGAGTGAATTGGATGACCATTCGTGTGAATCTAGTCTCAAGCTAAGGATTTGTCAAAGTTTTCAAAACAATTTGAAAATTGTTTCAAAACTGTGTTCATAATTGATTTCTAAATTATTTTCCAAAGTAACCAAGGAAGGATGAGATGTGTATGATCAGTCAGAACAAGCAAGTTTACCCCAAACTACCCACACTGTTATTTGCTTAATATGATTGTGATAGAATTGCATGGTAGTAGTAGGCTTGAGATCCTCAGGAATTACATGATAGAACTGCTTGATGTATGATGCCTGATAGCCTAGGAGAATTTCTTGTATGTTAGATGAAATTGACATCATGACTGTAGTTGCTTAGTGCGTGCATCATAGTTATACATAATAAAGATTCCATAGCCTGAGAATGTTTGATTTAGCTTTATTTCATGTTCTTGTCTAATTAAGGGCTTAGAGTAGAGTCAAGTATTCAACTGTCTATGGGATCTAGCGTTAAGTAAGATTAACATACACGAGTGGCTACAGGGTTGGTGGAAGTTTCATGAGTGGGTGCAGTTCATAGCAAGATAGCATGAGGAATGATTTGCCACTCTTGAGAGACTGAGGAAAGGATGAACGTGTATCCTAGATGCTTAGGCCTCGAGGTTGGGAATTTTATATGAGGATCTGCGTGAATTTATTGTGTCTTAGTGCCAGTTGACTCCATTGCTCAAATCATGCTTTCTTTGAGCTTTGTAGGACTCATATTGATGTGAGTCAACTATCAAATGAATATGTTAAATTACACGCAACGAAGGTTAAATAATCTTAGAGTGAAGGATTTGGCCCTATTGCGCATCTCTCGTCTGAGTCTAGCCGTTGTAGGGGTTATTATTTTAGTCGAAAGATTATTTAAGTTTTGTTGCATGTAATTGTATTCATGAAGTGGTTGACTGAAATTAACAGGGGTAATTCAACAGCTGATGGTTGGGGAGGTGGGGAATCATGGGAGAGCCTATGAAGTGATTTAGTGTGGTTGTTACGCAGTTGAGCAGGTATTGGGAGTATTATTATGAGTAGATGACTTAGAAAACTCGGGATGATTCTTGAGGAAAGTATGAATAGATGTGGAAGGTAGTATTGGGCCTGTACTACTGGAAGCATAGGATCTACACTCGAATCGAGGAAAATTATGAGAATTCTAAGGAGCTGGTCGGGGAAGATAACATGGTTTGATACCATGATTCGTGGCAGTGGTTCCATATTTGTCGATCTTTTGGTTATGGTTGTTCATGCATGAAGATGGGTCTGGTAAATTTTTAGGGCCTCAGTGGCGATGTCTGTCTGGATTTGAATGGTGCAGACCTAGGTGAGTTTGTTGGTTTTGAGGTCTCTAAGGCCTTGCTCAAGGAAACTGACAAGATGGAGAAGCTCACAAGAACATACATTAGGGAGATCGTACGACTCCATGGTGTTCCTATATCTATTATCTCCGATAGGGATAATAGATTCACTTCGAGGTTATGGCAGTCGCTACAAAGTTCCTTAGGAATGAGGCTGGACATGAGTACAGCCTACCATCCACAGACCGACGGACAAAGTGAGAGAACTGTCCAAACCTTGGAAGATATGTTGCGAGCCTGTGTGATCGACTTTGGGAAGGCATGGGATACTCATTTACCCCTTGTCGAATTTTCCTACAACAATAGTTATCAAACGAGCATAAAGGCTGCTCCATTCAAGGCTCTCTATGGCCGTAAGTGCAGATCCCCTCTGTGCTGGGCTAAGGTGTGCGACACACAGTTAGCTAAAGGACGCATTCCTGACAGCACTCTCACAGGTCCGGAAATCATACGAGAAATGACAGAGAAGATCATTCAGATTCGTGAACGATTGAAAGCCTCTAGAGACCGACAGAAAAGCTACGCAGACAAACGAAGGAAACCTTTGGAATTCCAGGTGGGAGACCGAGTCCTTTTGAAAGTCTTACCCTGGAAGGGTTTGATACGCTTCGGAAAGCATGGAAAGCTAAATCCAAGATACGTAGGACCTTTCGAGATTCTCACTCGAATCGGCCCTGTAGCTTACAAACTCAATCTACCTCGCGGACTCAGTAACGTACATTCTACTTTCCACGTCTCGAACTTGAAAAAGTATCTGTCCGACGAGACTCTTGTAATCCCACTCGACGAAATCGAGATCAACGAGAGCCTCAACTTCGTGGAAGAACCTGTAGAGATCATGGACCGAGAGGTCAAGCAAACGAAGCAAAGCCGTATCCCGATAGTGAAGGTTCGCTGGAGCGCCAAGCGAGGACCTGAATTCACTTGGGAGCGTGAGGATCAAATGAAATTGAAATATCCTCATCTTTTCGCTTAGTTAATTGTAACTTAATTGCTTAAATTCTAATTTCGGGACAAAATTCTCTCTAACGGGGGGATGATGTGTCAACCCGAAATTTCTATCTTGTACAACCATTCACTTCAATCAAAGTCAGACTTGTTTCTGCTAACTTTTAGCACTGTTTAGAGTCTGTTTGGGCATTCTGAGCCTAGTGCATCAAAGGAATCAGTGTTTGGATTTATCAGTTAGGGTTCCAAACCAGCTAGCAAACTGTAAACCTCCTCAAAAGGAGTTTACGGTCAAGAAGGTTAGAGCTTACGGTCATGGTGACCGTAAACTCCCTATATATACATAAATTATGATCATTTTGATCATTTCTTTCATTTCCAAGCCAAAAATCTCGAAAAATCTCTCAAGTGTCATAAGATCTTCATCTTGATCTTCCAAAAATGTAATAATTCTTTCCTTTGATTTGTTGTTACATCTCTTTATCTACTGATTATGCATGATTTCATCCATGAAATCTCTTCATTTTGTTAGATCTTCAAGTGTTCTTCATTTCACCAAGAACACCAAGAACACACACTAGTGTTCTTGGATCCTAATCACCCTTACAAGCTTCTAATAAGTAAGTACACTACCCTTAGCTTGTTATATACTAGAATCGCTAGTTAATCACCTTATAAACATCATTTTTAGCCAAGAACAAGGTGTTTACGATCTAAGAGTATCTCCTTAGACCGTAAACTCTAATGAAAGGTGCATTAGAGACCTTAAACCCTTCCTAAGGCTAAGCATGATCCCTAGAATCCGATGCCTTTAAATGAAGCCCTTGAAAACCATCATTTGTGCAAGATTTGATGAGTTTACGGTTGAATCTCCTTAGACCGTGAACTCCATGACCGTAAAACTTATGACCGTAAGGTCATAGGACCGTAAACACATGGGACCGTGAACCCATTGGACCGTATGGTCATTAGACCGCAAACACAATGAACCGTAAACACAATGAACCATAAACCCATTGAACCGTAAACTCTTATGGTCATGCCAATTGGACCATAAACTCCTTTGGGTGGCCATACACCCTTGGTATGCAATCACATATGATTGTAGCACTTAAATCTAAGTGTATCCTATGTCCGAGGGTGTTTCCTTTCATGATTAGTTGTATAAACACTAATTATATGCTTATATGTATCATTATATGATAAATAGGATCTGTGTGTGTGCTCAAGTCTTCACTTGGCACTTAGCATCCTATACCACTCGTTCATCCAAACCACTCACTACAGGTGAGTTCATACCCCTTAATCTATCTTTTAAATGATTCTAAATGCTTTTATGGGGGGGGGGGAATATAAGTAGAAAACATGTTAGTTATATAATCAATCACATGTGATTTATAACTATGTTTCAAATAAAGGGTTTCATATACTTCAAACTGTGTTTCAAACAAAGGATTTCTTATACTTTCAAACTGTATTATCAATCAAGCTGCTTTTAAATCGTTTTATAAATTGACATCAAGTCATCAATATTTATTATTAAACTCTTCAAATGTTTTACAAAAATTCTTTTTCATCTTATATATTGTCAAATGCATGTCTATATATGTATAGTTATATAAGTAATGTTTAAAGGACTTAGGACTGATAACTCGCTTAATTTCCTTTTCCTTGTTTGGATGTGGCCTGAAAGTATCGGTTATTTGTCCGAAGGTCGTTTACATATCAATTATATATTATGTATACATATGTAGATATAAAAGTACTATCAATCAGTTCAGTACCTTTAGGTAGCAAAGGCATACCTTCCTTCATTCAAACTACAGAAATTACTAGTAAACTATAATAGGTATAGTTTAGGAGAATACTATCATATACAAATACTATAACAGAGAATACTATAACAGAGAACACTATAACGGAGAATACTATAACAGAGAATACTATAACAGAGAATACTAGATAGAGAACACTATACTGGATGGACTATCCTACACCTTGCTGTTCGCTACAGTGGGACTTGCAAGTCTACGGGTGCTAAATGTCATTTCTTCCGACGTCTTTCATCGTCATGTTATAGTCGGTTTAGTATGGTAACAATCTTATCACATTTGGCCTTAATTAAACCATTGGTTTTAAGGTAGTTATTACTTCAGTAGTTAATACAAATAATACTGCAGTACACATACATTTTCCCATTATATTCAAATTGTGATCTTCTCACATAAAGGGTAATATAAAACTATATTCTGGTAACGATAGTCATATTTGGGAAAAGCTTCCACTTTTACAGAGAAACAAACATATAAAACAGTCGGGTCTTGGTAGAAGACTACTTTTTAATACTAGTAGAAAATATAGGATTTTCTAGGAGTTTTTCAAACATATACAAACATTTACATTGAACATTTACAAACATTTTCATCAAACTTATACAAACATTGACACTAAATACTTATGAACTCACCAGCTTAAATGCTGATCTACGCTTTCAAAATAACTTGTATTCTCAGGTCACCAGTAGACAGGTACCGATGACAGGTTTTGAGAAGACGGAGCATGTTCAAGACTCGTCTTTTATTTTGATTATTCATTTTTGGTGACTTATTACTATTAAAGAACACACTTGTATGAAATTATACTATTAATTCAATGGATGATGTTGTTGCTTATTTACTACTTTGCATTGTTATGATACTGTACATGACGTCCTCCACCCCTGAACGTTTCCGTCGTTCCGGTTTTGGGGTGTGACACAGGGGTAATGCAACCGGGAGGTTTTGGACCCGTTATGTATTGGGCAATCCAACCAAAAGGTTGTGGGCCGGGGCATTCCGACTGAATGATTGTGGGCCAGGGGTAATCCAACCGGGAGATTGTGGACCCGATATCTGTTGCTTATATGTTGTGTGTTGGTACTTTGGGGGAACTCACTAAGCTTCGTGCTTACAGTTTTAGTTTATTGTTTCATGTACTTCAGATGATTGTGGCAAGGCAAAGGCGTGATCGTGCACATATGTTGGTTTTGATGATACTGAATTGGGGACACTCTGATATATGATTTCTATTTTTGAGAACAATGTTTTGTAAATGAATGGGTTTGATTGGATGGTATCTGAATACAATGATTTTACTTGATTTAAAAATTAATTTTTTTGCCTTGACGGTTGGGATGTTACAATTTGGTATCAGAGCCCTAGTTTGAGTGAATTGGATGACCATTCGTGTGAATCCAGTCTCAAGCTAAGGATTTGTCAAAGTTTTCAAAACAATTTGAAAATTGTTTCAAAACTGTGTTCATAATTGATTTCTAAATTATTTTCCAAAGTAACCAAGGAAGGATGAGATGTGTATGATCAGTCAGAACAAGCAAGTTTACCCCAAACTACCCACACTGTTATTTGCTTAATATGATTGTGATAGAATTGCATGGTAGTAGTAGGCTTGAGATCCTCAGGAATTACATGATAGAACTGCTTGATGTATGATGCCTGATAGCCTAGGAGAATTTCTTGTATGTTAGATGAAATTGACATCATGACTGTAGTTGCTTAGTGCGTGCATCATAGTTATACATAATAAAGATTCCATAGCCTGAGAATGTTTGATTTAGCTTTATTTCATGTTCTTGTCTAATTAAGGGCTTAGAGTAGAGTCAAGTATTCAACTGTCTATGGGATCTAGCGTTAAGTAAGATTAACATACACGAGTGGCTACAGGGTTGGTGGAAGTTTCATGAGTGGGTGCAGTTCATAGCAAGATAGCGTGAGGAATGATTTGACACTCTTGAGAGACTGAGGAAAGGATGAACGTGTATCCTAGATGCTTAGGCCTCGAGGTTGGGAATTTTATATGAGGATCTGCGTGAATTTATTGTGTCTTAGTGCCAGTTGACTCCATTGCTCAAATCATGCTTTCTTTGAGCTTTGTAGGACTCATATTGATGTGAGTCAACTATCAAATGAATATGTTAAATTACACGCAACGAAGGTTAAATAATCTTAGAGTGAAGGATTTGGCCCTATTGCGCATCTCTCGTCTGAGTCTAGCCGTTGTAGGGGTTATTATTTTAGTCGAAAGATTATTTAAGTTTTGTTGCATGTAATTGTATTCATGAAGTGGTTAACTGAAATTAACAGGGGTAATTCAACAGCTGATGGTTGGGGAGGTGGGGAATCATGGGAGAGCCTATGAAGTGATTTAGTGTGGTTGTTACGCAGTTGAGCAGGTATTGGGAGTATTATTATGAGTAGATGACTTAGAAAACTCGGGATGATTCTTGAGGAAAGTATGAATAGATGTGGAAGGTAGTATTGGGCCTGTACTACTGGAAGCATAGGATCTACACTCGAATCGAGGAAAATTATGAGAATTCTAAGGAGCTGGTCGGGGAAGATAACATGGTTTGATACCATGATTCGTGGCAGTGGTTCCATATTTGTCGATCTTTTGGTTATGGTTGTTCATGCATGAAGATGGGTCTGGTAAATTTTTAGGGCCTCAGTGGCGATGTCTGTCTGGATTTGAATGGTGCAGACCTAGGTGAGTTTGTTGGTTTTGAGGTCTCTAAGGCCTTGCTCAAGGAAACTGACAAGATGGAGAAGCTCACAAGAACATACATTAGGGAGATCGTACGACTCCATGGTGTTCCTATATCTATTATCTCCGATAGGGATAATAGATTCACTTCGAGGTTATGGCAGTCGCTACAAAGTTCCTTAGGAACGAGGCTGGACATGAGTACAGCCTACCATCCACAGACCGACGGACAAAGTGAGAGAACTGTCCAAACCTTGGAAGATATGTTGCGAGCCTGTGTGATCGACTTTGGGAAGGCATGGGATACTCATTTACCCCTTGTCGAATTTTCCTACAACAATAGTTATCAAACGAGCATAAAGGCTGCTCCATTCAAGGCTCTCTATGGCCGTAAGTGCAGATCCCCTCTGTGCTGGGCTAAGGTGTGCGACACACAGTTAGCTAAAGGACGCATTCCTGACAGCACTCTCACAGGTCCGGAAATCATACGAGAAATGACAGAGAAGATCATTCAGATTCGTGAACGATTGAAAGCCTCTAGAGACCGACAGAAAAGCTACGCAGACAAACGAAGGAAACCTTTGGAATTCCAGGTGGGAGACCGAGTCCTTTTGAAAGTCTCACCCTGGAAGGGTTTGATACGCTTCGGAAAGCATGGAAAGCTAAATCCAAGATACGTAGGACCTTTCGAGATTCTCACTCGAATCGGCCCTGTAGCTTACAAACTCAATCTACCTCGCAGACTCAGTAACGTACATTCTACTTTCCACGTCTCGAACTTGAAAAAGTGTCTGTCCGACAAGACTCTTGTAATCCCACTCGACGAAATCGAGATCAACGAGAGCCTCAACTTCGTGGAAGAACCTGTAGAGATCATGGACCGAGAGGTCAAGCAAACGAAGCAAAGCCGTATCCCGATAGTGAAGGTTCGCTGGAGCGCCAAGCGAGGACCTGAATTCACTTGGGAGCGTGAGGATCAAATGAAATTGAAATATCCTCATCTTTTCGCTTAGTTAATTGTAACTTAATTGCTTAAATTCTAATTTCGGGACAAAATTCTCTCTAACGGGGGGATGATGTGTCAACCCGAAATTTCTATCTTGTACAACCATTCACTTCAATCAAAGTCAGACTTGTTTCTGCTAACTTTTAGCACTGTTTAGAGTCTGTTTGGGCATTCTGAGCCTAGTGCATCAAAGGAATCAGTGTTTGGATTTATCAGTTAGGGTTCCAAACCAGCTAGCAAACTGTAAACCTCCTCAAAAGGAGTTTACGGTCAAGAAGGTTAGAGCTTACGGTCATGGTGACCGTAAACTCCCTATATATACATAAATTATGATCATTTTGATCATTTCTTTCATTTCCGAGCCAAAAATCTCGAAAACTCTCTCAAGTGTCATAAGATCTTCATCTTGATCTTCCAAAAATGTAATAATTCTTTCCTTTGATTTGTTGTTACATCTCTTTATCTACTGATTATGCATGATTTCATCCATGAAATCTCTTCATTTTGTTAGATCTTCAAGTGTTCTTCATTTCACCAAGAACACCAAGAACACACACTAGTGTTCTTGGATCCTAATCACCCTTACAAGCTTCTAATAAGTAAGTACACTACCCTTAGCTTGTTATATACTAGAATCGCTAGTTAATCACCTTATAAACATCATTTTTAGCCAAGAACAAGGTGTTTACGATCTAAGAGTATCTCCTTAGACCGTAAACTCTAATGAAAGGTGCATTAGAGACCTTAAACCCTTCCTAAGGCTAAGCATGATCCCTAGAATCCGATGCCTTTAAATGAAGCCCTTGAAAACCATCATTTGTGCAAGATTTGATGAGTTTACGGTTGAATCTCCTTAGACCGTGAACTCCATGACCGTAAAACTTATGACCGTAAGGTCATAGGACCGTAAACACATGGGACCGTGAACCCATTGGACCGTATGGTCATTAGACCGCAAACACAATGAACCGTAAACACAATGAACCATAAACCCATTGAACCGTAAACTCTTATGGTCATGCCAATTGGACCATAAACTCCTTTGGGTGGCCATACACCCTTGGTATGCAATCACATATGATTGTAGCACTTAAATCTAAGTGTATCCTATGTCCGAGGGTGTTTCCTTTCATGATTAGTTGTATAAACACTAATTATATGCTTATATGTATCATTATATGATAAATAGGATCTGTGTGTGTGCTCAAGTCTTCACTTGGCACTTAGCATCCTATACCACTCGTTCATCCAAACCACTCACTACAGGTGAGTTCATACCCCTTAATCTATCTTTTAAATGATTCTAAATGCTTTTATGGGGGGGGGGGGAATATAAGTAGAAAACATGTTAGTTATATAATCAATCACATGTGATTTATAACTATGTTTCAAATAAAGGGTTTCATATAC
This sequence comes from Lactuca virosa, assembly GCF_052849685.1. Classification (NCBI taxonomy): domain Eukaryota; kingdom Viridiplantae; phylum Streptophyta; class Magnoliopsida; order Asterales; family Asteraceae; genus Lactuca; species Lactuca virosa. The sequence continues at coordinate 470,558,505 of NC_136429.1, read as the reverse complement.
TTCAAACTGTGTTTCAAACAAAGGATTTCTTATACTTTCAAACTGTATTATCAATCAAGCTGCTTTTAAATCGTTTTATAAATTGACATCAAGTCATCAATATTTATTATTAAACTCTTCAAATGTTTTACAAAAATTCTTTTTCATCTTATATATTGTCAAATGCATGTCTATATATGTATAGTTATATAAGTAATGTTTAAAGGACTTAGGACTGATAACTCGCTTAATTTCCTTTTCCTTGTTTGGATGTGGCCTGAAAGTATCGGTTATTTGTCCGAAGGTCGTTTACATATCAATTATATATTATGTATACATATGTAGATATAAAAGTACTATCAATCAGTTCAGTACCTTTAGGTAGCAAAGGCATACCTTCCTTCATTCAAACTACAGAAATTACTAGTAAACTATAATAGGTATATTTTAGGAGAATACTATCATATACAAATACTATAACAGAGAATACTATAACAGAGAACACTATAACGGAGAATACTATAACAGAGAATACTATAACAGAGAATACTAGATAGAGAACACTATACTGGATGGACTATCCTACACCTTGCTGTTCGCTACAGTGGGACTTGCAAGTCTACGGGTGCTAAATGTCATTTCTTCCGACGTCTTTCATCGTCATGTTATAGTCGGTTTAGTATGGTAACAATCTTATCACATTTGGCCTTAATTAAACCATTGGTTTTAAGGTAGTTATTACTTCAGTAGTTAATACAAATAATACTGCAGTACACATACATTTTCCCATTATATTCAAATTATGATCTTCTCACATAAAGGGTAATATAAAACTATATTCTGGTAACGATAGTCATATTTGGGAAAAGCTTCCACTTTTACAGAGAAACAAACATATAAAACAGTCGGGTCTTGGTAGAAGACTACTTTTTAATACTAGTAGAAAATATAGGATTTTCTAGGAGTTTTTCAAACATATACAAACATTTACATTGAACATTTACAAACATTTTCATCAAACTTATACAAACATTGACACTAAATACTTATGAACTCACCAGCTTAAATGCTGATCTACGCTTTCAAAATAACTTGTATTCTCAGGTCACCAGTAGACAGGTACCGATGATAGGTTTTGAGAAGACGGAGCATGTTCAAGACTCGTCTTTTATTTTGATTATTCATTTTTGGTGACTTATTACTATTAAAGAACACACTTGTATGAAATTATACTATTAATTCAATGGATGATGTTGTTGCTTATTTACTACTTTGCATTGTTATGATACTGTACATGACGTCCTCCACCCCTGAACGTTTCCGTCGTTCCGGTTTTGGGGTGTGACACAGGGGTAATGCAACCGGGAGGTTTTGGACCCGTTATGTATTGGGCAATCCAACCAAAAGGTTGTGGGCCGGGGCATTCCGACTGAATGATTGTGGGCCAGGGGTAATCCAACCGGGAGATTGTGGACCCGATATCTGTTGCTTATATCTTGTGTGTTGGTACTTTGGGGGAACTCACTAAGCTTCGTGCTTACAGTTTTAGTTTATTGTTTCATGTACTTCAGATGATTGTGGCAAGGCAAAGGCGTGATCGTGCACATATGTTGGTTTTGATGATACTGAATTGGGGACACTCTGATATATGATTTCTATTTTTGAGAACAATGTTTTGTAAATGAATGGGTTTGATTGGATGGTATCTGAATACAATGATTTTACTTGATTTAAAAATTAATTTTTTTGCCTTGACGGTTGGGATGTTACAATTTGGTATCAGAGCCCTAGTTTGAGTGAATTGGATGACCATTCGTGTGAATCCAGTCTCAAGCTAAGGATTTGTCAAAGTTTTCAAAACAATTTGAAAATTGTTTCAAAACTGTGTTCATAATTGATTTCTAAATTATTTTCCAAAGTAACCAAGGAAGGATGAGATGTGTATGATCAGTCAGAACAAGCAAGTTTACCCCAAACTACCCACACTGTTATTTGCTTAATATGATTGTGATAGAATTGCATGGTAGTAGTAGGCTTGAGATCCTCAGGAATTACATGATAGAACTGCTTGATGTATGATGCCTGATAGCCTAGGAGAATTTCTTGTATGTTAGATGAAATTGACATCATGACTGTAGTTGCTTAGTGCGTGCATCATAGTTATACATAATAAAGATTCCATAGCCTGAGAATGTTTGATTTAGCTTTATTTCATGTTCTTGTCTAATTAAGGGCTTAGAGTAGAGTCAAGTATTCAATTGTCTATGGGATCTAGCGTTAAGTAAGATTAACATACACGAGTGGCTGCAGGGTTGGTGGAAGTTTCATGAGTGGGTGCAGTTCATAGCAAGATAGCATGAGGAATGATTTGCCACTCTTGAGAGACTGAGGAAAGGATGAACGTGTATCCTAGATGCTTAGGCCTCGAGGTTGGGAATTTTATATGAGGATCTGCGTGAATTTATTGTGTCTTAGTGCCAGTTGACTCCATTGCTCAAATCATGCTTTCTTTGAGCTTTGTAGGACTCATATTGATGTGAGTCAACTATCAAATGAATATGTTAAATTACACGCAACGAAGGTTAAATAATCTTAGAGTGAAGGATTTGGCCCTATTGCGCATCTCTCGTCTGAGTCTAGCCGTTGTAGGGGTTATTATTTTAGTCGAAAGATTATTTAAGTTTTGTTGCATGTAATTGTATTCATGAAGTGGTTAACTGAAATTAACAGGGGTAATTCAACAGCTGATGGTTAGGGAGGTGGGGAATCATGGGAGAGCCTATGAAGTGATTTAGTGTGGTTGTTACGCAGTTGAGCAGGTATTGGGAGTATTATTATGAGTAGATGACTTAGAAAACTCGGGATGATTCTTGAGGAAAGTATGAATAGATGTGGAAGGTAGTATTGGGCCTGTACTACTGGAAGCATAGGATCTACACTCGAATCGAGGAAAATTATGAGAATTCTAAGGAGCTGGTCGGGGAACATAACATGGTTTGATACCATGATTCGTGGCAGTGGTTCCATATTTGTCGATCTTTTGGTTATGGTTGTTCATGCATGAAGATGGGTCTGGTAAATTTTTAGGGCCTCAGTGGCGATGTCTGTCTGGATTTGAATGGTGCAGACCTAGGTGAGTTTGTTGGTTTTGAGGTCTCTAAGGCCTTGCTCAAGGCCGTGCATTTGAGTCACGGGACTGAAGAAGAAAACGATTGTTATGATCCGATTGAGGATTACAGCTAGAAGCTGAGTGGTTGACTGATGGATTGGAATGTCGCTAACTATGGTGAGGATTATGTCCTTTCAGTTTTCCGAGTTTGGAGAAGGAGTGAGCAAGCATGTGATTTGCGGAGTTGTGATGTAAATCCATCATGGAGATGGATGGCTGTTGTCCTTGATGGTAAAAAGGCAGTATGGGAATGCACATGAGGATTGTGAGGTATGGTTGCCTTGAGATGAGACTAAGGGTCTGTTTTCTTGGGATTTAGGTAGGGCAGGTGCTAGCTGATGGTTGCAGGTGATCGGGGAAGTGAATTGGAAGCGACCACCTTATTGTTTCTAATGCATTCCAACTTTGAGAATGGTTCTTTTTCTATTTATGAGCGACTCTTGGTATGAATTGACGGTTGGGATTTGCATGCGAGAAGTATATCTTTCTGGATAGGAAGTCGGTGGTTTACTTGTGCATTGTCATGAAATTTTTGATGTTAGAGGTGGATATAATTGGAAGCTCCCAAGGTCTTCAAATGAGATTCAAAATCTTTTGGGCCTACTTGGTCATGATCTGGAAGATCATCTTTTTTTTGTTGTATATCCCAAGGGTCAAGGATTCTATACATCTACGTAAGCCGGTTTGAGTTATGGTTTGTTTGCAACGCCAGCTGGAGGTAGTTCGAACCCCAAGTGGGGGAGAACTGGGTATTATACTTGGAGGATTGTCGATATGTTCGAGTTTATGGTTTCAGAAGGATGGGTCATAGGGATCTGTGGTTCGTGTATCCAAAATTTAGGTTCAAGATTTAGTGAAGACGGGGGTGTAAGTCAAGTAGCCATTAGATGTATGTGCTCAGAAGTGTGTAGGTTGTCTTCATGGGAGGAGATTGTTGGACAAGGAGCTTGTTGTGTTCAATGGTTTCTTTCGGGTCGCCAATGCTATTTCAAGAGGCGTTTAGGTTACACAGGCTGAGTATCGATTGTTGAAGGATTTTTCAGCTTGTTTTATAGACTGTCATCTATATTCTAGATTGGGCAGTTGTTGATCATCCAATCAGTTTCAGAGCTAGTGTGTTTAGCTCCACGTGGGTTTTGGTTAAGAAGTGCAATGGATGCAACAACCTTTTCTCAAGATCTGTAAATTGTACGTTTGTGTCTATGGGTATGGGTACCCTCAATGGTTGGGCATGGAATTATTGGTCATCGCAGGCTCGAGTTCGACAAATGTCCTTGGTTATTGGATTTTCGGATGTTGGGGAAGAATTGTTAGTTTTAAGGTATGACTTTGGATTTGGGCATAATCCAATTTTGGCATGTCGTGTCGACAGGGTTGGTAGCTGGACTGACCGACTAGGGTTTTGACAGCATTTCTGATGGCTCTGGAGGTTTTATCAAGCAATTTGTGTGTTGGTTGAATGTGTTCGGTATCAGTCAAGGTGAGGGATCATAGTCTTTGTTGGTTCATGAGGATGTTTCTGTTAGCAGTTGAGGTTCGTCATTTCGGTTAGATATGTTGTACCAAACCTGATGGGTATGGATTTTGAGGAAGAAGGAGTACAGTAGAACTAGGGTTGGTCATGTGTTTTTCCTTGGGTACTTGTGTAATTTAAACAAAATAGAACTGGAGCACTGGAAGTGAATTATATGCATGACTCTTATTTCGGTTACAGTCTTTTGAAATGGAACAAAAGTGTGGTCGTCTATCCCATTCTCGGGTTGTGTGCGACCATGTTTCATCAGATTTTGCATTGATAGTAGTCTGTACTATGAAAGGAAGTGTGCGTGATAGAAGAGTATGGTGAAGGTTGGGCTTTGGTTATGGAATATCGAGTCATGAAGCTCATGGTGAAGGTCTAGCGTGGGTTTTCAGGTGGAGGTACATCTGAGCTTATACGGGATGCAACATGAAATTCTCGAATGGAACATCATTATGATCATGGGAGTAGTGGGCTAATTTATGTTTCAAGCTCAATTATAATCTGGGATGATCAGTTGAATGGATTATTTATCTTTACTCTCGAATGTATGCGTGATGGAATTTGTGAATGTTATGTGGAATTAGGGCCACTTCGGTATCTGGTTATCAGTGGTTGGGACCAACTAATAGTGTGCAAGTTGGTCTGAGTATCACGGATCATGCAGTGGTTGGCTAGTGGACCAGGGGTAAACCCGGGTGTTCTTAGAGGATATCAGTGTATAGGTTGTTAGAGCTAAGTAGGAGCCCAACCTAGTTTTGTATGTGATTCATGGGTTCCTTCTGTTGGTGCATTTATATGTGGGATTGGATTGGGCCAGTCGGTCGAGAATTGTTGGATTCTTTGTTCCGTGGGACGGCGTATGGCCGAGAAGATCTATGACCGGTCAAATCTATGGTTTTCGGTCAGCATAATTGATTGAAAGGATGGTTTAGTCTTGTCTAATGTGTTTTGTAAGAATTTCTCGCTGGTGCGTCAGTGTGTGTGAGGATGGCAGCTATGATGTGGACTGAAGTTCCTATTTCAGATGTTGGTGAGCGATGCAAGTCAGGAGACCTTGGTCGGGTTATGTTGGATGAATTGGGTAGCACAAGTGCCAGTGGAGTGGTTCAGTTTTCTTGAGGGTTGTTCATGATCTCGGAACCTGGAGGTCCTCGACTGAAAAATGATTTCTTCTCTTGTGAATTAACGATGACGTGGGTAATTTTTTATCGTCAGGTTGCTTCATTCTTTTAAGGTCTGCAGAGATGTCGGGAGGAAATCGACCGTAGTGAGGTGCTAAAAGTAATGCATGAGCTTGGCTTTGGATCTTTAACGCTAGAGATGCAGGTCTTGGTATACACGAGATCTCACACATTGTTAAAGTATTCGGGTTTGAAAGATCTCAAAGGGTTACCTCTTGAATGGGAGCGAGAAGTGATTTCGAGGACGAAATCGAATTTAAGTGGGGGAGAATTGTAAGACCCGATTTACAAATCAGATCGATTTTGTGCTTCGATGGGTTAAAGGCATGGCTTTAGGGTAAAACCATGGCTCACTACGTGCCCATAGAGAGGTCACGACGTGAGTAGTGATCAATAAAAGTCTAGATTTAAAATGTGCTCATGACGTGAGAAATAAGAGCTCACGACGTGCTATACGCTGCAGCCAAGCCCATGATCTTTTAGGGTTTCTTTCGTGTTTAAACCCCGTAAACTTCATTTTAGGATTCCAAAACTGCCTCCTTTGTCCCTAAGATCAGTAAAACCCTAACCCTAGCCTCTCATCATGATTCTTGAACTTTTGGTGGAGTTTTGGTGGCTTGGAGAGGAAGAGATCACCATGGAAGCATAGTGTTAGCTTGAGAGTTTAATTTGCAATCCTTAGCTACACTTCTAGACCAATGTGAGTAATCAAGATCTAAGCTTTATGTTTCCTCTTTGCTAGATCTAAGGTTTTATGCATATTTATCCAAGATCTTGAGGGTTAGAGTGTTGGGATTCCATAAAGTTGGCAACTTTATTGGTCCGTAGGGTTCCTTGATGCTTATATGTCATGGATATGAAGTTTGAAGGATGTATGAATCCATGTTTGAGAAGGTACTTCCTTTTCTTCATAAATGACCTAGTTTGAGCTCAAGTCTTGTATTGGACATGTAAGACCTTAACGCATAAATTTTTATGATCCTAGGAGTGTTAAGAAGGCTCCTGGAAAAAGATGGAGTAGTAGATTAATGGATTAAGAAGTTTTTGGATCGAATTGGCACTCAAACGAATCTCACGACGTGAGGAAGATGCATGTCACGTCGCGAGCAGTGTAAGACCTGGCTATTTTTTCATGTAGTGGCTCACGGCGTGAGCCGTAGATGGTCACATCGTGAGGTTCTGTCGACTCTTGACTTTCGTTAAACGTTGAATTTTTGACCAAGTCTGACTATGGGTGAAACTTGAGGATTTTGGGCTATTGATTGAGATTCTATCTGGTTTTGGTATTAGTGGATTCACAAGAAGAAGAAGTGCTTAAAAGGGATCGTATTGCAGTGTTTCAGAATTCTTCGACTCATGTGAGTTTTCCTCATAGTACCTGTGGGTCGAAGGCACCAATGCTGGCCCACTAAGTTATGTATCATGGTTTAGAGAATGTTGCTATGTTGTATTGATCTGTTAGAACTGAGTCCTGGTATATAGGATGTAGTTAAGCAGTAGTGATCTGTAGATATGCTAGTGAGTATGTTGACTGGCTATATGATTATATGTTTGCTGAATATATGTATATGTTATATGTCAACATAGTATAGCTGGGTTGAGACAGTACTGCTTCGTGCGGGTAGTCAACAAACATGGGCCAATCCAACCGAAAGGTTGTGGGCGAGTGCATTCCAATCGAAAGGTTGTGGGCCAGGAGTTATCCAACTAGTATGTTATCGACCCGTTATGTATTGGGCAATCCAATCGAAAGGTTGTGGGCCGGGAAATTCTAGCAGAAAGGTTGTGGGCTAGGGGTAATTCAACATGGAGGTTATTGACCCATTATGCGTTGGGATGGGGCATTCCAACCGAAAGGTTGTGTGCCAGGGGTAATGTAACCGGGAGGTTTTGGACCTGTTATATATTGGGCAATCCAACCGAAAGGTTGTGGGCCGGGGCATTCCAACCAAAAGGTTGCGGGCCGGGGGTAATCCAACCAGGAGTTTGTGGACCCGCTACCTGTTGCTTATATGTTGTTTGTTGGTAGTTTGGGGGAACTCACTAAGCTTCGTGCTTACAATTTTAGAGTATTGTTTCAGGTACTTCAGATGGTCGTGGCAAGGAGAAGGCGTGATCATGCATATCCTCTTGGTTTTGATGATATTGAATTGGGGACACTCTGATATATGATTTCTATTTTTGAGAACAATGTTTTTAAATGAATAGTTTTGGATGGTATCTGAAAACAATGATTTTTCTTGAATTAAAAATGAAATTTTTTGCCTTGTTTTCTTGGGATGTTACTAAGGTGGTGTCATTTGGTGCATCAAGAAAGATTTTTCCATCCTAGCTCTTCTACATCCAACCATCTTCTGGACTATTATGTGGTATAAAGTCTCAACCATGGTGCTTACTTTCTTTGGATCTAAGTTTTTCAGCATGTTTCTTTTTGTTAGGAAGTTTTAAGATGTTGTTGGTAACAAAGTTTGCAACTTTATTGATCAGTGTGGTCCCTTGAGTATTATATGTTTTAGATCTGGACTCACAAGTTGTTTTGATGTCATGCATGGGGTTTTGACCCTATTTCTCACCATTTTAAACTAGTTTAGGGAAAGAAGTGTATTGGATATGCATGTGCATAAAGTAAGGACTTTTGTGGTTCTTTTGGATGCAAAGAAGCCTTCTGGAATGTTTGAGAAAAGGACGTAATGGATTAATTACTTGATGGAAAGATTAAACTGCTAGTGTGACCATGGCATGGCCAAGGCATTGCCAGGACTTAATGGGCATTTCTATCACATTTTATGATTGAGCAGACCATGACGTGACAATAGCCTTTCCACAACGTGGTGGTCTGCTGAGTTGACTTTGACCATTGAATTTTTGACCAGTTAGACTTTTCGTCAAACTTGGATAGAATTGAGGATTTGACTAAGGACTAGTCGTGGTTTGGATTTAAGAAGCTTGGGTTAGCTGTTATGTCGCTAAGGTTGTTGTTGAGCTTATGTGAGTGATTCAGGTGAGTCTTCTCACTATACAGTATAGGATGTTAGACTATCTTTGTGACTCTTGCAGGAAATACTATGGTTGGATCACAACACTTGTATGAAAGTCTGTGGTTGGATCACAACATGTTTATGAAAGATTGTGATTGGATCACACCACACGTATGAAAGACCGTGGTTGGATCATGGCAGAAAAGAATGCAGTTAGGGCTTTAGCAACATAATTGATTGTAAATGGTATCTTAGGGAACTCACTAAGCTTTGTGCTTATGGTTTATTGTTTAAATGTTGTAGGTTTGCTTATACTAAACGAAGGGCGTGACTTGATTGCGTCACATCTATTGTAGATTTTCGCACTTTATAACTCTTATGACGATACTCTGATAAATGTTTTGAATCTAATGGTTTTAATTAGATATTTGAAGTTGTAATTGGAACAAATGCTTTTATTTTTAAATGAAAATTTTGGTTTGAAATTTTGGACGTTACACGTGAAGTATATGAAAGAGATCGTGAACAATCCTATGATTGTATTCACCTTCAAAATTATCATTAGAACCTTAGTGATTTCATTGGCAATCAATATGCTCTTTATTTTTATAATGGTCTTTAATAATAATAGTTTGTATGTTCATGCATATGTTTGAAGCATATATGAATAGAATTCAAGTGAGCTGTGAGACTTATAATAAACATATAAAGGGATAAATAAGGAATATAAGTGATAACACATACCTCACAGATTGAAAGAGAAACTCCCTTGTAGGCGTATGATAAAGATAGAACCATGGTTTAGCCACAATCAATGTTAATGGCCAAGATATAAATTAATTATACTATAAAAAGCCTATTATATACCCGAACATTAGTAATGTATATTAATAACCGCTCCTATGAAGCGAAGAGTGAAAGAAAGAAACAAGCATATAGTAGAGTATATATTAGTAGTTGCTTAATAGTAATAGATAGTGTTCTATATGCTATTAGCATGTCAAGTAACTTATAACAAAATGTGAGACATAGTCTGATACGCCACAATACCCATTACTAGTAGATTGATAAGAAATAGTTGGCATCTACATAAGAATGCAAAGTATTATGAAATGGATCGCAATACCTTGTAAGGTGTTAGCCATAACTTTTGGTTTGTGCTCATTTAGTCACTAAACTTTTAAATTTTTTCAAAAGTTTAGGGACTAAATGAGCACAAAATCAAAAGTTTGATGACCTTTTAAAACTTAAAAAAAGTTAAGTGACCAAATGAGCACAAAACTAAAAGTTAAATGACCAAAAATGACCTAAACATATATATATATATATATATATATATATATATATATATATATATATATATATATATATATAGGTTTAGGTTCTATGGAAAACAAAAAAACCCTAAAAAAACCCTAAAAATCATAAAAATGCATAAAAAAAACACTTAGAGATCACAAAACTTTTTTTTTAATTTTTTTATCAAAAAATCGCAGCTTTTAACCTAAAATCGCTGAAATTTTTTTTTTACCAAAAAAAAAAAATTGATTTTTTTTTCAGCGAAATTGTCAAAAAGGCTGTGATTTTTTGATAAAAAAATTCACAAAAAAAAGTGTTGTAATGTCTAGGTATTTTTTTTATGCATTTTTATGATTTTTAGGGTTTTTTTAGGGTTTTTTTGTTTTCCAAATAACCCTTCCCTATATATATATATATATATATATATATATATATATATATATATATATATATATATATATATATATATATATATATATATATATATATATAGGTTCTACACATGATCAAATTATATCACATAAGCACATGAAAATGAAACATGCTCATGTATGAATATGAAAATCACCAATATTCATAAATGAATATAGGTCATTTTCATATGGTTATGTTGTGTAATATGGTTATATTCTATAATATGGTTATATTTTTAACCTACCCTTATATATATATATATATATATATATATATATATATATATATATATATATATATATATATATATATATATATATATATATATATATATATATATATATATATATATATTGTAACACCTGATTTCTAGATTGTGATTCATCTCTTAGTCTTCTTTAAGATAAGGTTGATTTTGGGGTTTTGGTTGGTTTGCAGCATGGTTGTTTGTTGTTCGAGGCGCGACCACGTCATTAATTTAAGTGGCAAAACGGTCAAGTGTGGATAGCGTCATGGTGGTGGTTGGGCTCAAAATCCTAGATCTTGGCCTTAGCCATTATTTAATGGTGCAAACACCCATGGTTCCTTAGAATCTTCAGCTTCCTTCTCCTTATTTAAAACCATAGCCTCCATCTTGCTTGTTAAAGGGATTATGATGTTCTTGTTAAGATTTCGAAGATGAAGGAAGTTGTGAAGCTTGATGAGTTGGTTTTTAGTGAAATATCTCCTTGTTACCCTTCTCTCAAGCATTGTAAGTTATAAAGTTTGTTGCTTTGCTCCTAAATTTGTCAGCTTTATGATGTATTTTGGCTTTTTGGTCACTTGTTGTCAATTTGACCCTATGTTCTTGGAGTATGAGCAACTCCTGAACTATAATTAGAAAATGGGCGTGTTTTTGGTCCTTAACAAGAAGAAAGTTGAGTGTTCTTGTGTTCTTTGGCAACCATGCAAACAATTATGTGCTAAAATGGACTTACCCTTGTAAGGGTTTTAGATTTGCTTAGATCTAGCCCCTAGAATGGATAAATTTGGAAACTCTATCCATTAAGTCATTGAAGAGAATTAGATATCAAGAAATGAGCCATGATCTGTAGGGATTAAGAGCTTAATAAGTTAAGAATTCTGCCAGGGACCATTGATTGTTGACTTTTTTTTACTAGTTTGAAACTCTATCCATGACATTTTTGTTGTGATTAGACCACGATGCAGTGACCATTGATTGTTGACTTTTTTTACTAGTTTGACTTTTGGTCAACTGTGATGGGTTTGGGTCATGGAAGGGCAAAATGGTATTTTTCCCATAGAATGGTTTTACTAGACCTAGAGTTTATAAGGAAGTGTAGTTAAGTGTTTCACCATAATTATTAAATTAACATTATTTGTAGTGTAGTAATTTGAGAAAGACTCGATGCCACTAGCTTGGTTTTTGTTTTTCATCTTGTTAGTTATTTAGGTGAGTTTTCATGAACTTAAATATTATGTGGACTTTATGTTTTATATATATATATATATATATATATATATATATATATATATATATATATATATATATATATATATATATATATCAACTAGAGAAAATCCTCTCGAAGGGAATATGGTTGGATTAAGAATGATGCAAGTTCACAAATAGCCTCATGGAGAGAAGTGGTTAATATTAGGATAGGTAGATAAAAGCTTCTTGGGGGAGTCAGCATGATTGTGACATCTGGACATTCTCAGTGACATGGCATTCACCCAATATGTACCATATTGTGTGTTCATTTTTTAAACAATACGTATACTTATGTAGTTCAATGATGTTATGGTTAGGTTTAATGATAAAACGAGACATGTTTGATTTCAAGAATTGATAAGGTTTTACATTTCACAAAGATTCATACTTTGATTTTCAAAAAAATTATGGTTAAATTTTGGGATGTTACAAGTTGGTATCTAAGCTCTCGTTTAAGAGAACTAAACATACTTCATTGTATGTTTATATTCAAACCATTGTTCATTTCTAATTCAAAATTTTTATATAAACTAAACTACATAATGGACAATTTTTGAAAATACAAGTGAAAAAAATGCCATACGCCTCGAAGAACATAATGTGGCCCGTCCAATCGTCTGAGCTTCATGGTTAGTCAGTATATCTATGTGATGTAATATAAGATGGTTTATGTGATAAAACTGACTTATATTCCTTACTTGGTGATTATATGAAAATGAGTACATGTTTATATGTTAAAATCTAATTAGTTCCACCTAGGCATATTATAGGTTGTCTGACATGGTTATGCATGCTAGCGGATAAACTAAGGATCTTTTTAGGGATTATGTGCTTAAAATGCCTGCTAGATTAGTTGCTTGATTTATGATTCTCTTAGTGTTACTTGAAATCTATATTGATATTAATTAACTATTATGAAAGTGCGTTAGGATCGCATGCTTCTCGAATCGGATACTCTCATATTGCTTGGTTTAATTATGTTGTGTAACTCTTATTTGAGTACAACCGATGTAGTGTAGGATTTCTCAGTCAAAGGACTACCTAGTTATAGTTGTGTGTAGTTAGTACTCGTATGGGAGTTAGTTCATATTGATGGAAGTTTGTTTCTTAGCGGGATAACAGGGTGGGGTGGAGTCATAGTGAACTAGGAAGAATGTTAGATTATGTTAGTGCTAACATATGTGTGAGAAGAATCCTATTAGGAGATTCTAGGAAGATTAGTGGTGTGTACATATGTGATCACATATATAGGTAGTTAGAACGATTAGTAATGCTCGGGTGTAGTGACTTGGGAACTTTAAGGCAATTCTTGGAATGAGTACATATAGGTGTGACAGGTAGTATGGACCCATACTACCGAAAGTATAGGATCAGTCCAAGGATCAGGAAGAGTTGAAAGGTTACTAAGGAGCTAGTTGATGGTAGATAGTGCGGCTTGGCACTATGGTTCATTTGTAACCATTTTTGATTGAAAATTTCTCTCTCTTTCAATATTATGGTTATGACTGGTCTGGATGAGGATGATTTTAGTAATTTTTCGGGCCTAAGTGGCCATGGTGGTTTGGACCTGAATAGTGTAGACCTGTCCGAGTTGGTTGGCTATAAGCCCTCCGGGGGCTTGTTTGAGCGAGAATACATTGGATCCTTACTACTCGATGGATAGACGAGATAGGGGTGTTTTTTCTGCTTTAGTCTCTACCCAGATGAGGCAAGGTCTGGCTTGATGAGATTCATTTTCATTTACAACAAGGGATGTTCGAGATTCGATTGTTTTTCGGTATGGTGGCCAGGCTGTATACCATGTCAGAAGTCGAGTCTTCGAACCAATTTTAAGAAGAGCGGGTGTCTCCGATGTAGATCAAGAATTTAATTCCAAATTCCAAACTGGAGGTCAGGCGGAGGAAGATGGGTTTGGTGCATGGTTAGGCATGACTGACTGCTAAGGGATTCAAATTTATTGATGCTCATAAAAAAGTTTGATAAGCAGAAACTATTGCAGCATGCATGGCAATATGTGCATAGGAGTTATGTTTCTTACGTATCAAGATGTTCTCGATTGGGTGAGGAGGATACTTACAATTCAAGATTGTAAGTAAGGAGGGATAAGGGAGCATAAACTTCTTGCATTTAGTAGGGTCATCTCAAGGCTATCTCGGATAAGTTGGAGAGATGGTATGGAATCTAGCACCGTCACTATTGTTGGTGTGCTTTCTGTTATACTATGATGACCTATTTTAATTCTCTTGATGCTTGGGTTAAGCATTATTTTTGGCTGAATCAGGTATATCTTAGTATTCAACTCATGGCGAGTTGTGTGACTAGTTTTCTTGTTGATTATCAAGGGTTCCTTGTTACTTTGGGAGCATTGGATCATCAAAAACATACTAGAGTTCTTCCAGTTTTTAGAAGACTATGTTGAATGGACTTACATATGCTTAGAATTTTTAGCTTAGCCCCACTACTTGTTCCTGTCTAATAGGGTTCTGAAGAGATTAAATCGATAAGATTCTTAAACGAACAAATCAAGAACACAATGAAACTAATAACTCCAGATGAATCAATGCTTGTGTCGAATGATTAATCAGTCACGACCTTAGAAGAAATCTATAAAGAATTGCTACTGTAGAGGTGTGCTAGGGTTACAATATGATCGAAAGAAAACTTTCAAAAGCGTACATACTAAGATGCATGCATGCACTATATAAAGTAATCCCTAATAAATGTAAACAGCTGCACATGCCCATAACCGAGAAAATAATAGACATAAACGAAAGGCCCAATGACGCAACAATCTCCCCCTTTGCATTAATTGAGGCGAGAGATCACTGCTGCATAACCTGTGTGGTATTCTTAACGGTTTTGAACAACTTCGGTATGATAGCAAGAATGGTGCGTCGAAAGTTGATATACCATAGAAGTATGTCATTGATGATCTTCTTTGCAGCATCATCATTGGATTTACATCCGTTGATTATATCCAGAATATGTTCAAGAGCAACAGTGGAAAACAGATGCTTGTCAGCCAAGGCGAACATACACTTTAGTGGAGGAGCCGAACCTCCAACATCTTTAGTAAACATCACCGTTAGATGTTGGGTTTCAATCTTTCCCATACACATCTTTTTCACATCACTAGCTTTTCCAATTGGTCTGACAGTAGTCTTTTTCCTCAGAGCTGAAGCGATCTCCTTATCAAGCTTCGCTACTTCATGAATATACGACACCAACATTCTCATTATGTGATCAAGAATGGGTTCGTACTTCTGCTCATTTGAAAAAAAAAATGTTAGTCAACAGAATCCAGTCGTGAGGATTGAGATTTGGCAAATCTGTAAGAGAAAACTCATGAACCGAATCATCCGATCCACGAGTAACCCGAAATTTCACATTGATAAACTTCCCCGCAACAACTGGGTTCAGAACCTTGACCTTTGTAATTTTCTTTGCACTCCAGGTCAAATACTGAGGTTGTGAGAAATCAAGGTAGTAATCGATCAGCTATCTATCAACTTTCGGGTCCAGTGAGGGAACAACAACAATTGGGTCAAAATAGTGAAAGACGAATGCCCTTCGGGTGATCGACATATCAAATTGCGCGTCTTTAGAATTAACCAAGTCAAAGGAAATGACTGGTTCAAGCCAATGAGTGCTTGGGGATTCAGTTGCTTCCTTCAGCAAGTTTTCCAATGTCCATAATGGAAAAAGTGATTTACTTCGTTCCAAAATGTCATGGGCAGCTTTAGCTTTCCTTTCCCTCTCTTCGGTTTCACGGGTTTGCTTTAACAATTCCTCTTGATTCACATCATCTTCTACTCCACTTTCACCAACAACTTTCTTTCCTTTATCTTGAACAGTTGAACCCGAAGCTTCATTATCCTTCGGTTCTGTGGTGACACTTGGCTTAACAGGAGGAGGTGGAGAATTTTCGGTTGTTTGACTTTTGATTTTTTGTTTTGGTGGATCTTTACTTGCTTCTCCCCCTTGTTTTGGAGGGACGTCCGCCTCCGAAACACCTTCGATTCGGCTCAAAAGATCAAGGGTAGGACGCAATTTTTCAGCCAAACGTCTCCTGATAGTAATGGTGAGAATAGTATCATGAGCATCGAGGAGATCAACCAAAAGAGTGTGAATATCAGCAACACAGGTTTTCACAATTGTACGTTCGATCTTGAGATCATCAATCTCTTTCTGTGCATGATTGAGCTTGATAGATTGAGTTTTGAGTAGAGTGGCTTGTCGAGCGACCTCATCCATCACTTTATTTTCCATAGCCAGATCAGCCTGGAGTTTGTCTAAGCGAGAGTTGATTGACTTGGTGAGCGTCGATTGATCAGTTTGGATGTCAGACCGAACCGTTTCAAGCTTTACTAGTTCGGCTTGGAGATAGGAAATAAGCTTCTCGACAGAAGAAGTCACTGTGTTGACATGTTGCTGCGACTCAGCTTGAAGAGACTGCAAGAGTGCCTTAGCATCGGCCATTAGTTTATCGACTTTTTCGGCCGATGTCTTAGTGGATTCATCGATGGCTTTGGTTGCTTTCTCGATTGAAGTACCATGCTGCTGAACCAAAGTGGCTACTAAAGCTTGTATAACAACATTAGAATAAGCCGAAGTGGAGGATTGAGATGAAGAAGCGAGCAAAGTATCAAGCTTCTCATTTAACTCGTTGAGATGCCTCTTGGTGACAGGGGCATCATCATCATTGTCACTTTAAACAGTATAGGGACTGTAGTGAAAAGAATCAAAATCCATATCAGTGCCCCTGCATCTGATTCATATCTGATTCGTTTGAGTTGATTGGTGACAAAGGTTTTGAGGTAATGGGGGTTTCAACACCTGAAGTTTATTCCCCCGCATCAGATGCGTTAATAGGAGGTGTGGATATTGTAGAAGTTGTGGTGGTGGTTGCTTCGGTGAATAATGGTGGTGGTAGAGGTGTTGAAGTAGGAATTTGAGTGGAAGTTGGTAGAGGGCATGGAGCGATTGAAATAGGAACAGTGGTGTGATGAGGAGAAGGAGGTGGAGACAAAACAATGTTAGTATAGATTACCTCTAGAGTGACTTCTCGAACCGAATCATCTGAATTATCTTGCTCCGGCTCTTGTTCATCTTCAACATCTTGATCTGAAGGAACATATTCACTGTCACTTGATGATGGAGCTTTCGCCTTGGTAGCCATCTTTTTCAGTTTGCGCTTCTTTGGAGCCGAAGGGTCTGCAGTGGAACCCTTTCGCTTCTTTGGAGTGACAGGCTTAGAAGAAGGCCCTTCTTGAATTTCCTTCCTCGAATCCCCTTTCTTGCCCCTTTTGTCTGGTTTATCAGCCATATCACGCGATTGTTGCATCTCTGGGGTCAATGGTCTGGGTCCAGAAGCTGGAAGCTTTTTGTACTCACTGATTAGTATGCTGGCCTTTGAGACACATGAATACATGGACTCCAGAATTGAACTAATAAAAGGAAATTTGGTGAAATCAGCTACAATGATTTTGGTGGTGTGAAACGTGGCAATCTCAGACTTCAAGGAATCCGCCATAACTGGAACATGGAACTTCTCCATTGCTCGCTGTGTGATAATCATCCTGAATCTCCCACTAGATATCACAGTGTGACGAGATGATGAATTTAGACTTTGAATCAACTGGGCCCAGAGAATCGACCCATAGTCAAGGTTGATTCCGTGATACAGACCATAGAGAATGGTCATCAAACTCTTGCTAGCGCCATCAGAACCTGCAACACGTTCAGAAAAACTCTTCGATGGAAGAGTAAACAATCCATTCCAGTGAGGTGGAAGGAAGGACTTCTTAACCTTGGTGATAGTAGTGAGAATGTCGTTGTACCCCATGTTATAGAACATCTCGAAGAGTTGTACAGTGGAAATCGAGTCGGGGTTCACCAGTGATTCTCCAGAAGGTAGCCCTAAAAGTGAACATAATCGAGCATTCGAGACAGAAGTCTTCTTATCAAAAATCTCGAATAAAATTCTTTCATCGTACTGGATGTATTTTGCAGAAGAATAAACCTGAGAAAGAAGAGACATTGGAACAATGTCGACTTTTGTAAGGGCATTCACCAATGGTGAGTATTTCAAACATTCGATAAACTGCAACATGTAGGAATCATAGGAGTACGACACCAAGTTGATAATCAGATTCTGATTGGGCTTGATTGTAAGGTGAGAGGATTGAGCGGTGCTGTCTTGAATAAAAGAAGAGTCTGCCATTGCTGAAGCTTGGTGGGGAAGATGAACAGTAGTAGTGTAGAAATTGCCGTATGAAGGTGGTAAAGAGGAGAATTGAACGGAGGAAAATCCTTTATACGATTTCCAGGAGAGAGAAAGTTTCTTTAATGATGATGGCGTGGCGTACTGAAATGTCGCCTAAAAAGTAGCGATTTGACAACTGGCATTCCCTAAAAGGCGTGTCAGGCGGCGTGATGATATGTGATCGTTTCAAATTCACGCGCCTTTCTCAAAATCTTATCCATTCATCTTCTCTTTAGAGTACCAATCGTTTCAAATTCCCTTTCGAAACCAATTTTCCCATTTCGCCTTATATGCCAAAAAGATTGATTTAGCATCCGTCACTTCTTTAATAAAAAGACCACCGTTGGTTGTAGAAGCGAAACAACAATTTTGAAAGTTGCCCTTGAAACAACGAACCTGACTTTGGAAGATCATAAAGAACTTCGTGCAAGAGTGTGCCAAAGAAAAAGAAAGAAAGCAAGTTATTTATGTGGGATATTAGTGATGTCTTTTAAAGACACAAAACTGTGGATCCCGGGCACGAATCTCTTCCTTCACAGTCAAGAGAGACTGAGAAGTGTCTGTGTGGTTTCCTGTTGAAGTACGATCAAATGCTTGTTAAGAAACAATGAAAGGCATCTTTTCAAGATTCGGTTATAAGGGTGGCTTTCGCTTCAACAGAACTACGGACCTTGATATAAGACCGAAAGTCGAGTGAAGTACTTTTGTGGCCAGTGTAGCCAAAAACATCAAGTAGGAGGGTTCGTTTTTCAGTGACTTGGTGATAATTTAG
Source organism: Lactuca virosa (assembly GCF_052849685.1). Taxonomy (NCBI): domain Eukaryota; kingdom Viridiplantae; phylum Streptophyta; class Magnoliopsida; order Asterales; family Asteraceae; genus Lactuca; species Lactuca virosa. Next base: position 470,539,431 of record NC_136429.1, on the reverse strand, counting down.
AAATCTCAAAACAAAAATAAAACTAGATCTTTTGGGTAGAAATGTCCTTGTGTTGGAGCATTTCGTAAAGATCTCATAAAGTAAAATAAAAGAGATTTCATGGTACCGACCACAAAGGTGGTTTCGTTAATACATGGGTGAAAACTAGAACACTTTGTTCACCGTCAATTCAGTTAAGGTATTGGATTGTGGGTTTCACTCAGTACGTGGTGAAACGAAACTAACATCAGTAACATAGATTTTGTGTAACCATAAACCTCAGTGGTAAATGCTGAGAGTCTCAAGGGTTACGATCATGAAGCGTAATGAAATGGAGAAAAGTATAAAGGTGGTTAAGGAACCGAAAGTACCTCTGCTATACAATAAGGACCGAGCAGAAAACTCTTAACTCAGTGTGAGAAGAGTAAGGTAGCTCATTACTTAAGTGATTTTGTAGCCTGATTGGGAAGAAACGATTTGTATATATCGAATCAGTAAGGCTTCACTTAGAGTTTGTGAGGCTTTGGTCAACATGCAACATCATGCTTCTAGGGACACTTAGCTAGTATACAGAGTAAGAATATATACCTTTCCCATGATTCATGGTTGAGACACGCAGTAAGTTTGATAGAATTCAAAAATAAATACAAGAAAATACTTTTGTGTTTTGATAGATCTGAAAAAAATAAAAAAACAGAATGGAAAAATATTTTTGTATTTTTGATGATAAAAAAATGACATAAAAACTAAAGAAGAAAAATATTTTTGTATTTTAGATTTTTCCGAAGAAGGCATAAAAACATAAAGGAAAAATAAGTGTACAAAAACTATACATAATGAACCAGCTGAACGTTCGCCTTTGAATAGATGAGGCGAAATAGACCGAGCGTTCGGTTCATTTCGGTTACCGAAAAATCCAGAACCGAAATAGACCGAGCGTTCGCTCTATTTCGCTTGTTGAATTTTAAAGAGGCGAAAGCGAAAGTGAACTTTAATGAAGCGAAGATGGTTTCAGTACAGATTCAGCTTCCATCATTCCCAAGCCTTGGAGTATTCGGTTAAAGGTTACTTCAGGCAAAGATTTCGTGAAAATGTTAGCCAATTGATCAGCAGATCGAACAAAGTGAACTTCGACATTTCCATCTTCTACATGATCCTAGATAAAGTGATATCGCAGTGCAATATGTTTCGTCTTGGAATGTTGCACTGGGTTGTGACAAATACGGATTGCACTTTCTGAGTCACAATATAAGGGAATTTTCTTCATATTCAATCCATAATCCCTTAGTTGGCTTTGGATCCAGACGACCTGTGAGGTACAAGATGCTGCTGCAATATATTCAGCTTCGACAGCAGATAGGGATACACAAGTTTGTTTCTTGGACTGCCAGCTGACGAGTTTACCATCAAGAAATTGACAACCTTCAGTTGTGCACTTTCGGTCTAGACCACATCCTCCAAGATCGGCATCAGAGAATGCTTGAACAAAGAACCCTGATTTGGATGGATACCATATCCCTAGAGACGATGTTTGCTTCAAGTACATGAGGATGTTCTTGACAGCTACCATGTGAGGTTCGCGTGGATTGTGAGAACAAGATCTATGCGTAGGGACAAGGTTTGAAAACTCAAAGCTTGAGTGAATGATTGAGATCAATGTCTGCTTGATAATGGATGTTCAAGTTTAGACTGGAAAGACCAGTCAAGTCTTAGATGATCAGTTCAACAAATGATCAAGACATTAATTGAGAACAAGTAGATAATGATCAAGGTAAAGTTAATAAATGAAGAACAAGAAGAATGTTTTTAATGTGATAAGAGTAAATGCCAAAAGTAAGTGAAAGATCCGTAGTTGACTTGTATTGAAAGCTCCTATTTATAGGAGAGAATGTTACAGTGAATTAACCCAGATGTTTACATAGGACCGGACAAAAGACATAAGTCTGATATTCTGATTGTCCTAAATCAACTTTAGACTAAGTCCTATGAAACGTTACATCACATACAAGACAAAAGTAATAAATGCACTAAAGACAGAAAGACTTCATTCCGGACAAGTATTGTTCCGGAGATGAAAGTTGATCCGGATCAGCATACATTCCGGACTTCAGGATTAGCTCCGGAATGTGTTCCTCTTCAAAATACTTCTCCTCTTCTTTTCTCCAGCTCCGGACAGGTTCCGGATCACATTTCCTTTCGGAACCAACACACTTCGGAATATGTACTTAGGATTGCTAGAGGTTCACTTTCAGGTTCCAACATGGATTGGCTTGAAACCTGGCACAATAACAAACTGAAAACATGATATCCGGTCTACTTGCTGTAAGATACATTAGTGACCCAATTATTTGACGATAGAGAGTCATGTCGGCAGCTGGTTTATCCAGGGATGGTGTCAGCTTCATCCCTAACGCCATTGGAACCTTTACTCTTGTGTCTCCCGTCATGCCAAATTTTGCTAGTAACATCTTTGTGTAAGCCTCGTGGTTGATAAAAATGCCTTCTGGTCCCTGTCTTATGTTCAAGCCAAGGAAAAAGTTAATTGGACCCATTGAGCTCATCTCAAATTTAGTCTCCATCAATTTTTGGAATTCAGCTATTAAACTGGTATTTGTAGAACCGAAGATGATGTCATCGACGTAAATTTGGACTATCATTACGTGGTCACCCTCTTTCTTGCGAAAGAAGGTTGGGTCAACCGAACCTTGTTGAATTTAGACATTTTCAGAAAACGAGTTAAAGTTTCATACCAGGCTCTGGGGGCTTGCTTTAGACCGTAAACTGCTTTGTCAAGAATTTAGCAATGATCATGATATTTCTCATTCAAGAAACCCGGTGGTTGCTCAACATATACAGTTTCTTCCAATTCCCCATTCAGGAAGGCACACTTAACGTCCATTTGAAAAACTTCAAAATTCTTGTGTGCCGCTTATGCCAGAAAGATACGCACGGATTCTAACCTAGCAACTGGAGCGAAGGTTTCCTCATAATCGATCCCTTCTTTCTGACAATCTCCTTTCACTATCAGTCTCGCTTTGTTCCATATCACATTCCCTTCTTTATCTATCTTATTACGGAATACCCATTTTAAGCCAACTACAGATGCATCCTTTGGAGTAGGAATCAGTCTCCAGAATCGGTTTCTCTCAAACTTGTTAAGTTCGTCTTGCATAGCCTGTATCCAATCAGAATGATCGAGTGTAGTGTAGACTGTTTTTGGTTCTATCTTGGAGACAAACGAATTAAACATGCAATATTCAACTTGTGAGAATAAAGTAATTTGTTTCGCTTTAATTTGAGAGCGTGTGAGGACTCCCTCAGATGATTCACCAATCACTTGTGTTTTTGGATGATCTATTGTCCATTTAGCGAGTGGAGGGTAATCGGGATCATAGCCAAGATCTAGTTCAGCATTCACTTCCTCATCGAATTCTTACTGAACGTCCGAATTATCGTTTGTATTCTGATTCTCCCCTCGAATGATGAGACGATTTCAACATCAGGTTCAGAATTCTCCCCCTCGATTGGACTTTCATGGGTCTTGGTTAGAGATGAGTTCTCCCCTTGGAGAGGCGAAGCTTGTTTACTTGATGAAGGCGAATCCTCCCCCTGCAGTGGCGTGCTATCTTTTGGAGTGCTATCCTTTGGCGTTCTTGAAGCATGAGGTTCGCTTGGACTCTGGGTTCGCTTTCCATGTCTTTTGCAGCGTCATCGATTATCTTCTTTAGGTTATCGATTTTGTTATCGGCTGCATTCGCATCAGAGTGGATAGCCTTTTCTGGTTCGTCAAAAAGTAACATGTACTCTTCAAATAGGTTGGATATCGGTGCAGTGACTTTACCAGTAACAGGAAAGATTTCCTCCACGGAACCTTCGCTTGATTGGAATTTCTTCAGGTAATTGTCATCAAACGTCACATAATAGGTTTCTTCTAACTTCTTTGATCTTTTGTTAAGAATCCTATATGCCTTGGAGGTTAGAGAGTACCCCAAGAAAATCCCTTCATCAGCTTTCACATCAAATTTGTTTTGGTTCTCTTTGGAGTTGAATATGAAACATATGGAACCGAATACATGGAAAAACTTTACGTTAGGTTTGCGATTATTAAGGATTTCATAAGGAGTGACAAAAAATCGCTTATTGAGAAAGGATCGGTTATGGGTGTAGAAAGCAGTAGCAATAGCATCAGCCCAGAAGTATAGAGGAAGAGAAGCGAGCTGAGTATGGTTCGGGATGCTTCACACAAGGATCGGTTGCGTCTTTCGACAACTCCATTTTGCTGTGGAGTGTAAGGAGCAGAGAAATTGTGTTGTAACTCCCTTTTCGGCTAGAACTTCTTCAAAATCGTTGTTCTTGAATTCCAATCCGTTGTCGCTTCTGATGTTACGAACTAGCTTTCACAACTGAACTTCCACTTGCTTTATGAAGTTCTTCAGATTTGGTGTAGCCTCTGATTTTTGTTTAAGAAAATATACCCAAGTGAAACGGGAAAAATATGAAGAAGCTCAAGAGGCTCGATGATCTTTGTATTTACAAGAGTTGGATGACTCTTTCTGCTTTGCTTTCCCATTTCGCATGCAGCGCATAAATGCTCATTATCAAACTTCAAGAGGGGAAGACCTCTCACATGATCACCAAGAATGAGATTGTTGATATCTTTGAAGTTGAGGTGCGAGAGTCTTCGGTGCCATAACCAACTTTCATTAGAGTGAGCCTTAGTTAGTAGACATATAGCAGGTGTCACACCCCGGCCGTCGGCGGAAACACCGGGTGGTGTAACGTCATTCTTCGTATCATAGTTATATAACATACATTGAACAGTACTAAAGAAAATACAAACCTTTATTAATGATTGAACGTTACATTATTGTTTTCCTAGTACTTATTACATAATATCCGACTATGGCATACTTCTTAATGAACAGAAAGGTAATAGTAAAACCTCTCCTGTTCGAATACATACCAGCTTTTCAAGTCCCTGAAAAACACATGCATTTTAAAATACGCCAACATAAAGTTGGTGAGTTCACAGGTTTTGACTCCATATGAAAATAATACTTTTTCTAAGTTCAAAAGTATAGTTTTGAAAGTATCATTTTGAAGCTCCAACATTTAGTATATATATTAGGTATAATAGTCTACTTATCAATTAAGTGTTACACCTAAACATTCCTTGAACCTGAGGTATAAGGAAGGGGAAACTTGTACTTAACATTAATAATTGTATACGACAAAGTATAATGTTTCTAACAATTTGCTACCATAAGCCTGTAACCGCTGCTATGACATAATACCTCTGATAAAACCCACTCATGATTTCCATGAGGACAACTCACTCATGATTTCCATGAGGACAACCCACACATGATTTCCATGAGGACAACCCACTCATGATTTCCATGACGATAACCCACTCATGATTTTCATTAGGACAACACCATACGCTTCATCGACGCCGGAACAATAACAAGTAAAAGGATAGTTCGTCACTAGCTTATGGTTGACTATAGCTAACAATCACAAGTGGGGTGGTCAACCTGTATACTAATTATACACGACTTCCTCGCTCACATGGGATTAACGGTTACGGTTCATAGGATTTCCACTAAGATCCCCAATTTTAGTTGATGAATACAATTACTCATGTAGACTTCGACGACTTCCTATAGCTCTAACAACAAAAGCATTTTCGTGTCTAAAATCCAAAGTTACTAGACTATGATTTCAAACATTACTCCTAAGTTCATAACATTGAGGCAATATAACAGCTATAACTTGAAGTAAAACCAGGTTTTATCTTGACATAAAACCAATAACAACAACAACATATAACATTCCAAGTTTTACCTTGTCATAAAACTAACAATAACAACCTATATCATACCGAGTTTTATCTTGACATAAAACCAATAATAACAACATGCTTTATAAATTAATATATAGAACTTCCGAATATAATTTCTGAACTATATCGCACACAACATATATATAGAATCGTAAGTTTAACTCAAGATCTACATTAGTATAATAACATGCTAACAAGTTGATAATAGTTGTATATATTCAAAATATTATATTTAAACAACTATATCCCGCTTAATATAACTGTCTACGTTGATACTAATACACTATCATATAGACATAATATTAACGTGTATACAATATTTAGCATGCATTTTCCCCCGAAAATATTAGAAAGTGGGGTCGTGAAACTCACCCTAGTAACGTGATTTTATGTAATCTAAGAAGAAACGGTCAGCGGTACGAGGTCGTCGGGGCTCGGGATGCAAGATGGCTTCAGCAAAGGAGAGAGGAGAAAGAAGTTTAGGTGTAAGAATGGCTGGGGTCGAACTTGCTATTTATAGTAAGATTTTTGGCCTTTCACGTCGTGAGCCATATAGTCTCATGTCGTGAGCCGTGGCTGGTCACCCCGTAGACTTGCCATTTGCATCCCTAGCTTCGGAAGGTGGCCATGTGACTCCTCACGTCGTGAGATATCCTTGGCTATGTTAGAAAAGGACTTAGAGTTAGAAAAAGATGCAAGAATGTTGAGTGAAACACAATTAGAGATAGCTTTGAACCAGAGAGATTTAGCTCAGAGAGAAATTGTACGCCTAAATCTCTTAATCGAAAAATTGTTCAATGAAAGTGAAGCTATTGAAAATTTGGTAAACAATGGAACCGTATACAATACATACAATTTGCGTTGGTCAAATGGATATCCTACCGCAATGGGTTCCTCACCCCGGTTCAACAAAGACAGACTGTATGTCCCTCCAGACCGAGAATTTCATTTCCCAGTCAATGACAAGACCTTTCCCGAAGACATCAAAACTCACTTCGGTAGACTGCATAATCTAAGCAATAATTGTGTCATTGAGGAAATTCTGCCTGAGGTTTCGGGTCACACATGTGATCAAATTCCTATCTGTGGCACCATTTACCCAAATTCTCAAACCTCATCCGTAGTTGATGAAGAAATTGTCATTGAGGGCCCCGAAGTCTCGAAAGACTTTCCATCTCTGTCCTCAGACCGCAGTGTCTCACACTGTAGTCAAAAGTCCCACAAAAGTCCCACTGAAGTCCCAACTCAAACTTACTCTGCAGTAGTCAAATCATCACTACCACAGTCATCAGTAAAAGGAACTGTGACTCTTCAGCCAATTCATCATGAATTACCCATAGAAAACTTTGAAGTAGGTCAATGCTCTCAAACCCCTGAATCTTAAAGTTCGGATGACTCAAGCCCACGTTGATACTAATACACTATCATATAGATGTAATATTAACGTGTATACATTATTTAGCATGCATTTCCCCCCGAAAATATTAGAAAGTGGGGTCGTGAAACTCACCCTAGTAACGTGATTTTATGTAATCTAAGAAGAAACGGTCAGCGGTACGAGGTCGTCGGGGCTCGGGATGCAAGATGGCTTCAACAAAGGAGAGAGGAGAAAGAAGTTTAGGTGTAAGAATGGCTGGGGTCGAACTTGCTATTTATAGTAAGATTTTTGGCCTCTCACGTCGTGAGCCATATAGTCTCATGTCGTGAGCCATGGCTGGTCACCCCGTAGACTTGCCATTTGCATCCCTAGCTTCGGAAGGTGGCCATGTGACTCCTCACGTCGTGAGATATCCTTGCTCACGTCGTGAGCTTAGAACTTATCCCTTCGTAGCCTCGTCACACACCTTGTAGATCCGAAATGTGGCAAAATGACTCCTCACGTCGTGACTTTCTATGCTTACGTCGTGAGCTCAATCAGATTAGGCTTTCTGACAGCTGTATCTTCGGAAGGTCGTAACGTTCGCATACGAACTCCGTTTTTGACGTTCTTTATATGCACGCGTAGGTATTTACGAGTACTACAACTCTCTTTTAGACTCCAATAGCTAATTCTAAGTATATTTTAAATTCCTCTTATTATAGAGATTTATAGTTGTTGAATCATGAAAAATGACCCTCTTAAACTTCAGCTACCGCAGTCAACAAGCTACCGCAATCAAGCTCCCTCTTCAACATCCGAAGTCATCAAATCCAACCACAGTCACTATTTACTTAGTTTATTTTGTCTTTCTGCAATACTCTCTATTGTCCAGTATGCCTTGCATGGCTATTCTTAGAGAGTGAATCTAATGTAACTCCTTGAGTCTTTACAAATAGAGCTCATTCTCTTGTATTCATTACAAATCTATCATTCTGAATACACATCTTTGAAGTTATCTTTTCTATCTTTAATTACTCATCTCTTCTTACTCACAAATCTTACTAGAATATAACTGATCACAATCTCTCTTCGGAGGAACTCTTGTGTGACTTAATCACTAAGTTTGATCTCACTTAAAAACTTGGCTTGAATGCATTCCTCGTTATGAATCAACTTATGTGTATACTTGATATAACAATTGTTGTCATTTCCATTTCTTTTCTATTCCGCAACTAACTCTCTAACTCTCTAACTCTAACTTATTAATATTATTGTTGAGCTTTTAGATCCTTCGAGATTAACTATTCTGCAACTATACTTGTTCTAACGTTTGTTCAAGTGTATCTCAAAGTTTTTCTCTCAACAATTGGTATCAGAGCCATAGTGGTTGCTTTTTGAAAACGGAACTCTGATTTTGAAAGGGCCTTCTATACCACTAAAGCCCATTTCTTAAAACAAAAAAAAACTTCAAAAAATATGGTACATTCGTTATCTCTGAATGTTTCCAACAGTGTTGGTGGTTCTAATCGAGCCCCAATATTGGTAGCAAATGAATATCATCACTGGTCCCAAAGAATGGAAAGATACTTAAGGAGACTTGGTAGATATATATGGCGCTCCGTAGAAGAAGGACCACATGTCCCAGTCCTTACACCAGTCCAAACTGACGGCGCTACAACCAGACTAGGAGGAGGCCAACCAGTCATGTACCGTACCAAAAAGGATGATCTTGATAAAATGGAAAATGATGCTGTTGCTTTTTATGAAATCTCATGTGGAGTTGCTCCTGACAACTTCGATATTATCATAAATTGCAAATCAGCAAAAGAGATCTGGGAAGTTCTCAAGAATTTGTACGAAGGCTCAGAACAAGCACAAGACAAGAAGCTTACTACCGCACTCAATGAGTTCAACAACTTCAAACCTCATACTGGCGAAAGCTTGGAAGACTCCTTCAAAAGGTTCAACCTGATAGTCACCAAGTTATCCAATGCGGGCACCATCTGCAGTAACCATGAAACAAATCTTTAGTTTCTTAATGGTTTGGGAAGACATTGGAGTATGGCTAAGATGATAGTCCAAGGCGATAGAAAGATTCATTCTTTGTCACTCTATAAGCTCTATGGAGAACTGCAAGCACAAGAATCCACCGTACTCAAAGACCGTGCTGACTTCGGAGGACCACTTGCTATCATAGTACAAGCTCCACATAGTCAATCTTACTCTCCCTCGTATGACACACCACCGCAGTCATACGAAGCTGACTGAGAGTATGACGATGAAGAAGAATTTCAGAAGGCTATTGCTCTGATTAGCCAACAGTTCAACCGTCTACTACCTCCTTCCTTCCGCAAGAATCAACAGTTCAACAAACCTCCATTCAACCGTAACTTTAGTCCCCAAAATAACCATTCTCGATATCCCAAAAGTTCTCATCCACCACCGCAATCTCAAAATGCTCAACCAAAGGAGACACCGCAGTCTACTTAAACCACTGACTCCGGTACTCCCTCAGAAGAGAAGACTGATGTTGTAATTTGCCACAAATGCAACAAAGAGAATCATTTTGCTAGATATTGTAAGGCCAATGTAGAAAAAGATAGAGCATTCTACCTTAGAATGGCTCAAGAGTTGGAAGATAAGGAAAAGGCAAGGGCATACGTAGCCCATGTCAAAAGAGACCATCAAGTTTGGTCATCCGGAGACGAAGATGAAGCCATCAGCAATGTCAAAGGAAAAGGGAAAATCTGCATGCTGGCAATTGCTGATGATGATGGGTCTACAAAGCTGGACAAGAACTACTGCTACATAGCAAAGGATGGAACTCTAAGCATCGTTGAACTGGTAAAACTCATGATCCAAACTCTAAACTATAGCATGCATGACTGTCAACCTTACATAGATGATCTTAATGACACATGTGTTGCCGTCCTTACAGACTATAACAAAGCCTTAGATGAGAAGAACATTGCGTCCCAGGAGATGTTCCATGTGAGAGGACGACTAGATAACAAAAGCCTCAAAATGGCTATGTTAGAAAAGGACTTAGAGTTAGAAAAAGATGCAAGAATGTTGAGTGAAACACAATTAGGGATAGCTTTGAACCAGAGAGATTTAGCTCAGAGAGAAATTGTACGCCTAAATCTCTTAATCGAAAAATTGTTCAATGAAAGTGAAGCTATTGAAAATTTGGTAAACAATGGAACCGTATACAATACATACAATTGGCGTTGGTCAAATGGATATCCTACCGCAATGGGTTCCTCACCCCGGTTCAACAAAGACAGACTGTATGTCCCTCCAGACCGAGAATTTCATTTCCCAGTCAATGACAAGACCTTTCCCGAAGACATCAAAACTCACTTCGGTAGACTGCATAATCTAAGAAATAATTGTGTCATTGAGGAAATTGTGCCTGAGGTTTCGGGTCACACATGTGATCAAATTCCTATCTGTGGCACCATTTACCCAAATTCTCAAACCTCATCCGTAGTTGATGAAGAAATTGTCATTGAGGGCCCCGAAGTCTCGAAAGACTTTCCATCTCTGTCCTCAGACCGCAGTGTCTCACACTGTAGTCAAAAGTCCCACAAAAGTCCCACTGAAGTCCCAACTCAAACTTACTCTGCAGTAGTAAAATCATCACTACCGCAGTCATCAGTAAAAGGAACTGTGACTCTTCAGCCAATTCATCATGAATTACCCATAGAAAACTTTGAAGTAGGTCAATGCTCTCAAACCCCTGAATCTTAAAGTTCGAATGACTCAAGCCCACGTTGATACTAATACACTATCATATAGACATAATATTAACGTGTATACAATATTTAGCATGCATTTTCCCTCGAAAATATTACAAAGTGGGGTCGTGAAACTCACCCTAGTAACGTGATTTTATGTAATCTAAGAAGAAACGGTCAGCGGTATAAGGTCGTCGGGGCTCGGGATGCAAGATGACTTCAGCAAAGGAGAGAGGAGAAAGAAGTTTAGGTGTAAGAATGGCTGGGGTCGAACTTGCTATTTATAGTAAGATTTTTGGCCTCTCACATCGTGAGCCATATAGTCTCATGTCGTGAGCCATGGCTGGTCACCCCGTAGACTTGCCATTTGCGTCCCTAGCTTCGGAAGGTGGCCATGTGACTCCTCACGTCGTGAGATATCCTTGCTCACGTCGTGAGCTTAGAACTTATCCCTTCGTAGCCTCGTCACACACCTTGTAGATCCGAAATGTGGCAAAATGACTTCTCACGTCGTGACTTTCTATGCTTACGTCGTGAGCTCAGTCAGATTAGGCTTTCTGACAGCTGTATCTTTGGAAGGTCGTAACGTTCGCATACAAACTCCGTTTTTGATGTTCTTTATATGCACGCGTAGGTATTTACGAGTACTACAACTCTCGTTTAGACTCCAATAGCTAATTCTAAGTCTATTTTAAATTCCTCTTATTATAGAGATTTATAGTTGTTGAATCATGAAAAGTGACCCTCTTAAACTTCAGCTACCGCAGTCAAGCTCCCTCTTCAACATCCGAAGTCATCAAAGCCAACCGCAGTCACTATTTACTTAGTTTATTTTGTCTTTCTGCAATACTCTCTATTGTCCAGTATGCCTTGCATTGCTATTCTTAGAGAGTGAATCTAATGTAACTCCTTGAGTCTTTATAAATAGAGCTCATTCTCTTGTATTCATTACAGATCTATCATTCTGAATACACATCTCTGAAGTTATCTTTTCTATCTCTAATTACTCATCTCTTCTTACTCACAAATCTTACTAGAATATAACTGATCACAATCTCTCTTCGGAGGAAGTCTTGTGTGACTTAATCACTAAGTTTGATCTCACTTATTAACTTGGCTTGAATGCATTCCTCGTTATGAATCAACTTATGTGTATACTTGATATAACAATTGTTGTCATTTCCATTTCTTTTCTATTCCGCAACTAACTCTCTAACTCTCTAACTCTAACTTATTAATATTATTGTTGAGCTTTTAGATCCTTCGAGATTAACTATTCTGCAACTATACTTGTTCTAACGTTTGCTCAAGTGTATCTCAAAGTTTTTCTCTCAACAATTGGAATCAGAGCCATAGTGGTTGCTTTTTGAAAACGGAACTCTGATTTTCAAAGGGCCTTCTATACCACTAAAGCCCATTTCTTAAAACAAAAAAAAAACTTCAAAAAATATGGTATAATCGTTATCTCTGAATGTTTCCAACAGTGTTGGTGGTTCTAATCGAGCCCCAATACTGGTAGCAAATGAATATCATCACTGGTCCCAAAGAATGGAAAGATACTTAAGGAGACTTGGTAGAGATGTATGGCGATCCGTAGAAGAAGGACCACATGTCCCAGTCCTTAAACCAGTCCAAACTGACGGCGCTACAACCAGACTAGGAGGAGGTCAACCAGTCATGAACCGTACCAACAAGGATGATCTTGATAAAATGGAAAATGATGCTGTTGCTTTTTATGAAATCTCCTGTGGAGTTGCTCCTGACAACTTCGATATTATCATAAATTGCAAATCAGCAAAAGAGATCTGGGAAGTTCTCAAGAATTTGTACGAAGGCTCAGAACAAGCACAAGACAAGAAGCTTACTACCGCACTCAATGAGTTCAACAACTTCAAAGCTCATACTGGCGAAAGCTTGGAAGACTCCTTCAAAAGGTTCAACCTGATAGTCACCAAGTTATCCAATGCGGGCACCATCCGCAGTAACCATGAAACAAATCTTTAGTTTCTTAATGGTTTGGGAAGACATTGGAGTATGGCTAAGATGATAGTCCAAGGCGATAGAAAGATTCATTCTTTGTCACTCTATAAGCTCTATGGAGAACTGCAAGCACAAGAATCCACTGTACTCAAAGACTGTGCTGACTTCGGAGGACCACTTGCTATCATAGTACAAGCTCCACATAGTCAATCTTACTCTCCCTCGTATGACACACCACCGCAGTCATACGAAGCTGACTCAGAGTATGACGATGAAGAAGAATTTCAGAAGGCTATTGCTCTGATTAGCCAACAGTTCAACCGTCTACTACCTCCTTCCTTCCGCAAGAATCAACAGTTCAACAAACCTCCATTCGACCGTAACTTTAGTCCCCAAAATAACCATTCTCGATATCCCAAAAGTTCTCATCCACCACCGCAATCTCAAAATACTCAACCAAAGGAGACACCGCAGTCTACTTAAACCACTGACTCCGGTACTCCCTCAGAAGATAAGACTAATATTGTAATTTGCCACAAATGCAACAAAGAGAATCATTTTGCTAGAGATTGTAAGGCCAATGTAGTAAAAGACAGAGCATTCTACCTTAGAATGGCTCAAGAGTTGGAAGATAAGGAAAAGGCAAGGGCATATGTAGCCCATGTCAAAAGGGACCATCAAGTTTGGTCATCCGGAGACGAAGATGAAGCCATCAGCAGTGTCAAAGGAAAAGGGAAAATCTGCATGCTGGCAACTACGGATGATGATGGGTCTACAAAGCTGGACAAGAACTACTGCTACATGGCAAAGGATGGAACTCTAAGCATCGTCGAACAGGTAAAACTCATGATCCAAACTCTAAACTATAGCATGCATGACTGTCAACCTTACATAAATGATCTTAATGACACATGTGCTGCCGTCCTTACAAACTATAACAAAGCCTTAGATAAGAAGAACATTGCGTCCCAGGAGATGTTCCATGTGAGAGGACGACTAGATAACAAAAGACTCAAAATGGCTATGTTAGAAAAGGACTTAGAGTTAGAAAAAGATGCAAGAATGTTGAGTGAAACACAATTAGAGATAGCTTTGAACCAGAGAGATTTAGCTCAGAGAGAAATTGTATGCCTAAATCTCTTAATCGAAAAATTGTTCAATGAAAGTGAAGCTATTGAAAATTTGGTAAACAATGGAACCGTATACAATACATACAATTGGCGTTGGTTAAATGGATATCCTACCGCAATGGGTTCCTCACCCTGGTTCAACAAAGACAGACTGTATGTCCCTCCAGACCGAGAATTTCATTTCCCAGTCAATGACAAGACCTTTCCCGAAAACACCAAAACTCACTTCGGTAGACTGCATAATCTAAGCAATAATTGTGTCATTGAGGAAATTGTGCCTGAGGTTTCGGGTCACACATGTGATCAAATTCCTATCTGTGGCACCATTTACCCAAATTCTCAAACCTCATTCGTAGATGATGAAGAAATTGTCATTGAGGGCCCCGAAGTCTCGAAAGACTTTCCATCTCTGTCCTCAGACCGCAGTGTCTCACACTGTAGTCAAAAGTCCCACAAAAGTCCCACTGAAGTCCCAACACAAACTTACTCTGCAGTAGTCAAATCATCACTACCGCAGTCATCAGTAAAAGGAACTGTGACTCTTCAGCCAATTCATCATGAATTACCCATAGAAAACTTTGAAGTAGGTCAATGCTCTCAAACCCCTGAATCTTAAAGTTCAGATGACTCAAGCCCACGTTTTCAAAGTTTTTCTAAGAATTCCAGGAAACCGCAGTTGAACATCAAGGACTGCGGTTCTCCAAAAACTTTAGCAAAAAAGGCTTTCAAAGAGGAAATTCGCTCCCGAGGCACAAATAGACAAATTTTTTTCGAAAAACAAGAAGCATGTCAGATTTCAAAAGTCTAAAAGTCCAGAAAAATTTGTTTTCTCACACTACTTTTTGAAAAACTCTCCCATCAAGAAAACATACAAAAAGGAATGTACAGTTTCTACAGTCATTCCTATTTCATCTGACACAACCCAAAAAGGTGTAAAGTCTTTTCGAAACAATGGTTTTCAAATCTATTCCTCAGATGATCCGAAATGGAAAGGTATTTTACCCACTCCAACACTTTTAAAGTCACATCAAAATTTTAACAAGTGGAAGGGTATTCTACCAAATCCAACAAAAAGAACACAAAGATCTACACGTGCTAAACCTTTTTCAAAACAAACGTTTCAGAAACCAAACAACACTCATGTCAGATCTTTTCAACCTCGGACCGGTCATAAGCCCAACTCATCCTTTAAACCGCTGACCAAACGTAATGTCAAAACAAAAGACAAAATCTCAACCTGCAAATGTTAATGTAGTTGCCAAAAAGATTCATCCTATGTCAAATCTAGTTGGATTCAGAAACCTCGTAACTTTTCAAACACACACAACACTCCAAAACTACACAAACACCTAGGACAAGGATTAAAAGTTGACAAGAAACCTGTCCCTGCAACCTCGGTCCATGCATCATTCAGAAACTCATCTGTTGTCCCAGGCTCCAAACTAGTTTGGATGCCTAAACTAACCGTGTAATTCTCAGGCTTTGTGCAAGGAGGAACAAGAAGAAGAATGGTTAATCGACAGTGCCTGCTCCTTGCACATGACCGGAAGGTTAGAATACCTTCGGGATTTCAGGCCAATTTGCAACGGTGGAAATGTTACATTCGGCAACAATGCGAATGGGATCATCCGAGGTTACGGTGTTCTCACTACGGGGAACTTCTCTATTCAAAAGGTTGCTTATGTAGAAAGCCTTAAACACAATCTCATCAGTGTTGGCCAACTATGTAAGGAAGCCATCGAGTTGAATTTGATGATTAATTTTGTTATGTAATGACAAGTGATAGGAGCACATGTTTGATCAAATCACGATCCGAAGGTACTATGTATCCTCTGGATGTCTCTCTGATCATAGGCAAACCACAGTTATGTTTCCTATCCAAAGCAGTATCCGAAGTCAGCTGGCTATGGCACCGCAAGCTTGCTCATCTCAACTTCAGATACGTCAACAATTTGGTCACTGGAGAACTAGTCAGAGGACTCCCTATTCTCAAGTTCAGCGATGATACTCTCTGCCCTGCATGTGAATGTGGGAAGCAATCCAAAGCAAGTCACCCCATGGTGATTGACTCTTCAATTTCTGAACCACTAGAGCTCCTTCACATTGATCTCTGCGGTCCATCAACCGTAGCCAGTCTCCATCATAAGAAGTACATACTGGTTATAGTAGATGACTTCACACGCTTCATATGGGTTTTCTTCCTCAGACTCAAGTCAGAAGCACCGTAGATTCTCATCAATTTCATCAAGGAAATAGAACTTCAGATAAAGCTGTCAGTACGACGCATCCGTAGTGATAATGGAACCGAGTTTACTAATCATCTCCTCAACAGTTTCTTGGTGTCCAAGGGTATCACTCACAACTTCTCAGGTCCCTACACACCAAAACAAAATGGGGTAGTAGAGAGAAGGAACCGCACTCTAGTAGAAGCAGCCAGATCCATGCTCAACTTCACACACCTTCCTCTCTACTTCTGGGCTGAAGCTGTAGCCACCGCATGCTTTGTTCAAAACCGAAGCATTGTGTGAAAACGTCTCAACAAAACACCATATGAGGGCCTTAACAACAGAAAGCTAAATGTCCGCTTCTTTCATATCTTTGGGTGTAGATGTTTTGTGATCACCAACCGTGATCATCTTAACAAGTTTGCACCAAAGTCTGATGAAATTATTTTCCTCGGCTATTCCACTAACAAAGTTGCTTACAGGGTCCTCATCAGACATACAAGGCTAATCATTGAAAGTTTCGATGTGAAATTTGATGATTCTCACATCCGCAACGCCCCTCCATCCACTGAAACCACAACAATCCTAGAAAGTGATATTCCTACCTCTTCGGGTCCATTAAATCTTGTTGAAGTCAATTATGATGATCTCTTCGACCCTGTAGAAACATCCAAGTTATCCGAAGTTCTTGTGTCTCAAGAAGCTCAACAGCAGCACGCTGATGTATCTGGTCCTTCACTATTCGAAGTAGCATCTCTCAATACTTACACCTCTCCGGTTGAGGGGGAAAGCTCTACTCCGGATCAAGCAACAACCATCGAGGTTCCAGTACTTGATACAGCTTAAGTTCCCATCCGTAGAGAATCATTACCATCCATCGTTTCTTCCGAATCGGATGATGAAAACATAGAAAACATCGACACAAGAACAGACTCTAGGATTATCACTCTTCCATCCACAGTCCAGGGGGAACCTTCTCAGGTTCCAGAGGAACTCCCATCAGCAATCCAGGGGGAACCTCTTCCAACTGCTCAAGAAAATTCCATTCTCATTCCAACAAACCAAGATGATTCCGCAGGATGTTCTCAAATCCAGGGGGAACTGCGATCTCCAACCGAAGAATCTTCTGATATTGAAGATATTCCCTCTACCGCAGCTGCTAATCATCTGCAACCACGTCTACATGTATGGACGAAGGACCACCAACCATGTCAAATCATTGGCAACCCATCCGCAGGTATCCAGACTCGATCTTCCAAGGACTTATCTGATCATTGTCACTACGCATCATTTATGTCCTCAGTCGTGCCCCGTTCGATCAAAGAAGCATTACTAGAACCTGATTGGATATCCGCAATGTTAGAAGAGCTAGAAGAATTCAAAAGGAACAAAGTGTGGAAGCTCATCCCGAAGCCACATGGTCACACCATTGTTGGTACTAGATGGGTATTCAAAAACAAGCTGGATGAATGTGGTGCGGTAGTCAGAAACAAAGCAAGATTAGTTACGAAGGGCTACAGTCAACTTAAAGGTGTTGACTATGATGAAACGTATGGTCCGGTGGCACGAATGGAAGCCATCCGAATCTTCTTAGCATATGCAGCCCACAAGAACGTCAAGGTACACCAAATGGACGTTAAGAGTGCATTTCTCAATGGGGAATTAAAAGAAGAGGTTTATCTTCAGCAACCTCCAGGCTTTGAAAGTATTGAATTTCCAGACCACTGCTACAAACTTGAAAACCAGTCTACGGTCTGAAGCAAGCCCCAAGAGCATGGTACGATACTCTCTCTGAATTTCTTGTCTCGTCCGGATACAAAAGAGGAGTGATTGATCCCACTTTATTTAGAAAAGCAAATGGTGACCACCTTATGCTTGTACAAATATATATGGATGATATCATCTTTGGATCGACTGATCAAGGAATGGTGGATGAATTTGCTAAGCTCATGACCAACAAGTTCAAAATGAGCATGAATAGAGAGATTAACTTATTTTTAGGACTTCAAGTGAAATAAGTTCCGCAAGGGATATTCATTCATCAAGAGAAATACACCACTGAACTGTTAAAGAAATATCTATGGACAACTGTTCTTCGGCTACGTCCCCATGGCCTTCGGATATAAGATATCTGCTGATCCCTCAGGCGAATCTGTGGATTACAAGACTTATAGAGGTATCATAGGCTCTTTGATGTACCTCACCGCAATCAGGCCAAACATTGTCTTTGCAACAGGTGTATACGCAAGGTATCAGGCTGACCCAAAAGTGTCACATATGACCGCAGCCAAACAGGTACTACGGTACCTGAAAGGAAGCAAGTCTCTTAGATTATGGTAC
The DNA here is from genome assembly GCF_052849685.1 of Lactuca virosa. Lineage (NCBI taxonomy): Eukaryota > Viridiplantae > Streptophyta > Magnoliopsida > Asterales > Asteraceae > Lactuca > Lactuca virosa. The sequence goes on along the minus strand of NC_136429.1, from coordinate 470,520,832 downwards.
CCCACAGGCAATGATTTCAGCCTTCAAGCATTCACAGATGCGGATCACGCCGGATGCAGACTAGATCGAAAAAGCACCTCAGGTGGATGTCAATTTCTGGGGGGGAAGACTCGTCAGCTGGTCATCAACGAAACAAAGTTGTGTATCTATGTCAACTGCAGAAGCTGAATATGTGGCCACAGCCAGCTGTTGTTCACAAGTCCTATGGATGAAGACACAACTTATGGACTACGGATACAGAATGTTGCGGATACCAATTTACTGTGACTCTGAAAGTGCTATAGCAATTTCTCATAATCCTATTCAGCACTCCAAGACCAAACATATTGAATTACGGTATCACTTCATCAAAGACCACATCCTGAAAGGTAACATTGAACTCATATTTTTCTATACTCATGAAGAGATTGCTGATGTATTCACAAAAGCACTTGACTCTACAAAGCTCAACACTTTCTTACAAATGTTAGGAATGATGAATCCGGACCCACAATTCCTCTTGAATTGATAGGTACCGCAGACCATCCTTGGTCTCTGTTGCGGTCCTAACTGAAGTTACTTATGATAGATAGTTTTCGTATATCCTGTGTACCGCAGTCTATGTACCGCAACGATATATCATATTTATCTTTCACTTGTCCTTATTGTTTGTTGTTACTAACTTCTTGTACAAAGTGCTCTCCTCAGTTTCTTCTATTGCAGTCATACATCTACCCATCCACAATGAATGATCCATCCGCAATAGCAAAGGATCCATCCGCAATGAAGTTTCCATCCGCAATCACATTAATAATTTCTCAACTGTTTCATTAATCGTTGATTCATGGTGTGCTATTTAATGATCCTTCATTAAATAAAACATTAAATAAAAACATTCCTTGAGAAACTGTCTCATTTTCTTTTTGAATAAACCTTGTGTCAGACCTATTTTAGGTATGATGACAAAAAGAACGTTTTTCCATAAACACATCCTTAATCTGTCTTTTTCTCTTACCCAGCACGTCCCATCCGTTACAACTTTTTTTCCCTCACCATACGATCACCTGACGTAATGATGTACGTCTGACTTTTCATTAAATGCAAATCCCTTTTTGGTAAAATCCAAAAAAATTTTAAACTGTTTCATCATGTGTGGCTGAGATTTCATCTCCCAAAATCAAAAGAACCCCCAATTTTTTTTACCCTATCTTTTTTTTTTCACCTAGGGTAAATAATAAAAAAACATTTCCCGCTCCTATAAGCCCCTATAAAAACCTTTCTTCTTCCCCAAGCACAGTTTACGCTCTCTGAACATTGAATCCTTTCTCCATTATTATACTCTGTTTTCTACACTTTCTCTCAAAGTCCTACAATGGTGAAATCCGGTGTATCCAAGAAACAATCCAAGGCATCTGGATCAGTGAACCCTACTGGTTCAGACTCTGCTTCACGTCATCTCACACCTTCGATTGCTTCAAGCAACTTCAGAGTCGTGTTCGAAGATCATTCATCCTATAATGCTCCGATCAAGCTGATGATCAAGTTTATGAAAAATCACCTCCTGTTTGGCCCCTTCGATGCTTTCACAGACGTTGTCCCACTCTCAACCCTATTCAAATGCGCCTTTTCAGCCTATCGACCACTCGAAAATCCACAAGAAGTATATCTTAACCTGGTTAACGATTCTTTGGTCATTCTATCCAAAGAAAAGTTCCTTTCTGCCATTAACCTCCTTGAACCTTCCATCAAGATTTTCACCCCATCCATGGCGGACATCACTTCTGCACTTTACCAAATGGGATATCAGAAGAAGATTAAAGGGATTGGGGAATTCAAGAAAAACCAACTGCCTGCGGTCTGGCAATTCGTTTGCCATTTCGTCATCCGCAATCTATCCGGCAGAACCGGAGGCACGTATAATATGGGACTCAAACTTCTAGAGCTGGTGTGGAGTATCTTCACAGGTCATGACGTGAACTACGGTCAGATTCTATGGGACGACTTTCTACAATACATTCCCAAGGAGAACCCAAGGGAGAACCCAACCGAACTCACTTTTGCAAGCATCTGGTCCCTTTGCATTTCAGACCTCCATACGGATGCAGGGATCAGCATGGGCAACGCCATCAACTTCTTTGTCACCAAGGATCTCAAAAGGTACAATCCCTCATCTGATCAATCTATTTTTGTACCGATTCGCAGACTTCCAACCCACATTCTCACCACTCTTGGTCTTGAGACTGCTGATGTCTCAGATCATATTGAGGCTACGGAAGGTATTGCCCCATACCTTCCTACCCCGCCTCTTCAGATCCCATCCATAATCATTACCCCTGGAAGTACCGCAGTCCCTTCCTCCACTACTCTTTCAAATCTTTCTCAAAGAAGAAAGAAACTGGCCTCAACCCGTCAAGGCCCACGCAACATCTCCAAGAAGCAAAGAACCCCTAAGAAAGATGCTCCCAAACCATCCGCACCCTCAAAGAAACGCAAAACCAAATCATCCGCACCCAGACATGACAGTGACTCTGATGAGGATGCGCAACCAATTGCCATCCTTAAGAAAAGAAAAACCAATCCCACTGGCCATATGCGTGACCGGACTGATACCTTAGCCTCTCAAAAGGTTCCGGTAGTCCTTGGGGTGGCCGCAGAACCATTCAACACCACCATCGAATACCACTTAAGCTCAGAAAGTGAGTCTGTTTCATCACCTCATGGAGACTCCCCCCCAGTCCAATCCCAAGAGGATAACATGTTGGATAAGGTGTCTAAGTCCAAAACTATTTCTGGTATGTACTTGACCCGACCCGGCATGGTCCATTTGGGTTGCATGGCACCATGCAATTGGATAAACTAAAATGAGAGAAATAACACTTATGGTTTATTAATATATTATAAGTTCTAATATATTAATAATATTATTTAATTAGTTTGATCAAGAATTAATTTAGAATTAATTAAGTGATCAAAAGATAACTAATTAAATATATGGGTAGATTATGTAAATCTTCCATATCTTATATAGTGGGCTAAGAGGCTCCATGGATTATCAAGTTGGGTTCCACCCATAGGATGCTCCATGGATGCTCCATGGGAGTTACAAACCCATGGGTCATGGAAATGAAGAGTCATGACACATTAGGGTTTACATGGTGTAACCCTAGATGTGTCAACACTATATAAGAAACCCATTCTCCACCAAAATCGGCTACACATAAGAAACAAGAGGGCTAGGCCGATTTTAGAAGTGTGTATTCTCTCTAAAGTCATTCCAAAAGCATTTGGTGTTGTGTGAAGCATTTGAGGCATCAAACTTGGGGTGCTAGGCTCACAAGGTTTCAAGGATCATAAGCAACAACAAGGTAAGTTATTCTATCTTTCATGCAAGTTAAAATTTGTTCCCCATGTATGCTAGATAGGAATATAACCTTGGAATTCAACTTTGCATGATAATTAGACAAACATAGATCCAAGGTTATTAGGGTTGCATGTACACTTAGGAAGTGTTAGAATGCTCAAAACCCATCAGTGGTATCAGAGACTAGGTTTGTTTGTTGTTTTTTTTTTGTGTGCAAACAGCTTGAAAAAAAAAATCGTTTTTCTGTTTTCTGCTCGTATGAAAGTTTGCACATTTGTTGCTGGAAATGGACTAGAAACATTACCCTAAACTGTTTTGATGTTTTAAAGCTTGTTTTAGATGGTGTAATGTTTATGCTAATCCATTTACAATGGCAATTATTAAAATTACAAGTTTTTTTTTTAAGTGTAATTTTTGATTCTTGAAAGTGTTCATATTCATGTTCTTGAGCTTATGAAGATTAGATGATCATAGGAATTGTTTGTAACCTTCATGGTAGTTTAATTCATGATCATAATGTGTTTTAATGGAGTCCATAACTTGTCCTCAAGTTATGGAAAACCAAAAGTCTCACTTTTATTAAAGCCATTAAAAGAACACAAGAGTTATAAAAATGAAGAGTCTTCATTTTTATTACTCAATTAATTCATAAGTTATAAGAAATAAAAAGTTTTGGAAGTTTACAAAACTTGCCCTCAAGTTTTAGAACATGTAAAGTCTTGATTAAAACTTTAGTTCCAACCCTTAGAATTTTAAAAGTTAAAATTCAACCCTTATACTTTATAATATTATAAGTTACTAATATATATATGTATAACAACAAGTCATCTTACCGCTAGTACGCCTCATTCACGAAACCAGTCTATAAGGGGGGTATAAGGTTGTTGCCTATAAAATGGCAACTTAATGGGTGTCCACTCTCACCCACCGCTTCCTTGATCAGTGGAGGGTCGTTAGCCGAACGGGTAAGACAAGGACTTATAAATTCTCATTAAAAGTATGATGAATATTATAAAGTAACTAAATGCTTTTATTAAATTCCCAATCTTAGTTACTTTAGGAAAATGTGAATAAGGTGCTAATCCATGAAATTACACTTTACACTTTGTTTAAGTCGTTGGTGGAGCGTGTGTGGTTAACCGGCACACTAACTTGGACTTAACAAGGTAGGTAAAGGGTGACTTAAGGTTTACCATAGCATCAGTGGAGCGTGTGTGGTTTACCGGCACATCGATTGAGTGATAAACCTTGAGGGTACCAAGTGATTTGCATGGTTACTTCACACCTCGTTTTGTGATCCTCGGTATCCCAGTCACAAAACTTAGAGGGCACACTCGAGATTGAAACATGCCTTTGAAAAGTTCATTGAATCTCAAAAGAATCTAGGAATTTCTAAGAACCAATTAAAAACCTAATATTTATATTTCGTTTTTCATGGTGGAAATTGGTGAATCGTCATTCACCTACCTTTCAAATATGTTATAGCTTGGATTACGGCATACCTCTTCTAAGTTATAATATATTGTGATTGGATCCTAGCCTTAATATTACATTTGGGTGTTTTATTAAGGACTCTCTTAATATCTAAACTAATCTTGTTCTCTTCTTTCAGATGTCTTCAAACAATGTTGCTTCTGGCTCTAATCCTAATGGCTCCTTTACCCTTATGAACTTGTGTGGGAAAGTCACTTTTGATGGATCCAACTTCAATGAATGGATCAGAAACATCAGGATGATTACCCGCTACGAGGACAAAGAATATGTCATTGACAAGGAGCTTAAGGAGATTGATGAGACCACTGCAACTCCCAGGAGATCGCTGACTTCCGGGCACATGAAAGGGATGCTACAAAAGTGGTATGCATCATGTTGGCCACCATGACAGCGGAACTCCAAAAGTCCTATGAGGACTTCTACCCTTTTGAAATGCACCAAGATCTGATGGAAAGATACCATCAAAGTGCACGACAAGAGAGGTATGAAATCATATGCTCTATCATAACAACCATGATGAAGGACGGGGAATCCGTCACGATCCACATGCAGAAAATGCAAAGGTATGTGGATCGGTTGCTGAAGCTTAATGTGAACTTCCCTGAGGAGCTTGCAATAGATATCATTTTGCACTCCTTACCATCGTGCTATGATCAATTCCGCATGACATATCACATGAATAAGGAAGAAGTCACACTCAGAAAACTTCAGGGACTCCTCAAGACTGTAGAAACAGGTCTTAAGGGTAAGTCGGTTGTTAACACTCCTACTCCAAACTCCGCCCCGATTTTGGCAATCGGGAAAGGTAGAGGGAAGAAGAGGAAGAGCTCTTCGAAGGGTACCAAAGCTAGGACCCTTGATGGCTCTTCTTCAAGTGGAACCAAGAAAGGTTTTGTCACTCCTTCTTCTGACCCTAAAGAGGTTGAATGCTTCTATTGCCATGAAAAGTCACATTGGAAGCGAAACTGCCCAAAGTACCAACAAGATGTGAAGGATGGGAAAGTTAAACCCAACCATGCAGGTATTTACACTATCTTATCTAATAACTCACCCCATTCTAACTCTTGGGTCCTTGATACCGGTTGTGGTATTCATATCTGTTCTGATTTGCAGGGACTAAGAAGAAGTGAGAATGTGGAGCATGGAAGAATAAACTTAATCATGGGGAATAGGAAAGCTTTACCTGTCACCAAGATTGGAGTTTATACTTTATCGCTAAGTAGTGGGTTTAGTTTAGATTTGAATAAATGTTGTTATTCGCCAGAAATGGCAAGAAATATTATTTCCTTTCATGCATTGTATAAACAAGGTTTCACCTTTTCATTTGATAATGAAGTTGGTTCGATTAATGCTTTCTTTAATAATGTTCTTTATTTTAAAGCATTACCTTGTGATGGTGTGTATGAAACTGTATCTGTGGTTGATAACTTAGGAAATAATGTATTGTGTATTGATTCTGTTAATGATAATAACTTGGATAAAGCATCATTATGGCATTGTCGTCTTGGACATATAAGCAAGAAACGCATAGGCCAACTCCAAAAGGATGGAGTATTGGAGTCATTTGACCTAAAGTCAGATCATAGTTGCGAATCATGCTTACTTGGAAAAATGACAAAGTCACCCTTCACAGGTTCTTGTGAGAGGGGTGAAGGTTTGTTGGATCTTATACACACGGATGTGTGTGGGCCCTTCAAACATGCCACAAGGGATGCTAATCGTTATTATTTGACTTTTACTGATGATTACAGTAGATATGGATATGTCTACTTAATAAGTCAGAGACTTTTGAGAGGTTTAAAGAGTTTAAACAGGAAGTCGAGAATCAATTGGGAAGGAACATTAAGATGCTTCGATCCGATCGAGGTGGTGAGTATCTTAGTTCAGAGTTCCTCGACTATCTTAGGGAATGTGGGATTGTCTCACAATTTACACCTCCCAGGACACCGTAGTTGAATGGTGTAGCTGAGAGACGTAATCGAACCTTGTTGGATATGGTTCATTCCATGATGAGTCGAGCTTCGCTACCAATCTCATTTTGGGGGTATGCCTTAGAGACTGCTTCCCATATCCTTAATCTAGTTCCCACAGAGAAAGTTGCCAAAACTCCTCATGAGATGTGGACTGGTAAAGTACCCAAACTAGACCACATTAAGATTTGGGGTTGTGAGGCTTTCGTGAGACGCGAAACTCATGATAAGCTCGAACCTCGAAGTGAGATGTGTCTTTTCATCGGCTACCCACAGAAATCCTTTGGTTACCTCTTCTACAGACCTAGTGAGAATGTGGTCTTTGTAGCTAGGAGGGCTTTCTTTCGAGAGAGAGAGAGTTCATAAGCCAAGGAGAAAGTGGGAGGCATGTTGACCTTGAAGAAATTCAAGAGTCAAGTGGTGAAGGAACCTCAAACCCTAGCACTCAACTTGAGGAGGAAACTCCTGTTGAGCCAATTGACAAGTCTGTACCTCTGAGGCGTTCAACAAGGGTTAGGAATGTACCTGAGCATTACTATGGATTCCATATTACTGCGGAAGGTGATACACTTATCAGTGATGAGACACTGATAGGTCTGGATGAACCTAACAGTTACGCCAAGTGGAAAGAGGCAATGGACAGCGAGATATAATCCATGTATGACAATCAAGTTTGGAACTTGGTTGAGAATGTACCAGGTCGTAAGACTATAGGGTGAAAATGGATCTTCAAGAAGAAGACCGACATGGATGGTAATGTACACACTTATAAGGCACGACTGGTTGCAAAGGGTTTCTCATAAACTCCAGGAGTTGATTATGATGAGACCTTTTCTCCAGTGGCCAAGATTAAGTCTATTAGGGTTCTGTTAGCCATAGCTGCATTTCATGACTATGAAATATGGCAAATGGATGTCAAAACCGCTTTCCTTAATGGAAAGTTGGCTGAGGATGTTTACATGAGTCAGCCAGAGGGTTTTGTCAATACAGAGTACCCTAATAAAGTGTGTAAGCTTGAGAAATCCATTTATGGGTTAAAGCAAGCACCTCGCAGATGGAATCTTTGCTTTGATGAGAAAGTCAAAGAATTTGGCTTTTCTAGGAGTGAAGATGAATCTTGTGTATATGTCAAGGCTAGTGCGAGTATAGTTAGCTTTTTGGTATTGTATGTGGATGACATACTACTCATAGGAAATGACATCCCAACTCTGCAGGAAGTTAAGTCCTGGCTTGGGAAGTGTTTCTCTATGAAGGACCTAGGAGAAGCTGCCTATATTCTAGGGATAAGGATCTTGAGAGACCGGAGTAAAAGACTAATTGGACTTAGTCAGAGTACTTACTTGGATAAGGTGTTGAAGAGATTCGGCATGCAGGACTCCAAGAAAGGAGAGTTACCCATCCAGAGTAATGCCAGATTGAGTAAGACACAAAGCCCTAGTACTGAGGCTGAGATAGCAGAAATGAGTCGAATACCTTATGCTTCGGCTGTAGGATCGATCATGTATGCTATGACGTGTACTCGACCTGATGTAGCCTTTGCTTTGAGCATGGTTAGCAGGTATCAGGGGAACCCTGGCAAGGCACACTGGACTGCGGTAAAGAATATCCTCAAGTACCTACGGAGGACTAAGGACTGGGTCCTTACCCTCGGTGGGAGTGAAGACTTGAGAGTTGTAGGGTACAGTGATGCTAGCTTTCAGACTGATAGGGATAATTTCCGCTCTCAGTTAGGCTGGGTCTTTACCTTAAATGGAGGAGCAATTTCTTGGAAGAGTTCCAAGCAAGAGACAGTGGCTGATTCAACTTGCGAATCAGAGTATATAACAGCTAGCGAGGCAGCAAAGGAGGCGATATGGCTGTAGAACTTCATTGGGGACCTTGGAGTTGTACCAGCTATTAAAGAGCCAATGGAAATTTTCTGTGATAGTGAAAGTGCAGTTGCCTTAGCCAAGGAACCAAGGGATCACGGGAGATCCAGACACATCGACAAAAAATACCATTTCATCAGACATCGAATAGAAGAAGGACTCCTCGTGGCAAAGAGGGTATATCGGATGAGAATCCAGCAGATCCCCTCACGAAGGGACTGACTCGGGTTAAGCATCTCCAGCATGCTCGGAGCATAGGGCTGAAGGATGATATTAGATTTAGTAGTTAGATAACCTTGAAATTTGTAAAGTGTAATTGACATTAGATGATGAATAAAAGGTGTTTTATTTATGAGTAAAGTGTTGCTATCTCTTGTCGATCGTTTACTATATTTCTTTTGCATGTTTTGACTTCCAGAATAATTATGTTTGGTATATCATATTATTCGAACCTCCACAGTCGGTCATATGTCGGAAGTAGGTATGAATCAAGAATGTCATGACTGGTTGCAGAGGTCTAAGTTGTTGGACATGGCTACAACACTCATGATTGCTCATAAGTTCTGAGCATTGGACTCAACCCACGCTCACTGGAATCACTTCATGGAATTTATCTCGAGTGATCGTGATACGGTAATATCATATAAGTCTTCAAACCTAGAGATATGATTTGTTACTTATGAGTTGGTTATGCATTGATTGTACGTTAACACATTGGTAACTCGATGTTATAAAACGTGCTTTTGTGTATAATTCAATGAGTGGTAGAACAAACATATGAGTCGAAGTTTATCTGTTCCTTCTTGGATTAGAAGCTGATATCTGGGCCCCTCGATGATTTTGTTTTGACCTATGTACCGGGCCCGGTCAGAACTAAGTTGATGTGTTCAATTAAGTTCTTTGTCAAACAAATTGGAAATCGGGAAACAAACTGCTGGACAATAAGTAAGACATTGTTCCATGTATTTGTCCGGCTGATATCTAGAACAGAGGATTATATGATCACTTATCTTAAATGGCGTATCATCATCTTCTCAGTTCCGAGAGACCTTGAAAGAGCAACGATTGTCGATCGGTTCCTGAAGTATTGCAGTTATATTTATTAGACTTATGTAAGTGAGAGACTGTTGGATAAGGTGTCTAAGTCCATAGCTATTTCTGGTATGTACTTGACCCGACCCGGCATGGTCCATTTGGGTTGCATGGCACCATGCAATTGGATAAACTAAAATGAGAGAAATAACACTTATGGTTTATTAATATATTATAAGTTCTAATATATTAATAATATTATTTAATTAGTTTGATCAAGAATTAATTTAGAATTAACTAAGTGATCAAAAGATAACTAATTAAATATATGGGTAGATTATGTAAATCTTCCATATCTTATATAGTGGGCTAAGAGGCTCCATGGATTATCAAGTTGGGTTCCACCCATAGGATGCTCCATGGGAGTTACAAACCCATGGGTCATGGAAATGAAGAGTCATGACACATTAGGGTTTACATGGTGTAACCCTAGATGTGTCAACACTATATAAGAAACCCATTCTCCATCAAAATCGGCTACACATAAGAAACAAGAGGGCTAGGCCGATTTTAGAAGTGTGTATTCTCTCTAAAGTCATTCCAAAAGCATTTGGTGTTGTGTGAAGCATTTGAGGCATCACACTTGGGGTGCTAGGCTCACAAGGTTTCAAGGATCATAAGCAACAACAAGGTAAGTTATTCTATCTTTCATGCAAGTTAAAATTTGTTCCCCATGTATGCAAGATAGGAATATAACCTTGGAATTCAACTTTGCATGATAATTAGACAAACATAGATCCAAGGTTATTAGGGTTGCATGTACACTTAGGAAGTGTTAGAATGCTCAAAACCCATCATAACATTGGTTCTCGCCCTAAGGTCTCCAGGGCTTCCCGACTGCATTTCTTTTCACCTGAGGAGTTGAACTCCATCCTCTTGAACGTAACCCATACACTTCAAACTCCTTCCCAACCGCATGGAACTTCTTCCGCCCTTGCCGGAACTGAGCCGAGGCCAAACTTGACTACGGGTCAAAGAGACCGAGGAAGCTCATGAAATCCTACTCTGCTTACATCAGTAACAGGTGGTTTAGGCACGGTGAGCACTAATGTGCAAGGATCTGTGGACCCGAAGGACACTTCAGTGCGATACAAAGGATTTGACGGTGAAGACTCGAATGACTCATGGTTAAACTACACTCCGGTATCTGAAGCCGACATCCAGAAGTATGCCGCTTTCCGTAGGGCATTCCAAGCACGCAAAGATCAACAAATCAAGCAACAGCAGCAGAAGGAACAAGAAATCCAAGCTCTGGCTAAGTATTGGGCAGATGCAATTAACAATGCCAATACCATAGCCACCATATTGAAAGTTCAAGACTGGATGTATGAGATGGCATAAACTCTCCGCAAGACTCAAGAAGCAACTGCTGATCAAAATGCTTCCAAAGTCCCTCCAACTCCTACTATCCAAGAATCACAAGACGAAGGAACCGCAGTCGAAGTCAGCTCTGCTCCCACCTTCGGTCTTGATGATGTTGATCTACAAGAGGTAAACAAACCCTCTCCCTCTGATGATTATCTTATGATGTTCGATGAAGAAGAGGAATCCAGTGGCTCTCACCATTCCACATCTAAGCCCAAAGAAAAGAAGAAAAAGAAGAAGAATGCTATCACACGGAAAGAATTTTTGAGCCTGCAAGCAAAGGTTGATCAAATTCTCGCTACGGTCAAGCCAACTCAACAACAACCAGAAGACACCCCCGGATCGCAGTCGTTGATCGAACGGATAGAGCGCTTAGAAACTCGTGAGAGATTGGCTGCTGAGCGCATCTCCCTCAAAGTTGAAATGGGAATCCGGTCCCTTGACAACAATCGACAAGCAGATCACAAGGACTTCATGGCTGCTGCGGAATGCCTCATCTCTGAGGTGACCGCAATCAAGAAAGATCTCCAAGCATCCATTGCGGATCAAGCCACCCAATCTCAAAAGCTGAAAGCTGAGACTCACACTGCCTATGAGTCCACTATCTCAGTTCTTCAAGCTACAATCAACCACCTGCAACGATCTCTGTCAACCAACTTCCATGGCCCAGAAATCCTTCAACTCACCAAGGAAATTCACAGGCTGCTCTTCAACTCCACCATCCCCAACAATCAACAACTAGCAGATGCCCTCAAAGCTCAATTTCAAGAAGTTTTTGCCAAGGTTGATGGCCTTCAAAAATGGCTTGAGGAAGCTCCTGGGTTGCATTCCTCAAGAGGGGGAAGTGAAGAAGAAGTCCATCACTCCAATCACTCCATCTCACAACATCAAAGTCCCCCCCCATCGTTACAGAAAAAATTCCTACACTGCAACCCTCACCGCAACCATCTCATCATACTCCACCTCATAACACTCTACCGCAAAAGGAGATCACTCCTGAGAAACCAGAGACTCCCCCTCACTTCAAAAATCTGGTGGATCACATGTCCTCTCCAAGCTCAAATGACTCCCCTGCCACTCCCCAAAGAAAAAAAGATTGGAAAGCAGCTAAACTTGCTGAGCTTATATGGAGAGAATGCGGCTTTGACACTATCATGGATGAATCCTTGATAAACTCTTGGATCAATCCTCACCGTAGACTGCTGGATGATGACTACAAACCATACCTCACATATGTTGAACCCCCCTCGGATGGCTAATGGGATGTTCCAATCTCCCCAAATGCTAAATACTTCACAATATTTGAGCCATTTGACCGCAGCCTTCCAGACCACAAATGACTGCCAATGGAGTTCGAGAGACTTAACCATTTTTATGCTAAGCATTCCTCTCCCATTGAGAAAATCTGGTCTAACTCCAAACCATCCGCAGTCAAAAACTACAAGCCTCGGAAGTTCATGAAGGCTGACTTCATCCAATACACTCTCACTAGAAGGGAACACGACTATGTCCGCACCCAAGCTGACTTCCCCTGCATGAATCCTGAAGAAGTCTTTCTCATAGCAAAGGTGTTCCAGAACAAGTCGGAGAAACACCCGAAGATGAAGATAGCTTTTGAAAGAGCTAGTATGTTTTTGAAAGAGACTGTCTGTGATTTTGCTAAAATCGACGCAGACATTTACCCCACCATTGCCAAGAAGTTTGATCTACCACCACTCGATCCTGCACCGATGCCTACCGAAGGCTATGAAGAAAGATCCGTAGGTGCAACCAACTTCCCTGAACTCAGAGTCATTTTCAAAAGGAAGACCGATAAAGACAAATACTTTATTCCTATGACTACTATGAATCGCCTCACGAGGAAGCAACTTGAAATCTGCCGAACCGTAGTCGAAAGATCAAAGCATACAACTGCCGAAGTCAAGTTCGAGATTTTAAGGAGAATCACTTGGTTGGAAAACATCAGGAAGTTTTGGTGGATCCTGATCAAGTTTCTTAAACTTGATAGCTGAACAAAAAGTTAAAGAGGTCACTTAGGGGAAATTGTTGAATCATGAAAAGTGACCCTCTTAAACTTCAGCTACCGCAGTCAACAAGCTACCATAGTCAAGCTCCCTCTTCAGCATCTGAAGTCATCAAAGCCAACCACAGTTACTCTTTACTTAGTTTATTTTGTCTTTCTGTAATACTCTTTATTGTCCAGTATGCCTTGCATGGCTACCCTTAGAGAGTGAATCTAATGTAACTCCTTAAGTCTCTATAAATAGAGCTCATTCTCTTGTATTCATTACGGATCTATCATTCTGAATACACATCTATGAAGTTATCTTTTCTATCTCTAATTACTCATCTCTTCTTACTCACAAATCTTACTAGAATATAAGTGATTACAATCTCTCTTCGGAGCAAGTCTTGTGTGACTTAATCACTAATTTTGATCTCACTTATTAACTTGGCTTGAATGCATTCCTCATTATGAATCAACTTATGTGTATACTTGATATAACAATTGTTGTCATTTCCATTTCTTTTCTATTCCGCAACTAACTGTCTAACTCTCTAACTCTAACTTATTAATATTATCCTTCCAGATTAACTGTTCCGCAACTATACTTGTTCTAACGTTTGTTCAAGAGGTAAACAAACCCTCTCCCTCTGATGATTATCTTATGATGTTCGATGAAGAAGAGGAATCCAGTGGCTCTCACCATTCCACATCTAAGCCCAAAGAAAAGAAGAAAAAGAAGAAGAATGCTATCACACGGAAAGAATTTTTGAGCCTGCAAGCAAAGGTTGATCAAATTCTCGCTACGGTCAAGCCAACTCAACAACAACCAGAAGACACCCCCGGATCGCAGTCGTTGATCGAACGGATAGAGCGCTTAGAAACTCGTGAGAGATTGGCTGCTGAGCGCATCTCCCTCAAAGTTGAAATGGGAATCCGGTCCCTTGACAACAATCGACAAGCAGATCACAAGGACTTCATGGCTGCTGTGGAATGCCTCATCTCTGAGGTGACCACAATCAAGAAAGATCTCCAAGCATCCATTGCGGATCAAGCCACCCAATCTCAAAAGCTGAAAGCTGAGACTCACACTGCCTATGAGTCCACTATCTCAGTTCTTCAAGCTACAATCAACCACCTGCAACGATCTCTGTCAACCAACTTCCATGGCCCAGAAATCCTTCAACTCACCAAGGAAATTCACAGGCTGCTCTTCAACTCCACCATCCCCAACAATCAACAACTAGCAGATGCCCTCAAAGCTCAATTTCAAGAAGTTTTTGCCAAGGTTGATGGCCTTCAAAAATGGCTTGAGGAAGCTCCTGGGTTGCATTCCTCAAGAGGGGGAAGTGAAGAAGAAGTCCATCACTCCAATCACTCCATCTCACAACATCAAAGTCCCCCCCATCGTTACAGAAAAAATTCCTACACTGCAACCCTCACCGCAACATCAAGTGTGTCTCAAAGTTTTTCTCTCAACAATAGTGTTCGGTTTATCATAACTTCTTCATGCGATGTCAGATTCAGACGTTCTATATATTTTTGGAATCATATGGAGGTATACCTTGAGTTGTATCCTAAATAAAGTTCATATTTGTTTTAGAATTTATCATGAACTACATAGCACGTTTGTCACATTACTAGTTTAACAACATCACATTACATGATTGGCATAATCACATGTGATTGTCTGTTGACCTATTTTGACTGGTGTTATATATCCCCCCGTTAGAACAATTTCTTCCCGAAATTTATCTTATGGATGGGGTTTTGTCAAACAGTTGGGGGTATTTTTCTTTCATCTGATCTTCACGTTCCCAAGTAAATTTAGGTCCTCGTAAAGAGTTCCATCGAACTTTCACTATGGGAATACGACTTTGCTTTAATCGTTTGACTTCTCGATGCATGATCTCGACCGGTTCTTCTACAAAGTTGAGTTCCGTATTGACTTGAATCTCATTGAGAGGTATAACAAGAGTGTCATCGGGTAGACATCTCTTGAGATTTGATACGTGAAAAATATCGTGCACCTTACTTAACTCTTGAGGCAACTTGAGTTGGTATGCGACAGAACCAATTCTTGCTAGAATTTCAAAAGGTCCTATATACCGTGGATTTAATTTTCCTCGTTTCCCGAATCAAATTACGCCTTTCCAAGGAGAGACCTTCTGGATTACTTTATCTCCAACTTGGAATTCTAAAGGCTTACGTCTTACGTCATCATAGCTCTTTTGACGATCACATGCAGCCTTTAATCGATCCTTAATTTGCACGATCTTTTCAGTTGTCTCATGGATTATTTATGGTCCAGTACATAAGGTATCTCCTGTACGTTCCCTGGCCATTTGCGTATCTCCAACTTCTACCCAACATATTGCGGAACAACATTTTCGTCCATAAAGAGCCTCAAACGGTGCAGCCTTGATGCTGGTGTGATGACTATTGTTGTAGGAAAACTCAATTAATGGTAAATAAGTATCCCACGCATTTCCAAAGTCTATTACACAGGCTCGGAGCATATCTTCTAAAGTCTGAATGGTTCTCTCACTCTGACCATCAGTCTGTGGATGGTAAGCTGTACTCATATCTAGACGTGTTCCTAAGGATTTTTGTAGAGATTGCCAAAATCATGAAGTGAATCTACTATCTCGGTAAGAAATAATAGAATTTGGAACTCCATGCAATCTGACAATTTCCTTAAGGTAAACTCTAGTCAGCTTCTCCATCTTGTCGTTCTCCTTAATTGGTAAGAAATGGGCGGACTTAGTCAATCTATCGAATATTACCCAAATAATGTCGAACCCACTAGGAGTTTTAGGTAACTTAGTGATGAATTCCATTGATATCTGCTCCCATTTCCATTCAGGTATTTCCGGATGTTGAAGTTAACCTGAACGCTTTTGATGTTCTGCCTTTACTCTAGAACAAGTCAAGCATTTGCTCACATAAGTAGCAATTTCTGCCATAATCTTTGGCCACTAATAATGTACTTTTAAATCTAAGTACATTTTGTCAGAGCCTGGATTCACGGAATATTTATACTTGTGGACTTCTTCTAAGACCAAGTCCCTGACTCCACCGAACTTAGGCGTCCAAATTTGGTTCATAAAGTGTCGCGTTCCGTCATCTTTTTGTATAAGTTGCTTTTCCATTCCTCGCAAAGCTTCATTCTTGACGTTTTCTTCTTTTAGAGCCTCAAGTTGAGCTTCTCTAATTTGTGCGGTAAAGTTAGAATGGATAGATATAGTTAATGCACGTACCCGACGGGGTTTAATATATTCTTTCCGGCTTAAGGCATCTGCTACCACGTTTTCCTTTCCGGGATGATAACGAATCTCACATTCGTAATCATTCAACAATTCGACCCATCTTTGTTGTCTCATATTAAGATCTTTTTGGTTGAAGATGTGCTGGAGACTCTTGTGGTTGGTAAAAATAGTACACTTAGTACCGTATAAGTAATGTCTCTAGATTTTTAGTGCAAAAACTACAACTCCCAATTCAAGATCATGGGTAGTGTAATTATTCTCGTGCACCTTAAGTTGTCGTGATGCGTAGGCGATTAATTTTCCTCTTTGCATCAACACACATCCCAATCCTTGATTTGATGCGTCGCTGTATATGACGAAATCTTCTGTCATATCTGGAAGGGATAAGATTGGTGCACCACACAACATTTCCTTCAGTTTCTGAAAAGCCGCTTCTTGTTTGTCTTCCCAGTTGAACTTCGTATCCTTCTCGGTTAGTGTTGTAAGCGGCTTGGCTATTTTGGAGAAGTTCTCTATGAATCTGCGGTAATAGCCAGCAAGTCCTAGGAATTTACGCACTTCTGTTGGCGTCTTTGGTGCTTCCCAATTCCTGATTGCTTCAACTTTGGATGGGTCAACATGAATTCCTTCGTTGGTAACTACATGACCTAAAAATTGTACTTCTCTAATCCAAAACTCACATTTCGGATGGGGCCAACCGATAAGGAGATTTCGCTACTGGTGCTGCTCCTGGAATTAAGTCGATTCGAAACTTGACTTGTCAGACGAGTGGTATTCAAGGTAGATCTTCAGGAAACACGTTAGGGAAATCACATACTTTAGGTATGTCCTTGATTTCGTTTGTCTTTCTCTTCTTATCTACAATGTGGGCTAATAATGCGCTACATTTCTTATGTAGATATTTATGGGTCTTAGTACAAGAGATGACTTTGAGGTTTATCCCAGATTTATCACCATAAATAATCAGGGCTTCGCCGTTTGGTAAGGTTAGTCGTATGGATTTCTCATGACATAGAATTTCGGCGTGGTGTGAAGATAAGCAATCCATGCCAATTATGACATCAAAACTATTGATAGGCATTGGCTTGAGGTTGACATGAAAAAGGTAGTTATTAAGAGTTATCAGACAGTTTTCTAGGATTTCATGTGTTCTCTCAATTTGACCGTTAGCGATTTCTATTTCATAGATTTCTTTTAATTTGCTAGACTTATGACTTAACAATTTTCTAAAAGTCGGAGTTATAAAACTTCTATCTGCTCCAGAGTCGAAGAGTATAGTAGCATATAAATTATCTATGAGAAACGTACCAGATACGACCGAAGGGTCCTGGATAGCTTCTCTGCTTCCGATTACGAATGCCCTGCCACGTCCTATGCCTCCTTGACTCCTTAACTTTGGACATTCTCTCTTGATATGTCCAACCTCTCCACACTCATAACACTTTCTTCCTTCACCATGGCCTACTCCAATATTTGTTCCCTGATTCACTGTTGCAGGTGTTGCAGGTGTTGTACTCCAATATTTGTTCCCTGATTCACTGTTGCAGGTGTTCCCTGATTCACTGTTGCAGCCACTATCAATATACCATTCGTCGTCGAACTGCTCGTCACGTATAATCTGCAAAAATTAAGTAGATTTAGGAACACAAAGTTGTTTGGGTCGTGGTGAGCCTTTTACAGGACAAGGAAAAGCAATAGAAAGATCAACCATATACATTCGTTTTATTATAGTGGGTTCGTCTTATCTTTTAATGGTGAAAACTTTGATTTTGTTATTTGCTTTGTTAGAATCGGTATGTTTTTCTTTATGTTGATTCTTAACAACTCCTTTTGTATCCTTCCTGGTTAGAGGTCGTCTTCTTTATTTGCTCTTCTGAATCGGAGATGAGCTTCCCTTTTCCTTTAACATCCTTGAGAGGAGTTTGCTTCGGTTGAGAGCGAGGATGGTTGTTTTTCTCGGTGAACTTTTTTGGTGAAGATGACCTGTAAGAGAGATGTTCCTTATGTTTCTATGAAGCACATGAATAACAGTGATAGAACTGCTTGGGTTTCGCCTGCGAATTTTCTTTTGCTCCTAGATTGGAAGACTTATCTTTATGCGCATAGTTAGAGTTCTGGGATTGCCAAAACTGCTTCTTTTTGTTGAGATTCTTCTCATATCTTCTGTTTCGTCGACGCTTCTGGTCTGCAAGCTGCTTGGAAGATTTGTGAATATTTACATTCGGTTTCGGTTTCCTTGCATGAGTTTTGCTCCTTACTGAGTGAGATTCGCTTGTCCTTTTGGTCTCGCTTTGAGCTTCTTTTGTACCACTTGTACTTGCTTTAGAAAAGTTAGATGGCTTATTGATTAGTTCAACCACATATCTGCCTTTCACTCTCCAAGAGGTTCTTTCCGATAATCCTTTCGTTTCATCTACATTATCAATCGGGGCAGACCAAAAGTACTCATCACAGCCATCAACATTATCTTTATCTAGCAAGGATGTTAGCTCACCTGTTTGCTTCTTGGTAACTCCAGTGGTGGCGTACACCTTATTCGGTACAGTTTGTACCTTTCGGTATACTACTGCATTTTCTTTCAGGACTTTGTTCTAATCTTTAGACGATCGAGCGAACTCAACAGAGTTTTCAGATATAAGGACTTTTGCTGGTTCGGGTTCGGTTTTAACAAATTCAGAACAGTTAACCACGTCCTCTACAGAAATTTCACTCATATCATCGTCCTCGTCAAATTCAGAAGTATTGTTGGCATCAATCTTGTTTTCTGAACTTAACTTGGTACTCAATGAATCAAAAATCTGAACAGTTTCAGTCTTAATTTTCAACTTGTCATTTTCGTCCAATAAGTTTTTAAGCATGTCCTTGTGGTCTTTTGACTTAATAAAGGACTCAATTTTGTCCAGACCAATCCTATAGGCATCAATGGTTTCTTCTGACGAGACAATTTGTAGCACCTGGTTCCTGATATGTATTTTATTTAAGTAATTTTGCATTTTTGGCCTGGGACTCGGCGAGTTGAAGGCCCAACTCGCCGAGTGGAAGCGGGATGAGACGCGGTATTTTTGTATGGAACTCGTCGAGTCCCAGGCCAAAAATCCAAAATTACTTAAATAAAATACATATCAGGAACCAGGTGCTACAAATTGTCTCGTCAGAAGAAACCATTGATGCCTATAGGATTGGTCTGGACAAAATTGAGTCCTTTATTAAGTCAAAAGACCACAAGGACATGCTTAAAAACTTATTGGACGAAAATGACAAGTTGAAAATTAAGACTGAAACTATTCAGATTTTTGATTCATTGAGTACCAAGTTAAGTTCAGAAAACAAGATTGATGCCAACAATACTTCTGAATTTGACGAGGACGATGATATGAGTGAAATTTCTGTAGAGGACGTGGTTAACTGTTCTGAATTTGTTAAAACCGAACCCGAACCAGCAAAAGTCCTTATATCTGAAAACTCTGTTGAGTTCGCTCGATCGTCTAAAGATTAGAACAAAGTCCTGAAAGAAAATGGTTTTCTAAAATCTGAGTCAAAGGGGTTTTGAGAAAGAACAAGGTGTGTGATGTGTGCGACCAGCCAAGCTCAAGTAAGTTTTCCCCAAGATACCCATACTTGTTATAATAAGTTACATGATGCATGATACTGAGAACTGCACGCTAGATTAGGGCTAAGGATCTAGGAGTATGCCTTTTATGCCTGATATATATGATTTTGAGAACTGCATGCTAGATTAGGGCTAAGGATCTAGGAAGGATTCCTTATATGCCTGTTGTACGAGCTGTATGCTAGGACTGTTTAGTCAGCAGTTGGATAGCCTGATTAGGTTATGCCTGATGCGGTCACTCGATGCACGAATGCTGCTTGCTTTGTGCTTAAGGGGTCCTGGCTAAATTTAACTAACTAGTGGGCGGATATGTAACAGTACTCGCAAGCTAGTTAGGGAAGGGAAGTGGGGACTCCTAGTGCAGCTGATGGCGGAGAGTAGGTCGGAGAGTGCCCTAGGAAAGCCTGGGATGAGACTAGTTGGAAAGGGATATTGGTTAAGGGACCTGGTGAAGTCGAGACAGTCCTTGAGGAAAGTACTGATAGATGTGTAAGGTAGTATGGGCCCGTACTACTGGAAGCAGAGGATCCGTACTCGAATCAAGGAAGGTTGAGACAGAACCGGGAAACTTGGAGAGTATGTTAGATATCTCGAGAGTATGTATGACCATGACATTTATGCGTGTATTTATCAGTATGGTGACAACGCGACATGGAGCAGGAGGTTCCGAATCAGGATCATGATCAGGCTCGGGTGCAGGATTCGAGCAGGTTGATGACGGGCTGCGCGAGTTCATCGCGTCTGAGATCACGAGAGGCATTATTCAGTCGACCCCGGTCATTTTTGGGTCGATCAAGGAGGGGATTGTTGAGCTGATGGAGGATCGCCTCCGGGCATTCAGGAGTGATATGGCATCTAGCCAGACGAGTACGCGCACACTGTGCTTTAAGGACTTCCGTGGGAGTGGTGCGCCGTATTATCACGGGGTGAAATACCCCATCATGGCCAGGAGATGGATCCCAGACATTGAGTCTGCGCAGTTGACGAGCTTCTGCCCGGAAGGGTCGAAGGTCCGCTTTGCTGCGGGATGTTTGAGGGATAGAGCTAGAGACTGGTGGGATTCGATTGGTGACTCATTGGGAGCCCCAGCCGTCGAAGCTATGACATGGTCAGATTTCGTGACCAGATTCAGAGCTGAGTTTGCGCCGGCTGTAGAGCTTCAGCAGCTGGCCAGAGAGTTTTTGGATATGAGGCACACTACGGAGACTGTGGCGGAGATCACCGCCAAGTTCCGGGAGAGAGCATTGTTGGTACCCCAATATGCGGGGGATGAGGAGATGTAGAAGACCCGCTACCATGATATGTTGAGGGCTGATATTCGAGAGCATGTCAGCTACTCTGCCTGCCCGACCCTAGAGTCCATGATTGCCAGGCGCGGGAGAGGGAGCTCGATTTGGAGCACGTGAGGAAGAGGAAAGCTGAGTCTGAGCAGGTTACAGGGGTTTCGGGAAAGAAACCCTAGGGATCCGACGTTAGGTCGAAGGGCCAGCCGGGCCAGAGCTGCTGCAGAAAGTGCAGCAGGCCTCATGAGGGAGCTTGTAGAGCGAGATCGTGAGGCTGCTACAAGACGGGGCACTTTGGCAGGGATTGTACTGCTCCTGCTCCCACAGTACATATGACATACCTGATTTGCTTCCATTGCAATCAAAGGGGCCACAAAAAGGCCAACTGCCCGAGATTGACAGCAGCGCCGGTTTTAGCGACAGCGCGGGTTGCAGATGGCCAGAAGGCCAAGACAGAGGCTCTAGTGGTGCGGAGCCGAGCATTTCAATTGACAGCCGAGGAGGCACGCGCTGCACCTGATGTAGTGACGGGTATGATTCCTTTCGTATGCTTTTATGTTATGGTGCTGTGATCTTGATATGTTATGTATGTGCTCTATTTAGGATCGTTCCATGTGAACGGTATCCCAGTTCAGGTATTGTTTGATTTGGGTGCTACTCGATCGTTTGTCTCTCTTGCGCTTAGCAAGAAGTTTCCTGAGTCGTCGGGCACGTTGGATTGCCCCCTAGAGGTCAAGATTACGGACGACCGATCTGTGCGAGCATCAGAGGTCTACCGAGATTGCGTCCTGCGACTGTTTGGGGAGCATTATCTGGTAGATCTGGTTCCCATACCTTTGTGGGGGAACAAGGTTATTATCGGTATGGATTGGCTAAGCCTCAATAGGGCAGTGATTGACTGTGCGCAGCAGTTGGTGCGGATCAGGACCCCAAGTGGGGGAGAGCTGGTGATTCAGGGCGAGAGACCACAGCAAGGACCAGCTTTATGTTCAGCAGCGAGAGCTAGGCGTTACCTTCAGCAGGGTTGTGCAGGATTTGTTACCTATGTGATAGATACCCGGGAGATGGGTAAGGCAACGGTGAGCGATGTGCCCGTGGTACGAGAGTTTGCAAACATATTCCCCGAGGAGTTGCCTGGGATACCTCCGGAGAGGCAGGTAGAGTTCAGGATTGAACTAGTCCCTGGTGCGACTCCGATAGCCAAGGCACCGTATCGGTTGGCTCCTGCTGAGATGCAGGAGTTGTCTACGCAGCTGCAGGAGCTGCTAGACAAGGGATTCATTAGACCGAGCAGTTCACCCTGGGGACCCCCGATTCTGTTTGTGAAGAAGAAGGACGGGTCGCATCAGATGTGTATAGATTATAGGGAGCTGAATAAGGTAACGGTGAAGAACCGTTACCCACTCCCGAGGATTGATGACCTCTTTAACCAGCTACAGGGAGCATCTTGGTTCTCCAAGATTGATTTGCGATCAAGGTATCATCAGATGAGGGTCAGAGTGGAGGATGTACAGAAGAGTACGTTCCGGACGCGCTATGGCCACTACGAGTTCGTGGTGATGCCCTTCGGGCTCACCAATGCTCCTGCCGCGTTCATGGACCTCATGAACAATGTGTGTAGACCGATGTTAGACCGGTCTGTGATTGTGTTTATTGATGATATCTTGGTTTACTCCAAGACGTAGGAGGAGCACGAAGAGCATCTGCGAGAGGTTCTGGAGACCTTGTGTAGGGAGAGCTTGTATGCTAAGTTCTCCAAGTGTGAGTTCTGGTTGTGCGAGGTGTAGTTTCTCGGTTACCTTGTCAACCAGAACGGTATATCGGTGGACCCGGCCAAAGTAGAGGCCGTGATGAGATGGGAGGTTCCGAGGTCTCCATCTGAGATTCAGAGTTTCCTAGGATTAGCCGGCTACTATCAGAGATTCATCCAGGATTTCTCCAAGATAGCCGTACCCCTAACCAGGCTAACGAGGAAAGCTGTGGTCTTTCGTTGGGGGCCTGAGCAGCAGGCCGCATTCGAGACACTGAGACAGAGATTGTGCGAGGCCCAGATCTTAGCCCTGCTAAAGGGCGTAGAGGATTTTATGGTATATTGTGATGCGTCCATCTCAGGTTTGGGCGCGGTACTGATGCAGAGAGGGCATGTTATTGCATACGCTTCGAGGCAGCTGAAGCCCCACGAGGCGAATTACCCGACGCATGATTTGGAGCTGGGGGCTGTTGTTTTTGCCCTCAAAATTTGGCGTCATTACCTCTCTGGTGTTCCTTGTACCATTTACACGGACCACAAGAGTTTGAGGTACCTCATGGATCAGCCGAACATGAACATGAGGCAGCGTCGGTGGCTTGATGTGGTTAAGGATTATGATTGCGAGATCCTCTACCACCCGGGGAAGGCCAATGTCGTGGCCGATGCGCTTAGCCGCAAGGCAGCGCCAATCAGGGACATCTGTCTGAGGATGACAGTGGTGACTCCACTGTTGGAGCGGATCCGGGAGGCTCAACAGGAGGCTATGAAGGAGGAACATCGGAAGAGCGAGCGTATAGTGGGTCAGGTTTCCTCCTTCGACTATGATAGCCAAGGGTTATTGACTCTTCACCGTAGGGTGTGGGTCCCTTATCATGGAGGCGTGCGCCAGATCCTGATGGAGGAGGCACACAAATCTAGATTTTCTATCCATCCCGGAGCGACGAAGATGTATAGAGATCTTCGTCTTGACTATTGGTGGCCCTGCATGAAGCGCGACGTATCATGGTATGTGGAGCGGTGCTTGACCTGCAAGAAGGTCAAGGCCGAGCACGAGAGGCCACACGGCAAGATGCAGCCGTTAGATATTCCCATGTGGAAATGGGAAGATATTACCACGGATTTCATCACCAAGCTTCCCAAGACTGCACGGGGAGTGGATTCGATTTGGGTAATTGTGGATCGGTTGACCAAGAGTGCCCATTTCATACCGATCCAGGAGAGCATCTCGGTCGAGAAGTTGGCCGACATCTATATCCGAGATGTAGTAGCTCGGCACGAAGTGCCAGTTTCAGCGATTTCCAACAGGGATGTGCGGTTCACTTCCAGGTTTTGGAAGAGGTTTCATGACGAACTGGGATACCTACCTTCCGTTGGCGGAGTTCTCGTATAATAATAGCTATCATGCGGGTATTGACGGTCCTCCCTTCGAGATGTTATACGGGAGGAAGTGCAGGACCCCGATATGTTGGGGTGAGGTCGGCCAGAGGGTCATGGGGAGCACCGAAGTGGTGATCAAGATGACAGAGAGGATTCAGCAGGTTAGGAGCAGACTTCAGACTGCTCAGAGTCGGTAGAAAAGTTATGCCGACAAGCGCCGATCAGACCTGGAGTTCCAGGTCGGGGACATGGTTCTCCTGAAGGTGTCGCCATGGAAGGGCGTCATCCGATTCAGGAAACGGGGCAAGTTGGGCCCCAGGTACATTGGACCGTTCAGGGTCTTAGCCCCGATGGGCAAGGTGGCGTACAGGTTGGATCTGCTAGCCGAACTCAGCCAGATCCACAACACTTTTCATGTCTCTCAGTTGCGGAAGTGCGTCGTGGACGACTCAGTAGTAGTACCCTTAGAGGACATTCAGGTCGATGACAGCCTAAATTACATTGAGCGACCTGTAGCAATCCTCGATCGGAAGTCGAAGGATCTGAGGAACAAGAGGGTGGAGCTCGTGAAGGTGCAATAGCAGCACCGGAAGGGCTCGGAATGGACCTGGGAGCCGGTGGATGAGATGATGGAGCATTACCCAGAGCTGCTCCAGGATCGAGCAGCAGACTTCGAGGACGAAGTCAGAAATAAGTGGGGGAGATTTGTAGCACCTGGTTCCTGGTATGTATTTTATTTAACTAATTTTGCATTTTTGGCCTGGGACTCGGCGAGTTGAAGGCCCAACTCGCTGAGTAGAAGTGGGATGAGACGCGGGATTTAAGTATGGAACTCGTCGAGTCGGGTCCTGGACTCGACGAGTAGGCTCTGTCTGGACAAAAACCCTAATCTGAGGGTTTGCGCCCTATTTAATCATCTCTTTCAGCCACCACTCGTCCCTATTGCTCCCAGAAACCCTCCATAGCAAACCCTAAGTGTTTTGGTGCAAGATCTAAGGCTTTTGAGTGATTTTTGTGGGTTTTGACCACAAGGAAGAAGGAAGAGCATAGAAGGACCAAGAGGAGACTGAAGGATTCGAGTTTGGTACATCATTTGCAGTTCTTGTAAGGTATAAAGTTGATACCTTGCTTGTTCATTTGCTAGATCCCTTTTTGGGGAGATTTAGGGCTTTTATAAGCCATTCTTGGTAACCAACCATGATTGCAAGCATGGTTGGGGGTCAAAACTTCGGATCTAGGACTTGGGAAGAGTCACAAGGCAGATTGGGGTTGCTTTTGCACTCAAGGAAGGTCCCATGCAACATAAGAGCCATTTTAGGGCCTTTTAGGCTCAAAAGTGCCATGCATGCACGTAAAGTTCGTGACTTTATGTGCTAGATCGAGCTTAGGGGCTTGGATCTCTCATTTGGACAAAAGTTGTACACCAGAAATCGAATAAATAGACTTGGGACTGTATCGACTCGGCGAGTCGTTCCTGGGACTCGGCGAGTCCGAGGCTTGACTTCCCTTTTTCTGTTATGGTTCAAGAGACCCAGTTGAGTGAAAGAATGGTTTTAGAGGGTCCAGGGGAGTGACCCAAACGTATTGGGATAAGCCTTAGTCCTGGAGTTCATAGGACTCGACGATTGCATGAGCAGACTCGGCGAGTCCAAGGCAATCTCCCAACTCTTGAAGATGAACTCGACGAGTTGTTCATACAACTCGGCGAGTCGAGGACAGGATGTGTTCATAGGATGAAGATGGACTCGACGAGTGTTCATACCGCTCGGCGAGTCGGATGAGGGTTCATCCGAGGTTGTGTTAGAAGGAGAACTCGTCGAGTCGTTGCTAAACTCGACGAGTAGAGACGTGGATGGGGGACAGTTGAAGAGATCGGGACTCAACGAGTTGGCGGCCCAACTCGGCGAGTCGGGTCAACTGGAAGTTAACTTTGACTTTGACTTGGAGTTGGTCAGGGGTAAATGGTCATTTTACCCTAAGAATAGATATCAGACTATGATTAAGTGTTTTGTGGGGATTATAGCCGGAGGATTTCCGGAGCAGCAGCAAATAGAGATTTCCCGCACAGATTATCAGCAACTACTGGTTTGAGGTGAGTTACCTTCCAGTAGCGGTGGGTCTACAGCCACAATGTTGGCCCACCAGTAGGAGTTGTATGTTAGATGATTGTCTTTGTGATATCATCTGGATTTGCTACCACTTGATGTGTTATATGCTGGCATGATATGTTATATGTGATAGTGGTAGTAGGGAGGGAATTGTCCTCAAGTTCGGTTGTTAGGACCGAAGGGTAGGTCAGACACCCCAGATATGTCTGACAGTACGTTTATGTTATGATATATGTGATAATAGCAGTAGGGGGTGGAGTAGCCCCCGAGGTTCGGTTGTTAGGACCGAAGGGTAGGTCAGCACCCCAGAATGGCTTGACATGGGTAGGTCAGCACCCCAGAATGGCTTGACATGGGTAGGTCGGCACCCCAGAATGGTCGTACTGGGTAGGTCGGGCACCCCAGAATTGCCCGACAGTATGTCTATGATGTATCTGTATGGTATGTGGTATGATGGGGGAACTCACTAAGCTTTGTGCTTACAGTTTTAGTTTTGGTTTCAGGTACCTCTTCGTCTAAGGGGAAGGAGCCGGCAGTGTAGCAGCGCATCATGATTTCCGCATGGAGTTTTCTGGGATTGTACTCTGATTGATTTTACTTTGACATTATGATTTTCAGACACATTGTTATATTCTTGTTTGCAAATTATATGGCATGGGGAATGTTTTGGTAAACTATGTTGAGAATTACTTAATTAAAAAAAAATTGGGCTTGAAAATTGGGATATTACAAGTTGGTATCAGAGCCCTGGTTTGAGGGATTCGCACACCCTCGGGGGTGTCTGGACTCAAACCGAGGGATTTAAAAGATTTTTATAAAGAAAATGGTTTACTAAAATCTGAGTCAAAGGGGTTTTGAGAAAGAAGAAGGTGTGTGATGCGTGCGACCAGCCGAGGTCAAGTAAGTTTTCCACAAGATACCCATACTTGTTATAATAAGTTACATGATGCATGATACTGAGAACTGCATGCTAGATTAGGGCTAAGGATCTAGGAGGATGCCTTGTATGCCTGATATATATGATTTTGAGAACTGCATGCTAGATTAGGGCTAAGGATCTAGGAAGGATTCCTTATATGCCTGTTGTACGAGCTGTATGCTAGGACTGTTTAGTCAGCAGTAGGATAGCCTGATTAGGTTATGCCTGATGCGGTCACTCGATGCACGAATGCTGCTTGCTTTGTGCTTAAGGGGTCCTGGCAAACTTTAACTAACTAATGGGCGGATATGTAACAGTACTCGCAAGCTAGTTAGGGAAGGGAAGTGGGGACTCCTAGTGCAGCTGATGGCAGAGAGTAGGTCGGAGAGTGCCCTAGGAAAGCCTGGGATGAGACTAGTTGGAAAGGGATATTGGTTAAGGGACCTGGTGAAGTCGAGACAGTCCTTGAGGAAAGTACGGATAGATGTGTAAGGTAGTATGGACCCGTACTACTGGAAGCAGAGGATCCGTACTCGAATCAAGGAAGATTGAGACAGAACCGGGAAACTTGGAGAGTGTGTTAGACCTCTCGAGAGTATGTATGACCATGACATTTATGCGTGTATTTTTCTGTATGGTGACTACGCGACATGGAGCAGGAGGTTCCAGATCAGGATCAGGATCAGGCTCGGGTGCAGGATTCGAGCAGGTTGATGACGGGCTGCGCGAGTTCATCGCGTCTGAGATCACGAGAGGCATTCTTGAGTCGACCCCGGTCATTTTTGGGTTGATCAAGGAGGGGATTGTTGAGCTGATGGAGGATCGCCTCCGGGCATTCAGGAGTGATATGGCATCTAGCCAGACGAGTACGCGCACACTGTCCTTTAAGGACTTCCGTGTTAGTGGTGCGCCGGATTATCACGGGGTGAAATACCCCATCATGGCCAGGAGATGGATCGGAGACATTGAGTCTGCGCAGTTGACGAGCTTCTGCCCAAAAGGGTCGAAGGTCCGCTTTGCTGCGGGATGTTTGAGGGATAGAGCTAGAGACTGGTGGGAGTCGATTGGTGACTCATTGCGAGCCCCAGCCATCGAAGCTATGACATGGTCAGATTTCATGACCAGATTCAGAGCTGAGTTTGCGCCGGCGGTAGAGCTTCAGCAGCTGGCCAGAGAGTTTTTGGATATGAGGCAGACTACAGAGACTGTGGTGGAGATCACCGCCTAGTTCCGGGAGAGAGCATTGTTGGTACCCCAATATGCGGGGGATGAGGAGATGCGGAAGACCCGCTACCGTGATATGTTGAGGGCTGATATTCGAGAACATGTTAGCTCCTCTGCCTGCCCGACCCTAGAGTCCATGATTGCCAGGCGCGGGAGAGGGAGCTCGATTTGGAGCACGTGAGGAAGAGGAAAGCTGAGTCTGAGCAGGTTATAGGGGTTTCGAGAAAGAAACCCAAGGGATCCGACGTTTGGTCGAAGGGCCAGCTAGGCCAGAGCCGCTGCAGAAAGTGCAGCAGGCCGGATGAGGGAGCTTGTAGAGCGAGATCGTCAGGCTGCTACAAGTGCGGCAAGACGGGGCACTTTGGCAGGGATTGTACTGCTCCTGCTCCCACAGTACAGATGACATACCTGATTTGCTTCCATTGCAATTAGAGGGGCCACAAAAATTCCAACTGCCCGAGATTGACAGCAGCGTCAACAGTGGCGCCGGATTCAGCGACAGCGCGGGTTGCAGATGGCCGGAAGGCCAAGACAGAGGCTCCAGTGGTGCGGAGCCGAGCATTTCAGTTGACAGCCGAGGAGGTACGCACTGCACCTGATGTAGTAACGGGTATGATTCCTTTCTTATGCTTTTATGTTATGGCGCTGTGATCTTGATATGTTTTGTATGTGCTCTGTTTAGGATCGTTCCATGTGAACGGTATCCCAGTTCAGGTATTGTTTGATTCGGGTGCTACTCGATCGTTTGTCTCTCTTGCGCTTAGCAAGAAGTTTCCTGAGTCGTCGGGCACGTTGGATTGCCCCCTAGAGGTCGAGATTACGGACGACCGATCAGTGCGAGCATCAGAGGTCTACCGAGATTGCGTCCTGCGACTGTTTGAGGAGCGTTATCTGGTAGATCTGGTTCCCATACCTTTGCGGGCGAACAAGGTTATTATCGGTATGGATTGGCTAAGCCCCAATGGGGCAGTGATTGACTGTGCGCAGCAGTTGGTGCGGATCAGGACCCCAAGTGGGGGAGAGCTGGTGATTCAGGGCGAGAGGCCACAGCAAGGACCAACTTTATGTTCAGCAGCGAGAGCTAGGCGTTACCTTCAGCAGGGTTGTGCAGGATTTGTTACCTATGTGATAGATACCCGGGAGATGGGTAAGGCAACGGTGAGCGATGTGCCCGTGGTACGAGAGTTTGCGGACGTATTCCCCGAGGAGTTGCCTGGGATACCTCCGGAGAGGCAGGTAGAGTTAAGGATTGAACTAGTCCCTGGTGCGGCTCCGATAGCCAAGGCACCGTATCGGTTGGTTCCTCCTGAGATGCAGGAGTTCTCTAAACAGCTGCAGGAGCTGCTAGACAAGGGATTCATTAGACCGAGCAGTTCACCCTGGGGACCCCCGATTCTGTTTGTGAAGAAGAAGGACGGGTCGCATCGGATGTGTACAGATTATAGGGAGCTGAATAAGGTAACGGTGAAGAACCGTTACCCACTCCCGAGGATTGATGACCTCTTTGACCAGCTACAGGGAGCATCTTGGTTCTCCAAGATTGATTTGCGATCAGGGTATCATCAGATGAGGGTCAGAATGGAGGATGTACAGAAGACTGCGTTCCGGACGCGCTATGGCCACTACGAGTTCGTGGTGATGCCCTTCGGGCTCACCAATGCTCCTGCCACGTTCATGGACCTCATGAACCACGTGTGTAGACCGATGTTAGACCGGTCTGTGATAGTGTTTATTGATGATATCTTGGTTTACTCCAAGACGTAGGAGGAGCACGAAGAGCATCTGCGAGAGGTTCTGGAGACCTTGAGAAGGGGGAGCTTGTATGCTAAGTTCTCCAAGTGTGAGTTCTGGTTGTGCGAGGTGCAGTTTCTCGGTCACCGTGTCAACCAAAACGGTATATCGGTGGACCCGGCCAAAGTGGAGGCCGTGATGAGATGGGAGGTTCCGAGGTCTCCATCTGAGATTCAGAGTTTCCTAGGATTAGCCGGCTACTATCGGAGATTCGTCCAGGATTTCTCCAAGATAGCCGTACCCCTAACCAGGCTAACGAGGAAAGCTGTGGTCTTTCGTTGGGGGCCTGAGCAGCAGGACGCATTCGAGACACTGAGACAGAGATTGTGTGAGGCCCAGATCTTAGCCCTGCCAAAGGGCGTAGAGGATTTTGTGGTATATTGTGATGCGTCCATCTCAGGTTTGGGCGTGGTACTGATGCAGAGAGGGCATGTTATTGCATACGCTTCGAGGCAGTTGAAGCCCCACGAGGCGAATTACCCGACGCATGATTTGGAGCTGGGGGCTGTTGTTTTTGCCCTCAAAATTTGGCGTCATTACCTCTATGGTGTTCCTTGTACCATTTACACGGACCACCAGAGTTTGAGGTACCTAATGGATCATCCGAACCTGAACATGAGGCAGCGTCGGTGGCTTGATGTGGTTAAGGATTATGATTGCGAGATCCTCTACCACCCGGGGAAGGCCAATGTCGTGGCCGATGCGCTTAGCCGCAAGGCAGCGCCAATCAGGGACATCTGTCTGAGGATGACAGTGGTGACTCCACTGTTGGAGCGGATCCGGGAGGCTCAACAGGAGGCTATGAAGGAGGAACATCGGAAGAGCGAGCGTATAGTGGGTCAGGTTTCCTCCTTCGACTATGATAGCCGAGGGTTATTGAATCTTCACCGTAGGGTGTGGGTCCCTTATCATGGAGGCGTGCGCCAGATCCTGATGGAGGAGGCACACAAATCTAGATTTTCTATCCATCCCGGAGCGACGAAGATGTATAGAGATCTTCGTCTTGACTATTGGTGGCCCTGCATGAACCGCGACGTAGCATGGTATGTGGAGCAGTGCTTGACATGCAAGAAGGTCAAGGCCGAGCACGAGAGGCCACACGGCAAGATGCAGCCGTTAGATATTCCCATGTGGAAATGGGAAGATATTACCGTGGATTTCATCACCAAGCTTCCCAAGACTGCACGGGGAGTGGATTCGATTTGGGTAATCGTGGATCGGTTGACCAAGAGTGCCCATTTCATACCAATCCAGGAGAGCATCTCGGTCGAGAAGTTGGCCGACATCTATATCCGAGATGTAGTAGCTCGGCACGAAGTGCCAGTTTCAGCGATTTCCAACAGGGATGTGCGGTTCACTTCCAGGTTTTGGAAGAGGTTTCATGACGAACTGGGTACTCGTCTGCATTTTAGCACCGTCTTTCACCCGCAGATGGATGGTTAGAGCGAGCGAACCATCCAGACGCTAGAGGATATGTTGCGGGCATGTGTTTTAGACTTTGGAGGTAGCTGGGATACCTACCTTCCGTTGGCGGAGTTCTCGTATAATAATAGCTATCATGCGGGTATTGACCATCCTCCCTTCGAGATGTTATACGGGAGGAAGTGCAGGACCCCTATATGTTGGGGTGAGGTCGGCCAGAGGGTCATGGGGAGCACCGAAGTGGTGATCAAGACGACAGAGAGGATTCAGCAGGTTAGGAGCAGACTTCAGACTGCTCAGAGTCGGTAGAAAAGTTATGCCGACAAGCGCCGATCAGACCTGGAGTTCCAGGTCGGGGACATGGTTCTCCTGAAGGTGTCGCCATGGAAGGGCGTCATCCGATTTAGGAAACGGGGCAAGTTGGGCCCCAGGTACATTGGACCGTTCAGGGTCTTAGCCCGGGTGGGCAAGGTGGCGTACAGGTTGGATCTGCCAGCCGAACTCAGCCAGATCCACAGCACTTTCCACGTCTCTCAGCTGCGGAAGTGCCTCGTGGACGACTCAGTAGTAGTACCCTTAGAGGACATTCAGGTCGATGACAACCTGAATAACATTGAGCGACCTGTAGCAATCCTCGACCGGAAGTCGAAGGATCTGAGGAACAAGAGGGTGGAGCTCGTGAAGGTGCAATAGCGGCACCGGAGGGGCTCGGAATGGACCTGGGAGCCGGTGGAGGAGATGATGGAGCATTACCCAGAGCCGCTCCAGGATCGAGCAGCAGACTTCGAGGACGAAGTCTGAAATAAGTGGGGGAGATTTGTTGCACCTGGTTCCTGGTATGTATTTTATTTAACTAATTTTGCATTTTTGGCCTGGGACTCGGCGAGTTGAAGGCCCAACTCGCCGAGTAGAAGTGGGATGAGACGCGGGATTTAAGTATGGAACTCGTCGAGTCGGGTCCTGGACTCGACGAGTAGGCTCTGTCTGGACAAAAACCCTAATCTGAGGGTTTGCGCCCTATTTAATCATCTCTTTCAGCCACCACTCGTCCCTATTGCTCCCAGAAACACTCCATAGCAAACCCTAAGTGTTTTGGTGCAAGATCTAAGGCTTTTGAGTGATTTTTGTGGGTTTTGACCACAAGGAAGAAGGAAGAGCATAGAAGGACCAAGAGGAGACTGAAGGATTCGAGTTTGGTACATCATTTGCAGTTCTTGTAAGGTATAAAGTTGATACCTTGCTTGTTCATTTGCTACATCCCTTTTTGGGGAGATTTAGGGCTTTTATAAGCCATTCTTGGTAACCAACCATGATTGCAAGCATGGTTGGGGGTCAAAACTTCGGATCTAGGACTTGGGAAGAGTCACAAGGCAGATTGGGGTTGCTTTTGCACTCAAGGAAGGTCCCATGAAACATAAGAGCCATTTTAAGGCCTTTTAGGCTCAAAAGTGCCATGCATGCACGTAAAGTTCGTGACTTTATGTGCTAGATCGAGCTTAGGGGCTTGGATCTATCATTTGGACAAAAGTTGTACACCAGAAATCGAAGAAATAGGCTTGGGACTGTATCGACCCGGCGAGTCGTTCCTGGGACTCGGCGAGTCCGAGGCTTGACTTCCCTTTTTCTGTTATGGTTCAAGAGACCCAGTTGAGTGAAAGAAAGGTTTTAGAGGGTCCAGGGGAGTGACCCAAACGTAATGGGATAAGCCTTAGTCCTGGAGTTCATAGGACTCGGCGAGTGCATGAGCAGACTCGGCGAGTCCAAGGCAATCTCCCAACTCTTGAAGATGAACTCCACGAGTTGTTCATACAACTCGGCGAGTCGAGGACAGGACGTGTTCATAGGATGAAGATGGACTCGACGAGTGTTCATACCGCTCGGCGAGTCGGATGAGGGTTCATCCGAGGTTGAGTTAGAAGGAGAACTCGTCGAGTCGTTGCTAAACTCGACGAGTAGAGACGTGGATGGGGGACAGTTGAAGAGATAGGGACTCAACGAGTTGGCGGCCCAACTCGGCGAGTCGGTTCAACTGGAAGTTGACTTTGACTTTGACTTGGATTTGGTCAGGGGTAAATGGTCATTTTACCCTAAGAATAGATATCAGACTCTGATTAAGTGTTTTGTGGGGATTATAGACGGAGGATTTCCGGAGCAGCAGCAGACAGAGATTTCCCGCACAGATTATCAGCAGCTATTGGTTTGAGGTGAGTTATCTTCCAGTAGCGGTGGGTCTACGACCACAATGTCGGCCCACCAGTAGGAGTTGTATGTTAGATGATTGTCTTTGTGATATCATCTGGATTTGCTACCACTTGATATGTTATATGCTGGCATGATATGTTATATGTGACAGTAGTAGGGTTCGGTTGTTAGGACCGAAGGGTAGGTCAGACACCCCATATATGTCTGACAGTATGTGATGATATGTTTATATGCTAGCATGATATGTTATATGTGATAGTGGTAGTAAGGAGGAAATTGTCCTCAAGTTCGGTTGTTAGGACCGAAGGGTAGGTCAGACACCCCAGATATGTCTGACAGTATGTTTATGTTATGATATATGTGATAATAGCAGTAAGGGGTGGAGTAGCCCCCGAGGTTCGGTTGTTAGGACCGAAGGGTAAGTCAGCACCCCAGAATGGCTTGACATGGGTAGGTCAGCACCCCAGAATGGCTTGACATGGGTAGGTCGGCACCCCAAAATGGTCGTACTGGGTAGGTCGGGCACCCTAGAATTGCCCGACAGTATGTCTATGATGTATCTGTATGGTATGTGGTATGATGGGGGAACTCACTAAGCTTTGTGCTTACAGTTTTAGTTTTGGTTTCAGGTACCTCTTCGTCTAAGGGGAAGGAGCCGACAGTGTAGCAGCGCATCACACACACACATGATTTCCGCATGGAGTTTTCTGGGATTGTACTCTGATTGATTTTACTTTGACATTATGATTTTCAGAGACATTGTTATATTCTTGTTTGCAAATGATATGGCATGGGGAATGTTTTGGTAAACTATGTTCAGAATTACTTAATTAAAAAAAAATTGGGCTTGAAAGTTGGGATGTTACACAATTGATTCACAATTATAACAATCAGCATCTATTTCATCTTCCTTTAGTTCAAGAAAAGGCAAAATCATTTTATGAATCTTTTTTCCAATATCACAATCTAGATGCAAGTGAGTAATATTTGTATAAAGACGCTTACAATGAAACAAAAAATATTCCTTTGTTTCAAAATTTCAAATTGTCTCTTTGCAAATATATCAATTCGTCCTTTGCCCTAACCAACTCTAACTCCTTCTGCTCTATCTATATCCTTCGCCCCTCACTCTTGGACGACACCCTGCTCATTTGATCAGTTAGGTTAGCATTTGTGAGGCGATTTTGTTTTAGGCTACCACTTAGACTAGAAAATTTAGATTTCCAATCATTAATTCCTTTTCATAGTTAGAAATGGGTATTTTGAGTTTTTCAAGGATAGAATTTACCTTCTTGATCAACTGATCACATTCGTTGATCTGTTCTCCAACCGGTTTCGCTGTGAAGCATCTATCCTCCCTCTCTTTCGCTTCATCATCCCCGCCATCAGTAGTGTAACCTCTCAATTGTGACACTCCAGCCATCACCATCAGACACTTTTCTGCTAAACCAGAACCTTCTTCTTTCGCCACGAATGCCCTTCCATGAGTGGGCTTGCGTACTTCCTCATCTTCCGAATCAGTAGAACAGATCTCTACTCCGCCGAACTCATTTTCTTCAACATTTTCCTGCACAAGTAACACAGGCATGGATTTATCGTTAGACTTTTTCTTCTTGGCTTCTTCAAGCATACGAGTGTGGTAAGCTTCATCGTATTCACTCTCTTTCTTCTCATTCATCATTCTTAACATGCACTCCTTTGCTAGATGGTTTTTGCCACGACAATTATTGCAGTCATAGCCCGAATCACCCACAAGTTTCCTCTATTTATTTTCCTCTTCTTTCTGAGGAGCACTTTTAACCTCCTATTTCGCCTTGTCCAAACTATAGCTTCCCTGCCAGTTTCGGTTCTTGGCTGGGAACTTCTTTCTTGCAAACCGCTTGGGATTGGTTACCATCAGTGCATATTCTTCATCTGTCAGATCACATTCAGAAAGGTTAGACTCAATTTATTCTTCAACCAGATTCTTAGCTTTTGAGATAAGAGCCAATGATCCCATTCCGGAAACTACTTTCATTTCCTTGGTCACACAACTTTCATGAGACTTGAGAATTCCCACGAGCTTCACCAACGAATAGGATTTAAACTGTTCATGAGCTTTAACAGTTGAAACCACAGCCATCCATTCTGGACTTAGACCGTTCATAAAGGTAACTTTATGCTCGATCACCTCTCTGCCAATTCCATGCTTGATCATCTTGCTAAGAAGATGGTTGTAACGATCAAATGTTTGAATGAGACTTTCATCTTGTTTTTGCTTGAAGTCACCAAACTCTGAAAGCAGAAGAGTCTGAGTAGAATGTTCGAGATCTTCATCGGTGGAATACAACTCCTTAAGCCGATCCCAAATCTCCTTTGCAGTGGTACATACACTCACCAAGCGAAAGGTGTCAGATTGTAAAGCGAATCTGATAATCCTCATTGCTTTTATGTTGCTAAGCATCTTATCCTTCTCGTCTTGAGTAACATCTTTCACGTCAATCATCAGCTGATTATACTCCTTTTGAGTCTTGATGATTCTTTCGGTTCCAGTATGAGAAAAAGGACCCACGGTGATTGCTTCCCAGATTAAATATCCGTTTTCCTCTGAACCAAGGACATAATCTTCAAAGTGAAGAGCCCAGACTTCATACTCTTGAGTATACAGGATTGGAATCCTTGTAGTCGATCCAATGCTGTTGGAGATGTTAATGGGATTGGTTTGAGATTCGTCGTGAGACATAATGAGTTGATCTGTTTACCTGTCAAGAATCAGACTTGTAAAGCGGTATTAGGGTAACATCGAGATCTATGAACAACGTCAATGAAGTGATGACGACTCAACATATTCAATAAAAGCGAAAACCCTAAAAATATTCTTCAAACAGAAGAGATGCGTATGATTTACACAGCCTCCTGCTCTGATACCAATTGAAGAGATTAAAATGTTTACATCGATAATATTCTTAAACGAACAAATCAAGAACACAATGAGACTAATAACACCAGATGAATCAATGCTTGTGTCGAATGATTAATCTGTCACGACCTCAGAATAACTCTATAAAGAATTGCTACTGTAGAGGTGTGCTAGGGTTACAATACGATCAGAAGAAAACTATCAAAAGCGTACATACTAAGATGCATGCATGTACTATATAAAGTAAACCCTTATAAATGTAAACGGATGTACAGGTCCACAATCGAGAACATAATAGACCTAAACGAAAGGCCCAATGACGCAAAACTTCATATCCCAACAGGTTCTTGGGCGAAGCTAATTATTCGAAGGACAATGTGATTCAATATTATATTTAATGTTCAAATCAAGGATTATAAGTGTTAGGTGAGTCAGTTCGGGGCTTTAGTGTTGTAGACGACGGTTGGTGGTACTTCGATCCCTAAGTGATTGAGAATTAACTATTCGAATTAGAAATTCGAAGAATAGTTTGAATTACAGTTTCAACATCATGGGTTAGAATATTATATAGTTTTAGTAAGTATGATTGTTAGTTCAGGCTTGTGGATACGGTGAAGGAGGGAAAGCAGTTTATCATCGGCGTGCTCATGGTTACAAGTTTTAGAAATGTATATCTCAAAGGGTTTTCTAGATATCCTTTCAAGCATGAAAAGGAACGCATGAATCAATTATTTTTCGGTACAACTCGGGTAGGTGAATGGGTTGTAGGTTTGTTGAATGGACACAAAACAACAATAATGATGAGCAAAGTATTATGACAAAGATGCCTTTCACTAAAAAAAAGTTTTCACAAAGAGAACGGATGCACATAGCAGGTCACAAAGACAATGAGTACAATCTAAGAACTCACCAAGAACTATCATATCTATATCTACAGAAACTCTAAGTCTCAAAATACAATACAAATTATCAACTCTCAACTAATGGGAGATGATAGTATAAATACTAGACTAAACCTAGGAGATAAAACTTCTACAGATTCACCAGATATTCGGTTATATCATATCCCTGAATTGATATGATTATTTCTTCAATGATAAATGGAGATATGGTATATATGGAATGGATCATATCAGATCTTCATAATACTTCCTCACCAAGTAAATCTGATTCTCTCCATATTCGGACATCAGCACCAGCAAATCAGAGCATCAACGTCAGTGTCGGGGAGTGATACGGTGATCAACTTCAGCTTCAGCTCAAGCAGCTTCAGCATCATCAGTGTATAACCATCAACGAGCATTATTAGTGTATCACCTGATTTGTGTGTCATCAGTGTAGGACCTTCAGCGTATGGACACACTCATTAGTCTTCAGTGAATGATGTCTTCATGCTGATGATACTTTCAGTGCCTTTGGTACTCATAGAGTCTTTAGGGTCTTTTTCTCATTCGGGGATGATCTTCAGTCTTCGACATATGAACTTCAATCAGCATATCTTCTGATTAACAAACTAAACAAACCCTGACAGATAATTTTGTCTAAGTTGTATTATTTACACTTGCTTACACAAGACTGATTGTCTACAATCAACAAATAAAATATAACTATAATATATATATATATATATATATATATATATATATATATAAATATATATATATAAATATATATATATATATATATATATATATATATATATATATATATTGCATCATCAAATCAATATAAATATGTGTCCAAACAATTCCCCTATTTGATTATGTCAAAACTAAACTAACAAATAATAAAATAATAAATAAACATAACGAAAGTAATATGTTGATTTCTACTCACCCTTATATTAATAGCTTTCTTCTTTCAAGAGCGTCTGCCATTCTATGAATTATCAAGTGACAACATAGCAGAACTAAACAGTTTCCCCCTTTTTGACAGCATCAATAAACACTGCCTTCTTTATGATTTTTTTTAGATTTTTTTTGTAAGAAGGCATGAAGTAACTTGAAATGAAAGAAAACATAAAATAAAGCTAAATGATTGGATATGTGTATCACACTATTTTGTTGTTATAAGAGTAGATCATTACACAGTTTTGCAAAGTCTCATCAGCATATGGTTTTATACGTTAAATCATTAACCACTTGGTTTAGAAGAAAAAGGGCAAGAGTGGGTAGGTGTAACGCTTGATCCAGGTATTATTTATTTCTCAAACATTTTAGGGTTTGGGTTGGAACTCGACGAGTTGGGGAGCTCCAACTCTCCGTGTAGGGATATATATGGACGCGGGATTAAGGGTTTACTTGACGAGTTGGGGAGCCTCAACTCGACGAGTAGACGCTGGAAAGGAAAACCCTAATTTTTAGGGTTTGCATGCTATTTAAAGGCCTTAAGCCTCATTGTTAGCCTCCCTTATCGCCCCCTTTGTCTAGAGAAACCCTAGTTCGTGCTTTTCCTACCATTTTGAGTGTGTGAGAGCTTATGGAGTGCATTTTTGGTGTGTATGTGAAGAAGCTTGAAGTGATTGGTGCATAGCTGAAGGGAGAGGCTGTAGATCCGATGTTTACTCTGTTGTGCCAACCATTTTAAGGTATAAAGTCGACACCTTGGCCTTATATTGCTTATATCTTGTCATATGAAATTATATGGTCATTTTTAGCTTATCTTGGGGTCATTCTTGGATTTGAGCATGTCATGAAGCTATGACTTAAAATCTGAACATCTTAGGGCCTCCATGGACTTAAAGTTGCCATCTTTATTAAGTCTTGGCCCTCCTTCATGCCCTAAATCCATTAATAGGCTACGTTTGAGGTTTTTAACCCTCTTAATGCCATGCATGGACGTAAAGTTAGCAACTTTACGTGGTATCTTCACCCCAGGGGATTAGATCTATAGTTTGGGGCTTTGGACTCGCTGGAAAAGTGGCTTAATGGGTTAAGACTAGGAAAAATCGACGAGTTGCCCTACCAACTCGGCGAGTTGACTCGGGTTTCCCCAATCCTTTGGACACTAAGCGAACTCGACGAGTTTTCCAGTCAATTCGGCGAGTTGATTAGGGTGTTCCTCGGTTTTCTGAGAACTGAAGGAACTCGACGAGTCGGTAGATGCACTCGACGAGTCGGGTCAACATGGTCTGTTGACCTTGACTGTTGACTTTGACTTTGACCAGGGTTGATCAAGTTTGACTTTAAGCGTATCTTTATTGATTCGGGGTTTTTTGAAGTTAGTAGTAGGGTGGTTGTAGGCGGTTGAATTTAGAGCTATGAGTTGGAATTTAATATTACCAGTTCAACATTTCTTTAGAGGCGAGTCTCCTTACCATACCAATAGGTTGAAGGCACCAAGGCCGGCCCATTTTGTGATATGTGGTACACTAGTTGGTTATATGCTAGGTGGTATGCTCCTTGGTTATATGCTATATTGTATGCTAGTTGTTGCTGTGATATTTGCATGAAAGACCATGGGGGTGCTGAT
The DNA here is from genome assembly GCF_052849685.1 of Lactuca virosa. NCBI lineage: Eukaryota > Viridiplantae > Streptophyta > Magnoliopsida > Asterales > Asteraceae > Lactuca > Lactuca virosa. The sequence goes on along the minus strand of NC_136429.1, from coordinate 470,480,373 downwards.
GACACTTGATTATAAGACCATGTGGGGGTGCCCATGGATTTCCATGTAAAAACCATGGGGGGTGCCCATGGCATTTCAAGTAAGACCATGGGGGGGTGCCAATGGCACATAGGTGTAAGACCATGTGGGGGTGCCCATGACATCCTGGAGTAAGACCCTGGAGGGTGTCCAGGGCATCCTTATATGCTTATATGCATGGCTTATGTGATTGATATGTATTATATGATTATGTGGATTATGTGGGGTATGCTCTGGGGAACTCACTAAGAATTAGCTTACAATTTGTTGGTTGTTACAGGTACTTCATTATCTAAGGGCAAGGGCCTGGCGTGATGTCACGACATGCACTCACCGGCGTCTTGTTTTGGGACACTCTGTTTTTATGAATAATTTGTCTAATGTTATGGATTTTGAAAACAATTATGATTGGAATTTTATAATTTATGGAAAGGAATTCGTTATTTGAAAATGAAAAATTTTATTTATATTTTGGTATGTTACAAGTTGGTATCAGAGCCTTGGTTTGACGGATTCGGGCACACTCTCGTGTGTGTCAGGTTTCAAACTGAGGAAATGGTAAAAAATTGTTTTCAAAAATCAAAGTTAAAACTTCTTAAAACCTAAAAAAAAAGAGTAGAATGCGTGTAATCAGTCGAGCTCAAGTAAGTGGTTCCCCAATATGTTAGCCATGCTATACTGATATATGGATTATGTTAGTCGGATGGATTTTGCTGTGTGTATGCTTTAAAAATTGTATACGGTTAGGATCTTATTTCGTTAGAATGGTTGATTTGGCCTTATTTCCTGTTCCTTGTCTGGTTGTCGTCCTAGGGTAGAGTCTGTTATTTGAAAGTCTATTTATCATGTTCTGTGTATAATTTCCATGTATAGGTGAACCAATGTTAGATCTGGAAATCCTCCTGTACCAGAACTAATGTTAGATCTGGAAGCTCTAAGGTGAACCAGTGTGGAAGGAATCACTTTTTGAGTATCCTGATCATTTTGTCTTATGGTATTTCAGTGCAGTTTGTGTTAGATTAGTGTCTAAGTCCATAACTATATTTGGTATGTACTTGACCCGGTTGAGCATGGTCCTTTTGGGTTACCTTCACCAAAGCAACTTGACATGATGATTTATAAAGAAATAGGATATTGTGGTTTATTAATATATTATAAGAATAATATATTAAAAGAGAAATCAATTTTTTTTTAATTAAGACTAGTTAAATAATTAATTAAGAATTAATGATTGTGACTAAAATAGATTAATTAAATAAATGGGACTAGAACTGCAATTATAAGATAATTGATTTTTGGGCTTAAAATTCTTATGGGTTAAGGCATGGATGAAATTAAGGTGGAGTCCATCTTGAATTCGTCCAAAGGGGCCTTATTCCGGAATTCGGCCGCTGAAACCCTAGCAGCTAAAGTATAAAAGGACCCCCAAGGCATCAGAATTCGGACACTTGATCCCTTGGAAGCTTGAAGCCGAATTCTAGCCTCTCATCCTCTCTCCTAAACATCATCCTCTTGCCTTGGTGTTTGTAAGCCATTAGAGGCATCGCATTTGAGGTACTTGGTTCTCGTAAGCTTTGAAGATTAAAGTTTCATACTACAATCAAGAGGTAATATTCTTACTTGGTTATTTATTTATATAGATCTCAAGTTTTGTAGTATGCTAGATTAGGGTATTCAAGTCTTTGATGAATTGCATGTACAATAGAGAAACCTAGATCCAAGCTTTAGGGTTTTGCATCAGCACATAGGATTGTTCTTTTGTATAAAATCCATTAGTGATATCAAAGCCTTCCTTGGTTTCTATTGTATTTGATGCATGGTGTGATTATTCCTTGCTTGAAATTCGTTTTTGGCCTTCTTCCTGACAGACTCATCGAGTCCCAAAGAGGACTCGGCGAGTCATATGAACTCGACGAGTCCATATGGGGACTCGGCGAGTCGGGCAGTCAGACAGAGGGAATTTCGGGATTTTGCTTATTTTGACTTGGGATAATTACCATAAGTGTTTCTAATTGATAAAATCCGAATTTTATTAATTCTATATGATTATCTTTGTCCAAATAAAAGATTTTGGTCATTTAATTAAATAATTATTACCTTATTTGATAAATGTTAATTGTTTGAATTATTTGATCAATTATCTTGCATGCAATTGGTCTAGGTCAACATTAGATAATCACCAAAATTAATTGTTTAATTGTTTATTTCAATTTTTGTCACACCCCATAACCTGAACGGCGGAAACGTTCTGGGGCGCAGGACGTCATGTACAGTATCACAACAATGCATAATAGTAAACAAGCAACAACATCATCCATTGCATTAATAATATAATTTTAATAGAAGTGTGTTCTGTAGTTTATAAGACACCAAAAATGAATAATCAAAATATAGACGAGTCTTGAAAGCTCCGTCTTCTCAAAACCTAGTCATCGGTACCTGTCTACTGGTGACCTGAGAATAGAAGTTATTTTGAAAGCATAGATCAGCATTAAAGCTGGTGAGTTCATAAGTATTTTAGTGTCATTGCTTGTATGAAAGTGTTTGTAAATGTTTGATGTAAATGTTTGTAAGTGTTTGTAGTAAATGTTTGTAAGTGTTTGTATCTCTAGAAAATCTTATATTTTCTACTAAAAAGTAGCCTTCTACCAAGGCCCGAATGTTCTTTATGTTGTTTCTTTGTAAAAGTGTGTAATTTTCCCAAAGACAGACTATCATTACCAAAAATATAGTTTACATTACCGTTTATGTGAGAAGATCACAATTTGAATGTAATGGGAAAATAATAATGATGTACTTGTAGTATTTGTATATAACTACTACCGTTGTACTAACTACCTTAAAACAATTGTTTTAATTAAGGTAAAATGTGATATAGTTGTAACCATGCTTGATCGACTAGTTAAAACACGACGCTCTAGGGAATCGAAATGGTATGACATTAGTCACCCGTAGACCTGCAAGTCCCACTGTAGCTAGCAGCAAGGTGTAGGATAGTCAATGCCATATAGATCTATAAACCAATTCACGCTCTCCCTTCAGGAGACTCTGGTTACAAAACGTGACACAACAGTAGATTTCCATGCCATGAAGTAGTTGCTCACATTAAAGTTATAGTGTTCTAGTGTTTGTATAGTATGTACTAGTGTGATGTATGTTCTCTCTGTTCTAGTGTGTTGTATGTTCTCTTGTATAGTGTAGTGTATGTTCTCTTTGTTTCTCATCATAGTATGTTCTTTCTGTTTCTCATAATAGTAAGTTTGTAGTGACTCATGAATGAACTGACTCTTGTATGTTTCATTGTACTAGAATTAGTGAGTAGTGATCCTCTAAACTATACATATTATAGTTTACTAGTAATGTTGTTTGAGCAACTGAGTGTGTTTGTACACCTATGCTACCCAAAGGTCCTGAACTGATGTAGGAAGTTTTATATCTATACAAATATACATAATATATAACTAAGATTCAAACGAATCTCGGACAAACAACCGGATACCCTAAGTCTACAACCAAACAAGGAACACGAAATAAATTGAGTTATCAGTCCTAAGTCCTTTCAACCTTATTTATATAACTATACACATATAGACATGATTTTGACAATATATATAAGTTTAAAAGAGTTTAATAGGAAGTTTAACATATAAAAGAGTTTTAACGATTTGAATGGTAACAATTGACTTGATGACAGGTTATAAAATGTTTTGAAGAGTTTGTTTGATAAAACAGTTTGAAGTATAAGAAAATCCACTTGTTTGATAGTTATTAATCACATGTGATTGATATAATAACTATAATAGTTCTACTTGTATCCCCCCATAAAAGCATTTAAAATCATTTAAAAGATAAGTTAAGGGGTATGAACTCACCTGTAGTGAGTGATGCGAATGAAAGATCGGTTGTAGGATGTTTAAGTGCTAAGTGAAATCTCGAGCACAAAAAAATCATATAAGGCATATAATGATATATATATGTATATAATTAGTGTTTATACAACTAATCATGCAAGGAAACACCTTAGGGACTAGGAAACACTTGACTGGAAGTGCTACAATCACATGTGATTGCACTTAAAGGGAGTTTATGGCCACACTTGGTGTTCACGGCCACACTTGGTGTTCATGGCCATGATGTTCACGGCCCAAGGTGTTTACGGCCATGGGTTTTACGGCCCTATGAGTTTACGGTCGTAAACTCATGATTAGATATGCCCAAGAGTGTTTTATGGTCCTATTTAGCATCAAGGAAGTGTGTCTTGACCCATTTCTAGCCTTAAGAAGAGCTTATGGCCAACATAGGAACCTTAATAAGGGTTTACGGCCAAGGGAGATGCTCATGGCCGTAAACTCTCATTGATCTTGGAAAAAGGTTGTTTTCAAGGGTGTAAGTGAAGAGCTTCCATAGAATAACTAGTATATATAAAAGATTACTTACGTTTTGAAGCTTGAAGGGGGTGTTTATGGTCCAAGAACTAGTGTGTGTTCTTGGTGTTCTTGAAGATCTAACCCAAAAGATGAATTTCATGGATGAATTCAAAGGTTGATACCAGATCAAGAAGGATAACCAATAATAAAATGGAAATATTGCTTACATTTTGGAAGATCAAGTTGAAAGCTTGATGATAGTTAAGAGCAAATCCGAGTTCTTGAGTTAGAGGTGTAAGAAGTGACTAGAATTGAACGCATAACTCATATATCGATATGAGTTTACGGCCAAGGAGGTGTTTACGGCCGTAAACTCTAGTTTACGGTCGTAAACTCCTTATGATTGGAGTTTCCGAGTTGAATGCTCCACACTGCACTCTAGATTACACTTCCTAGCATTCCTTCTTGAAGGTACTAGGCTTATAACAATCAAACAGACCCTAAACAGTGCTAAAAGATAGCAGAAACGAGTCTGACATTGATTGAATTGAATCGATGTACAAGATAGAAATTTCGGGTTGTCACATCATCCCCCCGTTAGAGAGAATTTCGTCCCGGAATTAGACTTTAAGCAATTAAGCAATTACATATAACTAACCTAAAAGATGAGGATATTTCAGTTTCATTTGATCCTCGCGCTCCCAAGTGAATTCCGGTCCTCGCTTGGCATTCCAGCGAACCTTCACTATCGGGATACGACTTTGCTTCGTTTGCTTGACCTCTCGGTCCATGATCTCTACTGGTTCTTCCACGGAGTTGAGGCTCTCGTTGATCTCGATCTTGTCGAGTGGGATTACAAGAGTCTCGTCGGACATAAAATTTTTCAAGTTTGAGACGTGGCAAGTAGAATGTATGTTACTAAGTTCATGAGGAAGTTTGAGTTTGTAAGCTACAGGACCGATTCTAGCGATAATCTCGAAAGGCCCTACGTATCTTGAATTTAGCTTTCCACGCTTTCCGAAGCGTATTAAGCCCTTCCAGGGTGAGACCTTCAAAAGAACACGGTCGCCCACCTGGAATTCCAAAGGTTTCCTTCGCTTGTCTGCGTAGGTTTTCTGTCGGTCTCTAGAGGATTTCAATCGTTCACAAATTTGAATGATCTTCTCTGTCGTTTCACGAATGATTTCCGGACCTGTGAGAGTGCTGTCAGGAACTCGTCCTTTAGCTAACTGAGTGTCACCCACCTTAGCTTAGCACAGAGGGGATCTGCACTTTCGGCCATAGAGGGCTTTAAATGGAGTAGACTTTATGCTCATGTGATAACTATTGTTGTAGGAGAAATCGACAAGGGGTAGATGAGTATCCCATGCCTTCCCAAAGTCTATCACACAGGCTCGCAACATATCTTCCAAAGTTTGGATAGTCCTCTCACTTTGCCCGCCGGTTTGCGGGTGGTAGGCTGTACTCATGTCCATCCTAGTCCCAAGGGAACTTTGTAGCGACTGCCAGAACCTCGAAGTGAATCTACTATCTCTATCAGATATAATGGATATGGGAACACCATGAAGTCGTACGATCTCCCTAATGTATGTGCTAGTGAGTTTCTCCATCTTGTCTGTTTCTTTGATAGGCAGGAAGTGTGCAGACTTTGTTAACCTATCTACGATCACCGATATGGTATCAAGACCATCCGTTGTCTTGGGCAACTTGGTTATGAAGTCCATTGTGATCCGCTCCCACTTCCATCAGGTATCTCCGGTTGCTGAAGTAAACCTGATGGTTTCCGGTATTCGACCTTAACCTTGGTGTAAGTAAGGCATTTACTCATGAAGGTAGCAATCTTTGCTTTCATGTTAGGCCATGAGTATAACTTTTTAAGATCCAAATACATCTTATCTGAACCTGGGTGGATGGAATCTCCAGTGTTGTGCGCTTCGATCATGACCAAGTCTCTGAATCCACTGTGCTTCGGTGTCCAGATCCGATCCATGAGGTATAAAGCTCCGCCACCCCTGACCACCAAGTTCTTATCCATCCCTCTTAGGAATTCACCCGCCACATTTTTAGGTTTCAAGGCTTCGAGCTGAGCCTCCTTAATTTGTGTGGACAGATGTGAATGGATAGTCATAGTCAACGATTTGACCCTACGACCAGAGTATTCTTTCCGACTTAGGGCGTCAGCTACTACGTTGGCCTTACCGGGATGATAACGAATTTCGCATTCGTAGTCATTGAGTAGTTCGACCCACCATCGTTGTGTCATATTGAGCTCCTTCTGGTCGAATATATGTTGAAGGCTTTTGTGGTCTGTAAAAATAGTGCTTTTTGTACCATACAGGTAGTGTCTCCGGATCTTCAGAGCAAACACAACTGCTCCTAACTCAAGATCATGCGTGGTATAGTTGACCTCGTGTGTCTTTAGCTGTCTTGAGGCATAGGCGATGACCTTACCTCGTTGCATCAGAACGCAACCGAGTCCTTGGTTGGATGCATCTTAATAAACCACGAAGTCTTCTATCCTTTCTGGGAGGGATAGTATCGGTGTGGTGCATAAGGCTCGTTTTAGCGTTTGGAACGCCTTCTCTTGTTTCTCTTCCCAGTCAAAGGCCACGCCTTTCTGGGTCAATGTCGTAAGCGGTTTTGCAATCCGAGAGAAGTTCTGAATGAATCTGCAATAGTAGCCAGCGAGGCCTAGAAATTGACGAATTTCTGTAGGCATCTTTGGTGCTGACCAGTTCTCAATGGCTATGATTTTGGAAGGGTCCACATGAATTCCCTCTTCACTAACTACGTGACCCAAGAACTCAACTTTTCGAATCCAAAACTCGCATTTAGAGAACTTCGCGTAGAGCTTCTCTAATCACAGTGTTTCTAAGACCTAACGTAGATGTTGACTATGCTCCTCCTTACTACGAGAGTAGATAAGTATGTCATCGATGAATACAATAACGAACTGATCCAAGTAAGGACAGCACACCCTATTCATTAAGTCCATGAATACTGTGGGCGCATTGGTCAATCCGAATGGCATCACTACAAACTCGTAGTGTCCATAACGAGTTCGGAAGGCTGTCTTTAGAACATCCTCCCCTAAAACTCGTAACTGGTGATACCCGGATCTCAGATCTACCTTTGAAAATAAATTCTCCCCTTGCAGTTGGTCAAGCAAATCGTCTATGCGAGGCAGGGGGTAACGATTCTTGACTGTAAGTTTGTTCAACTCTCTGTAGTCGATGCACATACAGAACGATCCGTCTTTCTTCATGACGAACAAGACTGGTGTTCCCCAGGGTGAGAAGCTTGGTCTAATAAAGCCCTTGCTGAGCAATTTGTTAAGTTGACCGGATAGCTCCTGTATCTCAGCTGGTGCTAGACGAGATGGCGATTTGGCTACTGGGGTAGCTCCTGGAACTAAGTCGATTCTGAACTCGACTTGACGCTGTGGTGGTAATCCTGGTAGTTCTTCTGGAAAGATGTCGGTAAAATCGTGTACCACTGGGATGTTCTTTATGTCCTTCATCTCTTGGCTCACATCGATAACATGAGCAAGGAAAGCAAAACATTCCTTTCGTAAGTACTTCTGGGCTTGAATACTCGATATGATGCGAAGGTTCGTGTTGGGTTTCGCCAGACGGTAGATTAAAGCGAATGGCCTTCTCGTAACACATGATGTCGGCATGATGTAGACTCAACCAATCCATGCCGATTATGACGTCGAAAGTTTTAATGGAGACCGGCATGAGGTCGATTGGAAATGAATGGCTATCTAGAATTAGAGTACATCCAATGTATATGCAACTAGTGCTCTTTGTCTTTCCGTTAGCCATTTCTACAGTGAATGGTTCTTTAAGTGTATGTGGTTGTTGTTTAAGTATGTGAGCAAATTTCTGATTTACGAAGCTCCTCTCAGCTCCACTATCAAACATTATGCATGCATATGAGTTATCGAGGAGAAACGTACCAGTGACCACTGGAGGGTTCGGAAACCTCTTCCTCATGGCCTATAGCCAAAACTCTTGCCACTCCGTCGGCATTCCTTGCCTTCGGGCAGTTCCTCTTGTAGTGGCCCACCTCGCCACATCCGTAGCAAGTCTGGCCCACACCAACGTCGGGGACTTGGTTGATTGGCCTTGCCGGAGATTTTCAGAAACGGGCAGTGTGCCCTTTCTTGTTGCATTTAGCGCACTACATTTCCCGGCATGGTCCAGTGTGGTGGAAGCTGCATTTGTTGCACTTAGGCAAGCTTCCCACATACTGCTTCATTGGTGCAACAGCAGTAGGGGTTATCACAGCATGAATGTGACAACCGTCAAATTCTGGTCAAGTCAAAGTCGAACTAAGTCAACAAGTCAAACCAGTCAACGCAGTCAACCCTTGTATATTAAGGTTTACGTTATGTAACTACTGAACAATTCGCTAATTTAATGAGAAAACATCAATTGGAAAATTCGTGTGTTTAAATTTTCCTTAACCTTGATAGTGCTAAACAATGAACCAAAGAGATAAAAACACTATTGCACACTCATCGGGAGTGTGTAGGACACTAAAACATGGCTTAACGGGGTTTACCGACATTGCGTTGCGAAGCCGGACACTCAAAAAGGTCATAAATGGAACCTCTCTTAATCTCTTTCACTCTATCTTTCTATATGACAAATCTCTCCCAAATCTCTCCAAGTATGTGAAATCTCTCCCAAATCTCTCTCTGAATGAGAAATCTCTCCAAGAATGTCAAATCTCTCCCAAATCTCTCCAAGAATGTGAAATCTCTCCCAAATCTCTCTCCGAATGTCAAATCTCTCCCAAATCTCTCCAAGAATGTGAAATCTCTCCCAAATCTCTCTTTGAATGAGAAATCTCTCCAAGAATGTCAAATCTCTCCCAAATCTCTCTCTGAATGAGAAATCTCTCCAAGTATGTCAAATCTCTCCCAAATCTCTCTCAAAACCTCTCTTGATCTTTTTGTAATCAATTGGGGCATCCCGACACTTGATTTGGTGAAAAACCATGCGAAACGGGAAGATTCCTTGGAAAATAGCCTCTTAGGGCCGGAGTCCCTCTATAGGGATCAAACCCTCCTTGAGCCGGAGTCTCCTTGAGGATCCGCGGTCACCTAGCCGCAGCCGCAGCCAGCAGCCGCAGCCAGCGAGCCGCAGCCACCGACCGCAGCCATCAGCCGCACCCACCGACCGTAGCCAGCAGCCGAGCCCCACTTCGGATCCATGGCTCCTAAGGCTGAAGTCACCCTCCTGACTTCGGATCTGGCATTTTCCACTCGGTTTTCGACCACGACTCCATTTTAAGTCCGTTTTTAATTATTTTAACGCGGGATTTTTTCTCCACAAATCATATTTTAACATATAAGACCCTAAATATTCATAATATAAATATATTTTTATGAAAATCTTTATTTAAGAATAAAATCTAGTGGGTGAATAATTGAGGTGGAGTGTTGACTTTTCTTTAGTTTATGACACAAGCTACCACCCCCATACCCACTCCATGACCAACCATTGTCCTCCCCACCATCCCTAGTCACTTCATAGTCCTTTCCCACTCATTTTCAGCCATTATCACGTTTTGGAGCTGGAACAACTCCCTCTCTCTCTCCTCATTCTCACCCACTACCGTCATTTACACTAAAGATCAAACTCACTTTTCTCTCAAATTCTCTCACACAAAATCGAGATTTCCAAGGCATTTTCCAGCTTTTCTCCTTCATTTGGTAAGTATAATTCATTCTTCTTATGATTATTTCACTTTCTTCTTCCCAAATCATAGATTGCTTACACAAATTCCATCACATTTGTGTTAGATCTTCAAATCTTCAAGGCATCCTCCCAAGTGTTCTTGAGTTGAGCGCTTCTTTTCTCCATCATCCATCTTCTGAAATCACTCAAGGTGAGTTCATACCCCTACAGTTTCCTATTTTCTTACGTTTTAAGGGGGGGAATACAAGTTAAAACACTAAGAACACAACTAAATTCTTCTAACAGCTTTCATCAGAAAAGTTGGACTCCATTCACGGACTATTTTGGTCAACTTAAACATTTTTGTTTTCAAAACTGTACAAGGTGCAAGTAGTTCAAGTTCTTAGCTTTAAAATGGCTACTTGCACATCACCATAATATTTTTCTACAATTTATGGTGATTTTTAAAAAACTGCCTATCATTTCAAACATCAATCCGGACCAGTATGTGGTTATGGACTTTTTCACACAAGTTGGAGGTCATTAAAAATCATAATAAAATTTATGAACAAACTAGACTCATTTTCCAAACTCTCAGAGTTTACGGATTCTGATTTGGACCTTTGATGATTTTTCTACAAATTTCCTAAGAAAAGTAATAGAAATTGTTAACAACAGAAAAATGCTATCAACTTCATCACACCTTGTAACATGTTGAGCAAGGTGTATATCTTTTATGTGATTGTATGTTATTGCATTATATGACATTTTGTCTTAGTATAAGGACATACAACAGTTAACAAATGGATTTTGCTAGATAAAGCATAGAAATAACAAATTGTTATAATTAAAGTACATCCATTACATACAAACATTTGGATAAACTATGTTAAGTATAGTTTACATACATTACTACTACTACCCTTGTTTTGATAAACTATAATAGGTATGGTTTATGTTTCCATCAACACAACAAACACATTTCGGAAGGTTTTATTCCCACAGAAAAAGGCTTTACACTCATGCACACCACACGTAAACTTGTTAACTTAAATTGTGAGACAATCTTCTCAGTACTCCTAGAGTACGGTTTAAAATTCCTGGTAGTTATAACCAGAGTCTCTTGTAGGGAGAACGTGATAGTTGTGTATAGATCTATATTGGGTTTGACACCCCACACCTTGTTGTTAGCTACAGTGGGACCGGCAGGTCTACGGGTGACAAATGTCATAACAATTTTCGGCGCCTGAGAAACGCCGTGGTAGGTTCATTCAGTCATAGTACGGTTATAGCGACTCACATAGGGAGTTAACAACACATAAAGGTTACTGGAATTTTTATAAATCAAAAGGGGTTTTATGTCGATTTAAAATCACTTTTATTATCAATAAATACGGATATTACTATACACTTTCAGTCTTGGTATTTAAGACTACACAACGTCCATTACGGGATTTTCTCAACTTAAAAAGGGTTTTATGCCGATTTAAAACTACTTTTATATCTTTAAGTATGACAAATACTTGTTTATTCTAGGTCCTGGTATTTAGGACCACATAACTTTTATAAGGAAAATATTGGATTTTTCTTGGTAACATACAACTCATTACAAAGATCGGTTTTCAAACTCTTACTATCAAAAGCTTATGAACTCACCAACTTAATTGTTGACACTTTTTCAAAACTACTTGTATTCTCAGGAATTCAGTGAAACAGGAAATCAACAGCGTTTTGAGGATGGGACGATAAATCGTCAAACATTTCATTTTGTCATCATAATGTAATTGATTTGAATCATGTAAACATATGCTTTGGTGTAACTTTTCCAATTATATTTATGATTGGTTGTAATTACTTTGAGCACTATTATACTCGTTGTTGTGATACTATACATGAATTCCTCCACCCCCGGACGTTTCCGCCATCCTTGGTTTGGGGGTGTGACAGATTGGTATCAGAGCATTGTTTATAGTGAACTAAGTATATCAGACCACATAAGATATACATACTATAAATGCATTGGGACTAAGGTCTCTGATTTAACATTTTCAAATAACTATACTTTTAGAAATAAAAAGTTTCTTATATAAAGTATACGTGCTTGCATTCATACTAAAATCAGTGTCACAATGACAAGAACAAAAGTATTACGATTGTTGAATATCACAAATAAGCTTGGGGATGTATGGTCAGTCCTGGGAATGGCATAACCTGATCAACTATGCTGGTCCGAGGAGTGATTAGCATATGCCCAAGAATGGTTGTGATGTGGCAACAAGTCTAAAAACTTACCAACACTACCACAATGAAATACCATAGGGGTATTTGGTGTTACTATAATTACTTATCTGAGAACTAAATAGATTTTTATCAATAGGTCAATAATTGCTTAGTGGATACATTAAGTATTATATGTATCCAGGACGTCATAGACTTAGAATCTGTGGATCTTTGCTTTACTTCCTGTTCCTCGTTGGGTTGTGGACTTAGGGTTAGGGTCGCTTATTCGAAGGTCTATCCTGTCCCGAATACATATAACTAGTATGCACTAAGCAAGTATTGAAGTATCTGATAAAGATCATCTTATAGTTATCTAATTAGTACGTCTACTTAGTTATTTCCTATATTCCCTTCTCTCGCGTAGATATCATGGCTGGATTCCATCCCCACGACGACCCGTACTACCCTAACCATGGCAATGCTGGATGGCTAGGAGAGGAGCCAGAGAATGATCACCCAATCCCTGTGGATGGTCACCAAGCTGAAGGCTTTGCTGATAGTTCTGACTCCGAACTTGAAGTGGAGAACATACCCCGATAGATCTTGTTCCGAATCCTAACCCTCGTCCGGCTTTTCAAAGCCCGACGCCTCCTTGGGTAGAGAGCTTGGAAACCTGGAGCGAAGAGCAAGACCAACCTGTGCCGTTTAATGGATACCGAAGCTTCTACAACATAAGCGAAGGAAGCTCGGCAGACAGAATTCTTCCAATTCTGGTCCGTAGAGCTGCCCGAAACGAGATTCAGGGCAGAACAGCTCTCCATCGTATCGCAGAGATTGATGCAAATGCAAGAATGCATACAATCCGCACCAATCGCCTTGAGCACACTCGTGGAAAATCTGAGAGAGACCATCAAACCCTGCTGCAAGCACTGGCTGAAACACGAGCCGGAGTCATAAAACTACGAGTACGCCAAAAGGTGTACGAAAGGCACATGCTTGATATGGAGCGGCAACTGGCTGAACTGAGGGTTCACCAGAGGGATGAGCACCGCCAGTAGTAGATGCCTTACTTTCTTTCCCTGTTAAAAAGGAATCGTTTTTCCTATCTATGTCCTATGTGGCATTCTCTATGAAACTATCTTGTACTGTAAGTACTTTTAGTTAGGCCCTTAGGCGGCCAAAACTTTCCTACTCCGGATGTGAGGTTAGACCATCTACAAGGTCAATTTTCCCAAGCTTGTTACATCTTAAACATCAATGACATTGTCAGTCGGCTAAATTCTATGTCACTCTTTGTTCAAATACTTCCATCATACTATCACAGGAATCTATCTGAAACCCACTCTAGTCAAGTTGTTGGACTAGGGTAATTTAGCTCCGGGATCATTCCCAATTCTCTTTCAAAGGTTGGATCAAATTTCAAGGTTTCACTTGGATACATAACTACTAAAATACATGAGTTTATCATAAATAGGTTCTCATTATGAAATGCTTTCAGAACACCATAAAACAACCGAAATACGTTACAAAATGAACTAAGATAAACTTAGTTAGAAAACTCACGACATATAGCCATTCTAAAAAAAACTCATTATCGTCTCACCTTTAAACATTTTAGAGGAAAGGTGCTTTCTTCGTAGACCTATAGGGTGCGATCATACGAGCACTAATACACCGGATCCCATCAAAACTCCTCAGCTAAGTGTGTTTGGGCAAACATGATCCCTAGATGAGTAAAGCCTAACGCCAGTATAAAACCTACTTTTACCCACTACCATAACTCCATCTCAGGAACGTTAGCAGAAACACTAAGAAATGTACAGCAATGTGCAAAAATTTATATATGTGAATATAAATCGTAAGAATGCACATGAGATAATTATCCCCACTCACGAAGTCGTTTTTCATCATGAAACAGAGCTATGTCTTCACCAAGAGGCAACCAACCAACTAGCAAGACGCCAACCCTGCAGATAGACTCTGCTACTTTTCAAGCTGCAGTCACGGCAGCCGTGGCAGCCGTCATGGCGCAGCTCAATGCTAACCACGCCAGCAGGCACTGAGATGGTGTCGGAAATACTAACGGCATTAACAATCAAGAACACAAGCGGGCGTCCACCAACGAACATGCCTCAGGCCACAAAGCTACGAACAAGAAGCGAAAGTTTTGGAACAAAAAGGAGCGCAACCAATCTCAAAGACTCGCTAAAAGACAACAACCCATGGTCACCCCTACAATTACAACAGCAGTCGCGACACACGCCTCGACACTAGCCACAAGGTCTGTCACCCAAACACCGGCCATACCATATGAGGGATCACTTCCAAGGTGTAACCAGTGTGGCTACCATCACACAGGAGCTTGCCGGATTTTACACTGCAACAACTGCAACAGGAAAGGACATACCGTCCGTTTTTGCAAGGCCCCGACTTAGAACATCACTTCAACCACCAATACCAAGGTAAGTCCAGTGTGCTTCCTATGTGGCGAAACAGTACACTTCAAGAGAGACTGTCCGACTGAGAAGAACGACGGGGGAGCCGGAGGAGTGTGACAGACTAACCAGCAAGGGTAACAAAGAATCTTACTAGGACTTTTGTAATGTTCCCGACGACAAAACGTTTAAGTACCATATGTTTGTAATGAATTTGGTATGCTTGCTAAAATCACCGTCATTCTAAAAGTAGTTAAAATACTCTCTCGTTCAAATTAAACCAAAGATACTCATATATGACCTTAGGATCATTACCTGTAAGCTGTGATGACATTGTACATACATCGGGGTTAATTATAATCAAAATACTAAAGACTTGAAACAAATAATTCCATCCTGACTCCTGTTCCATATCTAATAGTGGGATTAGGGTGGAGCCACCCACTCGACGATTTCACCAATATCAAATTTCATACGACATGCATATACCGCTCGATCATAGAGTGCCTTGTCAGAAATCATGATATAAAGTATCTAAGGTGTTCGTAGTAACAGACTCATAAACTGTTTAAAACTAGTGCAACTAGAGTCTGATCTTTTGCGAGACCCCGTCAGTAAAGGGACCCTCGTGCTGCGTATACTTGTCTTTTGTAGTATACCTAGTTCGCAGCAATAGTCTTGTAGTAAATCTATGGTACTGTAACTCTGTTAAAAGTTGCACAGTTGTGTTTTGTCTGTAACGCCTTTATGATCGAATCTAGTGCCTTTATTTCCAAGTGACTCCGATTTTTATCATACGACTGGAGTCCAACCGATCCTCACAATACCAGTTTCGTGCATAAATCTCTTCCTCCGAAATCATCTTTCTAGCGAAGCCGTCATTCCAGAACTCCGAAGTACTCATGCGTAGAGTACCTCAGGTTTCTTATCCTTTCTAAAGAAACCTCAACAAACCTCCCCGAAGTACCACTCGGGCGGTACGTCAAGTTCAATCTAATATGAACTTCAGGATGGAGACTGTCCAAGACTACGAGTAACCGCATCGTCATACGAACAAACTTAGAACCCGGTACGACTCCAGTAACCAGATCGCCCTACAGTCTAACCCCCTACCGAGCTGCAAGAACTGTCAGGTCAAACCTAACGAACTACTCAACAATAGAATTAAAGGACCAAACTTCTCACCATGGAGAGCTACGGTCTGGTTCTTCAAGAAGAAAGTCAAATTGTTTGTAGGTCCCTCGACTTCAGAGGCCCCGACAATATCTCCAGTAGAAATCATTACTATCTGCCTCGCATAGACGAATAGGCCGACCAACCGCAAGGAACGAAGTACCCTTCAGGAATGGACATGAGATCCGAATATCACCAGTTGCGAGTATTGGAGAAAGATGTCCGAGGACAATCTTCCAAACTCGATGCAGACGCTGCGAGTCCGTAGTGATACCCCTCAGATAGGACCAACCCGCCCACAGTATTCATGAACTTAATGAATAGGGTACGCCATTCTTACTGGGATCAGTTCGTCATTGTCTTTATAAATGACTTGCTTATCTACCCTCGTAGTAAGAAGGAAGCCAAAGAGAGCAGCTACAACAAATCGTGGAAACAATACGATCAGAGAAGCCTTACCCGAAGTTCTCTAGATACGAGTTTTGGAATTGAAGAGTCAAATTCCTAAGACACACTATTAGTGATGTGGGAATTCTTGAGGACCCTTTCAATTAATCAAAACCGTTGAGAATTTGTCAGCACCAAAGGCGTCGACGGGAATTCACCAAAATTCTAGTTCTCGCTGACCTACCGTCTTAGTTCCTTTAGAACTTCCCGCAAATTACGGAACCTCTTACGACTTTGACCCTGAAGGGAGCAACCCTTGACTGGGAAGAGAAGCAAGAGGGAGAAACCTTTAGAACTCCAGAGTGAGAGACCAAATTCCTCTGGAAGTCTCATTCTGGGAAGGCTTAGTACGCTTCAGAAAGCGTGGAAAGCTCAAACCCAAGATAATTAGGCCATTCGAGATTCTTGCCAGAATCAGCCCTGTAACTCGCAACTTCAATCTACCCCGCGAGCTTAGTAAAGTACATTCTACCCGCCACGTCTCGAACTTGCAGAAGTATCTATCCGACGAGCCTCTTGTAATCTCCCTCGACGAGATCAAGCTCCACAAGAGCCTCACCTTCGTGGAAGAACCGGTCGAGATCATGGATCGGGAAATCAAAAGAACAAAACAAAGTCGTATTCCCATTGTGAAGGTTCGTTGGAATGCAAAACGAGGACCCGAGTCCAGCTGGGAACGCGAGGATCAAATGAAACAAAAATACCCGCATCTTTTCCCAAACTCTTGAAGTCCCAGTCGGAATGCAAATTTCGGGACAAAATTCCTTCTAACGGGGGGATGATGTGACAACCGTCAAATTGTAGTCAAGTCAAAGTCGAACTAAGTCAACAAGTCAAACCAGTCAACGTAGTCAACCCTTGTATATTAGGGTTTACGTTATGTAACTACTGAACAATTCGCTAATTTAATGAGAAAACATCAATTGGAAAATTCGTGTGTTTAAATTTTCCTTAACCTTGATAGTGCTAAACAATGAACCAAAGAGATAAAAACACTATTGCACACTCATCGGGAGTGTGTAGGACACTAAAACATGGCTTAACGGGGTTTACCGACCTTGCGTTGCGAAGCCGGACACTCAAAAAGGTTATAAATGGAACCTCTCTTAATCTCTTTCACTCTATCTTTCTATATGACAAATCTCTCCCAAATCTCTCCAAGTATGTGAAATCTCTCCCAAATCTCTCTCTGAATGAGAAATCTCTCCAAGAATGTCAAATCTCTCCCAAATCTCTCCAAGAATGTGAAATCTCTCCCAAATCTCTCTCTGAATGAGAAATCTCTCCAAGAATGTCAAATCTCTCCCAAATCTCTCCAAGAATGTGAAATCTCTCCCAAATCTCTCTTCGAATGAGAAATCTCTCCAAGAATGTCAAATCTCTCCCAAATCTCTCTCTGAATGAGAAATCTCTCCAAGTATGTCAAATCTCTCCCAAATCTCTCTCAAAACCTCTCTTGATCTTTTTGTAATCAATTGGGGCATCCCGACACTTGATTTGGTGAAAAACCATGCGAAACGGGAAGATTCCTTGGAAAATAGCCTCTTAGGGCCGGAGTCCCTCTATAGGGATCATACCCTCCTTGAGCCGGAGTCTCCTTGAGGATCCGCGGTCACCTAGCCGCAGCCGCAGCCAGCAGCCGCAGCCACCGACCGCAACCAGCAGCCGCAGCCACCGACCGCAGCCATCAGCCGCAACCACCGACCGAAGCCAGCAGCCGCAGTCACCGACCGCAGCCAGCAGCCGAGCCCCACTTCGGATCCATGGCTCCTAAGGCCGAAGTCACCCTCCTGACTTCGGATTTTGCATTTTCCACCCGGTTTTCGACCACGACTCCATTTTAAGTCCGTTTTTAATTATTTTAACGCGAGATTTTCTCCAAAAATCATATTTTAACATATAAGACCCTAAATATTCATAATTTAAATATATTTTTATGAAAATCTTTATTTAAGAATAAAATCTAGTGGGTGAATAATTGAGGTGGAGTGTTGACTTTTCTTTAGTTTATGACACAAGCTACCACCCCCATACCCACTCCATGACCAACCATTGTCCTCCCTACCATCCCTAGTCACTTCATAGTCTTTTCCCACTCATTTTCAGCCATTATCACGTTTTGGAGTTGGAACAACTCCCTCTCTCTCTCTCTCTCCTCATTCTCACTCACTTCCCTCATTTACACCAAAGATCAAACTCACTTTTCTCTCAAATTCTCTCACACAAATTCGAGATTTCCAAGGCATTTTCCAGCTTTTCTCCTTCGTTTGGTAAGTATAATTTATTCTTCTTATGATTATTTTACTTTCTTCTTCCCAAATCATAGATTCCTTACACAAATTCCATCACATTTGTGTTAGATCTTCAAATCTTCAAGGCATCCTCCCAAGTGTTCTTGAGTTGAGCGCTTCTTTTCTCCATCATCCATCTTCTGAAATCACTCAAGGTGAGTTCATACCCCTACATTTTCCTGTTTTCTTACGTTTTAAGGGGGGGAATACAAGTTAAAACACTAAGAACACAACTAAATTCTTCTAACAGCTTTCACCAGAAAAGTTGGACTCCATTCACGGACTGTTTTGGTCAACTTAAACATTTTTGTTTTCAAAACTGTATAAGGTGCACGTAGTTCAAGTTCTTAGCTTTAAAATGGCTACTTGCACATCACCATAAGATTTTTCTACAATTTATGGTGATTTTTACAAAACTGTCTATCATTTCAAACATCAATCCGGACCAGTATGTGGTTATGGACTTTTTTACACAAGTTGGAGGTCATTAAAAATCATAATAAAATTTATGAACAAACTAGACTTATTTTCCAAACTCTCAGAGTTTACGGATTCTGATTTGGACCTTTGATGATTTTTCTACAAATTTCCTAAGAACAGTAATAGAAATTGTTAACAACAGAAAAATGCTATCAACTTCATCACACCTTGTAACATGTTGAGCAAGGTGTATATCTTTATGTGATTATATGTTATTGCATTATATGACATTTTGTCTTAGTATAAGGACATACAATAGTTAACAAATGGATTTTGCTAGATAAAGCATAGAAATAACAAATTGTTATAATTAAAGTACATCCATTACATACAAACATTTGGATAAACTATGTTATGTATAGTTTACATACATTACTACTACTACCCTTGTTTTGATAAACTATAATAGGTATGGTTTATGTTTCCATCAACACAACAAACACATTTCGGAAGGTTTTATTCCCACAGAAAAAGGCTTTACACTCATGCACACCACACGTAAACTTGTTAACTTAAATTGTGAGACAATCTTCTCAGTACTCCTAGAGTACGGTTTAAAATTCCTGGTAGTTATAACCAGAGTCTCTTGTAGGGAGAACGTGATAGTTGTGTATAGATCTATATTGGGTTTGACACCCCACACCTTGCTGTTAGCTACAGTGGGACCGACAGGTCTACGGGTAACAAATGTCATAACAATTTTCGGCGCCTGAGAAACGCCGTGGCAGGTTCATTCAGTCATAGTACGGTTATAGCGACTCACATAGGGAGTTAACAACACATAAAGTTTACTGGAATTTTTATAAATCAAAAGGGGTTTTATGTCGATTTAAAATCACTTTTATTATCATTAAGTACGGATATTACTATACACTTTCAGTCTTGGTATTTAAGACTACACAACGTCCATTACGGGATTTTCTCAACTTAAAAAGGGTTTTATGCCGATTTAAAACTACTTTTATATCTTTAAGTATGACAAATACTTGTTTATTCTAGGTCCTGGTATTTAGGACCACATAATTTTTATAAGGAAAATATTGGATTTTTCTTGGTAACATACAACTCATTACAAAGATCGGTTTTCAAACTCTTACTATCAAAAGCTTATGAACTCACCAACTTAATTGTTGACACTTTTTCAAAACTACTTGTATTCTCAGGAATTCAGTGAAACAGGAAATCAACAAAGTTTTGAGGATGGGACGATAAATCGTCAAACAGTTCATTTTGTCATCATAATGTAATTGATTTGAATCATGTAAACATATGCTTTGGTGTAACTTTTCCAATTATATTTATGATTGGTTGTAATTACTTTGAGCACTATTATACTCGTTTTTGTGATACTATACATGAAGTCCTCCACTCCCGGACGTTTCCGCCATCCTTGGTTTCGGGGTGTGACAATGAACGGCTACGACCTGCTGCTTTTTAGCAGCGTTCTGCGCCGCGATCTTCTTCTTGTTTTCCCAAAACTTCCGCTTGTTGTCAGCGGCTTTGGCTGGTTTTGAGATGGCTAGGGTTGTTGTTGTTGACGGGGTGCGGACTCCATGGTCAATGAGCCGCTGTGCCACACCGTTTGGTACTGTCCAAAGTAGTGGGGTTTGAAGCTAAGATATTCCCCTAAAATGGAGGTACCAGCCCCTAGATATATCTAAGATATTCCCCTCAATAGGGACCATTCCTGGACATAGTGCCACCAGATCGCTGAATCTGGCAGTATAGGCCAGTATGTCGGAGCCCTTCATGGTTAGGCTCCACAGTTCCTGTTCAAGTTTCTGAACATCGCCCCTCGGGCATTATTCCTCGATCATGAGCTCTTTAAGAGCTTCCCAGCCCATGTCATTTGCCACTATCAGAGTTAGTGACTTGACATGGCTATTCCACCACGTCAGGGATCAGTTCGCGAAGGTGCAAGCAACAAACTTAACTTTGATTCCTTCCGGACAGGAACAGATCTCAAAGATCGATTCCGTCTTCTCGAACCATTGCGAGAGGGCAATGATTCTGCCAGTCCCATTGAAGGACCTGGGCTTGCAGTTGGTGAAGTACTTGTAAGAGCACTCTCTAGAGCGCACTGGAGCATCACCTTGAGTAGAATGCACAGTCGTTCCACTCCCGCTAGTTCCACTAGCACTGAACTGAGCTAGGGCTGCCGTAACAGCCGCATTTACCGCAACTTGGATAGCCGCCAGATTGTATTGTGGAGGAGGTGGAGGTTACGTAGGAGTTATCGGAGGATTACGCCTTGTCACTCTCCGTGGAGGCATTGTTCAACTAAAAGTTTACAAAGATGAAATTGATAGTAAAAGTCAATTATAAGTATAATGAGAGTGGTCCATGGACTAACTCTCCATAGCCCAACAAAACAAATGAGAGTACGATTGATATAGAGATCTAGCAGTAGAAGTCTGAAAACATTTGGATATGGATTTCCCAACAGATTAGATGACTGTCAATTTATATTGGCATTAATGATGTAACGAGTTTGGGAAAAATGACCTAAAAGTAGGTCTTACATCAAACCAAATGAGAAAATTTTGACAGTACATGACCTTACAAGACTTGACAAGTTCAAAGTCTTATCATCGACAGGAAATTAAAACTAGAGCTTTTACATAGACCTAAGTTATATCCAAAAGAGAAAGTTGAGTAGGCTCTGTCTGCAACGAGAACCACTAGAATGAGTCCTTGATTCTGCCAGATGGCGCTCCATGTCCCTCATGCGCCTTTCAGACGTTGCCTTTCGAGCTCGAAGTTCCCTGACTTCGGCTTGGGTTGCAGTAAGTTCTCTCTGCAGAGCCGCATTCTGATTCTGAGTCCTTGCATGAGTAGATTGTAGATGAAGAATGCGTACGGTATTGACTCCCGCATTAGCATCAACCTCCATGATTCGGTTGATGGCCGCCCTACCCATTCTCATCAGTACGATCAACCCTGCGGACTAGGATAGGCAGGACTCTATCCGCTGAGCCTCCCTCGCTAAGGTTATAGAAACTTCGATCTCCGTTGTAGGATAAGGGTTGACCTTGTTCGTGACTCCATCTGTTCAAGTTAGTTGCCCACAGAGGTGTGGGGCCTTGAAATGCTAGACGAGGGTTAGGGTTTGGGATTTGAGCCACTGGGGGTAGGTGGTTGACTTTGGGTTCGGAGTCAGAATCCTTCGAAAAGTTCTATGCGAAGTCGTCATCCAAAGGGATTGGATGATTCTCTTCTGGCTCTGCATTGAGCCATCCTCCGTTACCTTGGTTGGGAAAGTACGGGTCGCTAGGGAGATGGAATCCAGCCATGTTATCTAAGGGATAAAATAAAGAATTAATAGACGTACCAATTTAGATAATTATAAGATGATCCTTACCAGTTACTCCAACATTTGCGTAGCGCATACCAGTCATATGTAACCAAAACAGGATAGACCTTTGAATAAGTGATCCTAACTCTAAGTCCACAGCCAAACAAGGAACATGAAGTAAAGCAAAGATCACAGATTCTAAGTCTATGACACTTTAGTCACATATAACCTTAGCGTATCCAGTCAGCAACTATTGACATACTAATAAAGACCTTTTTAGTTTGCACAAAAGTAATTATTGTAACACAAAATACTCCTATAGTATTTTAAGTTTATGTTTTGTTCTACTGTTTTCATTGTAGTAGTGTTGGTAAGTTTTTAGACTTGTTGCAACGCCACAAACATTCTTAGGCACATGCTAATCACTCCTCGGAAAGATATAGTTGATCAGGCTATATCACTCCCAGATCTAATTATATGTCCCCAAGCCTACTTGTGTTGTCCAACAATCGCAATACTTTTGTTCTGTCTTAGTGACACTGATTTTAGTATGAATGCAGGTATGTATACTTCGGTTAAAAATTTTATTATTTAAAAGTATAACTCTTGGTCAGAGTCTTTTAATCCCGTTGTGTTTATAGTTGTATATCTTTTATGGGTTGATATACTCAATTCACAATAAACAGAGCTCGGATACCAATCTGTCACACCCCAAAACCTGAACGGCGGAAACGTTCTGGGGTGCAGGACGTCATGTACAGTATCACAACAATGCATAATAGTAAACAAGCAACAACATCATCCATTGCATTAATAAGATAATTTTGATACAAGTGTGTTCTGTAGTTTATAAGACACCAAAAATGAATAATCAAAATATAGACGAGTCTTGAAAGCTCCGTCTTCTCAAAACCTGGTCATCGGTACCTGTCCACTGGTGACCTGAGAATACAAGTTATTTTGAAATCATAGATCAGCATTAAAGCTGGTGAGTTCATAAGTATTTTAGTGTCATTGCTTGTATGAAAGTGATTGTAAACGTTTAATGTAAATGTTTATAAGTGTTTATAGTAAATGTTTGTAAGTGTTTGTAGTAAATGTTTGTAAGTGTTTGTATCTCTAGAAAATCCTATATTTTCTACTAAAAAGTAGCCTTCTACCAAGGCCCGAATGTTCTGTATGTTGTTTGTTTGTAAAAGTGTGTAATTTTCCCAAAGACATGGTATCATTACCAAAAATATAGTTTACATTACCGTTTATGTGAGAAGATCACAATTTGAATGTAATGGGAAAATAATAATGATGTACTTGTAGTATTTGTATATAACTACTACCGTTTTACTAACTACCTTAAAACAATTGTTTTAATTAAGGTAAAATGTGATATAGTTGTAACCATGCTTGATCGACTAGTTAAAACACGACGCTCTAGGGCATCGAAATGGTATGACATTAGTCACCCGTAGACCTGCAGGTCCCACTGTAGCTAGCAGCAAGGTGTAGGATAGTCAATCCCGTATAGATCTATACACCAATTTACGCTCTCCCTCCAGGAGACTCTGGTTACAAAACGTAACACAACAGTAGATTGTCATGCCATGAAGTACTGGCTCACATTAAAGTTATAGTGTTCTAGTGTTTGTATAGTATGTACTACTGTGATGTATGTTCTCTCTGTTCTAGTGTATTGTATGTTCTCTTGTATAGTGTAGTGTATGTTCTCTTTATTTCTCATCATAGTATGTTCTTTCTGTTTCTCATAATAGTAAGTTTGTAGTGACTCATGAATGAAATGACTCTTGTATGTTTCATTGTACTAGAATTAGTGACTAGTGATCGTCTAAACTATACCTATTATAGTTTACTAGTAATGTTGTTTGAGCAACTGAGTGTGTTTGTACAACTTTGCTACCCAAAGGTGCTGAACTGATGTAGGAACTTTTATATCTATACACATATACATAATATATAACTAAGATTCAAACGACACTGGACAAACAACCAGATACGCTAAGTCCACAACCAAACAAGGAACAGGAAATAAAGTTAGTTATCAGTCCTAAGTCCTTTCAACCTTACTTATATAACTATACACATATAGACATGATTTTGACAATATATATAAGTTTAAAAGAATTTAATAGGAAGTTTAACATATAAAAGAGTTTTAACCATTTGAATGGTAACAATTGACTTGATGTCAGTTTATAAAATGTTTTGAAGAGTTTGTTTGATAAAACAGTTTGAAGTATAAGAAAATCCACTTGTTTGATAGTTATTAATCACATGTGATTGATATAATAACTATAATAGTTATACTTGTATTCCCCCCCCCCCATAAAAGCATTTAAAATCATTTAAAAGATAAGTTAAGGGGTATGAACTCACCTGTAGTGAGTGATGCGAATGAAAGATCGGTTGTAGGATGTTTAAGTGCTAAGTGAAATCTCGGGCACAAACGGATCCTATAAGCTATATAATGATACATATATTTATACAACTAATCATGCAAGGAAACACCTTGGGGACTAGGAAACACTTGACTAGAAGTGCTACAATCAAATGTGATTGCACTTAAAGGGAGTTTACAGCCACATTTGGTGTTCACGATGATGATGTTCACGGCCCAAGCTGTTTACGACCATGGGGTTTACGGCCCTGTGAGTTTATGGTCGTAAACTCATGAATAGATATGCCCAAGAGTGTTTTATGGTCCTATTTAGCATCAAGGAAGTGTGTCTTGACCCATTTCTAGCCTTAAGAAGAGCATATGGCCAACAAAGGAGCCTTAATAAGGGTTTACGGCCAAGGGAGATGTTCATGGCCGTAAACGCTCATTGATCTTGGAAAAAGGTTGTTTTCAAGGGTGTAAGTGAAGAGCTTCCATAAAATAACTAGTATATAGAAGATTACTTACGTTTTGAAGCTTGAAGGGGGTGTTTACGGTCCAAGAACTAGTGTGTGTTCTTGATGTTCTTGATGTTCTTGGTGTTCTTGAAGATCTAACCTAAAAGATGAATTTCATGGATAAATTCAAAGGTTGATACTAGATCAAGAAGGATAACCAATAATAAAATGGAAAGATTGCTTACATTTTGGAAGATCAAGTTGAACGCTTTATGATAGTTGAGAGCAAATCCGAGTTCTTGAGTTAGAGGTGTAAGAAGTGACTAGAATTGAAGGCATAACTCATATATGGATATGAGTTTACGGCCAAGGAGGTGTTTACGGCCGTAAACTCCTTATGATTGGAGTTTCCGACTTGAATGTTGCACACTGCACTCTAGATTACACTTCCTAGCATTCCTTCTTGAAGGTACTAGGCTTATAACACTCAAAAAGACCCTAAACAGTGCTAAAAGATAGCAGAAACGAGTCTGACATTGATTGAATTGAATGGATGTACAAGATAGAAATTTCGGGTTGTCACAATTCACCCTATAGTATTATAATATTATAAGAAGATTCCAAACCCTAGAATTTTACAAGACAGAAATTTCGGATTGAATTGAATGGATGTACAAGATAGAAACTTTTAAATTTTTGATTAAAAGTTTAATTTTGAAATAAGTAAATTCCAAACCCTATAATTTTACAAGTTTAAAATTCACCCTGTAGTATTATAATATTATAAGAATAATTATTATATATGTATAAGATAAGTTCTAGTCTTACCGTTAGTAGGCCTCATTCACGAAGCCGATCTATAAGGGGGTATAAGGTTATGGCCTATAAAATGACCGTTTAATGGGTGTCCACTCTCACCCACCACTTCCTTGATTGGTGGAGTGTCGTTAGCCGAACGGGTAGGATAGGGCAACAAATTCCTCATTAAAAGTATATGATTAATAAAGTAACTAAATGTTTTGATAAAATTCCCAATCTTAGTTACTTTAGGAAAATTTGAATTTGATGTTATTCCATGGAATTACACTTTGTACCCTTGCCAAGACATTAGTGGAGCGTGTGTGGTTAACCGGCACACTAATTTGGCTCTAAGAAAAAGTGGCAAAGGATGAGTCGTTGTTTGTCATAGATCAACGGAGCGTGTGTGGCTAACCGACACATTGATTAGGTGACTGTAACATCGAGGGCACCAAGTACATTCACATGGTTATTCACACCCTGTTTGTTATCCTCGGTATCCCAGTCACAAACTTGAGGGGCATATCGAGATTTAAACATGCGATTAAAAAGTTCAATAAATCTCAAAAGATCTAGGAGTTTCAATACATTTAAAACTTAGTCGTTTTTTTTCATGGTGGAAATTAGTGACTCGTCATTCACTTACCTTCAAATTATTTGCAATTTAAATTACGGCATCCCTCTTTTAAGTTGTAAATAATGTTGTTGGATTCTAGCCCTAATTTCTCATTTGGATTTTTAATTGGGCATTCTTATCTAATTAAACTTTGTCTCTTTTCCTTTTTAGATGTCGAACTCGAACAACGCTCAAGGCTCGAACTCTTCCGGCTCGTTCTCACTCATGAATTTGTGTGGGAGGGTAATCTTCGACGGAAACAATTTCAATGATTGGATCCACACGATACGAATGGTACACGCTACGAGGACAAGGAGTATGTCCTCGACAAGGAGCTGAAGGATATAAACATCAAGACTGCTACTCCCGAGGAGATTGCTGCTTATCAGACCCACGAGCGTGATGTTATGAAAGTCCATTGCATCATGCTCGCTACCATGACCGCAGAACTCCAAAAGTCCTATGAGGACTTCTACCCCTACGATATGCATCAAGATTTCATGGATAGGTATCATCAAAGCGTGAGGCAGGAGAGGTACGAGAGCATCACTTCGATGATCACTAGCAAGATGAGGGACAGTGAGTCTGTCACTGCTCATGTCCAGAAGATGCAAAGATATGTTGACCGCCAGAAGATCCAATTCTTCACTCCTTACCTCCTTGCTACAACTAGTTCTACATGACCTACCTGTTGGATTAGTGTCTAAGTCCATAACTATAATTGATATGTACCTGACCCGATTTGGCATGGTCCATTTGGGTTGCGTGGCATCAGAACAATTTGGATAGACATTTGTGAGAAAAGGATGTTTATGATTTGTTAATATATTATAAGTTCTAATATATTAATATGAAATCATATTATTTAATTAGTATTGATCAAGAATTAATTTTGTGATCAAAAGGAGACTAACTAAATATATAGCGATTGATTGTGTAAATCATTCATTCTTATATATGTGGGCTTATGATAAATAGTTCTTCATGTTGGGCTAAACCCATGGAGTAACCCATGGATACTCCATGGAGGTTTTAACGCATGGAGCATGAAGAATATGGAAAGACATGAGTTACATGGTGTATCCCTAATCGCCACAATATATAAGGACCCCATGGCTCATGAAATCGGGACTAAGGGTTTCACATATGAGGGCTAGCCGATTTGAGCATAAGAACTTCTCTCTCAAGTTACTCCAAATTGTTGGTGGTGTTGTGTGAACCATTTGAGGTGTGACACTTGAGGCACTAGGCTCTTAAGCTCCATGGAATCAAGCTACAACATCAAAAGGTATGTCATTCTACTAGATTCTTGTAGTATAGTTACTTCTTATTATGCTACTTAGGATGAAACCCTGGAATATCAAATATTTGCATGTATAATAGAGAAAACATAGATCCAAGGTTTATAGGGTTGCATGTACACCATAGTAGTGTTAGAATGCTCAAAACCCAACAGTGGTATCAGAGCCATGTTTGTTTTCATTTATACTTGATGCAACAGCTTAAAAAACGAAAATTCTGGCTTTCTGGGCACTGGACTCGCCGAGTCCACTGATGGACTCGCCGAGTCCATGAAGAAAATCATCCTACTCGTCGAGTAGGTTCATACACTCGACGAGTAGGAGCCCCTGACAACATATTTTCGAGTTTTAAGGATGTAATTGGTCTATAATCATTACCTTAAACTATTTTGGACTTGTAAAAACTTGTTTTTGATGTGGTAATGATTATGGTAAACCAATTTCAAGATTGTTATCAAAATTTCAAGTTTTATGTGTTTTTATGTAATTCTTGAAATTGTTGATATGATTGTTCATACACTTATGAGTTTTGGTAGATCATAGGAATTATTTGCAAAATTGTTTGTTAGTTAATTCTTGATCTAAATGTATTTTAATGGAGTCCATAATTTGTCCTCAAGTTATGGATTACCAAAAGTCATTTCTTTTAAAGATTCATTAAAATGCATAGGTTACAAAATTGAAGAGTCTTTTTGTTTTATGAACTCCATAACTTTTCCTCAAGTGATGGATGCTCAAGAGTCTCTTCATTAAAGTTTTAAAACCTTTATTAAACTCATAAGTTATTAAAATCCAAAAGTTTTTTAATAGTTCAAAACTTGCCCTCACGTTTTGGAATTTGTAAAGTTTCCCCTCATGAATACTTTAATTCCAAGTTAAACCCTTAGAATTTTAAAAGTTCAAATTCAACCCTTATACTTTATAGTATTATAAGTTAATAATATATATATATATATATATATATATATATATATATATATGTATAAAAACAAAGTTAGTCTTACCGTTAGTAGGCCTCATTCACGAAGTCGGTCTATAAGGGGGGTATAAGGTTACTTCCTATAAAATGGCAGTTTAATGGGTGTCCACTGTCACCCACCGCTTCCTTGACTGGTGGAGGGTTGTTAGCCGAACGGGTAGGACAAGGACTCTAATTCTCCCTTCATTATAAGTATAATGATAAATATAAAGTAACTAAACCTTTTATAAATTCCCAATCTTATTTACTTTAGGAAAATGTGAATTTGGTGCTAACCCATGAAATAACACTTTACACTTTGCTTAAATCGTTAGTGGAGCATGTGTGGTTAACCGACACACTAACCTGGATTTAACAAGGTAGGCAAAGGGTAACTTAATGTTTATCATAGGATCGGTGGAGCGCGTGTGGTTAACCGGCACATCGATTAAGTGATAAATATTAAGGGTACCAAGTATATTTGCATGGTTAATCACACCTTGTTTTGTGATCCTCGGCATCCCAGTCACAAAACTTGAGAGGGCACAATCGTGATTAAAACATGCCATTGAAAATTTCAATGAATCTCAAAAGATCTAAGAGTTTCAAATCCAATTAAAACCAAATAAATTATTTCGTTTTTCATGGTGGAAATTGGTGAATCGTCATTCACCTACCTTCAAATATTTTATAGCTTGGATTACGGCATCCCTCTTCCAAGTTATAAAATATTGTGTTGGGTCCTAGCATTAATATTTCATATTGGGTGTTATATTAAGGACTTTAAATCAACTAACTTGAATTTCTTCCATTGTAAATGTCTGGTTCATACAACTATGATCTTCCCAAATCTCATGGAACAAGCTTTCCTAATGAAGATGATGTCCCGTGGTTGGCTCATGGAAATCATACTTCACTTCCTCCACCTCCTCTAATTATTCTCCGCAACCCACAAGTTCTTGAATAGTTTAAGGTCACTCAAGCCCTATTGGCAAGCAAGGTCTATGTGTGCTCACATCTTGGAGATGAAGTCACATATTGACAAGCCGGGAGAGTTGGGTGTCAAAGTCTTGAGAAAGTTGTTTGTTCAATCACTTTCTAAGTCACATAGTGAGTTTCCTTTGGGACTATTATGAAACAGACTATGTCATAACCCTTAATGATCTTATCTATTTGCTTGGTGTTGTTGAATCAGCAATGATTTGGAGGACTGGTAATGCAAATTTGATTAGAAGATCAACTTCCCAAACCTCCATGGACATTGACAATGGTAACATTGGATATCCAGAAAAGCCTTCTCTTCCTAATGTAAAAGGATCGGCCATAATCCACTCGGTTGACCAAATGGTAAAAAGAAAGGCTAAATCTGAGATAGTCCCATGTACCATTACCAAAGAGTCCATATGGTTCTATTAACAAAGGAAGGGGCATTGGTTGCGAAGCTGCCCTAACTACCTCAAAGATCTGAGAAAAGGTCAAGTCAAAAAGTTTGACTCTGCTTCGGGTAAGTCCACTATCTAACTCTGGTAAGTTCCTTATTGATGATTCTTAATACAAAATGTGACTCGGTTATATTTTCATGATTGGCAGGATCAAGCAAAGGGAAGGAAACTTAAAGAAAGAGTATGTTGAATTTGATCGCGAAGATGGATTGCAATCGCATGGTTCGAAGATCGGATTCTTGAGCTACTATTTAGGAGTTATGATAGATTTCTAGAAAATATGCAATAGCATAGTTTTCATTTAAAGTTGCATTGTAAGGAAAAAGTTTTTTTCCGCATTTTTAATAAATAAATAAAATTTTATTTTATTTTATATATCCTTGAAATGACATTTATGGAAAATTGATGTTTGTATGTTTCTAACAATAGTGGAAATGTGAATTTGATTCTTTCATTTGTGGTAGTGTCTAAATTTACCAAATAAGGAAAGATTCTCATCACCCAAGTTTCAATTGGACTGAAACTTGGAATCATGCAAGTTGTATAGTATGATGAATGAAAATTTTCATCTTTGGAAAATTATGACTAATACCTTGTTCACATGTATATGTGAGTCAAGTGAAGGAATAAGTGATCGAGTACACATTCTTGTGCACTGGTCAAGTCCATCACAAAGATCGATAAGACTATTCGTCATGATTTACTAAAGTTTAGTAAATATGGTTATACTTACAAGTTTAAGTATAATTCTGAAATATTAGAAAAGTTTCAATGTATGATAGAACGAATGAGAAGAATCAAATTAGGCAGAAAGATAAAAGTTTCTCAAATCTGAAAAGATGGGAGAGTACTTTAGTATCATGGTTTTGTGATCATCTTAATGATTAAGAAACCATATAACAATTGGTCCTCTAAGGACGTCTTAGTGCATTCCTATGGCTAAGAAGAGGAATCGTGAATTGTTGAAATGGTTAAATCAAGAAGACGAGTCATACTTCGTACCAAAACATTTCTTAGAGTCATACTCCAAGATTGTAACTTGAGTGACGTATCTTAAAGAAGGTTTATAACACTTGTCAAATGTAAGAGTAAAATGTGTTCTACTCTTGTACATTTGAAATTGGTAAGTTGTGATGTTTTGGATAAAATAAAGACCAACTAAGGCCAATTGTGTGAAGTGTATATCTTGATAAGAATCCGCACTATCTTTTGAATATTTGTTTTGTCAAGGAATGGTTCTTGGCAAGAGAGTCTTATATGTCAAGAGGACAGTAGGAGTCTAAAAGATTCTGAAAGAGTTTCAAGAACTAACCAAGAATAAAAAGCTGTAGTTTTTCACTAACGCACGACTTGTGGTTTTTAACCTATCGTATTGACATATTCTTGTTTCTGTGCCCATTCCAATTAAAAGTTGACTATGCATCTGAGTTCTACAAGTTCTCAATTGTTTGCATACCAACCTGGAAGCAATGGTAGGCCTTGTGTTGCCAGGTGGCAAGAATTTAAGATTGCACAAGTTCAGTCCATATGAGTTTGGATTTGTCACTAACCTTGTCTTGTGTTTATGGTTTTGACAAAATCACATGGATAGGAACACACACACCATAAAATCTAATTGTCATAAGGTTTCTCTCTGATTCATGAAAATGATGGTGAGGAAACGCTTTCACTAAGTAGATTTTAAGTAGATAGCAATTGTGATATTTGCATTCTCAAAGTCTTTAGTGGAGCGTGTGTGGTTAACCGGCACACTAACATGGACTTGTGAGAAATGGCAAGGTCTAAACAATTGAGACTATGATTACAACATTCCTTTTCATAGTTCTGGAAATTGTTTAGACACACATGTGAGCTATCTAAGGAAAGGTGTATGATTTTGATAAAGTTTTATCAAAGCATCTCGTATCATAAATCTGAACTTTGGTAATAAAGTCAATAAAGTATTGATTTCTAGAAGTCTAGCTGATTTCTGAGTACATGTCAAAGCTAGTGGGAGCATAAGTGTTATGCTAATAATCATCATGTTAGTGGGAGCATGATAATTATGATAAGTGTTGCAAGTTAGCAATATTAATTATAGAAAACAAAAGTTTCAATTGGGAAAAGTTGCTTTGCTATAATTATAGGAGAGGAAATTATACTTCATTTCAATTCTAAATTCTTTGATTGAGATTTTAATCATCTTTAGTCAAGGACATATATAGGAATTTTATGTTGGAATGGTTCAACTTAAGGAAATTCTATATATGGGAACATTATTTGCGTTCTCAAATCCGATTATGATTACGACATCCCTCTTCATAGTCGAATTATGAAAACATGGAAAATAAAATATATTTTAGCAAAAGAGTGGTCTAGAATCATGTCTTTATGTGAGACATCATGAATCGTGTCCCATATGCTTCGGGTATAGGATCGATTGCATGTGCTATAATATTTATCCTTTCTAACTTTTCCAAATGCCTGGGGGCATTAAGAGGGGAACAGGTCTAGAATTGGATATGACTAAAATGATTAAGTAATTGTCGAGGACAATCTAAGGTTCACCAAAGATTGGTTGCTCAGGGACAGTTGGAAGTATAGTGTTAACTTTTGAAGGACCATATTGAGATGTCTTCATAGGGGGAAGTTATTTAATCTGTGTAAGATTAGAAAAAACTCAATGCAAGAAGGATATTCAAAGCAATGTACTTTGAATTTGAGACTTGGTTTCCATGGAATATTCTCCATGGGAATACTCTGTAATGACTGTTGACAAGTCTTTGTGACTTTGTGCATAATCATTACAAGAGGATCAGTTCATATAAGTTTAAAATCTAACAAATTTCCGTAAATGGCAGGAATTTGGAATTCTTGCATTTGCGGTAAGGATTTGGGACTGTGAAATGAGAATCATTGGAATTATGTTCAATCGATCTATTTCACAAAGTAAAGATCATAGACAAACTTAGTGTGCATACTTGGTGTATGACATAACTAATGTTTGCACAAACATAGTGTGCGTACTTGGTGTATGGCATGACTAGTGTTTAGAAAACATAGTGTACATTCTTGGAGCATGGGACAACTATTATTTTAATTCAGGTATTAAAGTTGATAATTTGAAACAGTATGCAATGAATATGTGTAATCAATATGGTGATAAATAAAAGGTGTTCTATATATATTCAATAGTTCCGAGACCATATTGGATTCAATTATTCTTGTGTTTCACTTTACATGTTTTGACTTCCAGAAAAAGTAGGTCATTCTTCCCGAATGACTAAGCTATTCAAACCATCCACAGTCGATAATACGTTGGAAGTAGGTATTAAGGCAAGATTGTCATGAAGCTGGCTTGTAGATGTCTAAGGTATTGGACATAGCAAGAGTTGCTACATCATTCATGAGTGCTCATAAGTTCTGAGTATTGGATTAAACCCACACTCATTTGACTCTCTTCATGGATTTTATCACGAGTGATCATGAGACGATAATATCTTATATTCTTCAAACCTAGAGATATGAGTTGTTGACTATGAGTTGGTTATACATTGATTGTATGAAAACGCATTGGTAACTCGATGTTATAAAACGTGCCTTTGTGTATGATTCAAAAAGTAGTAGAACAAGCATATTAGTCGAAGTTTATCCACTCCGTTTACCCTTAAAGGGATAGAAGCGATATTTGTGGGCCCCTCGATGATTTAGTGATGATACCCCGAAGTGCTTGGCCAAGCCTGGACTGATTTGATTTGTTCAATTAGTCATTCGTCATAAATCGGAAATCGGGAAACAACAAATGGATAGAGAGAATGATTATAATCCATGTCTCAGTCAATATGATATCTAGAATGGAGGAATGTATGATCCCTTATCTAATGGACGCGTCATTGATTTGTTCATAGTTCGACAACAACTTTTAATAGCTACGATTGCTAGTTGGGTTGCAGAGTCATACGCAATAATAGTTTTAGACTTATCCAAGTGGGAGACTGTTCGATTAGTGTCTAAGTCCATAACTATAATTGATATGTACCTGACC
Source organism: Lactuca virosa (assembly GCF_052849685.1). NCBI lineage: Eukaryota > Viridiplantae > Streptophyta > Magnoliopsida > Asterales > Asteraceae > Lactuca > Lactuca virosa. The sequence goes on along the minus strand of NC_136429.1, from coordinate 470,445,971 downwards.
CGATTTGGCATGGTCCATTTGGGTTACATGGCATCGGAACAATTTGGATAGACTTTTGTGAGAAAAGGATGTTTATGATTTGTTAATATATTATAAGTTCTAATATATTAATATGAAATCATATTATTTAATTAGTATTGATCAAGAATTAATTTGGAATTAATTTTGTGATCAAAAGGAGACTAATTAAATATATGGGGATTGATTGTGTAAATAATTCATTCTTATATATGTGGGCTTATGATCCATAGTTCTTCATGTTGGGCTAAACCCATGGAGTAACCCATGGATACTCCATGGAGGGTTTAACCCATGGAGCATGAAGAATATGGAAAGACATGAGTTACATGGTGTAACCCTAATAGCCACAATATATAAGGACCCCATGGATCAAGAAATCGGGACTAAGGGTTTCACATATGAGGGCTAGCCGACTTGAGCATAAGAACTTCTCTCTCAAGTTACTCCAAGTTGTTGGTGGTGTTGTGTGAACCATTTGAGGTGTTACACTTGAGGCACTAGGCTCTTAAGCTCCATGAAATCAAGCTACAACATCAAAAGGTATGTTATTCTACTAGATTCTTGTAGTATAGTTACTTCTTAGTATGCTAGTTAGGATGAAACCTTGGAATATCAAATATTTGCATTTATAATAGAGAAAACATAGATCCAAGGTTTATAGGGTTGCATGCACACCATAGGAGTCTTAGAATGCTCAAAACCCAACACTACCACATGAACAAAGAGGAGGTCACGTTAAGCAAGCTTCAAGGGTTATTGAGGACTGCTGTGAGCAACCTAGAGGATAAATTTGTTGCATCAACTCCTACTGCTGCCCTCGTCTTGACTATTGGTCAAGGGAAGGGGAAGAAGAGGAAGGCTCCTTCCAAGAGTCACCATAAGGGAAAGTCCCACGATGGCTCCTCTTTTAGTGGAACCAAGGCTGGTCCTACTGCGCCCACCTCCAACCCAAAGGATGCAAAGTGCTGCTACTGCCAAAAGAAGGGGCATTGGAAATGAAGCTGCCCGAAGTACTTGCAAGATATCAAGTATTGGAAGATCAAGCCGTCCTTCGTAGGTATTTACACTATTCAATCTAACAACTCATCGCATGTTATTTCTTGGGTACTTGATACAGGATGTGGTTTTCACATTTGTTCTGATTTGCAGCGCGTAAGAAGAAATAGGGATGTGGAGCATGGGAAGATAAAATTGATCATGGGGAACAAAAGATCGTCGCCTACCACCAAGATTGGAGTTTACTCTTTAGTGCTTAGTAGTGGATTTGGACTAGAGTTGAATAATTGTTGCTACTCGCCAGATATGGCAAGAAACATCATTTCTTTTCATGGTTTATATAAACAAGGATTACTATTTTTGTTTAATAATGAAAAAGGTTCTATTAATGCTTATCTTAATGGTGTTTTCTATTTTGAAGCATCGCCTTGTTATGGAATATATGAAACTGTGATGGTTGTAGACAATTTAGGAAATGATGTGTTGTGTATCGATTCTTCCAATAGTTTGGACAAAGCATGCTTGTGGCATTGTCTTCTTGGACATGTCAACAAGGAACACATAGCCCAACTCCAAAAGGATAGAGTGTTGGAGTCATTCGACCTTAGGGACGATGACATGTGCGAGTCTTGTTTACTTGGAAAGATGACCAAGTCACCCTTCACTGGTACTTGTGAAAGGGGTGAGGGTTTATTGGATCTCATACACACTGGTGTGTGTGGGCCCTTTAGATCCACCGAGCTGCTTCTATGTGACTTTCACCGATGATTATAGTAGGTATGGTTATATATACTTAATCAAGCACAAGTCAGAAACCATTGAAAAGTTCAAAGAGTTTAAGCAGGAAGTGGAGAATCAGTTGGGCAGGAAAATCAAGATGCTTCGATCCGATCGAGGTGGGGAGTACCTTAGTCTTGAATTCCACGATTACCTCAAGGAATGCGGAATCGTTTCGCAATTGACGCCGCCTAGGACACCTCTGTTTAATGGTGTGGCTGAGAGGCATAATCGAACCTTATGTTGTCTTCGTTGCGAGGAGAGGAGTTTTCCGAGAGCTAGAACTCATAAGCCAAGGGGACAGTGGGAGGAAAATCGATCTTGAAGAGCTTCAAGAATCGAACGATAAAGGAACCTCTGACACTGGCGGTCAACTTGAGGAGGAAACTCCTGTTGAACCGATTGACGAGTCCTTACCTCTTCGACGTTCCAGTAGAGTTAGTGTTCCGCCTGTGTTGTATGGCTTTCATATAAAAAGCGAGGGTGATACGTTTATTAGTGACAGTACACTAATAAATTTGGATGAACCTAATAGCTACAAGGAAGCCATGGCAGGCCCGGAGTCTGCAAAATGGAAAAAGACCATGGACAGCGAGATTCAGTCCATATATGACAACCAAATTTGGAATTTGGTTGACAATGTGCCATGTCGTAAGACGGTCGGGTGCAAGTGGATCTTCAAGAAGAAGACCGACATGGATGGAAAGGTACAAACTTATAAGGCGCGATTGGTTACGAAGAGCTTTACTCAAACTCCCAGAGTTGACTATGATGAGACCTTTTCACTGGTTGCGAAGATAAAGTCTATTAGGGTGATGCTAGCCATTGCTGCATTGCATGACTATGAAATAATGGCAAATGGATGTTAAAACCACTTTCCTTAATGGGAAGTTGGCTGAGGATGTTTACGTGAGTCAGCCAGAGGGTTTTGTCGATGCGCATCATCCCAATAGAGTGAGTAAGCTTGAGAAGTCCATTTATGGATTGAAACAAGCATCTCGCAGATGGAATCTTTGTTTCGACGAGAAAGTCAAAGAGTTTGGCTTCCTCCGAAGCGAGGATGAATCGTGTGTATATGTCAAATCCAGTGGGAGTATAGTTAGGTTCCTTGTTTTGTATGTCGATGACATACTACTCATTGGAAACGACATCCCGACCCTGCAGGAGGTTAAGTCCTGGCTTGGGAAATGTTTCGCTATGAAGGACCTCGGAGAGGCTACTTATATTTTGGGAATAAGGATACTGAGAAACAGGAGTAAAAGACTAATAGGAGTTAGTCAGAATACTTACTTGAACAATGTACTAAAGCATTTTAGTATGGAGAATTCCAAGAAAGGGGAGTTACCGATCCAAAGCAATACCAAGTTGAGTAAGACTCAAAGTTCGAGTACCGAGGCCAAGATAGTAGAGATGAGTCGAGTACCTTATGCTTCCGCAGTTGGCTCGATCATGTATGCTATGAATTGTACTCGCCCTGATGTGGCCTTCGCTTTGAGCATGGTCAGCAGATATCAAATGAATCCTGGTAGAGCACATTGGACCGCAGTCAAGAATATTCTTAAGTACCTTCGGAGGACCAAGGAATCGTTTCTAGTCCTCGGTGGGAGTGATAACTTAAGGGTGCGAGGGTATAGTGACGCCAGTTTTCAGACCGACCGAGACAACTACCAATCTCAGTCAGGCTGGGTCTTTACCCTAAATGGAGGAGCAATGACTTGGAAAAGTTCCAAGCAGGAAACCGTAGCTGATTCAACGTACGAATCAGAGTTCATTGCAGCGAGCGAAGCGTCAAAGGAGGCCATATGGTTGAAGAACTTCATCGGAGACCTTGGATTTGTTCCAACCGTAAAGGAGCCTATGGAAATTTTCTGTGATAATGAAGGTGCGGTTTCATTGACCAAGGAACCGAGGGATCATGGCAGATCCCGACATATCGACATAAAATATTGTTTTATTCGACATCGGGTGGAAGAGGGACACCTCGTTGTGAAGAGGGTATCATCAGAGGATAACCCAACCGATCCCCTTACGAAGGGACTGAGTAGGTTAATCACTTGCTGATTAAATAAAGGAGTATTATTTATGAGTAAAGCTATTGTTTTATGTTAATTTTTTCCCTATTGTTTCATTTTGCATGTTTTGACTTCCTAAATGGTAAGATTATTCGAACAGTCCACGGTCGCTCATATTTTATAAGCAGGTATGAAAGAAGACTGTCATGAATTGGTTTGTAGACTGTCTAAAGTGTATTAGATATAGCAAAAGTTTGCTGCAACGTTCATGAGTGCATATGAATAATATTTGAGCATTGGATTAAACCCACACTTTCTGGTATCACTTCATGGAATTTATCACGAGTGATCGCAAGATGATAATATCATATGGTCTTGAAACCTAGATATATGGTTTATTGTTTTCGAGTTGGTTGTGCATTGATAATACGTAAATGCATCAGTAACTTGATGTATAAAACACCTTATTATGCATGATTTGATGAGTGAATGGTAAATACATATTAGTCGAAGTTTATATGTTCATTTTATCCTAAGAGGGTAAAAGCGATATATGGGACCCTCGATGATTCGGTTTGACTTATGTGTTGGGCCCGGCCAGGACTGAATTGATGTGTTCAATTAAGTTCTATGTCAGACAAATCAGAGATCGAGAAACAAATTGTTGGACAATAAGTATGACTATGTTCCATGTGATTATCCGCACGATATCTAGAATGGAGGTCTATACGATCCCTTATCTAAACGACAGATTACTTATCAGAGTTGATAGCGGCTTATGAAAGCTACGATTGCTAATCGGACCCTGAAGTCGTACTTGCAAATTTAGTTATTAGACTTATCCAAGTGGGAGGCTGTTGGATTAGTGTCTAAGTCCATAACTATATTTCGTATGTACTTGACCCGGTTGAACATGGTCCTTTTGGGTTGCCTTCACCAAAGTAACTTGACAGGATGATTTATAAAGAAAGAGGATATTGTGGTTTATTAATATATTATAAGAATAATATATTAAAAGACAAATCATATTTGTTTAATTAATATTAGTTAAAGAATTAATTAAGAATTAATTGATGTGACTAAAAGATATTACTTAAATAAAGGGGACTAGAACTGTAATTATAAGATAATTGATTTTTGGGCATAGAATTCTTAAGGGTTAAGGCATGGACGAAATTAAGGTGGAGTCCATCTTGAATTCGTCTAAAGGGGCCTTATTTCGGAAGGTTTTGTGGACTGCTTAAGGCCTAAGCTATCCAATTAGGGTTTTGGTTGAAACCTTAACAGCTCAAGTATAAAAGGACCCCCAAGGCATTAGAATTCGGCCACTTGATCCCTTGGAAGCTTGGAGTCGAATTCTTGCCTCTCATCCTCTCTCCTAAACATCATCCTCTTGCCTTGGTGTTTGTAAACCATTAGAGACATCGCATTTGAGGTTCTTGGTTCCCGTAAGCTTTGATGATTAAAGTTTCATACTACAATCAAGAGGTAATATTCTTACTTAGTTATTTATTTATATAGATCTCAAGTTTTGTAGTATGCTATATTAGGGTATTCAAGTCTTGGATGAATTGCATGTACAATAGCGAAACCTAGATCCAAGCTTTAGGGTTTTGCATGAGCACATAGGATTGTTCTTTTGTATAAAACCCATCAGTTTGGTGGTGACACGCCATGGAGCAAGTGGATCAGGATCAGGATCTTGGTCGGGATATGCTACTGAGCCCATTGACGTGAGGCTGCACGAGCTTCTGGCATCCGAGGTTACGAGGGGTATTCTTGACGCCACCCCAGTGATATTCGGGACCGTCAAGGAGGGGATGATGGAGATCATGTAGGAGCGGCTCAGGTCATTCCGAGCTGAGATTGCTACAGGCCAGGTTGGGGCCCGAACTTCCTCATCTCTTTGGGGTTAGGGACCCCATAGTTAGTTGATGTTGGGTGGCAGACATGTAGATTGTCCAGCGCACGAGCTCTTGCCCCGATGCGGCAAAAGTGGGGTTTGCTTCGTGTATGTTGAAGGACCGAGCCAGTGATTGGTGGGAGGAGGTGACCCACCAGGTGGGATCAGCTGGAGTGGCTAAGATGTCATGGGAGGAGTTTGTTAGGTATTTTAAGTTGGTGTTTGCACCATCCATCTAGGTGAAATGGATTGTGAGGGAGTTTTAGGAGCTACAACAGACCACCGAGACTGTGGCTGAGATCACCGCCAAGTTTCGGGAACAAGAACTACTGATCCCATAATATGTTGCGGATGAGGATATGAGGAGGATGAGGTATCATTCCATGCTGAGGGATGATATATGTGAGTTCGTGAGCTTTTCAGGGTGCAAAACCCTGAACGAGATGGTGGAGAACGCCCGGGAGCGGGAGATGGAGTTGGAGCACCGCACCAAGCGGAAGCCAGAGCAGGTCCAGACAGTTTTAGGTCATGCTAAAAAGCCTAAGACTTCTGATTCTTCCAGTAGAGGCCAGTAGGGATGTGGTCGGTGTGTCAAGTGCGGTTAGCCGCACAATGGGGCTTGTCGAGCAACAGGCTCGGGATGTTACACGTGTGGACAGTAGGGCCACATGAGTAGGGATTGCCCCAAGAAGGGCTTGATTTGTCTCCACTGCAACCAGACCAACCATAAAAGGGCCGATTGTACGAGGTTGCATGGAGGAGGAGGAGCAGTGGCGGCGCCTGCGCCCGCCACAATGAGGATCACTAATGGCCGCCCTGCCCAGGCGGAAGCTCCTGCGGTGAAAAGCAGCGCATTTTAGCTGACCGCAGAGGAGGCTCGAGCTGCACCAGACGTGGTGGCTGGCACGTAATCTATTTTTACTGTTTGATATTATTTGTCATGCTTATATGTATATATGCGCACTTGTATAGGGACCTTCTTCGTCGATGGTATGTCGGCTCATGTTCTTTTCGATTTGGGAGCTACCCGATCATTTGTATTTCTTGCACTTAGCAAGAAGTTCCGAGATGCTCCGTGGACTTTGGATTCCCCGCTAGAGGTTGAGATTGCGGATAACTACACCGTGAGTGTTGCGAGGGTATATCGGGACTGTATCCTGAATGTGTTTGGGGAGAGGTTCCGTGTTGATCTAGTTTCGATACCGTTGTGAGGGCTGAAGGTGATCGTCAGAATGGACTGGTTGGGGCCAATGGGGCGATGATAGACTGTGAGCGCCAACTGGTGAGAGTTCGAACCCCAAGTGGGGGAGAACTGGTTATTGATGGGGAGAGGGCCTCGCAGGAGCCAACACCCTATTCAGCTGCGATGGCTAGCAGACTTCTCCATCAGGGTTGTCCGGGATTTTTGGCATATATCTCGAATATGAGGGTTGAGACCACGACAGATTTGGGTAGGGTGTCGGTTATATGGGAATTTTGGGATGTCTTTGATGGGTTTTGAGCATTCTAACACTCCTAAGTGTACAAGCAACCCCAGAAAACCTTGGATCTATGTTTGTCTAAAATACATGCAAAATACTTTTTCCAAGGTTCATAATCCTATCTAGCATACATGGGGTACTTTAATCATAAAATATGGCTAGAATTACATACTTTGTAGTTGTTATGATTCCTTGAAAACCTTGAGAGCCTAGCACCCCAAGTGTGATGCCTCAAATGTTTCACACAACACCAAATGCTTTGGAATAACTTTAGAGAATGTATAACACTTGTAAAATCGGCTTGCCCTCACTTGTTCTTAGTTTGTCCGTTTTTGGTGAGTATCATGTTCCTTATATAGTGTGTCACATCTAGGGTTACACCATGTAAACCCTAATGTGACATGACTCTTCATTTCCATGAGCCATGGGTTTGTAACTCCCATGGAGCCTCCATGGAGCATCCAATGGGTTTAACCCAACTTGATAATCCATGGAGCCTTTTAGCCCACTATACAAGTTATGGATGATTTACATAATCAACCCATATATTTAATTAGTCATCTTTTGATCACTTGATTAATTCTTGATCAATACTAATTAAATAATACTATTAATATATTAGAACTTATAATATATTAATAAACCACAAGTATTATTTCTCTCATTTAGCCTATCCAAATGCATGATGCCATGCAACCCAAATGGACCATGCCGGGTCGGGTCAAGTACATACCAGAAATAGTTATGGACTTAGACACCTTATCCAACAGTCTCCCACTTGGATTAGTCTAATAACTATAACTGCAAGTATGACTTCAGGAACCGATCAGCAATCGTAGCTCTTTTCAAGGTTTCTCGGAACTGAGAAGATGATGATAAGCCATTTCAGATAAGTGATCATATAATCCTCTGTTCTAGATATCAGCCGGATAAATACATGGAACACTGTCTTACTTTTGTCCAGCAGTTTGTTTCCCGATTTCCGATTTGTTTGACTTAGAACTTAATTGAACACATCAACTTAGTTCTGACCGGGCCCGGTGCATAGGTCAAAACAAAATCATCGAGGGGCCCAGATATCGCTTCAAATCCTAGAAGGAACAGATAAACTTCGACTCATATGCCTGTTCTACTATTTGTTAAATCATACATAAACACACGTTTTATAACATCGAGTTACCAATGCGTTTTCGCATGATCAATGTATAACCAACTCATAGACAACAAGACATATCTCTAGGTTTGAAGACTTATATGATATTACTGTCTCGCGACCACTCGAGATAAATTCCATGAAGTGATACCAGCGAGCGTAAGTTGAATCCAATACTCAGAACTTATGAGCACTCATGAGTGTTGAGGCTATGTCCAACATCTTAGACCTCTACAGCCAACTCATGAGAGTCTTAATTCATATCTACTTCCAACATATGACTGACTGTGGATAATTTAAATAATATGTAAAACACAACATAAATATTCTGGAAGTCAAAACATGGAAAAAGAAATACTAGTAAACGATTGACAAAACATAGCCACACTTTACTCATAAATAAACACAACTTTTATTCATCATCAAATGTCAATTACACTTTACAAATTTCAAAACTATCTAACTAGTAAAACTACTATCATCCTTCAGCCCTATGCTCCTTGCATGCTGAGATTGCTTAACCCTACCCAGTACCTTCGTGAGGGGATCTGCCAGGTTCTCATCCGATGATACCCTCTTTGCCGCGAGGAGTCCTTCCTCTTTTCGATGTCTGATGAAATGGTATTTTCTGTCAATGTGTCTAGATCTCCCGTGATCCCTTGGTCCCTTTGCTAGGGCAACGACACTTTCACTATCACAGAAAATCTCTATGGGCTCCTTTCTAGCTAGTACAACTCCAAGGTATCCAATGAAGTTATTTAGCCATATCGCCTCCTTTTCTGCCTCGCTTGCCGCTATATATTGTGATTCGCAAGTTGAATCAGCCACTGTCTCCTGCTTGGAAGTTTTCCAAGAAATTGCTCATCCGTTTAAGGTAAAGACCCAGCCCGACTGAGAGCGGAAATTATCCCTATCAGTCTGGAAACTAGCATCACTATACCCTACAACTCTCAAGTCATCACTCCCACCAAGGGTAAGGACCCAGTCCTTAGTCCTCCGTAGGTACTTGAGAATGTTCTTTACCGCTTTCCAGTGAGCCTTACCAGGGTTCCCCTGATACCTGCTAACCATGGTCAAAGCAAAGGCTACATCAGGACGAGTGCAGGTCATAGCATACATGATCGAGCCTACTGCAGAAGCATAAGGTACTCGACTCATTTCTGCTATCTCAACCTCGGTACTCGGACTCTGAGTCTTACTCAATCTAGTGTTACTCTGGATGGGTAACTCTCCTTTCTTGGAATCTTGCATGTTGAACCTCTTCAGCACCTTATCCAAGTATGTACTTTGACTAAGTCCAATTAGTCTTTTACTCCGGTCTCTCAGAATCCTTATCCCTAGAATATAGGCAGCTTCTCCTGGGTCCTTCATAGCGAAACACTTCCCAAGCCAGGACTTCACTTCCTGCAAGGTTGGGATGTCATTTCCTCTGAGTAGTATGTCATCCACATACAATACCAAAAAGCTAACTATACTCCCACTAGCCTTGAAATATACACAATATTCATCTTCACTCCTCGAAAAGCCAAACTCTTTGACTTTCTCATCAAAGCAAAGATTCCATCTGCGAGGTGCTTGCTTTAATCCATAAATGGATTTTTCAAGCTCATACACTCTGTTAGGGTTCTCTGTACTGACAAAACCCTCTGGCTGATTCATGTAAACATCCTCAGCCAACTTTCCATTAAGGAAAGCGGTTTTGACATCCATTTGCCAAATTTCATAGTCAAGAAATGCAGCAATGGCTAACAACACAATAATAGACTTAATCTTGGCTACTGGTGAAAAGGTCTCATCATAATCAACTCCTGGAGTTTGAGAAAAGCCCTTTGCAACTAGTCACGCCTTATAAGTGTGTATATTACCATCCATGTCGGTCTTCTTCTTGAAGATCCATTTGCACCTTACTGTCTTATGACCTGGTACATTGTCAAGCAAGTTCCAAACTTGATTGTCATACATGGACTGTATCTCGTTGTCCATTGCCTCTTTCCATTTAGTAGACTCGGGGCCTGCCATGGCTTCGGCATAGCTGTTAGGTTCATCCAGACTTACCAATGTCTCATCACTGATAAGTGTCTCACCTTCCACAGTAATATGGAAACCATAATAGTGCTCAGGTGCATTCCTAACCCTTGTGGAACGCCTCAGAGGTACACACTTCTCAATTGGATCAACAGGAGTTTCCTCCTCAAGTTGACTGCTAGGATTTGAGGTTCCTTCACCAGTTGACTCTTGAATTTCTTCAAGGTCATTTTGCCTCCCACTGTTTCCTTGGCTTATGAACTCTCTCTCTCTCGAAAGACACCCCTCCTTGCTACAAATACCACATTCTCACTAGGTCTGTAGAAGAGGTAACCAAAGGATTTTTGTGGGTAGCCGATGAAAATACACCTCTCACTTCGAGGTTCAAGCTTGTCGTGAGTCTCGCGTGTCACGAAAGCTTCGCAACCCCAAATCTTGATGTGGGCTAGTCTAGGAGCTTTTACCGTCCACATCTTGTGAGGTGTTTTGGCAACCTTCTTTGTAGGGACCAGATTAAGGATATGGGCGGCAGTCTCTAAGGCATACCCCCAAAATGAGATTGGTAGCGAAGCTCGACTCATCATGGAACGAACCATGTCCAACAAGGTTTGATTACGCCTCCCAGCTACACCATTCAACTGTGGTGTCATGGGAGGTGGCAATTGTGAGACAACCCCACATTCCCTAAGATAGTCGAGGAACTTTGTACTAAGATACTCACCACCACGATCGGATCGAAGCATCTTAATGTTCCTGCCCAATTGATTCTCTACTTCCTGTTTAAACTCTTTAAACCTTTCGAAAGTCTCCGACTTATGCTTGATTAAGTAGACATATCCATATCTACTATAATCATCTGTAAAAGTCACATAATAACGATTAGCATCCCTTGTGGCAGTTTTGAAGGGTCCACACACATCCGTGTGCACTAGATCCAACAAACCTTCACCCCTAACACAAGAAGCTGTGAAGGGTGACTTTGTCATCTTTCCAAGTAAACATGATTCACAACTATCATCTGACTTTAGGTCAAATGACTCCAAGACTCCATTCTTTTGGAGTTGGCCTATTCGTTTCTTGCTTACATGTCCAAGACGACAATGCCATAATGATGCTTTATCCAAGTTATTATCATTAGTAGAATCAATACACAACACATTATTTCCTAAATTATCTACAACAGACACAGCTTCAGACACACCATCACAAGGTAATGCTTTAAAATAAAACACATTATTAAAGAAAGCATTTATTCCACCAACTTCATTATCAAAAGAAAAGGTAAAACCTTGTTTGTACAAAGCATGAAAGGAAATAACATTTCTTGCCATTTCAGGAGAATAACAACATTTATTCAAATCTAAAGTAAACCCACTACTTTGCAACAAAGTATAAACTTCAATCTTGGTGACAAGTGAAACTTTCGTACTCCCCATGATCAAGTTTATCTTGCCATGCTCCACATTCTCACTTCTTCTTAGTCCCTGCAAATCAGAACAAATATGAATACCACAACCGGTATTAAGGACCCAAGAGTTAGAATAAGGTGAGTTATTAGATAATATAGTGTAAATACATGCATGGTTGGGTTTCACTTTCCCATCCTTCAAATCTTGCTGGTACTGTTGGATTAATGTCTAAGTCCATAACTATATTTGGTATGTACTTGACCCGACCCGGCATGGTCCATTTGGGTTGCACTTCACCGGCACAATTTATATGGATAGTCTTTTGAGAATAGTATATTTATGATTTATATTAATATATTATAAGTTCTAATATATTAATATGGAATCATATTATTTAATTAGTATTGATCAAGAATTAATTTAGAATTAATTTAGAATTAATTAAGTGATCAAAAAGAACTAATTAAATATGGACTCTTATATATATGGAATGGGCCAAGTTCATTTAGGTTGGGCTAAGCTTTCATGGATGGTCCATGGAGCTTTTAACCCATGGATCCTATGTAAATGAAAGGTCATGGGTATTAGGGTTTACATGGATGTAACCCTAATCCTCCATAATATATAAAGGGGTCCTTGGCTCACAAAATTGACACAAGTGTGTGAAAATAAGAGTGGGCCGATTTTAGTGTTCATACATATTCTCTCAAGTTCTTCCAAGGTGTTTTGGTGATTTGTGATTCTATTTGAGGCTTCCACACTATTGGGGCTAAGCTCTTAAAGCTTGAAGACATCAAGCTACATCAAAAGGTATGTCATCTAACTAGAACTTTGTAGTATAGGTGCTTCATAATATGCTAGTTAGGATGAAACCTTGGAATAGTTAATATCTGCATGTATTATAGAGAAAACATAGATCCAAGGTTTATAGGGTTGCATGTACACCATAGGAGTGTTAGAATGCTCAAAACCCAACAGTGGTATCAGAGCCATGGGTTGTTTTCTGTTATATTGATGCAAATGTTTTATTTTCAAGTTGAAAAAAAAAGGAAAAAAAAACATGACGTTTGTCAAATTTTAAGATAATTACTTGTTTTTGTGAAAAAACTAATTATTTGTAAAATTTGAATCATTTGCTATATGAGTTGAATTAGGTCAAATTTAGTAAAAGATAAAATGATATGATTATTTTATTAGTTTTAAAAGTTCGATCTAAAGAGTTTTTTGAAACCTCCATAAGTTATGGATATGAAAAGGTTTTTAAAAAAATTGATTCAAAGTTTTTTATGGAGTTACAAAACTTGGTCTTAATGTTTTAAAGAATTCCATAACTTGTTCTTAAGTTATGGAACATGAAAAGTTTCATCATAAAACAAGTATTTAACTCCATAAGTTACGAAATCCAAAAGTTTTCAAGAGTTACAAAACTTGCCCTCAAGTTTTGGAATTTGGAAAAAGTTTTTTATGATAAAAAAAAAAGAATTGAATTCTAAAACTCTTGGGTTCATAACTTAAACAATTAATTAAATGGTTTTAATTTTGAATTTAATAATTGGAATTATGATGTTTTTATTGAATAATTCAATTAACTCTTATGGACTTTATTAATAGATAATTAAAGTGTTTAATTAAAAGAGAATTAATAATTCCATAATGACATGGTTTAAATTTAATTAAATTAAGAGTATAGTTTAATTAATAGATTAAACCACCAAGTATTTTAAATGTCTAAAATACACCCTTATACTATTATAATATTAAAAGTTTAATATATTATATGTATAAGAGCAAGTCGTCTTACCATTTGTAGGCCTCATTCACGAAGCCGGTCTTTAAGGGGGGTATAAGGTTACTGCCTATAAAATGGCAGTTTAATGGGTGTCCACTCTCACCCACCGCTTCCTTGACTGGTGGAGGGTCGTTAGCCGAACAGGTAGGACAAGGACTATAATTCTCCCTTCATTATAAGTATAATGATAAATACTAAGTAACTAAACTCTTATTAATACCCAATCTTAGTTACTTAGGAAAATGTGAATAAGGTGCTAATCCATGAAATTACACTTTGCACTTTGTTTAAGCTGGTAGTGGACCGTGTGTGGTTAACCGGCACACTAACCTGGACTTAACAAGGTAGGCAAAGGGTAACTTAATGTTTATCATAGTATCGTTGGAGCGTGTGTGGTTAACCGGCACATCGATTGAGGGGTAAATATTAAGGGTACCAAGTATATTTGCATGGTTACTTCACACCTTGTTTTGTGATCCTCGACATCCCAGTCACAAAACCTGAAGGGCACACTCGAGATTGAAACATGCAATTGAAAAGTTCAATGAATCTCAAAAGAATCTAGGAGTTTCAAAACCAATTAAAACCTAATAATACATTTCGTTTATCTTGGTGGAAATTGGTGAATCGTCATTCACCTACCTTCAAATATTTTATAGCTTGGATTACGGCATCCCTCTTCCAAGTTATAAAATAGTTTGTTGGGTCCTAGCCTTAATATATCATATTGGGTGTTATATTAAGGACTTAAATCAACTTTACGTGAATTTCTCCCATTGTTGATGTCTGGTTTAGACAGCAATGATCTTCCCAAACCAAGCTTTCCTAATGAATATGACTTCCCGAGTTTGGCTCATGGAAGTCATACTTCTCTTCCTCCACCTCCTCCAATTATTCTCCCTAACCCACAAGTTCAAGGTCACTCAAGCCCTAATGGTAAGCAAGGTCTATGTGTGATCACATCTTAGAGATGAAGTCACATATTGACAAGCCGGGAGAGTTGGGTGTCAAAGTCTTGAGAAAGTTGGATGTTCAATCACTTTCTAAGTCACATAGTGAGTTCTTTTGGGACTACTATGAAACAGACTATGACATGAACCTTAATGATCATATCTATTTGCTTGGTGCTGCTGAATCAGCAATGATTTGGAACGATAGTAAAGCAAATTTGATTAGAAGATCAACTTCCCAAAAACTTTATGGACAGTGACAATGGTGACACTGGAAATCCAGAAAAGGCATTCTCTTCCCAATGGAAAGGGATTGGCCATAGTCAACCCGGTTGACCAAATGGTAAAGAGAAGGGCTAAGTCTGAGATAGTCCCATTACCAAAGGGTCCATATGTTTATTTTGCCAAAGGAAGGGGCGTTGATTGCAAAGCTGCCAAATTTACCTAAGGATGTTAAAGTCAATAAGTTTAACTCTACATCAGGTAGAGCCCATTATCTAACTCTGTTAAGTTCTATTCTGAGATCCTCATTACATGATGTGACTGGGTCACATGTTGATGTTTTAAGAATCAAAGAATAGAGAGAAATCTTAAAGGAAGTATATGCTGATTCTGATCGCGAAGGTGGATTTCGATCGCATCAGAATTTTGAGCAGTTGCTTAAGAAGTTATGATATATTGGTAAGGAATAGATAACAACAATTTTCCATGTGGATTGTAAGGATAAGTTTTTCCGCAAAGTTTTAAAATTAAAGAAAATTGTTTAATTTTATTTATTTGAAGTATCCTTACAATAGCATTTGTGGAAAATTGTTGCTTATATGATTCCACTGACAGCAATATTGGAAAATGGATTTGATTCTTTCATTTATGGTAGTGTCTAAATTTACCAAATCAGGAAAGTTCCTTATCACCCAAGTTTCAATTGGACCGACACTTGGAATCATGCAAGTTGAATAGTATGATGAATGACAACTTTCAAGCATTGGAAAATCAAGACTAATTACTTGTTCACATGGATGTGTGATTCAAGTGAAGGACTAAAGGGATCAAGTACACATTCTTGTGCACTGGTCATGTCCACCACAAAGCTCGTTAAGACTATTTGATTTACTAAAGTTTAGTAAATATGGTTATAGTTACAAGTTTAAGTATAATTCTGAAATATTGGAAAAGTCTCAATGTATGGCAGAACGAATGGGAAGAATCAAATTAGGCAGAAAGATAAAAGTTTCTCAAATCTGA
Organism: Lactuca virosa; assembly: GCF_052849685.1. NCBI lineage: Eukaryota > Viridiplantae > Streptophyta > Magnoliopsida > Asterales > Asteraceae > Lactuca > Lactuca virosa. The sequence goes on along the minus strand of NC_136429.1, from coordinate 470,430,210 downwards.
AAAGATGCGAGAGTACTTTTGTATCATGTTTGTGATCATCTTAATGATTTAGAAATCATATCACAATTAGTCCTCTAAAGGTCATCTTAGTGCATTCTTATGACTAAGAAGAGGAGTCATGAATTGTTGAAATGGTTAGATCAGGAAGATGAGTCATACTTCGTTCCAAAACAATTCTTAGAGTCATACTCCAAGATTGTAACTTGAGTGACATATCCTAAAGAAAGGTTTAAAACACTTGTCAAATGTAAGAGTAAAAGTGTCCTACTCTTGTACATTTGAAATTGGTAAGTTGTGATGTTTTGGATAAAACAAAGACCAACTAAGGCCAATTGTGTGAAGTGTTTGTCTTGATAAAGAATCTGCACTATCTCTTGAATATTTGGCAAGATAATCTTATATGTCAAGAGGATAGTGGGAGTCTTAAAGATCCTAAAAAGAATTTCAAGAACTAATCAAGAATAAAACCTGAGGTTCTTCACTAGCACACGACTTGAGGTTTATAACCTATCGTGTTGACATATTCTGTGCCCATTCCAGTTAAAGTTGGCTTTGCATAGGAGTTCTGAAAGTTCTCAAGTGGTTACATAACAACTTGGAAGCAATGGCAGACCCTGTACTGCCAGGTGGCAAGAAGTTAAGATTGCATAAGTTCAGTCCATATGAGTTTGGATTTGTCATTATCTTGTCTTGTGACTATGGTTTTGACGATTCACATGGATAAGAACACATACACCATAAAATCTAAGGGTCATAAGGTTTCTCTCCGATTCATGAAAATGATGGTGAGGAAACACTTCCACCAAGTAGATTTGAAGAAGATGGCAAAAGGTCTAAACAATTGAGACTATGATTACGGCATCCCTTTTCATAGTTCTGAAATTGTTTAGACACACATGCATGCTACCTAAGGAAAGGTGTATGATTTTGATAAAGTTTTATCAAAGCATCTCGTATCAGAAATCTGAACTTTGGTAAGAAAGTCAATAAAGTATTGATTTCTAGAAGTCCAACTGATTTCTGAGTACATGTCAAAGCTAGTGGGAGCATAAGTGTTATGCTAATAATCATCATGTTAGTGGGAGCATGATAATTATTGTTAGTGTTGCAAGTTAGCAATGTTAATTATACAAAACAAAAGTTTCAATTCGTGAGGCTGCAGGGATTGAAAAAGTTGTTTTGCTATAATTAAGGGAGAGGATATACTTCATTTCAGTTCTAAAGGCTTAGATTGAGACCTTAATCATCTTTAGTCAAGAATATATATATGAATTTCATGTTGGATTGGTTCAACTTAAGGAACTTCTATATATTGCGTTCTCAAAATTCGATTATGATTACGACATCCCTCTTCATAGTCAAATTTTGAAAACATGGCAAATAAAAATATTGTAGCAAAAGACTGGTCTATAATCATGTCTTTATGTGAGACATCATGAATCGTGTACCATTTGCTTTGGGTACAGGATCGATTGCACGTGCTATAATATTTGTCATTTCTAAATTTTTCCAAATGCCCAGAGGGATTAAGAAGGGAAAAGGTCTAGAATTGGATATGACTAAAATGATTAAGCAATTGTCGAGGACAATCTGAGGTTTACCAAAGATTGGTTGCTCAGGGATAGTTGGAAGTATAGTGCTAATTTTGGAAGGACCATATTGACATATTCTGAAGAGAGGCATCTCTTATTCAAAAGTGATAGTCAAAATGAGAATATGGAGTTGTCTCCATAGGTGGAAGTTATTTGTGTAAGATTAGAAAACTTATTGCAAGAAGCATGTCCAAAGCAATGTACTTTGAATATGAGACTTAGTTTCCATGGAGTTGATCTCCATTGGAATACCTTATAATGACTGTTGACAAGTCTTTGTGACTTTGTACATATTCATTACAGGAGGGTCAGTGCATATAAGTTTAAAATCTAAACAGATTTCGATAAATGATAGGAATTTGAAATTCTCACATTTTTCGATAAGGATTTGGGAGTGTGAAATTAGAATCATTGAAATTATGTTCAATTGGTTTATTTCACAAAGTAAGGATCATAGACAAACATAGAGTGCATATTTGGTGTATGGAAAAGCTATTGTTAAAGAAAAACATAGTGTACATGCTTGGAGCATGGGATAACTAGTGTTTTTAATTCAAGTATAAAGTTGATAAAACCGAAACAAAGAATAATGAGTAATCAGTATGGTGATAAATAAAGGTGTGTATTTATATTCATAGGGTTTGATACCATATTTGATTCATTTATTCTTGTGTTTCACTTTGCATGTTTTGACTTCCAGAATAACTAAGTCGCTCTTCCTGAATGATTAAGTTATTCAAACCATCCACAGTCGGTCATATGTTGGAAGTAGATATGAATCAAGACTGTCATGGGTTGGTTTGTAGAGGTCCAAGTTGGTGGACAAAGTCGTGCTACAACACTCATGAGTGCTCATAAGTTCCTAGTATTGGATTCAACCCGCGCTCATTTGAATCACTTCATGGATTTTATCACGAGTGATCATGAGATAATAATATCTTATATTCTTCAAACCTAGAGATATGAGTTGTTACTATGAGTTTGTTATACATTGATTGCACGAAAACGCATTTGGTAACTCGATGTTATAAAACGTGCCTTTGTATATGATTCAACAAGTAGTAGAACAAGCCATATGAGTCGAAGTTTATCCATTCCTTTTACCTTCGGGATAAAAGCGATATCTGTGGGCCCCTCGATGATTTAGCGATGACACATGTGAGTGCTTGGCCAAGCCAGGACTGATTTGATTTGTTCAATCAGTCAGTCATCATAAATAAAAAATCAGGAAACAACAAATGGACAGAGAGAATGATTATAATCCATGTCTCAGTCCATATGATATCTATAATGGAGGAATATATGATCCCTTATCTAATGGACAAGTCATTGACAAGGTCAGAGTTCGACAGCGGCTTTAAGAGCTACGATTGCCAGTTAGGTTTTGAAGTCATACTTAATAATAGTTTTAGACTTATCCAAGTGGGAGACTGTTGGATTAATGTCTAAGTCCATAACTATATTTGGTATGTACTTGACCCGACCCGGCATGGTCCATTTGGGTTGCACTTCACCGGCACAATTTATATGGATAGTCTTTTGAGAATAGTATATTTATGATTTATATTAATATATTATAAGTTCTAATATATTAATATGGAATCATATTATTTAATTAGTATTGATCAAGAATTAATTAAGTGATCAAAAAGAACTAATTAAATATGGACTCTTATATATATGGAATGGGCGAAGTTCATTTAGGTTGGGCTAAGCTTTCATGGATGGTCCATGGAGCTTTTAACCCATGGATCCTATTTAAATGAAAGGTCATGGGTATTAGGCTTTACATGGATGTAACCCTAGTCCTCCATAATATATAAAGGGGTCCTTGGCTCACAAAATTGACACAAGTATGTGAAAATAAGAGTGGGCCGATTTTAGTGTGCATACATATGCTCTCAAGTTCTTCCAAGGTGTTTTGGTGATTTGTGATTCCATTTGAGGCTTCCACACTATTGGGGCTAAGCTCTTAAAGCTTGAAGACATCAAGCTACATCAAAAGGTATGTCATCTAACTAGAACTTTGTAGTATAGGTGCTTCATAATATGCTAGTTAGGATGAAACCTTGGAATAGTTAATATTTGCATGTATAATAGAGAAAACATAGATCCAAGGTTTATAGGGTTGCATGTACACCATAGGAGTGTTAGAATGCTCAAAACCCAACAGGTACTTCGGGCAGTTCCGCTTCCAGTGTGCCTTTTCATGGCAATAGAAGCATTCAGCCTCTTTTGGGTCAGCAGAAGGAGTGACGAAACCTTTCTTGGTTCCGCTTGAAAGGGAGCCATCAAGGGTCTTACCCTTTGTACCCTTCGAAGGGTTCTTCCTCTTCTTCCCTCTACCTTTCCCGATTGCCAGGACAGGTGAGGAGTTTGGAGTAGGAGTAGGAGTGGTAACAACCGACTTACCTTTAAGACCTGATTTTGCGGTCTTTAGGAGTCCTTGAAGTTTGCTAAGTGTAAATTCCTCCTTGTTCATGTGGTATGTGATGCGGAATTGATCATAGCGCGAAGGTAAGGAGTGCAAAATGATATCTATTGCTAACTCCTCAGGGAAGTTCACATTCAGTTTCATCAAACGGTCCATATACCTCTGCATTTTCTGCATGTGGTATGTGATGGGCTCACCATCTTTCATTCGGGTTGTTATCATGGAGGAGATGATTTCATATCGCTCTTGACGAGCACTCTGATGGTAGCGATCCATCAAATCCTGGTGCATCTCAAAAGGATATTAGTCCTAATAGGACTTTTGGAGCTCGGCTGACATAGTGGCCATCATGATGCATGCCACTTTGGTAGCATCTCTTTCATGTGCCTCATATTCAGCAAACTCTTCAAGAGTAGCAGTTGGCTCAGGTACCTTAAGCTCCTTGTCGAGAACATATTCTTTGTTCTCGTAGCGAGTGACCATCCTGATGTTTCTGATCCAATCAGTAAAGTTGGATCCATCAAAGATGACTCTCCCACAAAGGTTCATGAGAGAGAAGGAGCCAGTAGGGTTTGAGCCAGGAGCAACATTGTTGGAAGACATTTGAAAAGAAAAAAACAAGTTTAGTTTATATATAAAGGTAGTCCTTAATAAAACACCCAAATGTAATATTAAGGCTAGGATCCAATCACAATATATTATAACTTAGAAGAGGGATGTCGTAATCTAAGCTAAAACATATTTGAAAGGTAGGTGAATGACGATTCACCAATTTCCACCATGAAAACGAAATTTAAGTTATTAAGTTTTATTTGGTTTTTAGAAACTCCTAGATTCTTTTGAGATTCATTGAACTTTTCAATGGCATGTTTCAATCTCGAGTGTGCCCTTCATGTTTTGTGACTGGGATACCGAGGATCACAAAACAAGGTGTGAAGTAACCATGCAAATTACTTGGTACTCTTAATGTTTTTCACTTAATCGATATGTCGGTAAACCACACGCGCTCCACCGACCTATGAAAAACCTTAAGTCACCCTTTTCCTACCTTGTTAAGTCCAAGTTAGTGTGCCGGTTAACCACACACGCTCCACTAACGACTTAATCAAAGTGCAAAGTGTAATTTCATGGGTTAGCACCTTATTCACATTTTCCTAAAGTAACTAAGATTGGGAATTTATAAAACATTTAGTTACTTTATAATAATCATTATACTTTTTAATGAGAATTTTAAGTCATTGTCCTACCCGTTCGGCTAACGACCCTCCACCAGTCAAGGAAGCGGTGGGTGAGAATGGACACCCATTAAGCTGCCATTTTATAGGCAACAACCTTATACCCCCCTTATAGACCGGCTTCGTGAATGAGGCCTACTAACGGTAAAACGACCAGATCTTATACATATATATATATATATATATATATATATATATATATATATATATATATATATATATATATATATATATATATATATATATATATATATATATATATTATTAAACTTATAATATTATAAAGTATAAGGGTTGAATTTTAACATTTAAAATTCTAGAGGTTGGAACTAAAGTTTATTAAGATGGCTTTACATGTTCCAAAACTTGAGGGCAAGTTTTGTAACTTTACAAAACCTTTCAATTCATAACTTATGAGTTATTAAAATGAAGACTCTTCATTTTTGTAACTTATGTGTTCTTTTAATGGCTTTAATAGAAAGAGGCTTTTGGTTATCCATAACTTGAGGACAAGTTATGGACTCCGTTAAAACACATAAAGATCATGAATTCAGCATTAAACAGGTAATTCCTATGATCTATCAAGAACTCATAAGAACATGAATAATCATATAAAAATTTCAAGAACATATGAACACATATAATCATGTAATTTTGATATTAGCCATTGCAAATGGATTAGAACAATCATTACACCATCTAAAACAAGTTTAATAACACCAAAACAGTTTAGGGTAATGTTTCTAGTCCATTTCCAGCAGCAAAAGTCGAAAAACTGCATTCTGAGGCTCCTACTCGTCGAGTGCACGAACCTACTCGACGAGTAAGATGAGTTTGGTCATGGACTCGTCGATTCCCCCCATGGACTCGGCGAGTTCATCATGCAGACAGCAAGAAAATCGACTTTTTTCACTAGTTTGCATCAAGTATCAAACAAGAAAGCCTGGGCTCTGATACCACTGATGGGTTTTGAGCATTCTAACACTCCTAAGTGTACATGCAACCTTAGAAAACCTTGGATCTATGTTTGTCTAAAATACTTGCAAAATACTTTTTACAAGGTTCATAATCCTATCTAGCATACATGGGGAACTTTAATCGTAAAAGATGGTTAGAATTACATACCTTGTAGTTGTTATGTTTCCTTGAAAACCTTGAGAGCCTAGCACCCCAAGTGTGATGCCTCAAATGTTTCACAGAACACCAAATGCTTTGGAATAACTTTAGAGAATGTATAACACTTGTAAAATCGGCTTGCCCTCACTTGTCCTTAGTGTGTCCGTTTTTGGTGAGTATCATGTTCCTTATATAGTGTGTCACATCTAGGGTTACACCATGTAAACCCCAATGTGACATGACTCTTCATTTCCATGACTGTAACAACCCGGTATTTTTAAGTCAATGTAACATTCAAAAAGTCAAATGTAATAAACTGTTTGGAATCAACGAAAATAGCATCAAAAATGATGTGTTCAAAAATCTAAAGTGGGATACTTAAAGTGTTAGATATCGTGCCAAGGTTTCCAAAAACATGAAGAACACTCAAATCCCAGTTATAACGAAGGAGTTATGACCAATCGAAAATCCACGACACACCTGGTAAAACACTGCTAAACGTGAAAAGTGAAACTTCGATAAAATACTTTTTAGCCTTAGGTATCTAAACGAAAGTCGTAGATTTCGTTAAACCGTGAGCATACATAAAAAGAACGCCCAAATCTGACTTCGTATGAGGAAGTTATGATTTTTCTAAGTTTCGGAACAGCGGTAGACAGCTAAAATTTCGGAATAAAGATCTAGCGATTTTTAGCCAACGCAACCTAAACGAGAGTTCAAGGTCTCTGCAATAGTAGCACAATGGTAAAAAGACAGACAAAAACGGACGTCGGATAAAGAAGTTATGGATTTTTAACGGAATTATCGTGTCCCGGCCTATTAAATAAAATATAATTAAAAATGAAGTCAAAATTTGCCGACGAAGTCTAAATGAAAGTTGTAGAGTATTTTGTCACCTTTACGTGGATATAAAGAACGTCAAAAATGGAGCTCGTATGTGAAAGTTACGCATTTTTGAAGTTTTTGGCACGCATTAAGAAGCTTATCTGAAGGAGTACACCCAGCGTACTTCGGAGTACGCCCAGTGTACTGAATGGAGGGCCTCGGATCGGCCACGTCGCCCCTACCACTCTACTTCCATCCCATCCGAAAACCGGAGACCGTGACATCATCGCTGAAGTACGCCCCGCGTACTTCGGAGTACGCCCAGCGTACGAGGGCAGTGTTCCTCACCTATAAATAGGATGTGAGACCTCCGACTATCCTTGCCCATTTCCTCCTTCTCTCTCATTCTTACTCCATATTTAGCATCCCGAGACGATCTCGACTTCCCGGTTTCATACCTCAGCCCCGACGAAGGTCCGAAGCCCCGAGATTCCCGAGAATCTCACCACTTTCCGGTCGAGGTGCCGACCGAGGAGAAATCTCATTTTCTTCGAATCATCACACTTTCCAGGTGAGTTCATACCCCTACTTTTTCACGTCTTTTCATGTTTTAGGGGGGGGGGGGAATACAAATGCAATACGAGAAAAACTTATCGTTTTATACGGATTCACCTACATTTTTATAAATGTTAAAATAACTTTGATATCAACGTTATACTTTACATGCAAAGTTAGTGTTACATCGAGTTTTTATCGCCAAATGGAACACACTTTCGGAAAAACTATAATCGGTATAGTTTGCGGGTTATTCATTACATCCTTACGTAAACATTGTGAAAATGAAATACTTTCATCTACACGAAATATAGACTTTTCTTTTCGTAAATCTATTAAATACTAAGAGTTGTGAGACATTCAGCTTCAACGTACTCTCAAGTACGTATTTTAAGTCCTATATTATAAACCATAATGTCTTGGAGGGAGAGCGGAATACTTGTGTATAGATCTATACGGGATTGACAATCCCACCTAAACTGTTAGCTACAGTTAGACCGGCAGGTCTGGGGTGACAAACGTCATAACACTACAATGCCTGAAGAACGTTGTTATAGGCAGTCTGGGTCAATAGCATGGTTATAAAACTCACACGGTAGTATTAAAATAAGTTTGATTTACGAGACTTCTGATACATTCAGTAAATACATTATTTGAGTATAAATACACTATCACTATTCGAGCACGAAAGACACCATTGTACTCCAGCCTTTGGAATCTTTTTCAAACAATATGTAGAAAATATTGGATTTTCTGGAAAACACGTTCAATTATTTTTACTAAAGGACATACAAATTTCAGTACAAAAACGCTTATGAACTCACCAACTTAATTGTTGACATTTTTTCAAAACTACTTGTATTTCTCAGGGAATCAGTAATACAGGTAACCATCAGCTTTTGGAGAAGGAACGCTAAGGCGTCTATTATCAAAACATTTTAAATCATCATATTTGTAATATTCTTTTGAAACATGTATTACACGCAATAATGTAAGTTTTAATTATATTTATGATGGTTGTGTTTACTTTCTTTACAATATTCAACTGTTATGACACTACGTGAAGTCATCCCCCCCCCCCCGAATGTTTCCGCCATTCTGGTTTGGGGGTGTGATAGATTGGTATCAGAGCATTGTTTATAGTGAACTAAGTATATCGAACCACATATGATATACAAACTATAAATGCAAAGGGACCAAAAACCCTCTGACAAAACGTTTTCATAAACGATACTTTTAATAAATTAAAGTGATATACATTTTTTATATATATATATATAAAAGTATAAGTACACGGATGCATCGGTCTCGTATCATAGCAAAATTTTATAAAAAGTATTAAGGCAAGTTGCGACACTACGACTAGGCCTCGGGGTATGTAATCAAATCAAGAATAAATATAGCCTGATCAACTATATTCATCCTGGATGTGACCAACGTATGTCGAGGAATGGTCGTAGTAAGCAACAAGTCGAAAACTTACCGAATTAAATACTAGAATCAAACTCACAAATTTTAAATACTATAGGAGTATTTTGTAAAAACTAAAAGAACTGTTATAATCATGCGAATCTCAGTATTTAATTTGAAATAGGAATCGTCGAATAAAATTTACCCTTATCGAAAATTTCCCTTCTTACTCCCGAGTTTTATATAATTCTCTTGCCCCTATTCTCGATCAAACGAAATGGCAGGTTTTCACATTCCTGGGGATCCCTACTACCCTAACCAGGGTAATGGAGGCTGGATTGAGGAAGACCCAGAAGAGGATTCCGAAGAGGAAATTCCCGAGGAAGAACCCGAAGAAGAATCCGAAGAGGATCCTGAGGAAGAGCCAGACGAAGATACATAAGAGGAAGGAGATGGTGGGAGCACAGACTCGGAGCCTCAGATCTACAATCCTCCCCGAGGAGCAGCAAATCCCCCAAGGAACTTTCAGGGCCCGGCGCCCCGCTAGGCTGTGGATCTGAAGCGATGGAGCAGGGAACAAGGGCAACGCCCACCCTACGGCATGACACGAGGCTTTTATAACCTCCACAACGGGGGTTCGACTGACAGGGCAGTCCCTGTCATGGTCCGACGCATTGCCAACCAAGGCGAGCAAGCAAGAGCATATGCCAACCAACTCTTGGACATTAGGGCCACCACTGCTGTCACCGCGGTACGTCTTCGTCGTTTGGACGAAGAGCATGAGCGAACAATAGAGCACACCTTTTCCCTGCAGAAGGACATCACTGCTACTAGAACCGAAGTGAGGGAGCTCCGTAGGAGCCAAGCCGCAATGGAGAGGCGCGTCATCGAGGCTGAACGTCAAGTAGCCCGAGCTAAGGTTTCCACAACCACATACCATGGTCCGCAGCGTGCCACCCGGTCAGAGTAGAGCACGTACTTCTGGCGCTATGTATATACATATCAAATAAGTGTTGGTGCTACTCTTTCCTTTGAGAATGTAAACCCGACGAATTGTGGGAACGCAGTTCGGGGGTCGGAATGCGGTCAAATTTTCCCATTTTCATTGATGTACCCTAGACCTATATAAGGTCAAATTTTCCTGATCGTTGTATCATGTACTAATATCAATGAAATTGACACGCATTTATTATTTCCTTGAGTATTCCATTAAATTCTTAAAAGGATCATACACTCCTTTTTGAAAGTTTCCATTTACATGCGAAAACCAGAACTAAAACTGATAATACTAAAACCTTCCATAATCATTTCTAATGACTTATCAAGAATTCGTCTCTTAACTTGTGGCAGAATCATGCCACCAAGGAGAAATCCCCGACGTTTCAATACAAACGGAGCACCAACACCACCTCCACCACCCCCTCCATCAATGGATGCTGCTACCTTTCAGGCTGCTGTAACAGCTGCCGTAATCGCAGCAATGGCACAAGTGAGTAACAACGGATCAGGAGGAGGAATAAATAGCTCTACCTATGGCCAAAACCAAGGTCGTTCCGGGGGAATGTACCTATAAGGACTTCTCCAACAGCAAACCCATCCCCTTTAATGGAACTGCGGGAGTGATGGCTCTATCCCAATGGATAGAGAAAACAGAAGCTGTGTTCGAGATATGCTCATGCCCCGAGGAAAGCAATGTAAAATTTGTCGCCTGTACTTTCTCCGAGCGAGCCCTAACGTGGTGGAATGGCCACGTCAAGTCACTAACTCTGGTGGTGGCAAACTCAATGGGTTGGGAGAACCTGAAACGGATGCTACTACGAGAGTACTGCCCAAGGGGTGAGATTCAGTAGCTCGAGCAGGAGCTTTGGGGCCTTACGATGGTAGGCTCGGACATCGCAAGCTATACGAATAGGTTTAGTGATTTGACAATACTTTGCCCAGGAATGATGATTCTGGAAAGCCAAAAGGTGGAAAGGTATATTTGGGGGCTGTCGCCCCAACTTCGAGGAAGTGTGCTAGCTTCCAAACCCACGACGTTCGACAGCGCCAAAGAACTGGCACAATCTCTCATTGATCATGGGGTCTGCCAAAGTGTAACGACCGTCGTCCCGGAACCAACCAAAGGAAGCAACAACAATGACCGCAATGCCAACAACAACAACAAGAAGAAGTTTTGGAACAAGAGGAAAGGTCAAACTTCGCAAGAACCTTCAAAGAAACAAATAGTGGCAGTCCATGCCGCTACTGCCCCCACTGCTGTTCCCGCTACCCCTGCGCCGACAAAACAATATGCTGGGAACCTACCAAAGTGCAACAAATGCAATTACCATCACCACGGTAATTGTCGGGAGATGCACTGTAAAAACTGCGACAGGAAAGGGCACACTGCCCGTTACTATAAGGCATCAGCGCGCCCAATCACCCAAGTTCCTGGTACTAGAGTAAGCCAGGCATGTTATGGGTGTGGGGAAACTGGGCACTTCAAGAGGGATTGCCCTAAGGCAAAGAATGTTGGCGGTGTAGGAAGAGTGCTGGAAATAGGGCAGAACGAGGCAATAGCTGATCCCACGGTGGTTACGGGTACGTTTCTCCTTAACGACATTTATGCATGCATACTCTTTGACTGTGGTGCGGAGAGAAGTTTCGTGAGTCATAAATTCAAACATTTAGTTAATCAAAAACAACAAGCACTCAATAAAATATTCACAGTAGAAATGGCAAACGGTAAAACGGAAAGCGGATACGATATGTATATAGGTTGTACGTTAAATTTAAACGAAAACTCGTTCCAAATCAATCTTATGCCAATTACTATAAGAAGTTTTGATCTCATCATCAGTATGGACTGGTTAAGCCTTCACCATGCCGATATACTTTGTCACGAAAGGGTCGTTCGCCTCAATCTACCAAGCGGTAAAACTCTTATCATTTATGGGGACAAACCCAGTACAAATTTACAAATCATCTCTTGCGTCAAAGCCCGAAAATACCTTCGCAAAGAATATCGTGCCTTTCAAGCCTACGTGATAGACAAGAAACGAGAAGTGAAAGACATTAAAGACATTCCGGAAGTCTGCAATTTCCCCGACATTTTCCCTGAAGATCTTCCAGGAGTCCCACCAGAACGTCAAGTCGAGTTCAGGATCGACTTGATTCCCGGAGCTACCCCAGTAGCAAAATCGCCGTACCGTCTAGCACCGGCAGAAATGCAGGAATTATCTTGCAAACTGAAAGAACTTCTAAGCAAAGGATTCATTAGACCAAGCTTCTCACCATGGGGAGCACCGGTCCTGTTCGTAAAGAAGAAGGACGGATCTTTCCGCATGTGCATCGATTACCGGGAACTGAACAAACTCACGAACAAGAACCGATATCCCTTACCGCGCATAGACGATTTGTTCGACCAACTACAAGGAGCGAGCTACTTCTCAAAGATCGATTTAAGATCTGGGTATCACCAGCTGCGAGTCTTGGAAGGAGACATTCCCAAAACGGCATTCCGAACTCGCTTTGGTCACTACGAGTTTGTAGTAATGCCCTTTGGATTGACAAATGCACCAGCGGTGTTCATGGACTTGATGAACCGAGTATGTCGTCCTTTCCTGGATAAAATTGTGATCGTGTTCATAGATGATATACTCATCTATTCAAGGAGCAAGGAGGAACATAGCCAACACCTCCGACAGGTCTTGGAAACATTAAGGACAGAGAAGCTATACGCAAAATTTTCAAAGTGTGAATTTTGGATTAGGAAAGTAGATTTCCTAGGTCACGTGGTCAGCAAGGAGGGGATACACGTGGACCCTTCCAAAATCAAGGCAATCGAGAACTGGACAACTCCAAGGACTCCAACGGAAATCCGACAATTCTTGGGCCTTGCTGGGTACTATCGAAGGTTCATACAAAACTTTTCGAAGATTGCTAAACTACTTACCACCCTGACTCAGAAGGGAGTAACCTTCAATTGGGGAGAAAATACAAGACACTGCGTTCCAAACACTGAAGCGCGCTCTGTGCAGTGCACCAATATTATCCTTGCCAGAAGGAATAGAAGACTTTGTGGTCAACTGTGATGCGTCAAATCAGGGACTTGGATGTGTCCTAATGCAGCGAGGGAAGGTCATCGCCTACGCCTCAAGACAACTGAAGACGCACGAGGTAAACTACACAACGCACGATCTCGCTCTAAAGATCTGGAGGCACTATCTTTAAGGCACGAAATGTACAATCTTCACCGATCATAAAAGCCTTCAACACATCCTCAATCAAAAGGAACTCAACATGAGACAAAGACGGTGGGTAGAACTACTAAACGATTACGAATGCGAAATTCGTTATCATCCCGGGAAAGCTAACGTAGTAGCTGATGCCCTCAGCCGGAAGGAATATTCGGGCCGCCGAGTGAAATCCTTAACCATGACTATCCATTCACACCTATCCACACAAATCAAGGAAGCCCAAATAGAAGCCTTGAAATCCGAAAATGTGGCAAGTGAAGCCTTAAGAGGAATGGATAAAAATTTTGAAGTCAAAGAGGACGGAGTTCGTTACTTCGCGAATCGGATCTGGACGCCGAAGTTTGGCGGATTTAGAGATATGGTCATAGATGAACCCCATAAGACACGATACTCTATACATCCCGGTTCAGATAAGATGTATCTGGACCTCAAGAAACTGTATTGGTGGCCGAACATGAAAGCCGAAATTGCTACCTATGTAGGCAAATGTCTGACTTGCGCCAAGGTCAAGGTGGAACACGAAAAGCCCTCGGGATTGTTGCAACAACCGGAAGTACCCGAATGGAAGTGGGAGCGGATAACCATGGACTTCATAACAAAGTTACCCAAGACGACAAGCGGACTCGACACCATCTGGGTGATCGTCGACAGGTTAACCAAATCCGCGCACTTCCTACCAATCAAAGAAACAGATAAACTGGAAAAGCTAACCAGAACATACATCAGAGAGATTGTACGGCTGCATGGTGTACCAATATCCATTATATCGGACCGGGATAGTAGATTCACCTCGAGGTTCTGGCAGTCGCTACAAAAGTCTCTAGGAACAAGGTTAGACATGAGTACCGCTTATCACCCACAAACCGACGGCCAGAGTGAGAGAACCATACAAACCTTAGAAGATATGCTAAGAGCTTGTGTGATCGATTTTGGTAATGTGTGGGACACCCATTTACCATTGGTCGAATTGTCATACAACAATAGCTATCACACTAGCATCAAAGTTGCCCCATTCGAAACCCTCTACGGCTGTAAGTGTAGATCAACTATGTGCTGGGCTGAAGTGGGTGACACACAACTAGCAAGAGGACAAGCAACCGACAGCACTCTCACTGGACCAGAAATCATAAGGGAAACTACGGAGAAGATTGTTCAAATCCGGGAGCGACTGAAGACTTCAAGAGACAGACAAAAGAGTTATGCGGATAAAAGAAGGAAACCCTTAGAATTCCAGGTTGGGGACCGGGTACTACTAAAACTCTCACCCTGGAAGGGATTAATACGTTTCGGAAAGCGTGGGAAACTAAACCCAAGTTATATCGGACCATTCGAGATCCTTTCCAGGATCGGCCCAGTGGCATACAAACTTCGATTACCGCAGGAACTCAATAACGTGCACCCTACCTTTCACGTATCAAACCTAAAGAAGTGCTTGTCTGATGAGACCCTCGTTATCCCTCTAGACGAAATTGAAATCAACGAGAATCTCCAATTCGTAGAAGAACCAGTAGAGTTCATGGATCGGGAAATTAAAAGGATTAAACAAAGCCGCATACCCATTGTGAAGGTCCGTTAGAACGCCAAGCGAGGACCTGAATACACCTGGGAACGCGAGGATCAGATGAGACAACCCACATCTTTTTCCTAATCCATAAACTCTGTTTTAGATTAAATTTCGGGACGAAATTCCCTCTAATAGGGGGATGATGTAACAACCCGATATTTTTAAGTCAATGTAACATTCAAAAAGTCAAATGTAATAAACTGTTTGGAATCAACGAAAATAGCATCAAAAATAAAGTGTTCAAAAATCTAAATTGGGATACTCAAAGTGTTAGATATTGTGCCAAGGTTTCCAAAAACATGAAGAACACTCAAATCCGAGTTATAACGAAGGAGTTATGACTAATCGAAAATCCACGACACACCCGGTAAAACACTACTAAACGTAAAAAGTGAAACGTCGATAAAATACTTTTTAGCCTTAGGTATCTAAACGAAAGTTATAGATTTCGTTAAACCGTGAGCACACATAAAAAGAACGCCCAAATCTGACTTCGTATGAGGAAGTTATGATTTTTCTAAGTTTCGGAACAACGGTAGACAGCTAAAAATTCGGAATAAAGATCGAGCGATTTTTAGCCGACGCAAGCTAAACGAGATTTCAAGGTCTCTACAATAGTAGCACAATGGTAAAAAGACAGACAAAAACGGATGTCTGATAAAGAAGTTATTGATTTTTAACGGAATTATCGTGTCCCGGCCTATTAAATAGAATATAATTAAAAATAAAGTCAAAATTTGCCGATGAAGTCTAAATGAAAGTTGTAGAGTATTTTCTCTCCTTCGCGTGGATATAAAGAACGTCAAAAACGGAGCTCGTATGCGAAAGTTACGCATTTTTGAAGTTTTTGGCACGCATTACGAAGCTTATCCGAAGGAGTACACCCAGCGTACTTCAGAGTACGCCCAACATACTGAATGGAGGGCCTCAGATCGGCCACGTCGCCCCTACCACTCTACTGCCATCCCATCCGAAGACCGGAGACCGTGACATCATCGCTGACGTACGCCCCGCGTACGAGGAGTACGCCCAGCGTACGAGGGCAGTGTTCCTCACCTATAAATAGGATGTGAGACCTCCGACTTTCCTTGCCCATTTCCTCCTTCTCTCTCATTCTTACTCCACATTTAGCATTCCGAGACGATCCCGACTTCCCAGTTTCATACCTCAGCCCCGACGAAGGTCCGAAGCCCCGAGATTCCCGAGAATCTCACCACTTTCCGGTCGAGGTGCCGCCCGAGGAAAAATATCGTTTTCTTCGAATCATCACACTTTCCAGGTGAGTTCATACCCCTACTTTTTCACGTCTTTTCATGTTTTAGGGGGGGGGGAATACAAGTGCAATACGAGAAAAACTTATCGTTTTATACGGATTCACATACATCACCTACATTTTTATAAATGTTAAAATAACTTTGATATCAACGTTATACTTTACATGCAAAGTTAGTATTACATCGAGTTTTTATCGCCAAATGGAACACACTTTCGGAAAAACTATAATGGGTATAGTTTGCGGGTTATTCATTACATCCTTACGTAAACATTGTGAAAATGAAATACTTTCATCTACACGAAATATAGACTTCTCTTTTCGTAAATCTATTAAATACTAAGAGTTGTGAGACATTCAGCTTCAACGTACTCTCAAGTACGTATTTCAAGTCCTGTATTATAAACCATAATCTCTTGGAGGGAGAGCGTGATACTTGTGTATAGATCTATACGGGATTGACAATCTCGCACCTAAACTATTAGCCACAGTTAGACCGGCAGGTCTGGGGTGACAAACGTCTTAACACTACAACGCCTGAAGAACGTTGTTACAGGCAGTCTGGGTCAATAGCATGGTTATAAAACTCACACGGTAGTATTAAAATAGGTTTGATTTACGAGACTTTTGATACATTCAGTAAATACATTATTTGAGTATAAATACACTATCACTATTCGAGCACGAAAGACACCATTGTACTCCAGCCTTTGGAATCTTTTTCAAACTATATGTTGAAAATATTGGATTTTCTGGAAAACACGTTCACTTATTTTTACTACAGGACATACAAATTTCAGTACAAAAACGCTTATGAACTCACCAACTTAATTGTTGACATTTTTTCAAAACTACTTGTATTTCTCAGGGAATCAGTAATACAGGTAACCATCAGCTTTTGGAGAAGGAACGCTAAGGCGTCTATTATCAAAACATTTTAAATCATCATATTTGTAATATTCTTTTGAAACATGTATTACATGCAACAATGTAAGTTTTTATTATATTTATGATGGTTGTGTTTACTTTCTTTGCAATATTCAACTGTTATGATACTACGTGAAGTCATCCGCCCCCGAATGTTTCCGCCATTCTGGTTTGGGGGTGTGACAATGACCAATGGGTTTGTAACTCCCGTGGAGCCTCCATGGAGCATCCAATGGGTTTAACCCAACTTGATAATCAATGGAGCCTTTTATCCCACTATACAAGTTATGGATGATTTACATAATCAACCCATATATTTAATTAGTCATCTTTTGATCACTTAATTAATTCTTGATCAATACTAATTAAATAATACTATTAATATATTAGAACTTATAATATATTAATAAACCACAAGTGTTATTTCTCTCATTTAGCCTATCCAAATGCATGATGTCATGCAACCCAAATGGACCATGCCGGGTCGGGTCATGTACATACCAGAAATAGTTATGGACTTAGACACCTTATCCAACAGTCTTTCCCGAGGAGTTGCCTGGGGTGCCTCCGAAGTGGCAAGTAGAGTTTTGCATTGATTTGGTGTCTGGTGCCACTCTGATAACCAAGGCACCGTACTGGCTATCTCTGCCCAAGATGCAGGAGTTGTCTACACAGCTCCAGGAGCTTCTAGGCCGAGGGTTTATTTGTCTGAGCAGTTCTCCATGGGGAGCACCGATCTTGCTTATGAAAAAAAGGACAGGTTACATAGGATGTGCATCGATTCTTGAGAGCTGAAAAGGTAACGATGAAAAACCGTTATCCGCTTCCAAGGATCGATGATTTGTTCGATCAGCTTCAGGGTGCATCTTGGTTTTCCAAGATTGATCTTCAGTCGGGGTACCATCAGATGAGGATTAGGGATGAGGATATACCGAAGACAACTTTCAAGACTCGGTATGGTCACTATGACTTTGTGGTGATGCCATTTGGGCTCACCAACGCCCCAACAACGTTCATGGACCTCATGAACAGGGTGTGTAGGCCAATGTTGGATCATTCTGTCATCATTTTTATCGATGACATCTTGGTCTATTATAAGCCCAAGGAGCAGCATGAGCAGCATCTGAGGGAGGTATTGGAGATACTGAGGACGGAAAGGCTTTATGCCATGTTCTCAAAGTATGATTTCTGGTTGCGATAGGTGCGGTTTTTGGGGCACATCATCAACCAAGAGGGTATTTCGGTTGATCCAGCCAAGGTTAAAGCAGTGATGCGGTGGGAAGTACCGAATAATGCATCTGATATCCGTAGCTTCTTGGGTCTAGCGGGGTACTATCGTAGATTCATCCAGGATTTCTAAAGGATCGTCGTACATGTGACTCGCTTGACCAAGAAGAATGTGACTTTGCAGTGGGGCCCGGACCAGCAGTTGGCTTTCGAGACCTTGAGACAGAGATTATGTGAGGCCTCGATTTTTATACTACCTGAGGGATTGGACGATTTGGTAGTGTATTGCGATGCATCGATCTCAGGGTTAGGGGCAGTTTTGATGCAGAGGGGGCATACACCTCAAGGCAGTTGAACCCTCACGAGGCGAACTACCCCACTCACGACCTGGAATTGGGGGCAGTTATGTTTGCCCCAAAAATGTGGAGGCATTACTTGTATGGAGTTCAGTGCACCATCTATATTGATCAAAAAAGTTTGAAATATTTGATGGACCAACAGAACCTGAATATATGGCAGAGGAGGTGGTTGGATGTGTTGAAAGACTATTATTGTGAAACTTTTTACGACCCCGGGAAGGCCAATATGGTGGCCGATGCCTTGAGCCGCAAAGCGGCGAGTGCTCCGATTAGAGATGTTTGTTTAAGGACGACGGTGATTTGCCCCTTGTTGGATATGATCAAGGAGGCTTAGGTGGAGGGTTTGAAGAAAGATAACTGGAAGATAGAACGGATTCGGGGTCAGATTCCCTTGTGTGTTCGGGATGGTCGGGGACTTTTGACACAGTGTGCCCGGGTGTGGGTACCGGTATCCGGGGGAGTGAGACAAAAGATCTTGGAGGAGGAACACAAGTCCAAGTTCTCTATACATCTGGGGTCTACGAAGATGTACACAGATTTGAGTTTGAGTTACTGGTGGCCCTGTATTAAGCTGGAGGTCGCATGGTTTGTAGAGCGGTGCTTGACCTGCAGCAAGGTCAAGGCCAAACATCAGATGCCCCACGACAAGGTTCAGCCGCAACCCATTCCCATGTGGAGGTGGGAAGAGATCACCATGGACTTCATCACAAAGTTACTGAGGACGGCGTGGGATGTGGACTCCATTTGGGTCATCGTCGATAGATTGACGAAGAGTGCCCATTTTATTCTGATCTCCGAGAGTATTTTTGTTGAGATATTGGCAGATATCTATGTGCGATAGGTGGTGGCCAGGCATGGAGTGCAACTATCGGTGGTCTCGGACCGCGATGTTTGATTCACCTCCAGATGTTGGAGGGATTTTCGCGAGCAACTAAGTACACTGTTACACTTCAGACAGACGGCCAGAGCGAGTTGACGATCCAGACGTTCGAGGATATGCTACGGGCATGCGTAATGGATTTCAGAGGGAGTTGGGATACGTACCTCCCTCTAGAAGAGTTTTCATATAACAATAGTTATCATGCTAGTATCGACCAACCCCCGTTTGAGATGTTGTATGGTCAGAGGTGTAGGACTCATGTTTGCTAGGGATAGGTAGGGCATCGAGTCATGGGGAGCTCCGAGGTGGTGCTCAAGACTACCGAGTTAATTCAGCAGGTGCGCGATAGGCTTCGGGTCGCACAGAGCCGTCATAGAAGTTATGTTGATCGGCATCGCTCGGATCTCGAGTTCCAGGTGGGAGACTTCGTTTTGTTTAAAATGTCACCATAGAAGGGTGCCATTAGGTTTCGGAAGAGGGGAAAGTTAGGGCCCTGATATATTGGACCGTTCAGGATTTCCGCTGGGGTGGACAGGCTGGCTTACCGTTTGGATCTGCCGAACGAACTTATCCAGATTCATAACACCTTCCATGTGTTTCAGCTACGAAAGTGTGTCACAGACGAGGCCGCAATTATTTCCTTGGATGATATTCAGGTGGATGAGAGCCTGAACTACATTGAGAGACCAGCTGCGGTTTTGGTTAGGAAAATTAAGGTTCTTCGTAACAAAGAGGTGAAGCTAGTTATAGTGCAGTGGCGGCATCGGAGGGTCTCGTAATGGGCATTGGAGCTAATGGATGAGATGCGAGAGCATTACGCAGACCTGTTCGCATCAACAGACTTCGAGGACGAAGTCTACTTCAAGTGTGGGAGATATGTTTGGGATGGAACTCGACGAGTTGGAGAGCTCCAACTCGTCGTGTAGAGGTCTATATGGACGCGTGATTAAGGGTCTACTCGATGAGTTGGGGAGCCTCAACTCGACGAGTAGACGCTGGAAAGGAAAACCCTAATTTTCAGGGTGTGCACCCTATTAAAAGGCCTTAAGCCTCATTGTTAGCCTCCCTTATCGCCCCCTTTGTCTAGAGAAACCCTAGTTCGTGCTTTTCCCACCATTTTGAGTGTGTGAGAGCTTAAGTGGTGCCTTTTTGGTGTGTATGTGAAGAAGCTTGAAGTGATTGGTGCTTAGCTGAAGGGAGAGGCTATAGATCATGTGTTTACTCTCTTATGGCAACCATTTTAAGGTATAAATTCAATACCTTGGCGTTTTATTGCTTAGATCTTCTCATATGAAAGTATATGGTCATTTTTAGCTTATCTTGGAGTCATTCTTGGATTTTAGCATGTCATGAAGCTATGACTTCAGATCTGGACATCTTAGGGCCTCCATGGACGTAAAGTCGCCATCTTTATTAAGTCTTGGCCCTCTTTCATGCCCTAAATCCCTTAAGAAGCTATGTGTGAGTGTTTTAGCCCCCTTAATGCCATGCATGGACGTAAAGTTAGCAACTTTACGTGGTATCTTCACCCTAGGGGATCAGATCTATAGTTTAGGGCATTGGACTCGCTGTAAAAATGGCTGAATGGGATAAGACAAGGAAAACTCGACGAGTTTCCCTACCAACTCGACAAGTTGACTCGAGTTTCCCTGATCCTCTATACACTACGTGAACTCGACGAGTTTCCCAACCAATTCGGCAAGTTGATTAGGGTTTTTCCCAGTTTTATGAGAACTGAAGGAACTCGACGAGTCGGTAGATGCACTCGATGAGTTGGGTCAACATGGATTGTTGACATTGACTATTGACTTTGACTTTGACCAGGGTTGACCAAGTTTGACTTTAAGGGTATCTTTATTAATTCGGAGGTTTTGTTGAAGTTAGTCGCAGGGTGGTTGTAGGCGGTTGAGTTTGGAGCTGTGAGTTGGGATTTGATCTTACCAGTTCAGCATTTGTTCAGAGGTGAGTCTCCTCACCATACCAATGGGTCGAAGGCACCAAGGTCGTCCTATTTTGTGATATGTGGTACACTAGTTGGTTATATTCTAGGTGGTATGCTAGTTGCTTATATGCTATGTGGTATGCTAGTTGCTGCTATGATATTTGCATGAAAGACCATGGGGGGTGCCCATGGCACTTGGTTATAAGACCATTTGAGGGTGTCCATGTCATTCCAGATAAAAACCATGGAGGGCGCCCATGACATTCCAAGTAAGACCATGGGGGGTGCTCATGGCACATAGGTGTAAGACCATGTGGGGGTGCCCATGACATCCCGGAGTAAGACCTTGGAGGGTTTCCAGGGCATCCTTATATGTTTATATGCATGGATTATGTGATTGATATGGATTACATGATTCTTTGGATTATGCAGGGTATGCTATAGGGAACTCACTAGGCATTAGCTTACAGTTTGTTGGTTGTTACAGGTACTTCAGGATCTATGGGCAAGGGTTCGGCGTGATGGCGCGACATGCACTCTCTGGCGTCTTGTTTTGGGACACTCTGATTTTATGAATAATTTATCTAATGTTATGGATTTTGAAAGCAATTATGATTGTAATTTTATAATTTATGGAAATGAATTCCTTATTTAAAAATGAAATTTTTTATTGAGATTTAGGGTTGTTACAGTAGGTACGTGTAATATATTACGGTACATGATATACCCATCAGCACAGATTTTTCGAGATCTCATCAGTTTTTGGCATTTGAAACTGAATCACAAATCTCTTTAGAAGAATTTTAAGGGCAAGAATGGGTTGGTGTGTGTGTTAAACTACGGTACTTAGCTTAATTATCAACACAAAGATTCGAACTTTTATCAGTGTGTTGTATCGCACAGTGAATCGTTAAGTTATATATTATAAGACTTTTAGAGAGGGAAGAAAGTAGGATGTCTTAATCACGCTGAGGTGAAATCACCGTGAATAATTGATAGTAAGTGGTTTAATCCTTGCATCATAAACTTAGTAGTAGTATAGAATCAAATATTCACCGTCAATTCGTTCAATGGTACCATGTCATACCTCAGCCTTGGAGGTCAAGGACATGAGAAAAAGATTGGTTAAAAGGGGGGATAACATCCTTGCCTAATAATATTTTTCATTTGTGACCAGACAATATCTCTAGTTGAAGAATAGACAATGGTATTAGATTCAACACAAGAGATGGATGGCTAATTTGTCTTAACAGATAGGAAGATGACATGTTGGGCTAAAGATTTTTGAAATGAAATCTCATCAGGTCATTAACTACTAGGAGACATGAGGCTTAAGGCATATGCGGCAACATTTGTTCTAGGAACAATGAATTGTCAATAGTTACATACTTGGCTTATGAAATGCCACCGTCAAAACATAAAAGGTATAGTTATTTTTAAATGAGTGACTATACTTGATAAAGAGAATGTTTCAGCTTCAGAAACCATTTCTACCTGCTTGAAAGTTTTTAGCTCAGTTGCTTTGTCGAACATGATTGCTCCCCCAACGCTTGTGGTTCAATTGTTTAAGACACTTTGTAAACTTAGTGTATAATCATAAATCATGACATTTCTTGTCAGTTTTGTTAAAATGGTGCAATGCGTTGGCAAATCTTGAACCAAATGCTTATTGACACATTAGGTGGACCATCACCAAGACCCACTTGAAACTATCTAAAAACATCACATGATCAAACATCCATGCTATCTCTTATTCATGTACAAATCAGTACACAAAAATAACTGTTAGGAGCTTTAGGGGGTAAATATGTTCTAATGTTCATAGATAAATTGAACACCAGGAAAAACAATAAATTCCCCCCTCCCCCCCCCCCCCCATAAATTTCTATCAAGCTGATAGAGAATATGTATATGAAAATCTTTCGTAAGAAGTCTAGCACAATACTTATATCTTTACCATAATTAGAAAATTAAATATAAAAAGGACAAAATATAAACGAACTAAAACTAAATAAAATCAAGTCAAAGAGTTTAACTTAAAACGAAAATAATTAAAACTTGGAAAACAACTTTTTTATTTTAAGTTTAAAATGAATAAAACGAAAGCAAATTAAAGCTTTAGAGAAATTGTAATAGCCCAAAAACCAGGAGAAAATTTTTCATTTTTAATTATGATTTACAATCATAAGTTTGATTCCAAAATCCATTACATAATCATGATATCAAATCATCAGCGTGACAATATCAATAAGTGCGGAAAATAGTGCCGAGTGAATGTTGCGCCATCAAGCCCTTAGTACCGGAAGTACCTGAAACTACAAAACAAATTGTAACCAAAAGCTTAGTGAGTTTTCCCAAAGTACCACATACCAAACATACAACTGGGTCAAGCCCTGGGGTATATTCCAATCTAATAAGTACGTATGGGCCCCTCCCTAGGGCCCCACCCTGGGTTATATTTCAACCCGATCTTACGATAGTGGGCCTCGCCCTGGGTAATATTTCAACTCGAACATGCCATAATGGGCCCCACCTTGGGGTATATTTCAACCCGATCATGCAACCATAATATATATCACACAACAGCTAGTATTCTACATAACCGAATACTCGGCCGGCCTTGGTGCCTTTTACCCATGGATACAAGGAGGAGACTCACCTCGGTCAGCTGGTAAATACTAACTGCTCAGCTACTGATCCAGGGAATCCCACACTAAACATACATAAATTACCCTAATTAGGAATGGTTTAACAATCATGACTACGAGCCTAAATTCCAATCCAACTCCTAAGGTCAGGGCCACCTTCTCCTTACCCTTAATGGACTTAGTCATCCTTGGCCCAAAACACAATAATGGGCCCTAAGTCCCAAAAGGCCCAACTCATAACACTTAAGGCCCACAACAAAAATTAAAGGCCCACATACCCTAAACAGGCCAAAGCCCAAAACGAGCTAAGGCCCAAAAGCTACAAGAATCCAACAATGGTCTAAAGGCCCATCGAGGCGTACATGCGGCATAACACCAGTACGCTTGGCATACCTCAATCCCAAGCAGTACGCACAACGTATATCTTAGTATGCTCGACATATTGAGCTGTTAAGCACATTCAGCCATTAAGTGCTTAATCCATGCAGTCACTTCGCCAACATCCAATTTTGTCCATCAAGACTCACTTTAAGGACCTATATCCATGCATGGTGTCATAACAACCATCAAGATAACATTTTTATGCCTCTAACACACCAAAGGGACTAGGATCTAGCATTACAAGCTTCTGGAGTTGCACAAACTCACAATAAAGAATCCATGAACCCAAAAGAACTCATAAGCAAACCCTAACTTTAATTATCAAAGGAAATAACAAGGTATGAGCTTTTTAACTCCAAAATCTTCATAAGATGATGTAGATTCATGATCTTGAAGCTCAACCACGTCCAATGCTTGCACACCAAGTTCTTCTTCTTGCAAACACACCAAAAAGGCCACCAAAGTTACTTTCAAGCTCAAAGATCACTCTCACTAGCAAAATAGGGTTTTAGGGATGATAATAAGTAGTGGAGGCCGATAAGGGTGAGGGTCTAAGAGTCATAAGTGAGCTTAACTAGGGATCATGCCTTAAGAATTAGGAATTTAACACTGGCCATGTACGCCCCGCGTGTGTGGCTCAGGTTCCCGCTTCTACATACCCATGTACGCTAAGCGTACACAAACGTACGACCAGCGTACGTGGGGACTCCTTCCGAAAATTAATTTTTCTTCAAGGGTTAAAAGGGAAAAACACATGGGTCCAAGTGTTACAAAAATTCTTTTTTACCTAAAGTCATCGACAACAAGAGGCTTGTTCTCCATGCTTTTCAGAGTTGCACCCCATAGACCTTGATAAAAATCACTGTTCATGTTAGCACAAAAAATTTAGACTATAGGACATATAGGCTTTAACTTTCCTTTTTGAAACTTATCTCAATAAACAAGCTACAATACTGAAACTTATGAAAAACTTTTTTTACATAAACTTTCATGCTTATAGAATCCCACGTGGAAGACAAATTGTGAATATACACCATCGTTCAAACCTGCTGCACAATTTTCTGTTGTTGCTTTCTTTTCTGTTGGGCTTAGCTTGATCGATGAGTGTGACAACATATAATGGAGGAAGGAGTCATAACGGTTGGAGGAGGAAAGGGATGGACGGGATGAAAGCAAGAGAGAAAGAGAGGGGTTTAGCGGTTTGAGGAACCCGATGGGGAGACAACTCAAAGAAGGAAAGTTGGAGAAGATGGGGTCGGGGGTTTTGGGGTTGGACGGGTTCGATACCCTCCGCCTAGGGTTTAGCGGTTTCGGCTGGAGGAGGGAAACGACTCCTTCCTCCCTAAGTGTTTTGACCCAACAGTGGCTAGATAACCGATGCTTCCACACTACCTATAAAAGGAGACTTGACTTTTTTCTTCTGTCAAAGTAGTTGTTGACTTTTGCTTTTTCTTCTTTTTTAATATTCATGGAAATAGTTATGCCTTGCTTCCATGCACATTTACTGATAAATGCAATGACATTTATTGTCATCTCGTTCCCTGAATGAATTTCTAGCACCTGTGTATTAGATAGAGGACTTTGATGTTGTTTGTCTTAGATTCAAGTTCACCTTATTGAAATGAAATAATTTATCATTAGTTTCTAGGATGAAAACATCATCATGGTTCACTATGGATCGAGACAAAGGAACCAGTTACCAGAGAACAATCAAGTCTGAAACTTTTCTTCATCAACTAGAATAGAAACGGATGCAACACCACACTCAAGTGATATAATACATGGTTTAAAATATGATAAAAATTTATTTGATTCGTGACCAAAGCACTGTTGAGAATATTTTATTTGAAGAACAGAACTGAGAGATGCAGCGACACAGAAAACTGCAGAAATTCTTTGGAGTACTTTGCACATATCATGACTGTAGAGAGATAATGTATTGTGTCAGTATTTGTTGGGTAATGTTGACATGGGTCATGGGTTTGTTGAAGTTATGGGTATGGGTAAAAGGGTAGTATTTGATTGTTTATTTTATGGTTGAATAAAGGACTTTGACAAAGTTCAATTTTAGAAAACGTGATGTATACTTGGTTAATTTAGGGTCCTCTTCTTTAGGAGTAATGGCTAGTTTTTAGGCTTTAGGTTGTTCATTCCCGTTGATTTTTTGTAGGCTATTTATAGCCAGTTTCTTTTGATTAATATAGAGTGGTTTAGTCTAGATTAAAGCAAATTCCCCATCTGTTTTATCCTTTTCTTTTCGTGTGCAACAACAACATGGAACACATCCTTGTTTTCTTTATTTTATTTTGTTCTGGGGTTGTAGGGGCTAGTCCAACATTTGGTATAAGAGCCCTAGGCTCAACATGTGGGATCTTTAAAGAGGTTCTATGTGAACCTGTTGTTGTTGCAGTTCTGTGTGAGCCGAAGCTCTGTGTGAGCCGAGTTCATAATCCAAGAATCTGTGTGAAGAGAGTTTTGAGCATCAATCTGGGTGAGGTGAAGCAAATCCGAGTTCAAAATCATGAAATATGTGTGAGTGAGTGTTGAAGATTGATCTGTGTTAAGAGAAAGTTGTGTGCTAAGAAAGTGTTGTATGATGAGAAAGTGTTGTGTGCTCAATTCAGATTTGTGTGTGGGTGGTTTGAAGAAAGGAAAAGATCGAAAATAATTCAGATTTGTGTGTGTGATCTAAATTGGTTGGTTATGTACAAGAAGAAAGGTCAAGTTATGGAAGATGCCAACAACAAACCCGGGAGGATCAAGTCAGGTTGTACCCATAAGCAGTCAAAGTATCCCATTGCAATGCCCTAAGTTAACAGCTACAAACTATACAAGTTGGTCTATTATGGTGGAGTCGATCCTACAAGCATATGGTTTATGGGAAGCGGTTGATCCAGAAACGGGAAGGGCGGTGGAGGCAAAGAAAAATCTAATGGCAAGAGCATTTATGTTTCAAACTCTACCTGAAGATATATTGCTTCAAGTGGCTAAGCATAATGATGCAAAAGATGTGTGGGAAGCGCTTCGTGTGCGGTATTTGGGAGCCGAAGGAGTTCAAAAGGAAAGACTCCAAACACTTAGAACCGAGCTAGAGATGCTGAAGATGAAAGAGTGTGACACGATTGATGAGTTTTCTGGGAAACTTAGTGAGATTGCATCCAAATTCAAGAGTCTTGGGTCTAGCTTGGAGGATGAGATCGTGGTAAGAAAACTACTAAATTCGGTTCCTTAGAAGTTTTTGCAGATTGTTGCATCTATTTAGCGGTACTCAGAGATAGAAGACATGTCACTTGAGGAAGCTGTGGGAAGGTTGAAGGCATATTAAGAGAGAATCAATGTTCTTGATGAAGATGAGAAAGATCAAAATCAAAACAAACTTTTACTGTCAAAAGAGGAATGGGAAGTGAGAACCAAGCGTGGTAACTTTAGTCAAGATTAATCTTGACAAGAAAGACGTCGGGGTCAAGGAAGAGGTCGTGGTAGAGGTCGGGATGGCCAATTCAAAAGTTATGAAGTTCGAAGGGATCAAGGTATGTATCGAGATAAGTGACATATTAAATGATATAATTGTCAAGAATATGGACATTATGTAGCTGAGTGTCCTAAAAAGGAATTAAAAGAAAAAGAAGTTCAATTGACTGAAGATGATAATGAGCCAGCAACACTACTTTGAAGAATCAGATTCATGTCAAGATTAAGGGGTTGAGTGTTGGGTAATCTTGACATGGGTCATGGGTTTATTGAAGTTATGGGTATGGGTAAAGGGTAGTATTTGATTGTTTATTTTATGATTGAATAAAGGACTTTGACAAAGTTCAAATTGAGAAAATATGATGTATACTTGGTCATTGTAGGGTCCTTTTCTTTAGGAGTAATGCCTAGTTTTTAGGCTTTAGGTTGTTTATTCCCGTTGGTTTTTTGTAGGCTATTTATAGCCAGTTGCTTTTGATTAATATAGAGTGGTTGAGTCCAGATTAAAGCAAAGTCTCCATCTTTTTTCTCCTTTTCTTTTCTTGTGTAGCAACAACAGGGAACACTTCCTTGTTTTATTTATTTTATTTTGTTCAGGGGTTGTAGGGATGGTCCAATAGTATTTCCATCCTTTCACATTAGTTTAAGAGGAAAATCACAAATGACTATGTACTTT
Source organism: Lactuca virosa (assembly GCF_052849685.1). NCBI lineage: Eukaryota > Viridiplantae > Streptophyta > Magnoliopsida > Asterales > Asteraceae > Lactuca > Lactuca virosa. The sequence continues at coordinate 470,401,457 of NC_136429.1, read as the reverse complement.
TCTTGAATTCTAGCTGAACATTACATCTAAGCTCCATGGATGTGGACCAAAATACCCCTCAAGTTTTTTTTTTTAAGAAAAAGAAACAAAATCAGGTGCAACTTTCTTCATTAGAACAGAAGGGCTAATGTACATGCTTATTTTCACATTTTTATTTAGAACCAAGCTTCAAATATTGAAGCTTCCTACTTTTCTTGATCTGTCACCATCATTAAGAGATATTGAAAATTAATTCCAAACAGACCTATGTGAAGAGTGAAGAGCAACTGTTGCAACACTTGACCTTTTTGAGACAGATTCCATGCTTATCAACTACAGTATTAAAAAATAACCACACTTTCACCCTTTTACAACAAACAATTTTAAGGAGTGCGCAGTGGAACACATTCATCATGATTGTTTAGCATACAATGTATGAGTCTTGAAGAGAGCGTGAAAGCAAGATACCAAAAATACCCTTGTCTTCAACTTACACCATATAAGGGCATAACCAGATATGGAAATCTTTTGAGAGATACCAGTGATCACGTGTTTATCTCTCCTTTCGATCACGACTTTTAAAAAGTCAGCATTATAAAAGAGAGACATATTGTACCATAGCTAAAAAGCCTATAAATGACATTAATATCTTGTGCAAGACTATTTCCCAATAAACTTGAAGGCACTGACCTTTTCCTTTTATTGTAGCATCCTGACAACTACAAAACCTATTGATTGATAAAGACTTTAAAAAAAACCTCCAGAAATCTTTTAGGATTAGAAATAATTGCTCCAAAGGCAAGACTTATCACATTTTTCAGAAAGAGAGAGACTTACAAAAATATGAGCTTGACAATTTCAAAGTCTCTCTCATTTATAAAAAATTTTTCAAGATGTCTTAGGAAATCAAATGAATTTGGGTTGTTGAACATACCTCACTTCTAAATATTTATGGTTTGATAGAAGAACATTGGCTCCAGTTTTCGAACTCTTCTCTTCTTTCCTAAAAACTTTTGATTGTAATGTTTCTTTCTAACTTCATGTTTTGGCTTTTTTTCAGACTGTTGAGATGAATTCTTGGGAACCCAAACTTGTTTCATCTTCCTTTTTTGGATAGTTCTAGTTATTGGTCCTTTCCTTATACCTTAATCATGTAATTTTAGTCTTTTTATTATTTTGTTTCCTATTATTATTGTAATTTTAGACTTTTTATATGATCTCTAGTTTCCTTCCTCTATATATATTTTCCTTTTTATTCCCATGTTGTGAATGAACACATAATATACTTGAAGTCCAAAATTTATATGGTATTAGAGCGGCTCTTGTACCGCTTGAACAAAACCATAAAATAACCATCTACATTCAACATGGTTGGGGAAGATGGCAATGGTAGCTACTCATCAAACAAGACCAAAAACAAAACATCCAACCATGGCTCTCCTTACTATCTTCACCCGTCAGACTATCCAAGGTAAATGCATGCGAATGAAACATTAAACGATAACGACTATCTCAGTTGGGTTCAAGAAATAGAGAATTTTCTATTTGTGAAAAATAAAATAGGGTTTATTGACGGAACCCTTCAAAAACCGTAGAAAACACAGGCTAATCACATGTGGTGGCTTCAATGTGATGCCATGATTAAATGGTGGCCGACTGCAACCTTGGAAAGGGAGATCGGATCTAGTGTCAAATACGCTAGAACCACCAAAGAAATCTTGAACGACCTTCATGAACGCTTTGGGAAGGAAAGCGCACCTAGGGCGTATAAATTAAAACAACTTCTCACAACAACTAAGCAACAGGGATTTCGTCTCTACATATAACACCAAACTAAGGGCACTTAGGTACGAGATAAGCTTAGTTTTTCATATAACTAGATGTTCTTATGCAAGTTGCAAATGTGGGATCAGTAAAAGACTCACTGAACTAAGAGACAAGGAGAGATTATATGAGTTCTTACTTGAACTCAACACTGAGTTCTCCATAATCAGAACCAAAATATTAGCAATGAAGACAATTCCTACCTTAAGAGAGGCATACCACCTTGTGGCAGAAGACGAGCAGCAACAGGCAGTCTCAACTGGAAAAATGACCAATAGTGAAACGGTTGCGTTTCAAGCTCGCATAAAGCATGATGTTGTTGTTTCGTCATAGAGTTGATGTAACACCCTTTTCCGAATCGTTCCCATTTGGGTGTGGGATACGTAATTTAGATGATCCGGGTGTTCAGTTCGTGTTTTGGAGCCAAAGGGTATTTTGGTAATATGTCAGCTTAAGCTTTTATGGGAATTGGATGTTTGTTCAGGAAATTGTAAGGCAAGTATGAGTTGATTAACGCGTAGAGTTTCTTATTACCTTTTCATGGATAAAAGGATCATCGAAATCAGATTTATAATGAGAAAATTATAGCCTTCGGAGTATATTTGGGTTTAAGGAGAAACCTAGTATGTGGGGCGTACCTAGGGTGTACGCAGGGCGTACTGATGCGAAGGGCAGTACGCAGAGCGTAATCTGGTGTACACTTAGCGTACTATGAGGGTTGGATCAGGCGTGCGAGACCTCGTACACTGGGCGTACGAGGAGTATACGGGGCGTACGAGGGGTGATAGAAAACCCTAAATTTTTATGTTGTTCCCTACCTATCTAAGCACATTAAGTCTTTAGGGCTGGTCCAGCGTACTCATTTTTGCGCGGTGGGCTTTGCTTAGGGCTATCTTTTGGGCCTAGTTATTTTGGGCCCTGTTGGGCCATCATGTTTTGGGCTGATAATTATTTTGAGAAGGCCTGCAATGGGTTTGGGAGCAATTTGGAAAATTGGGCGATTGATTGGGCCATGGGTGGTTTTGGTATTTGGACCTTGTGGATTATTAGGTTTGGGCCTCAGTCTTGGTCCAAACTAGGTGAGAGGTAAGGTGGTTTAACCTAGTAATGGATTTATGGATATGGATTGGGACCCAAATGCTGATTGGGTGTTGTTTTGATATTGATAGTTTGGCGATCTGTCAGCTAGTAGCCATGGATTTTCTGTATGATTCGGCATTGCGAGGTGAGTTTTCCGCACTGTATTTTCGGGTCGAAGGCATCAAGTCCGGCCCATTAGTTTGGTAACCTAATATTCGTTGATACGCTGAGTATGGGATATATATATATATATATATATATATATATATATATATATATATATATATATATGCATGCTATTTATGATATGTTAGTTGGTAGATCTATAGGGCTACGTATGATTCTATCTACATGATTATCTATATATGTTGTTATCTGTCGACATATTATGTTGGATTGAGGTTGTACTGCTTCGTGCTATAGCCAACGAACCCTGGAGCATTTTAGATATGAGCTGAGGGTCGGATAGGGCATGCCAGACTCATACTGAGGGCTCAGGTGCATTCCAGATATGAGCTGAGGGCCGGGTAGGGCATGTCAGATTCATACTGAGGGCCAAAGTGCATTCCAGATATGATGAGGACCTGGTGGTATGCCGCACTCGTACTGAGGACTTGAGGGCATTAGAGCATTCTATATGTGAGCTAAGGGCCAGGTAAGGCATGCCAGACTCATACTGAGGGCTCAGTAGCATTCCAGATATGAGCTGAGGACCGACTGGTATGCAAGACTCGTACTGAGGGTTGGAAATTGGTATTGCAGTCCGAGAATTGATTAGGTTAGGGAGCAACCCAAACATAAGTTGTGGGCCCGAGGGCAAGCCATACTTATGTTGTGGGCTCAAGGGCAAGCCAAATATGAGTTGTAGGCCTGATAGGCAAGCAAACTCATACTGTAGGCTCAGGGGTAATCCAGTCTTCTAAGTGTGGACCCATTACATGTTGTTATTTGTACATGTTGTCTGTTTTAGTGTTGGTACTTTGGGGGAACTGACTAATCTTCGTGCTTACAGTTTTGTTTATGGTTTCAGGTTTTTCAGATGATTTGTGGCAAGGCGAAGGCGTCACCGTACACATCCTTGGTTTTACAACAGATTGGATCTTGGGAGACTCTGATTTTAAATCATGTTTTGGAGACAATGTTTTTGTTAACACTTTTATCAATAAATGAGTAGTTTTGAAAAGTTTAAATTTGTTAAAATTTTTGGAACGATACAAGTTGGTATCAGAGCCTTGGTTTGAGTGAATTGGAGGAACACTCGTGTGAATACAGTCTCAAACTGAGGAAAAAGTGTTTAAAAAATGATTTTCAATGTAAGCGTCTTAAAGAAAAAATAATTTTCAAAGTTGCTTTCGAAATAACTAAAAGAGGATGCGATGTGTACCATCAGTCGGAGCCGTTAAGTTGATCCCAAATTACCACACTGCTCTTTGATATTGTGATATGTTAGAGAAACATCCTAGTGATAGGCTAGATATCTTCAGGAATTGTATGATAGGATTGCCAGATTATATGATATTTGATAGGCTAGGGTTCTTCCTTATATGATATTGACATCATTACTGTAGTTGCTTAGTGTATGCATCATAGTTGTACATAACTAAGATTCTATAGTCTGAGAATGTTTGGTTTGGCCTTATTTCCTATTCTTGTTTGATGAAGGGCTTAGGGTAGGATCAGATATTCGACTGTCTATAGGATCCAATGTCATGTTTGGCAAGCATACACGAGTGTTGTAGGGTTGGTAGAAGTTTCATCAGTGGGTAGAGTGTATAGCGGGCCAACATGAGGAACGTTTAGCCACTCTTGAAAGAGAGTGGGGGCGGGCCGAAGGTGCGCCAAGATGCTGGGGGTTTGAGATAAAGAGTTCGTGTGAGGATATCTCTGATTTTATTGCGCTTTAGTGGCAGTTGACTCCACTGCTCGAATGCTGGTTTCTTTGTGCTTTGTGGGACTTACATTGATGGGAGTTAACCATCAAATGAATTCATTAAGTTACATGTTATGGGGGTAAATAAACCTAGACTAGAGGATTTGGCCCTATTGTGCAGCTCTCGTTTGAGTCTAACCGTTGTAGGGTTGGGTCCTCTAGTCAAAAGATTATTTAAGCTTTGTTGTATGTAATTGTATTCATGAAGTGGTTGGTTAGCATTGACTGGATACCCTCAGCAGTTGATGGCAGGGGAGGTGGGGAACCCTAGGATAGCCTAGGGAGTATTTTAGTGTGGTTGTTTCGCTATTCAGCAGGTTTCAGGAGTATTATGATTAGGTCTTAGAGGACCCGATATGATTTCTGAGGAACGTATGGATAGGTGTGGAATGAAGTATTGGGCCCGAACTACTGGAAGCACAGGATCCATACTCGAATCAAGGAGGGTTTCAGGGATTCTAAGGGATGGTTGGGGAAGATAGCATGGTTAGATACCATGATTTGTGGCAATGTTTCCGTTCCTGTTGATCTTTTGGTTATTATTGCTCAGGCATGAGGATGGGCCTCGTAATTGTTTTGAGCCCCAGTGGCGACATCGATTTGGGTTGGTTGGTGCAGACCTAGTGAGCTTGTTGGTTTGAGGTCACGAGGGTTTCGCTCGAGGCCGGGTATTCGAGTCGCGGAACTCAAGAAGGGGATGATCGTTATGATCGGTATGGGGATTCTATCTGTTCCGCTTTCCGAGTTTGGGGAAGGAGTGAGTAGGCTTGTAACTTTCAGTGTCGAGATATGAGTCCAGCTTGGGGTCGTTGGCCACAGGGATTAGCGTTGCATGTCTGTAGAAAAGTATGCAGGTGGATTAATGTGTTTATGTATGCTTTGTGGTGTAGTTAAGGGCCCGTGTTCTTGGGTTATAGTAGGACAGGTTTCGAATCGTCATTTGGGATTGCATGCAAGGAGGGCACATTTTGGATTGTAATCAGGTAGCTGCTTATGTTTGGTATGGGATCCATAAAGATAAGAGGTCATGATTGGCATTTTCAGAGGTCTTCATATGATATTCGGGATTCTCTAGGATTGGTGATCTCTGCCTGGGTGGTCATCTGTTTTTCGTTCCAGGGTTAGGAATGGTGGTGCCTGCTTAAGCCGATTGAGTTATGTTTTAGTTTTAGCACCAATGGGTGGTAATTCGAACCATAAGTGGAGGAGAACTGGGACTCTCGGGTTGAGTATTAGTTGTAAAGGATTTGTCAGTTCGATGTTTGGATTGCTGTTTCAGATTAGCTGGGCAGATGTAGATCGGTAACTCATTTCCGGAAACGGTTATGTTCAGTTCCATGTGGGTCTTGACCCTCTGGATTAAGTGTCAATATGTCCTCCATCACTAGTATTTGGGTTCATCATTCAACGGAGGTTTTTTTGAAATTTCCAATTGTGATAGTTGAATTTCAGTGGTTGTGTCAACCTATCATCAAGTTCAGTATGTTTTATGCTCTTTTGGTCCCTCATGGTGGTGTAGAATTTTAGTTGATAAGCAGGCTCAAGTTTTGGTAGCCTTCAGGATCACCTTGGAAATCTTCTCGAGCTAGTTTCGTATTGGTGGAATCTGCTCATTCTCAATCAAGTATGGGATCTTTTCTCGACCAATCAGGATGTCTTATGTTATTGATTGAGGTGGTGTTTCAATTTGACTCTGGTATTTCTTCCCTTTTTGGATGAGGTTACGGGTTCCCTAAGGATGTGCATTGTGGTAAATCTATATATAATGCCGAGAGGGGCATTTTTGAGCTAGGCAAGATAACATTGGATCACTTGGTTCGAATTATATGCATGGTTCTGTTGGGTTATAGCCTTCGAATTGGATCAAGAGTTCGACCACTATCCTATTCTCGGGTCGTGTGCGACCATGTATTCATAAGGTTTCTCTTTGGTAACAGCATTGTTGTGCTCGGTTGGCGTTGTGAGGGAGTTAATTAGGTCCCTTCAAGGCAATGGAATAAGGTGAATATCTATACGCCTGGAGTTCTGGGAGAATGATGCGATGACGACAAGGTCAGTGTGATATTAGGAGCATTCCTGACATGGGCTGAGGGCTAGGGAGGGCATTCTAGACTCATGTTGTGGTCTCAAAGGAAATCCAGACCTATGTTAAGGACCTTGCAGAGGTATTCTAGTCATAGGCTGTGGGCCTAGTGAACATGGTTGTTAATTTCTTCTGCCTGCGGTACCTTCGGTGTTGACATGCTGATAGGAGTCGGGCGAGTCACAAATCAGTTGGTTTGGATAAAGCTAGTAGTAAGGGTTGTAGGGAGTATCAGTCATGTATTAGGAGTTCTCCGTGGGAGGTATGCATTATATTTCCGTATGTTCACAACATGTTGTTAGGAGTTGGGTGCAACACATAAATTCTTGGTTTGATCAACATTTCACGTCGGAGCAGTGGTTGGTAATGGCATGGCAGAGAGTCAAGGGTTACTAAGGTTTTGGTGCATCATATGGTTTTCGGTTTTGGGTGAAGTTCGCGATCGATATGTTTTGAGGATCATTTCTACATCTTTTGGTGGTGTCTCCAGTCAGGGACTGGGGGTAGAGTCAAGGATGGGTATTCTCAGTCTTAGGGAAGGATTTGGGATAAATTTTATGAGTTGACATTTTCGATTTGGCTTTTGGCGGAAACTCGCGTTGGGAATCGCAAGTGTATTTCATCCCGGGTTTGTATTTCAGTGAGATGGGGGTTAAGGAGATTTGTATCTAGTAGCTCATTGTGTTCATGATTTTGTTATCATCATAAGTTAAGTAGATAGTTTGATGGATTTAGCATTGGTTCAATGTCGGCGGTCTGTCAGGGAGTTAGACCAATTTGAGTAGTCGTAATTATCTTGCAAAGGATTGTTTGAGGCTGGGAAAGATTCGGCCATCTTCATGTTGGAGAAACCTGCTAGGGTTGGTTTCGGCTACCTTAGGAAGGTTGTGGTATGCTCGGGAATTGTAAGGACTGATTTCAAGGACGAAATATAATTTAAGGGGGGGGGGAGAGTTGTAACACCTTGTTCCGAATTATTCCCAGTTGGGTGTGGGTGACATAATTTAAATGATTCGGGTGTTTAGTTTGTATTTTGGAGCCAAACTGCATTTTGGTAATATGTCAGCTCGAGATTTATGGGAATTGGATGCTTTTTTAGGAAATTGTAAGGCAAGTGTGAGTTGACTAACATGTAGATTTTCTTGTTACCTTTTCATGGATATAAGGATCGTTGAAATTGGATTTATAATTTGAAAGTTATGGCCTTCGAAGTATATTGGAGTTTAAGGAGAAACCTAGTACTCGGGGCGTACCTAGGGTGTACACAGGGCGTACTGATGTGAAGGGCAGTATGTTGAGCATAATGTGGTGTACGCTTAGCGTACTGTGAGGGTTGGATTGGGGGTGTGAGACCTCGTACGTTGGGCGTACGAAGAGTATGCGAGGCGTACGAGGGGTGAATAAAAACCGTAAATTTTTATGTTGTACCCTATATAAGCACATTAAGTGTTTAGGGCTTGCCTCTTTACCAGCGTCCAAGTCCCCAAAACCGTAGAAATCGTCCCTTAGCCTCCATGGTGGTGTTTTTGAGCTCATTATGTGCATCTTGGTGTTTTTGGTCCATTTTCAAGAAGAATGAGTTTGATGCAAGGTTGTAGATCAAGAAAGAGCTTATGGATCTTGTTTATGTGATTCATTTCCATCTTTTTTTAGGTAAACAGCTAAGAACTTGTTCATTAATGGCTTATATCTATTGTATATGAGTTTTGGTCCCTTTTTGGCCCCAAGAATGAGATCTAGTAGTTGGATACCACTCCAGGAGCTATGATTTGCCACTCTTGGTGTTTCTGAGGTTCGAGTTGCATAAAGTTGTCACCTTCAGGGTTTATATTCGTCCATGTAAGAGTTTATGCCCATTTGTTGATAGTATAGTGTTATATTTTGAAGTTGGGTCTTTATGGGGCATGCAAAGTCACCAAGCCAGTGACTTTATGGTTGTGGACACTTATTAGGACTCATATCTGCGATTTGGACTTCTGGACTTAACCATTAAGATCTTAATGGTAGATTTCGCTTAATAGAGGAGTACGTTGGGCATTCAAGTCTGTACGCATAGCTTACAAGCCAATTAGCGTGTACACTTAGCATACATCTGAGTACACCCCACGTACTCGGTCAGGTGGGTTTTTGAGCGTTGGGATTTGGTTTGGGCCATCTTTTGGGCCTAGTTATCTTGGTCCCTGTTGGGCCATCAGCTTTTGGGCTGATAATTATTTTTAGAAGGCCTATAATGGGTTTGGGCCAAATTTGAAAATTTGGGCCATGGATTGGGCCTTGGGTGGTTTTGGTATTTGGGCCTTGCAGATTATTAGGTTTGGGCCTAAGTCTTGGTCCAAACTAGGTGAGGGGTAAAGTGGTCATTTACCTTAGTAATGGATTTATGGATATCGATTTGGACCCAAGTGTTGATTGGGTGTTGTTTTGATCTTAATAGGTCAGGGATCTGTCAGCCAGCAGGCATGGATTTTCTATATGATTTGGCAGTGCGAGGTGTGTTTACCACACTGTATTTTCGGGTCGAAGGAACCAAGGCCGGCCCATTGGTTTGGTAACCTTATATTCATTGATATGCTATGTATGAGATATATATGCATGCTAGTTCTGATATGCTAGTTGGTAGATCTGTAGGGCTACCTGTGATTCTGTCTGCATGATTAGTTATATACGTTGTTATCTGTCGGCATATTGTGTTGGATTGAGGTCGTATTTCTTCGTGTTGTATCCAACAATCCTTAGAGCATTCCAGTAATGATCTGAGGGTTGTGTAGGGCATGTCAGACTCATACCGAGGGCTCAGGTGCATTCAGATATGAGTTGAGGGATGGGTAGGGCATGCCAGACTCTTACTGAGGGTCCAAGTGCATTCGAGATACGAGCTGAGGAACTGGTGGTATGCCAGACTCATACTAAGGGCTTGAGGTATTGGAGCATTTCAGATATGAGATGAGGGCCAGGTAGGGCATGCTAGACTCGTACTGAGGGCTCAGTAGCATTCCAGATACGAGCTGAGGACCGGCTGGTATGCGAGACTCGTACTGAGGGATGAACATTGGTATTCCAGTCCGATGACTAATTGGGTTGGGGAGCAAGCCAGACATAAGCTATGGGCCCGAGGGCAAGCCAGACTTATGTTGTGGGCCCAATCGCATGCCATATATGAGTTGTAGGCATGATAGGCAAGCCATACTCATACTATGGGCTCAAGGGTAATCTAGTCTTCTAGTGGTGGACCCATTACATGCTGTTATTTGTACATGTTGTTTGTTTGATTTTTGGTACTTTGGGGGAACTCACTAAGCTTCGTTCTTACAATTTCGTTTATGGTTTCACGTTCTTGAGATGATTCGTGGCAAGGCGAAAGGTGTGACCGTAAACATCCTTGGTTTTACAACGGATTGGATCTTGGGAGACTCTGATTTTAAATCATGTTTTGGAGACAATGGTTTTGTAAACACTTTTGTCAGTAAATGGAATGTTTTGAAAGGTCTAAATTTGTTGACATTTTTGGAATATTACAGTTGAAATTTTTGATTTTTGTGGGAAAGATGAACACACTCGCGATGGTTTTTTCAAGCGGATCAGGTACTCGGAATGGTGGCCCGACAAAGGGAAACCAGAAAAAAAGAAAAAAGGAAGCAGCCTTTTTTGAAACAGAATGGGACTCAATGAATGATAAGAATGGTGACGAAAAGATTCCTATAGTTGGACTAAGCAGTGAACAGTATAGGCAATTTGTCAACCTGTTAACAGCAAAAAAATCTTAGAATATTGATCTTACTCAACCGATATCCAAACTGGCAGGTAAATTTGATGAAGGGAACAATTGGGATGTAGACTCAGGTTATACTGAGCGCATAACCCATATTCTCGATTCCTTTCACAACAATGTTGAATCATCACAGGAATTACCTACAACCATACCCAATGGCGACTTTATTCCTGTAAAAGGAAAAGGAACTTGTACTTTACCCAACAGAAGTGAAATCTGAGATGTTTTACATGTTCCGGACTTCAAGTGTAACTTGTTGTCTGTTAGCCGGTTAACAAAAGGATTTAAATGCGCCATAACATTCTTCCCGAATTTTTTTGCTATGCGAGACTTGAATTCGAGGAGTTTAAAAGCGACGGGTTTCTGCCAACAAGGTCTATATCAGATGAAAGTCCCAGAAAATAAAAGATAAACCTTAGCAACCATAGGTGAAGTATAGCACAAATGCTTGGGACATGCCTCAGAAAGCAAACTTTCACATTTTGATTTTTTTTTCTTTAAGCTCGAACAATCTGGTTTGTGATTCTTGTGCAAGGGTAAAGTTTACTTGATTTCCCTTTGCTACTAGTTCTATCAAATCAACAGGGTGTTTTGAACTTTTACATTGCGATATATGGGGAGAATATCGAACGCCTTAACTTACGCATGCTAATTATTTCTTTACGGTTTTTGATGATTTTAGTCGGTCGGTATGGGTTTTTTTTTACGACAAAAATCTAACACTAGTGATTACTTGATTGGTTTCTACAAAATGATCAAAACTCTATTTAGTAAAATTGTAAAAAGGTTTCGGTGTGATAATGGGGCGGGGGGGGGGGGGGGGGGGGGAAGTTCACCTCAAATCGTATGGTGAACTTTTACACGGAACAAGGAATTCATCTCGAAACTACTTGTCCCCATACCCCTCAACAATATGGGGTCATTGAGAGAAAACATTGACATCCTCTCGAGACAGCAAGAGCTCTACGATTTGAAGAAAACAGTCACCTTCTACCTTTTGGGGTGAGTGGATCATAATGGCGGATTACATAATAAATCATCTCCCTTCCAAGACGATTGACAGCAAAACCCCGTATGAAATTGTCTGCAACCAAAAACCAAGTTATGAACACATAAAAGTTTTTGGTTTTCTTGCATACTATCCCAACACAGAAACAAGAGGAGATAAGTCGAGGAAAGGGGGAGACCAAGAATTTTCTTTGGCTACCCGCATGGCACGAAAGGATATAAGATTCTCCATATAAAGAACAAGAAAATGGTGGTGTCAAGAGGTGTAAAATTTTTGAGAATATATTTCCCCATGATAAAGGAAAAACACAAATTGAAAGTGAAGAAGACGATATATTTGAAGCACCCACATAGTATCATAAAACCTCTATTGATGAACAAACGGTTGTTAATAAAGAAGATGACCAAAGTGTACTAGTAGGGAATGAAGAAGTTAATTTTCACAAAATCTGCATGACGATGATTTCCCCAGTAATCACATATTTGACATTGTGAACGTAAATTCAAATGGCTTGCACATAGAGTCAAATAATTTACACACACATGAAGAAGATTCGATGGAAATTAATGTTGAAAATCTGCCACTCACTAGAGAAAGAAGAAGCAGGTTGTGACCAGCCTACCTCGATGACTACATTGTAAACTTGTCGTCATCCATAGACCAAGCAACAGTCATCACTAATCGAGACTTCTCTACGGTACATTCTATAGCCAATTTTATTTCTTAAAAAAATTACACTCATTTTCACAGAATATTCCTAGCGGGAATCAGCACCAATAGTGAGCCCAATAGTTTTAACCAAGACGTACAAAATGCAAATTGGATAGATGCCATGAGGAAGGAGATACGAGGCCTTAAACAAAATGGTACATGGACCCTTGAAGAATTTCTAAAAGGGAAGCATGAGATTGATTCAAAATGGATATACAAAATAAAATGTAAACTTAATGGCGAGATTAAAATATACAAGGCGAGACTAGTAGAAAATGGTTCCACTCAAATGGAAGGCATTGACTCACGTAACACGTTCGCCCCAGTAGCCAAACTCGTCACCGTTCAGATTCTCTTGGTAGTGGCCGTCAAAAGAAATTAGATTATCAATCAACTTGATGTAAACAACACCTTCTTACACAAAGAACTGCACAATGAGGTCAATATTAAAACCCCACAAGGTTTCGAAAAAGGAAAGGAAAACAAGGTATGTCGTCTTAGAAAATCCCTTTACGGTCTCAAGCACGCTTAAAGGAATTGGTATCAAAATTTTACTTTATCTTTACATATGATCGGTTTCATACAATCGCAACTGGACCACTCATTGTTCATCTTTAAAACAGAAAGCTCACTCGTGGCGACACTCATATAGGTAGACGATGTCATAATTGTGGGAAACAATGTGAAAAAGATCAAAGAAACAAAAACATTCTTGAATGAGAAGTTTAGCATTAAGGGTCTAGGCCCCATGAAATACTTGTTATGTATCGACGTGACTCGCACTCGAGACGGAATAGTGCTCAATAATAGGAAATATATTCTTGATGAAGATAAGCGAGTGGATGCAAAAAATATAGAAGACTAGTAGGAAGATTGTTATACTTACAAGCAACCAGGCCCGAGCTTACCTAGTCAGTTAATGTTTTAAGCCAATTTGTGATGGATCCTCGTGAAAGTCACATGAATGCTGCTATTAAGCAAGAATAAACATTAGAGAATTTACCAACAAAATTAGTTGCCTATAACGATTCTAAATGGCTTCGGTGTCCAGATACGAGGAGATCAAGGACTCTTTACTTATTACTTCTGGGTGGTGCCCTGATATAATGGAAATTAAAAAGGTGGTCTATTGTGTCTCGTTCTTCCATAGAATCTAAATATCGAGCAATGGAAAGTATGGGTAGTGAAGTCATTTGGCTTCGATGGCTTCGAAAAGAGGTAGGTCTGGAACAAAGTGATCCTACTCAACTATTCTGTGACAACATGGTTGTGAAACACATTGCAAACAATCCTATTTTTCATGAGCGCACCAAGCACGTTGAAATGAATTACTATTTCGTCCAAGAATGCATTGAGTCCAAAGAAGTGAAACCTTTACACATCGACACTAAGTCTAAAGTTGGTTATTTGGTTACCAAAGCTTTAGGAGCTAAACACCATCAATCTCTACTTGACAAGTTGAGCATTTGCTATCTTCATGCTCCAACTTGAATGGGGAGTTTTGGATAGTTCCAATTATTGGTCCTTTCCTTATCTTATTCATGTAATTTTAGTCTTTTTATTATTCTGTTTCCTTTTCTTAGCCTTGAATATATGATCTCTGTTTTCCTTCCTCTCTATATATTTTCCTTTGTATTCCCCTTCTATGAATGAACACATAATATAGTTGACTTCCAATATTTATATCCTTAGTTCTGGAGATGGATTCTTTGGAACCCACACCTTCTTTGGTTTAGTGTGATTCGACTTCCTTTTCATTGCGAATGATTCCATGTAAGAAGAGTTATTGAACCAAGAACAAACATTATAGAATTTAAAAGCAAGAGATCTTTTAATGATTGAAGATGGAGTTGGAGCATGAGTCTTGACAGGGAGAGATGAAGTCTTCATAGCTTGAGTTAGCTTGACAGTGCCAAAAGTCTTATCAGTGTGAACATTGTTAGTTCCAAAGTTACTATGATATTCATCAGGGAGAAAACGAGGTTTTATTAAAAAACGAGTTTTCATCAGGTATTCCTTCCTTTTTAACACTTATAGTTGTAAAACTTTTCTTTTGAACATCCTTTTTTTAGTCTTCTCCTTCCGATCTGATATCTCCTTCTCCCTTTCAGTCATATTTTTCTTTAACCCTTCAATATCTTCTTGTTTCTGATTGATGACTTTGTCTTTCAGATCTAGTTCAACCATAAAGAAAATGAATAGAGGTGTCATTGCATCATATATCAGTTTAGGAAAGCATAATAAAAGGAAATGCATCGAATTCCCTTTTATTTTTTGAGCTTTCCTTGTATTCTCAATAACATTTGTATCTTTATTGATTATTCCACTTATAAATTCTTCTCTCATCCGAGAGACATTATAAGGACCAAACAAACCTGAAACAATTAGATAATACCAAAGATAAGGAAACATAACATACTCTCTCTTTTAAGTGTCTGAAATATTCTTCATATCTGGACGATTGTATCAGATATATTCTTCTTTTTCTTTTGATTTTCAAGTTTCTAAATAGTGAATGAACTTCTGAATCTTGAATGTATCAGAAAACCTACTCTGAAACCACTTATAGGATCGTTGATCGGATACCAACAAGTTACAATGAGGAAAAAAGGATTACCACAATTATGTCTTTCACTAAGAAGATTTATCACAAAGAGAACATGTGCACAAAGCGGGTCACAAAGACAACGAGTACAATCTAAGAACTCTCAGATCTATCTCTGCAGAAAATCTAACACTCAAAATTAAATACAAATCATCAACTCTCAACTAATAAAAGAGGCTAGTATAAATACTAAACTAAACCTAGGAGATAAAACTTCTGCAGATTCCCCAGATCTTCCGTATTATCAAATACCTGATTTGATCTGATTGATTCTTCAATGATAAATGCTGATCTAGTATATAAGGAATGGATCAGATTATATCTTCATAATACCTCCTTAACAAGTAAATATTATATGATCCATGTTTGGACATAAGCACCAACACATCATAGCATCAACGTCAACGTTAGGGAATCACACGTTGATCAGCTTCAGCTTCAGCTCAAGCAACTTTAGCTTCATTAGTGTATAACCATCAGCGTGTATCAGCAGTGTAGCACCTTATTAGTGTGTCATTGGTGTAGGACCTTCAACTTATGGACACACTAATCAATCTTCAATGAATGGTGTCTTCATGCTGATGATACTTTTGGTGCCTTTGGTTCTAATAGAGTCTTTAGGGTCTTTTGCTCATCAAGGGATGATCTTCAATCTTCGACATATGAAATTCCATCAGCATATCTTCATATTAAGTAACTAAACAAACTTTGATAGATCAGCTTCTCTAAATTGTATTATTTATGCTTTCTTAGACAAGACTGACTGTCTACAATGCGTAGATAAGCTATAACAATAATGTTTATATTTTTCACGATTAAATCTATACAAGTATGTGTCCCAACATGGGTATTTGTCATTAGAGATGCAAGAATGGTCCTTGCAACATGAGTTTTTAGGCAGGGGACTCTCTCTTGCATTGGTCACCGTGGAAGTTCCAAGTATGTATGTGAGAAGGTAATTAGATCACCCAGGACGTATATTATAATTTTAGAGCTTGGTTGACTCACATCAAGAATCGAATATCTATTGTCATGGATTGGAAATTATGGATCAATTTCAAAAATTGGGTATGCATGCTTCTTTGTTGCGTGTTCGATCGGGAGCCATGTCAAGTGTAGGAGTAATTGAATGTTTAAAGACAATATTCATTTTTAGTGTAAGTGTATATGATGGTGCATTTGCGGTTCATTAAGTACTTTACCAGTACATGTCTTAGGGTTGAGGATTGATATTGTATGACCCATGTCGGTTCAGTTGGTTTTAGTGGTTATCACAAACTTCTATAGCAGTCATGGATTTTAGGATGAAGTGGTGAAAGTTCAAATATTAGGAGCAACATTAATTCAATCCTCCAGGTGTGACCTTAAGTAACACGAAGTTCAGTTATGTGATGTTATGTCGACATGTGCATAAGCAGGGTTGGTTTGGCTAGGATCAAGGATTGTGTTGAAAATCTATTTGTCTGTTCTTGTCTGATAAAGTTTAACAGCCCAAATTTCCAATATATTTTTTTTTTCATTTTTAGTAACAAAATCATTTTCATAAAATATAGCATTCTAATTACATTGTCTTTCAAAAAACCATGACATCAGATAAATTATTCAAAACATCAGAGTGTCCAAACTAAAATGTCGTAGAGTACACACTACGCCATCATGTCGGGCCCTTGCCCTGAGATCCTGAACTACCTGAAACAACCAACAAATCTTAATGATATATTTTCATAAAATATATCATTAAGATTCTATGGACATAGAATGTGTGATTCCGCCTCATTTCCTGTTCCTTGTTTGGTTGTGGGCTTAAGGCGGCGTCACCCATCCGAATGCCCTTGCAATCTTAATGATATACAACTAGTTTACACTGAGCGATTATAAAAGAACTGGTAGGACTTATAATGCAAATTTCATCACAAATTGTTGAAGCATTCGTAACACTAGTACTCACAAATTACATTATAAAACATTCATAGTGGTAATACCAAGTATAAAGCAGGGAGCATAAAGGCACACGTAGAATACACTATCATTCCAAAACAATAACTCCTTTCAAATCGACTCAGCTCAAGTTACAATAAGAAGTTCCAAGGTCGTCATTTAACATCAGGCGGGTTGGTCCCCACCATAATCAATTTCTTGTACTATGAGAAGCTTCCCCCATCTTTCCTCCAAATTCTTGAAGTCCCAGTCGAAACACTAATTTCAGGACGAAATTCTTTCTAACGGGGGGATGATGTGACAACCGTCAATTTTTGGTCAAGTCAAAGTCAACCAAAGTCAACAAGTCAAACCAGTCAACTCATCTAACCCTTGTTTATTAGGGTTTCCATTATGATTCTTATTGCACTACTCGCAATCTTAATACAAAGTATCACTTAGAGTTTTCACGTGTTCGGAAAATCTAAACCCTAATCAGGGCAAGTGATGAAACTACTCGATAAAACATTATTCCATACCCCTCGAGGGCGTATAACATTCATAACGAGACTTAACGGGATTACGAAGCTTATATTACGAAGCCAAACAGTCAAAAAGGTCGCAAACAAAATCTCTCTCAACCTCTTTCACTCTATCTCTCTCTATGTGAAATCTCTCCCAAATCTCTCCAAGTATGAGAAATCTCTCCCAAATCTCTCTCAAAATCTCTTTTAACTTTTTATAATCTTTTGGGTCATCCCGACACTTAACCGGGTCAAAAACCGTTTGAAACGGGGTAATATTTGGTAAAACAGCCTAAATAGACCGAAGCCTCCATTTAGGAAGCGAACCCTCTTGGACCGAAAGTGCTTAGAACCGAAGGTCCCTATAGGGACCGAACTGCTGAAGAACCGAAACCATGCGAACCGAACCCGAAGCCTGCGAACCGAACCGAACCTCCCTTCGGACCGAACCTTCCTTTCGCCTTCGGGCCCAACAGCAGTAGGGACCGAATCTCGGCCCAGTACCGAGAAGTCTCGCATATAGGCCAAATTCACCCGGTTTTCGACTGCTGCTTCATTTTAGGCCCGTTTTACATGATTTTAACGCGAGATTTTCACCGAAAATCATATTTTAACATATAGAACCCCATACTTCATAATTAATCACGTTTTTGGGGTATAATCCTTATCCAAGAAGAGTGGGTTGGATATTATTGGTGGAGTGTTGACTTTACTTTAGTGTATGACACAAGCAACCATCCATGCCCACTCAATGACCAGCCCTTATCCTTCCACCACACCTGGTCATTTCATTGTCCTTTTCCCCCTCTTTCCAGCCAAGTACTTTGACTCAATGGTAGAAAAACCCTTATCTCTCCTCCCATTCACTCACACTTCACCAAGAAGCAAAAACTCATTCTCTCTCATTTCTCTCTCTAAATTTCGAGATTTCAAGGCTGATTTTCAAGTTCTTCATCTACCTTGGTAAGTAAATCTCTTTCCACACTTGATTTCCTTACACTTCTTCACTCAAATCATGAGTTCCTTACACAAATATCATCATATTTGTTGTTAGATCTTCGAATCCTCAAGCATCGTCTAAGTGTTCTTGGGTTGAACACTTCTTTTCTCCATCATCCATCTACCGAAATCACTCAAGGTGAGTTCATACCCCTACATTTTCACGTTTTCTTCAGGTTTTAAGGGGGGGGGGAATAGAAGTTAAAACACCAAAAACTTAACTAAACTCAAACAACAGCTTTCATCAGAAAAGTTGAGTCTTATTCACGGAATGTTTTGACTATCTTAACCTTAATATCTTTCAAAACTGTTCAATTTCAAAATAGTTCAGGTTCGTACCTTTAAAACGACTACTTGCACATCTCCATATGATTTTCCTACAATTTATGGTGATTTTTACAAAACTGCCTATCATTTTAGAAACGAATTCGGACCAGTCTGTGAATATGAACATTTTAACACAAGTTAAAGATTTCTAAAAATCATAATAAAAATTATGAATAAACTAGACACATTTTGTGAACTCTAAGAATTTACGGATTCAGTTTTCGACTTCGTATGATTTTTCTAAAACAGTGTAGAAAGGTCAAAATCTAGATAACATCTTATAACTTTCAACACACTTTGTAACATGTTGAGCAAAGTGTTAATCTTTGAGAATTTCATATTTTACATGTGTTTCTTGCTGTGGGATAATTGTATAACAGAAAATACTCACTGAATTGTAAGAATCCTCCATCATTACCAATAGTACAAAACAAGACACGATAAACATAGTTATATTTTGCTATACATTCGACTTACACAGAAAAGGGTTCTTATACACCACAAACAAACATACTAAACTATAATAGGTATAGTTAGGTTGCATATACATTACAAACATTTTGATAAACTATAATAGGTATAGTTTATGTTCATTTACATTACGAACCCATTACAAAAGGTTTTTAAACAAAAAGGGGTACAAATACAAAGTACCGGATTCATACAAAAAGGGGTACAAATACAAAGTACCGGCTTCATACAAAAAGGGGTACAACTACAAAGTACCGGATTCATACAAAAAGGGGTACAAATACAAAGTACCGGGTTTATACATAAAGGGGGTACATATACAAAGTACCACGTTTTCATACAAAAAGGGGTACAAATACAAAGTATCAGGTTCACACAAAATGGTTTTTATGATATTAAAACTATTTCATCTAGAATTGTTAGACTTCAGCTATAATTGCTAAGCGTATATGCTAGAGTTATATAAGAATCTAGTCACAATCGACTTAGAATTGGTGGGCCCGCCTTATCTCATGTTCCTTGTTTGGTTGTAGACCTAGGGCAGACCCATTATATTCAACGGTTTATTTAACTTAAATTTTATATAACTTGTATACGATGGGCGATTATAGAAGGAATCTATGGGTCTTTCTAGGGTTTATTATCGAATAACATAGGAGCATTCATTTCTCACTTAACTAAGAAAATATTGGATTTTGTTTGGAAACATATTTCTATTAAAACTATTTCATCTAGAATTGTTAGACTTCAGCTATAATTGCTAAGCGTATATGCTAGAGTTATATAAGAATCTAGTCACAATCGACTTAGAACTGGTTGGCCCGCCTTATCTCCTGTTCCTTGTTTGGTTGTGGACCTAGGGCAGACCCATTATATTCAACAGTTTATTTAACTTAAATGTTATATAACGTATATACGCTAGACGATTATAGAAGGAATCTACGAGCCCTTCTAGGGTTCCTTATCGCATAACATAGGAGCATTCATTCCACACTTAACTAAGAAAATATTGGATTTTCTGGAAATCATACTCTATCGCTTTTACAAGGAAAACGGTTTCTTCCTCAAACAAAATCCTTATGAACTCACCAACTTAATTGTTGACACTTTTCAAAACTACTTGTATTCTCATGAAATCAGTGAAACAGGAAAACATCAGCACTTTGAGGATGGGACATTAAATCGTCAAACAATTTATTTTGTCACCATAATGTAATTGATTTTGAAACATGTAAACATATACTATGGTGTAACCTTTTCAATTATATTTATGATGGTTGTATTTATATTGAGCACTATGATACTCGTTGTTGTGATACTTTACATGAAGTCCTCCACCCCTGGACGTTTCCGCCATCCTTGGTTTGGGGGTGTGACAGATTGGTATCAGAGCCAGGTTTATAGTGAACTAACTATATCGAACCACATAAGATATACAAACTATAAATGCATTGCGACTAAGGTCTCTGATTTAACATTTTCAAATACTATACTTTTAGAAATAAATAGTTTCTTGTTAAAAGTATACATGCATGCATACATACTAAGGTCAGCATCTTTCTAGAACAAAACAAAAGTTGTGATTGTTGAATGGCACAAGTAGGCTTGGGGATGTATGGTCGGGTCTGGGAATGACATCGCCTGATCAACTATGTCTAACCCAGAAGTGATTAGCATATGCCCGGGAATGGTTGTGGCGTTGCAACAAGTCTAAAAACTTACCAATTCTATCTACAAACAAACATTGAAAAACATAAGTCAAACATTAAAATACTATAGGAGTATTTTGTGATACTATAACCAACTTACGTGAAAACTAAAGACCCCTATTAGTAGGTATATAATGACTGAGTGCATACGCCAAGGTTATACATAATTAAAGATATTATACACTCAGAATCTATGACTATTGCTCTACTTCCTGTTCCTTGTTTAGTTGTGGACTTAGAGTAGAGTCATTTATTCGAAGGTCTATTCTATCTCAGATTATGTATAACTGGTATGCACTATGTGATTATAGACGTGACTAATAAGGATCACCCCTATAAGTAATTATAGGATTAGACGTCTATTAATTATCTCTTCTACCCCTATTCTCGCACGAGCAACGTGATGGGTAAATCTTAACGCCCGTACAAAACCTGCTTCTACCCACTGCCATAACTCCGTCTCCGGGACATTAGCAGAAACACCGAGAATAGTTCAGTAAAGTGAGAAATTATACGTGTGTATATAAATGGTAAGGATATAACTAAAGTATATCAATAAAAATTGGCATGCATTTTATTTCAGTAGGAGTTTACCACATATTTCATAATCTGTTATTACAAATGATTTGCTTATGGTAACTCTAAGATTACTTAATGTATACGTCAAGGTTATGTGTAATTAAGAGACGATCGGCTTAGAAATGGTAGGTCCGCCTTAGGTCCTGTTCCTTGTTTGGTTGTGGGCTTAGGGCAAACTCATTAAGTTCAACGGCCTATTGGACCATAATTACACACAACTGGTATACATTAGGTGATCTTAGGGGTGGATCGGGCATGGAACAAATCACAAGATTTCAATCAAGTCATTTCTACTAAATTCATAAGTTTATTTATATAGACTTCTGGTATGAATTGTTTTCCACATTCGAAAATCCAGGAAATACTATACTTAAAAACTAGTAGCCATTACTAAAAGACTTATACTCATTACGTCTTTGAAATTCTATAACAGAAAGATGCCGCCTCGAAGGTCTGTTAGACGCACTAGCGGAACGCAAACAAATCCACCACCGCCGCCTCCCCAATATGATCATGTTATGTTCCAAGCTGCGGTCACGGCTGCGGTGGCAGCTGCTATGTCCCAAATCAGCACTAATGGTGCAGGACGGACAGGGAGCCGTACTAATAACTCCACTCAAGGAGATAGCCAAGGGCGTTCAAAAGAATGCTCCTTTAAAGACTTCACCAATGCCAGACCCGATTCATTCAATGGCAGCGGGGGAGTCATCGATTTGATGCAGTGGTTCGAAAAGACCGAGTCTGTCTTCGAGATCTGTGCGTTCCCCGAAGCAATCAAAGTCAAGTTCGCAGCTCGCACTTTCTCCGGCCGGGCCCTTACTTGGTGGAACGGCCACGTTAAGTCACTGACGCTTACAGTGGCTAACTCGATGAGTTTGGAGGACTTGAAGGCAAGGATGCTGAAAGAGTATTGCCCAAGGGGCGAGGTGCAAAACCTAGAGCAAGAACTGTGGAACCTCAAAATGACAGGCTCTGACCTTGCAACTTATACCACCCGATTCTGTGATCTAGCACTCCTTTGTCCCGCTATGGTCACCCCGGAAGACAAAAAGTTGGAGCGATACCTCTGGGGATTGCCCCCCGGAAGACAAAAAGTTGGAGCGATACCTCTGGGGATTGTCCCCCGAAATTCAAGATAGCGTGTTGGCCTCAAGACCAACTACCTTCGACAGCGCCAAGGAGTTGGCACAACAACTCATCGACCATCGTGCCAGCCATGACACTACGACAACCACCCTTAATTAAGCAAGAGGAGGGAACAACAAAAGAAAGTTCTGGGACAACAAGAAGGACCAACCAGCCCAGGACTTCACTAAGAAGTAACAGATCGTTGATGTTCATGCTTCCACAACCCTCGCCACGCCAACTCCCATAAAACAATACGCTGGAACCCTTTCGAAATGCAACGAGTGTAACTTCCATCACACTAGGGCTTGCCGAAAGATGCATTGCAAAAATTGCAACAGAGAGGGGCACACTGTCCGTTTCTGTAAGGCACCAGCACGACCCGTCAACCAGGTCCCTGGCTTTGGAGTAAGCCCAGCCTGTTACAAGTGCGGCGAAACGGGACACTTTAAGAGGGACTGCCCAAGAGTAAGAGATGTCGGTGATGGTGGAAGGGTGCTTGCGATCACCGCTGGAGAGACCACCCCGGAACCGCCCATAAATATCAGTACGTGTTTCTAACAACGACGTTTAAATTCTAAATTTCTTTTTATTACTAAAACTAGCATCGATTAAAGTACATCAACCATAAATCTCGAGAACACGTCAAAACCCGAATAAGTCTTACCTTCTATATAAAAATGCAGGGTTTTTACTGGTGAATCTATGATGGCTAGTGTAAACATTATGGTCATATATCATTAAGATTCTATGGAGTTAGAATGTGTGATTCCGCCTCATTTCCTGTTCCTTGTTTGGTTGTGGGCTTAAGGCGGGGTCACCCATCCGAATTCCCTTGCAATCTTAATGATATACAACTAGTTTACACTGAGCGATTATAAAAGAACTGGTAGGACTTACAATGCAAATTTCATCACAAATTGTTGAAGCATTCGTAACACTAGTACTCACAAATTACATTATAAAACATTCATAATGGTAATACCAAGTATAAAGCAAGGAGCATAAAGGCACACGTAGAATACACTATCATTCCAAAACAATAACTCCTTTCAAATCGACTCAACTCAAGTTACAATAAGAAGTTCCAAGGTCGTCGTTTAACATCAGGCGGGTTGGTCCCCACCATAATCAATTTCTTGTACTACGAGAAGCTTCCCCCATCTTTCCTCCAAATTCTTGAAGTCCCAGTCGATACACTAATTTCGGGACGGAATTCTTTCTAACGGGGGGATGATGTGACAACCGTCAATTTTTGGTCAAGTCAAAGTCAACCAAAGTCAACAAGTCAAACCGGTCAACTCATCTAACCCTTGTATATTATTGTTTCCATTATGATTCTTATTGCACTACTCGCAATCTTAATACAAAGTATCACTTAGAGTTTTCACGTGTTCGGAAAATCTAAACCCTAATCAGGGCAAGTGATGAAACTACTCGATAAAACATTATTCCATACCCCTCGAGGGCGTATAACATTCATAACGAGACTTAACGGGATTTACGAAGCTTATATTACGAAGCCAAACACTCAAAAAGGTCGCAAACGAAATCTCTCTCAACCTCTTTCACTCTATCTCTCTCTATGTGAAATCTCTCCCAAATCTCTCCAAGTATGAGAAATCTCTCCCAAATCTCTGTCAAAATCTCTTTTAACTTTTTATAATCTTTTGGGTCATCCCGACACTTAACCGGGTCAAAAACCGCTTGAAACGGGGTAATATTTGGTAAATCAGCCTTAATAGACTGAAGCCTCCCTTTAGGAAGCGAACCCTCTTGGACCGAAAGTGCTTAGAACCGAAGGTCCCTATAGGGACCGAACTGCTGAAGAATCGAAACCATGCGAACCGAACCCGAAGCCTGCGAACCGAACCGAACCTCCCTTCGGACCGAACCTTCCTTTCGCCTTTTGAGCCCAACAGCAGTAGGGACCGAATCTCGGCCCAGTACCGAGAAGTCTCGCAGATAGGCCAAATTCACCTGGTTTTCGACTGCGACTTCATTTTAGGCCCGTTTTACATGATTTTAACGCGGAATTTTCTCCCAAAATCATATTTTAACAGATAGAACCCCATACTTCATAATTAATCACGTTTTTGGGGTATAATCCTTATCCAAGAAGAGTGGGTGGGATATTATTGGTGGAGTGTTGACTTTTATTTTAGTGTATGACACAAGCAACCATCCATGCCCACTCAATGACCAGCCCTTGTCCTTCCACCACACCTGGTCATTTCATTGTCCTTTTCCCCCTCTTTCCAGCCAAGTACTTTGAATCAAGGGTAGAAAAACCCTTATCTCTCCTCCCTCTCACTCACACTTCACCAAGAAGCAAAAAGTCATTGTCTCTCTAAATTTCGAGATTTCAAGGCTGATTTTCAAGTTCTTCATCTACCTTGGTAAGTAAATCTCTTCCCACACTTGATTTCCTTACACTTCTTCACTCAAATCATGAGTTCCTTCCACATATATCGACATATTTGTTGTTAGATCTTCAAATCCTCAATCATCATCTAAGTGTTCTTGAGTTGCACACTTCTTTTCTCCATCATCCATCTACCGAAATCACTCAAGTTGAGTTCATACCCCTACATTTTCATGTTTTCTTCAAGTTTTAAAGGGGGGGGGGGGGGGGAATACAAGTTAACACCAAAAACTTAACTAAACTCAAACAACAGCTTTCATCAGAAAAGTTGAGTCTTATTCACGGACTGTTTTGACTACCTTAACCTTAATATCTTTCAAAACTGTTTAATATGCAAATAGTTCAGGTTTGTACCTTTAAAACGACTACTTGCACATCTCCATACGATTTTCCTACAATTTATGGTGATTTTTACAAAACTGCCTATCATTTCAGAAACGAAGTCGGACCAGTCTGTGAATATGAACATTTTAACACATTTTCTATGAATTTTCTAAAACAGTGTAGAAAGGTCAAAATCTAGATAACAGCTTATAACTTTCAACACACTTTGTAACATGTTGAGCAAAGTGTTAATCTTTGAGAATTTCATATTTTACATGTGTTTCTTGTTGTGGGATAATTGTATAACAGAAAATACTCACTGAATTGTAAGAATCCTCCATCATTACCAATAGTAGAAAACAAGGCACGATAAACATAGTTATATTTTGCTATACATTCGACTTACATAGAAAAGGATTCTTATACACCACAAACAAACATACTAAACTATAATAGGTATAGTTAGGTTGCATATACATTACAAACATTTTGATAAACTATAATAGGTATATTTTATGTTCATTTACATTACGAACTCATTACAAAAGGTTTTTTAAAAAAAACGGGGTACAAATACAAAGTACCGGATTCATACAAAAAGGGGTACAAATACAAAGTACCGGTTTCATACAAAAAGGGGTACAAATACAAAGTACCGGGTTTATACAAAAAGGGGTACATATACAAAGTACCAGGTTTTCATAGAAAAAGGGGTACAAATACAAAGTACCAGTTTCATACAAAAAGGGGTACAAATACAAAGTACCAGGTTCACACAAAATGGTTTTTATGATATTAAAACTATTTCATCTAGAATTGTTAGACTTCAGCTATAATTGCTAAGCGTATATGCTAGAGTTATATAAGAATCTAGTCACAATCGACTTAGAATTGGTGGGCCCGCCTTATCTCATGTTCCTTGTTTGCTTGTAGACCTAGGGCAGACCCATTATATTCAACGGTTTATTTAACTTAAATTTTATATAACTTGTATACGCTGGGCTATTATAGAAAGAATCTATGGGTCTTTCTAGGGTTCATTATCGCATAACATAGGAGCATTCATTTCTCACTTAACTATGAAAATATTGGATTTTCTTTGGAAACATATTTCTATTAAAACTATTTCATCTAGAATTGTTAGACTTCAGCTATAATTGCTAAGCGTATATGCTAGAGTTATATAAGAATCTAGTCACAATCGACTTAGAATTGGTGGGCCCGCCTTATCTCATGTTCCTTGTTTGGTTGTGGACCTAGGGCAGACCCATTATATTCAACAGTTTATTTAACTTAAATGTTATATAACGTATATACGCTAGACGATTATAGAAGGAATCTACGAGCCCTTCTAGGGTTCCTTATCGCATAACATAGGAGCATTCATTCCACACTTAACTAAGAAAATATTGGATTTTCTGGAAATCATACTCTATCGCTTTTACAAGGAAAACAGTTTCTTCCTTATCGCATAACATAGGAGCATTATATTCAACGGTTTATTTAACAAAATCCTTATGAACTCACCAACTTAATTTTTGACACTTTTCAAAACTACTTGTATTCTCAGGAAATCAGTGAAACAGGAAAACATCAGCACTTTGAGGATGGGACGTTAAATCGTCAAACAATTTATTTTGTCATCATAATGTAATTGATTTTGAAACATGTAAACATATACTATGGTGTAACCTTTTCAATTATATTTATGATGGTTGTATTTACTTTGAGCACTATTATACTTGCTGTTGTGATACTTTACATGAAGTCCTCCACCCCGGACGTTTCCTCCAGCCTTGGTTTGGGGGTGTGACATAAACCACATAATCACATAACCTTATAGACCACATATACTACATAAGCCATGCACACAAACATATAAGGATGTCATGGACTCCCTCCAGGGTCTTACTCCAGTATGTCGTGGGCTCCCCACAGGGTCTTATAGCTATGTGTCATGGGCTCCCACACATGGTCTTTAACTGGAATGTCATGGGCTCGCCCACATGGTCAAGCGTCCAGCTGCCACGGGCTCCCCCCGGGGTCTTCGCATATCTAGCCAATAAGGAACTAACACATTCACATACATACATACTAGGCATATCCACAATGATTCTATGTAATCATCACAACTAACTGAATGGGCCGGCCTTGGTGCCTTCAACCCATTGGTATGGTGAGGAGACTCGCCTCAAATGCGAACTGTAGCTGAGTAGGTCCAAACACCGAGTATCAGCTTTGCCACCTGCCTAATCATAAACAACTCCTTAAATACAACTCAATCCTTCAAACCCTCAAAATTCAATTCTAGGCCAGGTCAATGTCAAAGTCAAATTCAACGCTCCGAGGTGACCTAAATCATCGAGTCACCCTTTTAACTTGTCGAGTCCACCCCAAAGTCAGAATCACGATATTGCGGCCCAGCACGTCGAGTTTTCTTATGACTCGTCGAGTTTCCCTATTTCCCAACAGAATCGGGGTAACCCCAACCCAACTCGTCGAGTTCTCTTGTAAACTCGACGAGTCCCTCAGTCTATCCACCCACTTAATGCATTAAGCCCTTTTTCGTGAATCCAAAGGTTTCAAACTTCAGATCTCCCTCACTAGAGATGTCTAGGAGGGTAAAGTTTCCAACTTTACCCCCAAGGATCATCAAACAAACTCTAAACTTAAACCCTAGTTCCTTTAAGGAAGGTCTTGACTCACTAAGCCCTTAAACTCGCATGCCATTGTGCGAAAAAACAGATCTGATGTCCAAATGTGGACAAACCACGTAAAGTTTCTAACTTTACGTCCATGCATGCTTGAAATACCATCGAAGGTCCATTTTAGGCTTTATAGTGGATATATTTCATGAATAGGACATGGAGGATATTAAAGTTTGCAAGTTTAATCCTCCAAAGGTCTTATAGAGGCCAAATCTACACTCTCAACCTCAGGTAACCTCTTTTATTTGGACATCGAAAGCAAAGTCCCAAAACCAAGCCCTAAACAACTAAATATGAGATCTAATAAGCTACATGTCAAGGTTGTAACTTTATACCTCCAAGATGCAGCCTTTGATGTAGAGTTTCGGGATCCAAGTTTACTCCTTCAAGATTTATACTTCTCTCTTCAAAACTTCCTTCAATGATCTCACAAAATCACTCAAACACTCACAAAACTCAATGAACAAGAAGGGAAACGATTCTAGGGTTTTCTTCTGGGCAAAGGGCTGGTAAGGAGGCCAGCCCTAGGAGTTAATGTTCTTTATATAGGGTGCAATGCCCAAAAATTAGGGTTTTCATTTTCAGCGTCAACTTGTCGAGTTTGGGCTCCCTAACTCGTCTAGTTGATTTCATTAAACCCGCATCCACATGAATTTCCACACGACGAGTTGGAGCTCCCCAACTCGTCGAGTTCCAGCCCAAAACCCTAAAATATTGAGAAATAAATAATACCTCAACCAAGCGTTACAAATCTCCCCTACTTGAACTAGACTTCGTACTCGAAGTCTACTGATGCAAAAAGGTCCATATGATGCTTCCTCATCTCCTCCTCCGGCTCCCAGGTTTATTCGGAGCCTCTTCGGTGCTGCCATTGTACCTTCGCGAGCTTCACTTCCTTGTTTCGTAGGGCTTTAGTTTTCCACTCTAAAATCGCTATTGGTTTCTCCACGTAATTCAGGCTCTCATCAATCTGTATATCATCCAAGGAAATGACTACAGTCTCATCAGTGACACACTTCTAAAGCTGAGACATGTGGTAGGTGTTGTGGATCTAACTAAGCTCGACCGGTAGATCTAATCGATATGCTACCTTGCCCACCCGGGCAGAAATCCTAAATGGGCCAATAAACTGGGGCCCTAGATTTCCCCTCTTCCGAAACCTGATGACACCCTTTCAGGGTGACACTTTCAGCAACACGAAGTCTCCCACCTGAAACTCAAGATCCAAACAAACGTCGAACAACATAACTCTTCCGACGGCTCTGCGCGACTCATAGCCTATCACACACCTGCTGAATCAGCTCGGTAGTCTTGAGCACCACCTCAGTGCTCCCCATGACTCAATGTCCTACCTCGCCTCAGTATATAGGAGTCCAGCACCTCAGACCATACAACATCTCAAATGGGGGTCGGTCAATACAATCATGATAAATATTGTTATATGAAAACTCTGCTACTGGGAGGTATGTATCCCAACTCCCTCCGATGTCCATTACATAAGCTCGAAGCATATCCTCGAGCGACTGAATCGTCCGCTCGCTCTGACCATCAGTATGAGGGTGGTAATGTTAGATAATGTGTCTAAGTCCATAACTTTATTTGGTATATACTTGACCCGACCCGACATGGTCCATTTGGGTTGCACTTCACCCGAACTATTTGTATGGTTAAACCTTTGAGAATTGTATGTTTATGATTTGTTAATATATTATAAGTTATAATATATTAATATGAAATCATATTATTAGTTAATTAGTATTGATCATAAATTAATTTAGAATTAATTTGGTGATAAAAAAGGGGACTAATTAAATATGTGCTCTTGTATTTATGTAAGTGTGAGCTAATACTCATTTGGAATGGGCTTAGCATGCATGGGAGTCCATGGATAGTCCATGGAGCTTTAACCCATGGATCCTTGGAAAGGAAGAGTCATGGGTATTAGGGTTTACATGAATGTAACCCTAATTCCCACACTATATAAAAGAGCTTGTGATGCTTGAAATGGGACTAGTTGTGTGTGTGCATGGTGGTGGCCGATTTCTATAAGCTAACATACACTCTCTTAAGTTTTTCCAAGTTTGTGGTGATTTGTGATTTCCATTTGAGGCATCCACATTATTGGTGCTTGGCTCTCAAACTCCAAGAAATCAACTAACTATTGAAAGGTATGTAATTCATCTAGCTTTTATGTTTAATGTTGCCCATGCCATGCTAGATAAGTTATGAACCTTGGAAAAACAAAGTTGCATGTATTCATAGTAAAACGTAGATCCAAGGGTTCTAGGGTTGCATGTACACCATAGGAGTGTTAGGATGCTCAAAACCCTTCAGTGGTATCAGAGCCTACGCTTGTTTACTTGATACTTGATGCAAACTTGTTTTTCAAAAAGCCAAAAACTACCCAGACTAGAAAACTCAACGAGTTCTGGCCAAAAACTCGCCGAGTTCATGTGTTATTGCATGAACTCGATGAGTTCCTATGAGAACTCGACGAGTTTGTCATCCACTGAGCAGTTTTTGGAGCTTTGCTGCTGGAAATGGACTAGAAACATTACCCTAAGCTGTTTTGGTGTTTTAAAACCTGTTTTAGATGGTGTAATGGTTGTACTAATCCATTTACAATGGCATATATCAAAATTCCATGTGTTATATGTGTTCATATGATTCTTGAAATTTTGATATGATATTCATGTTCTTATGAGTTATTGTTAGATCATAGGAATTACTTTCTAAATTGTTTAATGATTAATTCTTGATCAATTATGTGTTTTAATGGAATCCATAATTTGTCCTCAAGTTATGGATTTCCAAAGGTCACCTCCTTTTAATGAACATTTAAAACACATAAGTTACATAAAAATGAAGAGTCTTCACTTTTATGAACCCTTAACCCATAAGTTATGAAATGAAAAGTTTTGAAGAGTTTCAAAACTTTCCCTCAAGTTTTGGAATTTGTAAAGACACACACACTTTAAATTCCAACCCTTAGGATTTTAAAAGTTAAAATTCAACCCTTATACTATTATAAGATTAATGGTTAATATTTATATATATGTATAAGATCAATCCGTTTTACCGTTAGTAGGCCTCATTCACGAAGCCGGTCTATAAGGGGGGTATAAGGTTGTTTCCTATAAAATGACAGCTTAATGGGTGTCCACTCTCACCCACCGCTTCCTTGATCGGTGGAGGGTCGTTAGCCGAACGGGTAGGATAATGACTTTAATTCTCATTAAAAGTATAATGATTATTATAAAGTAACTAAATGTTTTAATAATTACCAATCTTAGTTACTTTAGGAAAATGTGAAAATGGTGCTAACCCATGAAATTCACACTTTGTACTTTACCAAGTCGTTGGTGGAGCGTGTGTGGTTAACCGGCACACTGACTTGGACTAGTAAGGACAACAAAGGGTGATTTAATGTTTATCATAGATCGGTGGAGCGCGTGTGGTTAACCGGCACATTGATTAGGTGATAATATTAAGGGTACCAAGTGAATTTGCAAGGTTATTCACACCTTGTTTTGTGATCCTCGGCATCCCAGTCACAAAACTTAAAGGGCACAATCGAGATTGAAGCATGCCATTGAAAAGTTCAATGAATCTCAAAAGAATCTAGGAATTTCGAACCAACTAAACCTAATAATTCATTTCGTTTTTATGGTGGAAATTGGTGAATCGTCATTCACCTACCTTCAAATATGTTATAGCTTAGATTACGGCATCCCTCTTCTAAGTTATAATATATTGTGTTGGGTCCTAACCTTAATATTACATTTGGGTGTCTTATTAAGGAATCTATATATCTAATCTAAACTTGTCTTTCTTCTTTTCAGATGTCTTCCAACAATGCTTCGAGTTCTAACCCTACTGGCTCCTTCTCTCTCATGAACCTTTGTAGGAGAGTCATCTTCGATGGTTCCAACTTTATGGATTCGATCCGGAACATCAGGATGTTCACTCGTTACGAGGACAAGGAATATGTCCTCGACAAGGAGCTTAAGGATATTGAGCCGACTGCTACTCCTAAGGAGATCGCTGCATATGAGGCACATGAAAGAGATGCTACCAAAGTGGCATGCATCATGATGGCCACTATGAAAGCCGAGCTCCAAACGTCCTATGAGGACTACTATCCTTTTGAGATGCACCAGGATTTGATGGACCGCTACCATCAGAGTGCTCGTCAAGAGCGATATGAAATCATCTCCTCCATGATAACAACCCAAATGAAGGATGGTGAAACCATCACGGGCCACATGCAGAAAATGCAAAGGTATGTGGACCGGTTGCAGAAATTGAATGTGAACTTCCCTGAGGAGTTGGCAATTGACATCATTTTGCACTCCCTACCCTCGTGTTATGATCAATTCCGCATGACATACCACATGAACAAGTAGGAAGTTACACTCAGCAAGCTTCAAGGACTTCTGAAGACCGCCGAAAGTGGTCTTAAAGGTAAGTCGGTTGTTACTACTGCTACTCCTACAGCTACCCCTGTTTTGGCTATCGAGAAAGGCAAAGGGAAGAAGAGGAAGACCCGTTCGAAGGGTACCAAGGGAAAGTCTCTTGATGGCTCCTCATCAAGTGGAACCAAAGGTGGTTCTGCTACTCCTTCTGCCATCCCTAAGGATGTTGATTGCTTCTATTGCCAGAATAAGGGGCACTGGAAGCGAAATTGCCCAAAGTACTTACAGGATGTCAAGGATGGGAAAGTGAAACTATCCCACACAGGTATTTACACTATATTGTCTAATAACACACCATATTCTAACTCTTGGGTCCTTGATACAGGTTGTGGTATTCACATATGTTCTGATTTGCAGGGCCTGAGAAGAAGTGAGGATGTGGAGCATGGGAAGATAAACTTAATCATGAGGAATAAGAAGATTTCACCTGTTACCAAGATTGGAGTTTATACTTTGTTGCTAAGTAGTGGGTTAAAGTTAGATTTGAATAAATGTGTTTACTCGTCTCAAATGGCGAGGAATATTATTTCCTTTCACAGTTTGTACAAACAAGGGTTTACCTTTTCTTTTGATAATGAAGTTGGTAGTATTAATGCTTTCTTTAATAATGTTCTTTATTTTAAAGCATTACCTTGTGATGGTGTGTATGAAAATGTGTCAGTTGTAGATAACCTAGGAAATAATGTGTTGTGTATTGATTCTTCTACTAGCTTGGATAAAGCATCGTTGTGGCATTGTCGTCTTGGACATGTAAGCAAGAAACGCATAGGCCAACTCCAAAAGGATGGAGTCTTGGAGTCATTTAACCTAAAATCAGATGATAGTTGTGAGTCTTGTTTGCTTGGGAAAATGACAAAATCACCCTTCACTGGTTCTTGTGAAAGGGGTGAGGGTTTGTTGGACCTTATACATATTGATGTATGTGGACCCTTCAAAACTGCCACAAGGGATGCTAATCGCTATTATCTGACTTTTACTGATGATTATAGTTGATATGGTTATGTCTACTTAATCAAGTATAAGTCAGAAACTTTTGAAAGGTTTAAAAAGTTTAAACATGAAGTAGAAAATCAATTGGGCAGGAACGTTAAGATGCTTCGATCTGATCGAGGTGGTGAGTATCTTAGCACAGAGTTCCTCGACTATCTTAAGGAGTATGGGATTGTCTCACAATTGACACCTCCCAGGACACCACAGCTGAATGGTGTGGCTGAGAGGCATAATCAGACCTTGTTGGACATGGTTCGCTCCATGATGAGTCGATCTTCGCTACCAATCTCTTTTTGGGGGTATGCCTTAGAGACTGTCGCCCATATCCTTAATCTAGTCCCTACAAAGAAGGTTGCCAAAACACCTCATGAGATGTGGACTGGGAAAGTTTCCAACTTGGACCACATCAAGATTTGGGGTTGCGAGGCTTTTGTGAGGCGCGAAACTCACGATAAGCTCGAACCTCGAAGTGAGAGGTGTATTTTCATCGGCTACCCACATAAATCCTTTGGTTACCTCTTCTACAGACCCAATCAGAATGCGGTCTTTGCAGCAAGGAGAGGGTTCTTTCGTGAAAGAGAGTTAATGAGACAAGGAAACAGTGGGAGGCAAATTGACCTTGAAGAACTTCAAGAGTCAAGTGGTGAAGGAACCTCAAATCCTAGTAATCAACCTGAGGAGGAAACTCCTGTTGATCCGACTGACGAGTCTGTACCTCTGAGGCGTTCCACGAGAGTTAGGAATGCACCTGAGCATTACTGTGGTTTCCATATTACTGTGGAAGGTGATAAACTTATCAATGATAGTACACTAGTAAATCTAGATGAACCTAACAGCTACATGGAAACCATGGCAGGCCTTGAGGTTGCTAAATGGAAAGAGGCTATGGACAGCGAGATACAGTCCACGTATGACAATCAAGTTTGGAACTTGGTTGACAATGTACCAGGTTGTAAGACAGTTGGGTGCAAATGGATCTTCAAGAAGAAGACCGAAATGGATGGTAATGTACACACTTATAAGGCACGACTGGTTGCAAATGGCTTTTCTCAAACTCCAAGAGTTGATTATTATGAGACCTTTTCACCGGTGGCAAAGATTAAATCTATTAGGGTTATGTTAGCCATTGCTGCATTTCATGACTATGAAATATGGCAAATGGATGTCAAAACTGCTTTCCTTAATGGGAAGTTGGCTGAAGATGTTTACATGAGTCAGCTAGAGGGTTTTGTCAGTACAGAGCACCCAAATAGAGTGTGTAATCTTGAGAAATCCATCTATGGATTGAAACAAGTACCTCGCAGACGGAATCTTTATTTCGATGAGAAAGTCAAAGAGTTTGGCTTTTCAAGAAGTGAAGATGAGTCATGTGTATATGTCAGAGCGAGTGGGAGTATAGTTAGCTTCTTGGTGTTGTATGTAGATGACATACTGCTCATAGGAAACGACATCCCAACTTTGCAGGAAGTGAAGTCCTGGCTTTGGAAGTGCTTTGCTGTGAAGGACCTTGGAGAGGCTGCCTATATCCTAGGGATAAGGATATTAAGAGACAGGAGTAAAAGACTAATTGGACTTCGTCAGAGTACCTACTTGGATAAGGTGTTGAAAAGGTTCAACATGCAGAATTCCAAGAAAGGAGAGTTACCGATCCAAAGTAATGGCAAACTAAGCAAGTCT
The DNA here is from genome assembly GCF_052849685.1 of Lactuca virosa. Classification (NCBI taxonomy): domain Eukaryota; kingdom Viridiplantae; phylum Streptophyta; class Magnoliopsida; order Asterales; family Asteraceae; genus Lactuca; species Lactuca virosa. Next base: position 470,366,217 of record NC_136429.1, on the reverse strand, counting down.
CAGAGCCCGAGTACATAGGTTGAGATAGCTGAGATGAGTCGACTGACATATGCTTCCGCTGTTAGCTCGATCATGTATGCTATGACTTGTACCCGCCCTGATGTGGCCTTCGCTTTGAGCATGGTCAGCAGATACCAGGGGAACCCTGGCAAGGCTCATTGGATTGCGGTAAAGAATATTCTCAAGTACCTGCGGAGGACTAAGGATTGGATTCTTACCCTTGGTGGGTGTGATGACTTGAGAGTAGTAGGGTATAGTGATGCTAGCTTTCAGACTGATAGGGATAACTTCCGCTCTCAGTCGGGCTGGGTCTTTACTCTAAATGGAGGGGCAATCACTTGGAATAGTTCCAAGCAGGAGACAGTAGCTGATTCGACTTGTGAATCAGAGTACATAGCAGCGAGTGAAGCGGCAAAGGAGGCGATATGGCTGAAGAACTTCATCGCAGACCTTGGAGTTGTACTAGCTATTAAGGAGCCTATGGAGATTTTTTGTGACAGCAATAGTGCGGTTGCCTTAGCCAAGGAACCGAGAGATCATGACAGATCCAGACACATTGACAGAAAATATCACTTCATAAGACACAAGATAGATGAAGGACTCCTCATGGTAAAGAGGGTATCATCAGAAGAGAATCCTACAGATCCCCTTACGAAGGGACTGACGAGGATTAGGCACTTACAGCATGCGAGGCGCATCGGGCTGAAGGATAATACTAGTTTTATAGATTAGATATCTATTTCTGAAACTTGTAAAATGTAATCGACATTTGATGATGAATAAAAGGTGCGTTTATTGATGAGTGAGGTGTTATTGTCTTTTGTCAGTTATTTACTATTTTTTCAGCTTTGCATGTTTTGACTTCCAGAATAAATTACTTTATTCAAACTTCCACAGTCGGTCATACAGCGGAAGTATGTATGAATTAAGACTGTCATGAATTGGGCTTGTAGATGACTAAAGATGTTTAGCCATAGCAATGGTTGCTACAACATTCATGAGTGCTCATAAGTTCTGAGTATTGGAATAAACCCACACTCACTTGCATCACTTCATGGAATTTATCTCGAGTGATCGTGAGACGGTAATTTAATATAAGTCTTCAAACCTAGAGATATGACTTGTTGCCTATGAGTTGGTTATACATTGATTGTACGTAAACGCATTGGTAACTCAATGTTATAAAACATGCCTTTGTGTATGATTCAACAAGTAGTAGAACAAGCATATGAGTCGAAGTTTATCTGTTCCTTCTTGGATTAGAAGAGATATCTGGGCCCCTCGATGATTTTGTGTTGACCCATGTATCGCGCCCGGTCAGAACTAAGTTGATGTGTTCAATTAAGTTCTATGTCAAACAAATCGGAAATCGAGAAACAAACTGCTAGACAATAAGTAAGACATTGTTCCATGTATTTGTCCGGCCGATATCTAGAACAGAGGATCATATGATCACTTATCTAAAATGGAGCTTCATAGTTCAACAGATTTTCAAGAGCTACGATTGCCGGTTGGTTCCTGAAGTAATATAGGCAAATATAGTTATTAGACTTATCCAAGTGGGAGACTGTTGGATAAGGTGTCTAAGTCCATAACTTTATTTGGTATATACTTGACCCGACCCGGCATGGTCCATTTGGGTTGCACTTCACCCGAACTATTTGTATGGTTAAACCTTTGAGAATTGTATGTTTATGATTTGTTAATATATTATAAGTTCTAATATATTAATATGAAATCATATTATTATTTAATTAGTATTGATCATAAATTAATTTAGAATTAATTTAGTGATAAAAAGGGGACTAATTAAATATGTGCTCTTGTATTTATATTAATGTGAGCTAATACTCATTTGGAATGGGCTTGGCATGCATGGGAGTCCATGGATAGTCCATGGAGCTTTAACCCATGGATCCTTGGGAAGGAAGAGTCATGGGTATTAGGGTTTACATGGATGTAACCCTAATTCCCCACACTATATAAAGGAGCTTGTGATGCTTGAAATGGGACTAGTTGTGTGTGTGCAAGGTGGTGGCCGATTTCTATAAGCTAACATACACTCTCTTAAGTTTTTCCAAGTTTGTGGTGATTTGTTATTTCCATTTGAGGCATCCACATTATTGGCGCTTGGCTCTCAAACTCCAACAAATCAACTCACTATTGAAAGGTATGTAATTAATCTAGCTTTTATGTTTAATGTTGCCCATTCCATGCTAGATAAGTTATGAACCTTGGAAAAACAAAGTTGCATGTATTCATAGTAAAACATAGATCCAAGGTTTCTAGGGTTGCATGTACACCATAGGAGTGTTAGGATGCTCAAAACCCTTCAGGTAAGCGGTGCTGAAATGTAACTGGGTGCCCAATTCGTCATGGAACTTCCTCCAAAACTTTGACGTGAATCGGACATCACGGTCGGAGACCACAGATACCGTCACTCTGTGCCTGACCACCACCTCTCGCACATAGATATCTGCTAATTTATCAGCAGAGATACTCTCGAAGATCAGAATAAAATGGGCACTCTTCGTCAATCTGTGTATAATGACCCAAATGGAATCCACACCCCTTGTCGTCCTTGGTAACTTTGTAATGAAGTCCATGGTGATCTCTTCCCATTTCCACATGGGAATGGGTAGCAGCTAAACCTTGCCATGAGGCCTCTGATGTTCGGCCTTGACCTTCCTGCAGGTCAAGCACTGCTCCATGAACCATGCGATCTCCTGCTTCATGCAGGGCCACCAGTAACTCAACTTCAGATCTCTATACATCTTTGTGGCCCCCGGATGAATAGATAACTTGGATTTGTGTGCCTCCTCCAAGATCTTTTGCCTCACGCCCCTAGATACCAGTACCCACACCTTGCCACACTGTGTCAAAAGACCCCGACCATCCTGAACAAGCAAGGGAACCTGGCCCGGAATCCGCTCTATCTTCCAGTTCTCTTTCTCCAAACCCTCCACCTAAGCCTCCTTGATCATATCCAGCAAAGGGGAAATCGTCGTCATCCTCAAGCAGACATCTCCAATTGGAACACTCGCCACCTTGCGACTCAAGGCATCAGCCACCACATTGGCCTTCCCTGGATGGTATAAATTCACGCAGTCATAATCTTTTAGTACATCCAACCACCACCTCTATCTCATGTTGAGGTTCTGCTGACCCGTCAAATACTTCACTTTTGTGGTCAGTATAAATAGTGCACCAGAATCCATACAGGTAATGCCTCCAGATTTTGTAGGCGAACACCAACATCCCCAATTCCAGGTCGTGAGTGGGGTAGTTCGCCTCATGAGGGTTTAGCTGCCTCGAGGCATACACAATTGCATGCCCCCTCTACAACAAAACAACCCCTATTCCTATGATAGACGCATCACAACACACCACCAAATCATCCAACCCCACGGGTAGTGCTAAAATCGGGGCCTCACATCGTCTATGTTTCAAGGAATCGAAAGCCAACTCCTGTTTCGGAACCCACCGAAATGTCACGTTCTTCTTGGTCAAGCGAGTCAAAGGTACCACAATCTTTGAGAAATCCTGAATAAATATCCGGTAATACCCCACTATGCCCAAGAAGTTATAGATCTCAAATGCATTCTTCGGTATTTCCCATCGCATCACTGCCCCAATCTTGGCTAGATCAACCAAAATACCCTCTTGGTTGAAGATGTGCCCCAAAAACTGCACCTCACGCAACTAGAAATCATACTTTGAGAACTTTGCATAAAGCTTTTCTGCCCTCAGAGTCTCCAATACCTCCCTCAAATGTTGCTCATGCTGCTCCTTGGTCTTAGAATAGACCAATATATCATTAATAAAAATGATCACAGACGGATCCAACATCGGACTACACGCCCTGTTCATGAGGTCCATGAACGCTGTTGGGGCATTGGTGAGCCCGAATGGCATCACCACGAACTCAGAGTGACCGTATCGAGTCCTGAAAGTTGTCGTCGGTACATCCTCCTACCTTATCCACATATGATGGTATCCCGACCGAAGATCAATCATGGAGAACCATGATGCGCCCTGAAGCTGATCAAACAAATCATCGATCCTCAAGATTGGATAACAGTTCTTCACCGTTAGCTTGTTTATCTCCCGATAATCGATGCACACCCTGTGTGACCGTCAATATTTTTTACAAACATGATCGGTTTTCCCCACGGAGAACTGCTCGGACAAATAAACCCTCGGTCTAGTAGCTCCTGAAGTTGCGTAGACAACTCCTGCCTCTAGGGCAGGGCCAGCCGGTACAGTGTCTTGGCTATCAGGGCTGCACCCGACAGCAAATCAATATGGAACTCTACCTGCCTCTCCGGAGGCACCCTAGTTAACTCCTCGGGAAGGACATCGCGAAAATCTCGTACAACCGGTAAACTGCATAAATCTGTCGGGGACTCAACCCTCGTATCTGAGATATTTGCCAAAAATCCCGAACAACCCTAATGGAGAAGTCTCCTAGCCCTCTTAGCTGAACAGAGGGTTGGCCCCTGCGAGGCCCTTTACCCATGAATAACCTGTTCCCCCCCCCCCCACCTGGAGTTAGAACTCTCACCATCTGGCACTCATAGTTTATCATGGCCCAGTTGGCCCCCAACCAGTTCATCCCGACGATTAACTTCAGCCCTCGCAACGATATCGGAACCAAATCAACACAGAACCTCTCCCCAAACACATTGATGACACAATCCCGATATACCATCGCAAAACTCACGTGCGGTCATCCGCAATCTCAACCTCTAGCGGGGAGTCCAAAGTCCCAGAGCATCCCAGAACTTCTTGCTAAGTGCAAGAGATACGAACGATCGGGTAGCTCCTGAGTCAAAAAGAACATGAGCCAACATACCATTGACCAGAAAGGTCCCTATACAAACGCACATATATACAATCATAAGAAATAAATATCAACAGGAAAAATAGATTACGTACCAGCCACGACGTCTGGCGCTGCTCGAGCCTCCTCAGTAGTTAACTGAAATGTGTGGCTCTTCACCGTTGGAGCTTCCGCCATGGCAGCGCAGGCGCGGCCACTGATCCTCCTCCTCCCTGCAACCTCGGAGAAATGGCCTTTTTATGGTCGGTCTGGTTGCAGTGAAAACATATCAAGCCCTTCTTGGGGCAATCCCTTCTCATGTGGCCCAACTGACCACACGCATAACTTCCCAATCCTACCACTCGGAAAACCTCACTGTGCTGCCTACCACACTTAGCGCACCGGCCACGACCCTGCTGACCCCTACAAGAAGAATCAGAGGTCTTAAAATTTTTAGCCTGATCTACTGCTGTCTGAACCTACTCCGGCTTCGGCTTTATGCAGAGCTCTAACTCAATCTCCCGTTCCCGGGCTTTCTCCACCATCTCATTTAGGGTTTTGCACCCTAAAAAGCTCACGAACTCATGGATATCATCCCTCAACATGGAATGCTACCTCGTCCTCCTCATGCCCTCATCTGCAGCATATTGCGGGATCGATAGTGCTCGTTCCCGAAACTCGGGGGTAATCTCCGCCACAGTCTCGGTGGTATGTTATAGCACCTGAAACTCCCTCACTAAACGTTGCACCTCAATGGATGGTGCAAACTCCAAGTCAAAACACCTGACAAAATCCTCCCACGACATATCAGCCACTCCAGCTTATCCCACCTAGTGGGTCACCTCCTCCCACCAGTCCCTGGCTCGGTCCCTCAACATGCATGAAGCAAACCCCACCTTTGCCGCCTCGGGGCAAGAGCTCGTGCGATGGGTGTTCTCTATGTGTTCCACCCAACGTTGACTAACTATGGGGTCCCTGACCCCAAAGAACTTAGGGGCTCTGCATGCCTTGAACTCCCCGAACGAGGGAGTTCAGGCCCTGACTTGGCCCACATCAATCGCGGCTCAAAAAGACCTGAGCCGCTCCTCCATGAACTTCATCATCCCCTCCTTGACGGTCCCGAAAATCACTGGGGTGGCTGTCAAGAATGCCCCTCGTAACCTCGACTGTGATACGTACGCATAACCTCTCGCCAATGGGATCCATAGCATAGCCCGACCCGTATCCACATCATGATCCTGATCCCCCTGCTCCGTGTCACGTCACCACCATTCTGATCTGAAATACCATAAGACGTAAATGATCAAGATATTTAAAAAGGGGATCCTTCCACACTGGTCTCCTTAGAGCTTCCAGATCTAACATTAGTTCGGGTACATGTCCTATGCTTCCAGTAGTACGGGCCCAATACTTCCTTCCACATTTACCTGTACTTTCCCCAAGGCTATATCTGATAACTCTAATTCGCCCCAGCACAAAACATATCTCAAAAACTCCCGCATGACTCAAATCCTAGGCTATCCTAAGATTTGCTCCATTCCCATCAAACCAGAACTCAAATCAAGCATAACAGGTTTCCTTATGCATGCAAATTATACACAGAACGGGATCAAATAGACTATCGAATAACAGACTCTGCCCTAGGACCACAACCAAATAAGGAATAGGAAATAAGTCCAAATCAATTATTCTAAGTCTATAAGAGCCTAACCATATGCAATTTTAAAATCATACACAGAGAAAATCCATACGACTATCAAATCCAAATATTGATATAGCATGGCAACATTTTGGGGAAAAAACTTACTTGAACTCGGTCGTTTACGCGTATTGCACTCTCCTTTTTTCTTACAAGAAATCGGTTTTAAGAAGTTTTAACCTTGTTTTTTGAAAAACAATTTTATCACTTCCTCAGTTTGAGTTCTAACACACCCGAGAGTGTACCCGAATCCCTCAAACCAAGGCTCTGATACCAACTTCTAACAGCCAAATTTCCAATGTATTTTTTTTCATTTTTAGTAACAAAATCATTTTCATATAATAAAGCATTCCAATTACATTGTCTTTCAAAAATCCATTACATCAGATAAATTATTCAAAACATCAGAGTGTCCAAACCAAAATGCCAGAGAGTGCACGTTGCACTATCATGTCGGGCCCTTGCCCTTAGATCCTGAAGTACCTGGAACAACCAACAAACTGTAAGCTAATGCATAGTGAGTTTCCCCTAACATACCCCACATAAACCACATAATCACATAAGCATATAAACCGCATATATACTACATAAACGATGCACACAAACATATAAGGATGTCGTGGACTCCCTCCAGGGTCTTACTCCAGGATGTCGTGGGCTCCCACACATCGTCTTTAACTGGAATGCCATGGGCTCCCCCACTTGGTCTGACATCCAGCTGCTACAGGCTCTCCCCGGGGTCTTCGAATATTTATCCAATAAGGTACTAGCACATTCACATACATACATACTAGGCATATCCACAACGATTCCACGTAATCATCACAACTAACTAAATGGGCCAGCCTTGGTGCCTTCGACCCATTGTTATGGTGAAGAGACTCACCTCAATTGTGAACCATAGCTGAGTAGGTCCAAACTCCGAGTATCAGCTCTGTCGCCTCCCTAATCATAAACAACTCCTTAGATACAAATTAAACCTTCAAACCCTTAAAAGTCAATTCTAGTCCAGGTTAAAGTCAACGCTCCGAGTTGACCTAACTTGTCGAGTCACCCTTTTAACTCGTCGAGTCCACCCCAAAGTCAGAATCGCGATATCACGTCCCAGCTCGTCGAGTTTTCCTATGACTCGTCGAGTTCCCCTGTTTCCCAACAGAATCGGGGTAACCCCAACCCATCTCGTCAAGTTCTCTTGTAAACTCGTCGAGTCCTTCAGTTTGTCCACCCACTTAATACATTAAGCCCTTTTTCATGAATCCAAAGTTTTCAAACTTCAGATCCCCGTCCCTAGAGATGTCTAGGAGGGTAAAGTTTCCAACTTTACCCCCAAGGTTCATCCAACAAGCTCTAAACTTAAGCCCTAGTTCCATTAAGGAAGGTCTTGACTCGTTAAGCCCTTAAACTCTCATCCCATCGTCCCAAAACACAAATCTGATGTCCAAATGTGGACAAAACACGTAAAGTTTCTAACTTTACATCCATGCATGCTTGAAATACCCTCCAATGTCCATTTTAGGCTTCATAGTGGACATATTGCATGAATGGGACATGGAGGCTATTAAAGTTTGCAACTTTAATCCTACAAAGGTCTTATAGAGGCCAAATCCACACTCTCAACCTTAGGAAACCTATTTTCTTTGGATATCCAAGCCAAAGTCCCAAAACCAAGCCCTAAACTACTAAAGATGAGATCTAATAAGCTACATGTCAAGGTTGTGACTTTATACCTCCAAGATGCAGCCTTTGATGTAGAGTTTATGGATCCAAGTTTACTCCTTCAAGCTTGATAATTCTTTCTTCAAAACTTCCTTCAAAGATCTCACACAATCACTCAAACACTCATAAAACTCAATGAACAAGAAGGAAAATGATTCTAGGGTTTTCTTCTGGGAAAGGGCTCGTAAGGAGGCCAGCTATAGGAGTTAATGTTCTTTATATAGGGTGCAATGCCTGAAAATTAGGGTTTTCATTTCTAGAGTCAACTCATCGAGTTAGGGCTCCCCAACTCGTAGAGTTCCAGCCTAAAACCTTAAAATATTGAGAAATAAATAATACATGAACCAAGCATTACATAAAGTCTATGGGATTTAGGATACATCCTGAATACCCAATAAAGTTATCAGAGTTTCTTAGGTTCAAATTATGCATTGTCTATAGTGTTTTTTTGTTGATATTGTGCAGTTATAGGTTGATGTAAGGTTATGGTATATAGCATTCTTATGTGATGTCGGTCTTCAGTTGTTGCTAGGTATCGTCTGTTGGTAGGATGGGTTTGGATCGTTAACTATTGCTAGGAGGGATTTTGATGAAGTTCCTAAAGGTCGGTGGGACGATGATTACATGCATATAGGCCCTTCGACATGCTCTTTGTGAGTCCTTCGTCCCGTATAGGGATAAGGCAAGAATGGAGTGTGTCGTGAGCCTATCATTCCAATGGTTAGATAGTGTCACGAAGTGTCATGAACCTATGTATGTAGGACTTGTTCAGGTAAAATCTGACAATCGTTTGTCCAAAGATTCAGGTTTGTGTTCCTTTTTTCCTGGCCATGGGTTGAGTGTTTAGAACGTTGTAGAAAGGTTATTGATGGTTCATTGACTGGCATGTTAGGGGTCGATGTTTGGAAGAAATATTCACTTGTTGGAATATTTATGATGTACATTAGAAGTTTCCTATTGTGTTCTACATTTAGAATCCCTTGTTTGTGTATGAAAGATGTTTATTATGAGTTTTACTACCAGTAATGGATTATTAATTCTGAGATTCATGAACCATAAGGTTCACCGTAGTACAATTTGATGATCTATTGGGATGGTCGGGCGCCTGATCTAAGATAAGAGTTTAGATACGATAAGAGGTTACGGTTCCCTCATGGTTATACTTGTGAGGTCAATTGTATAATGATGACTTTTCATGAAGTTAAGTGAGCATCAAAATCCCTTTTTGGGCATGGTTTTCTGATTTGGGAAATTGTTGAGATGATTAGTTAGAATTTTTCGGGACTTTTCATTTGGGTATGGGAGAGTTCCTCATCGAAGGGTATTGTTTGATGTGTATGTTACTAATAGAGAGTGTATGTTACTAATAGAGATTGATTTATGAGGTTTCAGACTGATGGATTTTCGGTCTTGGATGATTTTCCGTTTAGGTCATTTTGTAGCTATGGTATGGTGATTCTCAATTTGAGAAAATTCACAAGGTGATTGAATGAACCATTAGTGTTAGGAAAAGTGGTTATTATGGGTTGTGTAAGTTCAAATGGATGGGTTTGAAATGACGACAGTGATAAGGTTTCGAGTGGTCTCGGTACCTCATTTGTTGATCTGCCAAATTCAATGTGTAGCTTTAGGAAACGCATGAAGGGATTACTTAGGGATTGTATTCTTCATGATAGACAAAGTTGATTTCAAGGATGAAATCCCGTTCAAGTTGGGCATAACTGCAACATCTGATTTCTGGGTTGTGATCGCAGCGTAGTTACCTGGTGTTCACGATGTAGCCACATCATTTAAGTGGCGGTGTGGTCAGTTATGGACCGTGTCGCAGTAGTGGCTGGGCTTAAAACCCTAGATATCAAGCCCATGCCCCTATTTAATTGTGCTAACTCCTAGGGTTCCTCATAATCATCAGCCTCCCCATCCTTAGTTGAAACCTTAGCCTCCATCTTTCTTGTTAGTGTTGGGTCTAAAATATTGTTTATACTTTACTTTTCTAAGCATTTGTAGTTTTCGGTCTTGGGCCGAAAACAACCTTGGGTTTAATTGTAGCTTGGACCGAAATTGCATGTGATTTCGGTCTGGTTATTGGGTTTGGTCCTTGTATTTTTGGTCCATATATATATATATATATATATATATATATATATATATATATATATATATATATATATATTGTCATTAGGACTGTGGAGGGGTGAGACACAAGTTGGCCATATTGTAAGGATGGGAGTTCTAGAGAGAGAGCTGGTGTGTGTGTGTGTGAATCTTGTGTTGGATCATCATTCATATCATCAATACATTGAAGATTCATCAAGTTCTTCTTCTTCTTCTCCATTCTATCATGCATCATCCACTTGATTGGGATTCCGCACCATCAAGTGGATCGGATTGATACATCAAGCAATTTTAGGGACTTACAATTGGTATCAGAGCTTGGATTGTATCAATCATTTTGGCAAGATCTTGAACGTTTTTGGATTTTTTTTCTTGAAGGATTTGGCATTTTTGGATGGTTTTGGAAAAAATATTGGGGGTTTATTCTTCGTGTTCTTCATAAAAATGAGTTTTTGATCGAGTTTTGCTTCAAAAAATGGAAAAATCGCGTTTTTTGGTCGTTTCCAGCGAGACCTCGGCGGCGGCCGAAATCTCGGATTAGGGTTCCTCGGTGTTTTCGGCCAGAAATGATTTGCGGTTGGAAATTTGTTCTCAGTAGAGCGTGTCCGAAGCATTTTCGGTGGAGCGTCCGGAGACCGAAATCAGTTTTCGGGTGCGAGGGTTTTCGATGTGAGGTCTCGCACGTGTTCGGTCTTCTCAGGTTTTCGTTCAGCACTTGTTCGGTCAGCAGCCTTTGTGCGAGAGTTTACGGTCTGACCAAGAAGCCTCGCGTTTTCGGTGCAAATTTCGAATTTTTGACATTTTTGGCCCAAAAATCAAATTTTCGAATTTTGAAGTTTCATTTTCGGCATAAAGCTTTGACTTTTGATTTTTGACTTATTAGTTTGACTTTTGACCTTAAAAATTGACTTTGACTTTCAAGTTTGACCTTTGACTTTAAACTTTGACTTTCTCATTTGACTTTAAAATTTTCACGTTTGGCTTTTCGGTTTGACTTTTAAGTTTGACTTTTCAAGGTTGACTTATAAGTTTGACTTTTTAAATTTGACTTTTAAGGTTGACTTTTGAGTTTTATAGTCAAAGGGTATTTTTGGTAAACAATGAGTTCCTCAAACACCAAAGTAAATGAAAATTCATGTTCTCCATCTTGTGAAGCTATAATCAAGTTTCTCCGTGGTCAAATCGATATATTAAAAAGAGAAAATGATGACCTTAAATGTCACAACCCCAAACCAGACGGCGGAAACGTCTGGGGGTGGAGGACTTGAATTGAAGTATCACAACACATGCATCATAGTAATCAAAGTACAAGCAACCATTGTATTTAAAAAGTATAAGTATTTACATGTGTTCAATCGTTGTATATTGAACCAAAATATAGTTATACAAAAGAAGATATGACTCAACAAAGCTCCATCTTCTAAAAAGCTCGGGGAGTACCTGCATATTATTTCCCTAAGAATACATGTAATTTGAAAAGAAAGTATCAACATAAAGTTGAGTGAGTGCATAAGTATTTATGTTTAAAAAAGTATCTTTGTATCTTATATATGAGAACTGTTCCAGAAAATCCTATATTTTCTGTTGTATATGAAAAGTAGTTTTATTCTCATAAAACCGTTCTCTTTGTATAAATGTTTTGTATTTGTATTCCTTTATGAAAACTTGTAATTGAGAGTGTGACTGGCTCCGCCAGCTGTTATTGAAAACTGTATTGAACCATTGTAGTTTGTATTCTGAAAACTGGTACTTTGAAGGTGTACTTTCGTTTACTTGTTTATACACTAACGTATTGTTAATATCTTTTTAATGAGTTCTTATAACCATACTATGACAGATGGCCTGAAACAAACGCTTTGTGGGCGTTTAAACTGTTGATAATAATTGCCACTCATCGGCGTGTATGCCTGACTGTAGCTAGCAGCCTGAGTGCGGGGTTGTCAATCCCGATATAGATCTACACACAACTTGTTTCGATCCCCGAGGCTGGAGATTCTGGTTATAATGTCAGGGCTTTACCTTGGTTGTCTAAAATGAATTAAACAACCTGAATGTCTCATAAAAAGCATATAAACGTTACACGTATATTAGTTAAGAAAACCCAATCATTCTGAAATAAATGATTGACAGTATGTTCTTGATTTAGTATTTCAAACATGTATTTGATAAGTGTAAACCTTGATTTGTTCTGTATCAAAACCCTAGTTTCTTGTAAGACTGTGTATTCTTGTATTATGAATTATTGTTCTATGTATAAATTATACCTATTATAATTGATATGTACTTTCTGAATGTGTATATATTGTATTTAGCATGTAACCCCTTGCTCAACATGTTACAAAGGTGTTTGAATTAATGAAAAAACTTTTATATTTATATACATACACAATTTCATATACAAGTAAAATTTAAACGACACTCGGACAAATAACCGGAACTATAAGCCCACATCCAAACAAGGAAAAGGACCCAGAATGAGTTATCAGTCCTAAGCCTTTTAAATCTTATTATATATATATATATATATATATATATATATATATATATATATATATATATATATATATATATATACAAATATGAATTTTTGGGGAAGAATATAAGATTATAAAAGAGTTTGATGTTTTGAGTATTTTTGGATAATTTAATGTTATTTTATCATGATTTGAATGATGATTTTATAACACAAAGTTCTTGTGTTATGCTTGTATTCCCCCCCCCTTAAAACAGTAGAAAATATGAAAATACGGGGGTATGAACTCACTTGATAGGTGGTGAACCGGATAGAGTTTCGTTTCACGAAAAGGAGTTTATTTGTCGAGAAACCGACTCGAATTGGGCAGAGTTTCGACAGGAGAGAGGTTACTTCCCGGGAATCTCGGGGCTTCGAGGCTTGCTTAAGGTACGAGACTTGATACCGGGGCTTTAGGGGTTGTATGAGAGCTTATGGAAGTGAAAAGGGTGAATGTGTGTGAAATTTGGTGTGAAAAATGGGGTTTCTTCGGAAGCCCTCGCATGCTATATATAGTCCGAAGGTTCGGACCCGGAGCTATGCGAGGCTGACACACGTCGGACAGGTGGCTTACTTCGGACCGAAGGCTCGCAGGGTCTTAGGCTCGGATTGGATCAAACCTCGGTCCAATGGGAAGAGGCCACGTGCGAAGGAGGGTGTCCGAGGGGTGTCTCTGGGGCATCTCATGCGAAGCTGTTCGCTTCTTAGTGGACCTCGGCTGCAGTCCAATCAGGAGGTGCCACGCATGGCTTCGGTCCACTCAGCAGCTGCCACGTGCGAGGTGACGTGTCACATGCGAAATTGCCCGGTTTTCCTATTTTTCTTTATTTTTGTGCCAAAACTTGCGAAAATTATAACTTTCGCATACGAGCTCCGTTTTTGACGTTCTTTATATGCATGCGTAGGTAAAATCATACTCTACGACTTTTGTTTAGACTTCGTCGGCTAATTTTGATTTTATTTTTAATATTATTATTTTAAACAAACCGGGGCGGGAATCCGTTAAAAATTCATAACTTCTTCATCCGACGTCCGTTTTCGTCTGTCTTTTTACCGTTGTACTACTACCGATGAGACCTTCAATTCTCGTTTAGGTTGTGTCGGCTAAAAATCGCTCGATCTTAATTTCGAGTTTTTAGCTGTACACTGCTATACTGAAACTTAGAAAAATCATAACTTCCTTATACGAAGTCAGATTTTTCCGTTCTTTTTATGAAAGTTCTCGGTTTAACATAAACTACAACTTTCATTTAGATTGTTAAGGCTAAAAAGCCTTTTATTGAAAATTCAGTTTTTACACTGAATAGTGTTTTGCCGGTTTTGTCGCGTATTTTCGATTGGTCATAACTTCTTCGTTATAACTCGGATTTTAGTGTTCTTTATGTTTTTGGAAACCTTGTTACAATCTCTATCACTTGGTTCATCTCAATCGTGATTGCTAAATAATTTATTTTTGAGGGTCAATTATGTAAATATGAACATTATGCTAAAATTTCTCTTTATTATTATAAAAAGAAATACACATTGACTTATAATATTACATAGGTTTGAAATAACGATTTGTTACATTAAATATGAAGGATATACACTTAGGAAAGGTCAAAAACCCTTAAAAGCACAACGAGTGGCCAAAACCAAGAACTTTAGAAAACTTTAAGAGGAATATAGAAACAAATGTGCGAATTATACCTATGTTAAGGAACAGCTTGCTAACATGACTGCTGAACTTGATGCATTAAACGCTAAATATAAAGATGCAGATTTTACCTTTAAGAAATTTGATGAGTCAAGTAAGGTAGTTGCATCCATGATAGAAAAACAATTAACATTTAAAGATAATCAAACTAAGGGTCTAGGGTATCACAGTGTGCCACCTCCTTTCAATGACAACTATAACTTACCTCCTGAGACCAATGAGGAAGAGATACCTACTCAGTATGGCCAATCCCTTGTGTCTGCTTCAGCTAAGACTGAACAATCTGGGCCAACTGAGAGTGTTGAGGTAAAGGATTCTAATGTTTCTACTTCCAGTGCAGGTAAAGTAGTGGAAGAGGAGGACAAGGAGAATAGAATTAATTCCAATTTTGTTGATTCTGTTGACTGCCAAACAAATATCTCTTTGAACTATGAATCTTTTGCTTCTAATTCTATTGTATCTAATCAACCTGCTGTTGGTATATACAGGCCACCAAAACAAGCGAAGCAGACTGCTTGTTGTAAGTGTGCTTGTGGGAACAATCAGAGACTAGGCAAGGCTACGCCACCAGGGGCAGGAAGAAACAACTCCTACATGAAGAAACAAACATGTTTTCACTGTGGAACACCTGGACACATTGCCAGAAATTGTCCAAATTGGGCATGTGTTCCCTACAACACACAAGGATGGCAGAACGCGCAAAGAGGGAAATGTTTCAAAGGAAACCCTTCGAGGCCACGTTCAAACAATTGTGACTGGAATGCCAAAAAGGCCAAGAATCAAACTCCAAAGAACAAAAAGGGAATGTCTGCCAAGAAGTCCAATTCAAGAGATGCTCCAGTGAAACCAAGATCGGTTAGGTCAAAGTCATCTCAGCGATCGGCTTCAAGTTCCAAAGCAAGCGATAAGGCATCCAACCGATCGAACAAGAAATGGGTTAAACCCGACTACAGATGGGTACCGAAGGTTCAAACTCCCAAATCATCAAATGATTCTAACATTTCTTCATCTTCTGTTTGTGATAAGAAGGATATGTCATGGGAGAGAGTACCATGTGAAGATGATAAAGTACAACCCAGTTTCAAAATAGACTGGGTTCCAAAGACCAACTAATCCCGCAATCTGTGCTAGAGCAACTATGGAGGTGTATCATCAGACTTCAGTTTATTGATAGTGGCTGTTCCAAGCACACGATAAGAGAGATCTCTCAACTGTACAACAATCAGAACTTTAAGTGAGGGTATGTGTCCTTTATGGGAAAGGAAGAAAGGAAAGGATCACACATGGGGTTTGTACTTAATGATGTGACGAATTTTCGGATCTGTTCTGAGATTGAAATATGCATGCTGTTCTTAGATCATCTGGATGCAACTTCAATTGGTGACTTACGGTTTGAGTTTTCTTCTTGATACTCCTGTTTGTTTCTTAAAATTATTTGTTTGTAGGAATTGCTTGGGAAGTGATATGAAGTATGGTGTTAAAGGGAAATCTGAAATTTGTATAATGCACTAAAGTTAAATTGTCTAGACTCTGTGTTCAATGTGCTAGTAGGCACAAAGGATTCAAAAGGACTAGACATTGATTGACAATGCAAGGACTTGACAATATAGACTTAGATAGCTCTATTTGAACTGATCATACGACGCTTGGGTGGATTGAGCAGTGAGATAAACATGGGAACCTGTGTGATACACTAAAAATCATATGTATCTAGAACTGGGGGGTTCTGATAAAGTAGGTCTGTAGGAAATTATCTTCTAGCTTTCTATCTGTTAGACATATGTTGCCTCCTTTGCGCGATTGGAATATATCTTACCTGGAATGCAACATATGCAACTCTATATCTATACATCTTCTTATTTATGCAATTCTTTCTATCTGTTAGGCATATGTTGTCCCCTTTGCGTGATCGGAAGATCCAACCTGGGACACAGCATATGCACCTTTCTATCTCTATAACCCTCTATCTATGTTAGTCATATGTTGTTCCCTCTGCGTTATTGGAAGACATCCGACATGGGATACAACATATGCACTTCTATATCTAACTTCTTTCTTAATAATGATGGGTTTTGAGCATCCTAACACTCATATGGTGTACATGCAACCCTAGAAACCTTGGATCTATGTTTTACTATGAATGCATGCAACTTTGTTTTTCCAAGGTTTATAACCTATCTAGCATGGCATTGGGAACTTTAAACATAAAAGTTAGAAGAATTACATACCTTTTTTATAGTGAGTTGATTCCTTGGAGTTTGAGAGCCAAGCACCAATAGTGTGGATGCCTCAAATGGAAATCACAAATCACCACAAACTTGGAAAAACTATGAGAGTCTATGTTTGCTTGTAGAAATCGGCCACCTTCTTGTACACACACTACTAGTACCATTTCAAGCATCATAAGCTCCTTTATATAGTGTGGCGAATTAGGGTTACATCCATGTAAACCCTAATACCCATGACTCTTCCTTTCCAAGGATCCATGGGTTAAAAGCTCCATGGACTATCCATGGACTATCCATGGACTCCCATGCATGCCAAGCCCATTCCAAATGAGTATTAGCCCACACTACATAAAACACAAGAGCCCATATTTAATTAGTCATCCTTTTGATCACCAAATTATATCTAAATTAATTTATGATCAATACTAATCAAATAATACGATTTCACATTAATATATTATAACTTATAATATATTAACAAATCATAAACATACAATTCTCAAAGGTTTAACCATACAAATAGTTCGGGTGAAGTGCAACCCAAATGGACCATGCCGGGTCGGGTGAAGTATATACTAAATAAAGTTATGGACTTAGACACCTTATCCAACAGCCTTCCACTTGGATAAGTCTAATAACTATATTTGCCTATATTACTTCAGGAACCAACCGGAAATCGTAGCTCTTAAAACTCTGTTGAACTATGAAGCACCATTTTAGATAAGTGATCATATAATCCTCTGTTCTCAAGATATCAGCCGGACAAATACATGGAACAACGTCGTACTTATTGTCTAGCAGTTTGTTTCTCGATTTCCGATTTGTTTGACATAAAACTAAATTGAACACATCAATTAGGTTCTGACCGGGCCTGGTACATAGGTCAAAACAAAATCATCGAGGGGCCCATATATCGCTTCTAATCCTCCAAGGACTAGAAGGAACAGATAAACTTCGACTCATATACTTGTTTCTACTACTTGTTGAATTATACACAAAGGCACGTTTTATAACATCAAGTTACTGATGTGTTTTCGTGCAATCAATGCATAACCAACTCATAGGCAACAACTCATATCTCTAGGTTTGAAGATTTATATGATATTACCGTCTCACGATCACTCGAGATAAATTCCATGAAGTGATGCAAGTGAGCGTGGGTTTATTACAATACTCAGAACTTATGAGTACTCATGAATGTTTTAGCAACCATTGATATGGCTAAACACATTTAGTCATCTACAAGCCCAATTCATGACAGTCTTAATTCATACCAACTTCCGACGTATGACCGACTGTGGAAGTTTGAATAAAGTAATTTATTCTGGAAGTTAAAACATGTAAAGCTGAAACAATAGTAAATAATTGACAAAAGACAGTAACACCTTACTCATAAATAAACACACCTTTTATTCATCATCAAATGTGGATTACATTTTACAAGTTTTAGAAATAGCTATCTAATCTGTAAAACTAATATCATCCTTCAGCCCGATACGCCTCGCATGCTGTAAATGCCTAACCCTCGTCAGTCCCTTCGTAAGGGGATCTGCAGGATTCTCTTCTGATGATACCCTCTTTGCCACGAGGAGTCCTTCTTCTATCTTGTTTCTTATGAAGTCATATTTTCTATCAATGTGTCTAGATCTGCCATGATCTCTCGGTTCCTTGGCTAAGGCAACCGCACTATTGCTGTCACAGAAAATCTCCATAGGCTCCTTAATAGCGGGTACAACTCCAAGGTCTCCGATGAAGTTCTTCAGCCATATCGCCTCCTTTTCCGCTTCACTCGATGCTATGTACTCTGATTCACAGGTCGAATCAGCTACCTTCTCCTGCTTGGAACTCTTCCAAGTGATTGCCCCTCCATTTACGGTAAAGACCCTGCCCGACTGAGAGCAGAAGTTATCCCTATCAGTCTGAAAGCTAACATCACTATACCCTACTACTCTCAAGTCATCACTCCCACCAATGGTAAGAATCCAATCCTTAGTCCTCCACAGGTACTTGAGAATATTCTTTACCGCAGTCAGTGAGCCTTGCCAGGGTTTCCCTAATATCTGCTGACCATGCTCAAAGCGAAGGCCACGTCAGGGTGGGTACAAGTCATAGCATACATGATCGAGCCAACAGCGGAAGCATATGGTAATCGACTCATCTCAGCTATCTCAGCCTCTGTACTCGGGCTCTGAGCCTTGCTCAGTTTGGCATTGCTTTAGATCGGTAATTCTCCTTTCTTCGAATTTTGCATGTTGAACATTTTCAACACCTTATCCAAGTAGGTACTCTGACTAAGTCCAATTAGTCTTTTACTCTTGTCTCTTAATATCCTTATCCCTAGGATATAGGCAGCCTCTCCAAGGTCCTTCATAGCAAAACACTTCCCAAGCCAGGACTTCACTTCCTACAAAGTTGGGATGTCATTTCCTATGAGGAGTATGTCATCCACATACAGCACCAAGAAGCTAACTATACTCCTACTGGCTCTGACATACACATAGGACTCATCTTCACTTTTCGAAAAGCCAAACTCTTTGACTTTCTTATCGAAACAAAGATTCCATCTGCGACGTGCTTGTTTCAATCCATAGATGGATTTCTCCAGCTTACACACTCTATTCGGGTGCTCTGTACTGACAAAACCCTCTGGCTGACTCATGTAAACATCCTCAGCCAACTTCCCATTAAGGAAAGCAGTTTTGACATCCATTTGCCATATTTCATAGTCATGAAATGCAGCAATGGCTAACATAACCCTAATAGACTCAATCTTTGCTACCGGTGAAAAGGTCTCATCGTAATCAACTCCCGGAGTTTGAGAAAAACCCTTTGCAACCAGTCGCGCCTTATAAGTGTGAACATTACCATCCATGTCGGTCTTCTTCTTGAAGATCCATTTGCACCCGACTGTCTTACGACCTGGTACATTGTCAACCAAGTTCCAAACATGATTGTCATACATGGACTGTATCTCGTTGTCCATAGCCTCTTTCCATTTAGCAGCCTCAGGGCCTGCCATGGCTTCCATGTAGCTGTTAGGTTCATCTAGATTTACCAGTGTACTATCACTGATAAGTGTATCACCTTCCGCAGTAATATGGAAACCATAGTAATGCTCATGTGCATTCCTAACTCTCGTGGAATGCCTCAGAGGTACAGACTCCTCAGTCGGATCAACAGGAGTTTCCTCCTCAGGTTGATTGCTAGGATTTAAGGTACCTTCACCACTTGACTCTTGAAGTTCTTCAAGGTCAATTTTCCTCCCACTTTTTCCTTGGCTCATAAACTCTCTTTCACGAAAGACCCCTATCCTTGCCACAAAGACCACATTCTCACTGGGTCTGTATAAGAGGTAACCAAAAGATTTTTGTGGGTAGCCGATGAAAATACACCTCTCACTTCGAGGTTCGAGCTTATCGTGAGTCTCGAGTCTCACAAAATCCTCGCAACCCCAAATCATGATGTGGTCCAATTTGGGAACTTTCCCAGTCCACATCTCATGAGGTGTTTTGGCAACCTTCTTTGTAGGGACTAGATTAAGGATATCGGCAGCCGTCTCTAAGGCATACCCCTAAAAAGAGATTAGTAGAAAAGCTCGACTCATCATGGAGCGAACCATGTCCAACAAGGTCCGATTACGCCTCTCAGCCACACCATTCAGCTGTGGTGTCCTGGGAGGTGTCAATTGTGAGACAATCCGACACTCCTTGAGATAGTCGAGGAACTCTATGCTAAGATACTCACCACCTCGATCGGATCGAAGCATCTTAACGTTCCTGCCCAATTAATTTTCTACTTCCTGTTTAAACTCTTTAAACCTTTCAAAAGTTTCTGACTTATGCTTGATTAAGTAGACATAACCATTTCTACTATAATAATCAATAAAAGTTAGATAATAGCGATTAGCATCCCTTATGGCGGTTTTGAAGGGTCCACATACATCAGTATGTATAAGGTCCAACAAACCCTCACCCCTTTCACAAGAACTAGTGAAGGGTGATTTTGTCATTTTCCCAAGCAAACTAGATTCACAACTATCATCTGACTTTAGGTCAAATGACTCCAAGAGTCCATCTTTTGGAGTTGGCCTATGCGTTTCTTGCTTACATGTCCAAGACGAAAATGCCACAATGATGCTTTATCCAAGGTAGTAGAAGAATCAATACACAACACATTATTTCCTAGGTTATCTACAGCCGACACAGTTTCATACACACCATCACAAGGTAATGCTTTAAAATAAAGAATATTATTCAAGAAAGCATTAATACCACCAATTTCATTATCAAAAGAAAAGGTAAACCCTTGTTTGTACAAACTATGAAAGGAAATAATATTCCTCGCCATTTCAGACGAGTAAACACATTTATTCAAATCTAACTTTAACCCACTACTTAGCAACAAAGTATAAACTCCAATCTTGGTAACAGGTGAAATCTTCCTATTCCCCATGATTAAGTTTATCTTCCCGTGCTCCACATCCTCACTTCTTCTTAGTCCCTGCAAATCAGAACATATGTGAATACCACAACATGTATCAAGGACACAAGAGTTAAAATATGGTGAGTTATTAGACAATATAGTGTAAGTACCTGCATGGGATGGTTTCACGTTCCCATCCTTGCCATCCTGCAAGTACTTTGGGATGTTTTGCTTCCAGTGCCCCTTATTCTGGCAATAGAAGCAATCAGCATCCTTAGAGATGGCAGAAGGAGTTGCGGAACCACCTTTGGTTCCACTTGATGAGGAGCCATCAAGAGACTTTCCCTTGGTACCCTTCGAACGGGTCTTCCTCTTCTTTCCTTTGCCTTGCTCGATAGCCAAAACAGGGGTAGCTGTAGGAGTAGGAGTAGTAACAACCGACTTACCTTTAAGACCACTTTAGGCGGTCTTTAGAAGTCCTTGAAGCTTGCTGAGTGTAACTTCCTCCTTGTTTATATGGTATGTCATGCGGAATTGAACATAACACGAGGGTAAGGAGTGCAAAATAATGTCAATTGCCAATTCCCCAGGGAAGTTTACATTCAATTTCTACAAACGGTCCACATACCTTTGCATTTTCTGCATGTGGCCCGTGATGGGTTCACCATCTTTCATTCGGGTTGTTATCATGGAGGATATGATTTCATATCGCTCTTGCCGAGCACTTTGATGGTAGCGGTCCATCAAATCTTGGTGCATCTCAAAAGGATATTAGTCCTCATAGGACTTTCGGAGCCCGGCTGTCATAGTGTCCAACATGATGCATGCCACTTTGGTAGCATCTCTTTCATGTGCCTCATGTTCAATGATCTCCTCAGGAGTAGCAGACGGCTTAGGTTCCTTAATCTCCTTGTCGAGAACATATTCTTTGTTCTCATACCGAGTGACCATCATGATGTTCCTGATCCATTCCATAAAGTTGGAACCATCGAAGATGACTCTCCCACAAAGGTTCATGAGAGAGAAGGAGCCAGTAGGGTTTGAACCCGAAGCATTGTTGGAAGACATCTGAAAAAAAGAAAGACAAGTTTAGATTAGATATATAGAGTCCTTAATAAGACACCCAAATGTAATATTAAGGTTAGGACCCAATAGAATATATTATAACTTAAAAGAGGGATGTCGTAATCTAATTTATAACATATTTGAAGGTAGGTGAATGACGATTCACCAATTTCCACCATGAAAACGAAATAAATTATTAGGTTTAATTGGTTTTGAAATTCCTAGATTCTTTTGAGATTCATTGAACTTTTCAATGGCATGTTTCAATCTCGATTGTGCCCTTCAAGTTTTGTGATTGGGATGCCGAGGATCACAAAACAAGGTGTGAATAACCATGCAAATTCACTTGGTACCCTTAATATTATCACCTAATCAATGTGTCGGTTAACCACACGCGCTCCACTGATCTATGATAAACATTAAGTCACCCTTTGTTATCCTTACTAGTCCAAGTTAGTGTGCCGGTTAAACACACACGCTCCACCAACGACTTGGTAAGGTACAAAGTGTGAATTTCATGGGTTAGCACCATTTTCACATTTTCCTAAAGTAACTAAGATTGGGAATTTATTAAAACATTTAGTTACTTTATAATAATCATTATACTTTTAATGATAATTAAATTCATTGTCCTACCCATTCGGCTAACGACCCTTCACCGATCAAGGAAGCGATGGGTGAGAGTGGACACCCATTAAGCTTCCATTTTATAGGCAACAACCTTATACCCCCCTTATAGACCGGCTTCGTGAATGAGGCCTACTAACGGTAAAACAAATTGATCTTATACATATATATAAATATTAACCATTAGTCTTATAATAGTATAAGGGTTGAATTTTAACTTTTAAAATCCTAAGGGTTGGAATTAAAGCGTGTGTGTCTTTACAAATTTCAAAACTTGAGGGCAAGTTTTGAAACTATTCAAAACTTTTCATTTCATAACTTATGAGTTAATGGTTCATAAAAGTGAGGACTCTTCATTTTTATGTAACTTATGTGTTTTAAATGTACATTAAAAGAAGGTGACCTTTGGAAATACATAACTTGAGGACAAATTATGGATTCCATTAAAACACATAATGGATCAAGAATTAATCATTAACCAATTTAGCAAGTAATTCCTATGATCTAACAATAATTCATAAGAACATGAATATCATATCAAAATTTCAAGAATCATATGAACACAAATAAAGCATGAAATTTTGATATAACCCATTGTAAATGGATTAGTACAACCATTACACCATCTAAAACAAGTTTTAAAACACCAAAACAGTTTAGGGTCATGTTTCTAGTCCATTTCCAGCAGCAAAAGTCGAAAAACTGCAGTTGTCCCTCCTACTCGTTGAGTGCAGGAACCAAGTCGACGAGTAGGATGAATTTTCACTTGGACTCATTGAGTCCCCCCATGGACTCGGCGAGTCCAATGTCCAGACAGCTCAATTTTTCGATTTTTTCACAGTTTGCATCAAGTATTCAAGAAAACAATCCTACGCTTTGATACCACTGATGGGTTTTGAGCATCCTAACACTTTTATGGTGTACATGCAACCCTAGAAACCTTGGATCTATGTTTTACTATGAATACATGCAACTTGTTTTTCCAAGGTTTATAACCTATCTAGCATGGCATGGGGAACTTTAAACATAAAAGCTAGAAGAATTACATACCTTTTTGATAGTGAGTTGATTCCTTAGAGTTTGAGAGCAAAGCACCAATAGTGTGGATGCCTCAAATGGAAATCACAAATCACCACAAACTTCGAAAAACTATGAGAATGTATGTTTGCTTGTAGAAATCGGCCACCTTCTTGTACACACACTACTAGTGTCATTTCAAGCATCATAACCTCCTTTATATAGTGTGGGCAATTAGGGTTACATCCATGTAAACCCTAATACCCATGACTCTTCCTTTCCAAGGATCCATGGGTTAAAAGCTCCATGGACTATCCATATGGATTCCCATGCATGCCAAGCCCATTCCAAATGAGTATTAGCCCACACTACATAAAACACAAGAGCCCATATTTAATTAGTCATCTTTTGATCACCAAATTAATTCTAAATTAATTTATGATCAATATTAATCAAATAATATGATTTCACATTAATATCTTATAACTTATAATATATTAACAAATCATAAACATACAATTCTCAAAGGTTTAACCGTACAAATAGTTCGGGTGAAGTGCAACCCAAATGGACCATGTCGGGTCTGGTCAAGTATATACTAAATAAAGTTATGGACTTAGACACCTTATCCAACAAATGATTGAATACTCACCTAAAGTAACGAGTTCTTTGGAAGTTCTTGATTACCGGGGTATGTCGGGAAGTGGGAAACACGTTCTAGTACATCTAAAATTGAACTACTTAAAAGGTTGTCTGTAGATCTCGCTGCTGAATTTAAGTGGACAACAATATCCTTGGTCGTCGTCATCCAAATGGTCCATTTAGGAATATATATCACAATGACATGTCACTTATAATATGTCCAATTTGTCAAATATCCTTTGTGTTTAAGTGGATCACAATACCGGTGATTGACCAGATCTATACATGTAGGTGTGTGCTGATAAACGATATTGAATTGTCTGACATCTTTTATCCCAAATCAGTCTTAAATTTAGTTATCATTTTTGTTTCTGTTAAATTTGTTCATAGTTTTCCTCTATGCACAAACTTAAGGGGGAAAATTAATAATTTAAAAAATCAAACAAAAATCAGAAAATTAAAAATTCCAAAAATATGTTCAATTCTGTTTTATTTTGTTTTTCAGAAAATATGAAAAATCCAAAAATATTGTGTGCTAAGTTTGTTTTTGGTTTTGTTTTTTATCTCAAAATTTTGTTTGTCTTTAAAAGTGAAATCAAAGGAAGAAGAGACTCAAGGAGGCTGTATGAGATCTTTCTGAGCCAAGGTTACATCATTGAACAACTGTGGCGCAACAATGATCATTAAAGAATACTCATTCGAAGGAACAAGAAATGAAGATTATTCTTTCAAAATACAATCTTTCAACCCAGAAGCATGGTGAAGTTGTACTTAAAGATTATGTGTCGAATTGCATTGAAGCCTCCTCAATCAATTTGTTGCTATCTATGAACCTACTGAAGTGATCCAGAAGATTTGTTCTCTGTTATTCTCTCTGAAGATTCTGAAGCTGAAGGTGCTGATTTTTGAAGAATTTTTACAAAAAGCCTCCACACCCAACATGCGTTCAAAGTCAAATTTTGAAGAAAAGCCCAACTGTTCAAGATGAAATCACTCACATAGAAGATTCATATGCTCATCTTGAAGTCGTGAAGAAATCGAAGATTAACGCTGAAGCCAAGCTCATATTGAAGATTGACAAGTAAAGCAAGCTACAAACCTAGGAGGAGTTTGTTAGGTCAAAATAAAAGAATGCTATAAACCAAGGAGGAGATTGTTGGGTCAAAAATATTGTTTATACTTTACTTTTCTAAGCATTTGTATTTTTCGGTCTTGGGCCGAAACAACCTTGGGTTTAATTGTAGCTTGGACCGAAATCGCATGTGATTTCGGTCTGGGTATTGGGTTTGGGTCTTGGGTTTTCGGTCCATATATATATATATATATATATATATATATATATATATATATATATATATATATATATATATATATATATATATATATATATATATATATATATATATATATATATATATATATATATATATATATATATATATATAAAGACCCTTTTATTTTGGTGTCGTTAAAATCAAATTTACACGGTTACAACACCGCCACGTAACCCACCCTCGGTGATCGACGCAACTTATCATTTGTTCATTATGTCGGCTCAATCCATTTCCTGTTCGCGTCTCCTTCAACGCCTGACTTCTGCACATCGACGTATCCATCGATTCCCCTTCTCCTCCAACAACACGTCGCACTTTCCCGAAAGAAATCCGACCATATAATCCTCCCAAAAGAAACCCGAATTCCTTTTGCAAGTATTCCACCAACTCATCTCTTTCGATTATGGATTGATGTTCCGGGATTCTTCAAAATTTCATTCGGTTTTCACGTACATCATCCCCCGTATATCCCTAATTATTAGCGTTTGATTTTATCACTGAAACGATCTACAGTGGTGAATGTTTTGAATGCGGAACCAAAGAGGAAGGATTCAATTCCTACATCTGTTGCCACCATGTTTTATACATGTATGTTATCTTCACGAACTCTAATTTAATTTTGAGTTTTAGTATTTGTTAGTGTTAATCCAATAGTTGGATTTTCCTTCCCCGTTCAGGTTTCAATTAACAGTTTTATGCCCTAAATCTACTTTTCATTCTTTCATGCGTCACAATTAAGATCATGTCAAAGGTTGTAAAGCCAAGAACCTTTAAAAAAACAGATATGCTACTTGAGTTTGTTTTCACCCTTTAAAAAAACAGATTACCCAATCTTTTATGAAGGTTGGTGTTGTACTATCAACAATCTTTAAAGTAAGTGAAAATTGATTATATGGACATTAAATACGCATTTTACCTAAAAAGTATATCATGTTTCTGTTACTGTAGATATGCTACTTGATGAGTCAGGTAGGAATTCAGATGTGAAAATCCCATATTTATTTAATGAGTTTAATTTTTTCATGAATTGAGATTATTCTATTATATCTTGTAAAGAACCCATCTTTTTCAAAAATGAAAAGGCCATCCATAACAAAAAAAATGTCAAAAAGATTGTTGTTTTGACTTTTGACATTCACATTTTTAACAATTTTCCAAAATTGCACAGAGTTGGCTTATCCACTCTGACTTTTAGATGACCCAGAGGTGATTGCAAATATATTTTAGTTTGTTTTATCAATAATACATCTTTTGTTTCAGTAACATTGATGGTGAATCATTTTAACATAACTGAACAATTATTGAATCTTAGAGGAAAGTGTTAGGGACTAGGACCATGTAATGGAGCTCCTTTCTGTCTATGAAGATGATACCGTCTTCAACCAAATAAATACACAATTCATATTGTGCCATTTCATTTCAGATCCTAAATATTCCTTTCACATAAAGCCAAAATGTGATTGAACCTTGTTGTTATTAGGTCAAGAACAACCCTACAACATTTTGGCGGTATATTGTTACTGTATTAATGATCGAAGGTTATTTTTGGTTTATAAACAGTAAATTATTTCTTTATTTTAAATCTAACATTAAACTTTTAAGATATTACTTTTTGTTTCAACGTTTAATGATTTTTATTCGAGTTTAACAGGATAGTGTGGTACTTCCGTAGGTCAATGGATTTCCATTCATTCTTGTTTATTTATATGCATTTTTTATTACATTTCTTTTAGGAATATATCTTTAATATCACATCTGGACTACTATTGAAAATATATGGTGATGAAAAATGTTTATCTATGGCCAATAGCTAAGTAGTATGTTTATGACCGAATGGTGTGCTTCATTTGTAGGTGGATATGCACTGCACATGCTGTTGCAAGGTAATTATCTATTTTTTTTCCTTATTTGAGCTTACCCTATCATATGAATCATTCCATATTAACTTAATCTTTCATTATAAAGAATACGATCAGGCTACAATTAAGTTTCATAGACTTGAATAGTAAAGGTGTGTGTGTGTGTTTGTGTTTTGTTGGGGAAATGCTGAAGCAAAAGTGTTCAATTAATATAAAAAGTAACAATATATCCTTGGTGTTTTATCTGATATTTTTGTTTGGCAGGGTTATCTTCCTACACACTTGATAGTTCAAATTAAACCTTTAATAAGAATCGAAGTTATGTCTACAAAAATATTGTATATAAGTATTAATAACAAAGTATAAAAATGAGATGCAAGACAGGATATGTGCTTCATTTAAGTCCACAAGTGCCTTATTTTGTTTAAATTCACAACTCGCTCTTGTTAATATGAACTTCCTTAGGAGGGTATTCTAATAGCAATTTTTAAAGATCTCTTTAATCAGAAATGCATGAAGTACTCATGGCTTTGGATTTTTAATTATTAGTTGCGGGAAAATGAATTATCTTATGTGGCATGTTGTAATGCTTGTATATTTATAACAAAACTATTTTATAGTTTACATTTTACTTCATTGGAGAAAAATAGTTGAATTTTATTCTTAAGCGGCTTTAATTCTTAAACCGATAAAAACACCAACATATGTTTGTTCTTCAATAATTAATCTGTGAAAATATTTTGAGAGTTCATGTTGCTTATTTTGCAGCCTTGCTCCAATGAATGTTAAATTGACACAGTAGAAGCTTGTGCAATTGACTTGTTTCCTCAGTTATGCTCTTTTTCTTTATTGTTTCAATTTTTATGGGTCTCAAAAAAACAATGTGTATAGATAAATGATAGAATACAATCATACACAATTACGTCGGTTTGTTTGTTTCTTTTTTTTTCTTTTCTTTTTCCATATGTATTCATATCAATGGTTTATAATCTTGCAGCCGATTTAGTTATAAAAGTTTCCTATGATCGGGGAGACTTTGTCCCTAGCAAAGAGATTAGAGTTGTATAAAAAGTGTACAAATGCAGTCTGGAGATCAGGGACGGGGGAAATAAAATTGGGCCTTCATTAGGAAGGCCTTTAGATTTGCCTAGTGTATATATATATATATATATATATATATATATATATATATATATATATATATATATATATATATATATATATATATATATATATATATATATATATATATATATATATTGTCATTAGGATTGTGGAGGGGTGAGACACAAGTTGGCCATATTGCAAGGAAGGGAGTTCAAGAGATAGAAACTAGAGAGAGAACTTGTGTGTGTGTGTGAATCTTGTGTTGGATCATCATTCATATCATCAATACATTGAAGATTCATCAACTTCTTCTTCTTCTTCTCCATTCTATCTTGCATCATCCACTAGATTGGGATTCCACACCATTAAGTGGATCGAATTGATACAACAAACAATTTTAGGGACTTACAGTTAGAGGGATTATGATCTTGTTGAGATTTTGAAGATGAAGGAATTTTTGAAGCTTGATGAGTTGGTTTTTAGTGAAGAATCTCATTGCTACCCTTCTCTTAAGAATTTTAAGTTATAAAATTTGTTGTTTTGCATCTGAATATGTTATGTGTACGATGTCTTTGGGATTATTGGTCACTTGTTGTCATTTTGACCTTATGTTCTTGGAGATGAGCAACTCTAGAAATCTAATTGGCTAATGGACGTGTTTTTGGTTCTTAGGAAGTAGAAAGATGAGTATGTTTGGGTTCTTTGGCAACCATGCACAAGATTATGTGCTAAATTGGACTTAACCTTGTTAAGGTTTTAGATTTGGTTAGATTTAGCCATTGGAATAGATAAAGTTTGAAACATTATCAATTAAGTCATTAAAGAGAATAAAATGTGAAGAAATGAGCCTTAATTTGTAGGGATTAAGTTATCAATGAGTTAATAATTCTTCCAGGGGAACCGGGACACGACTAGAATAAGTGTGACAACCAAGAATATTAACTCAATGTTTGTTGGTCAAAATCACCACCAACATATAATGTAATAGAACTAATGTAATATATTCCATTCATATTAATGCAATTGAAGTTTTTATACATGGAAAACCATGCGGATTACCATCTCAAGTCTTCGATGGATTTAGATCAAAGAGAAACAAACACTATTCATTAGACATAACTAATGGATTGATACATAATATTAAAATAAGATTTATGTATTAAGTATTATTATGCATATATAACACACTAAATATATATTATATGAAATACAATTTTGTGGATATAAAGAACGACAAACACGGAGTTTGTATGCAAAAGTTACGACCATTTAAAGAAAACAAACAATCAAATAACAGTTTGCGACCTTTAAAGACCAAAAGTGACATTTTAAACGCTTTGTATGGTATTCTTAAATGCGAATTTTACATCCCGAATAATTTTCTCATGAACCCCAATCAATCTAGTATTTGATTTTAAATCTAACTCATTTTTCCCGAAAAAGTCCAACACCGATGTGGATAACAACGAAACAACATTACTCAAGTTTTTTTCGCTAATGAATGTTCAAACGATTCATTAGGTTAGCTATGCAACTCATTTTATGAAGATGATAACATTTTATGAGTCAAGAAATACTCTAACGTTTGATTCCTTTTTCTGAATTTCAGTCTCACGCTGTTTTACTACTTTCGCAATCCCCCGACAATACACTTCAAACAACATAGATACAATATTTGTTAGGTGAATATTGTTACATATTCCAAACTGTAATTTCATAGACATCAAACTAGTTTTTTCGAAAAAAAACGTGAGACATCGGTTTTCGTCGGGTTGCTGCACACAGTTCGAGGAAGCGCCACTTGTCGCATTCTTAGCTGGCCACATCACCCGAACTTGCCTATAAAATTGAGATGATCAGCCATCCTCTCCCTCACACCTCCTCCTTCTCACTCTAAATACTTACTCTCTCTCTCTCTCTCTCTCTCTCTCTCTCTCTCAAATCCGACCCTCATCACCACCTTACGCTGCTAGTTGCCACCTCCAGCCACATGTCGACTCCCCTCGACCCCCTAACCAGTGATTGTCATCCCTTTCTCTACGACAACCGCAACAACTCCAACAATAGTCTTTTTGTCTAATGTCGCCATCGTCGGTGGTTGTCTTGTGATGTTTTTCTAGAATTTTCGAGATCACTTGATCTCGATCCTTTTTCCGACTTCTCGTAAACGGAACTCCGTATGGTTGATTTCTTTGACAACCGTCAAAATTGGTAAACGATCATCAATCACAAATGTGATGAACATCGACGTAATAACCTAATGTATAATGTTTGATAATTTTTAAATGAATATATGATATTATACATCCAAATATATTAGAAAAATCGGTTGAAACATCAACAAACTAAGAATTTAGGCATGCAAAATTTCATATTTCTATGTAAAAATAATAACATATTTCAAAATACGCATTGAAACGATTCAGAAAATATAAAAAACACAAAAACCTGTTTTCGTATGAGAAATTTATATTTTTTCTAATTTCACAATCAACGCTCTGCAGAAATGTGCGGCATAAAATGTTAAATGAGAATTACTTGAGTTTTAACCAATACGATAAGATTGAGAATCGTAATACTCCTCGACACGAATTTGACGATTTAAAGAATGTTGAAAAAGGAGTTCTTATAAAAGAGTTATGATTTGTGCAAAATCTTTTTCAGTACACCCCTTATAAAAATATAAATTAAAAATATAAGGGAAATTAGCTAATGAAGTTTTAAGGAAAGTTATAGTACTCGTTAATACGAGACCGACGATATAAAGAACGGTGAAAATGAAGCTCGTATGCGAGAGTGAACAAGTGTACATGTATAATCAAAGGTGAACGTGAGTGAAATGATCTCAACTACTCTATTTATACATTTGAAATTTAACTAGCTTCCCTAAAAATCTGGGATCTTTCCCTATTCTGGCTTGACAAGGTATTTCGAGGAACTCTGAGTTTTTCTTGTTGAGCACGTACTTAATTAACTTAGTCCATGCCTCGTGTGATAACTCTTTATTCCTACAAAAGAAATACAAACACAGTCCCACGATATTCAGTTGTTCAAGATCATAGGCGGTTTAAGATGTTAGTATAAGTTTAAGATATAATAAAATAAGGTTATGAAATTATATATATATATATATATATATATATATATATATATATATATATATATATATATTCTTCGCAGATTTAAAAAAATAAAGATATTAAGAATTTTTTATTCATATATGATTGCTTAATAATCATATGGAATAATTATATATGATTTATATTTGAATATGTCTATTTTATATTGACTAAGTTATATATATATATATATATATATATATATATATATATATATATATATATATATATATAATAAAAAATATCTATTTTTTTATTATTTATTTATAATAATTTCTATTTTTTTTAAAATCTCAAATGAATATATATATATATATATATATATATATATATATATATATATATATATATATATATATATATATATATATATATATATATATACAGAGAGAGAGAGAGAGAGAGAGAGACTGAGAGAGAGAAAAAGGTGAACATATTCTACAAGGTATATAAGCTTAGGTATCTAAAATTACCATAGTATGTCGTTTTTGTATCATATATAAATTATAATCGTCCAAAGTTCTTAAACTTAATCCCGTAACTTGATTTACTTTCAAGATTTTTGAAATTTCACTATTATCTTTCTCTTAAATCACATCTTTCTACCGAACACCGATCATACTATATATATTATAGTTTCAAATGAAAATTATATAAGAGGAACATATTGTTGAAATTTCTAAAAATATTGGTAATAAATCAAGTTAGGAGTTGAATTGTAAGAATTTTAGACGATTACAATGCATATATGATACAAAAACGACGTAGTATGGTGGGTTGTGTACCCAAGCTTATATATATATCTTGTAAGGTATATTCATTTTTCCGAGAATTTAGATATAAGTTCCAAAAAAACACAAAAATACGTTGTTACTATGAGAATTTAAAAATGCATCTCGGTTAAACATATAGAATGACCAAATGTGATCCATACATTAAAGTCATGTTGAAAGATGATGTGAAATCTTTTGCTTAGTTCTCAAGTTAGCAATATATTGGGAATATTTTTCTATTTGTTATAGGTTTTAGAGTTTTTTTTTCACTATTTGTATGTTTATTATATAAATTCATGTATCAACAACGTAACCCTTCAATAAGTATTAGCCCTTTATAGTGGTTTTTTTTTTACGTTTCGGGTTCCCACTTTATATATTGTGGTCTTCTTGTGATAGTTTGTATTTTTTCCACATTAACCGCAATGTTCATATTTTTTTTAACAAGTGGTATGAGAGGATTCAAAGATCTGAAACACAAATTCGAATTGATCAACGTTATTGGATGGCTATTCATCCGTTGTTGATCGAATTTTTTGGCCGGTTTTCCTTGTATTGGTGATCGACGTTCTTATTCATTTCGAGTTGATCAAATTTCTTGGTTAATTTTCTTATATTATTGATTCGATGTTTACAGAACTCTTGAAAATTTTACACTAGTCGATTTACACCTGAACCATCAAACAACCTAATAATTGATGATGTTTGGGTTTCTTTTAGGGTAAATAGCACAAAAGACACTAAGTTTACAACAAAATTCTAATTTGACACAATGTTTTTTTGTCTCGGATTTGACATTGTGTTTTCTAATTTTTTACAATTATGGCCACTTGACATGTCAACCCGGTTATGTAACACTTGGACCCAGATATTTTCCCTTTTAACCCTTGAAGCAAAAAAAAAATTCGAAAGAAGTCCCTACGTACGCTGGGCGTACGTTTATGTACGCTTAGCGTACATCGGCATGTGCAAGAACGAACTTGAGCCACGTACGCGGGGCGTACGTGGCCAATGCAAAAACCCAAATTTTAGGGCATGAACCCTATCTAAGCTCACTTATGACTTTTAGACCCTCCCCCTATTCAGCCTCCACTACTTATTAACATCCCTAAAACCCTAGTTTGCTATTGAGAGTGATCTTTGAGCTTGAAAGTAACCTTGGTTGCCTTTTTGGTGTGTTTAGAAGAAGAAGAATTTGGTGTGCAACCATTAGACGTGGTTGAGCTTCAAGATCCTGAATCTACATCATCTTAGGAAGCTTTTGAAGGTAAAAAGCTCATACCTTGTTGTTTCCTTTGATAGTTAGAGTTAGGGTTTGTTTATGAGTTCTTTTGGGTCCATGGATTCTCTTTTGTGAGTTGGGAAACTCAAAAGCTTGTAATGCTAGATCTTAGTCCCTTTGGTGTGTTAAGGGCATAAAATTGCTCTCTGGATGGTTGTTATGACACCATGCATGGATATATATCCTTAAAGTGAGTCTTTATGAACAAAATTTGATGTTGGACTCCCATCAACATGCAAGGGAATAAAGTTTCCAACTTTATGCCCTATGACCTCTTAAATGACAAAGATCTGGAAGTTGATGTAAGTGACTACATGGATTAATCACTTAATGCCTGAAAGTGCTTAACGGCTCAGTATATGGATTAAGCACTTAATGCATGAAAGTGCTTAACGGCTCAGTACGCTGAGTGTACTAAGATGTACGACGCACGTACTGCTTGGGATTGAGTACGCCAAGCGTACTGGTATTACGCCGTACGTATGCCCCAGTGGGCGTATGGACAATTGTTCGACTTTTGTCTCCTTTGGCCCTTAACTAGTTTTTGGGCTTTGGCCTATTTAGGCAAGGTGGGCCGCAGATTTTTATTGTGGGCCTTAAGTGTTATGACTTGTGCATTTTGGGTCTTAGGGCCCATTATTGTGTTTTGGGCTATGTTTGATTAAGTCCATCATGGGTAAGGTGGAGGGGGCCCTGACCTTAAGAGTTGGATAGGAATTTAGGCCCACAGTCATAATTGTTAACCCATTCCTAATTAGGGTAATTTGTGTATGTTTTGTGTGGGATTTTCCGGATCAGTATCCGAGAAGTTAGGATTTACCAATAGACCGATGTAAGTCTCCTCCCTATATCCATGGGTCGAAGGCACCAATGTCGGCTCATTATACGGTTATGTAGAATGCTAGTTGTGGTGTGATATATATATATATATATATATATATATATATATATATATATATATATATATATATATATATATATATGTGTGTGTGTGTGTGTGTGTGTATGATCGGGTTGAAATATACACCAGGGCGGGGCCCAATATGTCATGTCGGATTGAAATATACACCAGTACGGGGCCCATTAATGCATGTTCAGGTTGAAACATACCCCAGGGTGGGGCCCACTATCGTATGATTCGGTTGAAATATAACCCAGGGCGAGGCCCTAAGGCGGGGCCCATACTTGCTTATTAGGTTGGAATATACCCCTGGGCTAGGCCCAATTGTATGTTTGGTATGTGGTTCTTTGGGAAAACTCACAAACATTTTGATTACAGTTTGTATTGTGGTTTCAAGTATTTTCGGTACTACGGGGAAGGGCCCGGCTTGATGACGCAATATTCACTC
The DNA here is from genome assembly GCF_052849685.1 of Lactuca virosa. Classification (NCBI taxonomy): domain Eukaryota; kingdom Viridiplantae; phylum Streptophyta; class Magnoliopsida; order Asterales; family Asteraceae; genus Lactuca; species Lactuca virosa. The sequence goes on along the minus strand of NC_136429.1, from coordinate 470,330,833 downwards.
CCCATTATTTTCCGCATTTATTGACATTATCACTCTGGTGATTTGATATGATGATTATGTAATGGATTTTGGAATCAAACTTATGATTGTAAATCTTAATGAAAAATGAAAATTTTTCTCCGGGTTTTTGGGTTCTTACAAGTTGGTATCAGAGCCTTGAATTGAGGGATTCGGGCACACTCTCGGGTGTTTCAGAACTCAAACTGACGAAATGATAATCTTTTAAAAAGAAAAAAAACGAATTTTTCTGAAAAATGTTTTATTAAGTAAAAAGGGAGTGTGCAATGTGTGCGATCGGCCGAGCTCAAGTAAGTGTTTCCAAAAATATCCATGCTTATGTATTACGATTAGTATGATTGATATGTGAATTGCATGCTAGAGTAGGGCTAAGGATACTTTCAGAAATTATGTGATAGAATTTCCTGATTTGTATGATGCCTTATAGCCTAGGAAAAATTGGATGCCATATATTTCTTGGAATCGATGTTGACTTTGTATTTGTAAAGTGTATGCTTTCAAAGTTATAGACAGTTAGGATTTCATAGCCCTAGAATGATAAATTTTGCCTCATTTCCTATTCCTCATTTGGTTGTGGACTTAATTTGACAGTCTATATGATTCTATTTGTGTATAATTTGCATGCACAAGGAAACCAGCGGTGTTGATTGAGGTTTCTGGTTCTGTGAGGGTTGAGAAATTCTAGAATAGTCTAGTATGTGTGTGTTGTGTTGTATGAGTTATATTTCTAAGTATAGTATGGTGGATTTGAGGAATCATGTCTGACCTTGAGGAAGGTACATGTAGTTGTGGATTATTGAGCTCGTACTACTGGAAGCACAGGACATGTACCCAAGACGAGTGCATATCGAGAAACTCCAAGGAGAGCAGTGAGGAGAAGCCCCTCAAATCTCTTTATCAATTGTTTTATATGTTGTATTTTCAGTTTGAGGATGGTGATGGCTACGCGAGGAGGTTCAGGTTTAGGATCGTGCGTTGGTTCGGGTTCAGGTTCAAGCGCTGAGCTAATTGATGAGAGGCTACAAAAGCTTGTCGCAGCCGAGGTTACTCGCAGTATCCTTGACGCTACCCCGGTGATTTCCAATGTAACATTCCAGGTCCAGGTATACCTTTTAACCCTTGATCTTTTAGCACTTGTCTATTTTAGCCCTTTATTGAGAAAAGGTGGTGAATGAGTACGCGGGGCGTACGAGAGTGTACACTTAACGTACTCATAAGCGTGCATTTGACACGGAAGCCACCTAGTACGCTGGGCATAGAGGGTACGCTGGGCGTACTAAGCCCACAGTGAAAACCCTAATAGGGTGAGTCCCCTATATAAAGGATATGATGACCTTATTTCTGGCCACCATTCTCAGACAACAAACCCTAAGTGTGCCTTAACCCTCGTTTTAGAACTTGTGAGTGCATTTTAGAGTCTTTGAGAGTTCTTTTGTGTTCTTGAAGAGAAGAGAAAGCTTTGGAGAAGAAGGAGTGGGAGTCCAGGCTCTTGTATCTGAGCATATCTGAGTTGGGAGCTTCATATAGAGGTATAATGCTTCAAACTTTCCCACTCTTTGGTTATGTGCATCATAGTAGAGTATTTTAGGGTTTTGTCCCAAAAAGGTGGAGACTTTTTGAGATCTTGAGCTCCAGAGAATATGACCAACCCCCTTTGAGTGTATTAGTGGTGTAATGTCATAAAAATCCAATCTTGGTCGTTGGAATCAAGCCATGCATGAATTATGAGCTTCTTGAGATAAAATAGTGAGTATTTTGTGTGTTTGTTACCATATTAGCTATGCAAAGGCTTAAAGTCACTGACTTTATGGGTTAAGAGCTATTAGGGAGTCCAGATCCGTAATATGAGCCAAGGTCTTAACTGGTTAAGACCAAATAAGTGAGAAGGGTGAAACTGGAGCATACGTTGGGCGTAATTCTAGTACGCGCGGCGTAGGGGTCGCGCTTCCCTAATGGTTGCATGGCAGCTGAGTACGCCCAACGTAGAGAGCTGGTACTCGCAGCGTACTCCCTACCGTTGACATTTGGTTGACTTTTAGGGTTTGGTCAATTTGTGGACATTTATGGCTATTGAGGGGTAAAATGGTATTTTGCCCTTCTGTGGGTTTAGTGTAGCCTCTTGAGAGCCGTGATTAATTAGGGATAATTGTCGTGCATGTTAGGCGGAGGCTAGACCGGTGATTTGAGTTCGAGATTTGTCGATTTCTTGCAAGGTGAGTCTTCTCACTATACTTACCATGAGTGGTATCTTTGTGTGATTGAGATGTTTATTGTACTTATCTATGTATCTTAATATTCTGCATTATGTCTTTGTGATTTATGTTGAGTATTGTTATTATGAGCTTACTGAATTGGGACCGGAGGGTCCCACTGAGACACATAGACCGGAGGGTCTTTTATAGTTATAGCCTAGAGTGGCTAATGAGCTATGTGTGGTATTTTGGGGAACTCACTAAGCTTCGTGCTTATCGTGTTATGTGTTATGTGTTTCAGTTACTTCCGATGATCGCGGGAAGGCCCCAGCTTGATTGTATACACACTCGCATTGGGGATATATTTTGGAGGATCCTGGATTCTGTGATAAACAACTTTTGAAAAATAAAATGTGTTAATGTTGATACTTGAGATTTTTGGAAAATGTCACATGTGTTTATTGTGTTTGAAAATGAGAAAAAATTGGTTTGAAAAATTTCGGTGTTACAAGTTGGTATCAAAGCCTTGGTTTGAGGGATTCGGATGCACCTTCAGGTGTGTTTGGACTCAAACTGAGGATTTGAGAAAAATTTCCAAAAGAAATGATTTTCTAAAACAAGAAAGAGTTTTAAGAGAAAATGAGTTGGAGCGGTGTGTACAATCAGCCAGAGCCCGAACGGTGATTTCCCAAAATACCCTTACTTTTATGTTATGAGATATTTATGAAATATTCTGTTAGAATTACATGGTAGAAAGTAGGGTAGGTATTTCATATTCTAGGGCTAGAGTTGCCTAATTTGTGATGCCTTAGCCTAGGAGATGCTTTTTTATCAGTGTTATCTGCTATTTGTTCTGAGTATGTGCTGAGTTTTGAGTCGGGAGATGATTTAGGGGGAGATACCTAGACGAGCTTGAGAGGGTTTTTCTAAGAGAGTAGTATGTGATTTGTGAGATATAGAGTATTTGTGAATTAGAATCCTAGGAGGAGGGAGTTGGGTGATTACAGGCTTGGTGTGGAAGGTAGTATTGGGCCCGTACTGCTGAAAGCACCAGATCTAGAGGCATCCTAAGTAAGAATCCTTAGGATGATGAGGAACGAAAAGGGGCGAGTGATCGAGTGTGAGTATACTCGAGCGAGTCTTTGATGATTTTGTGTTGTATTTCAGAGACATCATGGTAGCTACACGCCACACCCCAGAGAGCAGCGGAGTTAGCGATGACGAGATTCGCAGGATGATTCATGACGAGGTGGCCGCAACCATTCGGGAGGCTATTCCGGAGATGTTTGGGTCTATTAAGACCACTCTGATTGAGACATTTAACGAGTGATATGTTGTTGTTTCCGAGGCGGCTACTGTTGTAGCCACCACAGCTGTCGCTGCTGCCAGGCCACAGGGGGGTGACTCGTTGCTGTATCGGGAGTTCAGCGACACGAAGCCACCAGAGTTTGATGGGACTCAGGATCCGATTGATGCGATGAGATGGATCTATGATATCGAGGGGTGTTTCTATACTTGTTCATGTCCAGAGCATTTGAGGGTGCGGTTCGCACTGAACCAGCTTCTCTTGGGAGCGAAGGACTGGTGGAAGTTCGCGACAGCCGATTTTACTCATGTAGAGCATACTGCAGTGACTTGGGAGACGTTTGTCGTGATGTTCCGAGATGAGTATATTCCCCCGGTGGAGAGGGAACGTTTCGTCCAGGAGTTTCTGTCCCTCAGATAGAAGACATAGTCAGTGACTGAGATTACAAGGATGTTTCACGAGAGGGCGCTGTTCTGCACTGAGCATGTGTCAACTGAGTAGGCACGCATGAGCCGGTATTTGAGAATTCTGAGGAGGGATATTCGAGAGTTCGTGGCGAACTCGTCTTATCGGACATTTGCTGAGCTTCAGGCAAATGCCAGGAGGAGGGAGATCGAGTTGGAGACTCAGGCCAGGGAGGATGCGGAGTCTCAGGGGAGAGACCGGCGGCCGGTGCATTCACAGCCAGCAGCCAAGCGGTCTAAGCCCGATGATTCAAGATCAGGAAGCCAGAAGGACTATGCTTGTGGTAAGTGCGGCAAGAGTCATGAGGGGTCTTGTCGGGCAAGGATTTGCTACAAGTGTGGCAAGGAGGGGCAACTGGCGAAGGATTTCCCAAAGGGATTTGAAGTCTGCTCTCACTGCAACCAAACCGGCCATCAAAAGGTCGAGTGCCCTTAGCTTGTTCAGGGATCAGCCCAGGGATTCCACTCCTGCTGCTTTGCGTACCACTTATGTTCGTGTTGGGTTTTTGGTATAATACAACATCCTATGGTGTACATACAACCCTAAATACCTTGGATCTATGTTTTCACTAATTATAAATGCAAATGGTTTCCAATGCATTAAACTTATAACTAGCATACATTTGACATAAACCATATAAGATACTAGTTAGGATAACATACCTTTTGATGGAGCTTGAAGTCTTGGTGTATTTGGCCTTAAAGAGCTTAGCCCAAATTGTGTGGAAGCCTCAAATGAAATCACAACACATCATCGACAAAGGTAGAACTTGAGAGAGAATTCCATGCACCCAAAAACACCCATGAAGTCCAAGAATGACTCAACTGGCGTTTTTTAGGCTAAGAGCATGTATTTATACGTGTGGATTCCAAGGGTCATGGGTATAACCCAAATCCATACCCATGGGTTTTATGATCCATGGTTGATGTGGCCCAACTCTTTATGTATCCATACATCAACTTGGTCCAACATGGATCATAAGCCCAACACATATTAATATAACTAATTATCATAATTAGTCCCCATAGATTTAATTAGTCTCTTTTGATCACTAAATTAATTCCAAATTAATTCTTGATCAATACTAATTAAAACATATGATTTCATATTAATATATTATAACTTATAATATATTAATAAACCATAAATTCCCTTCTCTCAAAAGTCCATCCTAACAAATTGTCCTGATGATATGCAACCCAAATGGACCATGCTACACTCGGGTCGAGTATATACCAATAATAGTTATGGGCTTAGACATCTAATCCAACAGTCTCCCACTTGGATAAGTCTAAAACTATTATTGAAAGTACGACTTCATAACCCGACTAGCAATCGTAGCTCTTAAAGCCGCTGTCGAATTCTAAACAAATCAATGACGCGTCCATTAGATAAGGGATCATATATTCCTCCATTCTAGATATCATATGGACTGAGACATGGATTATAATCATTCTCTCTGTCCATTTGTTGTTTCCCGATTTCCAATTTATTACGACTGACTGATTAAACAAATCAAATCACTCCTGGCTTGGCCAAGCACTCACAAGTGTCATCATTAAGTCATCGAGGGGCCCACATATTTGATTTGTTCTACTACTTGTTGAATCATACACAAAGGCACGTTTTATAACATCGAGTTACCAATGCGTTTTCGTGCAATCAATGTATAACCAACTCATAGTAACAACTCATATCTCTAGGTTTGAAGAATATAGGATATTATCGTCTCATGATCACTCGTGATAAAATCCATGAAGTGGTTCAAATGAGCGTGGGTTGAATCCAATACTCAGAACTTATGAGTACTCATGAGTGTTGTAGCAACTCTTGCTATGTCCAACATCTTAGACATCTACAAGCCAACTCATGACAGTCTTGATTTAATACCTACTTCCAATGTATTAACGACTGTTGATGGTTTGAATAACTTAGTCATTCGGGAAGAATGACCTAGTTATTCTGGAAGTCAAAACATGCAAAGTGAAACATAAGAATAATACTAATCCTATATGGCCCCAACACTTTGAGAGTAAATAAAACACCTTTTATCTAAGCACCATATTGATTACTCATTATTCAATGTTTCGATTTTATCAACTTTATACTTGAATTTAAAAAACACTAGTTGTCCCATGCTCCAAGCATGTACACTATATTTTTCTAAACACCAGTTATGCCATACACAAAGTATGCACACTATGTTTGTTTACGATCCTTACTTTGTGAAATAGATCTATTGAACATAATTCCAATGATTCTCATTTCACACTCCGAAATCCTTATCGAAAAATGTAAGAATTCCAAATTCCTGCCATTTACCGAAATCTGTTAGATTTTAAACTTATATGCACTGATCCTCTGTAATGATTATGCAGAAAGTCACAAAGACTTGTCACCAAACATTACAGAGTATTCCAATGGAGATCAACTCCACGGAAACGAAGTCTCATATTCAAAGTACATTGCTTTGAACATCCTTCTTGCATTAAGTTTTCTAATCTTACACAGATTGAATAACTTCCACCTATGAGAATATTTCCATATTCCCATTTTGACTATCACTTCTGAACAAGAGCTGCCTCTTTTCAGAATATGTCAATATTGTCCTTCCAAAATTAACACTATACTTCCAACTGTCCCTGAGCAACTAATCTTTGGTAAACCTTAGATTGTCCTCGACAATTGTTTAATCATTTTAGTCATATCCAATTCTAGACCTTTTCCCTTCTTAATGCCCCAGGCATTTGGAAAATTTAGAAAGGATAAATATTATAGCACATGTAATCGATTATATACCCGAAGCATATGGGACACGATTCATGCTATAAAATTTTTATTTGCCATGTTCTCAAAATTTGACTATGAGGAGGGATGCTGTAATCATAATCAAATTTTGAGAACGCAATATATAGAATTTTCTTATGTTGAACCATTCCAACATAAAATTCATATATATATATCCTTGACTAAAGGTGATTAAAATATCAATCTAAGCTTTTAGAATTGAAATGAAGTATATCATCTCCCTTAATTATAGCAAAACAACTTTTCCAACCCCTGCAATTTCAAGAATTGAAACTTTGTTTTCTATAATTAACATTGCTAACTTTCAATACTTATCATAATTATCATGCTCCCACTAACATGATGATTATTAGCATAACACTTATGCTCCCACTAGCTTTGACATGTATCAGAAAACAGCTGGACTTCTAGAAGTCAATACTTTATTGACTTTCTTACTAAAGTTCAGATTTCTGATACGAGATTGCTTTGACAAGACTTTATCAAAATCATACACCTTTTCTTAGATAGCTCACATGTGTGTCTAAACAATTTCAGAACTATGAAAAGGGATGTTGTAATCATAGTCTCAATTGTTTAGACCTTTTCCATTTCTCATAAGTCCATGTTAGTGTGTCGGTTAACCACGCACGCTCCACTAACGACTTTGAGAATGCAAAGATCACAATTGCTATCTACTTAAAATCTACTTAGTGAAAGCGTTTCCTCACCATCATTTTCATGAATCGGAGAGAAACCTTATGACACTTAGATTTTTTATGGTGTATGTGTTCCTATCCATGTGAATTTGTCATAACCATAATCACAAGACAAGGTTAGTGAAAAATCCAAACTCATAGGGACTGAACTTGTTCAATCTCATTTTCTTGCCACCTTGTAGCACAAGGGCCTACCATATCTTCCAGGTTGTTATGCAAACAATTGAGAACTTACATAACTCACAAGCATAGTCAACTTAAACTGGAATGGGCACAGAAATAGAAATATGTCAACACAATGGGTTACAAACCTCAAGTTGTGTGCTAGCGATTAACAATACTCTTGATTAGTTCTTGAACTTTTCCAAGATCTTTAAGACTCCCACTGTCCTCTTGACATATAAGATCCTTTTGTCAAGAACCATTCCTTGACAAAACAAATATTCAAGAGTTAGTGGGGATTCTTATCAAGTTAAACACTTCTCACAATTGGTCTTAGTTGGTCTTTGTCTTATCCAAAACATCACAAGTTACCAATTTCAAATATACTAGAGTAAGAAAGCATTTTACTCTACATTTGACAAGTGTTCTAAACCTTTCTTAAGATTATGCCACTCAAGTTACAATCTTAGAGTATGACTCTAAGATTTGATTTTGGAACGAAGTACGATTTATCTTTGGATTTAACCATTTCAACAATTCATGATTCCTCTCCTTTGTCAAACAAATGCACTAAGGTGTTCTTAGAGAATCAATTGTGATATGGTTTCATAATCACTAAGATAGTCATAAAACAATATACACAAGTGCTCTCCCATCTCTTCAGATTGGAGAAACTTTTATCTTTCTGCCTTATTTGATTCTTCTCATCCGTTCTGCCATACATTGAAACTTTTCCAATGTTTCAGAATTACACTTAAACTTGTAAGCATAACCATATTTACTAAACTTTAGTAAATCATAACGAATAATCGTATTGACCTTTGTGGTGAACCTGATCAGCACACAACCAAGTGTACCCAATCCTTTAGTCCTTCACTCGACTCACACATACATGTGAACAACGTCTTAGTCTTAATTTCCCAAAGATGAAAATTCTCATTCATCACACAATACAACTTACAGGATTCGAAGTTTCTATCCAACTAAAACTTGGGTGATGAGAATCTTTCCTTATTTTGTAAATTATGACACTACAATAAATGAAAGAATCTAATTTTATTTTCCAATATTGCTTTCAATGGAAACATATAAACAACAATATTTCACAAATGCCATTGTAAGGATACTTAAAATAAATAAATCAAAAAAATTTTTGTTTTAAAACTTACGGAAAAACCTTATCCTTACAATGCAAATACATATTAAAACTATGTTGATATCTATTCCTAAGCAATCTATCGTAACTCTTAAGCAGTTGCTCAAAATTCTGATCACCGAACCATTTTCCGTCATCAAAATCAGCATACTCTTTCTTTAAGCTTCCTTTGATTTTCTAAAACATCAAAATTTAATTAGATTACATTATGTATTAAGAATCTCCAAAAGATACTTGATAGAGTTAGATAATGGACTTTACCTGAAGTAGAGTCAAACTTTTGACTTTACCAGATCTTTCAGGTAAATCTGGCAGCTTCGCAACCAATGCCCCTTCTTTTGGCAAAAGAAACATATGGAATCTTTGGAAATGGTACATGAGACTATCTCAGACTTATCCTTTCTCTTTACCATTAGGTCAAATGGCTTGACCATGGCTGATCCCTTTCCATTGGGAAGAGAAAGCTTTTCTGGACTTCTAATGTTACCATTGTCAATGTCAATGGAAGTTTGGGAAGTTGATCTTCCAATCAGATTTTGCTTTACCAGTGCCCCAAATCATTGCTGACTTAGCAGCATCAAGAAAATAGGTAAGATCATTAAGGGTCATGTCTTGATCTGTCATCAGGGTGTGACTGAAGAATCAAGTCAACAGCCAGCTACCTCGAGACTTCGACACCCGACTCTCCCGACTTGCCAATAGGGATTGAGTGACCTTGAACTTTTCAAGTATTTGAACTTGTGGGATAGGGAGAATAATTGGAGGACGTAGAGGAAGTGAAGCATGATTTCCAGTCCCATTAATGCACAACAAAGGGATTAATCTTTCACCTTGATTGCCATGTGGGATATCATCTTCAATAGGAAAGCTTGTTCCTAAAGATTTGGGAAGACCATAGTTGTCTTAACAAGACATCTATAATGGGAGAAATCCAAGTGTAGTTGATTTAAAGTCCTTAATATAACACCCAATATGAAATATTAAGGCTAGGATCCAACAACCTATTTATAACCGGAAGAGGGATGACGTAATCCAAGCTATAAAATAGTTGAAAGTAGGTAATGACGATTTATCAATTTCAACCATGAAAACGAAATATAATTTAGTTTTAATTGGATTTGAAACTCCTAGATCTTTTGAGATACATTGAACTTTCAATGGCATGTTTGAATCTCGATTGTGCCCTCTCAAGTTTGTGACTGGGATGCCGAGAATCACAAACAAGGTGTGAATAACCATGCAAATTGACTTGGTACCCTCAACTTTATCACTTAATTGATGTGCCGGTTAACCACACACGCTCCACCAATCTATGATAAACTTAAGTTACCCTTCGCCACACATTGTCAGTCCCATGTTAGTGTGCCAGTTAACCACACACGCTCCACTAACGACTTAACAAAGGTGCAAAGTGCAATTTCATGGGTTAGCACCATTTCACATTTTCGTAAGTAACTAAGATTGGGAATTTATAAGTGTTTAGTTAATTAGTATTTATCATTATACTTTTAATGAAGGGAAAATTATAGTCTTTATCTTACCCGTTCGGCTAACGACCCTCCACCAGTGAAGGAAGAGGTGGGTGAGAGTGGACACCCATTAAACTGCCATTTTATAAGCAGTAACGTTATACCCCCCTTATAGACCGGCTTCGTGAATGAGGCCTACTAATGGTAAGATTGACTTTATCTTATACATATCTATATAATTAAAATTATAATAATAGTATAAGGGTTGAATTTTAAACTTTAAAAATTCTAGGGCTTGATTTGGAATTAAAGCATTCATAAGTAAATCTTTACAAATTCCAAAACTTGAGGGCAAGTTTTGAAACTATTAAAAACTCTTTGATTTTCATAACTTATGAGTTTAATTAAAGTTTTAGAGACTTAAATGAAGAGACTCTTGAACATCCATAACTTGAGGACAAGTTATGGAGTTCATAAAAACTATTTATGAGAAAAAGACTCTTCATTTTGTAACCTATGGCATTATTTATGAGTTTTAAGAATCATAAATGTGTCTTTTCATATAACTTGAGGACAAGTTACAAAAACACATTTTATGAACAATTTGTAGATTAATTTGGATTCAAAACAACTAACACAAAGTTTTTTCATTAATCTAAATTAACTCATAAAACAAGGTAACACAAAAAAACTTTTGATAATCCATAACTTATGGAAGTTTCAAAACTCTTAAGATCATAACTTTCAAAAAAGACTTTTGAGTTCCAAAATTTTATGACAAAATTCGTAACTCCTTAAAAAATTTAGATCAAACTTTTAAAACAAATAAAATAATCATATCATTCTATCTTTTAATAAATTGACCTAATTCAACTCTTGTAGTAAAATGACTCAAATTTTACAAATAATTAGTTTTCCATAAAATCAAGTAATTACCTTAAAATTTGACAAACTTCATGTTTTTTTTTCTTTTTATTTTCAACTTTGAAAATCAAACATTTGCATCAAATATAATAGAAAACAACCCATGGCTCTGATACCACTGTTGGGTTTTTGGTATAATACAACATCCTATGGTGCACATACAACCCTAAATACCTTGGATCTATGTTTTCACTAATTATACATGCAAATGGTTTCCAAGGCATTAAACTTATAACTAGCATACATTTGACATAAACCATATAAGATACTAGTTAGGATAACATACCTTTTGATGGAGCTTGAAGTCTTGGTGTATTTGGCCTTAAAGAGCTTAGCCCCAATAGTGTGGAAGCCTCAAATGAAGTCACAACACATCATGGACAAAGGTATAACTTGAGAGAGAATTCCATGCACCCAAAAACACCCATGAACTCCAAGAATGACTCAAGTGGCGTTTTTGAGGCTAAGAGCATGTATTTATATGTGTGGATTCCAAGGGTCATGGGTATAACCCAAATCCATACCCCACGGGTTTTATGATCAATGGTTCATGTGGCCCAACTCTTTATGTATCCATACATAAACTTGGTCCAACATGGATCATAAGCCCAGCACATATAAATATAACTAATTATCATAATTAGTCCCCATAGATTTAATTAGTCTCTTTTGATCACCAAATTAATTCCAAATTAATTCTTGATCAATACTAATTAAAACATATGATTTCATATTAATATATTATAACTTATAATATATTAATAAACCATAAATTACCTTCCCTCAAAACTCCATCCTAACAAATTGTCCTGATGATATGCAACCCAAATGGACCATGCTACACTCGGGTCGAGTACATACCAATAATAGTTATGGGCTTAGATATATAATCCAACAGTTCGGCCGGTGAAGGCCGAGGTTCCGAGGGCTCGTGGGAGAGCTTTTCAGCTGACAGCGGAGGAGGTCCGCGTAACAACTGATGTCGTGGCTAGTACGTATTTCTTTATTGTTTATTTTGAGATTTATTTTTCTTATTATGTGCTATATTTAAGTACATTTCTCGTAAGTTTGTGCCTGCTTTAGTGTTATTTGATTCGGGGTGTGAGTCGCTCCTTCGTGTCTTTAGCTTTTAGTCGTCACATCAGTATCCAACGTGAGGCGTTGAGTCGACCTCTGAGGGTTTCTATAGTAGACGAGCATGCAGTTTTTGCTACTAATGTATTCCAAGGATGTGTGCTGCAGATTTTTGGTGTCGAGTTTCCAATTGACCTGGTACCGATCGCGATGAGTGATGTATGTGTCATTGTGGGCATGGATTGGTTGATCCGTTTTGGACCAGTGATCGACTGTGAGCGACAGTTGGTGACTATACGAGACCCTAGTGGGGGAGTGCTTACAGTGTATCGCAAGGGTACCAGATCTGCGTTAGCCTTCTGCTCTGCTGCCAGAGCGAGGCAGAGTTTACAGTAGGGTTGTATGGGTTTCCTAGCGTACGTGATGGATACGCGGATTGTTTCAGAGAGTCCGAGTTCTATCTCTGAGGTTCCGATAGTGTGCGAGTTTCCTAATGTTTTTCCCGAAGAGTTGTCGGGTGTGCATCTTGAGAGGCAAGTGGAGTTTCGGATTGATTTGGTTCCGGGAGCAGAGCCTATCGCCAAGGCACCTTATTGCCTTGCGCCATCAGAGATGCAGGAGTTATCCTCATAGCTTCAAGATCTGCTGGGGAAGGGATTTATTCGACCGAGTAGCTTGCCGTGGGGAGCGCCGATCCTTTTTGTCAAGAAAAAGGATGGTTCACATCGGATGTGTATTGATTATCGGGAGTTAAACAAGCTAACGGTTAAGAACCGTTATCCACCTCCGAGGATCGATGATTTACTAGATTAGCTGCAGGGGGCATCTTGGTTTTCCAAGATTGATTTGAGATCTGGATATCACCAGATGAGAGTATGCGAGGAGGATATTGAGAAGACGGCCTTTAGAACTCGTTATGGGCATTACGAGTTTGTGGTGATGCCTTTCGGGCTCACCAACGCACCGACAACTTTCATGGATCTCATGAACCGGGTGTGCAGGCCTATGTTGGATCGGTCGGTGATCGTGTTAATCGATGACATCTTGGTGTATTCAAGGTCCAGAGAGCAGCATGAGGAGCATCTATGAGAGGTTCTTGGGGTATTGAGGTAGGAGAGGTTGTATGCCAAATTTTCCACGTGTGATTTCTGGTTTCGAGACGTCCAGTTCCTGGGAAATCTCTTTAATCAGAATGGGATATTGGTCGATCTGGCCAAGATTGAGGCGGTTATGAAATGGGAGGTGCCGAGGTCCCCATCCGAGATCAGGAGTTTTCTGGGAATTTTACAAGATTGTGGTTCCTCTTACCAGATTGACCTGGAAGGGCGTTACTTTTGTTTGGGGGCCTAAGTAGCAGACATCATTCGAGACTCTTCGTCAGAGATTATGCGAAGCTCCAGTGTTAGCCCTTCCGGAGGGAGTGGAGGACTTCGTAGTCTATTGTGATGCGTCCATTTCAATGATGCGTGCAGTGTTGATGCAGAGGGGTCATGTGATAGTATATACGTCGAGGCAGTTGAAGCCTCATGAGATGAGGTATCCCACCCATGATTTGGAGTTACGGGCGGTGGTGTTCGCCCCTCAAGATTTGGCGCCACTATATTTATGGTGTCCAGTGTACCATATACACGGGCCATAAGAGCCTGAAGTATCTGATGGATTAGCCCAAACTAAATATGAGGCAGAGGAGATGGTTGGATGTAGTGAAAGACTACGACTGTAAGATTATATATCACCCAGGAAAGGCTAATGTGGTAGTCGATGCCTTGAGTCATAGAGCAGAGAGCGCTCCGATTCCGGATGTATGTATGAGAATGACGGTTATGACTCCAGTCTTGGATACCATCCGAGAGGCTCAGGTGGAGGCTATGAGGCCAGAAAACCGCAAGAGAGAACTTCTGATTGGGCAGGTGTCTGAGTTTGTGACGGACAGTCGTGGGCATATGACCTTCCACGGGCGGATTTGGGTGCCCTTTTCAGGTGGAGCTCGTCGTGTATTGATGGAGGAGGCTCATAGATCGAGATTCTCGATCCACCTAGGGGCCACTAAGATGTATATGGACCTAAAAATAGATTATTGGTGACCCTGTATGAAGAGAGACGTGGCATGGGTTGTAGAGAGGTGCTTGACATGTCGTCGGGTTAAAGCGGAGCACCAGCGTCTACATGGTCCTTTGCAGCCTTTAGAGATTCCCTAGTGGAAGTGGGAACAGATTTCTATGGACTTTATCACCAAGTTACCGATGACTACACGTAGGGTTGATGCGATATGGGTGATTGTGGATCGGCTGACGAAGAGTGCTCACTTCCTTGCTATTAGCGAGAGTTCTTCTGCAGAGAGATTGGAAAAGATTTATGTGAGAGAGGTGGTAGCTCGGCATGGAGTGTCAGATCGAGACATGCACTTTACTTCCAGGTTCTGGAATAATTTTCATGAGGAGTTGGGTACACGGTTACACTTCAGTACCGTATACCATCCGCAGATAGACGGGCAGAGCGAGCGGACGATTTAAACGCTTGAGGACATGTTGCAAGAATGTGTGATGGACTTTGGAGGGATTTGGGACACTTATTTGCCCTTCGCTGAGTTTTCTTACAACAATAGCCACCATTCCAGCAACTGTATGCCCCTTTGAGCTTCTTTATGGGAGGAGGTGTCGGACACCCATTTGTTGGGGAGAAGTGGGGCAGAGAGTGATGGGTGGCACAGATATAGTGTTGAAGACGACTGAGCAGATTCAGCAGGTCAGACAGAGGCTACTGACGACCCAGAGTCGCTAAAAGAGTTATGCATACAGGCGACGATCCAAGCTAGAGTTTCAGGTTGGATATTTTGTCCTCCTGAAGGTATCCCCTTGGAAAGGGGTGATCCGCTTCAGGAAGCGGGGCAAGATGGGGCCCCGATACATCGGTCCTTTCAGAGTGACCGCCAGAGTGGGTAGGGTAGCATATAGGTTGGAGCAACCTGCGGAGTTGAGTCAGATTCATAACACCTTCCACTTGTCCCGGTTGAGGAAGTGTGTAGCCGATAAGATAGCAGTGGTACCCCTAGAGGATATTCAGGTGGATGCGAGCCTA
Source organism: Lactuca virosa (assembly GCF_052849685.1). Classification (NCBI taxonomy): domain Eukaryota; kingdom Viridiplantae; phylum Streptophyta; class Magnoliopsida; order Asterales; family Asteraceae; genus Lactuca; species Lactuca virosa. The sequence goes on along the minus strand of NC_136429.1, from coordinate 470,315,483 downwards.
AATTACATTGAGAGGCCGATCGCGAATTTGGATTGAAAGGTGAAGGTTCTGAGAAACAAAGAGGTGCCCCTAGTTCAAGTTCAGTGGCAACATCGGAGGGGGTCCGACATGACTTGGGAGTCGGAGTCTGAGATGCGGGAGCAGCATCCAGAGTTATTTGTTGAGCATGACTTCGAGGGCGAAGTCTGATTCTAGTGGGGGAGAATTGTAACATCCTGGGTCCAGGTATACATTTTAACCCTTGATCTTTGAGTACTTGTCCATTTTAGCCCTTTATTGAGAAAAGGTGGTGAATGAGTACGCGGCGCGTACGAGAGTGTACGCTCAGTGTACTCATAAGTGTGCATTTGACGCGGAAGCCACCTAGTACGATGGGTGTACCAGCGGGTACGTTAGGCGTACTAGGCCCAGAGTGAAAACCCTAGTCTAGGGTGAGTCCCCTATATAAAGGATATAATGGCCTCATTTCTGGCCACCATTCTCAGACAACAAACCCTAAGTGTGCCCTAACCCTCGTTTTAGAGATTGTGAGTTCATTTGAGAGCCTTTGAGAGTTCGTGTGTGTTCTTGAAGAGAAGAGAAAGCTTTGGAGAAGAAGGAGTGGGAGTCCAGGCTCTTAGATCTGAGCATATCTGAGTTGGGAGCTTCATATAGAGGTATAAAGCTTCAAACTCTCCCACTCCTTTGTTATGTGCATCATAGTATAGTATTTTAGGGTTTTGTTCCAAAAGGTGGAGACGTTATGAGATCTTGAGCTCCAGAGACCATGACCAACCCCCTTTGAGTGTATTAGTGGTGTAATGTGATAAAAATCCAATATTGGTCATTGGAATCAAGCCATGCATGAGTTATGAGCTTCTTGAGATAAAAGATTGAGTATTTTGTGTGTTTGTGACCATATCAGCCATGCAAAGGGTTAAAGTTACTGACTTTGTGGGTTAAGAGCTATTAGGGAGTCCAGATCTGTAATATGAGCCAAGGTCTTAACCAGTTAAGAGAAAATAAGTGAGAAGGGTGAAACTGGAGCGTACATTGGGCGTAATTCCAGTACGCACAGCGTAGGGGTCGCGCATCCCCGATGCCTGCATGGTAGCTGAGTACGCCCAGAGTAGAGAGCTGGTACGCGCAGCGTACTCCCTGTCGTTGACTTTTGGTTGACTTTTAGGGTTTGGTCAATTTGTGGACATTTATCGCCATTGAGGGGTAAAATCTTCTTTTTCCCTTTTGTGGGTTTAGTGTAGCCTCTTGAGAGTCGTGATTAATTAGGGATAATTGTCGTGTATGTAGGCGGAGGCTAGACCGGTGATTTGAGTTCGAGATTTTCCGATTTCTTGCAAGGTGAGTCTTCTCACTATACTTACCATGAGTGGTACCTTTGTGTGATTGAGATGTTTATTGTGCTTATCTGTGTATCTTAATATTCTGCATTATGTCTTTGTGATTTATGCTGAGTATTGTTATTATGAGCTTACTGAGTTGGGACCATAGGGTCCCACTGAGACACATAGACCGGAGGGTCTTTTTGAGTTATAGCCTAGAGTGGCTAATGAGCTGTGTGTGGTTTTTGGGGAACTCACTAAACTTTGTGCTTACCGTGTTATGTGTTATGTGTTTCAGGTACTTCCGATGATCGCAGGAAGGCACCGGCTTGATTGTACACACGCTCGCATTGGGGATATGTTTTGGAGGATCCTGGATTTTGTGATAAACAACTTTTGAAAAATAAAATGTGTTAATGTTAATACTTGAGATTTTTGGAAAATGTGACATGTGTTTATTGTGTTTGAAAATGAGAAAATTTTGGTTTGAAAATTTTTGGTGTTACATCCAATACCGTCAAGGAGGGGATTATGGAGATCATGGAGGAGCGGCTCAGGTCATTTCAACTCATGATTGTCGCATGACAGATTTGGGCTCGAACTCCCTCGTTCCGAGAATTCAAGGCGTACAGAGCACCTGAGTTCTTTAGGGTTTAGGACCCCATGTCGAGTCGTCGCTAGATCGCTGACATGGAGAATGCTCAGCACACGAGCTTTTTCTCCAAGGTGGAAAAGGTGGGATTCACGTCTTGCTTACTGAGGGATAGAGCACGGGACTGGTGGGAGGAGGTTACCTGAGCGGTTGGTACGGTGGTTGTTACAGTGATGACTTGGGAGGAATTTGTGCAGAGGTTTTATCATCAATTTACACCAGCCATTGAGGTGCAACAACTGGTGAGGGAGTTCCAAGACCTTCACCAGACTATAGAGACTATGGCAGAGATCATCGTCAAATTCAAGGAGAGGGAATTCCTAATTCTGCAGTATGCTGTAGATGAGGAGATGAGGAAGACGAGATATCATGATATGTTGAGGGATGATATCAGGGATTTCGTGAGCTTTTAAGGGTGCAAGACCCTGAATGATATGATTGAGAAGGCTCGTGAGCGGGAAATTAATTTGGAGCTCCGTAAGAAGCGGAAGCTGGAACAGGTGCTGACAGCAGTGGACCAGGACAAGAAGCCCAATACCTCCGATATTCACAGTATAGGCAAGCAGGGACGGGGCCAATGCGCGAAGTGTGGCAAGCCGCACAGTAGAGCCTGTCGATCTGCAGGCTCTGGATATTTCGGATGTGGCCAGGCAGGTCACGTGAGCAGGGAATGCCCCAAGCAGGCCCTGGTTTGTTTTCACTGCAACCAGACAAGCCATAAAAAGGCCGACTGTCTGAGATTGTCTACGGGAGCAGTGGTGGCGTCTGCGTCAGCCACCTTGACGATTACTGATGGCCGCCAGGGCAAGGCGGAGGCTCCTGCGGTGAAGAGCAGGGCGTTTTAGATGACCACCGATGAGGCTTGCGCAACGCCGGATGTAGTTACTCGTATGTGACTTAACTCTATCTTTTATTGCTTTCTTGTTATGCTTATGTTTATTATGATCTTGTATAGGAACCTTTTTTAGTCAATGGGTTGTCTGCTCATGTTTTGTTTGATTCAGGGGCTACCCGATCTTTTGTATCTCTTGCACTCAGTAAGAAGTTTTGAGATGCTCCCTGGGGACTTTGGACTCCCCTCTGGAGGTGGAGATCGCGAATGATTGTACTGTGAGTGTTGCGAGGGTATTCCAAGGATGTGTTCTGAACATGTTCAGTGAAAGGTTTCCTATTTATTTGGTATCGATCCCCTTGAGGGGATTGAAGGTGATCATCGGGATGGACTGGTTGGGGCCCAATGGGCCGGTGATTGATTGTGAGCGGAAGTTTGTGAGAGTTCGAACCCTAAGTGGGGGAGAACTGGTCATTCCAGGTGAGAGAGCATCGCATGGACCAGCTCTTTGTTCAGCTGCGAGGGCTAGGAGGTTTCTTCAGCAGGCCTGTTTGGGGTTTTTTGCTTATGCTTTAGATACACGGGTTGAGGCCATGACAGAGTTGAGCATGGTATCCATTGTGTAGGATTTTCCCGATGTTTTTCCCAAGGAGTTTCCGGGAGTGCCTCCCGAGAGGAAGGTTGAGTTTCGGATTGATTTGATGCCTGGTTCGGCTCTGATAGCCAAGGCGCCATATCGCCTAGCAGTTCCTGAGATGCAGGAGTTGTCTACGCAGCTGTAGGTGCTGCTAGACAGGGGTTTTTTCCATTCGAGCAGTTCCCCTTGGGGAGCACCGATTCTATTCGTGAAAACGAAGGACGGGTCACACATGATGTGTATCAATTATCGGGAATTGAACAAGTTAATGGTGAAGAACTGTTACCCACTTCCCAGGATCGATGATCTGTTTGTTTAGCTTCATGGTGCATCTTGGTTCTCTAAGATTGATCTATGGTCAGGATACCATCAGATGAGGATCAAGGATGAGGATGTACAGAATATGACACTTAGGACATGTTATGGTCATTACGAGTTCGTGGTGATGCCTTTCGGGATCACCAATGGACCAGCAGTGTTCATGGATCTCATAAACCGGGTTTAAAGGTTGATGCTGGATCGGTATGTGATTCTTTTCATTAATGATATCTTGGTCTACTCCAAGACCAAGGAGCAACATGAGCGGAATTTGCAAGAGGTGTTGGAGACCTTAAGGAGGGAGAGACTTTATGCTAAGTTCTCCAAATGCGAATTTTGGTTGCGTAAGGTACAGTTTTTGGGGAACATCATAAATTGGGATGGAATCTTGGTGGACCCGGCCAAGATCAGGGATGTGATACGTTGGGAGGTTCCGAAAAATGCATATGAGATTCAGAGCTTCTTGGGTCTTATGGGGAATTTTCGTAGATTTATTCAGGACATCCCCAAGATTGTAGTGCCTCTGACCCAACCAACTAAGAAGAATATGACGTTTCAGTGGGGTCTGGATCAGTAGTTGGCCTTCAAGACTCTGAGTCAGAGGTTGTGCGTGGTCCCGATTCTCGCGTTACCAGAGGGATTGGATGATTTTGTGGTTTACTATGGCGCTACTATTTCAGGATTGGCATCTATCCTTATGCATAGAGGGCATGTGATTGCTTAAACCTCGAGGCAGCTGAACCCTCACGAGGTGAATTATCCCATGCATCATTTGGAGTTGGGGTGGTGGTGTTTGCCCTCATCCTTTGAAGGCAATATTTGTACGGGGTCCGATGCACTATTTACACCGATCATAAGATTTCGAAGTATTTAATGGATAATCCGAACTTGAATATGCGGTAGTGGAGGTGGTTGGATATGGTAAAAGACTATGACTGCGAGATTTTGTACCACCCTGGGAAGGCGAATGTGGTGGCCGATGCGCTGAGCCATAAGGCGGTGTGCTCATCGATCCAAGATATTTGTTTGAGTACGGCTGTCACTTCACCCTTGATGGATTTGATCAAGGAGGCTCGGGTGGAAGGATTGAAAAAGGAAAATTAGAATACTGAGCAGATTAGAGGGTAGATTCCTTTGTTTGTTAGGGACAGTCGGGGGCTATTGACTCAGTGTGGTAGGGTCTGGGTTCAGGCATCAGGTGGGGTGAGACAAACGATTTTGGAGGAGGTGCATAAATCAAAGTTTTCTATCCATATCGGGGCCATGAAGATGTACCGAGACTTGAGATTGAGCTATTGGTGGCCCTGCATGAAGAGAGAAGTTGCATAGTTTGTTGAGGGGTGTTTGATTTTTAGGAAGGTCAAATCCGAACATCAGAGAGCTCACACCAAGGTTTAGCCATTGCCCATACCTATGTGGAAGTGGGAGGAGATCACTATGGATTTCATCACCAAATTTCCCTGGACGATGTGGGGTGTTGATTCGATTTGGGTTATTGTGGACAAATTGACCAAGAGTGCATATTTTATCCTGATTGTGGAGAGTATATCCATAGAAAAGGTAGCTGAGATTTATATACGGGAGGTGGTAGTTCGAAACTCAGATCCATTTCAGTACATCATACCACCCCCAGACCGACGGACAGAGCGAGAGGACAATCCAGACACTCGAGGATATGCTCCGGGCCTGCATGCTGGATTTTGGAAGGAGTTGGGATACTTACCTCCCACTGGCAGAGTTCTCTTACAACAATAGTTATCATGCTAGTATTGATCGACCACCATTCGAGATATTGTATGAAAGGAGGTGTAGGACACCGGTTTGTTGGGTAGAGGTCGGACATCGGGTCATGGGGAGCACCGAGGTGGTGCTTAAGACAACCGAGTTGATTTTGCAAGTGCGCGACATGTTGCGGGTTGCGCAAAGTCGCTAGAAGAGTTACGCTGACCGAAACGTTCAGACCTTGAGTTTCAAGTGGGAGAGTTTGTGTTGCTGAAGGTGTCACCTTGGAAAGGTGTCATCCGATTTCGGAAGCGTGGTAAGTTGGGTCCCTGATTCATTAGTCCATTCAGGATTACTGCCCGAGTGGGCAAGGTTGCATACCGACTAGATCTTCCTGATGAGCTCTGTCAGATCCATAACACTTTCCATGTATCCCAGTTACAAAAATGTGTAGCCGATGATTCAACAGTGATCTCGTTGGATGATATTCAGGTGGATGAGTGCATGAGTTATATGGAGAAGCCGGTCGCGGTTATTGAAAGGAAAACTAAAAGTCTGCGTAACAAAGTGGTGAACCTAGTGAATGTGCAATAGCAGCACCGTAAGTGCTTTCAGTGGACATGGGAGCCGGAGGACAAGATGAGAGAGCACTACCAAGATTTATTCGCATCAACGGACTTCAAGGACAAATTCTAATTCAAGTGGGGGAGATTTGTAACACTTGGACCCATGTATTTTCCTTTTTAACCCTTGAAGAAAAAAAAATTAATTTTGAAAGGAGTCCCTGTTGGATTAGGTGGCTAAGCCCATAACTATAATTGGTATGTACTTGACCCGAGAGTAGCATGGTCCATTTCGGGTTGCCTTCACCAGGACAATTTGATGGGATGGATATTTGAGAAAGAGGTTATTTATGATTTACTAATATATTATAAGTATAATATATTAATTGAGAAATAATATTATTTAATTAGTATTGATCAAGAATTAATTTGGAATTAATTTAGTATTAACGGAGACTCATTAAGTCAGTCAGTAATATTTATAGTTTGGGCCAATGATCCATGTTGATTAGGGATGGACTAAATATTTATGAGATTCCATGAAGAATTAGTCCAAAGGGCCCATCATGTGGATTATTGGATTGCTTAAAGGCTTAAGAATTAGTCCAAAGGGTTTACAAATTAAACCTTAGGAATTCCAAACTATAAAATGAACCCTCTAGCTTGCAAAATCGGCCACTAGTACTCCAAGGTTCATACCTAGCCGATTTTGAGCTCCTGAATCTCTACCTCTTATATTCATCCAATTGTTCATGGTGTTTGTGACTTGTTTGAGGCACAACACTTGGGGTGCTTGCTCTCTTAAGGACAAAGTTCTACAAGCTACTATACAAGGTAATCTTCTAACTAGTTTTTATGATTTAAATATATCACCTTGTATGCTAGTTTAGGCTTTATGCTTTGGATAAATAATATTGCATGTATAATTGGAAAACACTTAGATCCAAAGCTATTAGGGTTGTATGTGCCCCATAGGAGTGTTATAGTACACAAAACTCAACAGTGGTATCAGATCCATGGGTAGTTTTCTGTTATATAGTTGTATTTGTGAATTGTTCAAAGCTGGAGAAATGAAAATATGTATTCTGTCAGCATGGACTCGCCGAGTCCACTCATGAACTTGACGAGTTCATCATGAACTCGACGAGTCCATAAACGGACTCGACGAGTCAGACAGTCTGTTGGCAGATTTTCGGGATTTTTGGCCTGGATTGGATTGGGATCACTACCACAAACTGTTTTGCATCATAAAATCTGTTTTTTCTGATAATGTAGTGATTATACTCATCCAATCAAAAGATAATTGTCAGAATTTTAAGATAATTGTTGGTTTTTATGATAAACAAAATTACTTGTAAATTGTTGATTTGATATTATCTTGTTTTATGAGTTTGGTTAGATCAATCCTAGATTATATGAAAATTTTATTTGTTAAAATTTATCTAAATGTTTTTTAATGACTTCCATAACTTGTCCTCAAGTTATGGAACATGAAAAGTCTCATCTATTAAAATGACATTAAACTCATAAGTTATGGAAATGAAAAGTTTTCAAGACTTACAAAACTTGCCCTCAAGTTTTTGTATTTGAAAAGTATCAAATTATGAAACATTTATTTCTAAAACTCTTATAACTAAAAGGTGCAACTATTGGGTTCATAACCTAAAAATTGATTAAATAGTTTTTAATTTTGAATTTTTATATTTAGAACCTTGATGTTTGTTTGAATAAGTTCAATTACACCTTATGGACTTTATTAAATTGATTAAAGTTTTTAATTAAAAGAGAATTAGTAAATCCATAATCACATTGTTCAAGTTTAATTAAATTAAGAGTATAGTTTAATTAATAGATTAAAACTCCAAGTATTTTAGAAGTTTAAAATACACCCTTGTACTATATAAAATTAAAAGTTTAATATATTATATATGTATAAGTTAAAGGTCAGTCTTACCGTTAGTAGGCCTCATTCACGAATCTGGTCTATAAGGGGGTATAAGGTTATTGTCTATAAAATGGTGGTTTAATGTTTGTCCACTCTCACCCACCGCTTCCTTGACTGGTGGAGGGTTGTTAGCCGAACGGGTAGGACACGACACAAACTTCCATTAAAAGTATAATGAAAATACTAAGTAACTAAACACTTATAAACTCTCAATCTTAGTTACTTAGGAAAAATGTGAAAATGGTGCTATTCCATGAAATTGCACTTTGCACCTTGTTAAGTCATTAGTGGAGCATGTGTGGTTAACCGGCGCACTAATCTGGGACTGAGAATGTGTGGCAAGGGGTAGCTTGATGTTAATCATGGATCAATGGAGCGTATGTGGTTAAACGGTACATTCATTAGGTGATATGTAACATCAAGAGTACCAAGCTAATTTACATGGTTATTCACACCTTGTTTGTGATCGTCAGTATCCCAGTCACAAACTTGAGAGGGCATAATCGAGACTAAACACGCCATTGAAAAGTTCAATGAATCTCAAAAGATCTAGGAATTTCAATTCATTTAAACTCTAAAATTCATTTTCGTTTTTCATGGTGGAAATTGGTAAATCGTCATTTACCTACCTTCAAAAAATTTGCAATTAGATTACGGCATCCCTCTTCCGAATTTTAAATTATTGTGTTGGGTCCTAGCCTTAATATTTCATTTGGGTGTTATATTAAGCACATAAATCAACTAAACTTGAATTTCTCCCTTGTAGATGTCTATATCTGACAACTATGGTCTTCCCGAATCCTTTCTTTATAAAGATGATATTCCACAAGACGATCAAGGTGAAAGATTAATCCCTTCTTCGTGTTGTAGTGGTACTTCACTTCCTCCACCTCCTTCAATTATTCTCCGTAACCCACAAGTTCAAAGACTTGAAAATTTCAAGGTCACTCAAGCCCTATTGGCAAGCCAACACCAAGGTGGAAGGTCTGTGTGTGCACATGTCTTGGAGATGAAGTCACACATTGACAGGATGGGAATGTTAGGAGTCGTTGTGTCAAGGAAGTTGGTTGTTGACTTGGTTCTTTAGTCACTTCCCGAGTCATATAGTCAGTTTGTTAAAGACTTACTATATGACAGACCGCGACGTGACCCTTATTGATCTAACCTATTTGCTAATTGCTGCTGTATCAGCAATGATTTGGCGAACTGGTAATGCAAATTTGATTGGAAGATCTACTTCCCAAACTTCCATGGATATTGATAATGGAAACATTGGAAGTCCAGAAAAGTCTTCTTATCCCAATGGTAAAGAATCAAAGAGAAAGGATAAGTCTGTGATTGTCCCTTGTACCATTCCAAAGGAGTCTGTTTGTTTCTATTTCCAAGAAAAGGGACATTGGAAGCGAAGTTGCCCTAACTACCTGAGAGATCTAAGAGATGGTATAAACAAATTGTATGGTTCTACTTCAGGTAAGCTCATTATCTAACTCTATTAAGTTCCCATTTATTGATTCTTATTACATGATGTTATAAGATTACATTTTGATGTTTTGAAGGATCAAAGGAAGCTTAAAGGAAAAGCATGTTGAGTCTGATCGCGAAGATATGGATTCCGATCTCATGGTTCGATGATCGGATTCTTGAGCTAATGCTAGGAGTTATGATGAATTGCTTAGAAATATGTAGTAACATAGTTTTTCAATTGTAATTGCATTGTAAGGACAAGGTTATCCGCATTTTATAAATAAATAAAATTTTGATTCTATCTTATATTGTCATATCCCCAAATTCACGGCCAGAAAAGACCGATTTGTGTATGCTTTGTTTTATAAAATCAGAGTAATCCTTTTATTAAAAGAGTTGCGGAATTCGTTCCCAAAAACAAAATATGATAAGATTTATCAAAACATTTCTCAAGGAGAACGCAATTTCATTAAATAATAAAACCTCGGGATGTCATGTTCCGATACAGACCAAAAGCATAAACAGTACAATTCGACCTTACAGCAGTTATTTGCAACTACTGGTCTATTATCCAAAATCTCTCGTCAAGTCCACCAACTTATACTCTTGTGCCATTACCCGTAATACAAAGAAAACTGAGTGGGTCAGGCTTGGGAGCCTGGTGAGTATATAGGGTTTTCAACCCACAATAATACAATTATTATATTCAATCATCAAACAATCAACCCAATTACCCATCCCCATTATCTTCTTTATTTCTTAAGGTTTTACCCTAAGAATCAACTACACTTCATTCATTCATTCCTAAGGGTTGACCTAAGGAATTGGCATAAAGTCCATTTCTACATGAGGCGCGGCTGCCAGGTTTAGGACATTCTCTTTTAGGCGCATCTGCCGACGTTATCCTTTAAGCACATGTGCTAGTATTATGACATTCTCTATTTGGCGCATCTGCTAGTATTATGACATTCTCTATTTGGCGCTTCTGCCGACCTTATCCTATAAGCGCATCTGCCAGGACTACGACATTCACTATTAGGCGCATCTGCCAACATTATCCTTTAATAATCTTTCATACCTCATCATTTATCTACCAATGTTTTCCCCATCATATTCGCAGATAAAAATACATATATACAGTTTAACTTATTTAAAATTTGTACCAAACATTGCACTCAACACCCATCTCAAATAAACAAACAACTTATTAACACATATCATGTATTTTATAGCCAAAGCTTCATATTCAACACCCATCTCAGATAAACAAGCAATTTATTAACACATATCATGTATTTTATAGCCGAAGCTTCATATTCAACACCCATCTCAGATGAACAAACAATTTCTTAACACATAGTACGTATTTCATAGCAAATACTTCATATTTATGTGTTGGAAGAAAGTGACTACACACTCACTTGATCAGAAGATGATCGGACAGCACTACGGCTCTAAGAGTAGTGTTCTTCGGTGAAACCGGGATGCTTTCTTGACAACCGGGCTTCTCGCAAGCAGAGCTTCGGCTCGGAAACTCTTTTCTTCTCGGGATCTTCGGGCTTCGGGACTCGCTTCGGGGGTACTTTGGGATGATACCGGGGCTTCGGGGGGTTAATATAGGGCTTAGAGAGAGTATCGGGAGTGAGAGAAGGGATAGAGCAACCAAAATCGGCTGCCCCTTGAATTCTATTTATAGGGCCAACATTCTGTATTCACCTCGTGAGATTTAAGTGTTCACATCGTGAGCACAGTAGGTTACTGCGTTCGTCATTCGTCCACTTGCCCTGGAGGACGTCCAGTCTGTTCTCGCGTCGTGAGCACTGTGCTCACCTCGTGAGTTCTGACACAGCCTCGAATATTGTGTTCCGAACTTCAGAAATTCATATCTTTCGCATACGAGCTCCGTTTTCGACGTTCTTTATATCCACGCGTAGGTGAGATCATGCTCCACAACTCTCGTTTAGACTCCGTTAGCTAATTTTGATTTATTTTTGTTTTTTTATTTTTAGTAGGCTGGGACAGGAAAACTCTGTTATAAATCCATAACTTCTTCATCCGACGTCCGTTTTCGTCTGTCTTTTTACCGTTGCACTACTATTGATGAGATCTTCAATTCTCGTTTAGATTGTTTCGGTTAGAAATCACTCGATCTCAAAATCGATCTTGGGGCTGCATATTGCTAAGCTGAAACTTAGAAAAATCATAACTTCCTCATACGAAGTCAGATTTAGACGTTCTTTTTATGCACGCTCTCGGTTTAACGTATTCTACGACTTTCGTTTAGATCGCTAAATCCAAATATCGTTCTATCATAAATTCACTATTTACGTCGCCCTGTGTCATGCCGGTTCTGTCGCAAAACTTCGACAAGTCATAACTTCTTCGTTATAACTCGGATTTCGGCGTTCTTTATATGTACGGAATCCTTGTAACATATACTAAAACTTAGTTAAAATTAATCCTTCTAATTAATCTTCCATCAAAAAGTCATTTTTGATGCTTATCGTTTCTAAATTGACTAGCCCGGATCTACGGGCGTTACATATATTAATATCTCCTTGCAATGGCATTTGTGAAAATTGATGTTTGTATGTTTATATTGTTAGCAATGTTGAAAATGGATTTGATTCTTTCGTTTGTGGTAGTTTCGAGAATTTACCAAATAAGGAAAGATTCTCATCACCCAAGTCTCAATTGGATAGAAACTTGGAATCATGCAACTTGTATTGTATGATGGATGAGAACCTTCGTCTTTGGGATATTAAGACTAATTCCTTGTTCACATATAGATGTGAGTCAAGTGAGGGACTAAGGGATCTAATACACATCATTGTGCATTGGTCGTGTCCACCACAAAGAATAATAAGACTATTCGTTATGATTTACTAAAAGTTTGGTAAATATGGTTATACTTACAAGATGAAGTATAATTCTGAATCATTGAAAAGCTTTAATGTATAGTAGAACAAATTAGAAGAATCAAATTAGGCAGAAAGATAAAAGTTTCTCCAATCTGAAAGGAAAGAGAATACTTTAGTATCATGTTTTATGATCATCCTATTGATTATGGAACCATATCACAATTGATCCTCTAAGGACAGCTTAGTGCATTTTTATGACTAAGAAGAGGAATCGGGAATTGTTGAAATGGTTAAACCAAGAAGATGAGTCATACTTCGTTCCAAAATCAAGTCTTAGCGTCATACTCCAAGATTGTGCTTAAGTGACATAATCTTAAGAAAGGTTTATAACACTTATCAAATGTAGAGTAAAATGTTTTCTACTCTTGTACATTTGAAATTGGTAAGTTGTGATGTTTTGGATAAAACAAAGATCAACTAAGACCGATTGTAAGAAGTGTTTGTCTTGATAAGAAACCTCACTAACTCTTGAATATTTGTTTGTCAAGTAATGTTTATTGACAAAGAGAGTCTTACATGTCAAGAGGTCAGTGGGAGTCTTAAATATCTTGAAAAGTTTCAAGAACTAATCAAGAATAAACTTGTTATTAATCACTAGCACACGACTTAAGGTTTGTAACCTATCGTGTTGACTTATTTTTGTTTCTATGCCCATTCCAGTTAAGGTTGACTATGCATGTGAGTTCTATAAGTTCTTAATTGTTTGCATAAGGGAAAGTTCCTTGATCAGTGAAAGTTCATTGATCAGTAAGGATGAGCTGCTTAACAACTTGGTAAACATGGTAGCTGAAAGACCCACACTTTCATATTTGACAATTGTTACTCCAAAACATGCTACATGCATATTCATAAAAACAATATTTTACATTGATAAAGTGATTACAAACGACTGGATACAAACCGACTATTACAAATTGTTATGTATTACACAACTACCCAGGATACTATACTTTTATACATACATGATTACTAAATACAATAGTTTCAAACTATTCAAAATCTTCCAACGGTATACAATTATACTGGTTACTTATCTCCTGCAATTTGTTAAACATTGAGAGGGGTAAGCAGTGACGCTTAGTGAGTTCAATAATAGATACAATATAACGTTATGCTATATATATATATATATATATATATATATATATATATATATATATATATATATATATATATATATATATATACTTCAATATGGCAGAAGCAAAGAAGAACAAGGAACAACAAAGGCATATGTGAATCATGCGACAAGCTTTCCATATCAATCAATGACTTCGTCCAAAGATATACAATCAATAAGACATAACAATTTCGGATCATCACTTTGCTAGAATATACAGGCTTTCAGCCCTACATAGCCTTATGCCAATACCAGAAGTTATACGAGTCATGCTCTACATGGCCAAAGGCACAAATCCAATACCAAAATAATACGAGACATGCTCTACATGGCCAAAGTCATAAATCCCATACCAGAATAATACGAGACATGCTCTACATGCCTAGAGGCTCAAAGTCAATACCAGAAGTGATATGAGACATGCTATACATGATCAATGACATAAAAATCAAGATAACACAGGAAAGCACATAGCACATATAACATATAACATACAATTGTTCCTATATATTGAACTCACCGTGAAATAACTGGAGGTTAAAATAGTAATTTGTGCAGCACTTCGTTCTAATAAATAAGTTTCTTCGTTGAAAATCGGGAAGGGCAACGTGGCTCCCTTCGGACGCCTCCACAGATGCAACACGCGTTGGATTTCGGTTGGACCTCCCTTCGGACGCATCATAATCAGACACGCTGCATGCATGCGAGGCCTATACGTGGCCAATTCCGAGCCATGGATGCGAAATTCCTCGGATTTTGTGCCTAAACTTCTAAAATCCATAACTTTCGCATATGGGCTCCGTTTTTGACGTTCTTTATATGCACGCGTAGGTGAGAATATACTCTACAATTTGTTTTAGACTTCGTCGGCTAATTTTGAATTTATATTTAATATTATTATTTTTAACAGACCGGGACAGGAAAATCCGTTAAAAATTTATAACTTCTTCATCCGACGTCCGTTTTCTTCAGTCTTTTTACCGTTCTACTACTATTGACGAGACCTTCGATTCTTGTTTAGGTTGCGTCGGCTAAAAATCACTCGATCTTTATTTCGAATTTTTAGCTGTCTACTGTTATTCTGAAACTTACAAAAATCATAACTTCCTCATACCTTTGACTTGAAGTGTATGAGATAAGCATCACTTGGGTATTGGTATGTAGCCTCTGGCCATGTAGAGCATGTCTCCGTAAGAGAATGACTTATATTGTATGGCATTGGCGGATGGTTAGACAGGGCTATAAGCCTGAAATCTACCGAAATGTTTAAATCAGAAAGTGTATGTCTTCTGTGCCATTTGGGCCGAAGCTTTATTGATCGTATATCTTTGTATCAAATCATTGATTGATATGGAATGTTTGTCACATTATTCACATTTTCCTTTGTTGTTTCGTGTCCCTCTTTGCTTCTGCCATATTGAAGTATATATATATATATATATATATATATATATATATATATATATATATATATATATATATATATATATATATATATATATATATATATATATATATATATATATATGGCATAACGTTATATTGTATCTATTGTTGAACTCACTAAGCGTCACCGCTTACCCTCTCAATGTTTAACAAATTGCAGGAGATAAGCATCCAGTATAGTTATATACTGATAGAAGATTTTTGAATCGTTTGAAACTATTGTATTTTGTACTCCCATATGTATAAAACTATAGAATCCTGGGAAGTTATGTAATATATAACACTTTGAAATAGTCGGTTTGTATCCAATAGTTTGTAATCACTTTATCATTATAAAAATATTGTTTTTTATGAATATGCATGTAGCATGTTTCGGAGTAACAATTGTCAAGTATGAAAGTTAGGGACTTTCAGAAATACGAAAGTTTAGAAAGGGGTTCTTTCACGATAATATCTTATATTCTTGAAACCAAGACATGTGAGTTGTAGTTTACAAGTCGGTTGCACATTGACATATGTAAACGCACCAGTAACTTGGTGTTATAAAACATATTGTTGTGTGTGATTTGATGAGTAAGTACAAGCAAGCATTTGAGTCGAAGTTTATCCATTCCTTTTACCCAATGTGGGATAAAAGCGATATATGTGGGCCCCTCGATGATTTTGTGATGACAACCCTAAGCGCTTGGCCAAGCCTGGACTGATTTGATTTGTTAAATTAGTCGGTCGTCATAAATCGGAAATCGGGAAACAACACATGAACAAAGAGAATGATTATAATCAATGTCTCAGTTCATACGATATCTTGTAGAATGGAGGAATATATGATCCCTTATCTAATGGACGCATCATTGATTTGTTCAGAGTTTGACAACGACTTTTTGAGAGCTATGATTGCTAGTCGGTTCTTTAAGTCGTACTTACGGTTATAGTTATTAGACTTATCCAAGTGGGAGACTGTTGGATTAGGTGTTTAAGCCCATAACTATAACTGGTATGTACTTGACCCGAGAGTAGCATGGTCCATTTCGGGTTGCCTTCACCAGGACAATTTGATAGGATGGATATTTGAGAAAGAGGTTATTTATGATTTACTAATATATTATAAGTATAATATATTAATTGAGAAATCATATTATTTAATTAGTATTGATCAAGAATTAATTTGGAATTAATTTAGTGATCAAAAGAGACTGATTAAATTAACGGGGACTGATTAAGTCAATCAGTAATATTTATAGTTTGGGCCAATGATCCATGTTGATTAGGGATGGACTAAATCTTTATGAGAGTCCATGAAGAATTAGTCCAAAGGGCCCATCATGTGGATTATTGGATTGCTTAAAGGCTTAAGTGAATGGGCTAGGGTTTACAAGTTAAACCTTAGGAATTCCAAACTATAAAATGAACCCTCTAGCTTGCAAAATCGGCCACTAGTAGTCCAACGTTCATACCTAGCCGATTTTGAGCTCCTAAATCTCTCTCTCATATTCATCAAATTGTTCATGGTGTTTGTGACTTGTTTAAGGCACAACACTTGGGGTGCTTGCTCTCTTAAGGCCAAAGTTCTACAAGCTACTACACAAGGTAATCTTCTAACTAGTTTTTATGATTCAAATATCACCTTGTATGCTAGTTTAGGCTTTATGCTTTGGAAAAAGAATATTGCATGTATAATTAGAAAAAACTTAGATCCAAAGCTTCTAGGGTTGTATGTGCACCATATGAGTGTTATAGTACACAAAACCCAACAGTCCCCACGTACGTTAGGCATACGTTTATGTACGCTTAGCGTACATGGGTATGTGGAAGCGGGAACCTGAGCCACATACGCGGGGCGTACGTGGCCAATGCTAAAACACTAATTTTAGGGCATGAGCCCTATTTTAGCTCACTTATGGCTTTTGGACCCCCACCCTTATCAGCCTCCACTGCTTATTAACGTCCCTAAAACCCTAGTTTGCTATTGAGAGTGATCTTTGAGCTTGAAAGTAACTTTGGTGGCCTTTTTGGTGTGTTTGCAAGAAGAAGGACTTGGTGTGCAAGCATTGGATGTGGTTGAGCATCAAGATCCTGAATCTACATTATCTCAGGAAAGTTTTGATGGTAAAAATCTCATACCTTGTTGTTTCCTTTGATAGTTAGAGTTAGGGTTTGTTTATGAGTTATTTTGGGTCCATGGATTCTCTTTTGTGAGTTGGGGAACTCTAGAAGCTTGTAATGCTAGATTAGAGTCCCTTTCGTGTGTTAGGGGAATAAAAATGCTATCTTGATAATTGTTATGACACCATGCATGGATATAGGTCCTTAAAATGAGTCTTGATGGACAGAATTAGATGTTCGACTCCCATAAGACATGAAAAGGCATAAAGTTGCCAAGTTCATACCCTAGGACCTCTTAAATGACCGAGATCTGGAAGTTGGCGTAAGTGATTGCATGGATTAAGCAGTTAATGGCTAAAAGTGTTTAACAGCTCGATACGCTAAGTCTACTAAGATGTACGCTGCACGTACTGCTTGGGATTGTGTACGCCAAGCGTACTAGTAATACACTGCACATATGCCCCAGTGGGCCTTTCGACAATTGTTGTTGTTGAGTCTAATTGTTTTGCGTCATGGGCCTATGTTTTGTATCCGGATTGGGTCTGTCCATCCGTGATTAGCTAGTAGGGTTAGACTATAAATAATGCATGCATGTATGCATTATAAGGTTAACGTTTTGTGATTATTATCGTGTAAGTTTGTAACCCTAAACACCTCTACAGTCGAAGTTCTTAATCGAGCTCTTCTGAGGTGTTAAAGCATTAATCATACGACATATTCAAAGCCATTCTTGTGTTCATAATTATGTTCTTTATTGTTTGTCTGCATAGAATCTATCGATCCTAACTGAACATTGTTTCAACAATTGGTATCAGAGTAGGAGACTGTGTGATCAATACACATTCCTTCTGTATTCAGAATTCTTTAGGGTTTCCGCTTTTATTGTATAAATAGAAGTCGTCATCTTCGTTTCGACGGCAACTCTGTTTCTGATAAAACCCTAATCTCAAGTTTACAGGTCTGATTCTAGCAGCTCACCATGTCTCACGAAGATTCGCAAACAAATCCCATCAACATCTCAAATAGCATTGGATCTACTACCAGGATACCCATACTTTACACTCAAGACTATGAAGTATGGGTGCATCACTTTGAAGACTACGTGGTTGGATCTGAAGACAATGGCTATCTCATCTGGGAAGCTATCACACTTGGGCCGTTTGTTCACTCAGGAACGAACACGACAGTTAAGTCCCAAAAGGAATATAACAAGCTGGTGGCGGATGTAGAGAAGATACCACATGATGAGAAAGACAAGTTCCTGTGTAACGTGAAGGCCATGAGAATGATCAGATTCGCCTTGCAATCTGATACTTTTCGGTTGGTTGGTTCATGCACGACGGCCAAAGAAATCTGGGATAGGTTGAAAGAACTCTATTCAACTGATGAAGATCTAGAACACTCCATTCAAACCTTGCTGGTGTCAGAATTTGGAGTTTTCGAACAGAAACCAGAAGAAAAACTCATACAAACTTCTGATCGGTTCAATCATCTTCTAAGTATGATGATCAAGCATGGAATAGAAAGAAAGTTGATCGAGCAGAAGGTGACCTTCATGAACGCTCTAAGACCAGAATGGATGGCTGTGGTTTCAACCGTGAAAGCGTATGAACAGTTTAAATCTTACTCACTAGCGAAACTTGTGGGAATACTTAAGTCCTATGAGAGTGTAGTAACCAAACAAGCGAAGGTAGTTTCTGGTGTGGGATCGCTGGCCCTTGTCTCAAAAGGAAAAAGCATTGCAGAAGAAGAAGAAGAGTCTGATATGTCTGAGTGTGACCTTACAAGCGAGGAGTATGCTATGATGGCCACCAATCCAAAGATGTTTGCACGAAGAAAATTTCCTGTCAACAAGAACCGATACTGGCAGGGAAGTTACAGTTCTGAGAAGGTGAAGGATGAAGCGAAAATCTCTTCTCAAAAGGATGAAGACAAGAAGGAGAGCAAGCTTGCAGGAGACTCTGGGTTCGACTGCAATTACTATCACGGCAAGAACCACTTTGCCAAAGATTGCATGCTGAGGAAAATGGCTGAGAAAAGAGATGGTGAAGATGATGAGGCGTACTACATGCGCAAGTTGGAAGAGATCAAGAAAAAGAAGGCGAATAACAGTTCTATGAATGCCTTAATTGTGCAGGAGAATGCAGATGAAGATGAGTTCGGTGGCGTTGAAGTGTGGTCAACCGATTCTGAAGATGAAGAGGTGAGAAAGCCCACTCATGGAAGAGCTTATGTGGCAAAGGATGTAGGTTCGGCTGGAAGATGTTTGATGGTCACAGCTGGTGCATCAACCGAAAGTGCAAGTGAGGAACCGAACCTGAATGAGGACAAATGTTTTGCAACCAAGCCCGTAAGTGAAAAGATCAACGACTGCGATCGGCTGATCAAAAAGGTACAATCCATCCTTGAATCACTTAAAGTTCCAGTAATAGATTATGAAGAAAAATTAAAAGAATTAAAATTTAAATTTTCTAACTTAAGTGGTAGTCTCATGCAAACTCGCTTAGCGAATTCTAACCTAACTAACCAACTCAGCAGGGTCTCTTCAAAAAGTGAGGAGAGAAGGATGTGGATTGAGTTGAAGGAGGCAGAATTAAATAGAGCTAGGGATGAAAGTATTTATTTGCAAAGGGACAATTTAAAGTTTTTAAAACAAAGGAATGTTTTTTGTTTGATTTCTAAGCGCTTATATACTAATATTGCTCAATTGCATTTAAGTTGTGAGATAGGGAAGAAGATTCACAAGATGATCTTGCCCTTCCTTGAATTTAAGGAGGATGAGGTCATCGCTGAGTGTGAATCAATAGTGTCCTCAGAAGAGAAATCCATGTCTTACAAAATCGGATTGGACAAAATAGAGACCTTCATTGACTCTAAGGAACATAAATGTATGCTCAAAAATCTTTTAGATGAAAATGATAGGTTAAAAATAAAGTCTGAAACTATTCAATCATTTGACTCGTCTAACGCCAAATTAATTTCAGAAAATAAAATGAACTTAGAAAACACGTCTGAATTTGATGAGGAGAGTGAGATGAGCGAAATCTCAGTAGAAGACGTTGTTGATTGCTCTGAGTTTATGAAAAGCGAAACCGAGAGTGAGAAACCCCTCATACCTGAAAATTCGGTTGAATTCGCTCGCCTGTCAAGGGACAAGCCACAGAAACTCAAACAGAAAGCCATGGTATATCAAAAGGTTCAAACTGTGCCGAATCAAGTCTATGCAGTTACCGGTGTCACTGCAAAACAAACATCAGAGTTGAAAATCTTGGTCGACAAAGACAATGCTGAAGGGTGTGACGATTACTTCTGGTCAGCCCCTATTGACAACGCAGATGAAACCATAGGCTTATCTGAGCAAACTTCATGGAGGGTTAAAGGAAGATATGTTGCTGAACCCATCAACAAAGCCTCGAGTTTCGACAAACCAAGCACAAGTGGAACTAAAGAAATCCCTGAAGAACCAAAGAAAGAACCGATAGTTCCAACTAGGACAACCGAAACTCAAAAGGAGAAGCCACAGTCTAGCTTCAATATCCACAAATCGCAGAAGGAGTTAGCTGAACAGAAACTCTTAAGAAATCAAAGATACATGAAGAATCTAAATGAGCGAAAACGTCATTGGCAATCTCAAAATCCCAACTACGTTTCTCCAAAGAAAGAATCAATTGCTAAAGGAAAGGAAAAATTGAAAGGAAAAGAAAATTTCAGTCCAAATTCCTACTATTCCAAATCTCAGAACCGAAAGTCAAGTTTCGGCTCAAATGTCAAAGCTAACAACCGAACATCAACTTTCTGTCCCAACAAAGAGACTTAGAACCGAAAGTCAAGTTTCGGTCCTAAGTCAAGTTTCGGTCCTAAGACAAGTTTCAGTCCTTCAAACTCACAAACCAAATTAAAACCATTAAAGGATATCAAAGGCAAAGGAAAGCTTGATTTTGAGTTCAACAATAAGAGAAAGTCAGCTAACCCTAGATTCAAAAGAAAACACCAAAAACATCTAACAACACACCATCTAATACACCAAAGTTTAAACCAGATAAAACTAAAATCAAGGTGTATACCATCAAAAGAAAAGATCAAACCACTTTAGTCAAACGAACATATTTGGTTGATGTTTCTACTACAATTCCTTTTTTTGTGAAAAACTCACCAGGACCCAAGAAACTTTGGGTTCCTAAATCTGCTTGAATTTACAGGTGATAAGTGACGAGCAGTTCGATGACGAATGGTATATAGATAGTGGCTGCTCGCGTCACATGACAGGAAGGAAGGAAGAGCTGAGGCAGTTTCGGTCCCTGAAGGATGGTGGATGTGTGAAGTATGGCAATAACTCCTATGGAACAATCAAAGGATATGGGATGATAACCAACGAAGATTTCTCGATTCGAAAAGTAGCGTATGTGGAAGGATTGCAGCATAACCTCATCAGTGTATCACAATTAGTTGTGGGAATAGGCTTAAAAGTTTCATTTGATGATGAGGGATCAGAAATAATTGAGAAACAATCCAAAAAGGTTATGTTGAAGTCTGAACGCAAGGGAGAGATGTATCCTTTAAATCTCAACCCAATTCGAGGAAAACCAGCTATATGTCTGCTATCAAAAGCAAACACTGATGAAAGCTGGTTGTGGCATCGACGGCTATCGCACCTGAACTTCAAAGACATTAATAAGTTGGTGCTTGGTGATCATGTTCGAGGCCTTCCTCTTCTCAAGTTTGACAAGGAACATCTATGTGCAGCTTGTGAGATGGGAAAACAAAGCAGAAAGAGCCATCCTACACGCATCAATACGAAGATTGTTGATGCTCTTGAACTTCTGCACATTGACTTGTGTGGAACTTCGGCTATCGAAAGCTTCGGTGGTAGTAAGTTCATTCTTGTCATAGTAGATGATTTTTCTCGCTTCACCTGGGTTTTCTTTCTTAAACAAAAATCAGATGCAACTCCCAAGCTGAAGACGTTCATCAAGCAAGTGGAAGTACAGCTGCGAAAAACAGTGAGGAATATCAGAAGCGACAATGGGCTGGAATTCAAGAATAAAGATTTTGAGGATTTTCTGGCAGACAAGGGGATATCTCACAACTTTTCAGCCCCCTATACTCCACAACAGAATGAGATTGTTGAAAGACGAAACCATTCATTATGTGAAGCAGCCAGAACTATGCTCAACTTCGCCTCTCTTCCACTATACTTTTGGGCTGATGCAGTTGCAGCCGCGTGCTACACTCAGAACCGATCTTTGCTCAACAAAAGATTCTCAATCACTCCTTATGAGATCTTAAACAATTGAAAGCCCAACGTCAAATTTTTCCACGTGTTCGGTTCAAGGTGCTTCATCTTTAATTCAAAGGAGAACCGAAACAAGTTTGACGTCAAAGCAGATGAAGGAATTTTTCTTGGTTATTCACTCACTTCAAAAGCATACAGAGTATTGAACAAACGCTCCAAACGAATTGAAGAAACATATTATGTTACCTTTGACGATAATTACATGAAGAAAGTTCAAAGGAGTGAAAGTGACTTAGGCGACATATTTCGTGAATATGGACAGGTCTCGGTTCCAATATCCAACTTGTTTGAAGAGTACATTCGGTTATTTGATGAACTAGAGAAAGCGGCACACTCAGAGGCTAAAGCAGCAGATAACAAAATTGATAATCTCAAAAAAATCATAGATGAAGCTGCCAAAGAAATGGAAAGTGAACCTCCTAAAACTACAGGGGGTCAACCCTCAACTGACTCTCCAAACAACGGCTCAATGTTTAAGGGGGAGAGTTCATCAGCACCAAAGACAACCGAAATGTCTTTCGAGGGGGAGAATCCTATTCCATCCCCAACTTATAAAGGTCCAGGGGAGGGTGACCATACAGCTCCAAACCCACCCCCATAATAGTCCAATCGAGGGGGAGAGTCCGACTTCCACAAAGGGTGACAACTTTGATTCTGACACGGGTTACACTTCGCCAGTCGAGGGGGAGAAAGAGACTACAACTGACGAAGGTGATCAATCAGAACTTGAAGAGGAAGTAAATGCAGAGTTGGATCCAACCTATGACCCAAATTATCCTCCATTAGTGAAATGGACCAAGGATCATCCCAAAGCACAAATCATTGGTGAATCATCTGAGAAAGTTCTCACTCGTTCTCAATTAAAAGCGAAACAAAATGCATTATTCTCTAAAGTTGAATTTTGTATGTTTAATTCGTTTGTCTCCAAAGTCGAACCAAAAACAGTTAATGCTGCACTTGATCATTCTGATTGGGTTCAAGCAATGCAAGACGAGCTTCATGAGTTCGAAAGAAATCGAGTTTGGAGGCTGATTCCCACACCAAAGGATGCTTCAGTGGTTAGATTGAAATGGGTATTAAGGAATAAATTGGACAAAGAGGGGAACGTCATTAGAAACAAGGCTCGGTTGGTGGTTAAAGGATATTGCCAAGAGGAAGGGAAAGATTATGAGGAAACCTTCGCTCCAGTAGCTAGGTTGGAATCAGTTAGAATCTTCCTGGAATATGCTGCTAATAAAAACTTTGAAGTTTTCCAAATGGATGTCAAATGCGCTTTCTTGAATGGAGAACTAGAAGAAACAGTGTATGTTGAGCAACCTCCCGGGTTCATGAACGAAAAATTCCCTGATCATTGTTATGTGCTGGATAAAGCGGTATATGGTTTCAAGCAAGCACCGAGAGCCTGGTATGAAACTTTAATTCACTTTCTGAAAATGTCGAAAATTAAGCAAGGTTCGGTTGACCCAACCTTCTTCAGAAAGAAAGAAGGCGAACATCTAATGATAGTTCAAATTTATGTCGATGACATCATCTTCGGCTCCACAAATCCCAGCTTAACGGCTGAATTCAGGAAGTTGATGGAGACTAAATTTGAAATGAGCGCAATGGGTCCGATTAATTTTTTCCTTGGTTTGAATATTAGATAGGGACCAGAAGGTATCTTTATCAACAGGAGGCGTATACAAAGAACCTGCTAACAAAATTTGGCATGACAGGAGACTCAAAAGTGAAGGTTCCTATGGCGTTTGGCACTAAGTTAACACCTTCTCTGGAAAAACTTGCCGTTGACATAACACCATATCGACACATGATAGGGTCCCTTATGTATCTAACAGCTAGTAGACCGGACATTATGTTTTCTGTTTGTTATTGTGCCAGGTTTCAAGCTAATCCAAGAGAACCTCAGATGGTGGCGGTGAAAAATATTTTCCGTTACCTGAAGCGAACCTCATCTCTCGGTATCTGGTATCCTGCTAGATCTGGATTCTTCATTCAAGCCTTTTCTGATGCTGATCTTGGAGGATGTGGTCTGGACCGAAAGAGCACTACAAGTGGATGCCAATTTCTTGACGGAAAACTGGTTAGCTGGCAGTCCAAGAAGCAAACCTGTGTGTCACTTTCAACAGCCGAAGCTGAGTATATAGCAGCAACATCTTGTACCTCTCAAGTCATATGGATTCAAAGTCAACTAAGAGATTATGGGCTGAGTATGAAGAAGATTCCTCTCTATTGTGACTCAGAAAGTGCAATAAGGATTTGTCATAATCCTGTGCAACACTCTAAGACTAAGCATATTGCACTTAGATATCATTTTATCAAGGACCATGTAGAAGATGGGAACGTGGAAGTACATTTCGTTCGGTCCTCTGATCAACTGGGTGACATATTCACTAAAGCCTTACCTGAAGCGAGTTTCAATAAAATTTTACAAGGCCTGGGAATGATGGAAGCAGAGTCTGTACCGAATCCTCAAATCTCTTACTAAAAATTAGACAAGCGAAATGGAGCGAGCGCTCGGTCTATTTCGGCTCCATAATTTTCGAGAACCGAAATGAACCGAACGCTCGGTCTATTTCGGCTCTGGAATTTTAAGGAACCGAAATGAACCGAACGCTCGGTCTATTTCGGCTCTATAATTTTCAGGAACCGAAATGAACCGAACGCTCGGTCCATTTCGGCTCTGGAATTTTAAGGAACCGAAATGAACCGAACGCTCGGTCTATTTCGCTTCATTCTTTTAAGATAAAGTTTCGGTTGTACACTTTGTTCATCCAAAAATATTTTCTTTTTCTGTTTTTATTATTTTTCAGAAAACTTCAAAAATCCAAAAATATTTTCTTTTTCTGTTTTTATTATTTTTCAGAAAACTTCAAAAATCCAAAAATATTTTTTTTCTGTTTTTATTATTTTTCAGAAAATCTCAAAACTTCAACAATATTTTTGTGGTGTGTTTGTTTGCTTGTTCTTTTAATTAGGTCACAAGTGTACCAGTACGACAGAATTTAGAGCTAAGGCAGGTATAATCATTTCCATCTAAACTAGTTAAGCGTCCCTAGAAGCATGCTGATGCATGTTGACCAAAGCCTCTATGACTTTGAGCAAGGCCTTAATGATTCGATCTATACTTATCGTTTCTTCCCAATCAGGATGTTAAAATCAACTCAGTCAAGAGCCACCTTACTCTTCTCAAATGAGTTAAGTGTTTTTCTGCTTAGTCATGACTTTATAGCAGAAGGTACTTTCGGTTCTTTAGCCACCCTCCTTATATTCTCCATCAACTTTCGGTTCACCACTGCAACCCTTGAGACTCTCAGTCTTTACCACTGAGGTTTATGGTTGCACAAAATCTGTGTTTGTGATCTTAGATACGTATACCACGTGCTGAGTGAAACTCACAATCCAACACCAACAACGAATTGACGGTGAATTGTAATATACAAGATCTTACTGGTTACCTAATTAAATCTCATTTTTTATTTTTGAGTGATCTTTTATGAATTTGTCTAACACCAAGGCTTTTCTTCCCAAAAAGATCCAGTTTATTTTTGTTTTTGAGATTTCTATCACTTCTTTAGTCACTATAAGTTATATCCTACCTACTTGTTCAACAGACCACATCGGTCTCACAAGTACTTCTTCCAATGTTCGGTCTTATGTTAAGAATCGACGTTTGGTTGAGGATAAGCCACCCTAAGCCTATGAATTAAAAAGAAGCCTTTCAATGTTTCTCTACAAACATTTGATCGTTATTTCACGGGGACCCACACAAGCACTTCAAGTCTCTCTTGACTTTGAAGGAAGCGATTCCTGCCCGGAATCACCTGCTTTCTGTCTTCTAATGAGACATCACTCACATCCAATACACATTTTGCTTTATTTCTTTATCTTTTGTCACTCTATTGCACGAAAAGTTTTATTTTCCAACATTCTGGTTGCTGTTGGTTCGATTTTTGTTTATCTTTTGGCGAAATAGGGGTAATCCTAAATCTTGGAGCGCAACTGAACTTCAAACGACGATTGAGGATAAGATTTTGGGCGCGTGAATTTGAACGGTCTCTATACCCACGCATGCTGACGTATACCTGGGAGTAACCAACCTGTCACATCGCGCTTTTTCAGGCGACGTTTTAGTGATCGCGTCATTATCATGATGATTTTTCTCTCTCCTGGCAACGGTATATAAAGGGTTTCTAATCTTATTTGTCTTTTACCAGCAATAAATTCTCTCAAATTACAAGGCAAGTTGAAACTGTTCATCTTCTTTCTTCGATCAACAATGGCGACTTCTTCATCAGTTCACGATCAAACTGCTTCGTCCACATTGCTTTCGATCAAGCCAAATCAGAATATGATTATTGAACTCAATCCGTTTCTGTACGATTCGTATATGTTGCAGGTGGGTGAGTGTTTGAAGTATTCTCCACTGGTTCTAGCCCTAACACAGGTGGAAGTCGTCCCTACGTCACTTTTATCACAGGTTTACTCTACTGCCTCTTATGACAAGAACAATGAACGAATCTACTTCCAAATCCATTCTCATAAGGCTTCAATTTCAAAAGGGAGATTTTGTTCCCTATTGCACCTGACTGTGGATTCATCTGTAATTTCACCAGACTTCATCACCACTACTCAACTTTTCTCGATGCTTTACGAAATGGGATACACTGATGTGCTTACCACAGTAACGAAGGTTAAGAAGACATGCTTACCGTCCGCATGGAATGGAATGCTTACTCTTCTCATCAAGAGTTTGGCGGAGATAAGTGGTAGATCTGATGGAACCAGTAAGGGTTTTCTAACCCTTCTCTACGGCCTTTACAATGGTCTCAATCTCGATTATGGGTCGATTATTTGGTCTCAAGTGGTGCAAAGCCTCAACACTTCAACGAGGCATTCTGAAATCTCGTGTGCACGATTCGGGACTATCATTACACGAAGGGCGATTAATTCTTTGGAAATTCCGGTAATGAAGGATGCCCTACTTGCGTCTATTGCTACGTTTCACACCAAGAAAATCATAATTTCTGATCCTAAGAAGTTCCCTCACATTGGCTCTATCCCAGAGATAATGTACCGGTGTGTCACAATCGAGAGTAAAGTCATGGAAGATTATCGCAAGCTTCCTCCAATGGAACCGAGAGTCCTATCTCCTGAACAGCAGGCTTCCCTAGATGATGTGGACAAGCCTAGTAACCGAGGGAAACAGACTACTACCAAGAAAGAGCCAACAGAGGATGATAAGTCTAAGACTGCCAAGTCCAAGAAGCGAAAGTCTGAGAAAGGGGATTCTTCTAAACCGAAGAAGATTAAAAAGATGGCGAAAAGGTCCAAGAGTCCTACTCCTCCAATTTCAGAACACGATGAGGAGGATGAAGAAGAGGAAATTCATCATGAATCACCAAGAGGTAACACTCCTCCCCGATCTCCTACTCCAACCGAATCTCCTCATAACAAACTTCCAACACCACCTCCATCACCGAAACAGACAGTTCCAGTTTCGGTTGCTCCTATTCCCCCACCGACCACATCTCAAACAACAACTTCTTTTCCACCACCACCACCAGTTTCTTCTGTTCCTATTTCTACAACTCCCTTACCACCTCCTATAATTTCCCAATCAACTACCACTACTATTCCTGAACCGACAGTAAGAGTCAACATATCTGATACGGGTGCGACTACTGAAACAGAACCTCCAGTTACTTCTACACCACTTTCACCCTCACCTTCAACCGATTCCGGTGCCACTCTCGGTGGTGCTAATGATGAGTTTGATTCAACATATTACAGTCCCTATAGGCTTCCTACTGATGAGGATGATGATGCTCCCGTCACATGTCAACACTTGCAGGGCATTCATGAGAAATTGGATAAATTGCTTGATGACAACAAGTCCTACAGTGGTGTTGTGCTCAAAGCCTTTTTGGACACAGCTCTTGAGCAATACACTGATTCCATTGACAAATCCACTAAGGCGGTTAATGAGTCTACTTCATCTTGCCAAAAGGCCATTGCTGATGTTGCTGATATTGTTCATACTACTCAGATTTTTCTCGAGTCACTTAAAGGGCATGCTGATACAAGTGCAGCGAAGGTGCAAGCCTCTGTGGATTCATTTTCCAGGTCCCTTCAAGAAGAGCACACAAAGTTTGAAGCTGTTCGTTCTTCCATCCAATCAGAGAACACTTCACTTCTTAGTTCTGTGTCTTCTCGGCTGGAATCTCTTCATGCTGATCTAGCAAAAGAAAGTGCTCTGAAGGAAGAACTTGCTCGACAAGCATCCACGATTGAAGTTCAGAAGGTTCAGCTCGCTCAAGCTGAAAAAGAAATTTCTTTGTTGAAGACGGAGAGAGTTGTTTTTCGCAGCTGTGCAGGGGATGTGAAGGATATGCTCACCAACATTCTTGGTGCTCATGATCCTATCCTTACTTTGACCATTAGGAATCATCTTACTACCAAACTTCTTCCTGCCCTTGCATTGTTACACGAGATGAAGGGTGTTTCGGAGAGATTTATTGCTCCAAAACAAGGGGGAGAAGGTGCTCATCAACCGAAGGTTAAAACTGAAACTGATTCTGCTCAACCGAAGGTCAAAGTTACAACCGAACTGAAAAGTAATGTAGCTTCAGGTTCTGGTTCACAAGCCAAGCAAAAAGAAAATGATGATGATAGAAATAACGAATCTGGTGAAACTATTGCTGAGGCTCTTAAGCGAAAGAAGAGGGATAAAGAGCTGGATGAAACCTTGAGGATTGCAAGGGAAGCAGAGGAGAGGGAAAGGAGAAACAAGAAAGAAGAAGAAGCCTTAAATTGCAAGAAGGCCTTGTTTCCCCTATGGACAAAAGAGGCACTTATCAATCAAGCTATAGAGTTTCCAAGTGTTTATTGGTTGGAACCTGTTGCTTCGTTTGACTGTGACAATTCTAAGGACTCGTAGTTCGACATGCCGATAACACGAAAGGCATTCACGTTTCACTGTTGTGATTCGACTGCTGAAGTTCCTTTTCCTCATCCTAAGGTTGCTCGTGAGCTTATAGACTTTTATTTGAAGTATGGCCTACCACAGTACTTGACATGGAGCGCACAGAAGATAATCACTGTCAAGGTACTGAAACCTACGTCTGCTGGGAGGTTTATAAATGTTAATTTTAAAATCACACGAGGATCTGCAAACTCGGTGTCGATTATTTCCTTGGAAGACCTTCCAAATCTAAATCCTCATGACTGGATTCTTTTGTTTAATATTCTGCTCACAAATCCGAGTGAATATGAGCCGATATTGGAGCACTTGAAGAGGATGTTGGCTTCTTACATCCATGAGGTTGCAGCTATGGATCAAGAGATAGCGAAAGTGATGAATAAGAAACCGACCATCAAGCCAACACCGAAACCAGGAGATGTAAATAAGATGAAGATGGGCCAAATAGATTCAACACATCTTACTGTGATGTTTACAAAAGGCGAAGCACACAGATTTTTATTCGCTCTTGTTGATAAACATTTATTTTCAACCGACTGCTTGGAGCACATCATCAACATTATTCATCGGTGCAAGCAGAACTCAGAAGTAGACAAAAAGAACATCACAGACATGCTTCGGTGGTACATAACGTTTCGTCATCATTTGCTGGCTATCATTCCGAAGGTGTTCAAAACAATAAAGAAGTCTTCTGCAGCTCAGCCGAAGTGAGCTTTCGGCTCCATTGACGCAAAGGGGGAGATTGTTGAGTCTAATTGTGTTGCGTTATGGGCCTATGTTTTGTATCCGGATTGGGCTTGTCCATCCGTGATTAGCTAGTAGGGTTAGACTATAAATAATGCATGCATGTATGCATTATAAGGTTAACGTTTTGTGATTATTATCGTGTAAGTTTGTAACCCTAAACACCTCTACAGTCGAAGTTCTTAATCGAGCTCTTCTGAGGTGTTAAAGCATTAATCATATGACATATTCAAAGCCATTCTTGTGTTCATAATTATGTTCTTTATT
This sequence comes from Lactuca virosa, assembly GCF_052849685.1. Taxonomy (NCBI): domain Eukaryota; kingdom Viridiplantae; phylum Streptophyta; class Magnoliopsida; order Asterales; family Asteraceae; genus Lactuca; species Lactuca virosa. The sequence goes on along the minus strand of NC_136429.1, from coordinate 470,285,158 downwards.
GTTTGTCTGCATAGAATCTATCGATCCTAACTGAACATTGTTTCACAGTTGTACTTTTGTGGCTTTTGGGCCTTTGCTTGTTTTTAGGCTTTGGCCTGTTTAGGGAAGGTGGGCCTCAGATTTTTTTTGGGCCTAAAGTGTTATGTGATGGGCCTTTTGGGTCTTAGGGCCCATTATTGTGTTTTGGGCCAGGGTTGATTCAGTCCATCATTGGTAAGGTGAAGGGGGGCCCTGACGTTAGGATTTGGATTGGAATCTAGGCCCATAGTCATGATTGTAAACCCATTCCTAATTAGGGTAATTTGTGTATGTTCAGTGTGGAATTTTACGGATCGGTAGCTGAGCAGTTAGTATTTACCAGCAGATCGAGGTGAGTCTCCTCCCAATATCCATGGGTCGAAGGCACCAATGTCGGCCCATTATTCGGTTATGTAGAATGCTAGTGGAATATACCCCAGGGCTAGGACCAGTTGTATGTTTGGTATGTGGTTCTTTGGAAAAACTCACTAAGTTTTTGTTTATAGTTTGTATTGTGGTTTTAGGTACTTCTGCTACTAAGGGGAAGGGCCCAACTTGGTGGCGCAACATTCACTCCCCACTATTTTTTTTCGCACTTATTGATATTGTCATTCTCATGATTTGATATGATGATTATGTAATGGATTTGGGAATCAAACTTATGATTATAAATCTTAATTAAAAATGAAAAATTTTCTCCTTATATTTTGGCTCTGACAGGTTACTTGCTGACGTGACATGATGACGTATGAGTTTTGATGGCTTATGAGTTTTGATGGCGTGGCATGCTGACATGACATGTTGAGGTGTCAAAATTGAATTTTTTTCCCACAAAAGACACTAAGTTTTCAATTTTTTTTTTCGATTTTGACACTAAGTTTAATTTTTTTTCTTTTAATTTTGACATTCTGTTTTTTTGTTCTAAACCGGACTTCATTTTTTCCAAATTTTGTTCATTGTTGATGATTTTCCATTTGAAACCGTATAAATATTTTTTTAATACATTTTTAACCATACAGATATATTTTTTTTTTAATTTAAAAACCATATTTTTGTATAAATACAACGTTTTGTTTTTTACATTCAAACCGTAACTTTATGTATAAATATGTATTAGTTTTATTAAAACCATATTTTATATTAAATACACAATTTTAAAATGAGTTTTGAGGTTTGGAGGTGTGTAGTCGATCAAGGCACATAGATTAGGTTTACAACCCGTGAAATTTTTACATCTTATTTAAAACTTATAGTTAATTTGGTTCTCATAATATAATATATAACTATAATGCATATTTATGCATAACATTATGTTTTGAATGTAAAATAATCTTGTATTTATATAAAAATGTTGTTTTTAAACGAAAAATATATATTTATACAGTTTAAAATGTAATAAAATAACATATTTATACTGTTTCAAATGGAAAATGGTCGACATCGAGCAATATTAGAAAAAATGTTCGGTTTGGAACAAAAAAAAATGTCACATCATCACAAACTGACACGTCATCATTTCACATCAGCAGGTAACCGGATTGACCGGTCAAGTGGTCAGAATTGTAAAACATTGAAAAACACGGTGTCAAATTTGAGACAAAAGAAGAGTATCAAATTTGAATTTTGATATAAATCTAATATCGTTTGTGCTATTTACCTTCTTTTAATCCAAAATTGTTGATCAAGTTAGAATTTTGATATAAATCTAATATCGTTTGTGCTATTTACCTTCTTTTAATCCACAATCGTTGTTTTTTTTTTTCTTCTCAGAATCAACCTTCGTAAGAATTCAATGTGAATAGTTGCTGCCTCTTATCAATTTTTAAGCCTAACACATTTCCTATTCTTTTATTACCTTTTCGTAGGCCACAAAATTCTCAATTTTACACCGCTAAACCCGTTACTTTTTTTTCATAGCCTCATTTTAGCTCATTTAATGTTTTGTTTTAAATAAATTTTCATGACATACTCTTGGAACCCATTAGTCCATTACCCACTTACTAGCCATAATAACGTTATTTTTTCTTTTTATGAATCAATCTCACATTTTATTTTTATTTTTATTATGCTACTTGATCAACACCTTATTTTTTCTCTCTCCTCTGTTCATTCTTTAAAACTCAAAATTATCACATTTCACTTTCTTTCATTTTTTTCCACAATAATTTTTTTAATTTTAAAAACTATAATTTAAAAATTAAAATAATTATTTAAAAAATAATTAATAAAATAATAAAAATAAAAATATTTCAATAGTTAAAATATAAATTGCATAATAAAACCTACAAACATAATTAAAAATTATATAAACAAATAATTATGAATCGTCGTCTTAATCTTCATCTGATTCATCAAACAATTCATTGTGTCAATCATTGACCTCAGACTGTACGTTATCCCTGTAAATATGTTTCACCAAATACGCGCAAACAAAGTGATGAATGTCACGATCATGTACTTTTTCTTCTATTTGCCTTATACTCTTGCGTACCAACAGTTTGTCCTTAAACGGTGGCAAAACTTCTTTTTCATCGTACCGATATATCACTTTTCCTTCATATTCTAAAATCATATTATGTAATATGATGCACGCGTACATTATGTTTTGTAATCTTGCGACTTCGTATGAACAACTCCCGGTTTGTAGTATTTGTCAACGTCTCTTACATACACCACATGTTCCCTCAACGTCCTTTCTAGCTGATTCATGTGCCTACTTAAACTTTATTCTTTTTCTTAGTTCGAACATGTGAGTGATTTCACAGAAACAAATATGTTAAGAAATTCCTCATCAATAAGATAGTATCCACACTTTATATGTTACTCTATTTGCTTGAAACGATACATCGTAAGCATTTACAAGATAAATGTTTTTGAATAGCGACGCTTGGTCAAGAACATCGATGTCTTTATTTGGACCAGCAAGACGAAAGCATGTATGTCATATCCAAAAATCGTGGGACGTGATTACAAGCATTGGTTCTTTATGATCACCTCGCATGTATCGACCACACAATGTGTTACGGCACAATCCCAAATCCAATGCATGTATTAATCACACCATGCGTTAAGCTCATAAATAGCTAAATTTATTGACTTTTCTTTTTATTGAGCTGATACAAATAATTCAATATATGTTTTCAATTCAGTCTCATAAGTTTTTTTTAATAGAGATCCATAAATCAATTTTCAATCCATATAGATTGATTTTTTAACCCTCGTAATTTTTTCTCATTTCTTAGCGTTTAATTTTTGTGCTCTTTGTGCATCAACTTTCTCTTTGCCTGATTTGAAGGGTATTTATTATCATTTTTATGGCTACGGTCATATACAAATAATTCAATATATGTTTTCAATTCAGTCTCATAAGTTTTTTTTAATAGAGATCCATAAATCAATTTTCAATCCATATAGATTGATTTTTTAACCCTCGTAATTTTTTCTCATTTCTTAGCGTTTAATTTTTGTGCTCTTTGTGCATCAACTTTCTCTTTGCCTGATTTGAAGGTTATTTATTATCATTTTTATGGCTACGGTCATATATGTCTTTCAACTTTTCGACTATGGAACTAACTTTACCCTTTGGCAAGTGAACATCAGAGATGTTATGGTTCTAGCTTGTTATAATGGTTCATTGAATTTCTTTGGATGAGAGATCTTTGGAATTATCCATAATTCATGGATTTTCATTATGCATTGAACACTTTTGGAGTTTTTAGTTATTAATTTTGTTGTTGACTTTTAGAGGCTTTTGCCTTTAGGAGTGTTAGGATCCTGGGATCGTATCTGTCACACCCCCAAACCTAAACGGCGGAAACGTTCGGAAACGGAGGACGTCATGTGCAGTATCATAACAATTGAATAGTAAAGAAAGTAAACACAATCATCATATACATAATTGAAAATGTTACATCATTGTATGCGTTATATGTTTTCCAAAAGTCAATTACAATTTGATGTTCAAAAGTTTTGTTTAACGCCTTAGCGTCAAATCTTCAAAAGCTGTTGATAACCTGTTTTATTGGTATCCTGAGAATAGAAGCTATTTGAGAAAAAGTGTCAACATTTAAGTTGGTGAGTTCATAAGTATTTGTATGAATAAATATAGGACATTCAATGAGATGAAATCACGTTTGTTTCTAAAAAATCCGATATTTTCTATAAAATGAGTTGGAATTCGTTTGTTTATAAAATGAGAGTGTTTATCCCGGAAAATCCTATATTTTCCATAGACATGATTTGTAAACTGTTTGTTTGTAAAGTAATCGTATTTATCCCGACAAATCCTACATTTTTCGTAAAACTGAACTGTAGTCTTATATTGTTCCAAGACCGAAAGTACAAGTATAAATGTCATACTTGATTTAATAACATGTTGTTTTATTCGTGAATAAAACCATTTGAAGAACTGTGTATTTAAGTAAAATAAGCGTACTATCAATTTCACGTAAAAATAACGTATTTCCGTTTATCATGTGAGTTTTTATAACCGTGCTATTAATGAATTGTCTGCCTCGACGTTCTTCGCGCGTCGAAATGATATGACGTTTGTCACCCATAACCTGCCGGTCGTGCTGCAGCTAACAGCCAGGGTGCGGGATCATCAGTCCCATATAGATCTATACACAAGTATCACGCTCTCCGGGAGGAGACTCTGGTTATAAAACAGGACTTCCATGGATACCTTTGGTAGGTACGATGAAGACGAATGACTCAAAAATTTCCAACGAGATATGTGTTTTGTTAATGGAAATATTCATGCATGAAACTGTTACCAATTTCATCATATTTAATATGTATATAAAAATAACTGTATTTTTATATAATCGTTTCTTTGCCCTGAAAGGTAAAATAATGTGAATATTTCTCAAACTATACCTATTATAGTTTAAAAGGTATTGTTTTGTTGAAAATGATAACCGTTTCTTTTTAACATATGTTGTAATTTGGTAATAATGTTATGTCGCATGTTTGATATTCTTACGTAAAAGATATTTAAACGTAATAAAATATAAACCATAATTTGTATATTAGCACAAGTCTCTTGTGCTTTATTTGTATTCTCCCCCTTAAAACATAGAAAAAGTTATGAAAATGTAGGGGTATGAACTCACCTTGAGTGTGATAATGGTTTTGTTAACGGCATAGAAACGGTGAACTTCGATTTAGAACACGTAATGATAGTCGTATCCTAATGTTTAAACACATAAATATGTGTGAATAAGGTGGTCAAATAACACAATGTTTCATAAAACACTAATAATATGAAAATAACTTACAATAGTATCCTAAGGATGGAGCTTCAAATATGTGCCAGGGAGGTTTGATCTTTTCTTCTTGAGAAAGTATGGAATATGATTTCTATTTGAGAGAGAAAGGAAGATGTTTTCGTTTACTGGTTGTAAGAATGAGAATTGAACCTAAGTTGTGACTTATATATGAAGGAAGAGATAAGAGATTGAGTTGATGTTTGCATTGATTACTGGAATTATCACATAGGGAAGATGAATTAGGATAAGATATAAGATACTTAGAAGTGTTTTCGGATGAAACAATGAATAATAAAAGCGGTTTTCGGACTTAATATCTTCTAGGAAATGAGTTTTTGCCCCCTTAAGGTCCACAACGAAGAAGGTTTACGGTTCATAATGGGCCTCTTATTGAGTTTTCGCCCCTAAAGTCAAAGTGAAAGGAGATTTCGGATTTAAGGTCAAGGAGAAAAGGGTTTTCGGTCATGGTCTTCTAGAAGGGGGGGGGAGGAGGGTGGATCTAGTTTATTTCATGGAGGGGTTTTCGGACCTTGGAGAAAACACAAAAGAGTTTTCGAAAACTCCAAGTTGTCTAATATACTAAAACCTAAAATCTACTTGGTGGGGTATATACCATGTATTTGATTTAATTCTTTGACTTGCATTGACTTATAAGAATTAAATCTAACATAGTTTTCACACATATACTTATATATATAACCCATATAAGCCTGGTTTTCAAAATGTAAGTATGTATAACTTATATAGGTATGTTTTTCAAAGTATGTTTATACAATAACTTATATAAACATGCCCTTATGGCATTCCAAGTTCTTATTGTATAAATGTTATCATGTGAATTCACTTATACCTGGTTGTAGTTTAGACTTTTATTAACTCAAAACAACGGCTTGTTACATCATCCCCCCGTTATGGGAATTTCGTCCCGAAATTAAGTCTAAAGTGAGTACTCATGGACTACGGAAAAGATGCGGGTACTTTTTTTGCATCTGGTCTTCTCGCTCCCAAGTGAATTCAGGTCCCCGCTTGGCATTCCAGCGAACCTTCACTATAGGTATGCGACATTGTTTCTTTCGTTTGACTTCCCTATCCATGATTTGTACTGGTTCTTCCACAAAGTTAAGATTATCATTTATCTCGATTTCATCGAGTGGAATGACAAGAGTCTCGTCGGATAGACACTTCTTTAGATTTGACACGTGGAAGACACGGTGTACGTTGTTAAGTTCTTATGGTAAACGGAGTTTGTAAGCTACTAGGCCGATTCAAGCGAGAATCTCGAATGGCCCAATCTACCTTGGATTTAGCTTCCCACGCTTTCTGAAGCATATCATGCCTTTCAAGGGTGAGACCTTCAACAGAACGCAGTCACCAACCTGGAATTCCAAGGGTTTTCGTCTCTTGTATGCGTAGCTCTTTTGTCGATCTAGAGAGGCTTTCAGTCATTCAAAAATTTGAACAATATTCTCGGTTGTTTCCCTGATGATCTCCGGACCAGTGAGAGTGTTGTCAAGAACTTGTCCTTTAGCTAACTGTGTATCACCCACTTCCGCCCAACATAGAGGTGATCTGCACTTGTGGCCATAGAGGGCTTCAAATGGAGCAGCCTTGATGCTGGTGTGATAACTATTGTTATATGAGAACTCGACAAATGGTAAATGGGTATCCTATGCTTTACCAAAGTTGATCACACAAGCTCTCAGCATGTCTTCTAGTGTCTGGATAATTCTCTCACTCTGTCTGTCTGTTTGTGGGTGGTAGGCTGTACTCATGTCCAATCTAGTTCCCAAGGATTTTTGAAGTGACTGCCAGAACCGAGAGGTAATCGACTATCTCTGCCAGAGATAATAGATATTGTTACTCCATGTAATCGTACTATTTCTCTGATGTATGTTCTTGTCAGTTTTTCCATCTTGTCTATTTCTTTGATTGGCAAGAAGTGTGCGGACTTGGTTAACCGGTCGATGATTACCCAGACTGTGTCGAGACCACCCGTTGTCTTGGGTAATTTGGTTATAAAATCCTATGTAATCCGCTCCCACTTCCACCCAGGTATTTCCGGTTGTTGTAATAAACATGAGGTCTTTTGGTATTATACCTTGACTTTGGCGCAAGTCAGACACTTGCCCACGTAGGTAGCAATTTATGATTTCATGTTCGGCCACCAATACAATTTCTTAAGGTCCAGATATATCTTGTCTGAATCTGGATGTAGATTATCAAGTCTTGTGTGCTTCGTTCATGACAACGTCTCTGAATCCTCCAAACTTCGGTGTCTAGATCCGATTCATGAGATAACGAACTCCGTTACCCTTGATTTCTAAGTTTTTATCCATTCCTATTAGGGTTTCACCGGTTACGTTTTCTAGTTTCAGGGCCTCCAATTGAGCTTCTTTGATTTGTGTTGATAGATGGGAATGGATAGTCATGGTTAGCACTTTTGCTCTGCGACCTGAGTACTCTTTACGACTAAGGGCATCTGCTACTACATTAGCTTTGTCGAGATGATAACGAATTTCGCATTCGTAATCATTGAGTAGTTCTACCCATCGTTGTTGTCTCATATTCAGCTCCTTCTGATCGAATATGTGTTGAAGACTTTTGTGGTCTGTAAAGATGGTGCACTTAGTGCTATAGAGGTAGTGTCTCCAGATCTTTATAGCAAACACTACTGCTCCCAGTTCAAGGTCATGAGTAGTGTAGTTGACCTCGTGAGTTTTTAGTTTTCATGAGGCATAGGCGATAACTTTTCCTCGCTGCATAAGTACACATCCCAGTCCTTGATTGGATGCATCGCAGTATACAACGAAGTCTTCTATCCCTTCTGGAAGAGACAGAATAGGTGCGCTGCACAGAGCTTGCTTCAGAGTTTGGAATGCAGTGTCTTATTTCTCTCCCCAACTAAAAGTTACACCCTTATAAGTCAGGTTAGTAAGTGGTTTAGCGATCCATGAGAAGTTTTGTATGAATCTGCGGTAATAGCCAGCAAGGCCTAAGAATTGGCGAATTTCCGTTGGCGTTTTTGGTGCTGACCAGTTCTTGATTGCTTTAATTTTGGAGGGGTCCATGTGTATTTCCTTCTTCACTGACCACGTAACCTAGGAAATCTACTTTCCGGATCCAAAATTTGCATTTTGAGAACTTCGCATAGACCTTTTCCGCTCGTAATGTTTCCAAGACATTGTCGAAGGTGTTGACTATGCTCCTCCTTGCTTTGCGAGTAGTCAGTATATCATCTATGAACATAATCACTAATTTGTCTAGGAAAGGACGGCATACCCTTTTCATTAAGTCCATGAACACTGAGGGTGCATTGGTTAGTGCGAAGGGCATCACTACAAATTTGTAGTGACCATAACGCATTCGAATTGCCGTTTTAGGAACATTGCTTTCCTGGACTCGTAATTGGTGATATCCGGATCTCAGGTCGATCTTTGAAAAGTAGTTTGCTCCTTGGAGTTGATCGAACAAGTCGTCTATTCGTGGTAGTGGGTATCTGTTTTAATGGTAAGTTTGTTCAGCTCGCGGTAGTCGATGCACATTCGGAACGATCCATCCTTCTTCTTTACGAATAGTACTGGTGCTCCCCAGGGTGAGAAGCTCGGTCTGATGAATCCTTTGTTGAGTAGTTCGTTTAGTTGGCTGGATAATTCCTACATCTCTGCTGGGGCTAGACGATATGAGGATTTAGCTACTTGGGTAGCTCCAGGAATAAGATCGATTCTAAATTCGACTTGTCGCGTAGGAGGTACTCCTGGAAGATCCTCAGGATATACGTCAGGAAAATTACAGACTTCAGGAATGCTCTTGAGATATTTTACTTCTTGCTTTTCATTCACGACATGTGCCAAGAATACGTGGTATTCTTTGCGAAGGTATTTACGAGCCTTAACGCAATAAATTATGCGAAGGTTCGTGATGGGCTTATCTCCGTAAATGACAAGGGTTTCGCCATTTGGCAGATTAAGGCGGACGACCTTCTCGTAGCATAGTATATCAACACGATGGGGACATAGCCAATCCATGCCGATGATGCCATCAAAACTTTTTATTGAGACTGGCATGAGGTTGATTTGAAAGGAACGATTGTTTAGTGAGAGGGTACAGTCTATATGTTTGTCGTTAGTTTTTTCCGTCTTTCCATTTGCCATTTCGACGGTGAATGTTTCGTTTAATGATTTTGATGTTTGATTGAGTAAATGTTTAAACTGGTGTCTCACAAAACTCCTCTCCGCTCCACTATCAAACAGTATGCATGCATAAGTGTCATTGAGGAGAAACGTATCTGTGACCACGGTTGGGTCTGCTATTGCCTCCTCCTGTACCATTGTCAGTACCCTTCCTACCCCCTACATTCCTTGTCTTTGGGCAATCCCTCTTAATGTGCCTTGTTTCTCCGCATCCGTAGCAAGTGCGGCTCGCTCCTGTATTCGCAGTTGGGGAAGCTCGTTGAGCTGGTTCTTTGCAGAAACGGACTGTGTGTCCTTTCTTGTTGCACTTCGTGCAATACATTTCCCGACACACACCAACAAGGTGGTAGTTACACTTATTGCATATCGGTAGATTTCCAACATATTGTTTTGCTGGTGTTGGGGCTGCTGGGATAGTGACGGCGTGAGCTGCCATCACTTGTTGTCTTTTGGATTTTTCCTATGTTGTTTTGCTCTTTCTCTTGTTCCAAAGTCTTTTTCGATTGTCACTTTCCTTCGGTTGTTTAGGAGCGGCTATTATCGTTCCCTGACGGACTCCATGATCAATGAGTTGTTGTGCCAACCGTTTTGCGTTGTCGAAGGTAGTAGGTTTGGAAGCTATTACATACCCTTGGAGTTAGGGTGACAATTACCATAGGAATCTTTCCACCTTCTTCGCCTCCGGGGTAACCATCCCGGGACACAATACGGAAAGATCACAGAATCTGGTCGTGTAGGCAGCGAGGTCAGATCCATTCATTTTGAGGGTCCACAACTCATGCTCCAATTTTTCCACTTCACCCCTTGGGCAATATTCTTCTAAAATCAGGATCTTCAGGTATTCCCAACTCATGGAATTTTCTACTGGGAGGGTTAATGCTTTGACATGGCTCTTCCACCAAGTAAGAGCTTTGTCAGAGAAGGTGCATGCTGCATATTTAACTTTACTTGTTTCTGGACACGCACATATTTCGAAGACTGATTCCTTCTTTTCGAACCATTGCATTAGTGCGATAACACCTCCACTTCCGTTGAAGGTTTTAGGCTTTCCGTTGATGAAATCTTTGTATGAACATTCTATGGGGTGTCTGTGACTTTCCCCATGGTTTGAGTGGTTAATACCATTTCTCCTTCCACTGTCGCCGCTTGCGTTTATCTGTGTTATGGCGGCTGCTACGACAACAGTTACCGTAGCGTGGAACATAGCAGAGTCATATTGTGGAGGTGGTGGTGGTGTTGGAGCTGGTGGAGTATTGTTGAAACGTCTGGAATTCTTTCTTGGTGGCATCTTTCTGCCATAGAGTTAAAAGTTAAAAGACGGTAAGTCTTCAATAATAATTGTAAGTCGGGTGCTAACGAACCAATTTATTAGTTTCTACATGCATTATGTTCCGAATCATCATATGTTTCATATTCAATTCATAATGGCAATTTATGAAAGAATAAATTTATGAATTTCAATCGTAATACTCTCAATAGAGTAATGTTTGGAAAAATTGACCTTGACACCGGTCTATAATACATCAAAGTTTAAAGGAAAATCTTGATAGCATTACGATTCCCTGAATAATGTAAACACCTAGACACATGGTTGAGTTTATATGTAGATAAGAGTAATATTTAACACCTATCTGCAGTCCTAATCTATATCAAAATTTGAGTAGTGTAAACACTACTCGTGGCGAGTGCTACTCTGAGTACTGGAGTCTACGACATCATCTTCTGCTTCCCTTAAACGTCGCTCCAGCGTAGCCTGATGCTCCCGAAGTGCTCTAATTTCAGCTCGGGCAGCAATCATTTCATTTTGAAGAGCTTCAGTGTGGGTCCTGGTTTGATCATGGTCTTCGTCCAGACGGCGAAGACGGACATCGGTAATCTCAACGCTAGCACCAACCTCCATGATTTGGTTGGCGGATGCCCTTGCCTGTCCCCCTTGGTTAGCGATGCGGCGAACTATGATCAGGAGCACCCTGTTGGCTAAATCTCCTTTGGAGAGGTTATAAAAGCCTATTTCCATCTCGTAAGGAGGGCGTTAGCCTTGTTCTGGCTCCATCTATGTAAGTCTACGGCCTATCTTGGCGTCGGGCCATGGAAATTTTGTCTGGCTACGGGGTTTTGAACTGCCTGCGGGGGATTGTAGACCTCCGGATCCGAGTCGGTGCATTCCGAATCTTTTTCATCTTCGACTTCCATTGGTTCTTCCTCTTCCGATTCCTATTCAATTATTTCTTTAGGATCTTCTTCCGGATCCTCTTCAATTCAACCACAGTTGCCTTGATTTGAAAAATAGGAGTCTCCATGAGGGTGAAATCCTGCCATTGCGTCTGAACGAGAGTAGGGATATGAATAATATATGAAAAACTTAAGTGTATGAAAATAAATATCGAAGCTTAAATATAGTAGTCACAGTTATTATGGTATCATAAAATACTCCTATAGTATTTTAAATTTTATGTTTGGTTCTCCAGTTTACAGGGTTGGTAAGTTTTTAGATTTGTTGCCCACTACGACTATTACCAAGCGTATGCTAGTCACCTCTCAAATAAATATAGTTGATCAGGCTATATTCATTTCATACCTGATTACATATTCTCAGGCGTACTCGCAGTACTCAACGCATCTTTAAAACTCTTTTTTTTGTTTTTATTACGACACTGTACTAGTATGTATGCATGTATACTTTTTAAAAAAATATTATTATATTTTAAAAAGTATAACTCTTGGTCAGAGTATTTTAGTCTCATTGTATTTATAGTTGTAGATCATATGGTTAGATATACTTAGTTCACTATAAACAATGCTCTGATACCAATCTATCAAACCCCCAAACCTGAACGGCGGAAACGTTTGGAGGCGGAGGACGTCATGTGCAGTATCAACAATTGAATAATAAAGAAAGTAAACACAACCATCATATACATAATTGAAAAAGTTACATCATTGTATGTGTTACATGTTTTCCAAAATTCAATTACAATATGATGTTCAAAAGTTTTGTTTAACCTCTTAGCGTCAAATCTTCAAAAGCTGTTGATAACCTATTTTACTGATTTCCTGAGAATACAAGTTATTTGAGAAAAAGTGTCAACATTTAAGTTGGTAAGTTCATAAGTATTTGTATGAATAAATATAGGCCATTCAATGAGATGAAATCACGTTTGCTTCTACAAAATCCGATATTTTCTATAAAATGAGTTGTAATTCGTTTGTTTATAAAATGACAGTTTTTATCCCGGAAAATACTATATTTTCCATAAAGCTGATTTGTAAATTGTTTGTTTGTAAAGTAATCATATTTATCCCGCGAAATCCTATATTTTCCGTAAAACAGAACTGTAGTCTTATATTGTTCCAAGACCAAAAGTATAGGTATAAATGTCATAGTTAATTTAATAACATGTAGTTTTATTCGTGAATAAAACCGTTTTAAGAACTAGGTATTTACGTAAAATAAGCGTACAACCGATTTCACGTAAAAATAACGTATTTCCGTTTATCATGTGAGTTTTTTTAACCGTGCTATTAATGAATTGTCTGCCTTGACGTTCTTCAGGCGTCCAAATGATATTACGTTTGTCATCCATAACCTGCCGGTCGTGCTGTAGCTAACAACCAGGGTACGGGATCATCAGTCTCGTATATATCTATACACAAGTATCACGCTCTGCGGGAGGAGACTCTGGTTATAAAATAGGACTTCCGTGGATACCTTTCGTAGGTACGATGAAGACGAATGACTCACAAATTTCCAACGAAATACGTGTTTTGTTAATGGAAATATTCATGCATGAAACTGTTACCCATTTCATCATATTTAATATGTATATAAAAATAACTGTATTTTTATATAATCGTTTCTTTGCCCTGAAAGGTAAAATAATGTGAATATTTCTCAAACTATACCTATTATAGTTTAAAAGGTATTGTTTTGTTGAAAATGATAACCGTTTCTTTTTAACATATGTTGCATATAACCGTTTGTAATTTGGTAATAATGTTATGTCGCATGTTTGATATTCTTACGTAAAAGATATTTAAACGTAATAAAATATAAACCATATTTTGTATATTAGCACAAGTCTCTTGTGTTTTATTTGTATTCTCCCCCTTAAAACATAGAAACAGTTATGAAAATGTAGGGGTATGAACTCACTTTGAGTGTGATAACGGTTTTGTTGACGGGATAGAAACGGTGGACTTCGATTTAGAATATGTAATGATAGTCGTATCCTAATGTTTAAACACATAAATATGTTTGAATAAGGTGGTCAAATAACACAGTGTTTCATAAAACACTAATAATATGAAAATAACTTACAATAGTATCCTAAGGATGGAGCTTCAAATATGTTCCAGGGAGGTTTGATCTTTGCTTCTTGAGAAAGGGTGGAATATGATTGCTATTTGAGAGAGAAAGGAAGATGTTCTCGTTTACTCGTTGTAATAATGAGAATTGAACCTAAGTTATGACTTATATATGAAGGAAGAGATAAGAGGTTGAGTTGATGTTTGCATTGATTACTGTAATTATCACATAGGGAAGATGGATTATGATAAGATATAAGATACTTAGAAGTGTTTTCGGATGAAACAATGAATAATAAAAGCGGTTTTCGGACTTAATATCTTCAAGGAAATTAGTTTTCGCCCCCTGAAGGTCCAAAAGGAAGAAGGTTTACGGTTCATAATGGGCCTCTTATTGAGTTTTCGCCCATAAAGTCAAAGAGAAAGGAGTTTTCGGATTTAAGGTCGAGGAGAAAAGGGTTTATGGCCATGGTCTTCTAGAAGGGGGGGGGGGGGGGGTTCGGATCTAGTTTATTTCATGGAGGGGTTTTCGGACCTAGGACAAAACACAAAAGAGTTTTCGAAAACTCCAACTTGTCTAATATACTAAAACCGAAAACCTACTTGGTGGGGTATATACCATGTATTTGATTTACTTCTTTGACTTGCATTGACTTATAACAATTAAATCTAACTTGGTTCTCACACATATACTTATATATATATATATATATATATATATATATATATATATATATATATATATATATATATATATATATATATATATATATATATATATATATATATATATATATATGTCACACGCCAAAAGCGGAACGGCGGAAACATTCTGGGGTGGATCATGCATAGTATCACAACAATTGTATCATAGCAATCATAGTAAACACAACCAAACATTGAATACATGTATGAAAAAGGTTTACATATGTTTAAGTCTTGTTCCAATACATCATAACTATGAGTAATTATAAAGACATGACTTTGTTGCTCTGACTTCTCAGACTCTAAGAGTACCTGTCTACTGATTTCCTGAGAATACAAGCAGTTTTGAAAGAGTATCAGCATAAAGCTGGTGAGTTCATAAGCGATGTTTGTATATTCAAAACCGGTTGTTAACTCTGAAAATGTTTGCATGATTCCAAGAAAATCCAATGTTTTCTTTAGTAAAACTGAGAAAATCTTAGTAAAATGTTGTATGAAAAACCGTTGTATAGATTGTCATGTTTGAAAAACCTTGGTTACTACCAGTACGTATAGTAGTATTCGTTTTCCTTAAGAAACCATGCATTTGTCCGTACTTGTACTAAACAAGTATTGTTCGTGTGTTATTATTACATAAGTAAATCGATGTTATCTACGTTATGAGTGTCATGACCATACTTCGACTTGATACGGCGCGAATCGGGCTCCAGTATCTTTTATGACTTTGTTACCCGTAGACCTTCCGGTCCTACTGTAGCTAGCAGCAAGGTGCGGGATAGTCAGTCCCATATAGATCTATACACAACAGTCACGCTCTCCCTACAAGAGATTCTGATCACAAGTGCTAGTCCTTCACTCAGTTAAGTTTGTGAGTGTTACCAAGGACGTGTTTCCAACTAGACTAACAATTTTACAAGTAATAATGCTGAAAAACCTTTTCGTATATAACTGAAAGGTTTTTGAAGTATGAGTTTGTAAACTGTGGTATGAATTCCAAAACTATACCTATTATATGTTGTGTGTACGTATATGTATAACCTTGTATGAATTCCCAAACTATACCTATTATAGTTTTATTTGTTTGTATTTGTAAGTCATGTATTGTTCCGAAAGCCATGTAGTTAAGTTTGTACGTTGAAAACGTCCCCTATGCTCAGCATAATACAGAAGGGATAAAATATCTAAAATGTGTTGTAAAACTGTAGAAACTGTGTGTTTGTACTAATTTTGTCCATTTTAAGTTTACTGAAATCCGTTTGTGTAACTTTCATAAAATCTGTTATGTTTGGCTTGTATTCCCCCCTAAAAACATTAAAAACTCGGAAAAATGTAGGGGTATGAACTCACCTTGAGTGAGTGGTTTGTATGAAAGATCGGTACGAGATGTTGAGTGTCAAACGGAGCCTCGAACACAATTTGATCCTAATTAAGATGCAATGACACATATAGGAGTCAAATGAAGGTGTTTCACTACTAGATACGATAGAGAACCACTCTAGGGACTTGGAACCACTTGCACTAAGTGTTAGAACCTTATAGGATTGAGTGTGGGAGGTGTACGACCACCTTAAAGGTGTGTGCGGCCATGGGTCTGCGGCCCATGAGGTGTACGGCCGTACACTCATGATAGAAGGTGTCTTTGAGGTGTTTTCAAGGTTCATACTTGCATCCATGAAGTGTTCTAGGTCCATGCTTAGTTGTAGTGCACGTTTAAGGTCAATAAAGGTCTTAGAAATGGGTTTGCGGCCTTAAGGTGCGTGTGTGGTCGCACAAAGGTGTGTGCTGTCGCACAAGGGAGTGTGCTGCCGCACAAAGGTGTGTGTGGCCGTACACAGGGGTGTGCGGTCGTACACCCTTCATGTTTGTGCCCAAAATGTCTACTTTTAGGTGCAACAAGGCTAGGGTTATGTCCAACTCAAAGATAAGGGTTAAACTCTCACTTTGGAGAGCCTTTAAGGAGTGTACGGCCCACCTTATGAAGGTGTACGGTCGTACTCTCTTCAATACATGAAGAACATGATGAATCTTGTAGTATTAAGGCTTTGATAGAGTGGTCTTTCAAGGATGTCAAGTTAGAGGATGAATTACTCACGTTCTTGAAGCTTTGGAGGGTTCACAGTTGATGAACTTGAGAGAATGGTGTAGTGTGCAGCCAAGGAGCGAAAGGAATGAAGGGAAAGGGTTCTACCCTTTATATAGTAGTGGGTGTGTGGCCATGAGGGGTGTATACGGTCGTACACCCATGTGTGCGGCCGCACACTCCTCCAAAGGGGGTGTATGGCCCGGTTTTGTCACTATACGACTTGTTGACTCATTCCTAACCTTAACCTTGACTGCACCCAAGCTTAGAACACTAAAATGAACCCTTAAACAGTGCTAGAAGTTAACAGAACAAGTTTAACATTGATTGAATCGACTAGATGTACAAGGAAGAAGTTCCGGGTTGTCACATCATCCCCCCGTTAGAGGGAATTTCGTCTCGAAATTCAAGAGTAGACTACACATCATGAACTTGGAAATAGATGAGGGTACTTCTGCTTCATTGAATCCTCGTGCTCCCAAGTGAATTTGGGTCCCCGCTTGGCATTCCAGTGGACCTTCACTATCGGGATGCGACTCTGCTTCGTATGTTTGACTTCCCATTCGATGATTTCTACAGGTTCTTCCACAAGGTGCAGACCCTCATCTAGTGCAATCTCGTCGAGAGGAATCACAAGTGTCTCGTCGGACAGACACTTCTTTAGGTTCGACACATGGAAGACGGGATGGACGTTTCTGAGTTCTTGCGGTAACTAGAGTTTGTATGCCACAGGACCGATCCTAGCAAGGATCTCGAATGGTCCAATGTACCTTGGGTTTAGCTTTCCACGCTTTCTGAAAAGTATCATGCCTTTCCAGTGTGAGACCTTCAGAAGGACATGATCACCAACCTGGAATTCCAAGGGTTTTCGTCTCTTATCAGCGTAGCTCTTTTGTCTATCTCGTGAGGCTTTCAGTCGTTCCCGGATTTGTACGATCTTTTCAGTTGTCTCTCGGATGATCTCAGGACAAGTGAGAGTGCTGTCAGGGACTTGACCCTTGGCTAGCTGCGTGTCACCCACTTCAGCCCAACACAGAGGGGATCTGCACTTACGACCATAGAGGGCTTCAAATGGCGCAGCCTTGATGCTGGTATGGTAGCTGTTGTTGTAGGAAAATTCGACCAAGGGTAGATGAGTGTCCCACGACGTGCTGAAATCGCTGACGCAGACTCTCAACATATCTTCCAATGTCTGGATTGTCCTCTCACTCTGTCCGTCTGTCTGTGGATGATAAGCCGTGCTCATATCCAGCTGAGTTCCGAGAGCCTTTTATAGTGATTGCCAGAATCTCGAGGTAAACCTGCTATCTCGATTGGAGATAATGGATACAGGTACCCCATGAAGGAGAACTATTTCTTGAAGGTATATTCGTGTGAGTCTCTCCATTTTGAAGTTTTCTTTGATTGGCAGGAAATGGGCGGATTTAGTCAGTCGATCGACAATTACCCAGATGGCGTCGTGCCCACTCAGAGATCTGGGTAACTTAGTGATAAAATCCATTGCAATCCTTTCCCATTTCCACTTAGGTATTTCTGGCTGCTGAAGTAAGACTGAGGGCTTTTGGTATTCTACCTTCACCTTGGCGCAACTCAAACACTTTCCCACGAAGGTAGCAATTTCTGCTTTCATGTTCGGCCGCCAATAAAGCTGTTTGAGATCCTGATACATTTTATCTGAACCTGGGTGAACGGAGTATCTAGTCTTGTGAGCTTCGTTCATGACAACCTCCCTGTACCCGCCGTACTTTGGGGTCTAGATCCGGTTCTTGAAATAGTAAACTCCGTCTCCCTTGACCTCTAAGTTCTTATCCATTCCCCGCAAGGCTTCATCCGACATGTTCTCTGGTTTTAAGGCTTCCAGCTGAGCCTCTTGGATTTGTGTGGATAATCGGGAATGGATGGTCATAGTCAATGCCTTCGCTCTACGACCTGAATACTCCTTACGGCTGAGGGCATCTGCTACCACATTGGCCTTGCCGGGATGCTAGCGTATTTCGCACTCGTAATCACTGAGTTGTTCTACCCATCGCCGCTGTCTCATGTTTAACTCTTTCTGATCAAAGATATGTTGTAGGCTTTTATGCTCGGTGAATACAGTGCACTTGGTTCCATAGAGATAATGTCTCCAGATCTTTAACGCGAATACCACTGCTCCCAACTCTAGACGTGAGTTGTGTAATTGAATTCGTGTGTTTTCAACTGCCTCGAAGCATAGGCGATAACCTTTCCTCGCTACATGAGCACACAGCCTAGGCCCTGATTGGATGCATCACAGTAGACAACGAAGTCTTCCGTCCCTTCGGGCAGGGACAAGATAGGTGCGCTGCATAAGGCCTGCTTCAATGTTTCAAACGCAGTGTCTTGCTTTTCTCACCAACTAAAGGTTACACCTTTCTGTGTCAGGGTGGTTAAAGGCTTAGCGATTTTGGAAAAGTTTTGGATAAACCTGCGATAATAGCCAGCGAGACCCAAGAATTGGCGGATTTCTGTGGGTGTCTTTGGTGCTGACCAATTCTCAATCGCTTTGATTTTGGAAGGGTCCACGTGTATGCCTTCCTCGCTAACCACGTGACCAATGAAAGTTACCTTCCTGATCCAAAACTCACACTTTGAGAATTTTGCATATAGTTTCTCCGCCCTTAGTGTTTCTAGCACTAGTCTCAAGTGTTGTTTATGATCATCTTCGCTCCGCGAATAGACAAGTATGTCATCAATGAACACGATCACGAACTTGTCTAGGAAAGGGCGGCACACCCGATTCATCAGATCCATGAATACCGACGGTGCGTTGGTTAGACCAAAGAGCAATACTACAAACTCGTAGTATCCATAGCAAGTTCAGAATGCTGTCTTGGGCATATCATTCTCGTGCCCGCAACTGATGATACCCTGATCTTAGATCTATCTTCGAAAAGTAACAGGCTCCCTGAAGTAGATCGAAGAGGTCGTCGCTTCTAGGAAGGGGATAACGGTTCTTGATGGTAAGCTTGTTCAGCTCTCGGTAGTCAATGCACACCCGGAAGGATCCATCTTTCTTCTTTACGAATAAAATCGGGGCTCCCCAGGGTGAGGAACTCGGTCTTATGAATCCTTTGTTGATCAGCTCATTGAGCTGGCTGGATAGCTCTTGCATTTCTGTCGGCGCTAGACGGTAAGGAGATTTAGCTACAGGAGTAGCTCCGGGGATTAAGTCGATACGAAACTCAACTTGACGCTCGGGAGGAATTCCTAGGTGATCTTCAGGAAAGACATCAGGAAAATTGCAGACTTCGGGGATGCTCTCGAGGTCTTTAACTTTTTGTGTTTCATCAACAACATGAGCTAGGAATGCATGGCATTCCTTCCGCATATACTTATGAGCCTTGATGCATGAGATGATACGAAGGTTCGAACTGAGTTTATCCCCGTAAACCATGAGGGCTTCACCAGAGGGAAGATTGAGACGGATAACTTTCTCGTAGCAAAGGATATCAGCACGATTGGGGCTCAACCAATCCATGCCGATTATGACATCAAAGTTTTTTATGGAGACTGGCATAAGATCGATGGGAAAGGAATGATTGTCTAGGGTAAGAGTACAGCCTATGAATATGTCGTTAGTGCTCTCTTTCTTTCCGTTAGCCATCTCGACGGTGAATGTTTCGGTTAAAGGTTGGGATTTACATTTGATTAGATGTTTGAATGCATGACTGACAAAACTTCTCTCCGCACCAGAATCGAAAAGAATGCATGCATAAGAGTTGTCAAGGAGGAACGTACCCGTAACAACTGTAGGATCAGCGACTGCTTCCTCCTGGCCCATAGCTAGCACTCTCCCTGTGTTGCCAGCTGTTGTTAACTTGGGGCAATCCCTTTTTAAGTGCCCAACCTCTCCGCAGCCATAACAAGCTTGACCATCACCCGCTCCAGGAGCCTGTTTGGTAGGTTGGACTGGTGCCTTGTAGACTCGAGCTGTGTGTCCCTTTTTATCACAGCTGGTGCACAACATTTCCCGACACTGCCCATGATGATGGTAGTTGCACTTGTTGCACAATGGTAGGTTTCCAGCATAGCGACTAGGGGTTGTTGGAGTAACGGGGACTTCAGCAGGAGTAGTAGCAGCGTGGACTGCCAGTGTTTGTTGTTTCTTGGAGGGCTCCTGCGAAGACTGGCCCTTCCGTTTGTTCTCGAACTTCTTCTTATTCCCACCACTCTCTTTTTATAGCTCAGGGATGGCTGTCACCTCATCAAGATCGACTCCATGATCGATCAGAGTCTGCGCCAGACACTTGGCGCTATCAAATGTAGTCGGCCTAGCAGCCAAGACATTTCCTTTGGTTGGGGCATCAGTCCCTAGATGTACCTGTCACTCTTCTTGCTTTCCGGGGTGACCATTCCCGGACAGAGGAGAGCTGGATCACAGAATCTAGCGGTGTAGGAAGCGATGTCGGAACCTTTCATCTGCAAGTTCCAGAGTTCGTGCTCCAACTTTTGCACCTCTCCCCTCGGGAAGTATTCCGCAAGCATGAGTTCCTTCAGTCTTTCCCCAACCCATGGCATTAGCCACTGGCAGCGTCAGGGATTTGACTTGACCATTCCACCTGCTCAAAGCTCTGTCGGTGAAAGTGCAGGCGGCAAACTTCACCTTGTTTGCTTCGGAACAGGCGCAAATTTCGAAGATGGATTCAATCTTCACGAACCATCGAGTCAGAGCGATAACACCTCTATTTCCGTCGAAGGACTTGGGTTTTGCGGTCATGAAGTCCTTGTAGGAACACTCATTTTGATGTCCCTGACTTCCGTCTTGTCTTTGAGGGTCGGTTCCACCTCTAGCCCCACCAGAGTTCACTTATTCCATTGCTGCAGTCACGACGGCTGTAACTGCTGCCAGGGACATGACGGGGTCGAACTGAGGGGGTGGTGGTGGTGGGGTGTTGTCGTTCCTTCTGATGGGTCTTCGTCGGGGAGGCATCTTGTTCTAGAAACAACCAAGAAGAAGAGGATGGTAAGTCCTCAAGGGATAAGCACAGAAAGGTTACTATGCATGTAAGTTATCGCTTAAGAAAGAAGAGGTAGCAACACTTAGAACGAATCTATATACTGAATTTGGCTCTAACTAAAATACTCATATAGTATTTTATGTTGGATGTTTTTGTTCATGGTAATTTTAGGCTTGCTGTAACACCACAGTCACTCCCAAGCACATGTTGGTCATGTCTCGAATGAATATAGTTGATCAGGCTATATTGACCCTAGACATGATTACATAACTGCCCAGGTTTAACCGCAATGTCCCAACATCCAAATACTTTTGTTTCGTTCTATCTATGACTCTGGTTCTGTTATGTATGCATACTCGTATACTTTTTACAATATACTTTATATTTTGAAAATATACTTTTAGTTTTCAGAGCGCTTCAACCCCTTAGTGTTTATAGTTGTATACCATGTAAGGTTTGGTATACTTAGTTCACTATAAAAAAGAGTTCGGATACCAATCTCTCACACGCCAAAACCGAAACGGTGGAAACGTTCTGGGGTGGAGGACGTCATGCGTAGTATCACAACAATTATATCATAGCAATCATAGTAAACACAACCAAACATTGAATACATGTTTGAAAAAGGTTCACATATGTTTAAGTCTTGTTCAAATACATCATAACTGTGAGTACTTATAAAGACATGACTTTGTTGCTCCGACTTCTCATACTCCAAGAGTACCTGTCTACTGATTTCCTGAGAATACAAGCAGTTTTGAAAGAGTATCAGCATAAAGCTGGTGAGTTCATAAGTGATGTTTGTATATTGAGAACCGGTTGTTAACTCTGAAAATGTTTGCATGATTCCAAGAAAATCCAATATTTTCTTTAGTAAAAGTGAGAAAATCGTAGTAAAATGTTGTATGAAAAACCGTTGTATAGATTGTCCTGTTTGAAAAACCCTGGTTACTACCAGTACGTATAGTAGTATTCGTTTTCCTTAAGAAACCATGTATTTGTCTGTACTTGTACTAAACAAGTATTGTTCGTGTTATTATTACATAAGTAAATTGATGTTATCTACGTTATGAGTGTCATGAACCATACTTCGACTTGATATGGCGCGAATCGGGCATCAGTATCTTTTATGACTTTGTCACCCGTAGACCTGTCGGTCCTACTGTAGCTAGCAGCAAGGTGCGGGATAGTCAGTCCCGTATAGATCTATACACAACAGTCACGCTCTCCCTACAATAGATTCTGATCACAAGTGCTAGTCCTTCACTCAGTTAAGTTTGTGAGTGTTACCAAGGACGTGTCTCTAACTAGACTAATAATTTTACAAATAATAATGCTGAAAACCCTTTTCGTATATAACTGAAAGTTTTATAAAGTATGAGTTTGTAAACTGTGGTATGAATTCCCAAACTATACCTATTATAGTTTGTGTGTACGTATATGTATAACCTTGTATGAATTCCCAAACTATACCTATTATAGTTTTATTTGTTTGTATTTGTAAGTCATGTATTGTTCCGAAAGCCATGTAGTTAAGTTCGTACGTTGAAAACGTCCCTTATGCTCAGCATAATACAGAAGGGATAAAATATCTAAAATATGTTGTAAAACTGTAGAAACTATGTGTTTGTACTAATTTTGTCCGTTTTAAGTTTACTGAAATCCGTTTGTGTAACTTTCATAAAATCCGTTATGTTTGGCTTGTATTCCCCCCTAAAAACATTAAAAACTCGGAAAAATGTAGGGGTATGAACTCACCTTGAGCGAGTGGTTTGTATGAAAGATCGGTACGAGATGTTGAGTGTCAAACGGAGCCTCGAACACAATTTGATCCTAATTAACATGCAATGACACATATAGGAGTCAAATGAAGGTGTTTCACTACTAGATACGATAGAGAACCACTCTAGGGACTTGGAACCACTTGCACTAAGTGTTAGAACCTTATAGGATTGAGTGTGGGAGGTGTACGACCACCTTAAAGGTGTGTGCGGCCATGGGTCTGCGGCCCATGAGGTGTGCGGCCGTACACTCATGATAGAAGGTGTCTTTGAGGTGTTTTCACGGTTCATACTTGCATCCATGAAGTGTTCTAGGTCCATGCTTAGTTGTAGTGCACGTTTGAGGTCAATAAAGGTCTTAGAAATGGGTTTGCGGCCTTAAGGTGCGTGTGTGGTCACACAAAGGTGTGTGCTGTCGCACAAGGGAGTGTGCTGCCGCACAAAGGTGTGTGTGGTCGTACACAGGGGTGTGCGGTCGTACACCCTTCATGTTTGTGCCCAAAATGTCTACTTTTAGGTGCAACAAGGCTAGGGTTATGTCCAACTCAAAGATAGGGGTTAAACTCTCACTTTGGAGAGCCTTTAAGGAGTGTACGGCCCACCTTATAAAGATGTACGGCCGTACTCTCTTCAATACATGAAGAACATGATGAATCTTGTAGTATTAAGGCTTTGATAGAGTGGTCTTTAAAGGATGTCAAGTTAGAGGATGAATTAGTCACGTTCTTGAAGCTTTGGAGGTTTCACGGTTGAAGAACTTGAGAGAATTGTGTAGTGTGCGGCCAAGGAGTGAAAGGAATGTAGGGAAAGGGGTCTACCCTTTATATAGTGGTGGGTGTGTGGCCATGAGGGGTGTGTACGGCCGTACACCCATGTGTGCGGCCGCACATTCCTCTAAAAGGGGTGTATGGCCCGGTTTTGTCACTATACGACTTGTTGACTCATTCCTAACCTCAACCTTGACTGCACGCAAGCTTAGAACACTTAAATGAACCCTTAAACGGTGCTAGAAGTTAACAGAACAAGTTTAACATTGATTGAATCGACTAGATGTACAAGGAAGAAGTTCCGGGTTGTAAATATATATATATATATATATATATATATATATATATATATATATATATATATATATATATATATATATATATATATATATATATATATATATATATATAACCCATATAAGCATGGTTTTCAAAATGTAAGTATGTATAACTTATATAGGTATGGTTTTCAAAGTATGTCCATACAATTATAACTTATATGAACATGCCCTTATGGCATTCCAAGTTCTTATTGTATAAACGTTATGATGTGAATTCACTTGTACATGGTTGTAGTTTAGACTTTTATTAACTCAAAACAATGGGTTGTTACAGTATCACTCATTTGTTGTAGAATATTTGAAGATCGACTTGTTCAAGAATGTATATTGTAAGGTATCTTTGATGAATTTAAAATTGTATGGTACTTTAAAGATTTTGATAGCGAATTGTATTTTGGTTGAAAAACATATATGTAACACGAAATTCGGCTTGAAAGTCTTACTTCTTTAATATTTCATATCTAAATTGGATAAATCCTTATTTTAGCAAGGTACCAGTTTTAGTTCACGAGTGTATTCGGTGGCACATTATTATGGTATGAAGACCATTTAGGCACGAGCAGTTTGAAAAATTACAATTTTTTGGATGCATTAATCATACTTTAAAAGTATTTTCAAGGTACTTGCGTTGAGTTTGAAGATTCGTATCCAATTAAATTTGGGTGATTTGATCTATTTGTTGGGAAATTTAATAAAACAAGTTAAGAAACTTCAAACAAATGATAAACAAACTTTAGTAAAACACATATAATAAAACTTCTAAAAAACTACAAACGAAAATTTGTGAACTTGAAACACAATATTTAACATGGTTTGGTTATTCTAACTTACATCCACAAACAAACGAGATGCGGGGGGGGGGGGGGGGGGATTTATCAACTTATAAGAACAATTACAGTCACTCACAAAGGTTGCACCTGACTTGAGATCGAAAAACAAAACAATTTCTCTTACTATCAAACTGCTCGAAATAATGTGCTCTCAACCTCATAACGGTTTCTCTCTTGAAATTTATGTCTACTCTTACACACACACATATGTACGTGTATAAGTAATAATCATGGGGGTGTATGTGCCTATTCATAGGCAAACATGAGAAACCCTAATTATGATGGGTCATACCCATCCATAATTAGTCATGAAGGGGATCCCCTCATTTTCAACCAAGCACGAGATGGGATGCAACTTCTTTTAGAACCTTTAACTTTGAAGGATGTGCATGATGACTTGACATACATCATATATAACATTTTGATGTTAAGGTAATTCCAAATTTTAACCCTAAGTAATGAAGATTATTGCATTTTATCTCTTGTGTATGAGAAATTTTGCAAAATGGCCCATATTGGCATTTTTGTAATTTATGTGGTGTGAGCACATACGTAGGGAGTACATAGTGTACGTTAGGCGTACGTGGTTAGATTCCAAACCCTAATTTTTAAGAATTGGGTCCTATTTAAACATCCTTACAGCCTCCAAACTTCTTCTCTCATCATCCTCCATCACCTCATTCGACCTTAGCAAACCCTATCCCCTTGTTTGAGCATGCTTGACGTTTGGTGTGCATTTTGGTGATCTTAAAGGAGAAGGAAGGAAGTAGAATCACTTTGGAAGATTGAAGAAGCTTTGGATCTAGAATCCTCATCTGCCTAGGAACCTCCAAGAGGTATAAAGTGCTGAACTTGGCTTGCATTTCTTTAGATCATGTAAGTTCTTGATTCATGAAGCATTTTGTTCCCAAGTCTTGAACTTTATGAGTATGACATGCTCCAGCCCATATAATTTGTGTTTTCAGACGTTTTGAGATGTCTAGAAGCATAAAAATAGGATCTTAGCTCTTGGTCCTTCCCCATGAATGTGCTAGGATGTCCTAATGGATTTAGAAGTTAGGGTTTGTTGGTATTAAGCACTTCTAGCCATGGAAAGTCATAAAGTTGGAAACTTTATGACTTATAATGTTATTTTGGGCTTAGATCTAGATTTCGACGTAAGGACTTGATATATTAAGCTCTTATTAAGAAGTTGAGGTGACCACGTATTTACGTTGGGCGTACCAAATGGTACGTTGTGCATATGCGGTCAAGCCCCCGACTTTTTGGTCAAGGGGAGTACGCTCCGCGTTCAATTGGGAACGCCCAGCATACTCGGCTGGTTTGTTGACTTTGAACTTTTGACCAAGGTTGACCTAAGATTGGTTTGGGTAGAGTTGTTGATAGAGTTGTACTCGGTGTTGTGTACTTTTTTGCTACTCCCCGGACAGAGGGGTGAGTTTTCCTCACTATACCCGTTGGTCGAAGGCACCAATGCCAGCCCACTAGATTGTATATCCTGGTTGTAGGATAGTGATATGCTAGTATATGGCTGATTAGTAGATCTTTATGATTATCTGTATTTTTTGGATCGATGTTTATGTTTATCTGTTACATATGTCGACATATTGTGGTTGGTTTGGGGCAGTCCGGCTTTATGCTGAAGGCTAGGACACCCAGGGCAGTCCGGATAGGCTGTAGGCCCTTCAAGGCGGTCCAGTCAGGGCGAAGGACCATAGAGCGGTCCATATAGGATGTAGGCCCTATGAGGTGGTCCAGTCAGGCTGAAGGCTCATGTTTGCATGCTTTTTTTGTTATGTTGTGTGGTGGTACTTTAGGGAACTCACTAAGCTTTGGTATATAGTTTTAGTTCATTGTTTCAGGTACTTTAGAGGAACGTGGGAAACCGAAGGCATGATCATGCACATCTTCCTATTTTATGACATTGGATCTTAGGAAACTCTGATATTGAATAATATTTTTGAAACATTGGTTTTGTAAACACTTTATGGATGAAATGGGTTGTTTTTTAAAACTTTAAATTTATATGATTTTTAGGTGTTACAAGTTGGTACAATAACCTTGGTTTAAGAGAATTGGATGAGCATTCGTGTGAATCCGGACTCAAACTAAGGAACTGCAAAAGTTTTAAAACAGTTTTAAAAAAAATGTTTTCAAAAGTAACCAAGGAAGGATGTGATGTGTACGATCAGGTGGAGCAAGAAAGTAAACCCCAAAATACTACACTGTTATTTCATATGATGTTTATGATAGATCATCATGCTAGATAGGGACTTTCATGAATTTCATGATACGAATTGCCTGATATATGATGCTTGATACCCTAGGGTTACTTCTTGTATGAAGTTGACATCATTACTGTAGTTTCTTAGTGTGTGCATCATAGTTGTGCCTAACCAAGATTTTATAGCCTGAGAATGTTTGACTTTGCCTTATTTCTTGTTCCTTGTCTGGTTGTGGGCTTATGGTAGAATCACGTGTTCGACTGTCTATAGGATCCAAAGTTATGTACGATTAGCATACACGAGTGCTACAGGGTTGGTGCAAGTTTGATGGGCGAGTATATATATGAGCAGCCGGTCAGTTGAGGAATGTTTATCCATTCTCGAGAGAGTGAGGATAGGGTGTATGTGTATCCTAGATGTTTAGTTGTTAGGGCGGTTTGTGATGATCCTTTGAGACAAATACGGGTAGGTGTTGAAGCTAGTATGTGTTGTACTACTAGAAGCACATGACGTGTATGCATAGCAAGGAAGTCACAACCCCAAAGGGTTTCATTTATTGTAGAATAGCTTATATGGTATGAAATGTGACATTTCTGATATATTCTGGTTTATTTTCAGTATGGTGCTCATGATGGGATCAAGTTTAGGCGCTAGAGCGGGTGGCCAGGATAGGCCAAGATTGACTGATGATCAGATTCGTGAGATGATTGCTACTGAGTTGGTTACTGTTCTCTAAGGTTCGATACCAGAGTTGTTTGGGTCTATCAAGACCGCCATGGTTGAGCTTTTCAACGATTGTTATGATGCACTTTTTGAGGCCGCTGTTGATGGAGCTACTACGGTTGTTGTTGTCGTAAGGATTCATGTGGAGAGAACTTTCCAATACCGAGACTTCGAAAATATGAAGCCCCCAATATTCGATGGAGTTCAGGAACCAATTGTAGTGATGAGGTGGTTCTCTGATGTGGAGAGCTGCTTCTTTACATGCTCTTGCACTGATGACCTGAAGGTCAAGTACGCCCTGAACCTTCTTCAGTCAGGGGCGAAGGATTGGTGACTGGCTCGTACACTCCTAAGCAGAGGGTTGATGTGACTTAGTAGCAGCTCTTCGAGATGTTTCACATGAGATATGTTCCATTGGTGGAGAAGGGGGAGGCTGGCTCACGAGTATCTGGATCTGAGGCAGGGGACTGAGATGGTGACCGAGATCATCAAGATGCTTACTGAGAGGACCCATTTCTGACCTGATTTTGCTGCTTCTGAGCAAGCTCAGATGACCCGATACTTAAACATGCTTAAGACAGATATCCGTCAGTTTGCGTCCATCCAGAGTTACGGTACTCTCGCTGAGCTACATGAGGCTGCGATGAGGCGGGAGATTGAGATGGAGCTACAAGTGAGGGAGCTGAGGAAGGCTATTGTGCAGTCACAGCCTGCGGCAAAGCAGTTAAAGCCCGTTGATTCGATACCTTGGGGACAGAGGGACCACACTTGTGGCAAGTGCAGCAAGGCTCATGATGGTGCTTGCCGATCTTCATCTGGATAACACAAATGTGGTAGGGAGGGGCATTATGCCAAGGATTGTCGTCAACCGACCCTAGTACCAATCACCAGGATCTGTTACCACTATGAGCAGGTTGGCCATATTAAGGCCAACTATCCTTAGCTCACTGGAAGGTTGGCTCAGGCTCCAGCACCGACAACCTTAAGGATCACTGATGAGTGCCAGGGTAGGGAGGATCCCCTAAGGGATCGAGATCGTGCTTTCTAGATCACAGCATAGGAGGTTAGTACGACGCTGGACGTCATTACTGGTATGTTTCTATTTTATCATTCTATCAGTTATTTTATGATATGCTTATGTTTATGATTCTGCTAGGTACATTCTTAGTGAATTCTTTATCTGCTCTTTTGCTATTCGAAGTGGGTGCGAGTCAGTCCTTTATATCTCAGTCTTTTAGTAGGGTTTTGATATGAATCTTGGGGAGTTGGAGTGTCTGTTGCGGGTTTCTATCGCCAACGAACACATGATTTCTGCATCGAGTGTTTTTCAGCGTTGTGTCTTGGAGATTTTTGGGGTGGCTTACCCGATTGATATGATCCATATTCCCATGGGATATGTATGTGTGATTGTAGGGATGGACTAAATGAGAAGATTCGAGGCTATGATCGATTACGAAGGTCAGCGGGTAGTAGTTTGAACACTAATTGGGGGAGAACTGTTATTTATAGAGAGGGTATCAGATTGGGATTAGCCTTTTTGTTCTACTGCCATGGCTTGGTAGTATATTCAGCATGATGGTATGTGTTATCTTGCTTATGTGGTTGATACTCGGGTTGGGAAGCAGGCTTCGATTTTAAATGTGCCTGTTTTCAGAGCGTTTGCTGATGTGTTCCCGGAGGATTTACCCGGTGTGCGTCTGGAGAGGCAGTTTGAGTTCAAGATTGATTTGTTACTGGGTGCGGCTCCAATTGCTAAGGTGCCATACCGATTGGAACCACCCAAGATGCAAGATTTGTCCTCCTACCTTTAGGAGCTGCTAGGCAAGCAGGTTATTAGCCCGAGCAGTTCGTCGTGGGGAGCACCGATTTTGTTCGTCAAGAAGAATGAGGGTTCACACCGGATGTGCATTGATTATCAGGAGTTGAACAAGTTGATGGTGAATAACCATTATCCCCTTCCGCAAAATGATGACATCTTCGATCAGTTGTAGGGTGCATCTTCATTCTCCAAGAACGATTTGAGGTTAGGGTATCATCAGATGAGGGTTAGAGTGGAGGACGTGGTGAAGACCACATTTCAGACTCATTATGGTCATTACGAGTTCGTAAAGATACCATTTGGGCTCACCAATGCGCCTACGGCATTTATGGATTTGATTAATCGGGTATGCAGGATGATGCTCGATCGATCAGTTAGTGTATTCATTGATGATATCTTGGTGCATTCCAAGACCAGAGAGCAGCATGAGGAGCACGTTTGAGAGCTTCTGGGAGTGTTGAGGCAAGAACGGTTGTATGCCAAGTTCTTGAAGTGTGAGTTTTGGTTACAAGAGGTCCATTTCTTGGGACATCTCGTTAACCAAAACGAAATTTTGGTCGATATGGCCAAGGTTGAGGCCGTGATGCATTGGGAGGTCCCGAAGTCTCCCTTGGAGATCAGGAGTTTCTTCGGATTGGCAGGGTACTATCGAAGATTTATTTAGGACTTCTACAAAATTATGGTACCCATCACTCGTCTGACGAGGAAGGACGTGGATTTTCGTTGGGGCCCTGATCAGCAGGCCACATTAGACTCTGAGACAGAACTTGTGTGAGGCCCCAATGTTGACCCTCCCCGAGGATGTTGAGGATTTTGTAGTATTTTGTGATGCATCCATCACCGACCTATTAACCGTTCTTATGCAGCCGGGGAGGGTTACTTCTTATGCTTCTCGACAGCTGAAGCTGCATGAGGTTCTCTATCCGACTCATGATTTGAAGTTGGGAGTAGTGGTGTTCGCTCTCAAGATTTGGTGGCGTTACCTTTATGGGGTCCGTTGTACCATCTACACGGATCACAAGAGTCTGAGATATCTCATGGATCAGCCAAATCTGAATATGAGACAGCATCACTAGCTGGACGTAGTTATGGATAATGACTACGAGATTCTGTCCCATCTCGGGAAAGCGAGGGTGGTGGTTGATGCTTAGAGCCGTAAGACAGCTGGTTATGTTATTGGGGTCCTTTTTATGACGGTTTTGATTGTTTCACTATTGTTGGATTCGATTAGGGAGGCTCGATCTGAGGGAGTCAAGAAGGAAAATTGGAAATGGGAGAGACTCAAGGGTGAGATTGATATGTTTGCTACTGACAGTCGTGGATTATTAACCCGGTATGGATGGGTTGGGTGATATACTTTGGTGGGATCAGGTAGACTGTGCTGGAGGAGGCACACAAGTCTAGGTTATCGATAAACCCTAGAGCCACCAAGATGTATCGGGATTTGTGGATTTGTTATTGGTGGGCGCGCATAAAGATATATATATATATATATATATATATATATATATATATATATATATATATATATATAGCTTGGTATATTGTGAGGTGCTTGACTTGTCAGATGTTCAAGGCCAAGCACCAGAGACCGCATGGAACGTTTCAGGCTTTGGAGGTTCCCATGTGGAAGTCGAAACAAATCACCATGGATTTCATTACCAATTTACCACATACGGCTAAGGGGTTTGATGCGATTTGGGTAATTGTGGACCGGTTAACCAAGATTACCCACTTCTTAGCCATCTGTGAGCTCTCGCCGGCAGAGAAATTGGCCGATATCTACGTGCGCGAGATCGTTGCTCAACATGGAATTCCAAAATCTATTGTATCCGATCGAGATGTTCGATTCACATCTCGTTTTTGGTAAAAGTTCCATGAGGAACTGGGTACGAGGTTACACATTAGCGCTGCTTATTATCCACAGACAGACGGTCAGAGTGAGCGGACCATTCAGAAACTTGAGGACATGTTGAGAGCTAGTGACATAGATTTTGGTGGGAGTTGGGACTCCTACCTTCCCTTAGCTGAGTTTTCATACAACAACAGCTATCACCCCAATATCGGTGCACCGCCTTTCGAGCTTCTCTATGGGAGGAAGTTTCGTACCATAGTTTGTTAGGGAGAGGTTGGTCATAGAGTCATGGGAAGGAATGAGGTAGTTTTTCAGAAAACAGAGCTCATACAAGAGATTAGGAAGATACTTCAGAGAGCTCAGATTCGGTAGAAGAGTTATGTCAATAAGCGTCGATCCGAGTTCGATTTCTAGGTTGGGGATATGGTCTTGCTGAAGGTATGACCCTGGAAGGGTGTAATACGCTTCAAGAAGAGGGGCAAGTTGGGACCCTGATATATTAGGCCATTTCGGGTCAAAGCCAGGTTGATCCACAACACCTTCCATGTTTCGCAGCTTCGGAAGTGTGTGGCTGATGATTAATCGGTTGTTCCTTTGGAGGATATTTAGCTTGATGATCGCATGATTATGTGGAGAGACCAATGGCAATCTAGGATCAGAAGATGAAGGCCTTGCGCAACAAGGTGGTGTCTTTGGTCAAGGTGCAGTGGCAGCACCGGAAGGGTTCCGGATGGACGTGGGAACCCAAGTCCGAGATGCGGGAGCATTAGCCTGACTTTTTCACAGCAGCTAACTTCGAGGACAAAGTCTAGTTCAAGTAGAGGAGAATTGTAACACCCTGATGTGGCATTTTTGTAATTTATGTGGCGTGAGCACATATGCTGGGTGTACGTAGTAAGATCCCAAACCCTAATTTTTAGGGTTTGGACCCTATTTAGACATCTGTATGGCCTCCAAACCTCTTCTCTCATCAGCCTTCATCACCTCATTCGACCTTAGCAAACCCTAGCCCCTTGTTTGAGCATTCTTGACCTTTGGTGTGCATTTTGGTGATCTTGAAGGAGAAAGAAAGAAGTAGAATCACTTTGGAAGCTTGAAGAAGCTTTGGATATAGAATCCTCATCTACCTAGCAACCTCCAAGAGGTATAAAGTTGTGAACTTGGCATGCATTTCTTTAGATCTTGTTATTTCTTGATTCATGAAGCATTTTGGTCCCAAGTCTTGACCTTTATGAGTATGGCATGCTCCAGCCCATATAACATGTCCTTTCAGACGTTTTGATATGTCTAGAAGCATAAAAATAGGATCTTGGCTCTTAGTCCTTCTCCATGCATGTGCAAGGATGTCCTAATGGATTAAGAAGTTAGGGTTTGTTGGTATTAAGCACTTATAGCCATGCAAAGTCATAAATTTGGAAACTTTATGACTTATAATGTTATTTTGGGCATAGATCTGGATTTGGACATAAGGAATTGATGTATTAAGTTCTTAATAAGAAGTTAAGGTAACCATGTACATACGCTGGGCGTACCAAATGGTACGTTGCGCATACGCGATCAAGCCCTCGACTTTTTGGTCAAGGGGAGTACGCTCCGTGTTCAGCTGGGAACGCCTAGCATACTCGGCTGGGTTGACTCAGCTATTTTGTTGACTTTGACCTTTTGGTCAAGGTTGACCTAAGAGTAGTTTGGGTATTTTAGGTCTTTTGGGATTATTAACTGAGCTTAAGTCATGTTTTCGTTTAGGTGACCGGTAAATTTGGTGTTACAGTTGTACTCGGTGATGTGTACTTTTCGGTTACTCATTGGACTGAGATGTGAGGTTTCCTCACTGTAGCCATGGGTCGAAGGTGTTGGGTTTTGAGCATTCTAACACTCCTATGGTGTACATGCAACCCTATAAACCTTGGATCTATCTTTTCTCTATTATACATGCAAATATTAACTATTCCAAGGTTTCATCCTAACTAGCATATTATGAAGCACCTATACTACAAAGTTCTAGTTAGATGACATACCTTTTGATGTAGCTTGATGTCTTCAAGCTTTAAGAGCTTAGCCCCAATAGTGTGGAAGCCTCAAATGGAATCACAAATCACCAAAACACCTTGGAAGAACTTGAGAGAATATGTATGCACACTAAAATCGGCCCACTCTTATTTTCACACACTTGTGCCAATTTTGTGAGCCAAGGACCCCTTTATATATTATGGAGGATTAGGGTTACATCCATGTAAACCCTAATACCCATGACCTTTCATTTACATAGGATCCATGGGTTAAAAGCTCCATGGACCAACCATGAAAGCTTAGCCCAACCTAAATGAACTTGGCCCATTCCATATATATAATAGTCCATATTTAATTAGTTCTTTTTGATCACTTAATTAATTCTAAATTAATTCTTGATCAATACTAATTAAATAATATGATTCCATATTAATATATTAGAACTTATAATATATTAATATAAATCATAAATATACTATTCTCAAAAGACTATCCATATAAATTGTGCCGGTGAAGTGCAACCCAAATGGACCATGCCGGGTCGGGTCAAGTACATACCAAATATAGTTATGGACTTAGACATTAATCCAACAGTCTCCCACTTGGATAAGTCTAAAACTATTATTGAGTATGACTTCAAAACCTAACTGGCAATCGTAGCTCTTAAAGTCGCGGTCGAACTCTGACCTTGTCAATGACGTGTCCATTAGATAAGGGATCATATATTCCTCCATTCTAGATATCATATGGACTGAGACATGGATTATAATCATTCTCTCTGTCCATTTGTTGTTTCCCGATTTTCGATTTATGATGACTGACTGATTGAACAAATCAAATCAGTCCTGGCTTGGCCAAGCACTCATATGTGTCATCGCTAAATCATCGAGGGGCCCACAGATATTGCTTTTATCCCGAAGGTAAAAGGAATGGATAAACTTCGACTCATATGGCTTGTTCTACTACTTGTTGAATCATACACAAAGGCACGTTTTATAACATCGAGTTACCAAATGCGTTTTCGTGCAATCAATGTATAACCAACTCATAGTAACAACTCATATCTCTAGGTTTGAATAATATAAGATATTATCGTCTCATGATCACTCGTGATAAAATCCATGAAGTGATTCAAATGAGCGCGGGTTGAATCCAATACTCAGAACTTATGAGCACTCATGAGTGTTGTAGCACCACTTTGTCCACCAACTTGGACCTCTACAAACCAACCCATGACAGTCTTAATTCATATCTACTTCCAACATATGACCGACTGTGGATGGTTTGAATAACTTAATCATTCAGGAAGAGCGACTTAGTTATTCTGGAAGTCAAAACATGCAAAGTGAAACACAAGAATAAATGAATCAAATATGGTATCAAACCCTATGAATATAAATAAACACTTTTATTTATCACCATACTGATTACTCATTATTCATTGTTTCGGTTTTATCAACTTTATACTTGAATTAAAAACACTAGTTGTCCCATGCTCCAAGCATGTACACTATGTTTTTCTTAAACAATAGCTTTGCCATACACCAAGTATGCACTCTATGTTTGTCTATGATCCTTACTTTGTGAAATAAACCAATTGAACATAATTTAAATGATTCTAATTTCACACTCCCAAATCCTTATCGAAAAATGTGAGAATTTCAAATTCCTATCATTTATCGAAATCTGTTTAGATTTTAAACTTATATGCACTGACCCTCCTGTAATGAATATGTACAAAGTCACAAAAACTTGTCAACAGTCATAATAAGGTATTCCAATGGAGATCAACTCCATGGAAACTAAGTCTCATATTCAAAGTACATTGCTTTGGACATGCTTCTTGCATTAAGTTTTCTAATCTTACACAGATAACTTCCACCTATGGAGACAACTCCATATTCTCATTTTGACTATCACTTCTGAATAAGAGATGCCTCTTTTGAGAATATTTCAATATGGTCCTTCCAAAATTAGCACTATACTTCCAACTGTCCCTGAGCAACCAATCTTTGGTAAACCTCAGATTGTCCTCGACAATTGCTTAATCATTTTAGTCATATCCAATTCTAGACCTTTTCCCTTCTTAATGCCTCTGGGCATTTGGAAAAATTTAGAAATGACAAATATTATAGCACATGCAATCGATCTTGTACCCAAAGCAAATGGTACACGATTCATGATGTCTCACATAAAGACATGATTCTAGACCAGTCTTTTGCTACAATATTTTTATTTGCCATGTTTTCAAAATTTGACTATGATGAGGGATGCCGTAATCATAATCGAATTTTGAGAACGCAATATATAGAATTTCCTTAAGTTGAACCAATCCAACATGAAATTCATATATATATTCTTGACTAAAGATGATTAAGGTCTCAATCTAAGCCTTTAGAACTGAAATGAAGTATATCCTCTCCCTTAATTATAGCAAAACAACTTTTTTAATCCCTGCAGCCTCACGAATTGAAACTTTTATTTTCTATAATTAACATTGCTAACTTGCAACACTAACAATAATTATCATGCTCCCACTAACATGATGATTATTAGCATAACACTTATGCTCCCACTAGCTTTGACATGTACTCAGAAATCAGCTGGACTTCTAGAAATCAATACTTTATTGACTTTCTTACCAAAGTTCAGATTTCTAATAC
The DNA here is from genome assembly GCF_052849685.1 of Lactuca virosa. Taxonomy (NCBI): domain Eukaryota; kingdom Viridiplantae; phylum Streptophyta; class Magnoliopsida; order Asterales; family Asteraceae; genus Lactuca; species Lactuca virosa. The sequence goes on along the minus strand of NC_136429.1, from coordinate 470,248,597 downwards.
GAGATGCTTTGATAAAACTTTATCAAAATCATACACCTTTCCTTAGATAGCATGCATGTGTGTCTAAACAATTTCAGAAGTATGAAAAGGGATGCCGTAATCATAGTCTCAATTGTTTAGACCTTTTGCCATCTGCTTCAAATCTACTTGGTGGAAGTGTTTCCTCACCATCATTTTCATGAATCGGAGAGACACCTTATGACCCTTAGATTTTATGGTGTATGTGTTCTTATCCATGTGAATCATCAAAACCATAGTCACAAGACAAGGATAATGACAAATCCAAACTCATATGGACTGAACTTATGCAATCTTAACTTCTTGCCACCTGGCAGTACAGGGCCTGCCATTGCTTCCAAGTTGTTATGAAACCAATTGAGAACTTTCAGAACTCCTATGCAAAGCCAACTTTAACTGGAATGGGCACAGAATATGTCAACACGATAGGTTATAAACCTCAAGTCGTGTGCTAGTGAAGAACCTCAGGTTTTATTCTTGATTAGTTCTTGAAATTCTTTTTAGGATCTTTAAGACTCCCACTATCCTCTTGACATATAAGACTATCTTGCCAAATATTCAAGAGATAGTGCGGATTCTTTATCAAGACAAACACTTCACACAATTGGCCTTAGTTGGTCTTTGTTTTATCCAAAACATCACAACTTACCAATTTCAAATGTACAAGAGTAGGACACTTTTACTCTTACATTTGACAAGTGTTTTAAACCTTTCTTTAAGATATGTCACTCAAGTTACAATATTGGAGTATGACTCTAAGAATTGTTTTGGAACGAAGTATGACTCATCTTCCTGATCTAACCATTTCAACAATTCATGACTCCTCTTCTTAGTCATAAGAATGCACTAAGATGACCTTTAGAGGACTAATTGTGATATTATTTCTAAATCATTAAGATGATCACAAACATGATACTAAAGTACTCTCCCATCTTTTCAGATTTGAGAAACTTTTATCTTTCTGCCTAATTTGATTCTTCCCATTCGTTCTGCCATACATTGAGACTTTTCCAATGTTTCAGAATTATACTTAAACTTGTAAGTATAACCATATTTACTAAACTTTAGTAAATCAAATAGTCTTAACGAGCTTTGTGGTGGACATGACCAGTGCACAAGAATGTGTACTCGATCCCTTTAGTCCTTCACTTGACTCACACATCCATGTGAACAAGTAATTAGTCTTGATTTTCCAATGCTTGAAAGTTCTCGTTCATCATACAATTCAACTTGCATGATTCCAAGTTTCGGTCCAATTGAAACTTGGGTGATGAGGAACTTTCCTGATTTGGTAAATTTAGACACTACCACAAATGAAAGAATCAAATCTATTTTTCCAATATTGCTGTCAGTGGAATCATATAAGCAACAATTTTCCACAAATGCCATTGTAAGGATACTTCAAATAAACAAAATTAAACAATTTTCTTTTATTTTAAAACTTTGCGGAAAAACTTATCCTTACAATCCACATGGAAAATTGTTGTTATCTATTCCTTAGCAATATATCATAACTTCTAAGCAACTGCTCAAAATTCTGATGCGATCGAAATCCACCTTCGCGATCAGAATCAACATATACTTCCTTTAAGATTTCTCTCTATTCTTTGATTCTTAAAACATCAACATGTGACCCAGTCACATCATGTAATGAGGATCTCATAATAGAACTTAACAGAGTTAGATAATGGGCTCTACCTGATGTAGAGTCAAACTTATTGACTTTAACATCCTTAGGTAAATTTGGCAGCTTTGCAATCAACGCCCCTTCCTTTGGAAAAATAAACATATGGACCCTTTGGTAATGGGACTATCTCAGACTTAGCCTTTCTCTTTACCATTTGGTCAACCGGGTTGACTATGGCCAATCCCTTTCCATTGGGAAGAGAATGCTTTTTCTGGATTTCTAGTGTCACCATTGTCACTGTCCATAAAGTTTTTGGGAAGTTGATCTTCTAATCAAATTTGCTTCACTATCGTTCCAAATCATTGATGATTCAGCAGCACCAAGCAAATAGATATGATCATTAAGGTTCATGTCATAGTCTGTTTCATAGTAGTCCCAAAGGAACTCACTATGTGACTTAGAAAGTGATTGAACATCCAACTTTCTCAAGACTTTGACACCCAACTCTCCCGGCTTGTCAATATGTGACTTCATCTCTAAGATGTGATCACACATAGACCTTGCTTGCCATTAGGGCTTGAGTGACCTTGAACTTGTGGGTTAGGGAGAATAATTGGAGGAGGTGGAGGAAGAGAAGTATGACTTCCATGAGCCAAACTCGGGACGTCATATTCATTAGGAAAGCTTGGTTTGGGAAGATCATTGTTGTCTAAACCAGACATCAACAATGGGAGAAATTCATGTAAAGTTGATTTAAGTCCTTAATATAACACCCAATATGATATATTAAGGCTAGGACCCAACAAACTATTTTATAACTTGGAAGAGGGATGCCGTAATCCAAGCTATAAAATATTTGAAGGTAGGTGAATGACGATTCACCAATTTCCACCAAGATAAACGAAATGTATTATTAGGTTTTAATTGGTTTTGAAACTCCTAGATTCTTTTGAGATTCATTGAACTTTTCAATGGCATGTTTCAATCTTGAGTGTGCCCTTCAGGTTTTGTGACTGGGATGCCGAGGATCACAAAACAAGGTGTGAAGTAACCATGCAAATATACTTGGTACCCTTAATATTTACCCCTCAATCAACGTGCCGGTTAACCACACGAGCTCCACCAATACTATGATAAATATTAAGTTACCCTTTGCCTACTTTGTTAAATCCTGGTTAGTGTGCCAGTTAACCACACACGCTCCACTAACGGTTTAAACAAAGTGCAAAGTGTAATTTCATGGATTAGCACCTTATTCACATTTTCCTAAGTAACTAAGATTGGGAATTAATAAAAGGTTTAGTTACTTAGTATTTATCATTAATACTTTTAATGAAGGGAGAATTATAGTCCTTGTCCTACCTGTTCGGCTAACGACCCTCCACCAGTCAAGGAAGCGGTGGGTGAGAGTGGACACCCATTAAGCTGCCATTTTATAGGCAACAACCTTATACCCCCCCTTATAGATCGGCTTCGTGAATGAGGCCTACTAATGGTAAGATGACTTGCTCTTATACATATAATATATTAAACTTTTAATATTATAATAGTATAAGGGTGTATTTTAGACATTTAAAATACTTGATGGTTTAATCTATTAATTAAACTAGACTTTTAATTTAATTAAACTCAAACCATATATTTATGGATTTAATAATACTCTTTTAATTAAACGCTTTAATTAACTATTAATAAAGTCCATAAGAGTTAATTTGAACTATTCAACAAAACATCATAATTCCAATTATTAAACTCAAAATTAAAACCATTTAATTAATTGTTTAAGTTATGAACCCAAGAGTTTTAGAATTCAATTCTTTTTTTTTCATAAAAAACTTTTCTCAAATTCCAAAACTTGAGGGCAAGTTTTGTAATTCTTGAAAACCTTTGGATTCCATAACTTATGGAATTAATGGTGTTTTATGATGAAACTTTCCATGTTCCATAACTTAAGAACAAGTTATGGAATTCTTTAAAACATTAACACCAAATTTTGTAACTCCATAAAAACTTTGAATCAATTTTTTTTTTAAAAAAAAAAAGCTTTCATATCCATAACTTATGGAAGTTTCAAAAACTCTTAAGATCACAACTTTAAAAAAAACTTTTGAGCTCCAAAATTTTATGACAAAATATGTAACTCCTTAAAACATTTAGATCAAACTTTTAAAACTAATAAAATAATCATATCATTTTATCTTTTACTAAATTTGACCTAATTCAACTCATATAACAAATGATTCAAATTTTACAAATAATTCGTTTTTCACAAAACAAGTAGTTATCTTAAAATTTGACAAACGTCATGTTTTTTTTTCTTTTTTTTTTCAACTTGAAAATAAAACATTTGCATCAATATAACCGAAAACAACCCATGGCTCTGATACCACTGTTGGGTTTTGAGCATTCTAACACTCCTATGGTGTACATGCAACCCTATAAACCTTGGATCTATGTTTTCTCTATTATACATGCAAATATTAACTATTCCAAGGTTTCATCCTAACTAGCATATTATGAAGCACCTATACTACAAAGTTCTAGTTAGATGCCATACCTTTTGATGTAGCTTGATGTCTTCAAGCTTTAAGAGCTTAGCCCCAATAGTGTGGAAGCCTCAAATGGAATCACAAATCACCAAAACACCTTGGAAGAACTTGAGAGAATATGTATGCACACTAAAATCGGCCCACTCTTATTTTCACACACTTGTGCCAATTTTGTGAGCCAAGGACCCCTTTATATATTATGGAGGATTAGGGTTACATCCATGTAAACCCTAATACCCATGACCTTTCATTTACATAGGATCCATGGGTTAAAATCTCCATGGACCATCCATGAAAGCTTAGTCCAACCTAAATGAGCTTGGCCCATTCCATATATATAAGAGTCCATATTTAATTAGTTCTTTTTGATCACTTAATTAATTCTAAATTAATTCTTGATCAATACTAATTAAATAATATGATTCCATATTAATATATTAGAACTTATAATATATTAATATAAATCATAAATATACTATTCTCAAAAGACTATCCATGTAAATTGTGCCGGTGAAGTGCAACCCAAATGGACCATGCCGGGTCGGGTCAAGTACATACCAAATATAGTTATGGACTTAGACATTAATCCAACAGAAGGTACCAATGCTGACCCACTAGATTATGTATCCTGGTTGTAGGAATTTGAGATCATAGTATATGGTTGATTAGTAGATCTGTATGATTATATGTATTTGTTGGATTTGTGTTTATGTTTCTCTATTACATATTTTGACATATTGTGGTTGGCTTGAGGCGGTCCTGCTTTGTGCTAAAGGCCAAGACACCTGGGGCGGTCCGGAAAGACTGCAGGCCCTGCGAGGCGGTCCAGTCAGGCCGAAGGCCCATAGATCGGTCAAGATAGGTTGTAGGCCCTGCGAGGAAGTCTAGTAAGGCTGAAGGCTCATGTTTGCATTCTTTTGATAGTTATGTTGTCTAGTGGTACTTTGGGGGAACTTACTAAGCTTTGGCTTACAGTTTTAGTTCATTGTTTCAGGTACTTCAGAGGATCGTGTGAAAGCGAAGGCATGATCGTGCACGTCTTCCATTTTTATGACATTAGATCTTGGGAAACTCTGATTTTGAATAATATTTTTGAAACATTGGTTTTATAAACACTTTATGGATGAAATTGGTTATTTTTGAAAATTTTAAATTTCTATGATTTTTGGGTGTCACATCATATGAGCGTGCATCATGCTTTCCTTATCTCATCATATGGGTGAATACCCTTTTGTTACTTGAATCTTGTTCGCCTCTAAATTTGTCTTCGGCAAACTTCCTTTCCAAAAAAGAGACAGTGAAATGTGGATTTCAAAATGAGAAATATCTAAATCTTAGCTCCTTCCTTCAATATCTAGGATTTTTTTTTATATTTTCAAGCACGACAGTTTCTGTCATCCATTTTCCATTCATACTTCTTTCTGCTCTCGTGTAGCTATTAGGTTAGGTTTACAAACCGCACACGGTAACTTTTCAATCTTTTCTCTTCATTCGTTCTCTTGGATCATCAAAATGGCATGTTCTTCGTCTTGGTAATCATATTTCTTTTCTTTATGTTTATTTATTTATTTATTTATTTGTTGCTTTTGAAGTAGAAAGAGAGATAATAGTTTCAAAATGAACATTTTATATGTACTTTTTGTCAAATATTAGTTTATTAGTTTAATAATTATTCGATTTATTTATGTTCAAGTTTTCGCGGATCCTTTGATTACACGTGGCTTTAATACACAAAGTCAAAACTATCATAATTGCTCAGTTAGTTCGTCTTTGTCATGTTACTACTAGGTAGAGGTGCACAATACATTCACAATAATGGTTGTTGGAAAATCCATTCCATATCCTTCACATGTAATACCCAATACACTTGCTTTCAAGATCCAAGATAATTAAGTTGGATGCATATTTTGTCAAAAATGATCTCAGGTTTCGATTATTTATTTATTTTTATTGTCTTTATAGGTTTATGTTTGGTTCATACATTGGTTTAGGACTAAACCTTTTTTGAAACTTGTAAATTTGGTAGACCAAATTTACTAAGAAGTTCAAATAATCCCTGTCTTCAAGTGTGTATGTTCGTTATCTTCCATCTATGTTAGCCGATATCTTCATTTTCAGTTTAGCTTTAGCCAAATTTGCATTAAATTAATATACTTAAAATACAATTAAATTAATTGTTTCTACTATAAAGATTCTAGAAGCCTTTGTTTATATTTATACAAATCATATTTTTTACTGTAATTTTATTGTTTTGCGTGCTAATGTTAAGAAGTTTATATATATATATATATATATATATATATATATATATATATATATATATATATATATATATATACCGATTTTGGATTATTTTTTTTCTTGAAATATAGAGCTACAAACTGATCATTAATGGTTTTGTGATATACACATGGTACTAATAGATGTCATTGCAGCTGAAAAAATCTACAAAAAGACTATTTATGACGGATTCTCAGCAAATTAGTTGACAGATGAAAGGAACGTGGATGTACAGATTTCAGAGTCTTTAGAGCTTAAAAACAAAATTTTGGTTATATATGAGAAGCGGTTCTTGGTGGTAGTTTCAGAGCAAAGCAAAAATGTGATTAGCTTGCCTTAAAGTTCAAACTTACTTGTGTAGTATTTCTACTTATTTTGGGTTTTATAATAGGAGTAATTTACCATTTTATCCTCATGTCTACTAGTGTAGTTTAAACAAAATTGATTTTTTTTCGACTGAATGAGAGTAAATGGTCATTTTCATTTCTAAAATGATGTCTGTGTGAATTATGTATGAACAAAAAACGTTTCTTTTTTGCATCCGTATTAGGTCAGGGTAAATACCATTTTACCCGTCTTTTTTCGAGGGAGTTTTATTCTCATTTTCTATAAAAATATTTTAATTTTTGCAATATATTTATTACGGACTACAAATCAATATAAATTATGCTAACTTCTTCACAGCTCAACATGAACTCAACTCATAGGAATTTGACATTCCAGAAGCCTTGTAACTTGCCACCAAAGGAATTTTTCACCGGTGATTTTGCCATGCTCTTACATAAGAAAACTCTCCTTCTGGTACTCGGATGGTTGGACCCACTAGACCTAACCGAACTGGTTACTTATTATCATTTCTAATATCATTTTTAAAGAATAGACTCTTCATATATTCAAGAATTGTTGGGTTTTATGCCAACTTATTCTGATACAAAACAAGGTTTTCAATCCTACTACCTTTTATTATTTTATTTGTTCTTTCATTGTATGATACAAAGTTATATGAGTTAGGCCAATGTTATGAACGATTATTTTTGGGTTTTATACTTGTTGTAGCCTTATACTTCCAACTTTTTCTTATACAACGAGTGTTATTGCTATAGTCGGGTAAAATGTTCTAATCTTTATGTTGTAATAAAAAAAGTGAAAGTAGGATCTTATAATAAACAAAATTATGTTGTTTTTTTGCTTTCGTTTAATCCTATAAAAAGATCTTAAATGAAAATGAAAAATGACAGATAATTCAACTATAAACACAACTTACGACCTTTTAGATTCTAGAGGACACTTGACAATTTTCATGTAAGTCACACGTATGTTCTCCCAGTTAAAGTTTTTTGCCAACTCAAGAAAAAGGAGCATTTTTCCTTCTTATTAAAATTGAATTACATTTGGAGATCAAAATTAATCTTATATATTGTTTCTTTGTTTGAGTTTTTGTTTTTCTATATAACTTTTGCGGAAAAGAAACTTGGAATTCTCCATTCAAATACAAAAAGATTGCAAATATAATGATGTAAGCAACTATTATATTATTTTCTAAGCTACAAAATTTGTGAAACAGTGTTTCCTATTTATCTGTTTGAACAAAGAAACTTCAGGGATACATATGTATTTGGAAAGACTGTTATCATTGCATGTGTATCATATTATGTTGTTCCCCTATAAAGATAGAATGTAACATCCATGTTCCAGAGTGGCTAAACCTACTTTTATTAGGGACCAAAGATGACGTTCTCAAGTAAATTTTATGCCACGATGCGGTGCAAAGATGCCCACGACGTGGAATGGCTTGGAGGACCGTGTGTTTATTTGGGCCGCCATGGCATGGCCAAGTATTTCCACAGTGTGGCAGCTGTTCTAGCCTAAGCCCAAGATTCTTTAGAGTTTGTTTCATATTTAAAACTCTCTAAACCATTTCCAGGGTTTATTATCAGCCCCTAACACCCTTATACCTTAGAGAAACCCTAGCTCTCATTCCCTCGGTGATTTGTGATCTTTTGGGGACCGTTGTTGGCTTGGAAAAGAAGAAAAGAATGAGAAAAAGGAGCTACATTGGTAGAACTTGCAAGGAACAAACATCATCAACATCTCACATAGCTTCTGGACCTCTGTAAGTGTCAAAGGCTCAATATTTATGGATTGAAGTGGCTAGATCTAAGATATTGTCCCATGTTCTTCATGTTTGAGGAAGTTTTGAAGGATGGAACTCATAAAGTTGGCAACTTTATGACTCTCCTGAGTCCCATGAGCATTTTACGTTGTGGATCTAGACTTTGGTTGGAGTTCTTACCCTTTGCATGAGGCTTGGTCATTTTTAGCTCATTTTGACCTAAAAGGATTCTAAACATGTATTGGACATGCATGTCTATAAATCTTTCATCTTTGTGATAGACCTGGTATTAAAAACCCTTTTGGAGTAATTGGGTAAACGAATTTTTCAGAATAAGGGATTAATGGTTAACACATTGTGGTTTTTGGCCTTATTTGGACCTAGGGTTTGAGATCTTGATCTCTTTAGGTATCTTAATAGATAAAGTTGGAAACTTTATCCATTTAGAACATATATAGAATGGACTAGATCTGATCTTTAGAGCTCTTGTAATCGAAGAGAAAAAATTAACCCATTAAGTTGTTAGGAACCTAGTGCCCATGGCGTGGCCTTAGGTCGCCATGATGTGGCGACTTACCAGGGCCCGTCTATTTTGTCGTTTCGCTGCCACGACGTAGCCAAGGATGACCACCACATGGAGACCGGATGGAGGTTGACTTGTGACCGCTGAATTTGACTAAGTTTGACCTTAGGTCATTTGGAGTATTTTAATTAGTAGATTGAGGCTTGGTCCCTATGTGTTGAACAGGTGACCTGTATGGCCAGTATTTAGACCAATAATCAGTTCAGCTATCTTTGAGACATTGAGGAGAGTTTCCCTCGCAGTAATTATGGGTCGAAAGCACCAAGTCCGGCCGACTAGGTTATGTATCTTGGTATATAGGATGTTGTTTTGTTGGTTATATGTTAGACTGGTAGATCTGTATGATTACCTGTGTTCACTGGTTATATGTTACACTGGCAGATCTGTATCATTACATATACTTGTTGGTTATTGATTGTTATCATATATGTTGACATGTTATCGTTTTGTTGGGTTGAGACGGTCCCGCTTTGTGTTGAAGGGAAAGATACCCGGGGCGGTTCGGATAGGTTGTAGGCCCTAAAAGGCGGTCCAGTCAGGCCGAAGGCACGGATAGGTTGTAGGCCCTACATGTCGGTGTAGTTAGACCGCCCTCCAAGGTGGTGTAGTTAGGCTGAAGGCTCATGTATCAATGTTGTTATATGTTTGTGTGGTGGTATTTTGGGGGAAATTCACTAAGCTTTGTGCTTAAGGTTTTATGTTTATGATTCCAGGTACTTCTGTCTTCAAAAAGAAGGGTCCGCCTTAATCGTACTACATCCCCATCAGATTTATTCCGCACTGGATGTTTAAAAATTACTCTGATGTTTTGAGAATACCTTGACCCTGACGGTTTTTGGATCAATGAATGAATAGTTTGATTTATTTAAAATGAATTTTTTTTTTCTATGATTAGTGGGACGTTACAAGTTGGTAGCAGAGCCTTGGTTTGAATGATTCGGGTACACTCTCGGGTGTTTCTGAACTCTAACTGAGGAGTTGGTAATCTTTTTTTAAAAGAAAAAGTAATTTTCTAAAAGAATTTTATAAAGAAAAAGGGGCAAGATGTGTGCAATCAGCCAAGCTCAAATAAGTAATTCCCAGAATACCCATACATGATGTTATGTTATATATTATTAGAATTTCAAGCTATATTAGGACTAAGGATCTTGTGACAACACGAAAAATTTGGATCAAGCAAGATCTAAATTGTAACCATGTGCAAATAAATTCCCAACGTAACCTTGTTACAATAAAACTTTGAAAGCCATAAGGGCATAAGTATATATATATATATATATATATATATATATATATATATATATATATATATATATATATATATATATATATATATATATATATACTTTGGAAACCATATTTATAATAACCTCTTGAAAGTAAATAATTATAACAGGGCAAGACTAGTCAAATAGTTGGAATAGGAATCATGGATTTAAAACATCATTTTATAGTATTTAGGCTTAGTACCCCATCAACCATAGAACACCCTTAAACTGAAATCCTAAAGCCTAGAAAGCACTAAGGCCGAAAGCACCCTTTAATGGGTGATGCCTAGACCGAAAACCCCCCATGTGGAGCCCCAAAGCCGAAAACACTTAAGATCCCAAAGCACTAGACCGAAATCATCTAAATGGGGCACAATTTGGCCGAAAACACCCTTAATGGGTCATAATTATGGCCGAAATCACCTCTATGATGCCTTACAAATGGGAATTCGGTCTAGGGAAGGAAATAGACAAGAATAGTTGACTTTTGTGATAAGATATTTCAACAGTTTCCCATGTAGACTAATACCCATCGAACTTCCAAGCTATTATCCCACCGTTATCAAAGTAAGCATCCCATCATGTACCACCTTATCTTAAGGCCGAACTCATACCCCAAACTCCACTATTTTCCATCCTCACTTACTCATTAATATCATTTGCTCTCAAATAACCAAGTCCAACCTCCAAGTTCAAAGATCTTCAAGTGTATTCTTAGATTTGGTAAGTATTCCTTCAAATCTAGTGTATTTATACACTTTTATGTTAGTTTCATTATATTTACCCATATATTATTATATGTTAAACTCTTAGGATAGCATTATTGCCAAGAAAGTTCAACCACCACCTTCAAGTGTTAGGCTTGGAAACCTTCACACCATCTTCTCAAATAACCCACAAAACCACTCAAGGTGAGTTCATACCCCCATATTTTCAAGCCTTTTCATGTTGTTAAGAGGGGGGAATACATGTAAAACTTTGTTTATCACACTTATTACATGCTTTCATCTTATGTTAAAGATAAAATATTATGTGCATAACATATGGTTAATACTAGTTTTTGTATAATTATTGTGATTTATATATATATATATATATATATATATATATATATATATATATATGTGTGTGTGTGTGTGTGTGTGTGTTTGAAGTGTAAAGCTAACAAAACAAACATAATCTATGTTATAAATTCATAAGAAAAATTTATGATTTGTAAAACTCCATGGTTTTGAAAACTTTTATTAGAAGATAGCTTTTCTAACAAAAATGGTTACGTTACAGTCATTTACTAATTTGGTGGACTACAACCCAAAGTTATTATATATTGATTTCATATTTTAAAACTAGACAAGAATACATATTCATATTTATATAAAAGATTACATAAATAGTTTCAAAAAAAACAAGATAAACTATAACTGGTATAGTTTGGCAGTCACAATCCACACTTTCATTTCAGAAGATACATATAATATGCGAAGATATAATTATTTCGTTTTACAAGAAAAAGGAGTCATGGTTCACGTAATTCAGTTAATTCTCTTGTGAGACACACTCTCTTCACGTACTTTACCTAAAGTACACCTTAAGTCCTGCATTATAATCAGAGTCTCTTGGAGGGAGAGCGAGACCGTTGTGTATAGATCTATACGAGATTGATAACCCCGCACCTTAGTTGTTCGCTACAGTTAGACCGGAAGTCTAGGGTGACAAATGTCTACCAGCTCTAACGCCTGAAGAACGTCATACAGGCCACTAGTCGTATTAAGTATCGTTATAATAACTCACATAGGGATTAGCGCCATTACTCGGTTTACGGGGTAACTTACACTTCAATAGTTTTATAAAAAGATAAAGCTACATACTATTTTCAACACAACATTACTTATATATTTTTGGTCTTAGGGTTAAGACTACAGTTAACATTTAACAAATATTAAATTTTCTGGAAACATACATTATCATTTTTTTACAAGGAAAATATACAAAGGAAATACATACATCTACAGTTCATACTGAAGAAAATATTGGATTTCTAGAAACATACATTATCATTTTACAAGGAAAATATACAAAGGAAATACATACATTCATAGATCATATTAAAGAAAATATCGGATTTTCTTGAAGTATACACAAATCATTTTCTCGAAGACGTTACAACTCTTTTTCGTACAAAAATGCTTATGAACTCACCAACTTAATTGTTGATACTTTTCAAAATCACTTGTATTCTCTGGAAACCAGTAGACAGTTATGGACACCATTTTGAGGCCCGACGTCGCTGCATTATCTTTTCTACTTTTGTTATTCGTATTTAACTTTTGAGAAAAACAAAATTGTAAACAATGTAACTTGTATTATCAATGTGTGAATGTTTTTGTTGCTATGTTTCATTACTATTCAAATTTTATGATACTATACATGAAGTCACTCCATCCGCCCCCAAGCGTTTCCGCCGTTCTGGTTTAGGGGTCTGATAGATTGGTATCAAAGCATTGTTTATAGTGAACTAGTATATTAAATCATACAAGATATAAAACTATAAATACAATGGGACTAAAACACTATGACCAAGAGTTATACTAATATTTTATAGAAGTATACATACATACATACTAGAATAGTGTCATAATAAGGACAAAACAAAAGTATTTAGATAAGTTGGACACTGTAGTTAAGCCTAGACAGTTATGTAATCATATCTGGAATAATATAGCCTGATCAACTATATTTATTTTAGATACAACCAACATGTGTTTAGGAATGATCGTGGTGTTGCAACAATTCTAAAACTTACCAAAATCTATATACAAAAGGAAACTCTAGAACCAAACATAAAGCTTAAAATACTATAGGAGTATTTTATGATACTATTACTAAATCATGTGGAAACTAAAAACCCTTACCGGCAGGTCTATAATTAGTTAATGTATACGTGAAGGTTATATATAATTAAGATTCTATAGACTTAGAATTTGTGATTTCGCTCTACTTCTTATTCCTTGTTTGGTTGTGGTCTTAGAGTAGGATCACTTGATCGAAGGTCTATACGATCTTAGTTATATACAACTTGTATACACTATGTGATTATAGGAGGATCCGGTAAGGATCACACCCTAAACATTTTCATTTAGAAATACTTCTATTAATCCCATAGATTCCTTATATACCCATATTCTCGCACAGACAACATGGCTAAATTTCACCACGAAGACCCCCACTACCCTGCCATGGTAGGCAACGGATGGATCGAGGAGGAGCCAGAAGAGATTCATGATGAGAAACTAGAAGTGGGTCCTGAAGAATACAAAGAGGTGGATTATGAGGGGGAGGATTCTGATGAAGAGTCAGACGAGGATGAAGGTGATGGAGAGATCCTTAGCGAGCCTTACCCTATCGGGAGCGGGCAAGAGACCCCTTCACCTCCCTACTTCCAGGTACGTAAGCACCCAATAGGGGTTCTCTTAGGATGAACATACCTAGTAAGAGAATATTGCTCATGCAAGGACAAGCTTCATTGCTGACATCTAGCTTGTCCAGGATGCACCTCCATGAGAGGCAACCCAGCTACATGTCTGGGCTAGAGAAGACGGTCGGCGATCCACATTAGGCATTCACCCACTGCACCGTACTCCAGGCCCCAGCACCCTCATAAATCAAGCATTACCTCTAATTGTACCACAAGTGACCCGTCTAGGCACCCAGGTTCAGTCTCTCCATCATGAGGTAATGGATATTGGAGGCGAAGCCCGGAATACGACAATGCGAATTCGACACAGCCGCGAAGAACAAGAACGCCATTCAGGAGCTATACTGAACCAGCAAGCAGAGCAAGAGAACATTACATACCGTCTACACTCCTTAAAAGAGGAAGTGACCACCATGAGACAAAAAATTCTTGCAACTGAGGCTAGGACAGCCTTAGCAGAATAGAGAGTGTAAGAGGCCACTCGCGAAAGGAGTGAAATGGCTAGGCACCTTGTGCGCCATTTTGAATATATGATAGGTTAGTATAGCTGAGTGAGTTAGTGACTACACTACTCACACTATGTTGTAGGTTTATTGTATCTTTCATCACAACTAGTAGTAGTAAATCAAGAGAGGTACGCCCTCCAAGAACCCATGTAAACCGAATCAACTAAATGTATTGACAGTTATGTTCTATTTTGATAAACTTAACGTTCATACAATACTTACTACTACTTACCACCATAAGTACATTTTGATGATGTGGTCGAAACATTTGGGAACCATACAACAAACATGTAAATTTATATGCGTACATACATAAATACATATATAAATATAGACGAGATAAAACTAGCAACGACCATAGTAACTTACGAACCCATTTCATACCATACAACAGAACCATCCCGCAACAAGGAAGTAACCAGCCTACCGGCGAAACACCAGTTCTACAAATCGACCTCAGTACATTTCAAGCCACTGTAACAGCCGCCGTGAGAGTCGTCATGGTACAAATTAGCGCTATCAACATAAATGGAAACGGGAGCGGTGCCAGCAGTACCAACCTCGGTGGCAGCCAAGGACACCAGCAGGTGTGTTCCTGCAAGGACACCCCAAATCGCAAACCTAAGAACTCCCGCGAAAAAGGAAGGGCACTACCCAAGAAACGAAAGTTTTGGAACAAGAAGGAGAGTCGTTCGACTCAGGTACCTACCAAAAGACAACAAATTGGGGCGGCTCATGCCACCATTACCCCTACTGCCTCAATGCCAACAAAATCATATGCTGGAAACCTACCTAAGTGCCACAAATGAAACTTCCATCATAAAAGGATCTTTCCGAGAGATGCATTGCAAGAATTGCAACAGAAAAGGGCATACCACTCGCTTTTGTAGAGTACCAACCCGACAGGCCGCCCAAGCCGCCAGTGCCAGAGCGAGCCAAACCTGCTACGGTTGTGCAGAGACTGGGCATTTCAAAAGGGAGTGCCCAAGATCCAGGGACACGAATGCTGATAGTAATGGAAGGGTACTTATGATCACTGCAGGAGAGACTCTCCCGGAACCACTAGTGATTATCGGTACATTTCCAAACAACAATATTTAAGCCTCAAATTTTCCACTAAAACTAGTACCAATTAAAGATCATCAACCATAGATCCTGAAACGCGACAAATCATAGTCATAAATTGCCCCCTCACCCGAATAAATCACATCATTCATATAAAAACTAAGGATTCTTACAGGTGATCTATGGTGGTTGGTGTAAACATTAGGGTCATATATGATTAAGATTCTACAGACATAGAATGTGTGATTCCACCTTATTTCCTGTTACTTATTTGGTTGTGGGCATAGGGCAGAGTCACTCATTCGACTTTCTTTTCAATCTTAATTATATATGACTGGTTACACCAAACGATTATAGAGGAACGTAGTAGGGACGAAACTACGAAATTTCATCACTATTTATCGAAGCGCTCGTACTGCTAATACTCACTAATTACGGTACAAAATATTTGCAGTAGTAATAACAAGGATAAAACTGAAAGCATTAAAGACATATACATAGAATACACTATCGTTCTAAACAATCACCCCCTTCCAAATCGACTTAACATCTGTTACAATAAGAAGTTCCAACATCGTCATTTGACATGGATTGGCTTGGTCCTCACCATACCAATTTCGTGTGCTACGAAGAGACCTTTCGCCTTAATCGACCGACTAGGGAGATCCTTTCAATCTATGATGACAAACCTCCAAATCATCCCTTGCATCTAGACTCATAAGTACCTGTGTAAGAAGTACCACACTCTTTCTATCCCACAATAGAAACAGGAAGAAAAAGACATCAAGGGTATCCCAGAGGTTTATAACTTTCCCGAGGTGTTCCCAGAAGTTCTTTCGGAAATACCACCCATGTGCCATGTTGAGTTCGGAATCGACTTGACTCTTGGAACCATTCCCGTAGCAAAATCCCTAATACCACTTAGCACTGACATAAATACAGGAATTGTCCGGTCAATGGGATGACCTAATAAGTAGGGAAATTATCAGACCGAGCCTCTAACCCCAGAGAGCACCCATCTGACTCGTAAAAAGGAAGGGAAAATTGTCCATAGGACCATTGAGTACCAAGGGCCATACAAACCCATCATCAAGGGTCAATATCCCCTATCCCGAACCGACGATCTGTTTGACCAACTTCAAGGAACGAGCCAAAGTCGGCATACCACTAGCTCAAAATTTCATAGGAAAAAACTCCCAAGACAACCTAAGATTCATAAGGCCAGCTGCACCACACGTAACCTTAACCTTAGTGACAATAGTGTTTTCGTAAGGTCTAGAGACACTACCTCTAGGGCGTCAAGTACAAAATATTCATTAGACCATTTGAGATCCTCGCCAGGATCGGTCCAGTAGCCTATAGACTTTAGTTACCACAAGAACTCAACAACTTACATCCCATATTCCACATGTCTAACCCTAAGAAGTGTTTGACTGCTGAAACTCTTGAAGTCCTACTCGATGAAATCAAGGTAAACGAGAACCTACACCCCAAAGATCAACATGTGGGGATCATGGGCAGGGAAATCAAAAGAACAAAGTCAAATACCAATAGCGAAGGTCCGCTGGAATGTCAAGCAAGGACCTGAATTCACCTAGAAGCGAAGAGACCAGACAAAACAGAGATACCCACAACTTTTCTCCTAGTTGCAAGAGCCATCCAAGATGTTAATTTCGGGACGAAATTCCCACTAACAGGGGGATGATGTGACAACCCGAAAAATTTGGATCAAGCAAGGTCTAAATTGTAACCATGTGCAAATAAATTCCCAACGTAACCTTGTTACAATCAAACTTGGAAAGCCAAAAGGGCATAAGTATATATATATATATATATATATATATACTAGGTATGCTTTGAGGCCCGTGCTAAGCACGACCCGTCGAGGGTAATTTGGGCATTTAAAAAATAAGTGACGTCCTGAAATCAATTTTAAAACAAGATATTGGGTCCAACTATCCTATAATAAGAAATATTATGTATCAATAACTCTTAAAGTTCTAATGTGTTATGTAGAATAGCAAAATTTCGCATTTGTGAGGTCAAAATAGTAATTTTCTCATAACGATTCTAACAAGTGGATATTAGGAATTCTTACAAAAAAAGAATGTGAAAAGGCGAAGAGCAATGTAAGTCTCTTACTCAACCTTTATTAGGTCACAAGTCATTTGGGTTGAAACATAGAAAGACGTGAGAAGATATTGAGATGAACTTGGGGAGATAAACAAAGGCTAGTGACATGAAACAACATTGTACTTCCATTATCCAGCTATAACATTGTAATTTCAAATTTGACACAGTTGTGATAAGATGATCCACTAATAGCAACGACTTCTTGGGTTTCCCACGTAAGTATATAGACATTTTGTTAGTTTCTCTATAAAAAGTGGCCAACAAATCATAGGAACGTCATTGCTAATACTCTCAATCGTATTTCCATCTAATGAAAAATTGCAACTTTTGACTGTGTGCCAAATATACAAAATATCTAGTTATCTCTTTGGTTATTTATAATAAGGATTGCTGAAACAACAACAACTTGTGCAATGTTTTCCTTTGTAGTAAATTTGAAATGACTATGGGTCACCATGATGATGTCATGGGTAAGCTACAAAGGATGAAGATAATTATGGTATACTTTTAGTGATTTTATTCAAATTGTAATAAATGAAATAAGCACTTCACTTTGAAATCCAACTAAATATAGATGGAGCAAATAACTACGACTTTTCATTTATATGCAAGAAAAGACAATGGACTTTCTCCTATATGCAAAAAAAAAAAAAAAAAAAAAACAGCAATGAACTTTCAGTTATATGCATGAAACATCAATGTACTTTCATTTGGAAAACCCATTTCTTGTATTAGAAGCATGAAACAACAATGAAATTGCATTGCTATAAATGACATAATCTAATTAAAGTACATTGGTAGATGGTTGAGATATGATAAAAATGTAAGTACATTGCCAAAAACAAAAGTATACTTCTATAATTTGGTAGATTTTCTAAAGTATAATGCCCTAAAAAGAAAAAATTGAAATTTATGATACTACAGCTATTTCTCAAAGTACAATGTCTCAAACAAATCAATGAAAATACAGTGTTATTTCTTGCATTTGCGCCATCAAAAAAGACAAGCTTACCGATGTTGATAGTCTTTTCCATCTTGACACATGTAAGAAAGCCAAATCTTGATTCCTGCTTGATAGGCTATACGTTTGTGGTTTGGGCTAGGCATTCTAATGTATTGGTCTTGGTATGATGTTAGAGTGTGTTCTGGTGGTTGTGATTTGTTAGTGGGTGAGTACGGCCTCACACGTGTATGCGGCCGCACACAACGTCTGCGGCCGTACACGTGTGTGCATCTGCACACTTGTGTGCTGCTTCTTGTGGTATAAATAGTATGTGTCAGTGTGTCAGAAAAAGGACGTATGTGTATGTGTTTCCCAAGGTGTACTTGACATTTGTGCGTTATACATGTGTGCATGCTTGGCTTTAATCTCCTTCTACTCCTTCGACACTCTGTTTGATTGTTTGCAATTCATTGATTACTGATTTGGATCTATAGATCGGGACTTAGAATTGGTATCAGAGCCAATTCAGTGTCAATTTGAAGAATCATAAGAGTGTGCGGTTGAAGATTGTTGTGGCTTTTGAGGTGCATTTATATTTTTTGATTGAGAAACTGCTTCCAATCATTGTTTTTATTAGTCTGGAATCAAAATTCATTCAAAAAATCTAGTATTTTTTAGTGTACGGCTGGAACTTTGAAGGTGTGCGGTTGAGACTTTGAAGGTGTGCGGTTAGGTCTTTGAACGTGTGCGGTTGGAGTGTGCGGTTTAGTGTGCGGTTGGAGTGTGTGGTTGAGTGTGCTGTTGAGTGTGCGGTTGGAGTGTGCGGTTGAGTGTGCGGTTGGAGTGTGCGGTTGAGTGTGTTGTTGAGTGTGCGGTTGGAGTGTGCGGTTGAGTGTAATGTTGGTGTGTGCGGTTGGAGTGTGTTGTTGACGTGTGCAGTTGAAGTGTGCGGCCACACTGATACTAATTAACGAAATTTTTGTTGTTCAAAAATGGAATCTCGAAGCATGTCTGCTCATCATGAATTGGATGCTATTATGGGTACCACTTCTCGCATTCCCCGGTTGTTGTCAGCAGAAGGATTTCCTGAATGGAAATATCGGATTGAGAAGTACATCAAAATGAAAGATTTCAAGATATGGCGCAGTATTCTTAGAGGTCCAATCCGCATCACAATCACATTGGAAGATGGAACCATAACTGACAAGCAGATTGAAAATTACACGGACGATGATTTTGAGAGAGTCGAGGAGCGGGAAAAGGCTCTTGCTACACTTACCATGGCATTATCTCCGGAAATTGCTCAAGGTTTCCGTGAGTATACATCAGTAAAGGCATTATGGGAAGCACTGATTGAAGTCTATGAAGGCAACGAAGACATGAAACAGAGTCGCCAAGACATGCTGCGACAAAAGTTCAATATGTTTAACCATGTCTTGGGAGAAACACTTGAGAATCAGTTGCAAAGGTTATCACACTTACCAGAAAAATGAGCTCTGCTGGTGTTATGGTTACAAGATCTGAGATCAACAAGAAATTGCTGAATTCTTTACCAAAATCCTGGGATATGAATGTCTCAGTGATCAAAAAGACCAAAGATTTGAACCGTTTGAGTTTGGCTGAAACAATGGTGATCATTAAGGCTTGCGATCTCGATGATAAGCAAAGGGATATTAATCATGTTAATTCATACTCCACAGCAAATCTTGGGATCCAAACCACCAACAACACTGCTTTTTCAAGCTTTACTACCTCTCAAGTTCCTCCAGTTTCTCATGTTGCATAAGTTCAACCCTATGTGACTTATCAGCCTACCTCATACGTAATCCCTCAAATGCAACACATTCAAGTTCCTCAGCCTCAAACTTCTCTTCAACAAGTTGGTTCTATTATTGGTTCATCCACAGCTGCACCCATTCAATCTCATGGAATCAGTTCTCAAGCTTCATCTTTGAAAGAAAAGGAAGAAAATATGGCCCTCGCCACTGGTTTGGTAAATTGCTACAATGCCTTTGTGGACGGAGAGCTTTCCCCACAATTATCTTTTGCTGACCTAGACCAGATCCATCCAGAGGATGTGGAGGAGATGGACATCACCTGGCAAATGGCCATGGCTGTTTTTAGGGCAAAGCAGTTTTCCAAGAAAACCGGAAAGAACAATTGGAGTGTGAACTCTGACAAGAAAGTGGGGTTCAACAAAGGGAAGTTGAGATGCAACAATTGTCATGAGCCTGGGCATTTTGCAAGGGAGTGTCCAAAGCCAGACCGAAGAGAGAATTCTGAGCGAACCATGGTGCTAGTGACCTATGTCAACAAGGGATCTTCTTCAAGCAATCAGACTGCTAACTTGGCAATGGTGGCCCAATCCTTTGATTGGGAAGATCAAATTCAGGCTCTGAATATTTCAGGACCTGAAAATGCGCATCTTGCCCAAATCAAGGATTGTGTGAAGGAAGAAGCAGAGAGAGACCCAGAAGAAGAAATGATGAATCTTCAGTTTGCGTTCATGGTGCAAACTACTCCTGAGCCAGCCAAACCCGAGGTCAATGAATTTGGTTGCTCTCAATCTTGTATCAAAACTGTTAAATTCTTACGTGAGCAAATTGAATTAATCAAGAGAGAGAACGAGGACCTTAAGTATGAGGGTTACACACTTAGGAAAAATCAAAAGCCTTTAAAAACATAATTAGAGAATAAAAAAAGGACTTTAAGAAAATGCAAGAGGATTACAATAACAAATGCGAGAACTATGATCATCTCAAAAGAAAATTTGCTGCTGTAACCGCTGACCTTGAATCGTTGAAAAATCGTCTTGAAAATACTGAATTTATTTTTAACAAATTCGATGGGTCAAGTGAAGTAGTTGCAAAAATGATAGAGGCACAGATGCAGTGGAAGGACATTACTTGTGGAAACCAAAAGAAAGTAGGATTAGGTTTTGAGAGTGTCCCTCCTCCATTCAATCATACCTATACTGTCATTCCTCTATCTCAAGAAGAGATTGATAGAGAACCTTTTTTAGTTTATGGAAAGCCTGCTTCTGAACAAGCAACATGCTCAACTGATAAAATTTTGGATACTAACATTTCTACCTTAAGTGCAGATGTGTCAGTAGTTCAGGGGGAGCATGAAGATGAAAAGTCTGAGTCGAATAATTCAGTGTCAAAATTTGGTGTTGAGTTTTGTGATGAGTCTTTTTTAAATTCTAAAACTGATGTTTTTGTTTCTGGTGGTGTGTTATTTCAGAATGATAAAATTGAAAATAATGATGTTGTTTATGATAAAGTTGCTAAATCTGATTCAAGTGCTTCTACATCTTCCACGTTTGCTACACAATCTAGTGCTTGTTCTTGCAAATGTGAAAATGCTAGAAAAGATAATAAGAGCAAGAAATCTCACAAGAGCAGTACCATTTCTAATAATAATAAACAAATTTGTTTCAACTGTGGTACTGCTGGTCATATTGCCAGAAATTGTTTAAATCGAATGTTTGTGCATCACATGTCTAAAAGAGGAGAGAATGAGTCTATATGAGGATATTTAATTAGAAAATCCTCCAGAACTCGCTCCCGAGATAATGACTGGAAAACAAATCAAAACAAGAAAATGGCAGGTTTTCAAAAGAACAAACAGGTTTTCAATAAATTCACAAACAGTTTGCCAAAATCGAACCAAGCTAAGCCAAAGTCGATTTCGTCAAAGAATAGGTCTGGATCTTCAAACTCTTCGAGTAGAAAATCCATTGGATCAAAGCAAACTGAGAAGAAAGCTATTTCAAAACCTAATTTTCAATGGTTGCCAAAATTAAAATCTGATCAGTCATCATCCTCCTCTATATCTGTTGAAAAAGAAAAATCAAAAGAAAAAATAAAAAAAGAATCTGTGAAAGTTAAGGGTCAAACCAGGACTGTAATGACCTGGGTCCCCAAATCTAAATAAATCCGCTCATCGTGCAGGGACAGTTGCGGAGGAATGTCGTCAGACTATGGTATGTCGACAGCGGCTGCTCCCGGTACATGACTGGAGATATCTCCCAACTGCACGACATTTAGACATTTAATGGGGGATATGTCTCCTTCGCGGGCGGAGAAGGCGGAAAGATAACGCAGAAAGGAACGGTGACGAAAGGAGTGCTTAGTTTTGAGAATGTCAACTACGCTCCTGAGCTGAAGCACAGTCTGCTGAGCGTTTCTCAAATCTGTGACAAGGGTTTCTCAACACACTTCACCGATAAAGAATGTCTAATCTTAAAGCCAGGCATTGTCATTCCGGAGGAGTGGATTCTAGTCAAATCTAAGCGGGATGGGAATGCCTATATTATCGACATGAACAGTAATGTACCTGATGTAGTCACTTGTCTCTTTTCCAGAGTCTCAGAACAAAACACAATGTTGTGGCATCGTTGACCTGGCCATGCAAATGTAAAGAACCTGAACCGGCTTGCTAAGAACGAAATGGTCCGCGGTCTGCCTGTCAGAGATTTTATCACTTTTGAAAAATGTGTTTCCTGCGCTCAAGGCAAACACCATCGGAAACCACATCTGCCAAAGCACGTCAACTCCATCAATCAGGTGCTCCAGTTGTTGGACATGGACTTGTTTGGTCTGGTCAACGTCTTCAGTATCAACCGAAATTCATATTGTCTCGTTGTGATAGACGATTTCTCTCGTTTCACGTGGGTCCTCTTTCTGTCCAACAAGGTGGGATCGCTGACCTCATCAAGACGTTCATTGTAATGATTGAGAACCATACCAACCACCAAGTGAAAGCACTACGCACAGACAATGGAACAGAATTCAAGAACGCTGTTCTTGATCATTTTTGCACTGAGAAAGGGATCGTGCATCAATTTAGCTATGTTCGGACACCACAACAAAACGGTGTTGCTGAGCGGAGGAATCGGACGCTACAAGACGCCGCGAGGACGATGCTTTGTGATTCTAAACTTCTAGTTTTCTTTTGGGTGGAGACAATTAACACAGCTTGTTACGTTCAAAATCGTGTTCTGATCAACAAAGCCCAGATGAAAACCCCATATGAGATTCTCTATGGACACAAGCCATCTGTCAGCCACTTCTGAGTATTTGGCTGCCCTTGCACCCTTCTCCACTTGGAACCCAACCCAAAATTCAATGCAAAAGCCGATGATTGTTATTTTGTCGGATACGTTGCTCGTACTGCTTACCGGGTATACAACAAGAAGACGAAGCAAATCGTGGAGTCTTTCGATGTTCGCTGGCTTGAAGAGAATGAAACGGACGCTAGGGTGGGTCCTGATTGGCTATTTGACTACATATCACTATTCAAATCCTTTAGTGTGTCGTCTGATAACCAAGCTAGGTCTACCTCTGGCTCGAAGACTATCATTGAAGACGAAGATGAAGAGGTTGTCTACGGACCACCATTGGTTTCTGCTACTGATCCTCTGGTGGTGTCTACTGTTCCAATCGCTTCTCCTGAGTCATCAACGCAACAATCTGCTCCACATGCTGATGCTACTCCTCTAGCTCCGGTTGAAAGAGAGTTCGTGAACCAAGATACTTCCACTGTTACTCAAAATTTGATGGAACTTCTCTTTCCCGAACAAATCGCTGATGAGTTTGTAGCAAATCCACCAAACGAAGTTGGTACATCTACCGTGGATTCTTCAGCAAATGAAGGAGCTGTTAATATTCATAATCTTCCCGTTTCAGTCAATGACATTAGTCACGAAATCCCCTCTCGCATACAGCACGATCATCCGATAGAAAACGTCATTGGCCAGCTGGGCGACGGAGTTCAAACGAGAAGTCAGAGTGGAGACGTCAACACATGTCTTTATTCTTGCTTCATTTCTCAAATAGAGCCCAAAAACGTCGAAATGGCTTTGAATGAGCCCAGCTGGGTGGATGCCATGCATGACGAGCTGAATCAGTTCGAAAAGCTCGGGGTTTGCAAGTTGGTGGAGCTGCCTAAACGCAAGAAATCTCTCGACACCAGATGGGTGTTTCGGAATAAGCAAGACGATTCGGGTGTCATTGTCCGTAAAAAGGCGAGATTGGTGGTCCGTGCGTTCAGGCAAATTGAGGGTGTTGATTATACAGAAGTCTATGCTCCGGTGGCGCGCTTGGAGGCTATCCGTATCTTCCTCGCCTATGCTTCCTACATGAACTTCACCGTATACCAAATGGATGTTAAGACGGCTTTCTTGTACGACAAGGTGAAGGAGGAGATTTATGTTGACCAACCTCCTGGGTTTGTTAACTCAAAACTTCCCAACCATGTCTACAAGTTAGACAAGGC
This sequence comes from Lactuca virosa, assembly GCF_052849685.1. NCBI lineage: Eukaryota > Viridiplantae > Streptophyta > Magnoliopsida > Asterales > Asteraceae > Lactuca > Lactuca virosa. The sequence continues at coordinate 470,223,755 of NC_136429.1, read as the reverse complement.
TTTGTATGGGCTGCATCAAGCTCCCAGAGCCTGGTATGCTACCCTCACACAACACTTGCTCAATCATGGCTACTCACGCGGTACTATCGATCAGACCCTATTCATCAAGCATGTTGGTCCACATCAAATTCTTGTACAAATCTATGTGGACGATATCATTTTTGGGTCGACGAGTCCTCAGCTATGCACGGAGTTCGAGGACGTCATGAAAAGCGGTTCGAGATGAGTTCTTTGGGGGAAATCACCACGTTTTTGGGGCTTCAGGTCAAACAATCTTCGGCCGGAATCCTGATTCATCAAGCCAAATATGTGGATGATATGCTCGAGAAGCTCGGGTTCAGAGACGCCAAACCTGCCTTGACGCCCATGGCGGAGAGACCAATGCTGACTCCTGATCGTGAAGGCGAATCCGTAGATCAAACGTACTACAGATCGATGATCGGATCGCTGATGTATCTGACTGCAAGTCGCCCAGACATTATGTTTGCGGTCTGTTAATGCGCGCGCTACCAGGCTAATCCTAAACTGTCTCATTTTATTGCTGTTAAAAGAATTTTTCGGTACCTCAAAGGCAGCCCAAAATTGGGTCTTTGGTATCCGAAAAATTCCGAATTTGATCTTTACGCTTTTGCAGACAGCAATTATGGCGGCTACGAGCTTGATAGGAAATCGACTTCAGGTGGATGTCAATTTCTCGGAGATAGGCTGCTTTCCTGGCAGTGCAAGAAGCAGACTACTGTCTCAACCTCAACAGCAGAAGCAGAATACATAGCTGCGTCTGCTTGTTGTTCTCAAGTCATATGGATCCAACATCAGCTGTTGGATTACGGTTTGAATTTTCAAGAAACCCCTATATTCTGTGATAACAAGGCTGCGATCCAAATTGCTAAAAATCCGGTCCAGCACTCAAAAACCAAGCACATCGACATCAAAGTTCATTTTATCAGAGATTGTTATGAGCGTTCACTCATTCGGCTACAACAGGTTCCCACTACTAATAATGTGGCGGATCTGTTCACCAAGCCGTTTAACAAAGCTCGATTCGATGTGCTGGTAAACTTTTTGAAAATGATTCGCTTTGAGGATTAATTTTTGTTTAGGTTAGTTTAAATTTGCGCATTTTAATTTCATTCTCTCCCATGCACAAATTTAGGGGGAGAAATAAACAAAAACCAAACAAAAATTAGAAAATCAAAAAATCCAAAAACATTAAAAAAAACAGAAAATTCAAAAATATTGCTGAGAAGTGATGTTATGGGAAGTGATATAAGCTTGTGATAACAGGCAATCCGAGTCTATGTAAAGTACCAAAGCTAAATTGTCTAGGCTCTGTGTTCGATGCGCTGGTAGGCACGAGAAATTTAATGGACTTGACTAGGTGCAGATGAACTTAAGGCACGATAAATTTAATGGACTTGAGTAGGTGCAAATGAACTTAAGGAATCTAGAGACTTGATAAATTCTGACCTAGATAGTTCCATTTAACCTGACAATACGACGCTCAGACAGGTTGAGCAGGGAGATATACATGAGAATCCTCCAGTCACATTAAAGAACCCGTATCTAGAACTGTGGTTTAACTTTTCCTCGATGTATGGATTTTGTCCTTAATTCCGATATTGACGGGACGACTGGGGAATTCCGATAAAGTAGGTATGTAGGAAATTATTTTCTTTCTCTCCTATCTGTTAGTCATATGTTACCTCCTCTGTGAGATCGAATGATCCGACCTGGACTACAGCATTGATGGGTTTTGAGCATTCTAACACTTCCTAAGTGTACATGCAACCCTAATAACCTTGGATCTATGTTTGTCTAATTATCATGCAAAGTTGAATTCCAAGGTTATATTCCTATCTAGCATACATGGGGAACAAATTTTAACTTTCATGAAAGATAGAATAACTTACCTTGTTGTTGCTTATGATCCTTGAAACCTTGTGAGCCTAGCACCCCAAGTGTGATGCCTCAAATGCTTCACACAACACCAAATGCTTTTGGAATGACTTTAGAGAGAATACACACTTCTAAAATCGGTCTAGCCCTCTTGTTTCTTATGTGTAGCCAATTTTGGTGGAGAATGGGTTTCTTATATAGTGTTGACACATCTAGGGTTACACCATGTAAACCCTAATATGTCATGACTCTTCATTTCCATGACCCATGGGTTTGTAACTCCCATGGAGCATCCATGGAGCATCATATGGGTGGAACCCAACTTGATAATCCATGGAGCCTCTTAGCCCACTATATAAGATATGGAAGATTTACATAATCCACCCATATATTTAATTAGTTATCTTTTGATCACTTAATTAATTCTAAATTAATTCTTGATCAAACTAATTAAATAATATTATTAATATATTAGAACTTATAATATATTAATAAACCATAAGTGTTATTTCTCTCATTTTAGTTTATCCAATTGCATGGTGCCATGCAACCCAAATGGACCATGCCGGGTCGGGTCAAGTACATACCAGAAATAGTTATGGACTTAGACACCTTATCCAACAGTCTCCCACTTGGATAAGTCTAATAACTATAACTGCAATACTTCAGGAACCGATCGGCAATCGTAGCTCTTTCAAGGTCTCTCGGAACTGAGAAGATGATGATACGCCATTTAAGATAAGTGATCATATAATCCTCTGTTCTAGATATCAGCCGGACAAATACATGGAACAATGTCTTACTTATTGTCCAGCAGTTTGTTTCCCGATTTCCGATTTGTTTGACAAAGAACTTAATTGAACACATCAACTTAGTTCTGACCGGGCCCGATACATAGGTCAAAACAAAATCATCGAGGGGCCCAGATATCAGCTTCTAATCCAAGAAGGAACAGATAAACTTCGACTCATATGTTTGTTCTACCACTCATTGAATTATACACAAAAGCACGTTTTATAACATCGAGTTACCAATGCGTTAACGTACAATCAATGCATAACCAACTCATAAGTAACAAATCATATCTCTAGGTTTGAAGACTTATATGATATTACCGTCTCACGATCACTCGAGATAAACTCCATGAAGTGATTCCAGTGAGCGTGGGTTGAGTCCAATGCTCAGAACTTATAAGCACTCATGAGTGTTGTAGCCATGTCCAACAACTTAGACCTCTGCAACCAATCATGACAGTCTTGATTCATACCTAGTTCCGACATATGACCGACTGTGGAGGTTCGAATAATATGATATACCAAACATAATTATTCTGGAAGTCAAAACATGCAAAAGAAATATAGTAAACGATCGACAAGAGATAGCAACACTTTACTCATAAATAAAACACCTTTTATTCATCATCTAATGTCAATTACACTTTACAAATTTCAAGGTTATCTAACTACTAAATCTAATATGATCCTTCAGCCCTATGCTCCGAGCATGCTGGAGATGCCTAACCCGAGTCAGTCCCTTCGTGAGGAGATCTGCTGGATTCTCATCCGATGATACCCTCTTTGCCACGAGGAGTCCTTCTTCTATTCGATATCTGATGAAATGGCATTTTCTGTCGATGTGTCTGGATCTCTCGTGATCCCTTGGTTCCTTGGCTAAGGCAACTACAGTTTCACTATCACAGAAAATTTTCATTGGCTCTTTAATAGCTGGTACAACTCCAAGGTCTCCAATGAAGTTCTTCAGCCATATCGCCTCCTTTGCCGCCTCGCTAGCTGCTATATACTCTGATTCGCAAGTTAAATCAGCCATTGTCTCTTGCTTGGAACTCTTCCAAGAAATTGCTCCTCCATTTAAGGTAAAGACCCAGCCTGACTGAGAGCGGAAATTATCCCTATCAGTCTGAAAGCTAGCATCACTATACCCTACAACTCTCAAGTCTTCACTCCCACCGAGGGTAAGGACCCAGTCCTTAGTCCTCCGTAGGTACTTGAGGATATTCTTTACCGCAGTCCAGTGTGCCTTGCCAGGGTTCCCCTGATACCTGCTAACCATGCTCAAAGCAAAGGCTACATCAGGTCGAGTACACGTCATAGCATACATGATCGATCCTACAGCCGAAGCATAAGGTATTCGACTCATTTCTGCTATCTCAGCCTCAGTACTAGGGCTTTGTGTCTTACTCAATCTGGCATTACTCTGGATGGGTAACTCTCCTTTCTTGGAGTCCTGCATGCCGAATCTCTTCAACACCTTATCCAAGTAAGTACTCTGACTAAGTCCAATTAGTCTTTTACTCCGGTCTCTCAAGATCCTTATCCCTAGAATATAGGCAGCTTCTCCTAGGTCCTTCATAGAGAAACACTTCCCAAGCCAGGACTTAACGTCCTGCAGAGTTGGGATGTCATTTCCTATGAGTTATATGTCATCCACATACAATACCAAAAAGCTAACTATACTCCCACTAGCCTTGACATATACACAAGATTCATCTTCACTCCTAGAAAAGCCAAATTCCTTGACTTTCTCATCAAAGCAAAGATTCCATCTGCGAGGTGCTTGCTTTAACCCATAAATGGATTTCTCAAGCTTACACACTCTATTAGGGTACTCTGTGTTGACAAAACCCTCTGGCTGACTCATGTAAACATCCTCAGCCAACTTTCCATTAAGGAAAGCGGTTTTGACATCCATTTGCCATATTTCATAGTCATGAAATGCGGCTATGGCTAACAGAACCCTAATAGACTTAATCTTGGCCACTGGAGAAAAGGTCTCATCATAATCAACTCCCGGAGTTTGTGAGAAACCCTTTGCAACCAGTCGTGCCTTATAAGTGTGTACATTACCATCCATGTCAGTCTTCTTCTTGAAGATCCATTTGCACCCTACAGTCTTACGACCTGGTACATTCTCAACCAAGTTCCAAACTTGATTGTCATACATGGACTGTATCTCGCTGTCCATTGCCTCTTTCCACTTGGCTGACTCAGGGCCTGCCATGGCTTCCGCATAACTGTTAGGTTCATCCAGACCTATCAGTGTCTCATCACTGATAAGTGTATCACCTTCCGCAGTAATATGGAATCCATAGTATTGCTCAGGTGCATTCCTAACCCTTGTGGAACGCCTCAGAGGTACAGACTTTTCAATTGGCTCAACAGAAGTTTCCTCCTCAAGTTGAGTGCTAGGGTTTGAAGTTCCTTCACCACTTGACTCTTGAATTTCTTCAAGGTCAACTTGCCTCCCACTGTCTCCTTGGCTTATGAACTCTCTCTCTTCGAAAGAAAGCCCTCCTAGCTACAAAGACCACAATCTCACTAGGTCTGTAAAAGAGGTAACCAAAGGATTTCTGTGGGTAGCCGATGAAAATACACCTCTCACTTTGAGGTTCGAGCTTATCATGAGTCTCGCGTCTCACGAAAGCCTCGCAACCCCAAATCTTAATGTGGTCTAGTTTGGGTACTTTACCAGTCCACATCTCATGAGGAGTTTTGGCAACTTTCTTTGTGGGAACTAGATTAAGGATATGGGCGGCAGTCTCTAAGGCATACCCCCAAAATGAGATTGGTAGCGAAGCTCGACTCATCATGGAACGAACCATATCCAACAAGGTTCGATTACGCCTCTCAGCTACACCATTCAACTGCGGTGTCCTGGGAGGTGTCAATTGTGAGACAATCCCACATTCCCTAAGATAGTCGAGGAACTCTGAACTAAGATACTCACCACCTCGATCGGATCGAAGCATCTTAATGTTCCTGCCCAATTGATTCTCGACTTCCTGTTTAAACTCTTTAAACCTCTCAAAAGTCTCTAACTTATGCTTGATTAAGTAGATATATCCATATCTACTGTAATCATCAGTAAAAGTCATAACGATTAGCATCCCTTGTGGCATGTTTGAAGGGCCCACACACATCCGTGTGTATAAGATCCAACAAACCTTCACCCCTCTCACAAGAACCTGTGAAGGGTGACTTTGTCATTTTTCCAAGTAAGCATGATTCGCAACTATCATCTGACTTTAGGTGAAATGACTCCAATACTCCATCCTTTTGGAGATGGCCTATGCGTTTCTTGCTTATATGTCCAAGACGACAATGCCATAATGATGCTTTATCCAAGTTATTATCATTAACAGAATCAATACACAATACATTATTTCCTAAGTTATCAACCACAGATACAGTTTCATACACACCATCACAAGGTAATGCTTTAAAATAAAGAACATTATTAAAGAAAGCATTAATCGAACCAATTTCATTATCAAATGAAAAGGTGAAACATTGTTTATACAATGCATGAAAGAAAATAATATTTCTTGCCATTTCTGGCGAATAACAACATTTATTCAAATCTAAACTAAACCCACTACTTAGCGATAAAGTATAAACTCCAATCTTGGTGACAGGTAAAGCTTTCCTATTCCCCATGATTAAGTTTATTCTTCCATGCTCCACATTCTCACTTCTTCTTAGTCCCTGCAAATCAGAACAGATATGAATACCATAACCGGTATCAAGGACCCAAGAGTTAGAATGGGGTGAGTTATTAGATAAGATAGTGTAAATACCTGTATCGTTGGGTTTAACTTTCCCATCCTTCACATCTTGTTGGTACTTTGGGCAGTTCCGCTTCCAATGTGACTTTTCATGGCAATAGAAGCATTCAGCCTCTTTAGGGTCAGAAGAAGGAGTGACAAAACCTTTCTTGGTTCCACTTGAAGAAGAGCCATCAAGGGTCCTAGCCTTGGTACCCTTCGAAGAGCTCTTCCTCTTCTTCCCTCTACCTTTCCCGATTGCCAAAACCAGGGCGGAGTTTGGAGTAGGAGTGTTAACAACCGACTTACCCTTAAGACCTGTTTCTGCGGTCTTGAGGAGTCCCTGAAGTATGCTGAGAGAGACCTCTTCCTTATTCATGTGATATGTCATGCGGAATTGATCATAGCACGATGGTAAGGAGTGCAAAATGATATCTATTGCAAGCTCCTCAGGGAAGTTCACATTAAGCTTTAGCAACCGATCCACATACCTTTGCATTTTCTGCATGTGGCTCGTGACGGATTCCCCGTCCTTCATCATGGTTGTTATGATATAGCATATGATTTCATACCTCTCTTGTCGTGCACTTTGATGGTATCTTTCCATCAGATTTTGGTGCATTTCAAAAGGGTAGAAGTCCTCATAGGACTTTTGGAGTTCTGTTGTCATGGTGGCCAACATGATGCATGCCACTTTTGTAGCATCCCTTTCATGTGCCCGGAAGTCAGCGATCTCCTGGGGAGTTGCAGTGGTCTCATCAATCTCCTTAAGCTCCTTGTCAAGGACATATTCTTTGTCCTCGTAGCGGGTAATCATTCTGATGTTTCTGATCCATTCATTGTAGTTGGATCCATCAAAAGTGACTTTCCCACACAAGTTCATAAGGGTAAAGGAGCCATTAGGATTAGAGCCAGAAGCAGCATTGTTTGAAGACATCTAAAAGAAGAGAACAAGATTAGTTTAGATATTAAGAGAGTCCTTAATAAAACACCCAAATGTAATATTAAGGCTAGGATCCAATCACAATATATTATAACTTATAAGAGGTATGCCGTAATCCAAGCTATAACATATTTGAAAGGTAGGTGAATGACGATTCACCAATTTCCACCATGAAAAACGAAATATAAATATTAGGTTTTTAATTGGTTCTTAGAAATTCCTAGATTCTTTTGAGATTCAATGAACTTTTCAAAGGCATGTTTCAATCTCGAGTGTGCCCTCCAAGTTTTGTGACTGGGATACCGAGGATCACAAAACGAGGTGTGAAGTAACCATGCAAATCACTTGGTACCCTCAAGGTTTATCACTCAATCGATGTGCCGGTAAACCGCACACGCTCCACCGATGCTATGGTAAACCTTAAGTCACCCTTTACCTACCTTGTTAAGTCCAAGTTAGTGTGCCGGTTAACCACACACGCTCCACCAACGACTTAAACAAAGTGTAAAGTGTAATTTCATGGATTAGCACCTTATTCACATTTTCCTAAAGTAACTAAGATTGGGAATTTAATAAAAGCATTTAGTTACTTTATAATATTCATCATACTTTTAATGAGAATTTATAAGTCCTTGTCTTACCCGTTCGGCTAACGACCCTCCACCGATCAAGGAAGCGGTGGGTGAGAGTGGACACCCATTAAGTTGCCATTTTATAGGCAACAACCTTATACCCCCCTTATAGACCGGCTTCGTGAATGAGGCGTACTAGCGGTAAGACGACTTGACGTTATACATATATATATTAGTAACTTATAATATTATAAAGTATAAGGGTTGAATTTTAACTTTTAAAATTCTAAGGGTTGGAAATAAAGTTTTAATCAAGACTTTACATGTTCCAAAACTTGAGGGCAAGTTTTGTAAACTTCCAAAATTTTTCATTTCTTATAACTTATGAATTAATTGAGTAATAAAAATGAAGACTCTTCATTTTTATAACTCTTGTGTTCTTTTAATGGCTTTAATAAAAGTGAGACTTTTGGTTTTCCATAACTTGAGTACAAGTTATGGACTCCATTAAAACACATTATGATCATGAATTAAACTACCATGAAGGTTACAAACAATTCCTATGATCATCTAATCTTCATAAGTTCAAGAACATGCATATGAACACTTTCAAGAATCAAAAATTACACTTAAAAAAAAACTTGTAATTTTAATAATTGCCATTGTAAATGGATTAGCATAAACATTACACCATCTAAAACAAGCTTTAAAACATCAAAACAGTTTAGGGTAATGTTTCTAGTCCATTTCCAGCAACAAATGTGCAAACATTCATACGAGCGGAAAACAGAAAAACGGTTTTTTTTCAAGCTGTTTGCACAAAAAAAAAAAAAAAAAACAACAAACGAACCAAGCTCTGATACCACTGATGGGTTTTGAGCATTCTAACACTTCCTAAGTGCACATTCAACCCTAATAACCTTGGATCTATGTTTGTCTAATTATCATGCAAAGTTGAATTCCAAGGTTATATTCCTATCTAGCATACATGGAAAACAAATTTTAACTTGCATGAAAGATAGAATAACTTACCTTGTTGTTGCTTATGATCCTTGAAACCTTGTGAGCCTAGCACCCCAAGTGTGATGCCTCAAATGCTTCACACAACACCAAATGCTTTTGGAATGACTTTAGAGAGAATACACACTTCTAAAATCGGCCTAGCCCTCTTGTTTCTTATGTGTAGCCAATTTTGGTGGAGAATGGGTTTCTTATATAGTGTTGACACATCTAGGGTTACACCATGTAAACCCTAATGTGTCATGACTCTTCATTTCCATGACCCATGGGTTTGTAACTCCCATGGAGCATCCATGGAGCATCCTATGGGTGGAACCCAACTTGATCATCCACGGAGCCTCTTAGCCCACTATATAAGATATGGAAGATTTACATAATCCACCCATATATTTAATTAGTTATCTTTTGATCACTTAATTAATTCTAAATTAATTATTGATCAAACTAATTAAATAATATTATTAATATATTAGAACTTATAATATATTAATAAACCATAAGTGTTATTTCTCTCATTTTAGTTTATCCAATTGCATGGTGCCATGCAACCCAAATGGACCATGCCGGGTCGGGTCAAGTACATACCAGAAATAGTTATGGACTTAGACACCTTATCCAACAAGCATATGCGACTCTATTTCTCTGCATCTTCTATCTATGCAATTCTTCCTATCTGTTAGCCATATGCTGTCTCCTTTGCGTGATTAACAATCCGACCTGGTACACAACATATGCAACCTTCTACTTCTCAATCCCTCTGAAATTCTAGTCTGTCATATGTTTCACTCTCTGCGTGATTGAAAGATCTGACCTGAGTGTACAGCATATGCAATCTAAATCTATCCTCTCTATGAATAATCGTCTGCTCACCTAAAGTAAGGAGTATCTCAGAAGTTCTTGATTATTGGGGTATGTCAGGAAGCGGGAAACATGTTCTAGTACATTTAAAATTGATCAAGTCTAGATTGTCTGTAGATCTCGCTGCTTAATTTAGTTGGACAACAATATCCTTGGTCGTCGTCAGATAAATGGTCCTTAGGTATTTTTATCTAGTAACTTAGGATCAATTTTTCCTGTCACTGATAGCATTCCTAAAATTTGTCACAATTTTTCGTGCTTAAGTGGACCACAATACCGGCGATCGACCAGATCTATTCATGAAAGGAGAGGTGCTGACAAATGGAGAATGATTGTCCAACAGCTTTGATCCCACATCTCAAAAGATTCTTTAATTTCATATAAAGGGAAAATTTAGGTTAAATTCAAATTTTAATATCATTTTATTTTAATTTTATTTTTAGTTTTAATTTTTTATTATTTTTATTTTAGAATTGGTAAATCTTATAAATTAATTCTTTTTTAATTTTATTTTTATTTTTAATTTTATTTTGTAATTAATCCTCAAAAAGTTTCATTTTTAAATATTTTTGGGTATTGGGCTTTTATTGTTAAGAGTGGTAAATGGCAGCCTTTTATTGGGAAGTATAGAAGGAGGTGTGCGGTCAAAACCTTTTCACTGTTTCCTCCTCTTAAGATCGACCGCACACTGCTCCCTCCTCTCTCTCTCTAAAAAACTTCAAGAAATTCCTCATTTTTCGTGAAATTGAAACCTCATAATCGTAAGTACCATGAAATCGACTCCCATAATGTAGTTTCTGAGCAAAAACGATCTAGAATCGATGGTCAGTTGAAGGTTTCGGTATCGACTGTGCGTGTGCGGCCGCACACGCCGTGTGCGGCTGGACCCGTGTGCGGCTAGACCTGTATGCGGTTAGACTCGTGTGCGGCTAGCACTATGTGCAGTTGGAACCTGTGTGCGGCTGTACACCGTGTGCGGCTGCACACATTGTGTGTGGCTGGATCTAGGTGTATAGTTGTACACCTAAAATTGACATAAATTTTTGTTTAATGGGAAATCTCTTAATTTTTCTAATGCTTTAAATTATGCTTGCGTGTTTCAGAACATCATGGGAGATCTTGAGTTCGCAAAAGTGCACAATTCAGCCATTTTTCTAGAAGATCCTCCGGTGGCCCACAACGATCTCAAATTCATTGTCGATGGTCTAAGGAAATGTTGCTTGGTCTCTGCTTTCACCACATGTCTAGTGATTTATCAAAGATTGATTAAAGAATTTTGGAGAAGCGCATCTGTGGAAAGAAATGATAACGATAAGAAATATCTTGAGGCCACTGTGCAAGGAAAGAAAGTCCTGATTACCGAGCAAATCATTCGAGAATCATTGCAGGTTAATGACAGGCCTGAATTTTCAATGGATATTGATCTGGAGCAAACACAAGAAATATTGGATCATATGGGTTATGAAGGAATATTTCCTCCTACTATCAAGAAGTTGTTACCTCCTTGCTGGAAGTATCTAGCTCATGTGTTTGTGAGCTGTATTTCCGGGAGGAGATCAGGACCTAATGAGATTTCCCTCTTCAACACTGGAGCCATTGCAGCTTTAGCATCGGGAATTGAGTTCAACTTTTCGAAGTTCATTCTGCATGAATTGATTCTAAACATTGAGGGAAACAAGCGTGACAAGTTCTTGATGTACCCTAGGTTCCTGCAAATCATCTTTAATGTCATGCACCCCGAGATTGAGAGAGGAAATGAAACTTTGGATCTCAAGGCTATCGGTCCCAGCGCCTTTGGTTTAATGAAACAAAATCGAACTGGAAAATTTGTCTTTGAAGGAAAATTTCCGTTGATAAAATTTGGGATCTTTGCTGATGATAGTGACCAATCAAGACCCAACGAATCTTCTTGTCCTACGGAGACCGACGATGTAGTTATCTCTACTTCTTAACATGAAACCGAGGAAGATCTTATCTCTCCTGTGGCAAAGGTTGCAGAGAAGCATGATCAGCTACAGAATGTGGAAGATGAGAGTGTTTTTGATCAAGAGAGAGATAAAGGAGAATATGATGGAAATGACGAGTTTCTCCATAATATGGATTTCTCAGGCCTTGACAATGTAGCCCTTCCCCTTAACTTCGATTTTGAACAAGAAGGTGGATTTGACACAGGTCTGGATCTCTCCGACAGGTTCTTTGATAAAGTCGATGAAGTTGTTCAAGCTACAACTGAGACTAGGGCTGCGAAGAAGACTCTTGAAACTATGCCTCCTTCGTCTACCTCAATGGAAGAAACTTCAAGCCGACAGGGTGCAGATTCAAGGATTCCTCCCCTTGATTCTGCTATTCCTACATCAATTCCATTCTCAAGTAACCCGACACAGGCACAAACCTGTCTACCCCCTGTAATAGGAAGGCATCAAAATTCGAGGCAGGAAGTGTCTTTTCAAGGCCAAACACCACCTGTTTCAGCTACAGTCACTACCACAACTGTTTCTACACCACCTCTTCAATCTAAAGAAGGTCCAAGTACCGTGCTTGAGATAGGCGGACCATCTGCTGTTCCAGAATATTCCCCAACAAGACCTTTGCTAGATGAGGCTTCTATCAGACTCGCTAAGCACTTGTCTCAATTTAGCCCAGAACCTTCCTCCCGTGGAAAGGGAATATCTTTCGAGGAAGGTCGCTTAGGGGATGATAATACTTTAGTGTCCAAACTTCAAGAAGAAATTGGTATTCTGAAACAACTGAACATTAAAAAGGACATCATGCTTGAACAACACGGTAACCTTATCGCTGAGCTTCAAGCAGAAAATGCTTCAAAGACAAAACAGATTACTGATCTGCAAACCAATCTTGGATCAATAACTGCCTTTTATTTCGATTTGAAAAACAAGTTATTTGATGCTTTTGGGGATAAGCTTAAATCTTTGTTTCCGCAGCCTCATGGTATAGAAGACCCTCCCACTGCTTCCGACTAGCCTTCTGAAAATGAAACTTCTTTTGACCAACCTCCTCCTACCACAAGAGTCGTTGATCGATTTGAAGAAGAGCCTGAAAATGCCAGATCTCGGATCACGATCAAACATGGAATAAGGACCGTCACTGCCAATAAAAGTGAAGGATTACTTTTTATGAAGAATTCGAACGAAAATCGCAAAGCAAAAGATCCTATATTGACAGTGACGGATCTTAAAAAGAGAAAGTTTGGTGACGAGTATGGTGATCGCTCAGGGATCAAAATGTGGGCCTTTGATCATGAGTTGAAAATGTGGGTTGTAAAGGGAAACTCTGGAATTTCTGAATACTACCAGAGCATCCATGACTTCAACTCATGGACGAAAGTTGATCTTGCCGAACTTTCAAGGGCCCCATTTCACAATCATTCACAGGATCCCAGTGCGTTCAACTTCAAATGATTTCTAGACAGGCAGGTCAAAGAAAACTTCTCAAAGATGAAAACTGCAAAATCCCTGTACAGAAAAGATGCGGATGTTATTGATCCTGAATCTGGTGAGCTAATGAAGATCATACTATGGCCAGCAACAAAACAACTGAAAGAAATTCCTATCCCTCAACACTTCCATGAAGGATTTCTTGACGACCTGGAATTTTGGGCATATGATGATGAAAATGCTACTGCTGCCATCAAGCTCAAGAGTAGCGAAAAAGTGATAAGGCTTATCAGTGCAAAAGATCTTCTCAGATTCAGAGAAAGAGACATTCGTACCTTGGCTCGTCACCAAATCATTTGCAGAAAATAAGTCATGGAGGCTGCTGCCAAGGAATTCACTGGAATGGTCGCCACAATCATCAATGGAAAGCTATGGATGGGATCCATGGGAAAATCCGACCTGAAGCTGTTCAAGAAACCTGGAGAATGAAGACCAAGTCTATGCTAGCCACAAACCAAGGGGGAGATTGATAGGCTATACTTTTGCGGTTTGGGCTAGGAATTCTAATGTATAGGTCTTGGTAGGATGTTAGAGTGTGTTGTGGTGGTTGTGGTTTGTTAGTGGGTGAGTACGGCCACACACGTGTGTGCGGCCGCACACGTTGTGTGTGGTTGTACACGTGTGTGCAGCTGCACACTTGTGTGCTGCTTCTTGTGGTATAAATAGTTTGTGTCAGTGTGTCAAAAAAAGGTTGTATGTATGTATGTTTCCCAAGGTGTACTTGACATTTGTGCGTTATAGATGTGTGCATGCTTGGCTTTAATCTCCTTCTACTCCTTCTACACTATGTTTGATTGTTTGCAATTCATTGATTACTGATTTGGATCTATAGATCGGGACTTACACTGCTTGAGCAAGTTAATCAATACATTACAGCACCTTTAAAAACGACAAAACTTAACACAAAAACTATGTTGTAAGTAATTTCCTTGATATTTTATAATAAAATTGAATTCTTAATAATGTTTGATAAGAATTATTGTTTTAAAAAAATATATTTTTAAAGATTTTTTAAATATCATACATTGAGTTCTTAATCCTTCCCAAATTATAAGAATCCTTAGTATGGAAGGTGATGAAAGATCTAACGAGGAAAAAAAACAATACATAAATTTATGACCAATTAGCAATCCAAGATTGCATTCACTCTTGCAAAAGGTGGCCATATAGGTGAGCTTGGAGTGAATTGTTCTTGACACCCTACAAAAAATTTATGATTTTTACCACTGTTAATAAAGATCATCACTAAAACTTCAAGTATTGTAGAGAAGAAGAAAACGATAAAGCGGTGGGGAGTGGGACTGAGGGTCGTGAAAAAAGAAGCTTCATATGGATCACAAGGAAGCAAATTAAAAAAATCGAATATTCATGAATAGTTATATCATATTACATTTATGTCACTAAGAAAATTTCTTGTGGCAACTCTTATTTGACCATTGAAATCTTATTGGTTTAACCATAAATATTTAAAATTCATAATCACAAACTGTCCCAATAATCAATTTAAAGGCACACAAAACAACTCCTCGATTAACTAAGTATATGATTATCTAATGACTACTTAAGATGCAATAACCACTTTCCAAGATGTGCATGAAAATACCCCCATCATTTTTTTTAAATCGAACAATTACTAGAAACTAAAAGAGAGATTCAATTCTTGCACTTGATATCTAATTGATAGAGGATATACCTATCAATACATAACCAAAACTCGGATCCGATGTCCCCTCTATGTACATTATTCACATACCTTATTTAGTTTAAATATTTAGATAAAAATAGATTTAGCCTTCCATTTTTTATTGTAACAGATCCAATATATTCGGATCTCTCTGTGTGTATGCACCAGTTCTCAATTCATCATGAACACAAGTTCTACTGATTACATTTATATGGTATCAGAGAGGTCCCTCCTGATTACATTGATAGAGGATATACCTTCGTGCATAAACATATCTAGGCATAACCAGTTTTGAAAGGAAGATCTTTGGCATCTCCCTCAATAATCTTGCACTCATTCAAAGGCACCATTTCCCTACATTTTCAAGCTGGTGAGGTGATTGATCCATGATAGTCACATTTTTTGGATTAGCGTGTTTTACGATACCCAAAAGTAGTGAACGTAGTGCCGACCTCGACCAACATCCACCATTAAATTACAGCTAGTAAGATCAGCTGTGATTAATACCCTAAGTTTAGCCTTTCTTTGAACTACTTTAAAAGTGGCCCATAAATGCCACACCTTTTATCTCTGACTACTATGACAAAGGCTGCCTCTACAAAACTCTTTTCATCCTGGTTCTTTTAATCCCCTTCAATTAAAAAAAACTATATAAAGTGAATACCAATTCATAGAATCCTCAGTTAGCATCCAAATACTAAAATACTATCAGGGTTGGTTATCTACCAAATTAGTAAAATCCTTGAAACGTCAATTTAGTGGAAATGCAAATAAAACAAAGTGAATATGATTTAAGAAACACTAATTAAAAACAAATTAAAAACAGAGTAAACCAAGTCAATACTTATACTTAGTAGCCAAGAACAAAAAAAAACCTAATTATCTAAATAACAACGTGCACAAACGAAGGTTAATAAACTAATCAACTGAAAATCATTATAAGAAAAAAAGCACAAAATAAAAACAATGCGTTTTTTATGCTTCATTTTCAATCAAGAACTCAAGGATGGCTTCCTCAACAAATGTGATTCAATCCAAAAGTGAAAGCCAATGTGTTGAAATTCGGTCGTTTGAGAGAGAGAGAGAGAGAGAGAGAGAGAGGATGGGGCGATGGTGGTATGGGCATAGTCGGAGGGTCGGGCTTCGTTGGAAGTAAGATAGAAAAAAGAGGACGAATTTGCAAATGAGAGATGAAGTAAATGGGAATATCTGCATCGATTCTTAGATTCCGTGGGTGGGTTTTATACAAGAGGGAAGCATATTGGGATACAAACATGACGGATGGGGGAAGCGGTGGGATACATGTGTTCAATCGACCCCACCTGAAAAGTGGTGGAGAGAACAGGCGTGATGCTGGAGCCGGCTTCCTCTTTCGGCCAAATGTAATCTTTAAAGACTGCTTCGCTCATATACATATGCAATTTTATTTGGTGTCGTTCTCCGTCCTCCGTCGCATTCTTTTGATTACATAAAAAATCAACTTTAGTTAAGAAACAAACGTTAAAATGTAATAGAGATGACGGTTGGAGAGTTGGGAAACAATGCAAACAAAGGCGACCCAATAGAAAGTGAAGAGAGAAAAGAAGGAAACGGTAGTGAGAAACAGATGTCTATGAGTGACGCGGTGGGGTGAACACGGAGGAGATAGTCGGTGGAATATGCTGTGATGAATCGACGTCGATGTCCATGGCGTCGTTCAGAAGGTAATTGATGTGGCGTCCAGTGAACCCTATATATATATATATATATATATATATATATATATATATATATATATATATATATATATATATATATATATGTATATATATATATATATATACTTTCGAAACCATATTTATAATAACCTCTTGAAAGTAAATAAGTTATAACAGGGCAAGACTAGTCAAATAGTTGGAATAGGAATCATTGATTTAAAACATTGTTTTATAGTATTTAGGCTTAGTATCCCACCTACCCTAGAAAACCCCTAAACCGAAATCCCAAAGCCTAGAAAGCACTAAAGCCGAAATCACCCTTTAATGGGTGATGCCTAGACCGAAACCCCCCCCCCCCCATGTGGAGCCCCAAAGCCGCAAACACTTAAGATCCCAAAGCACTAGAGCGAGTTCATCTAAATAGGGCACACTTTGGCCGAAAACACCCTTGATGGGTCATAATTACGGCCGAAATCACCTCTATGATGCCTTACAAATGGGAATTCGGTCTAGGGAAGGAAACAGACAAGAATAATTGACTTTTGTGATAAGATATTTCAACAGTTTCCCATGTAGACTAATACCCAGCGAACTTCCTAGCTATTATCCCACAGTTATCAAACTAAGCATCCCATCATGTACCACCTTATCATAAGGTCGAACTCATACCCCAAACTCCACTATTTTCCATCCTCACTTACTCATTAATATCATTTTCTCTCAAATAACCAAGTCCAACCTCCAAGTTCAAAGATCTTCAAGTGTATTCTTAGATTTGGTAAGTATTCCTTCAAATCTAGTGTATTTATACACTTTTATGTTAGTTTCATTATATTTACCCACATGTTATTATATGTTAAACTCTTAGGATATCATTCTTGCCAAGAAAGTTCAACCACCACCTTCAAGTGTTAGGCTTGGAAACCTTCACACCATCTTCTCAAATAACCCACGAAACCACTCAAGGTGAGTTCATACCCCCATATTTTCAAGTTTTTTCATGTTTTTAAGGGGGGGAGGGGGATACAAGTAAAACTATGTTTATCACACTTATTACATGCTTTCATCTTATGTTAAAGATAAAATATTATGTGCATAACATATAGTTAATACTAGTTTTTGTATAATAATTGTGATTTATATATATATATATATATATATATATATATATATATATATATATATATATATATATATATATATATATATATATATATATCAAGGTTGTAAAAATCGCTTGACGGTAGCTCGACGGTCGACTGTTTTAAGAGATTAATCGGTCTTGGCGGGGATTAATCGAGGATTAATCGGGGACCGTAGATTATTAATAAAATATTAAAATTAATTAAATATTAATATATCTTAAGAAAAACAAGTACTTCAAAATTAGAAAATAAGAAAAATTATAATTTGGAAATACGAAAATATGAACATTTTGGTATAATATTTGAAATTTTGAAAATTTGAAAATTTTTGAGTGAAAAAAAGTTGGTAGTTTGAATTTTTTTTTGACATTTTTTTGACTTTTTTCTACTACTTTGACTTTTGTTGACTTTTGTTGACCGATTAATCCCGCCAAACCCGATTAATCTTAAATTACCAATTAATGCCCTAATCATCGACGGTTGGAGAACGCCAAGCGATTAATCCATGATTAATCGCCGATTAATCCCGATTTCTGCAACCATGATATATATATATATATATATATATATATATATATATATATATATATGTGTGTGTGTGTGTATGTGTGTGCGTGTGTGTGTGAAGTGCAAAGCTAACAAAAAAAACATAATATATGTTATAAAATCATAAGAAAAATTTATGATTTGTAAAACTCCATGGTTTTTGAAAGCTTTTCATAAAATATAGCTTTTCTATCAAAAATGGTTACGTTACAGTCATTTACTAATTTGGTGGGTTACAACCCAAAGTTATTATATATTGATTTCATATTTTAATACTAGACAAGAATACATATTCATATTTATATAAAAGATTATATAAATAGTTTCAAACAAACAAGATAAACTATAATTGGTATAGTTTGGCAGTCACAATCCACACTTTCATTTCAGAAGATAGATATAATTATGCAAAGATATAATTATTTCATTTTACAAGAAAAAGGAGTCATAGTTCACGTAAATTAGTTAATGCTCTTGTGAGACACACTCTCTTCACGTACTTTACCTAAAGTACACCTTAAGTCCTGCATTATAACCAGAGTCTCCTAGATGGAGAGCGAGACTGTTGTGTACAGATCTATATGGGATTGGCAACACCGCACCTAAGTTGTTCGCTACAGTTAGACCGGAAGTCTAGGGTGACAAATGTCTACCAGCTCCGACGCTTGAAGAACGTCGTACAAGCCACTAGTCGTATTAAGTATGGTTATAATATTTTACATAGGCATTAGCGCCACTACTCGGTTTATGAGGTAACTTACACTTCAATAGTTTTATAAAAAGATAAAGCTACATACTATTTTCAGCACATCATTACTTATACATTTTTGGTCTTAGGGTTAAGACTATAGTTCACATTTAAGAAAATATTGGATTTTATGGGATAATACATTATCATTTTTTACAAGGAAAATATACAAAGGAAATACATACATCTACAGTTCATACTTAAGAAAATATTGGATTTTCTGGAAACATACGTTATCATTTTACAAGGAAAACATACAAAGGAAATACATACATTTATAGATCATATTAAAGAAAATATCGGATTTTCTAGAAGTATACAAAAGTCATTTTCTCGAGGACATTACAAATCCTTTTCATGAAAAAATGCTTATGAACTCACCAACTTAATTGTTGACACTTTTCAAAATCACTTGTATTCTCAAGAAACCAGTAGACAGGTATTCACAACATTTTGAGACTTGACGTCGCTGCATTATATTTTCTACTTTTGTTATTCGTATTTAACTTTTGAGCAAAACAAAGTTGTAAATGATGTAAACTTGTATTATCAATGTATGAATGTTTGTGTTTCTATGTTTCATTATTATTCAGTTGTTATGATACTGTACATGAAGTCACTCCATCCGCCCCCAGACGTTTTCACTATTCTGGTTTGGGGGTGTGACAGATCTACTCAGGATTGCATGATAGAATGCTATGAGAGATGCCTTTATATGCCTTTTGGTTGAACTTTTATAATTAGATGCTAGTATAGATTTCAGATGTTAGATAGAATGGTCGGATTAGGTGATGCACTGGTTTAGATTTCTTGATGCGTGAATGCTACTTGGTTTGTGCTTTGTAGGACTGATATTGATGTGAGATAATTATTAAATGAATATATTATGTTACATGATACCTAGGTTAAATAATCTTGGAGTGATTGATTTCGCCCTATTGTCCAGCTCTCGTCTGAGTATAACCGTTGTAGGGTTGGGTCTTTTAGTCGAAAGATTATTTAAGTTTTTTTTGCATGTAATCGTATTCATGAAGTAGTTAACTGAAATTAATAGGGGTCTTTCATCAGTTGATGGCAGGGTGAGGTGGGGATCCTAAGAGAGCCTAAGAAGTGCTTTAGTGGGAATGGTGTGCTGTTTCCCAGGTTTTAGGAATGCCAGTTTGAGAAGGTGAGTTAGAGGATTCAGGATGATTCATGTGGAAAGTATGGATAGGTGTGCAAGGTAGTATTGGGCCCGTACTACTAAAAGCATAAAATTCGTACTCAAATCGGGGAATATCAGGAGGATTCTAGGAAGTCGGTAGAGGATTGATCTGCATGTTACTGATTAGCGGGTAGAGAGTGTGATGGATTAGTGATGACAATTTGGTTTTATTTAATAGGATGTCGACGTCTAGTTGGGAAGCGGGCCCTCTGAGATTGGTGCAGACAACACAGGGTTACGCGGTTGGATTACCATTGAAGTTACACAGATATTACTAGAAGAGTCGTCTAGTATCGTTGATCAAATTACTGATAGGATGTGTGCCATGCTCGAGGAGCAGACTGCAGCTTTTCACACTGTGGAAGATATTGTTGAGGTGACTAGGGGAGAGATCTTGATGTGGAAACGAGACTCAGAAAGGGAAAGCAGGCTCATGATTTATGTAACGCCCACGTTTCTAGGCTAAGCATTAACATTATGATGGAATAGTTAGGGTCAACAATTGTAACCTATTTAGAAGTAATGAAGAGGAATTATTTGAGTATTATGTGATTTATGTGCAATATACGTATTTATAACAATATAATAAAATAATAATAAAAATATGCCTCACAAAATATAACGAAGATTTGACCCAATATCTTTAAAGAAAGTTGAGTTAGTTGTAACAAGGATTTTGGGGATATAAAGAACGTTGGAATCCGACCTATAACGAAGAAGATATAACCCAACGAAGTTTTGCGACAAAACCAGCACGACGTTGTGTGTCGTAAAAAGTGAGTTTGCGATAAAATCATTTTTAGCCTTAGCGATCTAAACAGTATATGTTAAACCGAGAGCGTGCATATAGAGAACATCCAAGTCTGACTTCGTTAGAGGAAGTTATGATTTTTCTAAGATTTAGCATAGCAATGCTGTCACACCCCCAAACCGGAGCGGCGGAAACGTACGGCGGTGGATGACTTCATGTTTAAGTATCACAACACATGCATCATAGTAATCAAAGTACAACAACCATTA
This sequence comes from Lactuca virosa, assembly GCF_052849685.1. Classification (NCBI taxonomy): domain Eukaryota; kingdom Viridiplantae; phylum Streptophyta; class Magnoliopsida; order Asterales; family Asteraceae; genus Lactuca; species Lactuca virosa. The sequence continues at coordinate 470,202,406 of NC_136429.1, read as the reverse complement.
CATTAATAATGTATAAGTTTTACATAGTGTTCAAGTCATTGTATATGACATCAAAACAGACATAACAAAACAAAAGACGCAACTCTATACTGCTCCGTCTTCTCAAAAGCTTGGGAATGTACCTGTTTACTGGTTCCCTGAGAATACAAGTGTTTTGAAAAAGAGAGGATCAACATTTAAGTTGAGTGAGTGCATAAGTATTTATGTTTAAAAGTTTGCTATCTGATCCTTGAAAGAGAGAGTATGTTTATTGTTCCAGAAAATCCAATATTTTCTGATGTAACTGAAAAGTAGTTTTAATCTCATAAAATCGTTCAGTGTAAGTATTGTTGTACTATAAAATAGTGTAACATTGTTTTAGTTTAATAAAACTATAAGGTAGTATAACATAGCTTTAATTCAATAAAACTATAAAACGAATGTTTTCTGTATTGTTTATGTTTTCCAAGTTTTGTAATTGTACTCTTTGAAAACCCTGTAAAAGTGAGTATGTCTGGCTCCACCAGTTGTAAACTGTAATGTAATACTGTAAATCGTAAAACTAGTACTTTGTATTCGTACTCTTTGGTTTAATTATACACTAATCGTATTTGTTCATATCTTTTTGGTGAGTTATTATAACCATGCTATGACTAGATGGCCTGACATGACGCTTTGTAGGCGTCATAACTGTTAACGACATTTGTCACTCATAGGCATAACATCCCAACTGTACCTAACAGTCTGAGTGCGGGATTGTCAATCCCGTATAGATCTATACACATTTGTCTCGCTCTCTGTCTGGAGATTCTGGTTATAATATCAGGACTTTAACTGTATTGCCTAAATGAATAAGCAACAGAACATTGTCTCATAAAAAGCATATTGACGATTACGTATATAACAAATAATGAAAAGTCATTTTGAAGTAAATGAACTGATAATATGATCTTCCTATAGTATTCTTGAATGTAAAGTATTTGTACGAGAGTAATATGTTAAACTTTGTATAATTGATTCGTGAAAATAGTTTGAGAGTTCCATAAATTATACCTATTATAATTTATATGTATGTTCTGCTTGATATATAATATTCATGAAAATATCCCCTTTGCTCAACATGTTACAAAGGGAATATGAATATAATTTAAATAACTTATATATATATATATATATATATATATATATATATATATATATATATATATATGATTTTGGCAAAACATAAGTTTAAAAGAGTTTATAAATCATTTAAAAGAGTTCATTAATATTTAAAAGCGTCTCAGTGACTTAATGTCATTTTGGAAATATTTAGAAATCATCTAACCATAACACAATATTCTTGTGTTAGACTTGTATTCTCCCCTTAAAATAGTGAAAAATAGTAAAAACGTAGGGGTATGAACTCACTTGATAGTAGTAGTGATTTGAGCAGCACTTCGTTGCTAGAAAAGACTTTACTGCTGAAAACCGGGCTTTGCGAGGGTCGGGTTTAGAAACCGAAAGAGTCTTTTCTTGCGGACTTCAGGTGCCTCAGGATGTTCTTCGGGTGTTAGATATGTTACCGGGACTTCGAGGGGTTGTAAGGTAGTTTATGGGGGTGAAATATGTGAAAAAGGGTGAAAAATGGTGTAAAAGTGTCAAAGGAGTTGGGAGATCTCGCAGGTATACATAAGGCCGAAGCCTCGGACCGGAGAGGGGGAGCTACGACACGCGTCGCCTCGTATGCGAAGGCACGTGTCGGAAGTTCGGATGCGCCACAGACGTAACACGCGTCGGAACCAGAGTGGACCGCTGCTTCGGACACGTCATCGGGTCGGACACGGGGCGGATCACGAGGAATGGGCGACGTCGCCGGTTCTAGGCCTTGTGTTGCGAAGATTTTCGAAATTTGTGCCCAAAACTTCAAAAATTCATAACTTTCGCATACAAGCTCCGTTTTCGACGTTCTTTATATCCACGTGTAGGTGAAATTATACTCTACAACTTTCGTTTAGACTCCGTCGGCTAATTTTGACTTTATTTTTAATATTATTATTTTTAACAGACCGGGACAAGAACATCCGTTAAAAATTCATAACTTCTTCATCCGACGTCTGTTTTCGTCTGTCTTTTTACCTTTGTACTACTATTGACGAGACATTCGATTCTCGTTTAGGTTGTGTCGGCTAAAAATCGTCCGATCTTTATTTTGAATTTCGAGCTGTATACTTTTATATCGAATCTTAGAAAACTCATAACTTCTTCATACGAAGTAAGATTTGGACGTTCTTTTTATGGACATTCTCGGTTTAACATATACTATAACATTCATTTAGATACCTAAGGCTAAAAATCATTTTATTGAAAACTCACTTTTTACGCTAAACATCGTTTTGCTAGTTTTGTCACGGATCTTCGATAGGTCATAACTTCTTCGTCATAACTCGGATTTTGGTTTTCTTTATATTTTTGGAATCCTTGTTACAATCTCTACCACTTGATTCATCCCAATTAAGATTATGGAACAATTTATTTTTGACGCTTATTTTCATCTCACTTAATTTCTATTTTTATTATTTCAAAATAAGTTACAATAGTTGACCTAGACTATTACATTATGAATTTACAAGTACATAGGTAAAGTTTAGACTCTAATAAATCTAGAATTCTTCCAGTTATGACAAGTGCACAGCCTGAAAATCGAATTTTTGATAGATCGATTTTTAGCTGACACAATCTAAACGAGAATCGAAGATCTCGTTAATAGGAGCTCAACGATATAAAGATAGACGAAAACGGACGTCGGATGACAAAGTAATGAATTTTTAACGGACTTTATATGTTTAAGTCTGTTAAAATATAACTTTAAAAATAAAAGTCAAAATTAGCCGGCAGAGTCTAAACAACGTTGTAGATCACGTCGCTAGCTACGCGTGGATATGAAGAACATCAAAAAAGGAGCTCGTATGCGAAAGTTAGGAAATTTAGAAGATAATTAATTTTTGGGTTAAGCTCTGAAGCTGACACGTGGCAAGATCTGGACCGTTGCTGCCTCCCCACGCCTTGCCACCGGATTGTGACACCTGTCCCCCGTATGCCCAGCATAGGGCTTTGTACGCTCAACGTACCGAGTACGCCTAACGTACTCCGAAGTTACGCCCCGCGTACTCCCATTTCTCAACCTATAAATAGAGGCGCAAGTCTTCCAATTTTCTCACACATTTTCCATTCTTTCTCTCTCAAATACCCTCCTTAGCCCCTCCCCTTCCCTGGTACTTCCCAAGTGCTAGAGGCGAAGCCCGGAGCGCCAGAAGGCTCTGAGAAGAAGAGCTTTTGGCTCAAAAGTTCTGCACCTACAAAACTCGACTCCTAGCTAAACCCCCTTGTAAGTGAGTTATGCTTACCCTACTTTAAGTAGAACATATGTTTAAGCTCATTATTGTTATTATGAACCTATAAACAATACATGTGCTAAGTATTAAAAATTATACAAGATGTTATTATGATACCTGTTAACTGCTCGCGGTACGGGTAATCTGGTTTGAAGGGCCGCATAGGGTTGTTGGATTTCAGAACAACTTAAATGCCAAAATGGTCCTGCCCTCCAGTGTTTCATGTCTGGCCCCTATCGGTAAATAGTAGTTGAAAAGTATTGTTTAACACTTATATATTACAAGAATAACAATATTGCTCGTAAACTTGAGTTAATGATAAATCTAGACTAATAATTAGTCGCAATAAATATTAGACTAAAATCTAGTGATAATGATACTAGGTTTCGTCGAAGGAAAATAAAATTGTTAGAAGCGAAGCGCTGCCCGATTTTGGAGTCATCACTTTATCAAGTGACTGCATAGTTATTTTCATCTTAGACATAGATATGAAGTATTTAATACCACTACAAGAAAAATGACTTACAGTCACACCAAAAAAGTGTAACCATATGCGTATAGTGACATTTTATTTTTTCACTAAAAGTGTGACGGAAGGTGACGTTGTCGTATGGGTCTTATGGTCACTTTAAAATGTAGTGTCCGTAAGATATGAAAACATGTGGCCGTATTATAAAAGTGTGGCAAATGTGTACGGAATTTTGTTCCTTAAATATCCAATATTGTAGTGTTAAACCGTCAGTAGAAACATTTATTTAGTAACTGTGGTGACTGTATATCACCAACTTGCGACATTCAATATGTTTTCGTGTAGTTGTTTTCTTTTATATTGTCACACAGTTTAAATTTTATTAAGACTATTGTGTATCTTTTGTAAACATGTAATTATGGTGAGCATGACCATGTTTGCTAAATGGCCACATGTAATTAATTCCATAAGTGACGAATTGCTAATAATTAGTCACAAAAAAACAATCAGTTTTTGTGACTATAGTCTATCGTATAGAGACACACAATTAAGTGAAATACAATCATAAGTATTATAAAGACACACATTTTGTTAAAATTAAGGACTATTCGGTATCGTATTAAGACTATTGGGTATATTTTAGACACATATAATTACGGTGAACATGTCCACGTTCGGTAAATGGACACATAATTAATGAGGTAAGTGACGATTTGCTAGTATTTAGTCTCAACAACAATCAATTACGGTATTTATTTGCCACATAAATTGTTCTTCATGTTGTTATTGTTTAACTTAGTCACAAAAACTTTAGAATAGACATCATTTTAAACAACTGTAGACTCATAATTCTTGTATATTATGGCTATTGTTAGCAATTTAGCCACATGTTAAAAAATGATGTAAAGTAACCATTGTATAAATTTAGAGACATTGAAAACCTATAAAACATGGCCAAATTTATATTAAAGCCACTTTAATTTACTATTTATTGTTACTTTTTCTACATTGTAGACACATCAAAATAATTTAAATTAAAGTAACCAAACCCAACAATATGAAACAAAAGCAAAATTCATAATTTGATATTAGTAATAATTGAAATCCAAATCCATACATTAAATTCCTAATTAAAATACCAAAAAAAAAAGAAAATTGTCCTAATTTCAAGAATTTAAATAATGGTAAAAAATCAAACACATCATAAACCAAAACCTAAACATAACTAGGCATTCATCTTATTTATATTGCTCCTTGTCTTCTTGAGAAGGGCATCAGATGATATGTAAGTTGGTTTCCTTTTCTTTGAGTTTTGATGTTGATGTTTTTGATGTGATATAATTTTTGGTACCTATAACAACAATATTGAAACAAAAAAAAATGAGTTCATAAGGGCATCATTTTCTGCCAGTCTAGACTTTCCTTATAAACTTCCAACTTCAATGTCAAATTCCCGATCTATCATATGAAAATTGTAGCTAATACGGGTTAAATATACAATAGCAATGTACTTAAATTTCTTTAAATACAATAGGAATGTACATTTATTTTTACTAATAATAATATAAAAATGTAACTTGCACATATTTTACAAGTTCCATGTTACAGATTGCTATTATTGGTGATAAAATGTAAGTCTGTCTTCGTTATTTTGTTATTGGTAGAATATAGTAATCTATAAATAAGATTACATTTATTTCAACAAGTTGTTTTTTCATAATAACTTCATCTCCTCAAATTCAAATTGTTTTGAGAGTAGATAATCTAAAATGAAAAACTAAAATTAGTTTTAGGCAAAACATAAAAACAGATTAGTACAACTTCAGCTTCTCCCCCAATCCACATCTTATTGTAATGAGTGATATCGTCCGAATTTGTCTATGAGGTGCAATACTCAAATTAAAAATAAAACAAAAAATTGCGGTGGAACAAAACTTTATGAAGTATGATATTTGAATTATGTTACAGACCTGGACATAGAAGGGCTTTTTCGTAATTTTCCAAATCACAATTTGGCATGTCATTTTCTGTAACCCGAAATAAAACCAACAGGATCATACCGTAACATTAAACTTTCATTTTTAAGAAAAACTAATATATTTTTAGATAGTAAGGCGGTTATAACAATAAAAATCTTTCTGTTTAGATGACAATTAGCTTCTGATAGAGGTATCTGAATATTTAATAAAGACATGTATGCTAATCAATATAACAAAATTCCATACTGTTAAGGGGGTTAGAGGATGAATAGTCCCAAAAGAGCTTGTTTCCTTCCACAATTGTATGTACCAAGGGATCCTAAATACCTAACTCCGTGGAGAAGTTAAGTGTCATCTTCCATTCTAAAAATAAATTTGTATATGCAAAATGAGTTCCAAGTCAAAATAAATATATATAAATGCAAAAAGCATCACATACATATGATGAAAATTACCTTTGCAACCTTTGTGTGTTCTTCCAACCCCTGCACCAAATACAATCCATTTGTTGATAAAAAAACAAAAATATCATAAATAAATTAAAATATGATAAATACATTACATAAGATAACCTTCTAAAACATAAAATGTAATAGAAATATGAAATTACTAAATTGTGAACATATTTTCGACCTATTCATAAGATAAACTTCTAAAACGTATTCTGAATTTCTGATGCAATTGAAAAGCTCAAATAAACATTGAAGTTGAGTTGAATTTATATATCATAATAACTCTTGAAGATTCTGATGCAATTGTAAAGCTCAAATATACATTGCGCTTGAGTTGAAATTGAATTATCTTGAATTTTATATCCAAGTCAAATATGATATCCACTTTGTCAATGTGATATCCACTTTGTCAAAGACAAAGTAAAATCAAATCATCCCAGTCTCAAACGAAACATAGCCTAATGTTAAAAAAGAAATATTTATCTCAAATAGAAGTAATAACCTAATTGTTGAACTAAAATCCATATAGATATTTCTACAAGAACACCATACATTAGTAATATCATATAGCAGACTTCAGAAATATATAAAAAAAACTAACCAAGAAAATACATCATGTTTACGGTTTCAAAAAGAAAAGTACCTCAGGGATGACAGTCGAACTTCTACTCACACAAATCTTCCAACTCCAGTCAAGTCAGAGTACCACCATGAGAGGTGATGAATCAAAAATCAGATAACACATCTCAGATAACACATACGACTTTCAGAATTGGATCGTATCATTCACGAATTTGACGTCCCTTGTCTAATAGACGACCACGAATCATATTACATCACTCAAAGAGAAAAACAAAACTTAACCATCAGACCATAAGTCGGGAATTAGAGGATTCAGAACATAAAATTTCTGAAATTAGAGTATTAAGAAATCAAAAATCGACTGATAAACACTTAGAGATAAATCGTTTCTTACTTCTTATCGAACAACATTTGAAATTGATGGGAGTGTTTCAAGGATTCTCCAATCGACAGCATATGGGCATGTTTCTAAGCGTCGACGATGTTTCGTTTATCTAGGCGCATAGACGATCGGCAGTCGAGTCCTAATTTTTGAGTTCTTTCGCGTCCAAGCTACCCTTTTCACGACAGGAAATAAACTGATATAAATCGTACGGTTACGGTGGTGATGGCAGCGACAGTGACGGAACCTGGTGGCGTAATAAAGGATAAAAAAAATGCTAGAGAAAACCAGGGAAACAGCGATGGTGAGCGGAAACGGCGGTTAGGTTTTTAGACTAGTAGAGGACACAAAAAGAATTTTCTAGAGAAAACCAGGGATAGACTTGGCGTCTAATGTAATCAAAACTTCAAGACTCAAATGATTTTTGTGTACATCTCTTATTTGTTTAAATATCTAGATTAAAAAAAACTAAAAAAAATCTAGGTTTTTACTGATAGGGTTTTGATTATTGTTTTGAAAATCGGACCGGACCTGTTGTTCAACCAATGGCGCCACGCCACTCGTTTTTTTCAAGCCTAAAATCTGTTTGTTTCCGAACCAACATAAATCGTACGGTTCAATGGAAAACTGAATTCAACCAGCCCGCTTCAACTAATTATTTTTCTTTTCTAATTCATAACTTCAAACTCGAGCTCAACAAATTCGATGGGTTGGTGGTGAAAATTTACATATATTTGAAACTACTAGAACATTTAAAATGTAAAAATAATTAAATAAACTAAAAATATATAAACTTACAATTGGAAATACGAGTGGTGGTTGATATGGGTGGGGTTGGTTGTGACAGGTGATCGTGAAGGGGTGGGTAGGGTGGTGGGTGGTGGTGGTGGTGGTGGTTGGTGGGGGTGGGGGTGGTTGTGGCTGGTGGTGCAAGTAGGCGGTGGAGATGAGAGCGTCGTGATGGTGGTGTGTGGTGATGGGTGGTGGTGGGTGATGGTGTTGGTGATGTGTGGGTAGGTGGTGGAGGTAGTTGGTGGTTATGGGTTGGTGATGGTGATGGGTGTAGGTAGGGTGGTGGGTGGTGGGTGGTGGTGGGTGGTGGTGGCGGCGGGTGGTGATGGTGGTAGGTGTGGTAGTTGGTGGGGGTGGGGTGGGGGTGATTATGGCGGGTGGTGCAAGTGGGTGGTAGAGATGAGTGGATGGTGATTGTGGTGAGTGGTGGTGGTGATGGGTGGTTGTGGTAATGGGTGGTGGCGGGTGATGATGGTGGTGGTGGGTAGGGTGGTGGTGGCGGGTGATGGTGAGTGGTGGTGGTGATGGGTGGTTGTGGTAATGGGTGGTGGCGGGTGATGATGGTGGTGGTGGGTAGGGTGGTGGTGGGGGGTGATGGTGGTGGTGGTGGGTGGGGTGGTGGGTGGGGTGGTGGTAGTGGCGGGTGATGGTGGTGGTGACGGGTGATGGTGATGGTGGTGGTGATGGGTGGTTGTGGTAATAGGTGGTGGCGGGTGATGATGGTGGTGGTGGGTAGGGTGGTGGTGGCGGGTGATGGTGATGGTGGTGGGTGGGGTGGTGGTAGTGGCGGGTGATGGTGGTGGTGACGGGTAATGGTGATAGTGGTGATGATGTAAGACTTAAGCTCTAAGTCGTTAACAATAAGCCCTAAGCCTGAAGCCCTAAACTGTAAGTCGTAAGCCCTAAGCTTTAAATGATAAGTTCAATGCCTTAATCCTTAAGCCCTAGTATCTACACTATAACCCACAAGCCATAAAACCTAAGTCTAAGACATAAACCTTAAGCCATAAACCCCAAGCCTTAACCCATATGCCTTATGTCATGAGCCCTAACCTATAAGCCTTAAGACATAAGCCATGAGGCATTAACCATGAGCCTTACAACTTAAGGCTTATACCTTAGGGCTTAGGATTTATGGATTAGGGCTTAAGTCTTATGGCTTCAGCCACATAACCTATGGCTTATGGATTAAGGCTAAAGGCTTACGACTTTACGCTTAACTCTTATAACTTATGTCTAGTCACTTGTGGATTAGGGATTCGAGATTATGACTTTAGGCTTAACTCTTATAACTTATGTCTAGTTGCATAAGCAATAAGTCCTAAGCCATAAGTCATATGCCTTAATCCATAATACATAAGCCCTAAACCTTAAGCATAAGACCTAATCCCTAATCCATAAGTCATAATCCCTAAGCCATAAGCCACCAATACGTACATATAAACCCCTACGTACATCCTACCATATCTTAAACCACTATCCACCCATCCTGCCCAAACCCACCTGTACATGTATATATACCCACACCCAACTACCCATACACAATTCTCTCATACCCACCTAAGCACGCCCACAAACACCTACACCCAACACCCACATTTAAACGCTAAGTACCATACATACCCCATACACCCCACCTCCACCCCTACTACCAAAACCAGCCATCCCACCTCAGTCGAACATATCGTTTTGTTTATCATTCATCATCTATCCCTTATCATTACTTTATCTCACCTATGTCACCATAAATGAGTTCAATATTGTTTGTTCCATTTATCTTTAATGATTTAGATCCGGTTTGACCACACCATGTTCGATCCTACCACCTTCACCGACCTCAACTAACTCCATTGTGTTTGATCCTTCCATCTCTAACTTCGACCTCCAATATCCACGATTTGTAAGTCCCTAATCTGCTTGTGTATCAATCAGATCCGTTTGATGGTGCGGAATCCCAATCAAACAGATGATGTCAGATCAAATAGAAGAGAATGAGAAGAAGAATAATATGAATCTTGAATGTATTGATGAATATGATTGAAGTTCCTTACACAAGATTCACTTTCTCTCTCTAGAACACACCTTAAATTTCACACACTTAAGCTCCTCTAGTGTTCATCCTTCACATGCACTCCTCACCCTATATATATATATATATATATATATATATATATATATATATATATATATATATATATATATATATATATATATATATATATATATATATATATATATGGACCTAAGGCCAAGCCCAAAATACAAATAATCCAATGCTCGGTCCAAGCTACAATTAATCCTATACTATTTTTGGCCCAAATAATAAAAACAATAAATGCTTAGAAAAGCAAAGTATAAACCATATTTTTGACCCAACAATCTCCCCCTTGGTTTATAGCTTTCTTTTCTTTATTGACCCAACAAGCTCCCCCTAAAAAGTAGCTGGCTTTCTTGATAATCTTCATTGGGAGCTTTGGCTTCAGCTTTAATCTTCGAATTCTTCACAGCTTCAAGATGAACATGATGAATCTTTAATGAATGACTTCATCTTGAGCAGTTGGGCTTTTCTTCAGAATTTGGCTTTGAACGCACGTCGGATGAGGAGGCTTCTTGTACTGATTCTTGAAAGATAGCGCTTTCAGCTTGAGAATCTTTCGAGAGAACGTCAGAGAGAACAAATCTTATGGATCACTTCAGCAGGTACAAGATAGCAGCAGACTGATTGAGGAGGCTTCAATGCAATCCGTAACATAATCTTCAATTTCAGCTTCACCTTGCTTCTGGGGTTGAAAGATTGAATGTTGAAAGAATAATCTTCATTTCTTGCTCCTTCGAATGAGAATTCTTCGATGATCACGGATGAAGCCTTGGCTTAGAAATCTTCGACACAAACTTCCATGAGTTTCATCTTCACCGGAATTCACTTTTCAAGACAAAACACAACTAAAAGAAAACTTAGCACACAATATTTTTGGGTTTTTCATATTTTCTGAAAAAGAAATAAAACAGAAATAACACTATTTTTGGATTTTTTTAATTTTCTGATTTTTGTTTGGTTTTTAAAATTTTTAATTATACCTTGATATTTAAATTAGAAGAAAACTATGAACAAATTTAACAAAAATAAAAATGATATCTAACTTTAAGAGTGATTTGGGATCAAAGTTTTTAAACAACCTTTATCCGTTTATCAGTACCTCTCCCTTTATGAATAGATCTGGTCAATCGCCGGTATTGTGGTCCACTTAAACACAAGAGATTGTGACAAAATTAGGACATACTATAAGTGACAATACAATGTGATCCTAAGTTCCTAGATAATATTCCTTAAGGACCATTCAGCTGACGACGACCAAAGATATTGTTGTCCACCTAAATTGAGCAGCGAGATCTACAGACAATCTGTAAGTGTTCAGTTTTAGTTGTACCAGAACATGTTTCCCGCTTCCTGATATGCTCCAGTAATCAAGGACTTCCAGAATACTCCTTACATCGGGTAAGCAAACAATCATTAAGAGAGAATATAGATTTAGAATGCATATACTATACACCCAGGTCGGATCTCTTCCAATCACGCAGAGGGTGAAACATATGACTAACTGAAGTTTTAGAGGGATTGAGAAGTAGAATGGTGCATATACTGTGTACCAGGTCAGATTGTGAGTCACGCAAAGGAGACAGTATATGGCTAACAGATAGAAAGAATTGCATAGATAGAGGATGCAGAGAAATAGAGCTGCATATGTTACAGTCCAGGTCGGATCCCTCGATCACGCAAAGGAAGCAACATATGACTAACAGACAGATAGAGAGAAAGAAAATAATTTACTACAGACCTAATTTATCGGAATTCCCCAGTCGCCCCATCAATACTGGAATTAAGGACAAAATCCGCACATCGAGGAAGAGTTAAACCACAGTTCTAGATACGGATTACTTTAATGTGACCGATGGATTATAATGTATATCTCTCTGCTCAACTTATCCAAGCATCGTATTGTCAGGCTAAACGGATTTAACTAGGTCAAAATTTGTCAAGTCTATGAATTCCTTAAGTTCATTAATGCCTAGTCAAGTCCATTTTAATCTCTCGTGCCTACCAGCGCATCGAACACAGAGCCTAGACAATTCAGATTCAGTCCCTTACACAGATTCAAATTGCCTGTTATCACATGATTATATCACTTCCCAAAACATCTCCCTCAAGCACATTTCATTAACACCATATATTTTTTTTTTTTTAACTTTTCTAATTTTTGTTTTGTTTTTATTTCTCCCCCTAAATTTGTGCATAGGAGAGAAACGAAAGTAAATGCGCAAATTTAAACTATCCTAAAACAAAAAATTAGTCTTTAAAGCGAATCAGCTTAAGAAAAACTCAGGAGTATAGAGAAGAAAACATAAACCGTAAGTCACTGATTGAATTTGTAGCCAGAAGGTCTGAGAACAGCACGCGTAATCTCAGAACAGATCTGAAAATTCTTCATGTCATTAAGCACTAACCCCGTTTGTGATCTCTTCCTTTCTTCCTTTCCCGCAAAGGACACATACTCTCAAACAAAGATCTGAATGTTGTGCAGTTGAGAGATGTCCTCTATCATGTGCCTGGAGCAACCACTACCAACAAACTGAAGTCTGATGATATGCCTCCATAGCTGCTCCGACACAGAGCGGGATTACTTGGTCTTTGGAACACAGTCCATTTTGAAACTGGGTTGACCTTTTTCATCCTTGCACGGTACTCTCTCCCATGACATATCCTGTTTATCACAAACAGAAGATGAAGAAATATTAGAATCGTTAGAATATTTGGGAGAGTGAGCCTTTGGAACCCATTTGTAGTTGGGTTTAACCCATTTCTTTTTCGATCCGATGGGTGGCTCAGTACTTGCTTTTGATCTTGATGTCGGCCGTTGAGATGACTTTGACCTAACCGGTCTTTGTTTCATTGGAGCATCTCTTGGATTGGGCTTCTTGACCAACATTCCCTTCTTGTCCTTGGGATTCGGATTCTTGGCCTTGTGAGTTTGATTCTTGGCCTTCTGCGCGTTCCAGTCACCATGGTCTGAACGTGACCTTGAGGGGTTTCTTTTGAAGTATCTCCCTCTTGGCACGTTTTGCCAGCCTTGGTCATAGTACGGAACATATGCGCGATTAGGACAATTTCGGGCATTGTGACCAGATATTCCACAGTGAAAACATGTCTTTTTCTTCACTGTGAGGTTGTTTATTCCTGACCCTGGTGGCGTATCTTTTCCTTGTTTCTTGCTTTTCCCACACGCACAGTTGCAGCATGCATTCTGTTTAACTTGCTTTGGTGGCCTGTACTTCTCAACAACAGGTTGATCAGAAGCAACTGAGTTCGAAGCAACAGATTCAGAGTTCAAGGAGATGTTGGTTTTTTCAATGGTTTTCTCCTTGTTCTCATCTTCTGCTACTTTACCTGCACATGAAGTAGAAACATTAGTATTTTCAACCTGAATACCTCCTGACACAAATCCAGCTGGTTTTCCATATTGAAGATGTGTCTCCCTGTCAATTTCTTCCTGTGTCGTAGGGATGGATGTGTAGTTATGATTGAAAGGTGGAGGAACACTATCATACCCTAGACCCTTGTTTTGATTATCTTTGAATTTTAATTGGGTTTCAAATAAGGACACGACTGTCTTACTTGACGCAGTATAATTTTTGAAACTAACATCTGTTTTTCCACACTTAATTTTCAAAGCGTCAAGTTCTTCGGTTACAGCATCAAGTTGTCTCTTAATATAGTCATAATTTCCACACTTGTTGCTGAATTCTTCCTGAAGCTTCCTAAAGTCCTTTATTTTTGTTTCTAACTGGGCCTTTAGGGGTTTCTGTCCTTTCCTGAGTTGATATCCTTCATATCTCAGGTCCTCAACTTCTCTTTTTAATAAATCATTATGTTCACGAAGAAGTTTAATCGTAGCTTCACATGATTGAGAACATGAAACTTCACATGATTGAGAACATGAAACTTCATTGACTGGAAGGTTTGCGGAACTCATTGTTTTTCGACAATTCAAAGCGTCAAGTTCTTCAATTATATCAGTAAGACTAAGACGATTGAGATCTTTTGTCTTCTTGATGTCAGCCACGTTCATATCCCACGATTTCGGAAGTGCATTAAGCAGCTTTTTGTTTATCTCAGATTTAGTCAAGAAGATCCCAGCTATATTCATCTCAGTAGTAAGTGTAGTAAATCGCTTCAACTGAGCTTCCAGGGTTTCTCCAGGGATATAATCGAACATGTTGAAATTTTGTCTTAACATATCCTGACGACTCTCTTTCATGTCTTCAATTCCCTTCTAGACCTCAAAAACCATTAAAAGTCAAATTTAAAGAGTCAAGCTTAAAAGTCAAACTTAAATTTAAAAATGTCCTTTGACTATAAACCTCAAAAGTCAACCTCAAAAGTCAAATTTAAAAAGTCAAACTCAAAAGTCAAACTTGAAAAGTCAAACTTGAAAAGTCAAACTTAAAAGTCATGCTTAAAAGTCAAACCTAAAAGTCAAACCGAAAAGCTAAATTTGAAAATTTAAAAGTTAAATGAGAAACTCATAGTTTAAAGTCAAAGGTCAAATTTTAAAAGTCAAAGTCAAAATTTTAAGGAAAAAGTCAAAAATAAAAGTCAAAAATTAAACACTAAAATTTTTGGTTGAAATTGGAATTTAAAATGAAAAGAAATTGAATTTTGGGGTTGAAAGTGTAAAAAATGCGAAATTGGTAACCGCGAAGGACAGGTTTTGAGTTAAGTTTCGAAGTAGTGAAACAAGGAATCAGCTAGTTGAGTTGGCTAACTCGCTGAGATTAGGAACTAGAGGTCCCGGGTTCGATCCCCGGCACCCCCAAATCCGCCCCTTTTTATTGAAGCACGCAAGTAGTCCACATATGCTGCCGAGCCGAGCCGAGCCGTCCTCCAAGCCGCGATCCACCAAGCCGTATTCCGAGCCGAGCCACATACGATCCGAGCCGAGTACTCCGAGCCGCAAGCCGGCGACCGTAAACTCCGGACCGTAAACTCTTCAAGAACCATAAACACAGTTGCTGATCGCGAAAAAAAACGGCGTTTTTCACCATTTTTGCTCCAAAACTCGATCAAAAACTCGTTTTTACGAAAAACGCGAAGAACAAACCCCCCCTAATTTTCAGAGATCTATCCAAAAACGCAAGAATCTTTCCAAAATAAGATTAAATCGGCTCCAGATCTAACAAAATTGATTGATACAATCCAAGCTCTGATAGAAATAGAACTTTAAAAGACGCCGCAAGGACAATGCTTTGTGATTCCAAATTACCTGTTTTCTTTTGGGCCGAGGCGATTAACACTGCCTGCTACGTGCAGAATCGTGTTCTAATCAACAAAGCTCAGATGAAGACACCGTACGAGATTCTCTATGGACACAAGCCTTCAGTCAGCCATTTCCGTGTATTTGGCTGCCCTTGCACCCTTCTTCACTTGGAATCCAACCCTAAATTCAATGCCAAAGCCGATGATTGTTACTTTGTAGGGTATGCTGCGCTCACCGCTTATAGGGTTTACAACAAGAAGACTAAGCAGATTGTCGAATCCTATGATGTGCGCTGGTTGGAGGAGAATGAAACAGACGCTCGAGTGGGTCCTGACTGGCTATTTGATTACACATCGCTTTTCAAATCCTTAAATGTGTCTTCAGATGGCTCAAATGGATCCTCTTCTGGTTCGAAGATTGTTCCTGACGCAGACGAAGACGAAGAAGTTGTCTACAGACCTCCAACGGTTGAGGGGGAGTCCTCTGCTCCATCTCAAAGGGAGTCTTCCACTCCACCTGAGGGGGAGTCATCTGATCAACCCACTAGTCCAGAGTCTAAAGTTCAAGATAGAACTCCTGATGCTGATGCTACACCTCTTACCCCTATTGAAAGAGAGTTCATGTCTAGAGATGCTTCCGCTACCACTTCAACTTTTATGGAACTACTTTTCCTGAAGAAATTGCAAGAGAGTTTGTAGCAGATTCATCACATATGGATCAACCAGCAAATGATGGAGATTTCAACATCCACACTCTTCCTGTTTCACTCAATGATATCAGCCAAGACATTCCTTCAAGAATTCAACGCGATCATCCAATCGATAACGTCATTGGCCAGCTGGGTGACGGAGTTAAAACCAGAAGTCAGAGTGGAGATGTCAATGCATGTCTCTATTCTTGCTTTATATCTCAAATAGAGCCCAAAAACGTTGAAATGGCTTTGAATGAGCCTAGCTGGGTAGATGCGATGCATGAAGAGCTAAATCAGTTTGAAAAGCTCGGGGTTTGGAAGTTGGTTGAGTTACCAAAGGGCAAAAGGTCTCTCGACACGCGTTGGGTCTATCGTAACAAGCAAGATGATTCTGGTGTAATAGTGCGAAATAAAGCAAGGTTGGTGGTTCGCGGGGTTCGACAAGTTGAGGGTCTTGACTATACTGAGGTTTATGCGCCAGTTGCTCGGTTAGAAGCCATTCGTATCTTTCTTGCGTATGCTTCCTACATGAACTTCACGGTCTACCAAATGGATGTCAAGACTGCCTTCTTGTATGGAAAGGTGAAGGAAGAAATTTATGTTGATCAACCCCCTAGGTTTGTTAACTCAAAGTTTCCTAATCGTGTCTACAAGTTGGACAAGGCATTGTATGGGTTACATCAAGCTCCTAGAGCATGGTATGGGACTCTAACAAAGCACTTGATTGAGCATGGATACTCTCGCGGCACAATTGATCAAACTTTATTCATCAAGCATGTTGGTAATGATCAGATACTAGTTCAGATCTACGTTGATGACATTATCTTCGGGTCTACCAATCCACAGCTTTGCAAAGAATTCGAAGGCGTGATGAAGAAACGGTTTGAGATGAGTTCACTGGGTGAAATGACCATGTTTCTGGGGCTTCAGGTCAAACAAAATTCAACCGGAATCCTGCTACATCAAGCTAAGTATGTGGAGGATATTCTTGAGAAGTTCGGGTTTGAAGACGCAAAACCTGCATCGACACCAATGGCTGAAAGACCCCTGCTGAATCCAGATATTGATGGCGAATCCGTAGATCGAACTCACTATAGATCGATGATCGGATCGTTGATGTATCTTACTGCAAGTCGTCCCGACATCATGTGTGCAGTTTGTCAATGCGCTCGCTATCAGGCTAATCCTAAACTTTCACATCTTATTGCTGTCAAAAGAATTTTTCGGTATATCAAAGGCAGCCCAAAATTGGGTCTTTGGTATCCGAAGAATTCTGAATTTGATTTATATGCTTTTGCTGACAGTAATTATGGAGGCTGTGAGCTTGACAGGAAATCAACATCAGGAGGGTGCCAATTCCTTGGTGATAGGCTGGTGTCGTGGCAGTGCAAGAAAGAGCATACCGTCTTTACCTCAACAGCTGAAGCAGAATACGTTGCTGCATCTGCCTGCTGTTCTCAAGTTATCTAGATCCAACATCAGCTGTTGGACTACGGTTTGAATTATCTAGAAACTCCAATTCACTGTGATAATGAGCCGGCAATCCAAATCACTAAGAATCCGGTCCAACATTCCAAAACCAAGCACATTGATATCAAAATTCATTTTATCAGAGATTGTTATGAGCGCTCGCTCATCAGGCTAGAACAGGTTCCCACTGCCAATAATGTGGCGGATCTGTTCACCAAGCCTTTTAACAAAGCTCGATTCGATGTGCTTGTCGGATTTTTGAAAATGATTCGTTTTGAGGATTAAATATTTTTTTTGCTTAGATTAAATTTGCGCATTTTAGTCATTTCATTCTCTCCCATGCACAAATTTAGGGAGAGAAATAAACAAAAACCAATCAAAAATTAAAAAATTAAAAAAATCCAAAAATAGTGTTATTTCTGTTTTATTTTTTTCAGAAAACATTCAAAAATCCAAAAACATTAAAAATTCAGAAAAATCAAAAATATTGTCGTTTTCAGTTTTGCTTGTTGATATTGTACTGGGAAGTGATATTATCAAGTGATAACAGGCAATCTGAGTCTGCATAACGTACCCAAAGTTGAAGGGTCTATGCTCTGGTTTGATGCACCGGTAGGCACGAAAGATTCTAAATGGACTTGACTAGGCAGAGTTGAACTTAAGAAATTCATAGACTTGACAAACCTTGACCTAGTTAGATCCGTTTAGCCTGACAATACGACGCTTGGATAGGTTGAGCAGGGAGATATATATGGGAATCTACTAGTCACATTAAAGAACCTGTACTTGGAACCGTGGATTAACTTTTCCTCGATGTGCGGATTCTGTCCTTAATTCCGGTATTGATGGGGCGACTGGTAAATTCCGATGAGTTAGGTCTGTAGAAAATTGTTTTCTTTCTCTATCTGCCTGTTAGTCATATGTTACTTTCTTTACGTGATTGGAAGAGATCCGACCTGGACTGCAACATATGCAAATCTATTTCTCTGCATATTATATCTATGAAATTCTTCCTATCTGTTAGCCACATGCTGTCTCCTTTGCGTGACTCAGAATCCGACCTGGTACACAGCATATGCAACCTTCTACTTCTCAATCCCTCTAAAGACTATAATTAATAATAATCTAAATCTATCCTCTCTATGAATAATTGTCTGCTCACCCGATGTAAGGAGTATTCTGGAAGTTCTTGATTACTGGAGCATATCAGGAAGCGGGAACCATGTTCTAGTACAATTAACAATTGAACACTCACAGATTGTCTATAGATCTCGCTGCTTAATTTAGGTGGACCACAATATCCCTGGTCGTCGTCAACTGAATGGTCCTTAAGATATAATATCTAGGAACTTAGGATCACTCTGTCTTACAACTATTAGTATGTCCTAATATTGTCACAATTTTTGGTGTTTAAGTGGACCACAATACCGGCGATCGATCAGACAAAGATGTGAAGATGAAAGGTATCGACAAGTGGATTAAGGCTGTCTAACAACTTTGATCCCAGCATCACAAGGAAATTTTCAGAAAATTTTAAGATGAAGTTTGTCTGCGTTTATTTTATTTTTATTTTTATTTTATTTTATTTTTAATAATTGTCAAAAAAAAATTAATTTTTAGATATTTTAATTCTTAAATTTTAGAAATTAGTTTATTTTTAGTTTTAACTTTATTTTTAGTTTTATTTTTATATCCTCAAAATATTTATTTTTGAAAATTTAATCGGAATCTGGACTGGGCCTTAAACTGTGTGGGAGACAGGTAAAAGTTGAGGGAGTATAAAAGGAAAAGTTTACTACCGTAAACCCTTCCTCTCCTACTTCTCCCTTTACAGTCGCAAGCTTCCTTTCTCTCTCTACTCTCTCTCCTCAAAAAATCTTTTGTGAGTTTTCTGTGAAATAAACTAGTCCACTTCGAAGTTATGACAAAATCATCTGGGAATATGCTTCTTGTTCATCGATCCGACCAAAACTGGAGGAGTTATCTGAGTTTTAGTGGTCGTCGGCGTTTACTGTTCTTGATGGGTTTACGGTTTGGGGAGATTCATAAACCGTAAACTCAGTTTGGCCTTACGACCGTAAACTCATTTTGGGTTTACGACCGTAAACTCCTCTGAGTTTACGACCGTAAACTCAGTTTACGGTCAGATGATCAACTTTGACCGTAAACTGAGTTTGACCCACCTTGATCGTAAACTGAATGTTTGACTAATTTTGACCGTAAACTCCAAACTTTTGCAGTCGAACTAATTTTTAAAGTTAATTAAAAAAACTTAAAGTTTTAAATTGTTAAATATTTGTTTTCTTACTTGGCCTGTTTAGTGCAGATCAATGGCGAATCTCAAGTTTGCAGACATGCACAACCTGGCGATTGTCTTGGATGAACCTCCGGTCGCTCATGCAGAATTCAAATCAATGATCTACAGACTGAGAGAGTGCTGCTTGTCTTGTGCCATCACAGTGAATCTCATCATTTATCAGAACATTGTCCGGGAGTTCTGGCAAACGGCCAAGATGTCAAAAGAAAATGGTGCATTTGCTATTAAAGCTGAGGTCAAAGGATGCAAGATCGTAATCACCGAACAGTACATCAGAGACACATTGTTGATCGATGATCAACCCGATTTTCCTACTGAAATTGGGATTGATGATGTTCAAAGGATTCTCAGCAGGATGGGATATGAGGGCATTTATCCTCCCACAGTGAAGAAACTTCTACCTCCCTACTGGAGATTTCTGGCACATGTCTTCGTAAGCTGCATTTCGGGGAGGAGATCAGGAGCTGATGAGATCTCGCTCCGGAACACAGGGGCAATCGTCTCATTGGCTGCTGGCATAAACTTCAACTTCTCGAAGTTCATTCTAGATGAGTTTTTGGTGAACATAAATGCTATATCCCGGGGAACCAGAGATGCATTCTTATTATACCCAAGATTTATTCAGGTGTTCATCGACAACCAGTTCCCAGAGATGCTAAAAGATGGTGACAAGCTTGATATAAAGTCACTAGGCCCACACACTGTTGGTCTCATCAAACAAAATCGAAAGGGCAAAGTCATTTTCCAGGGCTTACATCCTCTCAAGAAGTTCGGAAAATTCGCTGAAATCAATGAATCCTCCGAATCTCACGGGACGTCAGACAAGATGTCATCTGAGCCCACTTCCTCCGAGAGGGTTGTGTCTGAAGATGTCATCATTGTCTCAGATCATGATGAGGAAGAAAATCCAGCACCTAACGCACAAGTAGCTGAGGAACACGAATTGACATCCGTTCGGGTACAAAACGATTACCATGAGGGGTCTGGAACGGAAACTGATTTATACGAAGACCTCAACCTCACAGGATTCGACAACGATGAAATCCCTCTCAAGTTTGGGAGTAATGAAGATTTTATGACCGGGATGAACCTCAATGAGCTGCTTGACAATGTCGATGAAGTTGTTGATCCAGCAACAGAGACAAGGGAAAAAGAAGACGTTCTCGAAGCCACACCTCCTCCTACCACTTCATCGGCGGAAATAGCAATTCCTATGGTGACAGCGTCAGGGATTCCTCCCCTTGATGTTGTTTTACCTACTTCTGCGCCTTTGGAAAGTGATCACCCAGCCACACAAGTCTCACCTCCTCCAAGTAAAAGACGAAGACTCGACCCAAGACAGGGAACTACTGATTCTAGTGCACTTCAAAGTTTTACTGCTCAACCAACAACAACTCCAGTTATAGTCTCATCTAAACCTATCAATGAAGGCCCTAGTACCTTCTTCGAAGCTGGTGGCTCTTCTTTCCGAATGGATTTCTCTCCTCCTAGACCAGAGCATGATGCTTCCTCTGTTAAGCTAGCCAGGCTCTTGGCCGAAGAGCAATTTTCAACGCCTCCCCCACACGGCAAAGGAATTTCTATCGGGGTTGGCAGCTCAGGAGAAGAGAGCCTTTCCTTTCTTGGACTTCAGAAACAGATCGATACTCTGAACCAGAAAAATGTTGAGTTGGATCAGATAAATATTGAGCTTGATATCAAGGTCGCAGACCTTCAAACTGAGAACATAAAGCTCAATATTCAAGTGGCTGAGCTTACCGAAGATAAAGCTCTGAAGACAAAACAGATTATGGATCTTCAGACACATTTTGGCCTCCTGACCGCCAGCTACTACGATTTGAAGAAGAAGAAGCTGGAAGATAAATTTGACGACGAATTCAAGTCATCCGTTGACGAGCCGCATATCTATCTTCCCAACCAAGATGCTCCCATTGCTCCACAATCTACCAGGACCACCACCGTTGTGAATCGCTTTGAAAAGGAATCGGCTCAAGCTCCGAGTATAACAAAGTTGAAACGCGATAAGTTGGCCAAATCAGCTGAAAAGGGTCAACTTTTATTCAAGAGGAGCTCAGAACATAATGCCCCCTGGGATCAACAAAAGATCACTGTTACGGATCTGGGCGAACATCGTTTCAGAGACGTCTATGGTGATCGATCAGGAATCATCTTGTGGGGATTCCATGATATGTTGAATATGTTTATGGTAAGGAGAAAGAGCGGCAACAATGAGCTATACAAGGATGCTCACGATTTTAGTTCCTTTACAAGAATTGATCTTACGGAGCTATCTAAAGCTCCCTTCTCAAACCCATCAAACAATCCCAGGGCGGGTCAGTTCAAATCATTTTTGGATGATCAAGTTGCAAAGGGATTCCCTTCAATGAAGACTGCTGAGTCTATAATCAAGATTTACCCTAGCATCATTGATCCCAAAACTAGTCAGCCACTTCGGTCAGTGATGTGGCCCGCTACCGCTCAAGTGAAGCAAGTTCCCGTTCTTCAAAATTATCCTGATGGATGTCTCACATCCATGCTATATTGGGTGTATGATGAATCCACAGATGTTGTTGTCATCAAGCTCAAAGATAACTGTATCCGCTTATATGACAAGAGGGATTTGCTTCAATTCGGCAAGTAGGACATCCATCAACTCTCGATTCATCAGATCAAGGTGGCTGAAGATTTTTTTGAGCCTGCTGCAGAAGAATACACTTCGATGGTGGCTGAAATTATAGAGAAGGAAATGTGGAACGGAGCGATGGGAAAGTCCGATGTACTGGTGGTCGACAAGAGCTGAATCCAAGCTAGCACCAAACCAAGGGGGAGATTGAAGGGACCAGTAAATGGTTTGGTCTAGGCTTTCATTGTATTTTGTTCAGTATGAGTCTGTAATGTTGGTTTTGTGTTGTTTAAGTGTTTTTGGTCAGAAAATATGTTTACGACCGTAAACAGAGTTTACGGCCGTAAACACGTTTACGACCGTAAACCCAGTTTACGGTCGTAAACCCCGTTTGTGGTCTTGTTGAGTATAAATAGTAGAGGTGTTGGTCTTTGCATGGTTGTTGATGCTATTGTGTTTACAGAGAGTCCCATCGAGTTGTACCTGACGTTTTTCTGAATATAAACGTGTGCAAGCTCGATTTCTTTTCATCTTATTCTCCTATTCGTGATTGTTTATTGCTTGACTACCGGTAAAGATCCTTATTAGGACCTTACACGATTTAATCTTATATATATATATATATATATATATATATATATATATATATATATATATATATATATATATATATATATATATATATGCAATCGTTATGATGATAAAATGGTCAATCCATGTCACTCCCCGTTTCGTTTGCCCCCGTTGACATCCCTAGTCACTAAACCCAAACTTATAACACGAGTCTGATAGTCATTTGAAGGGTAATATAACATTTTCAATTTTAAGAGAGATCAAATCGAAAACCAAATTACTAAAACGTATGAAAGCTTATAACAAACCATAATGACTATTTTTTTAGTTTCTTTATAGAGTATCATAAATAAAAAGAAAAAGATATATATTTTTAGTATTTTGTTTTTGAGTATTTAAAGGTCTTTGGAAGCAAAATCCATAAAAAGTTTATAAATTCATAAACCATAAAAAAAAACTATATAAAATGAGTAAATTGACATTCCTTATTGTTTTTGCAAACGAACAAATAAAATTCAATTTCCATGAATTCAAAATCTTTCGAATTTTAGTTTTTTTACAATTTCACACTCCCTCGCTTTTTTGTTGTTTTCCCTCCTTTCATTCCCATTATTTATTTCAGTTCCACTCCTCATGATTTTGGATAGAATCCTAAATCCGATTGCCCCTGATTCTCATCGCCTCTACAGAAGCAAAATTATTTCCTAAATTTTATATGTTGTTTTCCCTTTCTCCTTCTAATCTTGTATTGCTTTCTCCCTTCTTTCTCATTCCTTCACTCCATCTCTTTTGATTGGACCGGCTCCACAACGACATCCATATTCAAATCTGCAAGTTAGTTTATCAGTAAGTTTTTTCATCAAACACTAAATTGATTTCAGTTGACAAATGAATGACATCTACTAAACTTGTTGTGGAGTGGATGATTATGAAAACAAGCACGACTAGCAATACACAAATATTAATATTCTCCACACCCAAATTTCAAACTTCAAACTATCAGTTATTACATTTGAAGAGATATTCAATTATGGAATTCGCCATCATCATCCGGTAATATTGAAAAGCCCTACAATTTTACTGCCTTACTACTTAACGCAAAGACCAATCGACCAAAGCTGCATCTTCGATTTTCAACTGCATTCTTTCCCCCAGAATCGATGTTTCAAAAACACCCATGGAGGCGGCGGTGAGGCAGCAAAACAAAAGAAAGGCTCGACGATGTCTAGAACCAACCATATTCGAGGTTTTTCTTCAGTTGTTGGGAAGGAGTCGACCTGAACCATCCATTAGTTCCTGCTTGCTTGAGTGACAATGCTGATGAACACTATTTTCACACACACACACACCCACTCATGACAGATTCCAGCGTCTCTCTCTCTCTCTCTCTCTCTCTCTCTCTCTCTCTCTCTCTCTCTCTCTCTCTCTCACCCTAAACCCTAAAGTCTCTAATGCTAGGATATTTATATATCGATAATTTTGGTTGAGTTGAATGCCTTTCGGGTATAGTCCTTACAGGTCCTACAGAGGGGAAATGGGGGAAAATGACATGTTGCGCTCCTGCGATGGTAAATAGAAGAAGACAATGAAGTTCTGAAACTTGTCAATTCTAGTCCCTGGGATTAGTCATAATGACAAAATCTACCCTAACTTCAACTTAATTTAACTAAAGTGGTTTCAGAAAATAGCAATTTGCACCCTAGACATGCAAGTATACATTTAATCAAAATAATCTAATTTATTTTATTAATTACTAATAATCCTTATTATTATTATTATTATTATTATTATTATTATTATTATATATCATTATTATTATTATTTATCCGAATAGATAATTACTCCCATGACCCCTTTTAGCCCTCTTCATCATTTTCTTTTTGTTTTATAAAAACTGTCAGAGGGTCTCCCTCTCCCAAAAAAATAAAAAAATAAAGCACAAAATATATTAATAAGTCGCTAGTAAATACTTACAGCAACATATTTTCGTTTTATGTAGACATTATATGTCTTTTATACCTAGATTTACTTATAGACACACATAATAATTGTAACCATAAACAAATGCTACTTACACTCACAATATTTGTTTTTTAAAGTCAATTCATCATATTTTGACACCCATAATAAAAGGCACATAACCATATACCACTAAAAGTAACTTGTTTTTTTTCTTTTACTAAGTCACTAGTAAACACCACCTATGGACACACAAATATTTAATGTGACCATATGTATCACCTTTTAGCTACATTGACTTTCATATGTCTAAAAGGACACCATGATATAGAAACATATAAAATTGTCTCATGTGACCATATATTTATCTATTGTCTCATATAAAAAATGTATCATAATGTTAATCAGTATTCGTAGCTGATGGTGAGATATGGTCACAACGTTCGAGTCTGGCTAATAATTGTCACATTTGGTATAATTAAGTGTGGTTAAAGTTTTGATTATTTGTACAATGGCCACATAAACTAATTTAAATGTATCCAAAAGCAGTCACTGGATTTTTTTAGTGACATTTGGCCACACTTTTAATAAAAAGTGTCATAGACCGTTTTTTGAAAAGTGTGACCGTAGGTCATTTTTGTACTAGTGTACAAATTACGTCCTATGTGTGCATATTATCGGTGTTCTTGATATCTATGCTCGATGAACAAAATATACATGTTTTATTATGTATTGTATACCTATAATTATGATGGGTAAAGATGGGTAGATGATATAGATGATGAAATAAATGATGAGAGGCCTCGATGTTTAAGCTGATTCAGTCATCTAGCGGAGTATAGATGACGACCACGAGCTATTCTAGACATTCCAGTAGAATTCTGGCAGGCTCGCAACCTGTAGGTGTTTTTGAACAACGTGTTCAACAGGTGTACTCCATCCCACTCATGGTTGCCTTTTTGACATATATTGTTGAGGAATCCCCTAAGCAGTGTTGTTCATCTCGATGAAAATCCTTAGGCTAGGTCCCTTAATTTAGATGCTTTAGTGACAGAAAGTGAGGATAACGGGAACTGGTAATCGGTTGGATTGATTTGATGAAATTAATAAACTTAATTATTGTGGGTTGAAAACCCTATGTGCTCACCAGGCTCCCAAGCCTGACCCACTCAGTTTCTTGTATTACAGAACAGGTAGTGACAATAGAGCACATGAGTGATGATCTGATGAGATATCAATGGATTATAGGCCATTAGAATAATAGATGTTGTAAGGCCTATACTATTTCTGTTTATGCTTATGTACTGTATTGACAATGACATCCCAACGTTTTTAATATAATGAAAACACATTTCTTCGGAAATGCTTTGATAATTTACTTATCATGTTTTTGGGAACAAATTCTGCAACATATTTCTTCAAAAGGATACTCTGGTTTTCAAATAAAGCATAAACAAATCTATCTTTTATGGTCGTGAAATTGGTGATGTCACAATTTAGCATTTTCAGTGATGAACAAAAAGTTCGAGGTTACTAACCTGGGTGTTGGAAGTCAGAGGGACTTTGATATTTGAGGGAAATGTGGTGGAACCCACAGGTTTGCTTTCCACAAGTTCAAATTCTATAAGTGTGGAGAGAAAGCGCATGTCATTCGCGACTGCAAGAAGGGTCGGACATGTTTCCATTGTGACCAGTTGGGTCATCTAAAACCCAACTGTCTTGCATGGGTAACGGAGGGAGTGCAACCCCAATACCTGTCGTCCGACAGGAGGTCAAATTTGGATCGCAAGAAATCGAAGGTATGAATTCTGATCTTCATTTTATCTAGAATGTATATGTACATGATGAGTGTGGTGCCAAAAAGTGGCTAACTATTCGTATAATTAGCATGTTATAACTATTATGTTAGCATATATAAGTTTTAGTGGATAAGGGATCCACCCTTCGGGATACTTCAAAAGTCGAAAGGTATGTGGATTGTTCGTGAAGGGTTGGAAGTTGTAATGTTGGGAAAGTTCCTAACGTCTCCATCTAAGGTTCAAGATTTCTTTGCGATTGTTGGTTATTATTCAAGAATTATCATATGCCATTTTGCATACAGAGAGTTGTGTTTAGAGAGTAGCTGGATGAACTGGTCTTAGGCTTCGACGTGGAAGACATCGACCAATAAGGGAGCAAGCCTTGAGTGGGGGAGGACTGAGTGTTTTGCTTGAATGATCAAAAACCAGATTAATTTTTATGGATCCAGAACAATGGGTCGGAGGAAGTTTCAGTGTAAGTTTATTGGATCTTTGGCATTGAGATTGTTGGTATCTTTTATGGTGATAAGAGGATTGAGGGATTGATCTTAAGCGGGTGTAGGGTGACTTGCTGTCAATTTCATGCTTTCAAGGATGTGCGTATGGTCCTTGCATTGGAGGCTTCTAGACAAAGATCTCATTGTAATTAGTTATCCCTTTTAGGAAAATAGAGATATAGTTCATAGGTTCTTGTGTCACTCATGTGGAGTGTCAGTTGATTAACTCATTAGACCAATTGCTATCGCTTTTAGAGTAAGGGTTGTTGTGATTTTTCAAGGAATATGATTTCTCTTATGAGCAGTAATAGTAGGAGCGGGTGTCAAAGACCAAATGGGTAACATTTCGGTTGGCTAAGAAGTTCTAATGGTTATGAAGACTGTTAGAATGTAGTAGAATCCAAGTGAGAGAGAAACGTTCGGAATTAATGGAAAATATTCCCAAATGTAGGTCAACCTATGATTCTATAAATAAGGGAAAGTGAGTAGCCAGTTAGGTTGGGGTATGATTAAAGGATTTGCAAGGCATAATGTCAGTGGTCAGTTGTAACCAGGGAAGCCAAGGTTGAAGATTCATGGTTATCTCGTTGCGGACATGAAGCAGCAAATGTGGCGCATGATGGATTCATGACTAGTTTCAGGTTGAGGGTTGAGTTAGAAACTCTCTTCTTGTTCTTTTCTTATAAAGGCCTTGGGGTTCAAAGCATGACTCGAACACCTGATTAGGGTTAAGCAGGATGGGGCTTCGACTTGTATTGATTTTTGGTTAGGTACGCTTGTGGGTAGTTTGCAAGACCATGGGCTAGGCCCATGGAAGTTGTGGGAGTATTACAATACTGCGAGGTAACCGCAACATTCTCTAGATTGGTGGGCAGGTGTAGAAGTTTGGTAAGTCTACGACTTGGCTTGTAACATTCTTTTGGGTGCGTTAGGTCGTACCCAGAGTGGTTATGAGATTGTGGAAGGGTTTTGTATTGTAGTGGCTTATGTGGTTTTGGAAAGTGTTAAGTGGGACATTGTGTTGGATTAGTGTCTAAGTCCATAACTATATTTGGTGTGTACTTGACCCGGTCGTAGCATGGTCCTTTTGGGTTGCCTTCACCAAAGCAACTAGACAGGATGATTTATGGAGAGAGAGGATATTATGGTTTATTAATATATTATAAGAATAATATATTAAAAGAGAAATCATATTATTTAATTAATATTGGTCAAGAATTAATTAAGAATTAATTATGTGGCTAAAAGAGATTGATTAAATAAAGGGGATTGGAATTGCAATTATAAGATAATTGGTTTGGGGCTGTGAATCCTTATGGACATAAGGGGGACGAAATTAGGGTGGAAGCCCACCTTGAAATCATCCAAGCCTTATTCTAGAAGGTTCCTTGGACTGCTTAAGGCCTAAGCTATCCAATTAGGGTTTTGGCTGAAACCCTAGCAACTCAAGTATATAAGGATCCCTAGGGCTTCAGTTTTCGGCTACCACAAGTAACCCTAGAGTTCTAAGAGTTGAAATTGTGCCTCCATTACCTCTCTTCTATATCATCTTCTTGCCTTGGTCTTTGTAAGCCATTAGAGGTATTATAATTGTGATCCTAAGCTCTTGAAGTTGAAGATTGTTGATGATTCTCGCTACTATCAAAAGGTAATCATCTAAACTTGTATTAGTTGTAGATTTCGAATTTTATAGTATGCTAGATTAGGGTTTACATGCTTTGGATAAATTTGCATGTACAATAGAGAAACCTAGATCCAAAGCTTTAGGGTTTTGCATGCGCACATAGGAATGTTCTTTTGCTCAAAACCCATCAGTGGTATCAGAGCTTTTCTTGGTTTCTATTGTATTTGATGCATTGTATGTTTGTTCATTGCTTAAAATCGATTTTCTAGCCTTCTGACTGACAGACTTGTCGAGCCCCAAAGTGAACTCGACGAGTCAGATGAACTAGGAGAAATCTGTACGGGACTCGGCGAGTCGGGGAGTTAGACAGAGAGAAATTCGGGATTTTTGCTTATTTTGACTTGGGATAATTACCATAATTGTTTTTAATTAATAAAATCCGAATTTTATTGATTCTATGTGATTATCTTTGTCAAAATAAAAGATATTTATCATTTAATTATATAATCATTAGCTTATTTGATAAATCTTAATTATTTGAATTATTTGATCAATTATCTTGCATGAAATTGGATTAGGTCAAAATTAGATAATCACCAATTAATTGTTTAATTATATTATTTGAATTTTGATCCAGATAGTTTTGAAATGTTTCAAAACTTGCCCAAAATCAAAGTAAAACATCATAACAAAGCCCGAGTGTAGTTATTTGTTATCAGAGTGGGTGTAACATCCAAAAATATGGTCCCAAAATTTTTCGATTTAATATTAGATAAAATAGTAATTTTCCATATCATCCAAACATTTGAAATAAACAAGTGTATCAAGTTGTCACAAATCAGAATAAAACATCATAACAAAATCCCAATGGTATGTGCGATGCAGTCATCCCGAGCTCTTCCCCCTAGAACCAGAGGTACCTGAAACATAAACTGAAAATCGTAAGCACAAAGCTTAGTGAGTTCCCTTAAAATACCACATACCAAACATACAGTGGGCCCCGCCCGGTCATCGGACCCCGTCCGGTCATCAGGCCTCACCCGATCATCGGACCCCGCCCGGTCATCGAGCTGAGCTCAGAAAGCATATAAACACATACACAGATAATATACATAGCATACATATAGTCATCGGGCTCCGCCCGGCATCGGACCTTAGTCCACTAGCATAAAAACATAGGTACATGCAAGATTCACGAAGACAACTAGCATTCTATCAGCATAACATAAACATGGGCCGACATTGGTGCCTTCGACCCGCTAAACCCAGTAAGGAAACTCAACTCGAATGTTGAAAGATAACTTGGATAAATCCTCGGCCCCGGAAATAGCTCTACTTAACCCCTAAACAAAACAATCCCTTTGATACCGATCAATTTTTGAAAACCCCTTAAGGTCAAACTTGGCCAAAGTCAAAGTCAACGCTCCGAGTTGACACAACTCGTCGAGTTATCCCACAACTCGCCGAGTTTCCATTAAGCATAGAATCGCGATATTTCGATCCAACTCGTCGAGTTTCCCTTTAACTCGTCGAGTTCCTCCTTTTTCAACAGAATTGGGACAAACCGAACCCAACTCGCCGAGTTCCCTTAAGAACTCGTCGAGTTCTTCGATCAGCAACCCACTTAATGCATTAAGCCTCTATTCTTCAAACTGAAGCCCTATCTTCTAGATCTAGACTGATAATACGCCTAGAAGGGTAACGTTTCCAACTTTACCCATTAAGAACCACCCCAAATGCATTAAGCTCAAACCCTAATCCTAAAAGGCTTATGTCTTAATCCAAAAACCACCATATCTTCAAGATAGAGCTCATGAACACAGATCTGGACCTTAAAGACTAAAAGGTCACGTAAAGTCTTCAACTTTACTGACATGAAAGGCTAGAGGAAACTTAAAAGCTTAAAAGAGATCATAATAAGGGCTTAATAGATGCATGGATCCCTTAATACCATAAAGTTGGCACCTTGATGCCATAAGAGCTCCATAGAACCATAGATCTGAAAGGGTTATCTCAATGGGACAACCAACTCCCATCAAACACTCAATCTCGGATAAACATGCAAAATAATCCAAAGAATGAGATCTAGGCATAAACTAAGCAAGGTTGAGACTTTATACCAGAAATGTATTGAAAATGAAGCAAGGATTCGAGATCTAGCAGCTCCTTCTTGTATCGCCAAGCTTCCCTTTCTTCCAATGGCTTCAAACACACACAAAAACACTCAAAATAGCTCACAAACACTCAAAAGTGCCTTAGGGTTTCGAGGTTAGGGTTTAGGACAATGGAGGCTGGAAATGAGGCCAACTTGTAGGGTTTAAGTTGTTTAAATAGGGTGCAAAACCCCGGAATGAGGGTTTCATTTCGTCCAGCCAACTCGTCGAGTTGAGACCTCCCAACTCGTCGAGTTGGTCACTTAAAATATGTGGTGCATATCATTTCAACACGACGAGTTCGGGGCCACCAACTCGTCGATTTGCTCTATAAAATTGAATAAATTATATGTTTAAATACATACCAGGAACCAGGCGTTACATTGGGGTTAAGCTCGAGTGTCGTTATTGGTTATCGGATCGAGGGTAAGCCTGAGTTCTGTTAGTGGTTAGCAGATCGGGGGTAGGCTCGAGTGTGGTAAGTGGATGACATGGTTGTTGAACCGAATGAGTGTTTGGGATAGTTTAGTATACGATCGACTGATTTTCGTTCAGGTCTTGTCAGCGTGTTTATATAAGAATATTGTTGATGATGGTCGACCGTGTTTTTTGTAACCCAATTTATCTATAAGAAAGTGTCTGACCCGGAAGATCTTGGACTGATTGATCTGCAGATTTTGGCCAACATAGTGATGTGAAGGTTGGTTAGTCTCACCTGCTGGGTCGGTAGCATTCATCTGGGATGAATCGAACTAGCTATTTATTCGTGTTGGCTATTTATGTGACCTTTACTTGGACTAGAAGGTTGTTGGAGTCTGTGTGGATGAATAGGCTAGGGTTTCCTTTATCAGTTAGACTCATGGTTGCAGTCTCTTGGTGTGACTGTGTGCAAGGTTGCCAGCTCAAAAAAGGGTTGGGATTCTGTGCTCTAGTTGATTGGTAGGTCTGCTCACAATCAGGGGGATCTCGGATAGATCGAAAATGCGAATGTTTTGGTTAGCAGTTGGTGATTGTATTTTGGTATGGCACCAATGATTGAGACTCATCTTAGGAGTCGATTTGTTTCCGGGTGCATGGTAATAGGCGTCGGTGGATACTTAAAGGTTCCTCTTCTCCGGTATCATTGTAATAATTTAGGGTCGAAGAGATTTGTTTTGTTTGGGATGAAGAATGAAGTCATTATGGTTGGGATTTAGAATGATTTCGTCTGCTTGGAAGACAGACATGGTCTTGGGGTTTTCGGATATGGGCCAGAGTAGTGATGGTTACTCTTTATTGGTTAGGTTGGTATGGCAAGGTTCGCTTCTTCGCCAGGATAAGTGATTTCTGCTAAGAATGGTCTTTGATAGCAGTACTAGAAGATGGTCGACTGTAAGACATGATTGTTCAGTCTAATTAGGAGCTCATGATGTTTGGGCAGGGTTGACTGATGCAGTAGAAAGAGTAGTAGGAGATGATTTCGAGTATGAAATCTAATTTATGTGGGGGAGAGTTGTAACACACGTGTTCCAGATTGGCTAAGCTTACTTTTATCAGGGACCAAATATGAAGTTTTGAAGGAAACTTTATGCCATGACGTACTCCAAGGATGCCCACGTCGTGGCGATGGCTTGGAGGATTGTGTGTATATTTGAGGCGCCAATGCGTGCCAGTTGTTATAGCCCAATCTCATGATGTTTTAGGGTTTTCTTCATATTTAAACCTCTCTAAACCATTTCCAGGGTTCATTATCAGCCCCCAACACCCTTATACCTCAGAGAAACCATAGCTCTCGTTCCCTTGGAGATTTGTGATCTTTTTGGGAGCATTGTTGGCTTGGAAAAGAAGAAAAGAAAGAGAAAAAGGAACTCCATTACTGGAACTTTCAAGGAACCAACATCGTCAATATCTCACATAGCTTCTAGACCTCTATAAGTGTCAAAGGCTCAATTTATATGGCTTGAAGTGGCTATATATAAGATATTGTCCCTTGTTCTTCATGTTTTAGCAAGTTTGGAAGGATGAAACTCATAAAGTTTGCAACTTTATGACTCTCCTAAGTCCCATTAGCATCTTATGTTGTGGATCTAGACTTTGGTTGGAGCTCTTATCTTTTGCATGAGTTTTGGTCATTTTTAGTTCATCTTGACCTAAAATGCAATCTAGACATGTATTGGACATGCATGTCTATAAAGTTATCATCTTTATGATAAACATGGTATTAAAAACCCTCCTGGAGGCCAAGTTACCTGGGGCGGTCCCGATAGGTTGTAGGGCCTGCAATGCGGTCCAGTCAGGCTGAAGACCCGGAGGACGGTCCGAATCCAATCAGAACGAAGGCCCGCAGAGCGGTCCATATAGATTGTAGGCCCTGCGAGGCGGTATAGTAGGCTGAAGGCTCATGTATGCAAGTTGTTATATGTTTGTATGGTGGTATTTTGGGGGAAACTCACTAAGCTTTATGCTTACGGTTTTATGTTTATAGTTTAAGGTACTTCCCTTTTCAAAAGGAAGGGCCCGACTTGATTGCACTGCATCCCCGGAAAATATATATGCATTGAATGTTTACAAATGACTCTGATGTTTTGAGAATACCTTGACCCTGACCGTTTTTCGAACAATGAATGAGTAGTTTGACAAATTTTTTACTATGATTAGTGGGACTTTACATAGAAATGTACCTAAATCTGTAAATTTGCATTTTTTTAGTATTAAAAATGTGTTCTACTATCATCGATAGCTAGGAATGATTTATGAATATTGTTATACTTTTGGAATCGATGAGCATGTAATAGTTGGTTGATGGTGATTATATGTTATATTGTTGTATAGAGTAATTATAATGAATAACAACGTACTTTATTGATTTGTTTATTATTGGATCATACTTTTGTTTCTTTTTTTAACACTCTACTTTAGAAAATCTATCGAATTAATTATAGCAATGCCATCTCCATATATAGCATTTTCAATGCTATATTTTGTTAAATTTTTCAAAGTATAATCTCCTAATATGAAAAGAAGTTGAAAGCATAATGCTATTAATGGATAGAATTTTCTTAATACAATGCACTAATAAGAAAATTTTGAAAGTATAATGCTTTAATCGAAATAAATGAAAATATAATGCTTTTAATCTATCATATTCAAATAAATAAAGGCATTGATATTTCTTATGTTTAACCATTGTATATGTGTACGTTGTGATGACTCTCTTTACCGTGTTTGATATATTTTAGATTTGTCATTTTTGGATTTTTTTTGTTATATTTTTGGTGAATGGTTTGATAGTATTTAAACATAAGAGTTATAGGAACAACTATCGACTAGCCGTTACCGAATCAAGCCTCCAAACTCAATATGTCGAGGATAGGGTGCGGTGTGCTCTCCGGGTCCAGGTCACATTTGCCAAGCATAACAGTGTATATATTTTAATACTAAATTATAAACTTACTCACAACTTTTAACTTTGTAAATTAATAAACTTTTTGCAACTATTTAATTACTCATTACGATTTCGAAATATAATAATGTGTTTTTTTAACTGTATTTTTTATGAGTTTATAACTAGTTTTATTAATATTAAGTAAAAAAATTATATTATATAACCGAACCTATTAAATTTAATATTATATATTAAATGAAAAATATCATTTAAATGTAATAGATCAATAATTTTGGTTTGAGGTAGAGTTTACCACGTTATGTATCATAAAAACCAAATCATAATACTATAATTCTCTCATTTGCACGAAGCTTTTTTTTTTAACAAGACGAGATTTCATAAAAAAAGAAGTCTAACGAGAGGTTAAACGAACTCTTGTGGTGTTACATGTGAAGAATTTTTCCCTAGAAATCTCTAAGGATGCTGAGTTCCATGTAAAGAATTATAAATCCGGAGTGCTCGCTCAATTATTATTTGTTTAATTCGTCTGTTGTTTTCCCAAAAAAAAAAGGCGAGATGCTAGGCAGAGTACGAAGTGTCAGTCATAAGGTTATTACACCACGACTTTGAAACTAATATATTAACCTTCTATTTTGATTTTAGACTTGTGCTGGTATTTTATACCAACCAAAAGACCATTTATCTAATTTTGTCCTATTGGGATTCAATAGTGGTACTAGACACTACTAGAAAACTTGGCAATTTTCGACGGTCGTGTCTGTCGGAAATCCGTCGCTAAAGCCGAATTCCGACGGAATTAGGTATGTCGTAAAAAACTCCGTGGGTAAATATTATCGACGGAATACCGACATAATTTGTGACGGATTACCGACAATAGCAACGACATTTTTTTGAACTTCTTTGACCAAATTAACAACAGGATAGTGACGGAGTACCGATGGACACATTAGTGACGGAATACCGACGAACACTTTGACTGACGGAATACCGACAGACACTTATAGTGACTGATTTCCGACGGAATGTACTTTGTTTCCGACAGATTAGCGACTGACTGTTTTGCTACGGATTTCCGATGGACTGTTGCAGATTTTAGTAACGACTATTTCCATCACTAATTTGTCATAAAATTGATAAAAAAAAATTAAAAATAATATCCAATTTTTCTGCCCAAAATGTAGAAAAAAAAACATTACATTTAAATGTAAAAAACATCAAATAACTATTACTAAATCCAAAACCAAATATTAGTATTTAAAAACAAAAATTTCATAATCCAAAATCAAATATTAGTCATGAAATACCAAAATAACATAATCCAAAACCAAACAATTTAATCTAAGTTTTATATACATATATAATTCTTGATTTTCTCTAATGTTATGCTTTGGAACATGCATATTTTTGCAAATCTCTTCTCGAACACATTCATATTTAACTTACAGTAAAAATACAATACGAATATAAAAAGTAAATTTTGTAAGTACAACGAAGGTTTTAAGCAGCTTTTAGCAATATACTTACATTAAACAAACTGAAACATCATACCTTTAAAATTTAAAATTGTTATTTACCTAAGTGCCTCTTTTAGCAATGTACTTACAAAGTACAATGTTTTAATAAGAAACATAAAAGCACGTCAACACTTATATAAGTACAATGAAAACCAACAACCAAACCAAGACTAGTTCATCCACATCTTTCTCTATACAATGCATAATTGCTGCAAAATAACAAACATTTAATTAGATTTTGTATTTAAATACTAATTCTAATAATAATAATTGAACTATTTTTAAAATAATACTAATAAAAAAGTTGATTTATTTTACAAAAAACAGTTTTGTTGGTAATTTTTTAATAATAATAATATAACTATAATAAGTAGATGAGTTGAATTATTTGGTTAATAATTATAATATTTTAAATATAAAAGTTAATAGTTATTTAATTAATAATGTTACTAATAATAATTGAGTTAGTTTTATAATAATACTAATAAAAAAAATTATTATTTTCTAGAAAAAATTTACGTTGGTAATTAGTATATTTTTTTACTAATTATAAATAATAACAAAAATACTTATACTATAATAAATAGAAAATTGAATTATTCGGTAAATATATATAATATTTTAATTATAAAAATCTAGAATTGTTTAATTACTAATACTAATAATATTAACTAAATTATTTTTATAATGTTACTAGTAAAAAAAGTTAATTTAATTCTAAAAAAAAATTTCCATCAGAAATCCGTCGGTAGTTACCGACTGAATATCGATGAATAGCCCAAATCACTAATTTCGCTTACATTTCGTTGGTAATTACGACGGATTTTCGACGAAAGTTATTTCTGTCGCTATTGTGTCAGTATTCCGTCACAAAAATTATGGTTTTTATCTTTGTCACAATTTCGTCGGAATACCATCACTAATTTCTGCCTGAAAAATTTTGTCACTAATTTCGTAGGAATTCATCGAGTTTTCTAGCAGTGGGAAAATGATGTTTGGCACTTAAAAAATTATTTCAAACGATCAATATAACGAAGTCCATCCATCATCAATTATAAATTTAATTTATTTCAAAAATAACGAAATCCATGTTACATCAAGGTTCCATCGTGGATCACAAGCTTTATTTCGTTATCTTTGATCGACCTAGGACCTTTATATAAATCTGATCCTAAACGCACAACGTTAACATAATCTTGAAGACCATGAGCTGGTACTCCGGCAATCATCAACCCGATTAATCTGTACATCTTAAGTACAAACCCTTCACTGTAGTCGGCTCCCTGTGTATATGGAATCATAAAGCTTCTTATGATCTCCCATACTGCATTGATCAACTTCGGTAAAGTTGATAATGGCGAGAAATAGTTATTGTTCGGTTCTTCCTCCATAATCTGCAATAACCCCGTGAAATAGTAAGACCTACGTACATGTCTAATGAGAGAGAGAGAGAGATGCTTACTTTTCCATTGTAAAAGCTATCAAAGTATAAACAGGTCCCAAAGTGCTTAAACATCATGGTCGAATCATCATAAGGTAATCTTGGAACCAAATCGTTGCTATAAACAGTCCTATAATACTTCACGTCAAATTTCTCCAAATTTTCTTTCATGAACTTTCCAAATCTTTTGTCCCCGACCCTTGGTTGCCCAGATGTATACACACCCTCTGACATATCCAAAAACTCTACCTCATTATGCGACATTAGAACTGCTGGAAACAGTATTGCAGGTTCACCACCTAAGCTGTGACCAGTTACGATAAACTTAGCCTTGTTATTTGCTTTCAAAGCTTGTTTTAGCATGTCCCTGATGACATAATATGCTAATGGTTGTTCTAGATTTTTGGTTCGATGGGTTACTTCTTCTGGCCAACCTAGACTCTTTTGTAACCCTAGGGCTTTCATGAACCCACCATGCACTTTTCCTATCCCAGGGAGTTCATACCATGAAAGATCGACATCTGAAGACCATGCATCTGCATCGAAGGTCTATGTTCCTCTAAAGGCGACAACTATCAATTCAGAATCTACTTTCTTATCACGAAGTATGAAGGCTTGTGTTGTGGCTTTCTGTTAATAATCTTCAAAAGATATACGAATGATATGTGCGATGATATTTTTATTTAGGATAGTGTTCGTAAAGTCACCGAATTATGGGAGAAGTTTCATTTAGATACCTTGTTACTTACCATTCCAAAAATCAAAAGACCCCAATAATTCCATCTGCAATTGAAATGTTTGGTTACATACAACATCTTTTGATCAGAAGAAAATACATATTTTTGTCAAAAGAAACTAACTATATATAGTACCTTCCAGATATCAGTGACAATATGTTGAAGGTAAGCATGGTTTTCATAAGATGCTTTAGCAGCCATGATTGAGAGCAAGCAATTGTATCTATCTTTATCTCCAGATTCAACAATGTCTTTATCTAACTCAATTTGTGTGTCTAGACATCCAGTAAAATGAACGTCGATAATGATCTTTCAGGTCGGATCATTTCCCCTACAATAGAGTATAAAAGAAAATGAATAATGAAAACGACAGAAAGTTTTGAAGTTTAACTTTTTGGCATATTTGTTTGTTGAAACTTTTCATTATGAAACCTAGAATTTTTTAGCTTAAATTTCATTCTTAGTATATCTCGTTATCGTAAAAATACATCAAATCAAAGATGACTTGCTTTGTTAAGCAATGCAGTGGTTGCAACTTGCAATAAAAAAGTGATGTTTTTTTATCGAGTTAATAATTTTATATTGGAAGTCTTGACTTCTAAAAACCAGTCAATCAAATTTCTGCCGACTTATTTGGGCTCGATACAAGTCGAAATATAATTAATATGATGGGCAAAATAAATTTGTTATCCTATTATAATCTAATGTCCGTTTATAATTTAAAACAAGGAGCCCAATACCGATATATCTGGTTTAGGACATAAAGAATGTAAACCCATTTCCTGTATATGTTGGTCGAGTTATTTAAAATTTTTAACAATACATAACAAATGTTGTATATAGTTGTAAAGTACAATTGTGTAAGCATAAATTGTGTATAACTAAAAAGCAGTGTGTACAAATCACCATCCTTTTAATAAAGTAAGTAAAACTTAATTTATAAATTATTTATTTCTAAATGGCTATTAAGATGACCTAGGAGCCATTCTTATGCAGCGGGGTAGGGTTATTTCTTATGCTTCTCGGCAGCTGAACCGGCACGAGGTTCTTTATCTGACTCATGATTTGGATTCGGGAGCAATGGTGTTCGCTCTCAAGATTTGGTAGCATTACCTTTATAGGGTCCATTGTACCATCTACACAGATCACAAGAGTCTGAGATATCTCATGGATCAGCCAAATCTGAATTTGAGGCAACGTCGATAGCTGGACGTAGTTAAGGATTATGACCGTGAGATTCTGTACCATCCCAGGAAAGCCAACATGGTGGCTGATGCTATGAGCCGTAAGACGGCTAGTTCTATTATTGGGGGCCTTTATATGAGGATTTCTATAGTTTCACTATTGTTGGATTCGATTAGGGAGGCTCAGTCTGAGGGAGTCAAGAAGGAAAATTGGAAACGGGAGAGACTCACGGGTGAGATTGATAGGTTTGCTAACAGTCGTGGATTATTTAATGAAATAAGAAAAGCAGTAAACCTTAGACTAGAAGAGTCCAAGTGTTGAAAATACTGAAACAGAGTTTTATAATCGTCAAATGACATGTAATATGGAAAATAAAGAGTTGTGAATCACCAAGTTAATGATAAAAACGTTTTTGTATCTTCAAGATCAATGATTCAAAAGTGTCTTATATTCATAAAGATTCAGTTACAAGTGTTTGAATGTAAAACACACTAAAACTCTAAAGTAGCTCTCTGAAAACTAGTCTAAACAGTAATCGAGTAGAATGAGTAGGAATGAAGCAGGAAGAGCAACTTTATAATGGATCCAAAGGGGCCTATTTACATGCTTTGGAAAATCTCATGACATAGCTTGACCAATCAGGTGTTGACACGTCATCATGACTTAGTCATCAGTTGACACATTTGCCCTACTTAACGGAGAATGGATGGAATATTTCAATTCCATTAGTATTCCGGTAGGGTTCCATCCAAGTTATGAGTCTTCATATTTCTTTAGCCTTCTTGATCAACATTGAAAATGTGATGAGCAACATGAGCATCATGTTGCTCCATGGTCTTGTAAGATGTCATCAACTTCCAGAAGTGTCATTCATCAAGTTGAGTCGTTTCTTGAATGTTGCAATGTGTCTTGAACTTGAAGATGTACATCTACATGTTCATGATGGACCATGAACGAACTGCATATGCCATTTAGTATTTGGACGTGCCTTCATTGTACATGATTTGCCATGTGCAATCTTGTTGAGCCATCAATGTGATCATGTTGATCCATTGACTTGAGATGAGTCACCAAGTATTCAAGTTGATCTATCAACGTCTTGTTGAGCCATAGAGTTGTGGATGAGCCAACAATGTTTCGGATGAGCCATCAATATTCTAGATACTCCATCAATTAATGTCTTGATGCTCCACATATGATCTAGATGTGCCATCCGAGATCATGACAATCCAAATTGTTTTCATCAAGTGGTCCATGTCAACAACAAGTGCTCAATGTCAACAGCAAGTTCTCCATGTCAACTTTAAGTGCTCCATGTAAGTTGGAAGTGCTGATTCTTCAAACACTTGTTGAATCTTCAGGATCTTTCCAACCTGAAATATTATGATAATGTTTTTCTAGAGAGATATTGTCACACCCCCGGACCAGACGGCGGAAACGTCCGGAGGCGGGTGACTACATTGTGCAGTATTATAACAATTGAATATAAATGAAACAGAGCAATCCAAACATCATACATTGAGATAACAAACTTACATTATTTACATATTATATTTGTTCTTCGAGTTACACAAAAGAGACATAAGCAGAAAATTCCAAACTACGGGTAAATAGCCCTGCATCCGCGTCCCTTGTTACCTCCTTACTAGATCCCTGAGAATACAAGTCGTTTTGAAAAGCGTCAACTAAAAGTTGGTGAGTTCATAAGCATTTTTGTATAAAATCGTTTTACACTTGTTTAGAATCGTTCTCATTGTACTTTCAGAAAATCCAATATTTTCTATGAAATCGTTTGAAGCCTTGCTTTGAAAATCATGGATATATGTGTGCATGTCATTACTGTTGTTCATCCTTATAAGGAGTGATTTTGAAAAGTAGTGAATTTTGTAAAGGCGAGCTGTGTACGAGAATAGTTCTTTTAAATAGTAATAGCCAACCGTTTCTAGAAAATCCCCTATTTTCATAAAAGAGAATATAGTTGTAAATCTTGTTTTTCTTATCGGGTATAATTGAGTGTGCGTTCTAGTTTATCGTTATCGAAATCGTATAAAATCGTTTTCTCCAGAAAATCCTATATTTTCTGCTATAAAATATTCGTAAGTTCTATTTCCAATCGTGTAAACTTGCATATGTGTGTATTAGTTTATCGTTTTCAAAATCGTATACAAACGTTCTCCATAAAATTCTACGATTTCTGATTTGTAAAATAGCAGTATTAGGACTCTAATACTTGTTAGGTGAAAGAAATCAACATGGCGATTGTGGACATTCTACGCAATGAAAAAGGACAATCGACACAACAAATACGGACCATCACTACCATGCATAGGACAGTCAACACAATGTGCCAAAATTTATTTATGAGGTTTTCCTTGCATAAATTTCTAGTTAATATAATATATTCTAGTGAGTCGTTATAACCTTACTAATATGACGGAAGCCTGTTTTGGCGTTTCTCAGGCGTCCTCGTTTTGATAAAGACATTTGTCACCCTAGACTGGCCGGTTTAGCTGTAGCGAACAACGAAGGTGTGGGGTGTCAACCCCGTATAGATCTATACACAAATTCCCGCTCTCCCTCCAGGAGACTCTGGCTATAACACCTTACAGGACTTTAGACGTACACTAATATTTTTATATTTAGGTACTTTTGAGATTTGTCTGACTAGAATATTACCAACCTTTTGAGAAATCGTTTGAGATCCATTATTTGTTAGATAAATAATGAAATTCGTACTCATTGAATAGAAATATCGTTCCCGTTCCATATCGTTTATTGTGCTTGTTAACTGGGTGCTCGTGTTCGTTCCGTTTCGTTTATTGAAAAATAAGCCATTTTGAACGTTTAACAAAATGACCCAACATTATCGGAATTTACAAAATGGACTTTCCTTTCTATAAATTGTCGGCTCAGGCCCATATTAGTCAAGAGAAAAGTGTCAAGTTATAATTGGTGTAAATTTATGACTGCAGGTTATGACACGCATTTTCTGTTTTATGACATATAGAACAATACTTATGTTCCTGAAGGTTTTACGACAACAGTTTATGACATGCAAATATTTTTGTCATGAAAACTCTGTTTTCGTATATTTTTCTTGATAAAATTATTTATATTAAATAATTATAAATAATCACAAATAGTTTGTTAATCTGGTAAAAAGTCATGAGTGTGACATAATATTCCAAGATAACCCTTGTATTTATGTTTGGCCAAAAATGATCCAAAATATTATTATTTCCATACTTTAATCATTTTCAAAATATTTTGCCCAACAACTTGTTTAAGCAATTATTGAAGCAAATCCTTATAGTTGTTGTTATAAAAATTCGTGACTTATACTTGGTAACATACTAGTTCTTGATTCCAAACGTGATTTGTGAGATATAATCCAAACTCTTGAGACTTAACCAAAATCTCAAGTTTTTGGACTATTTATAAGGGTTTTCATACTTAAGCACATGTAAGATGGCATGCATACACAAAACGCAAATAGATCATGATTTACACAAGACTTTGACTTGTATTCTCCTCCCCAAAAACAATAGAAATCTCGAAAAAGTAGGGGTATGAAGCTCACCTTGAGTTAGTTTTGTGGGTGATTTGAAGAAGTGTTGAGGAGTTTCCAAGTTCTAACCCTTGGAGAGTTTGATAAACTCTTTGAACTTGAGGATGCCCTAAGAATATTAACACATAATTTTATGCGTAAATATGGTGATATTAACAGAACAATGTGAAGGATCACTTAGCAAATTAGGAGATACTTACAAGAATTTTGGAAATTTCTTTGAAAGAAATCAGATTGAAACTTGAATGCACTTGGGAGCATCTTAGGAGTTCATACAATGTGAATTGAGTTTTTGGTGGAAATAAAGAATGAGTTTACTCCTAAAGAGGATAAGGGAGTGATAAGGTGTGCTTGGTTACCTGGTGGATATTGCATGTTTATCCGTGATTGTCTTGGAACTTGATGGAATGTCACATCATAGAGTCAACCCTTATCTTCTTAGAATCCCTTTAAAAATTTTGGGTATTATTTTATATAAATATGTTTAAAATAATCAATTTTGGCATAAAATAGGGGTTTAAGGGGTCTAAGATATGAAAAATACGAGTTTGGAGGGATTCCCGATGTCAAAATATCTTAAAATGACGAAAAAGTCCGAAATGGACAAAAATCCGGAGTGGAGTCCGGAGCCTGCGAGGGTCCGAAGTCAATTCTTAAGTTCCGGAGCCATTCTCACAGATCCGGAGTCATTTATCAAATTCCGGAGTGTATTCTCGGATCCGGAGGCACATGTGAGATCCGTAGGCACGAAGCGGGCAGGGTATTCCGAAGCGGGGCTAGTCTTCCGGTGCGAGGTTCCGAAGCAATTCTGAAGGCTCCGAAATGGTGTGGTCTGGATGAGAGGCTTCTCCCTAATCCATCAGAGGGTCCGAAGTAGAGAGGGTTCCAGACCAAGAGGATTCCGAACCAAGAGGGTCCTTTTGAGTTTTCTACTTCGGTTTTTGAGCTGTTTTCGACTGAGGAAGATACGTAGAGAGATTTGAGATACGTGGAGAGATTTGGGAGAGATTTCACATACTTGGAGAGATTTTGGAGAGATTCGATATACTTGGAGAGATTTTATATACTTGGAGAGATTTGGGAGAGATTCGATATACTTGGAGAGATTTGATATACTTGGAGAGATTTGGGAGAGATTTCACATACTTAGAGAGATTTGGGAGAGATTTCACATACTTGGAGAGATTTCACATACTTGGAGAGATTTGATATACTTGGAGAGATTTGGGAGAGATTTCATATATTTGGAGAGATTTGGGAGAGATTCGATATACTTGGAGAGATTTGATATACTTGGAGAGATTTGGGAGAGATTTCACATACTTGGAGAGATTTGGGAGAGATTTCACATACTTGGAGAGATTTGGGAGAGATTTGGTATACTTGGAGGGATTTCATATACTTGGAGAGATTTGCATTCTAACATTACATGGCTCATTAGGAACTCATATTGTACACTTAAATGTGTTAGCACAAGTCTCACCATAGTCATTACTTACATGAGGACGGAATTTCCTAGCCAAAATGCTAGTTGTGACAGATATAGACATAGACTCAACTTATTTCAAGTGACAATCACATACAAATATTTTCCAACATTATTGACCCGGTTAGGACGGGTTTGGGTGCTAGACTTTGGTGGGATCAAGTAAACTGTTCCGGAGGCAAGTCCAGGTTTTCGATACACCCCAAAGCCACCAAGATGTATCGGGATTTGCAACTTAGTTATTGGTGGGCGTGCATGAAGAGTGAGCGAGAGAGAGAGAAAGAGAGATAGTCTGGTATGTTGAGAGGTGCTTGACCTATCGGATGGTCAATGCCAAACACCATAGACCGCGTGGAAAACTTCAGCCTTTGGAGGTAACCATGTGGAAGTGGGAACAAATCACCATGGATTTCATCACCAAGTTACCGCGAACGACTAAGGG
Organism: Lactuca virosa; assembly: GCF_052849685.1. Lineage (NCBI taxonomy): Eukaryota > Viridiplantae > Streptophyta > Magnoliopsida > Asterales > Asteraceae > Lactuca > Lactuca virosa. The sequence continues at coordinate 470,157,620 of NC_136429.1, read as the reverse complement.
GTTTAATGTAATTTGAGTAATTGTGGACTAGTTGACCAAGATTACCCATTTCTTACCCATTCGTCAGGGCTCGTCGGCCGAGAAATGGGCCGATATTTACGTCCACGAGATCGTTTCTCAGCATGGCATTCCAGACTTTATTGTATCTGATCGTGATGTGTGATTCAGGTCTTGTTTTTAGCAGAAGTTCCATGAGGAACTGGTTACGAGGTTGCACATTAGCACTGCTTATCATCCGCAAACGGACGGTCAGAGTCACATATTTCGCTTACATTCCGTCGCTATTCGGTCGGTAATTACTGACGGATTTTCGACGGAAGTTATTTCTGTCGCTATTGTGTCCGTATTTCGTCACAAAATTATAGTTTTTATCTTTGTCACAATTCCGTCGAAATTTCATCACTAATTTTGGTTTTTCGTAGTGGGAGAATGATGTTTGTGTGGAACTTCATATATTTTCTTCTTTACAAAACAAATCTGACACGCTTTTTACGCAAATAACGATTTGTAATTCTTTTCTTTGATTATGGCAAACTGATACCTTAAAAATTATTTCAAACGATCAAATATAACGAAGTCCATTCACCATCAATTATAAATTTAATTTATTTCAAAAATAACGAAATCCATGTCACATCAAGGTTCCATCATCGATCATAAGCTTTATATCGTTATCTTTGATCAACCTGGGATCTTTGTATAAATCTGATCCTAAACGCACAACGTTAACATAATCTTGAAGACCATGAGCTGGTACTCCGGCAATCAGTAACCCGGTGAATCTGTACATCTTAAGTACAAACCCTTCATTGTAGTCCGCTCCCCGTGTATATGGAATCATAAAGCTTCTTATGATCTCCCATACTGCATTGATCAACTTAGGTAAAGCTGATAATGGCGAAAAATAGTTCTTATTTGGTTCTTCCTCCATAATCTGCAATAACCCCGTGATATAGTAAGACCTACGTACGTGTCAAATGAGAGAGAGAAAGAGAGAGAGAGGGAGAGAGAGATAGATGCTTACTTTTCCATTGTAAAAGCTATCAAAGTATAAACAGGTCCCAAAGTGCTTAAACATCATGGTCGAATCATCATAAGGTAATCTTGGAACCAAATCGTTGCTATAAACAGTCCTATAATACTTCACGTTAAATTTCTCGAAATTTTCTTTCATGAACTTTCCAAATCTTTTGTCCCCGACTCTTGGTTGCCCAAATGTATACACACCCTCTAACATATCCAATAACTCTACCTCATTATGCGACATTAGAACTGCTGGAAACAATACTGCAAGTGCACCACCTAAGCTGTGACCAGTTACGATAAACTTAGCCTTGTTATTTTCTTTCAAAGCTTGTTTTAGCATGTCCCTGATGACATAATATGCTAATGGTTGTTCTAGATTTTTGGTTCGATGGGTTACTTCTTCTGGCCAACCTAGACTCTTTTGTAACCCTAGGGCTTTCATGAACCCACCATGCACTTTTCCTATCCCTGGGAGTTCATACCATGAAAGATCGACATCTGAAGACCATGCATCTGCATCGAAGGTCTCTGTTCCTCTAAAGGCGACAACTATCAATTCAGAATCTTCTTTCTTATCACGAAGTATGAAGGCTTGTGTTGTGGCTTTCTGTTGATAATCTTCAAAAGATATACGAATGATATGTGAGATGATATTTTTATTTAGGATAATGTTCGTAAAGTCACCTAATTATGGGAGAAGTTTCATTTAGATACCTTGTTACTTACCATTCCAAAAATCAAAAGACCCCAATAATTCCATCTGCAATTGAAATGTTTGGTTACATACAACATATTTTGATCAGAAGAAAATACATATTTTTGTCAAAAGAAACTAACTATATATAGTACCTTCCAGATATCAATGACAATATGTTGAAGGTAAGCATGGTTTTCATAAGATGCTTTAGCAGCCATGATTGAGAGCAAGCAATTGTATCTATCTTTATCTCCAGATTCAACAATGTCTTTATCTAACTCAATTCGTGTGTCTAGACATCCAGTAAAAGATATGAACGTCGATAATGATCTTTCAGGTCGGATCATTTCCCCTACAATAGAGAATAAAACAAAATGAATAATGAAAACGACAGAAAGTTTTGAAGTTTAACTTTTTGGCATATTTGTTTGTTGAAACTTTTCACTATGAAACCTAGAATTTTTTAGCTTAAATTTCATTCTTAGTATATCTCGTTATCGTAAAAATACATCAAATAAAAAGATGACTTGCTTTGTTAAGCAATGCAGTGGTTGCAACTTGCAATAAAAAAGTGCTGTTTTTTTTATCGAGTTAATTAATTTTATATTGGAAGTCTTGACTTCTAAAAACCAGTCAATCAAATTTCTGCCGACTTATTTGGGCTCGATACAAGTCGAACTATAATTAATATGATGGGCAAAGTAAATTTGTTATCCTATTATAATGTAATGTCCGTTTATACTTTAAAACAAGGAGCCCAATACCGATATATCTGGTTTGGGACATAAAGAATGTAAACCCATTTCCTGTATATGTTGGTCGAGTTATTTAAATTTTTTAACGATACATAACAAATGTTTTATATAGTTGTAAAGCACAATTGTGTCAGTCTAAATTGTTGTGTATAACTAAAAAGTAGTGTGTACAAATCACCATCCTTTGAATAAAGTAAATAAAACTTAATTTATAAATTATTTATTTCTAAATGGCTATTAAGATGACCAAAACTATTACTATTTTCGTTAATTTAAAAATTCAAACATATAACTTTCTTATTGAGGCCTAAATTCAAAATACCAACGAGTTAAGATTAAAATCGGATTGATGTATTGTCACATTAAAGATCCATATTTTTAAAAAATTAAATACGCTTTTAGATTTTCTTCATATCTATCATCATATTCATATTAAATTGTGACAAATGAATTAACATATTATTAATTTCGTTAAATGTGACACATGTCAACATTTGATATGGAAAGAAGGATAAGTAGAAAGAAAATGTAGGAAGATATTTAATTTCTCATATTTTTTAATCAACAATGTACATATATTACAACAAGGCTTGCGGTTTTAGACTAATAGGCCCAAAGTGGGCTTAAATAATAGTTTCTATATACTTACATACCTTTTATGTTTTATCGGAATGTATTGTCCGAACGTTCAAACATGAAATTAACTTGTGAAAGAGAGATCTGTAAAGCCCTTTTTTGAACAAATATGCATACCACAAACTAGATGGAACATGAAGACTTGAACATGACTAAAAACAAGTTGGTCGAGAAGAAATTGGTCGTGAGATGTGCTTTGGCGATCATATGTTGGGTAACATATACATAAAACTCACTTTATCGTCATTGACTGTGGCAACTTCAGGAAGAGAGGAGTGAATATCTTGAAGAAGATTATGGGAGCTAACATGTCTCTGAAACTACATTGGCAACGTCGCGATACTTAGCCTCGACATTAGAACGAGAAACAACGGTTAGCGCTTGGATAACCATGAAAGGAGGGCACGACCCAAAAAACTCAGTAACTGGACGTGGAACATCTGGTGTTCGGACATATTCCCCACGTATCTTCAAACTATGGAACAATATATATATAGAAGTTGAGGTAAGAATTTTAGGACATAGGTAAGGATACCTTAATTATATCATAAAATGAACTTTTAGAGCAACAAAATGGCATTATGCATGTCATACATGAATTTGTATGTTTAATATAACTATATATGTGAGGTATCTTTTCGTGAAAGTGAGCTACTGAAGTGAAGCGACAAGGTTGAAATACTTCGTGGGGTTAGAAACTGGTTGTTTGAAACTATCTAACTTTGACTTTAACTCAGTGTATGCTATGCAATGTTGCATGATCTCATGCTTAAGGATCTCAATGGTGTATTGTTGTTGGCTAAGGAAGATACCTAAAAGTATTTGAGTGGTAGAAATCCTAAAAAAGTAGTTGAGTTTTTCCAAGTCAAACATGGAGAACTTATGGCTCATAAATTAATTTCTTGTCATAAGAGAGTTATGGACAATGTTGTCAAGTCGAGGTCATCTACATAAAGTAGTTAGTAAGATCAAAGGATACAAAAATAGAATAATATTATTTTCTATTATTAAGCCAATTGAATTAGAACACTACTGGAACCATACTCATGTTGCTTACTTCATGCCATATAGGGAGAGCGACACACGTGGTATACATGATCAAGGAAAATGTTTTTCATAAAATCCTTAAGGTTGGTGCAATAAGATAGCCTCTTAAAGATTTCCATGAAGGAATGTGTTCTTGATGCCAAACTAATGTAGGTGCCACTAGCAAAGGACAAAAAATTGGAATAATCTATATAGTTGTGAGCTTGACTAGTATGCTAAAGTACCAGTCATATATGACCTAAGATGTTGGTTTTTCCCCATTGCAACAAGCTAAGACTTTGTAACAAGCTAAGGATCCATAGACATGTAACTTCATTTTAAATATCTACATAGACCAACTATGAGAGAATAAGTCTTATTTATATTAATAGATTTAAAGTATCCATCATAGTCGTTGGTTAGTTAGGGTCCTTTAGAATTGGCATATTCGATCAAAGAGTATGTGAAAGGTTTTTATGTTTATGTTTAAGCGATAAATTGTCTTGGAGATTCCCTGTTTGGAATGGGTTAACATTAGGTGGGAAGAAGTAGGGCATGTGCTAAGGGCCAAGAGAGATGAAGTGGGTTGGAAAAAAAGGAAGTCATTGCTAGGGTGATGTGTTTGCAACCTATTGTAGGTTACATTCAAGGAAGGCATGGTATGGGTCGTGGATGGTTAGGGGTGGGTTGGTAGGGGGAAATGTGAGTCATTGTCATGGATAGGGAATTTAGAAAGGTGGGAGAGCTTAGGGTGAGTGTGGGAGGTTTAAAGTAAACATAGTAATGACCAAAGGATGTAGTGAGAAATTTTGTGACCCGCAGAAAAACAAGATAACATTAATTATTATAAGAAGTTATTAAGGAATTCATATGAGGGTGGGTTAGTATGGGTCATGAACTTGAATGAGATAATAGATTCATCAAATTAGATATGATAGGAAATGAAAATTTTGTTGGTGGAAAGGTAGACATAATGGTACAGCAATGATGGGAAGGATATCCAAGAAACATGCATGGGGTCAATTTATTTGGAGTGGTGAGGTAGAGGTAGGATAGACGCCCGAGCACCCATCAATGTTCATAGTTGGGATAGTTGTGCAACATACAATACAAGGGTGTTTCAATAATGAAAAAATTAAGCATAGTATATTTAGGATATGTGTGGCCATTTTTCAAAATCTCAACCTAAAAGTGGGGTGGAAGGCGAGCTTGGAATATGATGATACAAAATGTGATTATTGATGGTCAGCAGCATGTGTTTGGATTTACCATTTTTTGAGAGGTTTGAGGACACAAAAAAATGGAATTGTATGACAATGTTGAAAAAATAAGTGTGAAATTGAGTGTATTTATATTTTCAATTTCTAGAAATTCGTTTTGCAAAACTCGATACTCGATATATAGTCGGTCGACTGGGAGTAACGAGTACTCGTTGTAGGTGGGGAGTACTCATATAGAGTAAATAATAAAGCAAGTACTCAAAAGGCGGGGAGTACTCAGATAGAGTGAATAATAAAGCAAGTAGTTTTCGTGTTACTTTATATATGGAAAATATCAAAAGGTGCTTTAAGTTCCCAACAAAATTGGATAATTACAACAAAAGTATACATGTTTGAATGTTAAACTTGTTCAAATAATAAACATTTTATTTTTGGAAATCTTAAAGGTAAGAGTGAGAGATATGGATGTGTATATAATACATTTATCCATTGTATTTTACAATGATTTTAGCGTTATAATATTATAAAGTAAAATAAAAAAGTAAAATCGTAATCTTGAAATACTTTAATTTTTTCTATTTTGAATTAAATTTTGACTATTTGACCGACTAGCCAAGTTAGTGCTAGAAAGGGGTCGCCCAAGTTCTCACAATGAAAAATAGTTTATTACATATAGTAGTACTTTTCTGAAAAATAAAATTGATCAAATTTAGCTGAACATTTTGTCAAGGTAAGCACACTAATGGGAAAATAAGGGTTTTAATAATGTTTATGGTTATAAAGTCATTTGTACAAGTTGGGAATTAGGAGTGTCCTGATCTTGTAACAGGCATGGAGGATTTATTAACCAACTAAAATCAAATTGATCTATTACCCAACTAAAATCGAATGAAAATGATTTTATTAAAAATGGTCGAAAGAATATATATGTTTAAGTAAAGGTGAGATGTGATTTGATGTTCATAAACTAGCCATTGTCACTTTTGATACTTCAAAATTCATTATGCTAAATATATGATGAAGTGAAGTGATTTGGTGAGGGTTGTGTTGTGTCAACTATTGGATTAAGGTGTCTAAGTTCATAAATAAATTGGTATAAACTTATATGACATTTGTAGAGAGAGTATAAATTTATTAGTTTATTATATGATTAATAAAGTGTAATAAATAATTTGTTAATATATTATATGATTAATATATCAATTGGAAATAAAAAGTTGATTTATTAATTTATTATGTGATTAATAAATTAATATGAGATCAATTGTTAAATAACTGATTTGTTAATTTATATAATTAATGTATTAATATGAAATCAATTAGAATTTGTTAATTATTAATCTGAATTAATTCAGGATTAATTGATCTCATATTTAGGCATCAAACCATTGATCATGTACGTGACAAAGTTCTTTTCAGTAATTATATAGTCGGTAATTGCGAGAAGGTTAAATATGGCCTTGATACAAGTGCAATATAAAGTGATGGTGAAGTATCTAATTCTAATCTTGCATAATCCGGTGTTATGTTAAATATACTTGATATTTATATTATCATGAAAAAAATGTATCCAAGTTAATCAATATGGTCCAAGTAAAGGCATTTCTCATGAAGATCATCCGGATGAGTGATTGGGAGATTGTTTCGTAAATTATAGTTTCACAATGGAGTCAACCTTTGTTATTTAGGATCCGGTTGGTTGGACAACTAGTCATCTGTTGATCCATCGATGTTGTCGATCATCCCAAAACCATTCTAGTGGGTTTTGAAGATCGCTCTCCATGTGTCAGAATTGAGACGGTTGAGATTGAGAACCAAGAGAATGAATTCCTTAATGTTAGTGATTAGGTAGGGTTTCTCGATGGTAGGATGAGGTTAATTGTCGTTGTGGTTATGGGAACTGAGAAAGAAGTCAACAGAAAAAAGTGTCGATGACGAGGGAGAGGGTAGACGTGAAACAAAAAGGAGGCTAGGGTTTATAATTTTAGCTCGATGCTGTATTGGATAATATTTTTCTATCAAGGGACCGATATCTCTGTTGATCATTAATCAACAATATATACACATATATTACAAGACGGATAATTGACCAAGACTAATTATATAATAGACCTAAAGTGGGCATAAGTAATACATACAATCTCTATACACTTATACCAAAATAATATCTAAACTGAAACGTGGTTCATATACTTTTTTTTATTAATGCTAAGGTCAAAATGGCTTGGTATATAAATATACGCGAACCAGTTAAAATTTGAATTAAGGCAGAATTGATAAATAACTCGCAAAACATATAAAACATATAAGAAACATTAAAACTTATTATTAAATATATGTTTAAAATCTCAATTCTTCATGTAAATTATACCGTAAAGCGTATAAAGAAAGTAAACCACTTTTACCAATAATGGTATAAACGATATATATTAGAAAGAGCATATCAAAACTAACCTCGTATCCAGTTTGAGATTAACCCACTAAGGTTACGATTACACGAGACAAGATTGAGCCAATACTCAATACCCGAACCCATGGCAGCCAAAGGTTTCTTGATAGATTTAAGCATCTTTTGAGCCAAAACAGACATGGATAATAACCATCTTTGTTTAAAGTTTTCCTCTGTCATCCCCTTTGGACAGTCGACAAAGTTCCTTTTCTCTATTGCATGGGAGCGTAGCATGTGAACGAGATCAAAAACGCCAACCTCCTCATGATTTAGCAGCATGTAACTGCTTGAAAAACTCTTGTCGCAGACCATTTTAATTTTCTTATTGAACTTGGAATTATCAATATGAGAAACACAATGAAGAATTTGATGAAGAAGAAGTGGATTAATTTAATTAGTCCACGCCAGTCTGCCTAATACAACCATGCATGCCAAATATGTATATACATTGCGGCTGCTTTTGTAGGACCGAGAAATGAGTTGTATGGATACTTAATCGAGAAATCAATTTTGACCAAAAGAATGATAAATATATATATATATATATATATATATATATATATATATATATATATATATATATATATGTGAGAAACAGTTAAACAGTTAATTCGAATAATATCTTATTAGATAATAATTAAATAACAACAGTCTCATAAAACATATAAGGAACCTTATTATTGTAACGAGGAGTTTCTTTTTCGTTTTAAGTACCAAGAATTTAATATTTTATTACAAACGAATCTTATAAATGTATGTCACAATAATAATAGATTTATTTATTTATTTTTTTGTAAATTAATACAACTTATTATAAGAAATAAGATTGACTGCTTTTGGAAGGTACTAGCTAGTTGATTTTTCTACAATTTAAAACCAGGCAGTCATAACCCGACTTCTATAAATTAATCGTCTAAATGGTGAATAGGGGTCAACCACGGCTACCTTATAGCAATAGGGTATATTGAAGGGCTAATGTCATAAAACCCTTAAGTTTTCAGGGCTTTGTCGGTTTTGCCCAAAGTTGAATTTTATGTCCGTTTTTACCCTAACATTTTCCAAAAAATGTTCGGTTTTACCCTTTTACCGGTGATAACAGGTTACCATCATATTAACTTCGCAGAAAACCATTAAGTTTACAGTTTTCTTTACGTTTTTAGTCTTAAGTTTACAATTTTTTTTACACTTTTACCCTATGTATTTTTTTCATATTATACATATTCATACAGAAAAATCATATTTATATACGAAAAAAAATTTAATTAAACATTGTATTTACATTTTTTAATGTTATTATATATATATATATATATATATATATATATATATATATATATATATATATATATATATATGTGTGTGTGTGTATAGGTTTTTTTCTTGGATAAACCATTTAAGTTGTAAAAAAAACAAATTAATATGTTTTTAGAACAACAAATACGTATTTTTATGTATTTAAAAATATACATATCAATAAAAAAAACTTGTTCAATCATAAACATTTTTATATAAGTATATACATATATTTTTAGAAGTGTAAATATGTATTTTGATATATGTTTTTTTAAAAAGTATAAATATATTTTTAGAAGTATAGATACATATTAATATATAAAAATGTAAAAATATGTATTTATACTTCTAAAAACTATATCTATAAAACACATATTCATAATTCTAAAAATATTATTTATCTTTTTAAATGATATAACCTTGCAAAAAAACACACACACACACACAAACAAATATATATATATATATATATATATATATATATATATATATATATATATATATATATATATATATATAACATTAAAAACAAATACAATATTTAATTAAACATTTTTTTGTATATAAATACGATTTTTCTGCATGAATACGTATATTATGAAAAAAAATACTTAGGGTAAAAGTGTAAAAAAATTTATAAACTTAAGGGTAAAAACGCAAAAAAAAATAGTAAACTTAAGGGTTTTTTTGCGAATTTAATATAATGTTAACATGGAAAACCTGTTATCACCGGTAAAAGGGTAAAACCGAACATTTTTTCGGAAATGTTAGGGTAAAAACCGACATAAAATTCAACTTTGGGCAAAACCGACAAAACCTTGAAAACTTGAGGGTTTTTATGACATTAACCCTATATTGAATTGTGTATCTTATTGCTTGAATAAAAATGTACAGGAGCGTGGCTTATATAGCCAAAATATGGTACAACAACCCTAAGCACTAAATTAGGAACTAATACAGGATTATACAACTGTGAATTGACTAAGTATTAACACATGACTAACTCTAAATATATAAAAGATATAGTTGGTATTTTATTCCTTAATATGCCCCCGCAAGATGGAGGATCCATCTGAGACTCCAATCTTGGAACGTAATCTTTGGAAGGGAGCACGAGTGAGTGGTTTGGTGAGTGCATCAGCAAGTTGGTCATATGAGTTGATATGGCGTACTTGTAAGGAGCCATCAGTGACTTTTTCACGAACAAAATGGTAATCGAGGGCAACATGTTTCATCCGAGAATGATATATGGGATTTGCACAAGAATAAGTTGCACCTGTGTTGTTGCAGTATAAGGTTGGTGAAGGTGTTGAGGAGATCCCCAAGTCGCTTAAGAGGTTCTGAACCCATGCTAATCCAGATGCTGCATTGGCAAGAGCTTTGTACTCAGCTTCTGTGGAGGATCGAGAGACCGATTTTTGACGTGCTGACCTCCATTAGATGATATTGGATCCAAGGTAGAGAAGATATGCTGTTGTTGAACGACCTCCACATTTAATGCCACCCCAATCAGAGTCTGAAAAGGTCGTGAGCACCATAGAGGACCTGCGATTAAGAAATAGGCCATGATGAATCGTACCTTTCAAGTATCGGAGGACTCGTTTTAGTGACTGCCAATGAGTTTCGGATGGCGAGTGCATGAACTGGGAGAGTTTGTTGACTGCGAACGAGATGTCTGGTTGTGTAAAAGCTAAGTATTGAAGAGACCCAACAAGCTTCCGATACGGTGTAGGATCAACACCGGAGGACCGGTCTTGCAATTTGAGAGTAACTGAAGGGTTCAGTGGGGTGGCCACCTCTTTTGCTCCATCCATGTGAAAGTGGGTTAATAGATCTTGAATATGTTGGTGTTGAGATAGAAACAAACTCGTGGGAGTAGAGATGACTTCAACTCCAAGAAAGTGGTGAAGGGGACCAAGGTCTTTAATTGAAAAACGATTTGCTAAATTGGTGAAAATTGATCTAGGAAAGAGCTGTTGTTACCAGTGAGGACAAAATCATCGACGTAGACAATAAGATAACTATGGATGTGGTTGTGATTGTAAATTAAGAGTGATGGGTCAGCTCTTGATTTGCGAAAACCAACAGACAGAAGGTACATGATGAGCTCATTGTACCATGCTCTGGGTGCATGTTTGAGCCCATATAGCGATTTTTTTAGTTTGCATATGTGGTTGGGAAATTGAGGATGAACGAAGCATGGAGGTTGGGACATGAATACTTCTTCATGGAGGGTGCCATGAAGGAAGGCATTGTTGACATCTAGTTGTCTTAGTGGCCAATTCTGAGAGATGGCTATGGACAGAATTGTACGAATGGTGACAGGCTTAGTGACAGGGCTGAATGTGTCGAAATAATCTTTTCCATACTGTTGGAGAAAGCCTTTGGCTACAAGGCAGGCTTTATATTTTTCAATGGTGTCATCCGGGTTTCTTTTGATACGGAAGATCCATTTGCATCCGATTGGAGTATGAGAGGATTTTGGAACTAATTCCCATGTGCCATTGGTGAGTAGAGCATTGAATTCATTATCCATAGCCTTACGCCAGTGAGGATCTTTAAGGGCTTGTACATGAGTATGAGGCTCGATAGAGGGTGGAATCGGGTGTAATGTGGTGGTGTTAATAAAAAGCGGGTTGTAGTATTTGGAGTTGAGTTTATGAGGGCGCCGGGCAGGTAGTGGTTCTGGTGATGGTAGGGGAGTGATGTGAGGTGATGGTGGGGAGTTGTTTGGCGGAGAGTTTGTGGGTGATGATTCGGCTGGGGATAGTGGTGACAAGGGTGATGCGGCACCTGGAGATGTAGGTTGATCATCATGTGTTATGTGGTTTTCATGAGTTGATAGTATAAGGGGTGGAGTGGTGTGTAGGGGAGTGGCTGCAGGTGCAGGTGGTATATGGGTGTCTTGATCCGAAGGTGAGTGTGGAGTAAGGAATATGTCAGGTGTGGGTAGCGGTTTGGTGGAGTTTAGTTTATGTGTTGGAAAGTGATTAGAGACAAACTCTGCATGTCTGGAATGATATAGTTTTTTTTGTTTCGAGGTCATAGCATTTAAATGCGAACTTGGATGAGGAGTAACCGAGGAATAGGCATGGTTTGGATTGGGGTTGAAGTTTGGATGTGGTATATGGTCTGAGCCAAGGGTAGATAGACATCCAAAAGGTTTTATTTTAGAGTAATTGGGTTGTTGATGGAAGAGGCACTCGTAAGGTGATTTTTTGTTGAGGATAACAGTGGGAAGGCGATTGATCAGGTACACTGCAGTTTGGAATGCATGAGACCAATATGCTAACGGAAGGCTGACATAGTGTAGCAAGGCTAGGCCGGTTTCGACAATGTGTCGGTGACGGCGTTCAGCAATACCATTCTGTTCTGGGGTGTGGGGAGGGGTGGTATAGTGGGAGATTCCATGAGTTTGTAGAAACGGTAGGAGGCTTTGATATTCACCACCATTATCACTGAATAAAGAAACGATGGGGTGTTGAAAGTATTTTTCAACAAGTGCTTTGAATGGTGGGAATATTTTTGCTACATCACTTTTGTGGGTCATGGGATATAGCCAGCCATATTTGGTGAAATAATCAACAAATATAACATAATAGGTATTGTTGTCAATGGATTTTTGAACAGGGCCCCATACGTATGAGTTAATGAGTTGAAGTGGTTGAGTGGCAACAAACGAGTTGGGACCAAATGGTAATTTTTGACTTTTATTGATAGAACAAGAAGGAAAATGAACATTTGACACAAACTTTGAGCCTAGACCTAGTGTAGAAACAATAGACTTAAAAAACATTCAGAGATGGGTAGAGATGGGCACAAAAACCGGATTGGGCTCTAGGATCCGATCCGATCCAAAATCCGGATTTGGTCAAAACCGGTTTTGACCGGATTGACCCTCGGATTGAGAACCGGATTCGGTTCAAACCGGATCCGATCCGGTTTTTTTTTTTGACCGTTGAAATTTCGGAAATTTGAATTTTTTTTTTTATTTTTTATTTTTATAGTCGTTGGAAAGGGGAAAAAACGGCTAGTTTGACTTTTCTTCACTTTTTTGCCCTTCCAAACACATATAAATACAACCTATTTGCTCCATTTACATTTTACACACATTTCTACTACTTTCTACTTCTACTTTATACTTTTATTTTCATAATCTTCCAAGAAATGAGCTCCCGAAATTCTACCGCGGCTCAAGAGTCGGATGCAACGGTGGTTAAAATCTTACCAACCACTTGGAGTAAAGATGTTTGGGAACATTACGATTTGTGTTTGTTGTCGAACGGGAAAGAAAAAGCAAGGTGCAAGCAATGCGGGATGTTTTTGGGAAAAGATGGCAATAGTACGTTGAGGAGTCATACAACAAAAACGTGTCCAGTTGTAAAAGGTCAAGGCGATCCGGATCAACCAAATATTACTCCCGACGGTTCGATCTTTATTTACAACAATGATGACATTCGTGAAAGCTTTTGCAAGTTCGTCATTCAAGAGGGCTTGCCTTTCAGCCACTTCGACAACCCACGATTAACAAGAATTTTGCGGGAAAAAATGCAACCACAATACCGGCAAGTAAGTCGCACTTCTCTTAGACGTGATGCTTTAAAGTATTGGGATATAGCCAAAAAAGATATGCAATTGGGATTTTTAAATATAAAAACCGGTGTTTCTTTAACGTGTGATGTTTGGTCCTCCACCGGTAGTTGTCCCAAAAGCTATCTTGCCGTCACGACACATTGGATAGATCCCACTACTTGGGTAATGAACAAACGAGTTATTGTTTTTGAACTTTTTGCGCATCCTCACACGGGGGCACGATTATTTGCAATTTTAGTAAGCGTTATAGAGACTTATAATTTACGCGACAAAATCTTCTCTATTTCGTTTGACAATGCAAGTAATAATACCGTCGCGGCAAAAAGATTAATTGCAAAATATAAACCTATTTTGGATGGCTCGTTTTTTCATACTAGATGTGTTTGTCACATTATTAATCTTGTGGTACAAGATGGTTTAAAAATGATAGATTCGACGATTGAAAAATTCAAAACTGTGTTAACTAGAGTTTTTGGAAAAAATAAAGCTACAATGGAAAAATATCGAAAGTTTACCATTTCCATAAACGTAACTCCATATAGTCCTCATTGGGATGTTGACACTAGATGGAGTTCAACATGTATGATGTTTGAAAGTTTGACACGTCAAAGAATCGCTTTACAATTATTTTACGACACAATTTCAAAAGGAAAAAATCCGGTTTCAGATTATGATTGGGATTTGATGGAAGAGTTTGTGGAAATGTTAAAAGTTTTTAAACAATCAACCACTTTTTTATCGGGCGTGTATTACCCTACAAGTCCGTTGTTACTAAATGAATTATGGTTGATGTCTGCACAATTGGAGCGTTTTGAACAAAGAAGTGAAATATTTGTTTTGGTTACGAGACCAATGAGACAAAAACTAGTCAAATATTTCAAAGAAATGCCACCACTTTTTACTTGTGCCGCGGCATTAAACCCATGTATCAATGTTACGGGTGTAGAGGCTTTGATTACCAAAATTTCTTTGTCTTTAAATTTGCACAAAGATGACTCAAACTACATCCGTAACCAAATACACACTTTTAATAATACTTTTACTAATTTGTTTGACATTTACGCTACAAAGTATGGCGATATGTCAAACACTTTTGCAAGTGTAACCGACTCTACTAGTGGTGCATCGGGTAGTGGTGGGGGTCGAACGGATTTTCATATCGACCTCTATAACTACCTTTTGGAGGAACAAAACAAAAGAGCACGCACATTAACCCCTAGTAGCGAACTTGGAATTTATATGGGGTCAAATTTTTTAAAATTCATGAGTGCACCACAATTTAAAAATTTGGATCTTTTGGCTTGGTGGAGAGAAAAGGAAGCACAATTTCCTATTCTCTCCGTCATGGCCCGCGATTTACTAACCGTCCAAGCTTCCACGGTAGCTTCGGAATCCGCTTTTTCTTTTAGTGGTAGAGTTTTATCAAAGTTGAGGACGAATCTTACCCCGGTTGCGGTAGAGGTTTGCGTTTGCTTGAAGGATTACTTGGATTCGGTGGAACGTATACAACACTTGGCATCACTAGAAGGCCCACTACCACAAAATGTTGAACCGGAGATCATGGATGAAGAATATGCACAAGGCTTATCAACACCTCCGGAAGACGAAGACGATGACGATGAAGACGAAGACGAAGATGAAGAATATGGTATTGATGACACCCCTACTTATTTGCGTGGCGGTTAAAGAATATTTTAGTGAAGGCGACACGAAGTGGAAGACCACAAAAACTATTTCTATTTGGCTAAACGTTATAACGCCACTTTATTATTATTATTATTAGTTAACTAGTTTAAAAACTCTTTCTAATTCGACGTTTGATGTATGTTTTAACTATTTTAATGAACCTATGTTGCATTTTGTGTTATATATGAGGTCCAAAAAATGTTTTTTTTAAAAAAAAAAAAAAAAAAAAACCAAATTCGGATCGGATTTCGGATCGGATTGTAACCGGATCGGATTAAACCGATTCGGATTGGGGCCTCGGAAAACCGGTCAAATCCGGGCAAATCCGGTTTGAAACCGGTTCAGATTATTGGCTTATTCGGATCGGCTATGACCTCGGAAAACCGGATCGGATCCGGATCCGGATCGGATCGGATCAGATCGGGTCTTTGTGCATCTCTAGAGATGGGTGTCCTAGGTTGTGGTGGAGACCAAGAGGAGTATGCTTGAGGGTGACATGGACTTGGAGCTTGGGAGATGAGCGCAGGTGATAGATCCCTTCAGTTCTCTCTCCTCGCATTATACGCACCCCCGTGCGTAGATCCTTCACAAAAAATGAGATGGAAAGAATTCCACTGAAACACGATTAATATCACATAGTTGAGAGACAGAAACAAGATTTTTACGTAGGCGAGGAACATGTAAAACTTTGGACAGAAGTAATTGTTTATGTGGTGTGTTGATGTATGTGTTTACAGTATTAGATATTGATAAACATGTGCCATCGCCAAGTACAATCTCATCTGGGCCACCATATTCTGAAATTTGATAGAGGGTGTGTTTGTCTGAAGTGACGTGATTTAAGGCACCTGTGTCAACCAACCAAGAAGGTGAGGCAGGAGTTGAAGTGGTGACATTTGCTACTGGTGTTGTGGTTTTGTCAGTGGTGACATTGTTTTCTCTTAAAAATCTAGCAAGCTTGCGACAATATCTTGTAAGATGACCTTGTATATTGCAGTATTCGCAAAAATCATTAGTTCTGGAGGTGCGATTACCATGTGAGTTGGCTCCTGACCATTGAGAGTGATGTCCTCCACGTTGAGCGCCTGAGTGATAGGATCGATTGTTTCGAGGGGGCAGAGTTGCGGTAGTTGGATCCCTGTTGTCGAGAGGTATAGTTCACTATGAGAGGAGTTGATTCGACCATGGAGGATGTGTCTTTGAGTGCTCTTTCGTAGTCTGTAAGTTTTTCGAATAATTCAGAGTAAGAGAGCGGGTTGTCTCTCACCTTGATTGCTACTACAATAGTGTTATAGTCCTCCCCTAGTTGTGATAGGATATAGACCATGAGATCTTCTTTATATATGGGGCTTTGGGCTAAAGCAAGATCATCTGCAATTGCTCTCATCTCCTGGAGGAATTCAGTGACTGAGCGATTTTCTTTAGGGTTCTTGGCTAGCTTAGATTTAAGAGATATGATGCGAGATCTAGAATATGAGGCAAAGCTTAAGTGTAGTCTCTCCCATGCTTCACGGGCTGTGGATGCTGATGAGATGAGTGGTTGAATTGAGTCTGAGCAACTCCCTAGTATTGCACTGAGGATCATTTGATCTTTGAGATACCAGGGAAGATAGTCAAGGTTTGTGATGGATTTTCCATCTTTGTCCTTGATTTCTCTTGGTGGTTGATTGGAATTGCCGACAATAAAGTCTTCAAATTCGAGGCTGATGAGGGTTGCTTCAACCTGTTTTCGCCACACTGGATAGTTGTGAGATGTGAGTTTGGTAGTTAGGTGGGTAGCTGCGGTGATTTGGGTGTATTTGGTGGCCATTGATGAGCCCTAATTGAGATGAAGAGAAGCAGTTGTAAGGAGCAGGATCTATGTCTCGTAAGAGCGGCTAGGGCGCTGATACCATATAGCAATAGGGTATATTGAATTGTGTATCTTATTGCTTGAATAAAAATGTACAGGAGTGTGGCTTATATAGCCAAAATATGACAACAACCCTAAGCACTAAATTAGGAACTAATACAGGAATATACAACTGTGAATTGACTAAGTATTAACACATGACTAACTCTAAATATATAAAAGATATAGTTGGTATTTTATTCCTTAATATACCTGACACCTGCTAATCGTAATTATGGCTTACTATGTTAATCTATAAAATAGTGATTTCTTTTAATATGTGATTTCTCATGATATGTTCTAAAATATGCGGTGAAATATTTGTTGTCGTGATAGATTATCTGAAATCCGTTTTTCTTGTGATTTGTTTATTTGAAATCGTTAGTTTATATGATTTGTTTACTGATTTCTTGAAGCTTGAAATTATTTGTTGCTGAAATAAGAAAATTGTTGATGCTTTTTTGCTGAAATATGAAATGTTTCTGTTATTGGTTAATTTGTTACTGACTCGACTTTTATACATTGAATATGGTCCAATGTTTTTTGCTACATTTGCTGAAATTATTGAAATACTTTTTAATTTTGTTGAATTTATTCGAAGGGTAAAATGATTATTTTTTTCATTCAGCAAAACCATTCAGATGTCTAACCATACAATATTTTTCATTCAGATGCAGATTTTTTAAAGCCTCTGCACCATTGATATGTCTAAATGATTCAAATCTGAATCATCTAGATCTTGCCAAAAAACCTCTTATAATTGTGTATTTTTGGGACTATTTATAATTTAGATTAGGCCATCTACTTTTAAGTTAAATCAATGCCCAAGTTGTTTACCATGGAAGAGTAACTAGAATCACAACTTGAGCCCTTAATGAAACATTACAACGTACATCGATTTTATGACATACAAAAAACTTCGTCATAAAACTTATTTCATCATTTGTGAAATGTTATTGATTTAAATAATTGAATCAGCAGTTAAAATGCTTGGTCGCATTTAAATCTTTCGAGAAGAAATAACAAATTTTTGTCAAAAGAAATTAACTATATATAGTACCTTCCTAATATCAGTGACAATATGTTGAATGTAAGCATGATTTTCATATGAAGCTTTAGCCCATGAAGCAATTGTATATATCTTTATCTCCAGTTTCAACAATGTCTTTATCTAACTTAATTCGTATGTCTAGACATCCAATGAATGATATGAACGTTGATAATGATCTTTCATGCCTAATGGATCATTGCCCTTACAGTAGAGAATAAAACGAAATGAAACGGAGAATGTATTAGCTTAAATCTCATCTTCTATTATAATAAAAAAAAGGTTTTTTTTGCCGCTTGTCAAATACTCATTCAATTTGCCAAATGTCATTTTGTGATTATTTTAAATTAATTTTTATTCTACATGTCATTTTATGGTTTTTCTATTTTATTAAATTTCATATAGTATTTAAATACAATAATAAATGCATATTAATTTCATTAATGAACTTTCTTTTTAATTTCAAAATTACTAATTAAAGGTTCATTAATTTCCTTTATTTATTTATATAAATTATTTGTTTAAATTTAAAGAAAAAAATACTTTAATTTTTATAATTCAATATTTTTTATCCTTATTAAATCAAACTTCTCAAATGTTTAGAATTATTTATTTTTTCTACATGTCATTTAATGAGCTTTTTTCTATTTTATTAAATATCATTTTAATATAATAATTGCAATAAATGTAGTAATAAATTGATATCAATTTCGTTAATGAAATTATTTGTTTAAATTTAAAAGATAAAAACATTTTTATTATAATAATTCATTATTTTTTCTTATTTTCTTATAAATTCGAAGTTCTTCAATATTTTGACATTTATATATATATATATTTAAATTAAATCATTTAATACATGAGTCTCACAACTAGTTCTTAATTTATCATGTTATTGTGAATATATATATCAATAAATATGACTCACTTTGTCAAACAACGCAATGGTTGCAATAAGTCAAGTTTTTTTTACCAGAGTTAATCAATTTCATATTGAAAGGCTTGACTTCTAAAAACGAAAAGTCACAACTCCAATTCTCAATTATCAATATATGATATATAAGTGGTAGTATTCTACTATACTACTATGCAGATAATTAGGCCTACAAAATTCAAACGAATCAAATTTTTGTCGGACTTATTTGGGCTCGATCCAAGTCTGACCATAATTAACTGTCTATAATCGAAAAAATAAATTTGTGAGCCTATTATCATGTAAAGCCTGTTCACAAACTTAAAAAAGTAGCCCTATGAGGAAATATCTAGCTTATGACAAAAGGAATGTTAATCTATCTATTTTAATAATATATATATATATATATATATATATATATATATATATATATATATATATATATATATATATATATATTTGTTACATGTGATATTTTTATTCATTTTGTTACTGTCATTTTGTTTTATTTTTTTCTATTTTATTAAATTTTACATAGTATTTAAATGGAATAATAAATGCATATCAATTTTATTAATAGACTTTCATTCTAATTTCAAAATTACTAAATTCAGGTCTCATTAGTTTCTTTTGTTTATTTATCTAAATTATTTGTTTAAATTTAAGAGAGAAAAAACACTTTAATTTTATTAATTGAATATTTTTCTCATTTTTTTCTTATAAATTCAAACTTCTCGAATGTTTAGAATTTCATATTTAATTTTTTTTTTAAATAAACTCATGTAATACATAAGTGTCACACCTAGTTTCCTATGTATTATGCTCGACTCTTCGAGTGATTTACATTATGGATAAACTAAATAAAATATGATTTTATAATTACATATTTCTAATTAGGTATTAAGATGACCAAAACTATTAATACGTTCGTTTATTTTAAAATCTAACGGTATACATTTTTTTATTGATGACAAATTCAGAATGGATATACACCAACAACTTAAAATTAAAATCTATTGGATGATATTTTCACATTAAAGACTAAAAGATACATTTTTTTCTTTATTAAACAACAATATACAAGGTAACGGATTTAGACTAATTGGCCCAAAGTGGGCTTAACATACAACTTTTATATATGAAATTAGACCTAAACTAGTGGTATAAACTATTGGATTATACTTTATTTTTCTAGAAAAATATATTTTTCTGTAATGTAATATGTGTTCGCTGTTGTGTTCACGGCTCATGTGGGTGTTTACAGCCGTGAACTGGTTCACGGCCGTAAACCAATTCACGACCCATGTCCACTATATATTGTTTTAGTGGTGAGGAGTGAAAAGATGAAAAGAAGACAGTGTACAGCTAAGTGTGAGAGCATATTGTAGAGAGAGAAAGTTAGAGAGAAGAGAGGAGCTTAAGTGTGTGTAAGTTGTGTGTGAATCTTGTATTTGGATCTACAATCTAATCAAATCGTACAAAATTCAACATCTTCTTCTTCTCCTTCTCTTCTATTTTGATCTGGCATCATCCGTTTGATCGGGATTCCGCACCATCAAACGGATCTGATTTGATACACAAGTAGGTTGTTTTGGGAAGTGATATCAAGAAAGTGATAACGGGCAGTCTAAACATGTGTAAGGGACTGAATCTGAACTGTCTAGACTCTGTGTTCAATGTGCTGGTAGGCACGAAGGATTTGACAGTGTGGATTTAGATAGGATTGTTTGGACTGACCATACGACGCTCGAGTGGATTGAGTAGTGAGATAAACACGGGAACCCACGTGATACACTAAATTAATATGCATCTAGAACTGTGGCTTAACTTTTCCTTGATGTACGGACTTATGTCCTTAATTCTGGTTCTGATAGGGCGACTGGGGGGTTCTGATAAAGTAGGTCTGTAGGAAATTATTTTTGTGACAACCCGAAATTTCTATTATGTACAACCATTCACTTCAATTGAAGTCAGAACTGTTTCTGCTAACTTTCAAGCTTTTTGGAATAAGTTTGAGTGTTTTAAGATTAGTACTTCAGGAGATAACAGGAGAGAGGATGCCCTAGGGTTTATTGTGCAACAATAATGTCCCAAAACTCCAAGAGTTTGGAGTTTACGGCCTAAACAAAGGTGTTTACGGCCGTAAACCCTAAAAGGGGGAATAAATATGACACTTAGTCATTATTTACTACTTTTCACATTTTCAAGATCCAAAACCCATTTCTCTCTCAAGTATCATCCGACTTTTCTTCAAGATCTTCAACTTTGTAAGTGTTTCTAGCCCTAAAAAGTTGATATCTTACTTAATCTAGTGATCTTACATGATTCCATCCGTGAAATCATTCCAAAAGTGTAGATCTTACTTGCTGTACGAGTGGTATTCCTGAGAGGTCTGCTGGGAATACATCGGGAAGTTTATGGACTTCTGGAACATCCTTGATGTTTTACGCTTCCTATTTCTCATCTACTGCGTAGGATAGGAAGGCATGGTACTTCTTGTGTAGATAGTTCTGAGCCTTGACATAAGAGATGATTTGAAGGGTTGTGTCGGGTTTGTCGCCATAATTGACGAGGATTTCGCTATTTGGCATATTAGGGCTGACGACTTTTTCGTAACACACGCTATTAGCATGGTGAGGACTAAACTAAAATATACAGGTGATCACGTCGAAGTTTCCTATTGTAGCTGGCATTAGGTCAATTTGAAAGAATTGGTTGTTTTAGTGTTAGAGTGCATACTACGTATATATCTTTAGTGCTTTCTTTTTATTATTTTTTAATTCTACCGTGAATGTTTTGTTGAGTGATTGTAGCTTTTATCATAAAATGTATTTAAATTGGTGATTCACGAACTCCTCTTTATACCGCTAATGCAAAGTATGCATGCATATGAGTGATTGAGTAGAAACGTACCGGTAACCATGGTCAGATCATTCACGGTCTCCTAGTGCCCCATTGTTAGAACGCTGCCCACACTTTCGGTATTCCTTGCTTTCAGACACTCCCTCTTGAAATGCCCCGCTTCACCACATCCGTAGAAAATTCGACTTACTCCGGTATTTGTTGTGTTGAGTGGTTTGTGGGGTCGGTATTCTATAGAAACGAGCTGTATGCCCATTTTTGTTGCAATTCTTGCAGTGCATCACTCGGCAGGCTCTAATGTGATGATAGTTGCACTTGTTGCATTTTGGTAAATTTGCAGCATATATTCTCGTCATCATTTTGGCAGTAGGGACAGTGGTGGTATGGATTGCCATTGTTTGTTGTCTTTTGGCGGGTCCTTGAGTCGGACGACACTTTCTCTTGGTACAGAACTTTCTTTTCTTGAGTAGTACTCCTTTATTTCCGTGGGAGTCCTTAGGTTCATGATTTGGGGAGTCCTTGTAGGAGCACCCTCACTGGTGTCCTTGGTTATCCCCACGATTGGAATTGTCGGCATCGTTCTTATTTCCGTTCGTGTTGTTAGCATTAAGTTGTGTCATGGCGGCTGTCACGGCGACTACTGACGTGGATGCTACAACGGCTTGGAATGTGGCGAGGTCCATTTGCAGAACGAGTGTTGCGTCAGTGTGCTGGTTATTTCCGTGTGATGACATGATTCTTATTGTATGGTATAAAACAAGTTCGTAAGTGACTATGGTTATTGCTAGTTGTATCCCATCTATATTTATATAAACATTTAAATATCATGCTTTGTTGTACAATTTCAATATTTCAACCAACATCCTCGTGATGTACTTATGATAGTGGGTAGTAGTCGGTATTGTATAATGTTAAGTTATCAAAATAACACATAGATGTCCAAACCTTAAGTTTGTTCGGGTTTCATGGGTTTTGGGAGGGCGTATCTTGCCTGATTTATTACTACTAGTTGTGATGAAGATGTAATAAGTCTACCACGTAGTATGAGTAGTATAGTCACTAACTCATGAAAGATGTAGTAAGAGACACATGAAGGGTCTAATTGCATATTTCTAATTGCATAGTTCGTTGTTCACCATGACTATTCCCAAACACATGTTGGCCGTATCTCAAATAAATATAGTTGATTAGGCTATATTTACCCCAGACATGATTACATAACTGTCTGGGCTTAACCGCAAACACATGTTGGCCGTATCCCATTGTATTTATAGTTTGTATAACTTATGTGGTTTGATATACTTAGTTCACTATAAACAATGCTCTGATACCAATCTGTCACACCCCCAAACCAGGATGGCGGAAACGTCCGGGGGTGGATGAATTTCATGTATTGTATCATAACAATTGAGTAATAGTAATGAAAGGAAACATAACCATCATATATACAATTGAAAAAGTTACATCATTGTAAGTATTACATGTTTCAAAAGTCAATTACAATATGATGACAAAATATTTGTTTGACGCCTTAGCGCCATATCCTCAAAAGTTGTTGGTTACCAATTTTACTTATTCCCTGAGAATACAAGTTGTTTGAAAAAGTGTCAACATTTAAGTTGGTGAGTTCAAAAGAGTTTGTTATGAAAAATAGTAAGCCTTGCCGTGAAAAGATATCGTGTTGTTTCCAGAAAATCCGATATCGTGTTGTTTCCAGAAAATATGATATTTTCTAATAAATGTTCCAAGATCGAAATGTACTAGTGTTTTCCATACAAAAATAATGAAATATTTAGTTTTATTCGTGTATAAAACCGTTTAAAGAAGTGTGTTTTCATGTAAAGCGTACATATAGTCGTTTTTTTATGTGAGTTTTTATAACCGTGCTTTTCAGATGCGGTGCCTGCCTCGTCGATCTTCAGGCACCGAGATATTTATGACATTTGTCACCCATAACCCGCGCGTCTGACTGTAGCTAGTAGTCAGGGTGTGGAATCATCAGTCTCGTATAGATCTATACACAAGTATCACACTCTCGTATCGGAGATTCCGGTCATAAATACAAGACTTTTGTGTATATCTCAGTTAGGTACGATGAAGACATTGTCTCACAAATTTATTCAACGAGTGTACGTGTTTTTGAAATGAAACCGTTTGTAAATGAAATTATCCCCTCTTTCTAGGATAATATCGAAAAATTCCGTAAAACCATTATATATGTACTTTATATAATTTTACCCTTTGCTCAACAGGTTGTATACAAGTTGTTTGAAAAAGTGTCAACATTTAAGTTAGTGAGTTCAACAGAGTTTGTTATGAAAAATAGTAAGCCTTGCCGTGAAAAGATATCGTGTTGTTTCCAGAAAATCCGATATCGTGTTGTTTCCAGAAAATCTGATATTTTCTAATAAATGTTCCAAGATCGAAATGTACTAGTGTTTTCCAAATAAAAATAATGTAATATTTAGTTATATTCCTGTATAAAACCGTTTAAAGAAGTATGTTTTCATGTAAAGCATACGTATAGTCGTTTTTTTTATGTGAGTTTTTATAACCGTGCTTTTAAGATGCGGTGCCTGCCTCGTCGATCTTCAGGCACCGAGATATTCATGACATTTGTCATCCATAACCTGTCGGTCTGACTGTAGCTAGTAGTCAGGGTGTGGGATCGACATGTTTCAAAATGGGTAAAGTTTTAATGAGATGAACGTTTTGTACTCAATATATATATATATATATATATATATATATATATATATATATATATATATATAAGAATAATGAAAATGTATTTTTGTAATCGTTTTTCGTATCTTTATGTTTTATCAAAACGTTGTATATAATAAAATATACGAGGTAGTAAAACCGTTTTGTGTATTTAACACTTTTTATAAAAATAGTAAAATAACGTATTTAATTGCTTGCGTTTCAATTGAAATATTCTTGTATGTTACTTGTATTCCCCCTACCCCCTCCTAAAACATAGAAAATGTCTTGAAAATATAGGGGTATGAACTCACCTTGACTGTGCTCTTGGCTAGATAACGAGGTAAGAATGATGATCTTCGAGTTAGAAAGTGCGATAGTGTTTGTATCTAATGGTATTAACACACAATATTGTGTGTAAATTAGTTGAAAAACAATTAAAGTGTTGTATAAAACACTAGATTATTGAAGAATACTTACTTTAAATCCTTAGGAAAACTTTGAAGAATTGCTTTATGGGAAAAAGGTTTGAAGATGTTCTTTGGGAATGTATGAAGGTAAGGTTTCAATCCTTGAGAGAAATGTGATGAATATGTTTCACTGGGAAGTGTTGAATGAGTCTTAAAATCGTGATTATATATGAATGTAATAAATGAGATGAAGTGATGTTTACCTAGGTTAGTGTAATTTATCATCTTGGAAAGAGTATCCACCAATCAAGTGGCGAAATATCTAGATATTTTAAAGAGATTTCGGTCGTAAGAGGGTGATTTCGGTCTAGCATGACCGAAATCATCTTATACTCCACTCACAAAGTAGATTTCGGTCCTAGCATCAACTAAGAAAGGGATTCCGGTCCTTGATGAAGAGATTTCGGCCTTAGTGGGCTAAACTTGGTGTTTTCGGTCTTGTTGTGCTTCTATGAAGGGTGTTTTCGGTCATGGTGTTCTTTAAAGGAAGTAATTTCGGTCTAGAAGTGTTTCCTAGATTCCCAAAACTGAAGTCCTAAAGTACTTTATAATTATGGGCTTGAAAACTAATCTAAGAGTATCCCACTTGGATAAGTCTAATAACTATAAATGCAAGTACCACTTCAAAATCCGATTAGAAATCGTAGCTCTCAAAAGCCGTTGTTGAACTCTAACACGTCGTTTAGATAAGGGATTGTATAGTCCTCCGTTCTCAAGATATCGTGTGGACAATTACATGGAACATAGTCATACTTATTGTCCAGTAGTTTGTTTCTCGATCTCTGATTTGTCTGCCATAGAACTTAATTGAACACATCAATTTAGTCCTGATCGGGCCCGACACATAAGTCAAAACAAAATCATCGAGGGCCCAAGATATCGCTTTTAGCCTCATAGGATAAAAGGAGCAGATAAACTTCGACTTTTATGCTTGTACTATTTACTCATCAAATTGTACACAACAATGCATTTTATAACATCAAGTTACTGATGTGTTTACACATTATCAATGCACAACCGACTCGTAAACAACAACTCATATATCTAGGTTTAAAGACTATATGATATTATCATCTCACAATCACTCGTGATTAAATTCCATGAAGTGATTCATGTGAGTGCGGGTTTAATCCAATACTCAAATCATATTTCATAAGCACTCATGAACGTTGCAGCAAACTTTTGTTATGTCTAAACGCTTAGACAATCTACAAGCCAATTCATGACAACCTTCTTTCATACTTACTTCCAATGTATGATCGACTGTGGATAGTTTAAATAATCATATTATTTGGGAAGTCAAAACATGCAAAGTGAAATAATAGTAAGTAATTGACATAAGACAGTAACATTACTTATAAATAAAACACCTTTATTTAATCATTAAAATGTCAATTACAATTTATCTATTACAAGTTTCTAAAAGCTATCTAATCACTAAAACTAATATCGTCATTCAGCTCAATGCTCCTTGCGTGCTGCAAGTGCTTAACCCTACTCAGTCCCTTCGTAAGCAGATCTGTTGGGTTCTCTTTTGACGATACCCTCTTTACTACAAAGAGTCCCTCTTCTACCCGATGTCTAATGAAATGATAATTTCTGTCGATATGTCTGGATCTACCACGATCCCTCGGTTCCTTGGTTAAGGCAACCACAACTTCATTATCGCAGAAAATATAAATAGGATCCTTTATGGCCGGTACAACTCCAAGGTCTCCGATGAAGTTCTTTAGCCATATCGCCTCCTTTGACGCTTCGCTCGCTGCTATGTACTCTGATTCGCACGTTGAATCAGCTACGGTCTCCTTCTTGGAACTTTTCCAAGTCACTGCTCCTCCATTAATGGTAAATACCCAGCCCGAATGCGAGCGGAAATTATCCCGGTCAGTCTGAAAAGTAGCGTCGCTATACCCTCGCACTCTCAAGTCATCACTCACACCGAGGATAAGAAACCATTCCTTAGTCCTCCGAAGGTACTTAAGAATATTCTTTCCTGCGGTCCAATGTGCTCTACCAGAATTCCCTTGATATTTGCTGACCATGCTCAAAGCAAAGGCCACATCAGAGCGAGTACATGTCATAACATACATGATTGAGCCAACTGCGGAAGCATAAGGTACTCTGCTCATCTCTGCTATGTCGACATCGGTACTCAGGCTTTGAGTCTTACTCAACTTGGTATTGCTTTGGATTGGTAACTCCCTTTTCTTGGAATTCTCCATGCTAAAACGTTTTAACACTTTATCCAAGTAAGTACTTTGACTAATTCCTATTAGTCTATTACTCCTATTTCTCAAAATTCTTATCCCGAGAATATAAGCAGCTTCTCCAAGGTCCTTCATAGCGAAGCACTTCCCAAGCCAGGACTTAACCTCCTGCAAGGTTGGGACGTCGTTTCCTATGAGCAGTATGTCGTCCACATACAATACGAGAAAGCTAACTATACTCCCACTGGCTTTGACATATACACAGGACTTATCCTCGCTTCTTGAAAAACCAAACTCTTTGACTTTCTCATCGAAACAAAGATTCCATCTGCGAGATCCTTGTTTTAATCCATAAATGGATTTCTCAAGCTTACACACTCTATTAGGGTGCTCTGCATTAACAAAACCCTCTGGCTGACTCATGTAAACATCAGCCAACTTGCCATTAAGGAAAGTGGTTTTGACATCCATTTGCCATATTTCATAGTCATGAAATGCAGCTATGGCTAACATATCCCTTATAGATTTAATCTTCACAACTGGTGAGAAAGTCTCATCATAGTCAACTCCGGGAGTTTAAGTAAAGCCCTTCGCAACCAATCGCGCCTTATACGTGTGTACTTTCCCATCCATGTTGGTCTTCTTCTTGAAGATCTATTTGCACCCGACCGTCTTACGACCCGGTACATTGTCAACCAAGTTCCATACTTGATTGTCATACATGGACTGAATATCGTTGTCCATTGCCTCTTTCTATTTCACAGACTTCGGGCCTGCCATGGCTTCCTTGTAGTTGTTAGGTTCATCCAAATTTATTAGTGTACTATCACTAATAAACATATCACCCTTAGCAGTTATATGGAAACCATATAATACGGGTGGAACACTAACTCTACTGGAACGTCTGAGAGGTAAGGACTCGTCAATCGGTTCAACAGCAGTTTCCTCCTCGGGTTGAGAGCCAGTGTTAGAGGTTCCTTCATCGCTTGATTCTTGAAGCTCTTCAATATCAATTTGCCTCCGACTTTCCTCTTGGTATATGAGTTGTCGCTCTCGGAAAACCCCTCTCTTTGCAAGGAAGACAACATTGTCACTCGGTGTATAGAAGAGATATCCAAAGGACTTCTGCGGATAGCCGATTAAAATACACCGCTTAATACGAGGTTCAAGCTTGTCGTGAGTCTCTCGTCTTACGAAAGCCTCGCAACCCCAAACCTTGATATGTGGCAACGAGGGAACCTTCCCTGTCTACATCCCGTGAGGTGTTTTGGCAACCTTCTTAGTCGAGACTAGATTAAGGATATGGGCAGAAGTCTCTAAGGCATACCCCCAAAATGAGATAGGTAACAAAGCCCGACTCATCATGGAACGAACCATGTCCAACAAGGTTCGATTTCGCCGTTCAGCCACACCATTCAACTACGGTGTCCTAGGTGGCGTCAATTGCGAAACAATTCTGCATTCCTTGAGGTAGTCGTGGAATTCAATACTAAGGTAATCACCTCCTCGATCGGATCAGAGCATCTTAATTTACCTGCCCAGCTGATTCTCCACTTCTTGCTTAAACTCTTTGAACTTTTCAAAGGTGTCTGACTTGTGCTTTATTAAGTAGATATACCCATATCTGCTATAATCATCGGTGAAAGTCACATAGAAGCGGCTCGCATCCCTTGTGGTGGGTCTAGAGGGCCCACATACATCGGTATGTATGAGATCCAATAAACCCTCACCCCTTTCATAAGTGCCAGTAAAAGGTGACTTGGTCATCTTTCCAAGTAAACAAGACTCGCACGTGTCATCGTCCTTAAGGTCGAATGACTCCAGCACTCCATTCTTTTGGAGTTGGGCTATGCGCTTCTTGTTGACATGTCCAAGACGACAATGCCACAAGAATGCTTTATCCAAGCCATTGGAAGAATCGATATGCAACATATCATTTCCTAAGTTGTCTACAACCATCACAGTTTCATATATTCCATTACAAGGCAATGCTTCAAAATATAAAGTACCATTAAAGAAAGCAATAATAGAACTATTTTCATTATTAAACGAAAATCTAAAACCTTGTTTATACAAACCATGAAAATAAATAATGTTTCGTGTCATTTCTGACGAATAGAAACAATTATTCAAATCTAGACCTAACCCGCTACTAAGCACTAAAGAGTAAACTCCAATCTTGGTGATAGGCGACGCTTTCCTATTCCCCATGATCTAGTTTATCTTCCCATGCTCCACATCCCTACTTCTTCTTAGACCCAGCAAATCAGAACAAATGTGAAAGGTGGGCTTTATCTTCCCAAGACATAGCATGTGATGAGTTATTAGATTGAATAGCATAAATACTTGCGAAGGTGGGCTTTATCTTCCCATCCTTGATGTCCTGCAGGTACTTCGGGCACCTTCATTTCCAATGCCCTTTCTCGTGGCAGTAGCAGCACTCTGCTTCCTTCGGGTTCGAAGTGGGAGCAGCAGGACCAGCTATGGTTCCAATAGAAGAGGTACCATCGTGAGACTTTCCCTTGTGGCTCTTAGAAGGAGCCTTCCTCTTATTTCCTTTTCCTTGCCTAATAGCCAACACAGGGGCAGTAGTAGTAGGAGTAGATGCAATAGATTTGCCTTTCAGACTACTCTCAGCAGTCCTTAGCAGGTGTTGAAGCTTGCTTAGAGTGACCTCCTCCTTGTTCATGTGGTAGGTCATACGAAACTGGTCGTAGCAAGGAGGTAAGGAGTGTAGAATAATATCTATGGCTAGTTCCTCATCAAAGTTAACTTTTAACTTCAGCTAGCGGTCCATGTATCTCTGTATTTTTTGCAAGTGGGTCATGATGGACTCTCCATCCTTCATTTTGGTAGTGATCATCGTAGTGATGATCTCATACCGTTCCTGCCTAGCACTTTGATGATACCTTTCCATCAAATCTTGGTGCATCTCGTAGGGATAGTAACCCTCATAGGACTTTGGGAGTTCCGCGGTCATTGTTGCGAGCATGATGCAATGAACCTTCTGTTGGATTAATGTCTAAGTCCATAACTATAATTGGTAAGACTTGACCCGACCCGGCATGGTCCATTTGGGTTGCATGGCATCATGCATTTGGATAGACTATAATGAGAGAAATAACACTTAAGGTTTGTTAATATATTATAAGTTATAATATATTAATAACATTATTTAATTAGTATTGATCAAGAATTAATCTAGAATTAATTAAGTGATCAAAAGAAGACTAATTAAATATATGGGTTGATTGTGTAAATCACCCATACTTGTATAGTGGGATAATGCTCCATGGATTGTCAAGTTGGGCTAAAACCCATAAGATGCTCCATGGATGGTCCATGGTATGTTTGAACCCATGGATCTAAGGAAATGGAAAGTCATGACAATTAGGGTTTACCCTAATTGTCACTAACTATATAACCATCTTATTGTTGACAAAAATCGGCGACTAGAGTATGATAAGAAAGGGGGCTAGCCGATTTGATGAAGTGTTCCAATTCTCTCAAGTTATTCCAAGTGTATTTTGTGTTGTGTGAACCGTTTGAGGTGTCACACTTGGGGCACTAGGCACTCAAGCTTCATGAAGTCATTCTACATCAAAGAGGTATGTATTCTAACTTGTTATATTTCATATGAATCAAAGGTTTTGTATGCTAGTTAGTATAATACCTTGGATATTCATATTTGTATGTATAATAGAGAAAACATAGATCCAAGGTATTTAGGGTTGCATGTACACTTAGGAGTGTTAGAATGCTCAAAACCCAACAGTGGTATCAGAGCCTAGGCTTGTTTTCTTGTTATACTTGCAAAATCTGCTTAAAAATCGAAGTTTTTTGCTGTCTGAACAGCAGACTCGCCGAGTCCATGAAGGGACTCGACGAGTCCATGCCTTAAAAGTGTTCAAAACGATCCAACTCGCCGAGTTGGTTCATGCACTCGACGAGTTGGACCCCCTGATAGCATATCTTCGAGTTTTTTGGCTAGAAATGGACTAGGAACATTACCATAAGCTGTTTTTGAACCTATAAACCTGTTTTTTGATGTGGTAATGTTCATGCTAATCCAATTTCAAAGATAATTGTCAATAGATTCATGTTTTGTATTAGTTTAAGTGTTATGCTAATTACATGAAAAAGTTTGATTCCAATTATCTTGTTCATATGAGTTGCTTAGATTAATAGAAAAGGTTGATTGATTATGTGTCTTTGATCCATTTTAATCTAAGAGTGGATTCTAAAATGTGTTTGTGTAACTTGTCCTCAAGTTACATGAAAAGTCACATTAAAGTTTCTTAAAACTCATAAGAGTTGGCAATGGTTACAAAATGAAGAGTCTTGTCCTCATTAAATGGTTTTATGACTCCATAACTTGTCCTCAAGTTATGGAGGTTCAAGAGTCACTTCATTAAATAATAAAAATGTGTAACCTTAATTAGTTCCATAAGTTATATAAGAAGAAGAGTTACATTCTTTAATAGTTTAAAGTCTTCCATAACTTGTCCTCAAGTTATGGAACTTGAAGAGTTTTCTTATTTAATACTACTTTATCATAGTATCGGTGGAGCTCGTGTGGTTAACCAGCACATCGATTGAGGGGTAAATATTAAGGGTACCAAGTAATTTGCATGGTTACTTCACACCTTGTTTTGTGATCCTCGACATCCCAGTCACAAAACCTGAAGGGCACACTCGAGATTGAAACATGCCATTGAAAATTTCAATGAATCTCAAAAGATCTAGGAGTTTCAAATCCAAGTAAAACCTAATTAAATTATTTCGTTTTCATGGTGGAAATTGGTGAATCGTCATTCGCCTACCTTCAAATATTTTATAGCTTGGATTACGACATCCCTCTTCCAAGTTATAAAAGTATTGTGTTGGGTCCTAGCCTTAATATTTCATATTGGGTGTTATATTAAGGACTTTAAATCAACTGTCTTGAATATCTCCCAAAAGATGTCTAGTTCAGACATCTATGATCTTCCCAAATCTCTAACTTCATCTCCTCCAATTATTCTCCCTAACCCACAAGTTCAAGGTCACTCAAGCCCTAATGGCAAGCAAGGTCTATGTGTGATCACATCTTAGAGATGAAGTCACATATTGACAAGCCGGGAGAGTTGGGTGTCAAAGTCTTGAGAAAGTTGGATGTTCAATCACTTTCTAAGTCACATAGTAAGTTCCTTACGGACTACCATGTAAAGGACTATGAAATGACTCATAATGATCTTATCTATTTGCTTTGGGGTGCTTAATCAGCAATGATTTGGAGCACTGGCAGAGCAAATCTGATTAGTAGATCAACTTCCCAAAACCTTTAATGGACATTGACAATGGTAACATTGGATACCTAGAAAACGCATTCTCTTCCCAATGGAAAGGGATTGGCCATAGTCAACCCGATTGACCAAATGGTAAAGAGAAAGGCTAAGTCTGAGATAGTCCCATTACCAAAGAGTCCATATGTTTATCTTGCCAAAGGAAGGGACATTGATTGCGAAGCTGCCTATTTACCTGATAGATCGTAAGGTTGATCAAGTCAAGAAGTTTGATTCTTCTTCAGGTAAAAGTCCACTATCTAACTCTGTTAAGTTTTTATTATGAGATTCTCATTACATGATGTGACTGGGTCACATGTTGATGCTTTAAGAATCAAAGAAAAGTGAAGAAACTTAAAGGAAGTACATGCTGATTCTGATCACGAAGATGGATTTCGATCGCATGGTTTGGTGATCAGAATTTTTGAAGCTGTTACTTAGGAGTTATGATATATTGCTTAGGAATAGATAACAACAAGTTTTCATATGCATTTGCACTGTAAGGATAAGTTTTTTCCGCAAAGTTTTGAAATAAAATAAAAGGTTTTAATTTTATATTTATTTTAAATATCCTTACAAGTGGCATTTGTGAAAAATGGTTGTTTATATGATTCCATTGATAACAATATTTGAAAAAAAAATGGACTTGATTCTTTCATTTGTGGTAGTGACATAATTTACCAAATAAGGAAAGATTCTCATTCCCAAGGCTTCAGTTGGATAGAAACTTGGAATCATGTAAGTTGAATAGTATGATGAATGAGAACTTTCAAGCATTGGAAAATTAAGACTTGTTCACATGGATGTGTGAATCAAGTGAAGGACTAAAGGGATCGAGTATACATTCTTGTGCACTGGTCATGTCCACCACAATGCTCGTTAAGACTATTCGTCATGATTTACTAAAGTTTAGTAAATATGGTTATACTTACAAGTTTAAGTATAATTCTGAAACATTGGAAAAGTCTCAATGTATGGCAGAACGAATGAGAAGAATCAAATTAGGCAGAAAGATAAAAGTTTCTCAAATCTGAAAAGATGGGAGAGTACTTTAGTATCATGTTTTGTGATCATCTTAATGATTAAAGAACCATATGACAATTGGTCTTCTAAGGACATCTTAGTGCATTTTTATGGCTAAGAAGAGGAGTCATGAATTGTTGAAATGGTTAAATCAAGAAGATGAGTCATACCTCGTTCCAAAACAAGTCTTAGAGTCATACTCCAAGACTATAAGTTGAGTGACATATTTTAAAGAAAGGTTTATAACACTTGTCAAATGTAAGAGTAAAAGTGTCCTACTCTTGTACATTTGAAGTTGGTAAGTTGTGATGTTTTGGATTAAACAAAGACCAACTAAGGCCAATTGTGTGAAGTGTTTGTCTTGATAAAGAATCCGCACTATCCCTTGAATATTTGACAAGAGAGTATTATATGTCAAGACGAAAGTGGGAGTCTTAA
The DNA here is from genome assembly GCF_052849685.1 of Lactuca virosa. Taxonomy (NCBI): domain Eukaryota; kingdom Viridiplantae; phylum Streptophyta; class Magnoliopsida; order Asterales; family Asteraceae; genus Lactuca; species Lactuca virosa. The sequence continues at coordinate 470,123,357 of NC_136429.1, read as the reverse complement.
AGGTCTTGAAAGTCTCAAGAACTAATCAAGAATTAAAAACCTGAGGTTCTTCACTAGCACACGACTTGAGGTTTATAACCTATCGTGTTGACATATTATGTGCCCATTCTAGTTAAAGTTGTCTTTGCATAGGAGTTCTGAAAGTTCTCAATTGGTTGCATAACAACTTGGAAGCAATGGCAGGCCCTGTACTGCCAGGTGGCAAGAAGTTAAGATTGCACAAGTTCAATCCATATGAGTTTGGATTTGTCACTAACCTAGTCTTGTGATTGTGGTCTTGACAGATTCACGTGGATAAGAACACATACACCATAAAATCTAAGGGTCATAAGGTTTCTCTCCAATTCATGAAAAATGATGGTGAGGAAACACTTCCACCAAGTAGATTTGAAGCAGATGGCAAAAGGTCTAAACAATTGAGACTATGATTACGATATCCCTTTTCATAGTTCTGAAATTGTATAGACACACCTGTGAGCTATCTAAGATAAAGTGTATGATTTTGATAAAGTTTTATCAAAGCATTTCGTATCAGAAGTCTGAAATTTGGTAAGAAAGTCAATAAAGTATTGACTTCTAGAAGTCCAGCTGATTTCTGACTACGTGTCAAAGCTAGTGGGAGCATAAGTGTTATGCTAATAATCATCATGTTAGTGGGAGCATGATAATTATTGTTAGTGTTGCAAGTTAGCAATGTTAATTATAGAAAACAAAAGTTTCAATTCGTGAGGCTGCAGGGGTTGAAAGAGTTGTTTTGTTATAATTAAGGGAGAGGATATACTGCATTTCAGTTCTAAAGGCATAGATTGAGACCTTAATCATCTTTAGTCAAGAATATATATATATATATATGAATTTCATGTTGGATTGGTTCAACTTAAGGAAATTCTATATATTGCGTTCTCAAAATTCGATTATGATTACGGCATCCCTCTTCATAGTCAAATTTTGAAAAACATGGCAAATAGAAATATTGTAGCAAAAGGACTGGTCTAGTATCATGTCTTTATGTGAGACATCATGAATCGTGTCCCATATGCTTTGGATATAGGATCGATTACATGTGCTGTAATATTCATCCTTTCTAAACTTTTCCAAATGCCTGGGGCATTAAGAAGGGAAAAGGTCTAGAATTGGATATGACTAAAAGGATTAAGCAATTGTCGAGGACAATCTGAGGTTTACCAAAGATTGGTTGCTCAATGACAGTTGGAAGTATAGTGCTAATTTTGGAAGGAGCATATTGACATATTCTGAAAAGAGGCATCTCTTGTTCAGAAGTGATAGTCAAAATGAGAATATGGAGTTGTCTCCATAGGTGGAAGTTATCTGTGTAAGATTAGAAAATTAATGCAAGAAGCATGTCCAAAGCAATGTACTTTGAATATGAGACTTAGTTTCCATGGAGTTGATCTCCATTGGAATACCTTATAATGACTGTTGAAAAGTCTTTGTAACTTTATACATATTCATTACAGGAGGGTCAATGCATATAAGTTTAAAATCTAAACAGATTTCGATAAATGATAGGAATTTTAATTTCTCACATTTTTCGATAAGGATTTGGAAGTGTGAAATTAGAATCATTGAAATTTTTTTCAATTGGTTTATTTCACAAAGTAAGGATCATAGAAAAACATAGAGTGCATACTTGGTGTATGGCAAAGCTATTGTTTTGAAAAACATAGTGTATTTGCTTGGAGCATGGGACAACTAGTGTTTTTAATTCAAGTATAAAGTTGATAAAACCGAAACAATGAATAATGAGTAATCAGTATGGTGATAAATAAAAGTGTCTTATTTATATTCATAGGTTTTGATACCATATTAGATTCAATTATTCTTGTGTTTCACTTTGCATGTTTTGACTTCCAGAATAAACTAGGTCATTCTTCCTGAATGACTAAGTTATTCAAACCATCCACAGTCGGTCATATGTTGGAAGTAGATATGAATCAAGACTGTCATGGGTTGGCTTGTAGAGGTCTAAGATGTTGGACAAAGCGGTGCTACAACACTCATGAGTGCTCATAAGTTCTGAGCATTGGATTCAACCCACGCTCATTTGAATCACTTCATGGATTTTATCACGAGTGATCATGAGACGATAATATCTTATATTCTTAAAACCTAGAGATATGAGTTGTTACTATGAGTTGGTTATACATTGATTGCATGAAAACGCATTGGTAACTCGATGTTATAAAACGTGCCTTTGTGTATGATTCAACAAGTAGTAGAACAAGCCATATGAGTCGAAGTTTATCCATTCCTTTTACCTTCGGGATAAAAGTGATATATGTGGTCCCCTCGATGATTTAATGATGACACATGTGAGTACTTGGCCAAGCCAGGATTGATTTGATTTGTTCAATCAGTCAGTCGTCATGAATCGGAAATCGGGAAACAACAAATGGACAGAGAGAATGATTTATAATCCATGTCTCAGTCCATATGATATCTAGAATGGAGGAATATATGATCACTTACCTAATGGACAAGTCATTGACAAAGGTCAGAGATCATCGGCAAGGTCAGAGTTCGACGGAAGCTTTTGAGAGCTACAATTGCCAGTCGGTTCTTGAAGTCATACGCAATAATAGTTTTAGACTTATCCAAGTGGGAGACTGTTGGATTAATGTATAAGTCCATAACTATAATTGGTAAGACTTGACCCGACCCGGCATGGTCCATTTGGGTTGCATGGCATCATGCATTTGGATAGACTATAATGAGAGAAATAACACTTACGGTTTGTTAATATATTATAAGTTATAATATATTAATAAGATTATTTAATTAGTATTGATCAAGAATTAATCTAGAATTAATTAAGTGATCAAAAGAAGACTAATTAAATATATGGGTTGATTATGTAAATCACCCATACTTGTATAGTGGGCTAATGCTCCATGGATTGTCAAGTTGGGCTAAAACCCATAAGATGCTCCATGGATGATCCATGGTATGTTTGAGCCCATGGATCCAAGGAAATGGAAAGTCATGACAATTAGGGTTTACCCTAATTGTCACTAACTATATAAGCATCTTATTGTTGACAAAAATCGACGACTAGAGTATGATAAGAAAGGGCTAGCCGATTTGATGAAGTGTTCCAATTCTCTCAAGTTATTCCAAGTGTATTTGGAGTTGTGTGAACCATTTGAGGTGACACACTTGGGGCACTAGGCACTCAAGCTTCATGGAGTCCTTCTACATCAAAGAGGTATGTATTCTAACTTGTTATATTTCATATGAATCAAAGGTTTTGTATGCTAGTTAGTATAATACCTTGGATATTCATATTTGTATGCATAATAAAGAAAACATAGATCCAAGGTATTTAGGGTTGCATGTACACTTAGGAGTGTTAGAATGGTCAAAACCCAACACCTTCGTAGCATCTCGCTCATGAGTTTCGTAAGCAGTGATTTCTTCGGGAGTGGCAGTGTTCACATTGACCTCTTTCATCTCCTTGTCGAGAACATACTCCTTGTCCTCGTAACAGGGTGACCATGCGAATGTTGCAGATCCAATCATTAAAGTTGGACCCATCGAATATCACTCTCCCACACAAGTTCATGAGTGAGAATGAGTCGGAAGGGGTCGAGCCAGAAGCGTTGTTGTTGTTCGAAGTAGACATTTGAAATAGAAAAGGAACAAGGTTTAGATTAGATAAGAATCCCCAATTAAACACCCAAATGAGAAATTAGGGCTAGGACCCAACACAATTATTTATAATTCAGAAGATGGATGTTGTAATCTAATTGCAAATAATTTGAAGGTAGGTAAATGACGATTTACCAATTTTCACCATGAAAAATGAAAAGGAAAATTAAGTTTTAAATGAGTTGAAATTCCTAGATCCTTTGAGATTCATTGAACTTTTCAATGGCATGTTTAAATCTCGATATGCCCTTCAAGTTTGTGACTAGGATACCGAGGATCACAAACAAGGTGTGAATAACCATGCAAATGTACTTGGTACTCTCAATGTCATTTACCACCTAATGAATGTGCCGGTTAACCACGCACGCTCTATTGATCTATGATAAACATCAAGCTACGCTTTGCCACCATTGCTTTCCCAAATTAGTGCGCTGGTTATCCACGCACGCTCCACTAACGACTTGGCAGGGTGCAAAGTGTAATTTCATGGAATAGCATCATTTCACATTTTTCCAAAAGTAACAAAGATTGGGAATTTTATAAAAAACATTTAGTTATTTTATTAATCATTATACTTTTAATGAGGAATTAGATGCCCTATCCTACCCGTTCGGCTAACGACCCTCCACCAATCGAGGAAGCGGTGGGTGAGAGTGGACACCCATTAAACTGACATTTTATAGGCAGCAACCTTATACCCCCTTATAGACCGGCTTCGTGAATGAGGCCTACTAACGGTAAGACTAGCTTAATCTTATATATATATATATATATATATATATATATATATATATATATATATATATATATATATATATATATATATAATTATTAGTCTTATAATATTATAATAGTATAAGGGTTGAATTTTAAACTTGTAAAATTCTAGGGTTTAGGATTTAAGTATTTAAAAAATTAAAACTTTTAATAAAAAATTTTAAATCCCAAAAATTGAGGGCAAATTTTGAAACTCTTCAAAACATCTTTTAGATCAAATTTGAAAAATAATTAATTAATCATATTATTAATATTTATCACATAATTTGACCTAATCTATTTTCTTGACAGGATAATTCAAATCAAAATACAAATAATTAATATTTATCATATAAAACAAGTAATTATCTTATTTATGACAATTATCTTTCAATTGCATTAGGATAATCCACACCTTATTGTAAAAATCAGATTTTAACAGCCAAAAACGTTTTTGGTAATTATCCTAATTCAATTTCAGTCAAAATCCCGAAAAATCAGCCACCAGACTGCCCGACTCGCCGAGTCAGAGAATGGACTCGTCCAGTTGCCTTGACTCGTCGAGTTCATCAGACAGAAGCAAGATTTTTCGATTTTCAGCTTTGAACAATTTTAACAATGCATCAAATACAAAAGAAAAACGACCTAGGCTCTGATACCACTGTTGGGTTATGAGCAAAACAACAATCCTATGGTGCACATGCAAACCCTAAAGCTTTGGATCTATGTTTTTCTATTTGTACATGCAATAATTATCCAAAGCTCATAAACCCTAGATCTAGCATATCAAAATCGAAATCAACATAGATAAACTAGTAAGAATGTTACCTTTGGTTGTAGCTTGAAGATCTTGAGCTTTTGAGAACCTAGCACCTCAAATGTGAAGCCTCTAATGAATCACAAACACTAAAGAAAATTGGATGACCTTAGAGAGAGAGAGAAGGGAAGGCTAAAATCATCTCTTGGAATCCTTCTAGGGTTTCTGGTAGCCGAATTCTAGTGCCCAAGGGTCCCTTATATACCTGAAAAGTTAGGGTTTCAGTCAAAGACCTAATTAGGTTGCTTAGACTCTAAGCAGCCCACAAGATCCTTCTAGAATCCCTAGCTTGGAAGATTTCTATATGGGATCCCATATAAAATCGTCCATCCCTTTCATAAGGTATCCACAGCCCATATTGCAACTATCTTATAATTACAATATTAGTCCCCTTAATTCAATTAACCTCTTTTGACCACAAAATTAATTCTAAATTAATTATTAACCAATGTTAATTAAATAATATGATTTTTCCTTTAATATATTATCCAAATAATATACTAATAAACCATAATAACCTCTTTCTCCATTATTCATCCAGTCAAGTTGCTTTGGTAAATGCAACCCAAAAGGACCATGCTAGAACCGGTTCAAGTACATACCAAATATAGTTATGGGCTTAGACACTAATCCAACAGATAAATGCCTAACAAGGAATTATCCTAGCCAACTACCATACTCGTACCCTAACAATGCCACTATCCTATCAAACAAAGGATATATAATGTCACATAAGGTATAGTGAGAAAACTAACCTGAAGCAGCAACACAATAATCAAACCACAGGAGTGGCTAAGATAAACTCCCTCTCTGAACACCTACACCCCATACCAATAACTCTACTTAGATCATTTCCAAATATACGCATATTGTACTTCATTTATACTTTTACTTTAGAAACCTTCTTGTATTATCATGTTGTATACACATATTCTCTTATATGATTATATAAGCATTAAACCACACACTTATGCATCTGTACATACATAATGAGGGTATTATATGACTTAAAACATATTCACATGGTTTGCAAACCGTACAAATCAACTCTCCATACACAGTGATGTGTGGTCATTTCATGCGATCTAGAACTCAATCTGGTTCGATCCTAGCTTCCTATAAGGATCAAACACATCATGGAAATCCCAAAGAAGCTTAAATAAAAGAGTTAAATTTACATAACATAATTGTAGAGTCAAATATGTTGTGATATATCAAAGTTTTAGGTAGTACTCGTAGTGACAAATAGTTTGTCAATATCAAAGGTCTTCATGACTTCTATATTGTATATATATTATCAGCCACCTATGTAGTTTCTCTTTAACTGTCGAAGTCTTGATATACTTTTTGTATCCATCGAGTACACTATAAATAGTGTAGGTACCTAATTCATTTGTAACTTTTGCAACTTGTGCATCGTGCTTTCTTTCTCACAAATGTACTTGTACTTATTCCAGATTATATGAGCTGAATGAAGATATTATTTACATCTGGTGTGCATTTTAACTCTGATTTCATATACGTTTGATCAAACATCCTTTTAATTGGTATTAGAGCAGGAAATGACAAATCGATTGAAGAATCTTATTCTCATTTTCATTTTATTGAGTCATTGTTCTGATTCAATTTTTTCACAAGTGAAAATGTAATTCTTCAATTGGTCACTGTGATTTATCGATTTTGCAATCGTTAATCCATTGTTTACATCTAATTTCACTCTTTTCAAGCTTTTTATCTTTTCAAAATCGATTCAATAGAAAATTGAATGTGAATACCATGACGAATTTTGTTCATCTGCTTGGTTCATCTACGAATATTCCGATGCTACTTCCTGAATACTATGATAAGTAGGATAATTGTAAGGAAGATTACCTGAACGGGATTGATGAAGAACTCTGGAGATTGATTAATGCTGGTCCATATCTTTCCGATCATACTTATGTAGTGGGAACAAGTGAAACTGAAGATATGATTGCTCAAGGTAACAAGCGAAAATCTAATGACAAAAGATGCGTTGGAGAATTGCATGGCGCCTTGCCTCCGGTTGTGTATAACCACTACATTGGTGGTTACATGATAACATAATAGATATGGAACACACCAAAAGAAACATTCCAAGGAAATGAGCGAACAAAGAAAAGCTCGGTCAGTAAATGCTTGGCTTCGTTAACGGATTTCAAGCAGAAGGAAAATGAATCTATCGAAGCGTACTATGATCAGTATAATGAGTTTATTTACAAGTGCACAAGGTATAATGTTGTTCATACTTCTCTAGAGTTCAACATTACTATCATTCTTGGTTTGAAGAAGAAGTGGAAGAACATTTTTTTGATGATTAAGACCCAAGAGAACTTTGATACTTACTCATTGTCGAATCTCTACAATATTCTTAAAGCTCATGCATCTGAAGTGAAAAAAATATTAAAAGAGACAAACAAAATGAATTTTGGAGGTCCCTTGGCATTGGTCTCTAAAACTAATAGTAAAGAGGTGTGTTCTGATAAAGAAGAAAATGATAGCGAAGAAGGTATGTTGATGAATTCTAATGATGAAGATGTGTCATATCATTCAAATAATAGTGTCAAGAATTTTACAAGAAGCCAATTGGTGGGAAATTCAAAAACAACTCATTAAAGAAGTGATCTTCAAGTTCTGGTGTTTCACAAAAGTGTGTTGAGAAGGTGGAAGAGAACAAGGAAGAAAAGAAAGTTGAGAAGAAGTTAACTGGAGATTCTGTTTACGATTGTAACTACTGCAATGGAAAGAATCATCTTGCTAGAGACTGTATGCAGAAAAAGAAAGAGGATAAGAAAGATAAAGTAAAAGAAGAATCTTACTATACAATGAAAATTGAAGAGCTTCAAACAAAGTCGAAGAATCTTTCTTTGATGCCATGAAATTCAACTAAGGAATAGCACCTACCATATTTGGTCATCGGGTTCAGACGATCATGTAATGCATCATCCGACACATGGTTTTATGTTTTCCAAGCACTATGGTCATCATTCAAAGGATAAGAGAGTTTTGAATGAGTTTGTGGAGGAAAGTGAAGAAGATAGTGAAGAGGAAGAAGAAGAGTTGATTGAAGGAATATGCTTTGTTTCAACCACTTCGAAGTCTCCTATGACTGATAGGGTACATGATCTCCTTATCTCTCTTAATATTCCTTTAAATTCTTACAATGATGTTTTATCTGATTTTGATGATACATGTTCTTATTTGAATGACATGCTGATTTCCATGAATAGTGAATTGGAGAAAAATAAAGCTATGCTTTATGAGGATAGGAATAATTTGGAAGAGAAAAAGTCTATGATTGAAAGCTTAGATTCCAAAATTACAAATATTATGAATGATAGAGATTCCCTTAGAATGGAAAATAGTTTGCTTGTAAAAAACGAAACATCTATTGTAATACAGCTAAACGATTGTATGGGAAGCTCACTCTTTTTTATCATTCATCGGATATTTGTAAAGAGTAACACCGTGAACTTCTTCCTTTCATTAACTTTAAGAGATAATGAGTTGATGAGATTACATTTGATTGTGAGAGTAAGGTTGCTAAGTATGACCAGGTACCAAATGATTCATATGCTTATGGTATTGTTAACAATGATGATTGTTTAGATGATGATGACTTGGTAGATATTGTGAATGATAATCTGTCTAAAACTAAACAAATGAAAATTTTGTTTTGAGCTTTCTTTTTGGAAATTTCTTCTTTTAAATAGATTTTTCATCATCATTTTAAAAATTTTGATTCTTCGCCTTTTTATTCTTCAAATCATTTGGTAAAGACTTATCACAACTTTTCTCAGATTCGCCTTCGACATCAGACTTGGTAGTTTTCACAAACGAAACACCATTTTTTATTATCTTTGGAAAAAAGATTTTTTTGACTCTTTTGACGTTGAAAAGTTTTTGATCTCTGATTCAAACCATTACGTCAACATTTGGATTTGAATAAAAACCTTTATCAGCACTTTCAAATTATCTTCTTTCAATAATTCGTTCAATTTTGGATCAACTTTATCCCCATTCCTTTTGTAACGAAAACTTGATTTGAAAATTCATTATTAAATTATGGGTAAAGAACCTTGTTTTGTTCAAGAAAATGTTTTTCTTTGTCTTTCAAACTTTTTGTGAATTGTTTTGAATCCTCAAACACTTGAGCTTGAACATCTTGTGGAGTTTCTTTTTCACTTGAATCATCATCACTTTCAGTTTCATTGTCTGTTATGTCTTCGACAATAATAGACTCTTAAGAATCATTAGTTTTGGTTGTCGAATATGTATCATTGTTTATCTTTGATTTTGAATCATCATTTTCTTTGCTTTTAGCTAACAAAGTGATTTTAATGAAAGAAAATTTTGAGCATTCTACACATTCCTCTTCCTCAATTTTACTAATAATATCAAAATCATCTTCGATATCAGCAAAATTTTGTTGAGTACTTTGTGCTGAATTATCAGTTTTGTTCAAAATTTTCATTTGTTCATTTTTAGATAAAGTATCATTCATAATATCAACCAAATCATTAGAATCCAAATAATCATCGATATTAACAATATCATAAGCATAAGAATCATTAAGAACTTGATCATACTTCGCTATCTTACTCTCACAATCATGAGTGATCTCATCAACTAATTCACGCTCAAAATTAATGAAAGGGAGTAATTTCATTTGTTGTTCCTTACAAATATCAAACGAATGATAGAGATGAGTTAGTTTACCATACAAACTATTAGCTTTATTATAATAAATGTTTATTTGTTTAACTAGTAAACTATTATGCATACTACCTTTTAGTTGTATCATGACATTCGTAAGTTTCAAGTCCAGGCTCTCAATCCTAGTTTTTGTTCTTTTCCAAATTATTTTTCGCTTCATAAAGCAAAGCTTTATTTTTCTCCACTTCGTTACTCATAGAAATCAAGATATCATCCAAGTAAGAACATGTATAGTCAAATCAGACAAAATGGCATTGTAAGAATTTAAAGGAATATTATGAGAGATAAGAAGATCACGTACTTTCTAAGTCATGGGATACTTCAAAATAGATCTCACAAAACATCTTCCTGTAATAATATCTTCCTCCTCTTCACTCTCATCTTCACTCTCCTCCATAAACTCACCAAACATGTTATTAGCATCTGAATAATGAGCAACGTGCTTCACATACATGACGTCATGAGTAGGATGACGCATATCCTCGTTGTCAGAGCCAAAAGATCAAATCTGATAAGTTCCATCCTCATCATTTGAATCCTTCACAAGCAAGGAGAGATTTTTTGACTTTGCATGAAGCTCCTCAAACTTCATTGCATAGTAGGCTTCGTTTTTTGCTTTATCCTTCTTCTTTTCTTGCTTTGTCAACATGCAATAACGAGCAAGATGATTATGTCTGTTACAATAATTTCAATTGTAACCAAAATCTCCTTTAAGCTCCTTCACAACTTTCTTCCCTTCTTTATTTTCTTCCACATTTTCAACACTCTTTTTACCAACACCAGAATTCGACAATGACTTTCTTAACTGAGCTGTTATTGAAGTTTCCACTGATTCGCTTGTTATAAAACTTCTTCACCCTATTATTTATGTAATAGGCAACAAATTTTTTGGAGCATGGAAATGCTCTACAAATTATGAGTGATAGTTAGGTTATTTTATTTCCTTTTATTGTTTGTAAGGTATCTCTCTCTATAAATAGAGAGGGATGATCATTTTATTATGTGTGCACCTATAATGTAGTCTTTGTTTTAGTTATAGAGAAAATCTCAGTTGGGATCTCTCTTACCGAAGTGTTCTTCATAGTTGTAACCTCTCTTTCTATTAATATGATCATATTACTTATCTTGTTTTGTTCTTCATATTTTTGTTAATCGATAAATCTCAAGATCTTATTATTCCGCACTATCCGATCCTCAAAATGGGTTGCTACAATTGGTATCAGAGGTGTACCTTGAAGATATAAACAATTATTTCGAGGGAATGACTCCCGATCGACAACTTTCATCTTGTGATTTTCGGTTTTCATACAACAATTTCTGGGTTCGCAACTGGAATTTTTATGATGAGTATTTGACTTTTGAAGTGTTGAGTCAAGATTTTTCAAGCTTTCAAGAATACATGTTACTTCTGTCTTGTTCAACTTTTTTTGGTGAAAATCCGGTTAAGAAGATTTTATCTTGCTGTTGAAGAAAAAGAAGAAAGAAGAATGATATTTTTGCCTAAAGAGCTCGTTTAATGATCTTGCTCCTTGTTATGAATGAGACAAAATATCATGGGTATTTGGAGAAGACTTGATCTTTGAATATGATGTTAGATAAAATATTTTGAGTTCATACGCCGCAACTGGAAAATATTATGAAGGTATGATGCTCCTCGAATCACTTTACTGCTGATCATTTTTTTCTCATAAAAGTGTTGAAGGACTTTGAAAGTTTCTATGTCCTTTTATTCTTTTTGAATGAAAGAGTACTCCGTTACTTATTACTTTACCAATGTCTTCTTGATAATTTCCCTGTGACAAGCTGTTGGGTTTTAGTTCAAAAATAGTTTCAAAAACTACAAAATATGGCAAACGGAAGACTTAAATTTCTTTAAATAACATAAACATTTTATACCCACCAAGGATCTTCTTGTAAGTTATAGAAAGATTAAAACACCAATAATAGAAAGGATGAAGAAATAACAACCTTTGTTGTTCTTTGGATCCTTTTGGGAGGCTTGGAAGTTGATGAAGAAGATGGAACCTTTAAGACACCAACAATTACTCAACTTGATGAAGATGCGAGTCCATAAACTCTTAACTCTTAAGCTTGAAGTTCATAACCAATATGAACTTCAAGAGAGCAAAAGATAAGCAAGTATTCTTCAAATTTTTGACCAAAACTAGAGAGAAGTAAGAGGGGGAGAGAGGTCACACTTTTTACTCTAAAAAAGCACCAAAAACAAAAGCCTTCATATTATGGTCTTAAAGCAAAGGTAATACCCATAAGGTCTTAGCACTTTAAGACCTACCGTGTCCTTAATGTTTCCCATAACTTTAAGTCATGCTTTCTTTTGATTTAAATAATCAAAAGGCCATGCTTCTTTTATTCATTCTTATAAATATATAATAGAAGACAAAAGTTTATAAATTTTGTAAACTTCTTTTATAAAATATAAACTTTGGCTTTTGGCTAAAAGACAAAAGTATTTCTAGTCCAAAATAATGTACATGAATTAATAAATCATACCATATGATATATTATGTTACTTGCAATTGAAAATTAATATTTCCATGAAATAAATAATTTCCAATTAATTATAAGAGTTTTATTGAATATTTATTAAAATCAATTTCTAATAAATAATCAATTATATCAAGTTGTTGTTAGTATGACCCATTAGTATCATATGTTAATTAGCAATATCACTTTAATATGACTCTTGAGCATACTAGACCTTTCACAAGCAACCTATACCCATACTTTTACTTTAAACCCATACCTTATCCTTACTTTTTGTCTTTCTCCCTCATACTTTCTGTCACTTTTTCATCTTCCCAACACCCCACCTTATCCACATATGCTTTAGAAATCATTTCCATGGATTAACACGAAGTTATAGCCTTTTCGGTATCAAATTCATGAAAAAATGACATTTTTCGTCATCATCCCTCTCATCCTCGGTGCTCAACACCGAACACCTAAACCTGACCGAAGACATTGCCTTACCGAGAAGTTAAGCCATACCGAAGAGCTGCTGGAGGTCCTCTTATACGCAACCTCTGCTATCCACCGCATACCAAAGATTTTCTTTCGCAACCTCCCACTCTTTGCTGCCCGCCTCATCGTAATCAACTTCCGCCTACTCCTCGATATAACTTCCTTGTTCTTTGCATCCTTCACTCCTCTCTACCCAGTCTTCTCAATCAAACCAGACTTACCCTTCACCACATAGTCCTCGGTAGCCTTTCTTCCTTGCTCACCTTCACCGTAGCCTTTCCTCCCTCCTCAACCCTTATCCCCCCCCCCCCTTCTAAAAAAATTACATCTCCTTTTTTTCAACATTATTTTTTTTATTTAACACTCATTTAACCCATTTCAGTTATCATCAATTATCCTTAATTGCCATTTTTAGCCCTTTTTTTTCTTTTGCAAAAAACTAAACCCCAACAGGTACCATTTTTTTACACCAATTTTTTTTAAAACCATTTTTTTTATAAATACCATTTTTTTTAAACCAATTATTTTATAACATCAATTTTACCCAACCGCAACCCATGATCGGAAACACTTTTGCGAAGAATGATTTTTACAAGACTCGATTTATTGTCTCCGCAAAAGAGATTATTATTGGAGGTTTATTCAAGCTTCGATCATCATGATCTATTACTTCTTGCTGATTATATTTCAAAAATTTTATTATTCTTCTCATGAGGATTGCCCTTTAATCAAGGTCTTTCGACCAGCACTCCTTGGATCAGTGTGTTATGACCAGTTATCCTTCATACCATAGTCAGACATCATATTTTTCTTTGCAAGGCTTGCACTACAGTTGCGTCTGATAAAAAAATTTGCTTCGCAACCTTCGCTATACGGGATTTTTATGACTTGTCGCTCTTGATCTTCAGTTGACTAACCATGTGTCTTGAGCAAGTGGACTTTATTTATTGAAGACCACTTCAGGAGTTCTGACACCACAGTTTGGGTACATCAACATTTTTCAGCAGAGCAGAGATTTTTCACGCAGAGTTCTTATTTGTTACTTCGGTACTTGTTGAAACAGTTTTCAGTGACAAAATTAACCGGTTACTTATGACCAGAGAGTATTTATTTTACTCTCATTCTTGTGTTTTATTGAGACCCTTCATACATCTGGGGAGAGCATGCGAAGGTCTTGGTATCCGAAACTCTCCATATTGATTGATTTATTTATTTTTGATATCCTGACATTGGTTATCAAAAATAGGGAGAGAATATTATGAGCATCCGACTTACTGGTTATGTTTTTCTGAGTGTGGATTTTGAAGATATCTGGGAAAACGGAGATCATTATGTATTTGGCTTGCTAATTGATCTTGGCTTATCATCTATTTGTTTAGTCAAACCAACACCATGATGATAGTGTCGATTGAAGTTTGAAGTCCGATCCTAGCCTGTGGATCACTGCAACTTCTATTCCTTGATCCAGACTTATTTATTATTCCAACTCTACCACATGATGTTTTCATATTTTTAGCAGGTTATTCTTTTAAAGAATTTTGGGTGTGTTATGATTCGAGTACAAGAGATGTTTCAGACTTTTGAAGCCGAAGTGTGACTTGCTTATGGGACGTTTAGTTAAGAAGTTATTGTGATACACTTTTGAAGTTGATCAACTTGGTTTATTGATCACATCTATAGACTGAAATCTCACTCCTCAACGTCGGATATGATGGACTTTGTTGTTTAGAAGACTTTGACTATAGAGATTCATCGCCCAGTTTCATACATCACAGACAATTTAGAGTTTCAGAGACATTTCAATACTTGGTTCTCATTATGTTTCATTTTATTACCGTACTTGTTATTTGGTTACTATTTATTTTAGCCTTTTTAGCATTATATTTGCATCCCTCATTATTTGCGAGCATTTAGGGAGAGATTGTTGGAGAGATTCACCTCAGACTCGTGAGCTTTTAAAATGTTGTAGAGATTCGACAATGAGTAAGTGTCGAAGTTCTCTTGAGTCTTGATCATCAGAAAAATATTATTCCATTCCTTATTTAGTCCAAGTATGAAAGTAATTTTGTACTCGAGAGTAGTACGAACAACACCATACCTGGTGCACTTGTAGATGAGCTCATTGAATCGATCGTAATAGGCTTTGATAGATTCACTACGATAAGCATTAAGTTACCGAGCTTTTCGTTGTTCACTTATTCCCTTGGAAATTTTCCTTAAGCGTGTTCTGTATTTATTAAGTAGTCGTGTAGCCTCGAATGTAGTTATACACAACTGATGGCAAAACTCCATGTAACTCGCGAATATATCTCTTATCATTATCCTTCTGCTTGTTTGCTTGGACAATCGCATCTTCTGCTTCACCTACTCTATCAACTGCTTGAAGACGATCTGCGTGATATGGACCTTTTTGAATCAATCGCCACAAGTCCAAGTATATTAACATAGTTCATCATAGTGTTAACATTCAAATTCACCATTTTGAGTTAAAAGTGGATAAACTTGAAAAGAAAGAAATCAGATACAAAGCAATTGACTAACGATCACAGAATCATTAAATCATACGGATTGAACGAAGAATTACGTTTTCACTTGTGGAATGATTGAATCGAAATTGATTCAATAAAGATGAAAATGTGAACGAGATTCTTCAAATGATATGTGGATTCCTACTCTGATACCATTTGATAAGATGTCTAATCAATAGTAAATGAAAATCATAGTACAAATTGAACACACGATGTAAATAAGACCTTTGATTCAGCTCAAATATTTGGATTGGTACAAGACAGATATAGATATAGAAAGTAAAGTGAACGCTTTCGCAAAAGCTACCAACTGACTTATGTACCTACTCTAATTATAGAGTACTCAATCGATGAAAAATGTATACTAAGACTTCAACATTAATAGCAAATCTACAAAAGTACTTAGTAAAATACATATATATCGAAGTCATGAAGACCTTCGATATTTACAAAACATTCGCTACTAAGACCACTACATAAGATTCAATATATCACAACAAATAAGACTCTACACTTACACAAGTCTAGAAGGTACACCAAGAGATGGAGATAAGTTTTCTAGATGATCAATGGCTCCGCGAATCGTTCCTTTAACCTTTAAGTGACAAAAACATCATCAAGAAGCTCACAAGGAAAGAGGAGAGGCTAGGGTTTTGAAATGGGAGGATGGAGGCTGACGGAAATGAGCTAGCCCTAGAGTTAAGGTCTTTAAATATGCAGGAAATCCTAGAAAGCATGGGCTTGGGTTGCAGTAGCGGCCACGTTGTGACCATCCTCATGTCACATCATGGAGCTCACAAGAGATGCGTTCCATATAACTTATGCTATGTCGTGGGCACCCATGCACCACATCATGACTTAGGGTTTTTCTCCAAAAACCCTATTTTTGATCCCTTTAAGTCTTTACCTGATGCTTGGAGAAAACAGATGTTACATTGAATACTTTGAAACATTGACCACCTTGAATTTATACCGTCACATACATAAAAAAACAAATGAAAAAATTGGGTTATCTTTTTTAAGTTAACGAACGAAAGTTATTAAAGAAAATCATATTATGTATATTATGGGGGGATAAAAACGCGAAAGTTTAGAAAATAGAGATGGTAAGAGTGACACTTTGCAAACTTTAATGTTAAGGGTGTCAAAGTAACGTCTAAAAATTTAGACGGGTAGAAAATATAGTTTACAAAATAGATGAGTGAAAATCATATTATATATATACAAATGAGATAAATACGAAAAAATTAAAAAACGAAGGTGTAAAAGTGACATTTTAAAACGAATGTGTAAAAATGATATTTTAGAAAGTTGAAAATAAAGAAGGTGAAAGTAATATTTTAAAATGTAAGAAATAAAAAATATCATATTAAAAAATAAAGATTGTAAGTGATAGATTATACAAAAGAGTTAATGAACTAGAAAGACAACAAACTTTGGTCTTTGTTCACATTAAGGTAACTGTGTTTTTTTCGTACACATTTGACCATTGAACTTGTTTGACCTGTTAAAAATAAGGTAATATGGCTGGTAATTAGCGTTAACATTACCCTATTATGAACATGTCAAACAAGTTTACTGGTCAAATGTCTACGAAAAAAATATGGTTACCTAAATATGGACAAAAACCAAAGTTTCTTACCCATTTTGGTAATATTAAGTTTTTTATGTTAAGTGCAAGTAGTCATAAGACCCATTGATGTGATATGAAATTGGGTTGTCCGATCTTTGTGTATGAGGAGATGCTCGGGTCTTGGGACAACTCAGTTTAGGCCCAACTAGTTAGGGGCTAGGTTGTATACGCTTAAAGGGCTAGGTTGTATGTGCTTTAAAGACCTAGCAACACAGCCTAGCCCATGACTAACTCAGACTGAACTGGGTTAGACGAAGCCTAACCTAATTGTTCATTGACTGTCGGAGCCTGATCCCAGGGCACAGTCCCTGAGACGGTTCTTGTCAAATATTACCAAAACTGGTAAGAAACTTTCATTTTTTTTCTATATTTTGGTAAACATGTTTTTTTCGTACACATCTGATCAATAAACTTGTTTGACCTGTTCATAATTGGGTAATATTAACGTAATTACCAGTCATATTATCCTATTTTGAACAGGTCAAATAAGTTCAATGGTCAAATATAAACGAAAAAAACATGGTTACCTAAATGTGGACAAAGACCAAAGTTCGTTACCTTTTTAGGTTATTAACTTAACCCTATACAAAATTTGGGGTTCTATAATACTATTGGCCACTAGATTTCTCTCACAAATGAGAGTTTGCATTTTATATATATTTATAATAATTATACATTATGCTTTGCGTTAATAGTTGTACTAGCTGCAATAGATTTTGCGAGAGTTTGCATTTTATATATATTTATTTTTTATATATAATATATAACTGGAAAATACATAACAAGCGTATTTCTAGCAAGGTTTTACCCACAAACTCCTTATCCCAAATTGGTACCATTTATTTTACATCATTGGTTGACTTTTGGTGCGATGAAAGCTTGAAGAGTTCAGGCGAACCCAGTCTAGTAAGATTCACATAATCTTGTGGACCATGAGCTGGTAATCCAGCAATCAGAAGCCCGATCACTCTCCAACCTCGACAAGCAAAGGTTTCGCAGTACTCTGGTCCATTTTGATAATAAATGATGAAGCTCCTCAATAACTCCCATAATGCATTCGCAAACATGGGTATAAAAGCCAATATCGAGAAGTAGTTCTTGTTGGGTTCTTCAGCAAGCACCTACGTACACAAGTAAAGCGACCCATTAGCTTAAACGACATAACTGATCACACATTATGTGTTATATCGACATTAGGTTTACGAGAGGTTATTACTTGTCCCTTGTAGAAGCTGTTGTAATAATGGCAATCACCAAAATGTTTGAACAAACGATCAGAACTATCAAAGGGCACTCTAGGCACCAAATCATTGCAATACACAAACCTAAGGTACCTCGATCCATGATTTACCAACACCTCTTTCATGAATTCACCAAATCGTTTATCTCCCACCCTAGGTTGCCCAAATGTATACAACCCTTCAAGTTTCGATAGCAAATCAGTTTCCCCATGGTGTGCTAAAACCGCTGGAAATACAATCGTCAATGCTGCTCCCAAACTGTGTCCGGTTACCATGAACTTGGCGTTTGGGTTCTTTTCAAGACGTTCTTTAAGTTTTTTTCTGATCACGTAGTAAGCGTAGGGTTTTTGGTTGTCTATTTGAATGTCTTTCGACCACCCTAAGCTCTTTTGTAGCCCTAATGCTTTCAAGAAACCTGCATGGACCTTGCCAATACCGGGGAGATGGTACCATGAAAGATCAACGTCGGATGACCAATCTTTGGCATTGAAAGGTGATGTGCCTCTGAATGAAATACCTATGAGCTCAGATTCACCTGTCTTATCACTCCACATGAACCCTTGTGTCGTGTAATCCTCCTCATAATCTGAAACAAATTTAATCGATATAAATTCTTTTCAGTTACATGATCTTAATTACTTCATTTAGAACTCAATGAAAAAGGCTTTTTCAAGACTAATATATTACCATTCCAACAATCAAAGTACTCCAAAAACTCCATCTGCAATCACATCACTCATTTAATTAGCTTTAGTACTTTTGAACGACTTGCTTTTAACAATCATCAGAGGAAAATGACATTGAACTTGTTTATATATATACCTTCCAATGCTTCTCGACTGTCTCTTTGATGTAAGCTTGGTTTTCGTAGGCAGATTTAGCAGCCATAATGGCGAGTGCGCTAGAGTATCTCGGATCTTCGTGCTTAATTCTGCTGTCTAAATCCCTTCGTATGTCCCATAGCCCGATTGCTGTTAAGAACTCTGGGGACTCTTTATTAGGTAGCACCAGTTTTCCTATATAGATTACGTCAGTAGTATAATACAGATCAAAGAGATAGCTACATGTTTTTATTGTGTTTTATTCTTGAAACCAATTAAACAAACATCTTTCTAAATCCTAAATACGTAATTACTAAATAAAAAAAAATCATCTTCATTTTAGTGTCTCTATAATTTCAAAAACAACCCGGAACAATCAATAATTAAGTAACCATGAATTAGCAACGAAAGCAATACGACGAACTACCGACGGTCTGTTTGAAAAGACGACGCTTCTAGTTTGGAAATAGAGTTTTAGCTTTACCATAGGAATTGTAATTCGTCCTAAATACTTTACTATTTTGTCGCTAAAAATTTACAAATAAAAAGTCAGCCTTGAATGGTCCTTGTTTAGGCGTGAATTGAACTGATTAAATTCAAGCTGGTGACATATTTTGGTTTCTTTCGAACATGTAAAAGTGTTGTAAGTTTTTTTTTTTTTTTTTTTTTTTTTTTTTTTTTTTTTTTTTTTTAACTTCAACAAACAAATTAAAAAACCACTGCCCCACCTGCAGATGAATTTGACAGTAAAACACCCAACAATAATCTTTCCACATAATTAAATCGTGATATCCAACACTAATAATTAATGTAGATAAGAACGAAAATAATAATCCAAGATCTTTTAAATCATACGAAATCTAATAAAATAATAATTACACCTAATAAGATTTATTAATAATATACATGTGAATAAAAAATAGACCATGACTCAAGAGATTGTGGGTACCCTTTCACGTTTCTTTCAAGAACTTAAAATGAAAATATAGACGAATTGAATAAAGAACATAGATCGAATGAAACCTGATACGAGATTCAAAAGTAACATGAGAAATCCTCCATTGGCATCGGAAAAGTTGGGAAGAAACTCAATGGCCGAGCCTAGCCAACCTAAGGGTTTATCAACTAAATGAAGAACCTTTTGGGCTAGAATGGATATGAAGATAACGAACCGATCTCCAAAGCTTTCTTCAACAGTTCCATCTGGACAGTCTATGAATTTTCTATTACCAATATGTTTGGAGAATAAAAGCATCACCAGATCCCAAAATCCGACGTCTTTTGGACTTAGTAGTAGATAGTCTTTGCAAAATGACTTGTTGCATGTTGTCTTAGTGGTGAGCTCAGGAGCCATGGTGAATTATTGTTTGGGATTTACGTTGGGAGAAAGGTGAGGAAGTAGATGTGCAGGTGTACTCCGAATGTTTGGCTAGCTATTTATAGAAATGTGATGTTGATGGTTGTGGGTTATTTTAATTAAAACTTTTAATAGAAATACGTTTGGATCTTACCTACAAAAACTTGGTGAATACTCAATAAACGATTAAAATGCCAAGCAGTTGTTTTGGCGACATCTTAGTTTTCGTGGAATTATTATTATTATATTATAATATACTCGAATGGTGTCTTTGACTCTAATCGTGATAATTGAATGCCACATGCGAAGAATGTGAAAGGATTTTCAACAAACTTACCAATCCAAAATTCCAATTTTTGCACTCGAGTCTAACAAAAAAGTGAGCAAGTCACTTTCAAGTTTCAATGGTATAAATCAAGTTTAAAATGTAAAAAATACAAAATACCAAAAAGTAAAACTCGATATGTAACCGCAAATGAAAAGAATTAACATCCTCGCTCAATATGTTACAGCAAATGAAAAGATTTAACATCCTCGCGCGCACAAATGTAATTATGCAATAAAATTGTCATGCATAGAATTTAACTATTTTATAACATTGTTTCTATACTATTTGATAATTATTTTTTTGTACTTCTTTAACATTAATTAAACAATTTAATTATTATTAGAAAAAAAATTAAATTGTCGTTTAAAATTTATTTTATGGCATCAGAGACTGCATTATTATGTTTTTTATATCACCTTATATAATTTAAATATTTTTTAACATTAATTAAACAATTTATAATCATTATTAAAAAAAATTGAAATGTTACGAGAATTTCAAATGATTGTGTACTCTTAGAAAAAGGTGGACTTTCCTACAAAAAAAATTCTCAAGAGCAAAAATTTCTCACTACTTCCTACATATTACCTAGGAAGTTCTGCGGAAAGAGTGTTTCTGAGATTTCTTTTGAAATTCCTCAGTAACAAGTAGGAAATACTGAGAAATTCTTCGTTCTCAAAAGTCCGTCACAAGTTTCTACGCTTTTCCTAGGAAATAAATATATATTTAACATTCCTAGGTAGTTAATCAATAGTTTTTATTACCATTATATTATTATAAACAACTCATATCATTTTTTTCCCGAACATGCCAAAGAGGCTCACACTTACTTTAAAAGTATTTGGTTTAAATGGCTCCTAGGAAGTTTAGAACTTCCGAAGGATATCTAAGGAAATTCTCAGCAAACATATCAACCTTTTATTAATTGTCCTAGGATCCAAGTCATTAATTTGATACAAAAGAAAAAAAATTCTCTTAAAGTTAAGACTAGGACTAAATAGTGTTAATGAGAATCAATCAATGAATTTGTATATTAAAGTTGAAAATACTCAAAAGTATAATAAGATTTCAGGATATACCTTAGCAATTTTGGCAATATAAACAGATGATCAAATGAATAAATCAAGGAATAGATTGTTTTCTATTGAACAACAAAAAGTAAATATAGTAAATGCAAGAACGCAGTGAGTTGCGAGAAAATCCCTTAATCCCTTTAGATCTCCAGCATAAAACCTCGGGAGGTGATGAAATCACCTACACTAGAACTTATATTAAAATGAAATATGGTTACAAGTGCTAGCTGATCATAGAAATGATGTGAATGTGCTCAAGTGTCAAGAGAAGTAGATAAGAAGTAGTAGTAGAAGTGTGTTTTGTGTGTCGATCAGCTAGTTTTTATATACATACCAATAATAACTATAACCCTAATATTCTTGGGATTCTCCTTTATCTTTGCTTGACCTAGCTTTTACGAGGGTCTTCAATGTTTATCAGGCATTAACCGCTTGAGGTTTGGCTTGGTCCATTCCTTATTTGTCAAGCTTTGAGTTCATGCATAAGATTTCACATGAAACGCGACGACAGTGGAAGATATTGATTAAGTCCAAGATCTTGAGCTTACCCGGGATGTTAGTACAAGTTCAAGATATATAAATACTAAGTTAAAAATTATACCCACAAGAACACACTCTCTCCGATATCTCTTATCTTGTTATCTTCGTCTCTCTCTCTCTCTCTCTCTCTCTCTCTCTTTGTCTCTCTCACTATCTATCTCTCACACACACTCTCACTCTCTCTTCATTAGAGGAGGTTTGGTGCAACAATTGTTTTGAAACTCTATGTCACCATTCGTTCAACGTCCGACCACGAATCCGTTCTTTAATCTCTTCTTATGCGACTTCTCCGTCCTACTTGTCTCCGCCTTCATCCGCCAACTCCCTTGTCGCCTCCCTCTATCAGCTTCGTTACTTCCTTCCAACACTAGGTTTGATCATTCTATTTCTCCCTCTGTCCCTCTCCCTCTCTCTCTCTCTCTCTCTCTCTCTCTCTCTCTCTCTTTCTCTCTCTTTCTCTCTCTTTCTCTCTCTTTCAGGTATCAAACTATGTATATGAATAAAGTCATATGAATCAGAAATATAAATGCTTATTTTCAGTAGTTTTGAGTAATCAATTAGTACATGAATCAGAAAGTTAATTCCCACTTTTAGAGATTAAATATTTGAACACTGATGAGATGATCATTAACACTTTGTTGAGGTCTTTCACTCCATTTTTTTTCTTTTCATGTTGATGCGGTGTGAGGTGTGTAAGCTTGGACATTCATTTATCTTATTGTCTCTAAGAAGTATGAGAATGTTATTTGCAGAAAATTAAGAGTTTGGTTTAGTTTGGTTTTCCTTTTGGTTTCATTGCAAGCGAAATGGAGAATCTCTAACCTCGTAGCAAAGCAACCACCTAAAGTAGTTTGGCTGGCTAATGGGTAGTGAAAATTGAATCAAGGAATTATTTGCTAGTGAATGACTTAAGCTGGAATTTATGTTGCAACAACCAAGCAAAGAGTGGATTGCCTTTATGCTTGAAGTGTTATTGTTATATATGTTAGCCCAAACTTCATCCATGCAGTTTCATATATATAGTTTATGAAAATGTAAAGATTACCTCTTTGAGGTGTGTTTTCTTATAGCATTCAGGAATAAATTTTGTAGGAAAGATGCTCAAAAGAGTCTGTAGTGTAGGTTGTTAGTAATGAATTTGATCAAAAGACATAGGAGAAAAGAAGCATATGATACAGAAGGGAAAAATATTCATTTTTAACATTCAACTACTTATAATATGCTCTAGTACAAGCTAAAGTTGAAATAAATACTACAACGAATTCATCAAGTTGCAACAATGGTCTTCTTTCGTTTACATGGTATCATGTGTCATTATTTACATTCCACAACCACTAAACAGGAATGTACAAAAAATTGAATCCAATTCCATTCCATTTCAATTCTTTTGGTTTTGAAGAGCAGTCGACTTCTTGGTAGAGATGTTTCGTAACTTATACCAACATCAAGATTGGTCCATGCAACAAGCTTCCAATCCACCTAATGATTCTTAGATTATTGTTGTAAACACTAGTACCTTTTAAAACAATTATACTATTTTTGTGTTTAAACATATATATTATGTTTGTTTTTAAACAATTGTTTAGAAGTTGTGTTATAAGGGATAATATTTTGGATTTATGCTTATTGTATTTGTGTAAAAACTTAAAACAAAATTTGGTCATTTGTCTTATATTTTTTTCTACATTTTAGGGAAAGAAAATCTAGTATTTTTGTGTTGACCTATATATATATATATATATATATATATATATATATATATATATATATATATATATATATATATATATATATATATTAGATGCATATTTTCTCTGAAATGCCTAGGAAAACCTATTATAAAAGTGTCACTAAAAACTGTTGGGAAAATTGTCAAAATAAATACTTGCTAGGAAATTCCTCGGAAAAGTATTGTACAAGGAAATGTCTCACAAATATATTTCCTAGGAAATTCCTACGAAATAACAACAAAATTGGTATGCTGGAAAATTTTCGGGACTTCCGACAAAATAACTCTCCTTGGAAATGCCTCATCAATTTCTTCGAAAATTCCTCGTAAAACATTTACTAAGAGTCTTTTACCTACGCACATATTTTCCTCCGAATTTCATCGGAAAAGCCATTTTGTTAGGAATTTCTGATGAAATTGTCCCTCGGAAAAGTCACTTTTTTTAGTAGTATTGGTGAAAAGGAAAAATGTCTTTTTTACATTATAGCATGATATGATATGATACAAAAAAACTCAATTGTAAATTCTCTTTAACAATTTTTAGAAAAAAATAATTTCTAATGAAAATCCAAAACACTATATACTTCCAAAGAAAATAACGAGTCCGATTAAAGTATGGTTCTACTTTTAGTATTATTTAACCTAATTGTAATTAACATTTTTAGAAACAAATTTCAAATGAAAATCCAAAGCACATTACCAAAGAAAATCACGAGTCCGGTCCAAGCGTGGTTCTACTTTTAGTATTTTTTTAACTTAATTGTAATTTTTTATCCGATAACCAAGAATTCATATAATTTAGAATGATGCTTAGCATTTTTGAAACATTAAAATCCGAAATGTATTCCTTTAACAATCAAGAGAGAAATGAACACTTTTACATTTGTAGAAACTAGAAACTAACGAGAAAGTAAAAAAATGAAAATTAGTTATATAAAGCCCATAATATTGTTTTATCAGTTATGTGCATCAGTCTTTGCATAGTTATTAGGTTTTGGCATACCATCTAGAATTCTATCCATCTTAACTAGGCAATTCAAAGAAAAGTTGAGAGTTTTTTTGTAAAGACAAAACTGCAAATTTGGTCATTGTAGTTTGCAAAAATCTTTGGATGAGGTCCAAAAAGTTTTCAGGTTGCATGAAAGGGAAAAAAAGAAGTACCCCCCATCATAGTGAACCCCTCCTTCTCTTCCTTTATTCGCCGCAGGAAGAAATTCCAACTATGCTGCCTTCTAACGAGAGGACCGGAATCCAGTTCAAAATACAAAGTTTTATGTGGTTTTGGTCCTAAAAAGGTTGAAAGGACAATTTTGCCCTTTTCTTTTCTTTTTTTCATTTTTTAATACATTATTAATTTAGTTATTAAATAAAACGGGTCTACCCTGCCGCCTTTGTTCTCTCCCTCTCTTTCTCTCTCCCACCTTCTTCTTTTAACTGAATCTTCTTCTTCCTTTACCTACAAATCAGAGGAGACAATCACCAGATATATTCGTGTGAGAGCCATCACCTTTACACCACCCGTTATCCACCCCACTGACACCCTCCCTTGCTCTCTCACACACTACCTCTCTCATCACATACATCTAACTGAAGATCACATATCCTACTCTTCCACCAGTTGATTTTCCTATGTATCATTCCTGAAATGAATCCCCAAAATCGTTTGCATCCAAATATTATCTGTTCTCAGCAAAATCTAACAAAATTATGCTGCAAAAATTCGATTCAAGCATCATTATCCACTGAAACTCAGACAACACTTGGTTCAATCCCATCTTTAAATCAAATCTAAAATTATCCCATCACCATCCATTTAAAACTATCTATCCCCATCGACGAACATATCCGGTTCATCTAAATTAAAATCAAATTATCCCAAAATCCATATAACCATAAAGATTGACAACATATTTTAGGATAATTAACTTGGATTAAATCGAAGATAAAATTAAAATTAAAAATCAAACACACCAAATCGTGAATGAAGAACACAGATTGGAAAATCCCAAAAGTGTCGATAGTTAACTCATACAACCATAGGACACAAATCACTTCATGACAATAAGATTGTTAGCTTAATCGATTGGGCAGGTGAGATTAATTTTTCAATATCAACACAGAAAAGATGAACACAATGAAGGATGAAGAACAAAAACCCTAAAATCACCAAAAATGAATAGATTCTTCCTTAACACATAATTGATGAATAATAATTCCTTAACACATAAATTGATTAATAATAATGAAGATTTTTAGTTCAATGATTATAACAAAAGTAGAGAATATCCAAATTCTCTATGATGAATAAATTGAGTTAAACAGAGCAAAAAGGGAGCAAGATCTTGCGTATGCGTGTGTAGGTACGAGAGAGAGAGAGAGAGAGAGAGAGAGAGAGAGATGGGTGGGATATCATAATTTTTTTCACTAATATTAAAAAAATAAAAAATATGAAAAAAAATACAAAAAATAAATTTAAAGGGCAAAACAGTCAATTCAAATGCTCCATGGACTAAAATTACAGAAATTTCATAATTTTAGGACCAAAATCACGGAAAAACCTTGATTTTGGACCTTCCATGCAAGTTGAAAACTTTTTGGACACTATCCAAAGTTTTTTGAATACCACATGGACCAAATTTGTAGTTTTGTCTTTTGCAAATTATTTTTATTTTATGTGTAGAAATGGGTTACCCTACCAAGTGACAAAAACTTAGGAAGATTTACAACGTAGCGTGGTGTGTTTAAGGTTTCAATATTAACCCTAAATTAACATGATAACATATTCAATGTGTTATGAAAAAAATAAAAACATGTAATACAAAAAAATATCATCTTATAATCTATGTATCATTCTTTCAACAAACATTATATAAATATGAATTTGCGTATCGGATTGTGGATAATACTATTTTTGAACCGACTTTAGTTTGAAGTTGTGCAGGACCAGTCCTTCTATAGTAACATGTCCTTCTGTTGATTTTAGAACTATTGGGTCTTGTGCTCTGTTACCACAATGCTTATTGTAGACAACCTATTTTCTCGTAACATTCATTCTTCACGATCGTCATTTCTTACCCGTCTCTTTCTCTAGGTATGTTGTCTTCAAAATCGCACAATAATTTCCATCTTTCTGAGTTCTCTTGCTTTACTACATTTCACTTTGCACTTTTTTTGGGGTTTATGATCTAGTGTTTCATAAAGAAAACACAATGATGGTATCAAGGGTTTTGTACGATGACATGTGCCCCTCCACGACGACGAATCGACAACATTCTAATCAGATGCTCAACGAGTTGTTCTCCTCACCACCATTGTCTTCCAGTCAACTGCTATCCACCACCTTCGTTGAACCTTATACGGATGAATCATCTCCTATTACCGAATAAGGCATTTGTCCTTCTCTAAATCTGCCAAACTCGAGAGGTGGCATTCACCGCCAATTCTACCATCTTTTTTGGTGTCTCTTCCATCTCCGAGTGTATGAGGTTTTCCCTATGCACTACATTTTATTACGATGAGGATTTTTTTGGGCATCCTTTGCTAATTTATCAAAAATATCACACATCTAGGTACGTATGATAATTAATAACATAAATTGCAATTTAGGGTTCAGTAAGTACTTCCTGATTCAGAATGAGTTCTATCAGCAATAAGTGGTTCACAAATAAACTCGTATTTCATGAAAATCAAGTTTCATTTTGTTTTTATTTTACTTGTATCTCTTCTCTGCAACAATGCTGGTAAGTTATATCTTATCATATGATTTGTACGAGAAGAGCAAAGCAAACTATTCTGGGTATTCAATTGAGGGTTTAGCATCATACTTGCTTTGCAATAACTTCACCGGTTATCAACTAGATACCACCACTGTGTGGTTGATGTTGTGTTTTCCTTGGATTCATATGTTCTTAACTTCTTCTTCGTTATTAATACTTCTAACATTCACGTATTGCTTTAATTAATATTTTCTTTTTTCAATTTTTTCTTTTTCAGGTTGCAAGCCAAATATCACCATAAACCACACCAATAGAACTTTTTGTCATCATCTTTTCACTCTACAGTTATGTTAATAAAGATAATTCATTTCTTCAATATTTTTCTACACAAAGAATAATAGGGAATTTTCTGACAGGAAATAGAACATAACCTAAATGAGATATTGGATTTTATGTTTGTCTCTATGTGAAAGTACGTTGTTGTTTGACATTAGATGTAGGTGTGTACGTGTATGTATGTGAAAGGATGTTGACTATGGTTAACTATGCATATTTCTAAAATTCAGATTTAATCAATATTACACACATATAATAGACTAATAATAGCAGGGTCATTTTGGGTTGGTCTCATTATCCAAATAGCATAAGAAAATGGAGATAAATAAGTTGTTAATTTACTAAGGAGGTACTAAATTAATTAGACATTTTTTGGTAATTAATTAAAAGACTTGAATATTAACTAATTAAACGGATTAATTTGAATATTTTACAAGCCTCTAGATGTTATATGATGGATGATCTTGACATGTCCCTAGGGATAAGGTTGATTTGAATTAGATAAGGATATACCCTAGAGTTTGATTCATTTTAGGATTCTGTCTGCAACGTATAAATAGATGGATAAGGGTAATTCCTAAAGTTGCTTTTCCCTCATACAAGATCATCCAAACTCTCTCTCTCTCTCTCTCTCTCTCTCTCTCTCTCTCTCTCTCTCTCTCTCTCTCTCTCTCTCTCTCTCTCTCTCTCTCTCTCTCTCTCTCTCTCTCTCTCTCTCTCTCTGATGAAATCACAACCTCTCTTCTAAGGGTTGGTGATATTCGTATTAACCCTAGTTTTAGGTTTCCTCCTTTTGCTTTTGGTGCTGTGGGTCAGATTTCATTATTCCTTTTGCTTTTGGTGCTGTGGGTCAGATTTCATTAGATTGGTGCTACCTTGGATCCTTCATCCTTGCAATGAGCTGACACGCACAAGATGACAAACAACAATCCCGAGGTTAGTAACTCTTTCTTTTTGTTGATTATTTAAAGTATGTTGCTATAAATAGTAAAATCTAGATTCTAGGATATATATATATATATATATATATATATATATATATATATATATATGCACTTAGGTAAACTTGTTGATTGTTTCCGCTACCTTATGATGTGTACTTGATGCTAATAATCCCCAAAACATTCTCTTTTTTCGTTCATGTTATCTGACCGGGTTGGTTATCCAAGTTGGGAAGATTGTTTCCCTTAAGATGTGAGATGAGTTTGGCAACCTTCACCTTGACTACTTTATTTCATCTCCGGCTTTACCCTCCATATCTTCTTGACTATAATAATACTCTGTTGTATATTTAGGTTGGGTTGATGATGTTGTGGCTTACTCCTCCAATATTTGTGGGTTCCCATGAAAAAATATGCTTGTATTTTTTTAGTAGGCATAACAACTTTTACCTCGTGGAGGTGGGTAGAGTAGAGCCCATCTGGGATTGCAGGTATGAATATTTGGTATGGATGATTTCTTTTTCCTTGGGTTCTATTTCCCTTGGTCATTTTTCATCCTTTGGTTACTTTTTTTCGGGGCAATGATCTGGTTACATTCAATTACCTTGGGTAGTGTAGCCAGAATCCTCGCCATGCCATCATTAGATGATAATTTTATTAGAATGTTTATGGTGGATAATACCGCCCCGAATCCCGTTATCGGTGTCCTCCGTAAGATTTCCTTTTTTGACGGTGCATGAACGACCATGTATCCCATTGTGGCCTTCTTTTTCCTCTGGTTTTTTCATCTTCCAGTATGAGTGGAGTGATTCTATTTCCGAAGAAACTGATTAATCTTCCTGAAGAAGGTCTGAGTTCTTGTTTCCATTAGTAGGGTAGTTGCCTGAAGCAGTGATTGAAAATTATCTCATCTGTGTTGTCGTTGTTGACGTATACTCAATGGATTTTTGTGTATTTGATCTCTGCTTGTATTATATGGGGGTCATCTCCTCCCCCATTTGGTGGTGTAGGGTCGTTGGGTGATAACCGGGGTTCCTTCGTCATCCAGAACTACATTTTCCCCTTTTAGGATGTATATTTCTTTCCTGCGTGGTGATGGGTTCAGATTGCCAAGATCTCTAGGCCTTTAACTTTGTTTTTGTTTGTCATCTTAATTTCCTTTTTTGGGGTTTGTTTCTCCATGTTGTTCCGTGTTCTTAGGATTTTGGTGATTTTCTGTAAGTTGCCTTCTTAAATACATTCTTCTAGTTCTTCCTTTAGCACAACACACTCTGTTTTGTCATGCACACACTTCTTGAAGAACTCAAGTAATTTATATTATCGTGGGGGCGTGGGGCATGCCTATGAAATTTCTTGGTTTTCATTTATACTTGTCACTCTTTTTGATATACCTGTAGGACTTTGAGATTTTTTAGAGCTGAATATCAATCATATCACACTTCAATAGCATCATTTTAAAGATTATAAATTTGGTCTTGCACAATTTAAAATCTTTTTGTTATGCGAAAGAACTGTGAAAACATGTAATTAGCAAATATAACAAATCTTTTGTTCATATACATTTGTAAGTGTTTTTATATACCTATAGGATTCTATGATAATTTTTTAGATTTAAAATTAATATCAAACTTCGATAACAAAATTTTAATGAACATAAAATTCTGCTTGAACATTTTAAATGGGAGCTGATTCGTACACAACAACTTTTTACATCACACAACAATTTTTTATTAATAGACAATTTTACCCTTTCTTCAATTTTATATTTACCTCCTCATTCTTTACAACTTTTCCTCAATTGTACACTTTACCCCTCCCATTATATAAATATATTTCTACCTCTCTCTCATTCTCTTTCTTTCTCAAAATATATATATATATATATATATATATATATATATATATATATATATATATATATATATATATATATATATATTGCAAAATCATAAATGTACCATTTCTTTATTCTTTTCTACAGGCACTCATTCCTATCTATCATATATTTCTTCTCCTACGTGCCATATATTTATACTTACTAAAAATTGTCAATTTTATCATTTATTTTTGTTACAACCGTGGAATATAACTTGATAATAACTTTTAAAATCAAAGACTTAGCTATATAATCAAACTTTTTCCAATCAAATGTTATTAAACAACCGTTAAACCAAACAAGTATCCACATAAAAAAAATATATACTATGGTAGGCTTAAAAATAACATTTGAATCAAGCAACCATGTCAATAAAAAAAATACTATGATGAACTCAAAAAGGACCGTCAAAATCAAACGTATTTAATGGATATACATTTATTAGCGATAAGAACAAGTGATATTCAAATATTATGATGTATAGTTTTAGATAACATAATCCCTGTATTTTACTTTGTATTTGTTATTCATTATACTATATATACATCATATATACACGAGTACCTCATTGTGGGTAATCCTTATATGGTATCAGCTTTGGGTTACGATTCCTTCTCTTCACCCCCAATCATGACAGGCCGCTCCTCTTCTGATACTACTCACTCTCTCTTTCTCTCTCTCTCTCTCAACACAATACTTCACATAATCATTGTGAAACCTTCCCCCTCAAATTATCTGATATGGCGCAATCAACTCATCCCCCTTCTTGCCTACCAAAAACTCTCTGATCACATCCTTGGCACCCCTCCTGTCCCTGCCAAGACAATCGTCTCAACTGATGCTGCCACTCCTCCGGTTCCTAATCCGGCCTATGCCAAACGGGTTGAAGATGATCAGCGTGTGTTCCTAATCATTCACTCATCCTTGACTGAAACAGCCATGGCAGAAACTATTGGACTCGCCACTACCTCTGAAGTATGGCAGAGACTTGAGCGTTCCTATCGTCATGAATCTCATGAATGTATGCAAACCCTAAGAGACTCCCTTCGACGCCTAAAAAAGGGTAACTCTTCTGTCTCTGAATACAGCTCTAAGTTTCGATCATTTTGTGACCAGTTATCAGCAATCAGTCACCCTGTGGATGAACTTGACAAATCCCACTGGTTTCTTATTGGTCTTGGCTCCTCCTTTGAGCACTTTTCTGTCACTTATCGTGCAATTAAGCCTGCTTTAGCGTTCCTTGATCTTGTCTCTCAAGCAGAATCTCATGAACTGTTCTTGGCCTCACTTCAAGAATCACCACCTGTTGCTGCCTTTATAGCTCAACAACAACGATCTTCTCAATCATCTCGTGGTGGCTCTACTTATAGAGGCAGAGGTCGTGGCTCCAGTTCTGGTGGTAGGGGACGTGGCAGAAGACCACCATATTGTCAACTGTGTCGGACAAATGGTCACTATGCAAGTTACTGCCCTGACCTTGCATCCTTTGCTCGTAAATATAATGCCCCTGATGAAACTCTTGCTCAGGCTTTCCATGCTCAATGCCACGTCACCGATCGCTCTCCTGATTGGTATGTTGACTCAGGGGCTACATCGCACATGACGCCATCTACCACCCACTTGGACTCGTCTTCTCCTTATACCGGTCATGAACAAGTGATTTTCGGAAATGGTAAAGTCTCTCCTATTTATCACATTGGTACATCCAGTTTACCTTCCAATCTTGTGTTATCTAATGTTCTTGAGGTTCCCAATTTAACCAAGAATCTATTATCAATCAACAAACTAACCCAAGACTCACCAATTGATGTGTTATTCTCTAATCCCTTTTTTACTATTCAGAATCGCAAAACAAAGGCAATATTAGCAAAGGGTAGATGTGACAACGGGCTTTATGTACTCAAACACGGTCATCAAGGGTTCCTTGCAGCTTCAACTTCTTCCAAACTTCGTGCATCTCCAGAACTGTGGCATGCTAGATTAGGCCATGTTTCTTTTAATACCCTTTTTGTTTTAAATAAGACTGGTTGTTTGTCGTTGACTTCATTATTACCTAAACCTACGAGTTGTTCATCTTGTAAACTTGCCAAAAGCAAGCGTTTACCTTTTACTCTTTAATGATAAACGATTTTTAAATGTGCTTGATTTGGTTCATTGTGACTTATGGGGACCGGCACCAGTTCCCACAACAGATGGTTATTTATACTATTGCATATTTGTGGATGACTTCTCACGCTTCATTTGGTTTTATCCTTTGAAATCCAAATCAAATTTTTATCATGTGCTTGAAGCTTTTCTAGCCTTTGTTCAAACCCAATTCACTTGCAAGATGAAGAATTTTCAATCTGATGGTGGCACCGAATTCACAAACTTATGAGTGCGCACGTTATTAATGCAAAATGGCACTCACCATAGGATCTCTTGCCCTTACACACCAGAGCAAAATGCTCATGCTGAATGTAATCACCGTCACATTACAGAAACAGGTCTCGCCATGCTCTTCAACGCTCGGGCTCCTGCTCATTTTTGGGTTGATGCATTTAGTGCTGCTGTTTACACCATCAATCGTTTACCCACTCCACTACTTCAACACAAGTCACCATATCAACTACTATTCAATATATGACCAAATAATGCCATATTCCATCCTTTTGGTTGCTGAGTATTTCCCTATCTACGTAAGTATTCGTCTAATAAACTTGAACCCCGCAGTGCTCTATGCGTCTTTCTTGGATATGGTTCTCAATACAAGGGTTATATTTGATTCGATCCTTCCACAAATCGCATTTATATTACAAGGCATGCAGTGGTACTCCTTCTACATCAAACGATGCTGTTATGGTTTTTTCTGACTTTGATGAATCTACACCGCTGCACTCATCGTCCTCTATATTGCCAACCACACCACCACCTTCATCATCGTTATCACCATGCCGCATCTGCTTACACAATGACCATGGAGCGCCACCTGCTGCCCCTACGACTCCAAATGATCATGAGTTGCCTCTTGCATCTCTAACTACATCACCAACACCATCTCCTGATGTGCCACCAGTCACTCACCCCATGGTCACTCGCTCCCAAACAGGCACACCCAAACCAAGAAGAATCTTTGATTTGCTTGCTACTCAAATCTCGTCTCCATTGGTGCATTCTTTACTCATAATCAAGGAACCACGAGGATTCAAATCCGCTGCCAAAAATCCTCAATGGTTGTTAGCTATGGAAGAAGAGATGTCTGCTCTTCATTCCAATAATACTTGGGATCTTGTTCCACGACCTCCAAACACTAATGTAGTTGGCTCTAAGTGGATCTATCGCACCAAGTACAACTCCAATTGTTCCGTTCAACGTCTTAAGGCACGTTTGGTTGCTCAAGGGTTCACCCAGATTCTAGGCCTTGATTACACTCATACTTTTAGTCCTGTTGTTAAGGCCGCCACAGTTCGTATTTTTTAACCTTAGCTGTCATGCATCGATGGCCCTTGCATCAGTTAGACGTCAGTAATCCTTATAACGTTTAAATCAAATAAGTTGTTTTCACCATTTGCTTCATTACGTCTTTGTGAAGATTCTACCAACTCAAATCTTGAAGGATCTCGTGTCGTTGATGTTATTCCTCCTTTCTTTTTTGATTTTGGAGGTCTTCCTTTTGGTCGTTGAACCACCGGCTCAAAAAAGGCATCAGATTGGTTCAGAAGTTTAGTAATCAGCGAAAGTGCATGTTTTTTCTTGTTTAAGGGCCAGCTTTGGTACATTGAGCATAATTCATTAAGCAACTCATCAAGTCTACCAGTGTCTTCATCATGCAAATCATTTTGTAAATTTAGCGATAGTGTGTCAATCCTCCATTGCAGATAGATTAAATCCAACGGAAAAGTAGTTCATTGCCAATATTTTATCTTGTGAGCACATGGAAGACCCATGGTTGCCATATAGTGACCGGTGCAAGGAGTCATACTACCTAAAAATACAAAATAATTAATAAATGTTAGTAAATAATAAAGGTTAATAAACAATAAGAAAGGTAAATATTACCATCTTTCGTAAAACCATATTGCTTATATATCTCCTTCAAGGCAAAGTGAGATACGTGATAATGAAGTTCTCTAAATAATGGCATAGTGCCGTCGTGATGAACATGAATTTTCTCACTTGAGAGCTTTACTTTAATCTCATTAAATTCATGCTCAACTGCAAGACAAATTTTCTCTTTCACCTCCCTCAAATCTCCCATAGAAACTTGCAAATATTATTTAAGTTTAGCATGTGCACCTTCAACTCTTGATGGCGATCGATTGCCAAAGTGCAAGTACTTATCGGTCCAAGCACTAACAAACTTTTCTTTCCAAGGCAACCATACATTTTTTATGTACTCAATTGCGTCTTTCTTCTCTTTATGAATTGACGTAAATTCAAACCAGTTTTCCTCAAAAAGAGCTTCCGTTGTCGAATATACAACATTATTCCAGTCAGACATAAAAATATCGAACTCCTCGGCACGTCCAAAATATTTCTTGCAATTTGCCAATACATTCTTTTCAATATGCCAAACACATAAAAGATTTGATGTCGTAGGAAAAACTTTTTTATGCCATTTATTAACGCCAATTCCCTATCTGAGATAATCACACACGGTTCTTGTCCAATAATCTCTTTAAATGCTGGTAATGCCCAAGAATAGTTTTCTTCATCTTCTCTTTCCAAGAAAACAAACCCATAATAAAAGGCAGTATTAAAACACGAAACACCAATAATATCAAGGAGTGGCATGTTATATTTATTGTATTTGTAGGTGCAATCCATCAAAAATATGTTGGAGAAAGCTTTAGCCAATTTAATCGACAAAGGGTGTGCAATGAACAAACGAGATATACGCCCCTCTGCATTATGTGAAATGTCATACGTAAAACCACCTTCGTCAAGCTCCTCAAATAATGCATTGATCATAGGTCAATTCCTTAAATTTTCCCTTCAGATTTTTCTCTTCACGTTGTATATGTTTCTAGAGATTACTGGTAGATTTGGGGTTTTTTGACGCAAAGAAGAAAGAATTTGTCTCGGGGGAATCCCGGCCTTGGTCATTTCTTTAACACTTTTTATGCTTTCCGATGGTAATTGAGGAAACGAGGGATGTCCGGAGATGTCCGTAGATGGCTCATGGTTATGTGATAAGTCTTTTACATCAAATATCCAAGCACCATCTGGAACGCCCGGGTTTCGGGCTAAACATTTTTAGACGATGTAATAGTGTAGGTCAACTATTGTAACTCTTTTTCATGTAATAAAGATGAAATATTTGAGTGCTATGTGAATTATGTGTATTTGTGTGCTTATTATTTAATTATAAATGTATAATTAATAAAGAATAAAAATAAGCGTCAAAGTTAAAGTGTGAGATAAGCCTGATTTCTTTATATAAAGTTGTAGTAGTCGAAACAAGGATTTCGGAGATATAAAGAACGCCGAAATCCGAGTTATAACGAAGAAGTTATGACCCGTCGAAGTTTTGCGACGAAACCGACACGACATCGGAAAGCGTAAAAAGTGAATTTACGATAGAGCGAGTTTTAGCCTTAGCGATCTAAACGAAAGTCGTAGAAAACGTTAAACCAAGAGCGTCCATAAAAAGAACGGCCAAATCTGACCTCGTATGAGGAAGTTATGATTTTTCGAAGTTTCGACTTAGCAGTTTACAGCCCGAAGTTCGAATATTAGAACGAGCGGTTTTTAGCCGACACAACCTAAACGAGAATCGAAGATCTCGTTATTTGTAGCGTAACGATAAAAAGACAGAGGAAAACGGACTTCGGATGAAGAAGTTATGAATTTTTAATGGACCAATCCTGTCCCGGGCTGTTAAAAATATAACTTTTAAAATAAATTCAAAATTAGCTGACAGAGTCTAAACGAAAGTTGTAGAGTACGTTCCCGCCTACGCGTGGATATAAAGAACGTCGAAAATGGAGCTCGTACGCCAAAGTTACGAATTTTTAAAGTTGGAAGAGGAATTTGCGAATCTGAGGATGGAAGTGATGACGTGGCCTCATCGCAGCCGTCCATCGCTGATCGCAGAGCACCCTTCGGATCATGCCACGTCGCCTCGCCTTCGCTCTACGCCCCGCGTCCAAGGCTGGTACACCCAGCGTACCATCGGACCTGATCCTCTTGCGAGTGCGAGCCAGCTGGTGCGTGCTGGCACCCTTATCCGAAGTTACGCCCCGCGTAACTTGCTGAACGCCCAACGTAGATCCGAACTTCGGCCCCTATAAATACCATGCGAGATTGCCCGGATTTTTCACACATTTCCACTTCTCTCTCTAAATACTTTCTCTCTCTAACCCATTCCAACTCCCCTAAACCCTAGGAAAAACCCCTAGCACCCTAAGGAAGCCCCGAGGCTCCCGGAGTCCCGAGAAAAAGGGTATTTCGGTTCGGAAACGCTGCTCCGAGCAAAGCCCAGTTTTCTTTAAAATCGGCTGTAAGTGAGCTACGCCTACGCAATTTTTAATATAACTTTTAAATAATTATAGTAATGTTATTAGGTCCTTAAAATAATTATTTGGACTATTATTATGAGTTATATTGAGTGTTATTTAACGCTTATATAATAATAATAATCATAGCTAGACTATTAATTAGTCACGGTTAACGTTAAAACTAAACTCTAGTGGTATTAATACTAGGTTTTGGTCAAGGAAAAATTGTTTTGAGATAACGAAGTGCTGTTCAAGTACCGAGTCACCACCTAATCAGGTGAGTGCATAGTTACTTTCATCTTACACATAGATATGAAGTATTTTATATAAATTACGTGCTACGTGTGCATATTATCTGTATACTTGCTATCTATGCTGGATGAACGATTTTTATACATGTTTTAAATGATTTAAACTGTATATGTATTTTATATCTACAAAAATGTTGGGGTAAAACATGGGTAGATGTAATAAGACGATGTGTGATAAAATGATGAGAGGCCTCGATGTTGTTGTTAGATTCTGTCATCTAGCGGAGTATGGATGACAACCACAGACTCTTCTAGACAGTCCAGTGGAACGCTAGCAGACTCGCAACCTGTAGGTGTTTGTGAACGATGTGTTCACCGGTGTACTTCATCCCCCTCATGGTTGCCTTTAGGACATTTATTGTTGAGGAACCCCTTAACAGTAGTGTCCATCCCGATGATGATCCTTAGGCTAGGTCCCTTATGATAGGTGTTTAGGGACGTAAAGTGAGGATAACGGGAATGGGTAATCGGGTTATTGTTGATTGATGAAATTAATAAACTTATTTATTGTGGGTTGAAAACCCTATGTGCTCACCAGGCTCCCAAGCCTGACCCACTCAGTTTCATGTATTACAGGTAGTGGCGCTCAAGCATAGATGTGATGTTTTGGATGAGGGATTACGGATATAGGCCTGTAGATATGAAATAATGTAGTAAGGCTTATGTTGTACTGTTTATGCTTTTGATCTGTATCGAACATGACGTCCCGAGTCTTTTAATGAAATACATTTCCTTGGAAATGCTTTTGATAAATCTTTATCATATTTTGTTTTGGGACAAATTCCGCAACACTTTTATTTAAAATATTACTCTGATTTTCAAACAAGCATAAACAAAATCGGTCTTTTCTGGCTGTGAAAATGGGGATGTCACAGTTGGTATCAGAGCATTAGTTTAAGCGAACTAGGAATTTGTAGGATTTCTAGACTTAAACTTAGAATGCTAAGCGATGATTGTGAGGTGTGAGCACTAGCTTATTTTAGGAATTGTGCCTAAAATGATTTTATGTGCTAAATGCTTTGTGCCTGATATGCTTTTATTTGTTCGGATCTATGGTCTGTTGCCGACCGGATCTGGAAACCTTATGTGTTCAGGATTCTAAACGTACGACTACGATATTAGAACTAGCATGTGAACGTTTCGGAGAGATAAGGATGATTTAAACGTCTATCCTGAATAAAGATCTAAATTCACCTTATTCGGTGTATAGATCAAAATGGCAAGAACCCACAGTGGAGCTGGGAATGCAAATGAGAATAGGAATCAACCCCCAGTGATTCAGCAAATACCTGTTGTAGCAGATCTTCCTGAGCCAATCACGATGGCCGGAGTGCAAACGATGATCCAGATGATGTTGGATCGTCAAATGGAGGAAACCAGGCGTTTGCTCCAACAAAATCGCGAGGGAGCTACCATACCAATCGTAGAGCCCGAGCTGAATGATGGGCCG
This sequence comes from Lactuca virosa, assembly GCF_052849685.1. NCBI lineage: Eukaryota > Viridiplantae > Streptophyta > Magnoliopsida > Asterales > Asteraceae > Lactuca > Lactuca virosa. The sequence goes on along the minus strand of NC_136429.1, from coordinate 470,084,040 downwards.
TCTGAAGGAGGAAACTACAGTGGGACTGTTGGTCAAGCCAACCCACCGATAGTTAGGCAAAACCACCAGGATGGAGGAAATGACGGACGTGGATGCAAATACAAGGATTTCATGGCATCTAAACCACCCTGTCTATCTGGAAGCCTGACGCCGGTGGAAGTCATGAACTGGATCTCCGAGATGGAAACGATGTTTGAGAGTTGCGAGTGTAGCAACAGGCAGAAGACCGCTTTCGCGGTTCCTCTGTTGAAATCTGGAGTACTAAGTTGGTGGAAGCTGCTAGCTGATTCAATGCCCAAAGGAGAAGCGAGCAAGATGTCGTGGGAGGATTTTCTGGTGCAGTTAAAGATGCAATATTGCTCTGAGCAGGATCTTCTGGAGATCAACAACGAATTCCAGAATCTAAAGAAGGGAAGAATGAGCGTTACTGAATACGCTGCAAGCTTTACAGAGAAAATGAAGCTTGTTCCTCACCTCGTCCCAACTGAACTCTCCAAGGTTAACAAGTTTGCCCTCGGATTACCAGCGGACTTCGGTCCAACGGTCAAGCAAACAACCACTCTGAAAGCCGCCATCTGGGCTGCTAAGAATTTGGAGACCCAGATACGAGAGAAGGGTCTGGAGAGAGCGGAGGTGGGAGAGAAAAGGAAATTTGATGGGTCGTCGAAATTCAGCAAGAAAAGCAAGTTCTCAAGGTCTGATACACAGAAGTCTGGAGGAGGTGAAGCCAAATGGTGCGACAAGTGCAAGAAGAAGCACCAGGGGAAATGTGACAGAGGAGTCACTTGTTTCAAATGTGGAAAACCTGGGCACTATGCGAACGAGTGCACGTTCACTAAGAAGGTCTGTTATGAGTGCAATGAGGAAGGGCACATTTCGAGGGACTGTCCGAAGAAGAAGGAGGCAGGAAGACCCAACATTCCACCGAAGCCGAAGGCAAGAGCCTTCCAGATGACGCTCGAGGCTGCAAAGGAGGCAGCAGACGTCGCTTCAGGTACCTTTCTTGTAAATGGATTTCCTGCCAATATACTATTTGATTCGGGAGCAAACTATTCCTTTGTATCGCATAGATTTGGAGGAAAATTAGCATTACCTGTAGAAAAACTTGATAATGCCCTAATTGTGGAAGTTGCCAGTGGCAAGTTTGTACCTATTAGTAATCGTATTAAGAGCATCGTCATCGACCTAAATGGAAACGAATTCCACGAGGAGCTGTTACCCATAGAATTGAACGGTTTCGACATCGTTCTGGGAATGGATTGGCTTAGCGCCAACGATGCTGAGATTCAATGCCGAAAGAAGATAGTAAGGGTAAACCCACCCGGAAAAGAGTCATTTATGGTGTATGGGGACAAACGCTGAGTAAATTCTGGAATCATCTCCCTGATGAAAGCCATAAAATGTTTGTCCAAGGGATGTGCATCATACTTGGCATTCGTAATCGATGCTAAGAAGGAAAAGAAAGAGGTTTAGAATATACTAGTTGTGTGTGATTATTCGGAAGTCTTTCCCGAAGATCTTCCCGGATTACCACCTGATAGACAAGTGGAGTTTCGGATAGACTTGTTACCAGGTACAACACTGATAGCAAAGGCACTGTACCGATTAGCACCGACGGAGATGAAGGAGCTTATGACCCAACTTCAGGAGTTGTTGGACAACGGTTTCATTCGACCTAGTTTATCACCCTGGGGAGCTCCGATGTTATTCGTGAAGAAGAAGGACGGAAGCATGAGAATGTGTATAGACTACCGAGAGCTGAACAAGGCAACGGTGAAGAACAAGTATCCATTGCCGATGATTGATGACCTATTCGATCAGCTGCAAGGTTCGAGCTATTTCTCAAAGATCGATCTTAGGCCAGGATATCATCAGCTGAAGGTGAGAGATCAGGATATCGAGAAAACTGTGTTCAGAACGAGATATGGACACTACAAGTTCTTGGTTATGTCGTTTGGACTAACCAATGCTCCAGCAGCATTCATGGATTTGATGAACAGGGTTTGTAAACCATTCCTCGATAAATCCGTGATAGTGTTCATAGATGACATTCTCATCTACTCGAAAAGCCAGGAGGAGCATGGCCAGCATCTACGAGAAGTGTTGGAAGTCTTGAAGAAGGAGAAACTGTATGCAAAGTTCTCCAAGTGTGATTTTTGGATCCGAGAAGTCCAATTCTTGGGTCATGTGGTTAACCAGGAGGGGATAATGGTTGACCCAACAAAGATCGAAGCTGTGATGAAGTGGGAACGACCAAAAAGTCCCACGAAGATTCTAAGCTTTCTAGGATTAGCCGGATACTACCGACGATTTATCTAAGGCTTTTCTTCGATAGCTGCTCCGTTGACAGATTTGACCCACAAAGGAGCTACTTATACATGGAGTGAGAAGCACGAAGAAGCATTCGAGAGGCTAAAGAAGAAGTTATGTGAAGCAACGATTCTTTCTCTACCCGATGGAGTTGAAGACTTCGCGGTCTATAGTGACGCATCTGGAGTCAGGTTGGGTTGTGTTCTGACCCAAAGAGAAAAGGTGATAGCATACGCATCTCGACAATTGAAGGAGCACGAAAAGAACTACCCCACTCATGATTTGGAGTTGGCAGCGGTAGTATTTGCCATGAAAATATGGAGGCATTACCTCTATGGCACGAAGTGCAAGCTTTTCACTGAGCATAAGAGTCTCCAGTATCTCTTTAATCAGAAGGAATTTAAACATGAGGCAACGACGCTGGCTGGAATTACTCAAGGACTACGACTGTGAGATACTTTACCACCCCGGTAAAGCAAATGTTGTTGCTGTTGCTCTCAGTCGAAAAGTCAATCTTGAAAGAAAAAGGCCAAGAGCGTTGAGAATTGAAGTTGTCTCGACAATTATGGAAAGTGTCAAGAAAGCTCAAGAAGAAGCTTCGGAAAAGAATGACCCAAAAGAAGAACATTTAGGAAAGACGTTGGTGTTCGGTACAAACTGTCGAGGACTGAAGGTATTCCAAGATCGGATTTCGGTACCTAAGACGGGAGGAATAAGAGATCTTCTGATGGAAGAAGCTCACAAGACCATGTAATCGATTCATCCCGGTAGCACTAAAATGTATAGGGACCTAAAACCCTACTACTGGTGGCCGACGATGAAGCTCGATGTTGCAAAGTATGTGGCCGAGTGTGTAACTTGTGCAAGAGTTAAGGCACAACATCAGAAACCGTATGGGAGTTTAGAACCCTTACCTGTACCCATGGGTAAATGGGAAGACATCACCATGGATTTTGTGACTAAACATCCCAAGATGAAGAACGGACACGACATGATTTGGGTGGTCGTGGATCGTTTCACTAAGAGTGCACACTTCATAGCAGCCAACGAAAGGTGGTCTATGGATAAGCTCGCAAATGCTTACATGAAGGAGATAGTAAGACTTCACGGTGTTCCTCTAACGATTGTATCGGATCGTGATAGTCGTTTCACGTCACGATTTTGGAGAAGTCTACTAGAGGAATTGGGTACGAAGTTGTGTTTGAGTACAGCTTACCATCCACAGACTGATGGTCAGAACGAAAGAACGATACGAACACTCGAAGATATGCTAAGAGCATGTACCCTAGAATTCCAAGGTAACTGGGATGAGCACTTACCTCTAGTAGAAGTTTCCTACAATAACAGTTTCCACTCGAGCATCAAGATGGCACCCTATCAAGCTTTGTACGGGCAAAAGTGTCGTACGCCGTCTTGTTGGCTTGAGGTTGGAGAAAAGCAGTTTATGGGCCCCGAGATAGTCCATGAGACTGCTGAGAAGTTAAAAGTGATCAGGGAAAGGATGTTAGCAGCTCAGGATCGTCAGAAGAGCTATGCTAACTGATGGGTTTTTGAGCATTCTAACACTTCCTAAGTGTACATGCAACCCTAATAACCTTGAATCTATGTTTTCTCTATATACATGCAAATTTCTTTTTCAAGGTTATTTCCTAACTAGCATGGCATGGGGATTACATAAAACATAAAAACTAGTAGAAATACATACCTTGTTGTTGCTTGGATTCCTTCAAGACTTTGTGAGCCTAGCACCCCAAATGTTGTGCCTCAAATGCTTCACACAACACCACAAGACTTGGAATAACTTGAGAGAATACTTCTAGCACTCAAAATCGGTTATGCCCTCTCTAGTAACTCTAGGTCACCTAGATCACCATTTTGCTAGCCATAGGGTTCCTTTTATAGTGTTGTCACAATTAGGGTTTACACATGAATGCCCTTAATTGTCATGACTCTTGATTTCTCATGACCCATGGGTTTGTAACTCCCATGGACTATCCATGGAGCTCCATATGGTTATAACCAAACCCATAAACCATGGATCATTAATCCACCATAAAAGAATTGATGATTGTCATAATCAACCCTATATATTTAATTAGTCTCACTTTGATCACCAAATTAATACTAGATTAATACTTGATCAATACTAATTAAATAATACTATTATTAATATATTAGAACTTATAATATATTAATAATCATAAGTGCCTTATTCTCTCATTTAGTCTATCCAAGTATTGCAATGCCATGCAACCCAAATGGACCATGCCGGGTCGGGTCAAGTACATACCAAATAAAGTTATGGACTTAGACACTATATCCAACAGTCTCCCACTTGGATAAGTCTAATAACTATATTTGCAAATATGACTTCAAAATCCGACTAGCAATCGTAGCTCTTTCAAAGTCTCTCGGAACTGAGATGATGATGATACGCCATTTAAGATAAGTGATCATATAATCCTTTGTTCTCATGATATCAGCCGGACAAACACATGGAACATGGTCTTACTTATTGTCCAGCATTTGTTTCTCGATCTCTGATTTGTTTCGACATAGAACTAAATTGAACACATCAATTAGGTTCTGACCGGGCCCGGTACATAGGTCAAAACCAAATCATCGAGGGGCCCAGATATCGCTTCTATTTCTAGAAGGAACAGATAAACTTCGACTGATATGCTTGTACTAACTACTTGTTGAATTATTCACAAAGGCACGTTTTATGACATCGAGTTACCAATGCGTTTTCGTACAATCAATGAATAACCAACTCATAGTCAACAACTCATATCTCTAGGTTTGAAGATTTATATGATATTACCGTCTCACGATCACTCGAGATAAATTCCATGAAGTGATGCAAGTGAGCGTGGGTTGAATCCAATACTCAGCCCTTATGAGTACTCATGAATGTTGTAGCAACCATTACATTGTCTAAAGCACTTTAGACAAATCATACAAGCCAAATTCATGACAGTCTTGATTCATATCTACTTCCAACATATGACTGACTGTGGATGGTTTGAATAATATGATATATATACCATAACATAATTATTCTAGAAGTCAAAACATGCAAAGTGAAACATAAGAATAATACTAATCTTATATGGCCCCAACACCTTGAGTGTAAATAAAAACACCTTTTATTTAAGCACCATATTGATTACTCATTATTTATGTTTCGATTAATCAACTTTATGCTTGAATTAAAACATTAGTTGTCCCATGCTCCAAGCATGTACACTATGTTTTTCCAAACAACAATTATGCCATACTCCAAGTATGCATACTATGTTTACATATGGTCCTCTCTTTGTGAAATAGATCAATTGACAATATTCCAACGATGCTAATTTCACAATTCCAATCCTCGTTGTAAATGAAAGAATACCAAACTCTTGCCATCTACTGTAATCTGTTAGATTCTAAACTTATATGCAATGATCCCCTTGTAATGACTATGCACAGAAGTCACAAAGACTTGGCAACAGAAATTACAAAGTATTCCAATGGAAAACAATTCCATGGAAATGAAGTCTCAAATTCAAAGTACATTCCTTTGAACATCCTTCTTAGCATTAAGTTCTTTAATCTTACACAGATTCAAAGAATAACTTCCACCTATGGAGACAATTCCATATTACCATTTTAACCATCACTTCTGAACAAGAGTTTCTTCTTTTCAAAATATGTCAATATGGTCCTTACTCTATACTTGTAATTGTCCATGAGCAACCAATCTTTGGTAAACCTCAGATTGTCCTCGACAACTTTGCTTAATCATTTTAGTCATTTCCAGTTCTATTCATTTTTCCATCTTAATACCCTAGGCATTTGGAAAATTTAGAATGGATGAATATTATAGCACATGTAATCAAACCTATACCCAAAGCATATGGGACATGATTTATGCTATAAAATTTTATTTGCCATGTTTTCATAATTCGAACTATGAAGAGGGATGCCGTAATCATAATCGAATTTTGAGAACGCAACATACATAGAATTTCCTTATGTTGAACCATTCCAACATAACATTCATATATATTCTTGACTAAAGTAGATTAAATTCTCAATCTAAGCTTGTAGAATTGGAGTGAAGTATAAAATCCTCTCCCTTAATTATAGCAAAACAACTTTTTCAAGGCGAATTGAAACTTTTGTTTTCTATAATTAACATTGCTAACCTGCAATATTTAACATAATCGTCATGCTCCCACTAGCATAATGATTACCAGCATAACACTTTATGCTCCCACTAGCTTTGACATGTACTCAGAAATCAACTGGACTTCTAGAAATCAATACTTTATTGACTTTCTTACCAAATTTCATATTTCTGATAGTAGATTGCTTTGATAAGACTTTATCAAAAAACATACACCTTTCCTTAGATAGCTCACATGTTTGTCTAGACCTTTTGCAATTCTCACTAGTTAGTGTGTCGGTTAACCACACACGCTCCACTAACTATATGAGAATGCAAATATCACAACCGCTATCTACTTAAAATCTTCTTAGTGGAAGCGTTTCCTCACCATCATTTTCATGAATCGAAGAGAAACCTTATGACACTTAGATTTTATGGTGTATGTGTTCCTATCCATGTGAATTTGTCATAACCATAATCACAGGACTAGGTTAGTGTGACAGTCGTCAAAATTCGAGTCGGTTTTAGATTTGACTAAACTTAGTTGCACATATAGGCACTACACATACTAGACTTAGTAACTAGAAGCTAAGTTATAACCTACTAGAAACTTGGAAACAATTAGAATCAATGGATAGTGTGCATAGATTTCACATTGATATGTGAATTCTATAACTACTTAACTGTAGAGACTATCCATATTCGGGTCATTATTTGACTCGAACACCATTTCATGAATCATATTCACACATCATGCACTTGACCTAGAAGTAGAAATTAGGTCAAAGTCTCATAGAAACTTAAGTCAAAGTTGAAGAGTAGGACTAGTATACTTGATTCCTCAATTTCGTTTGAATCTCAGAATCACTACATAGAATGCCAATAAACCGCTAAAAATAAATTACAAACAATATTTCTAATTTGAATAAGAGTTATGAAACTCTAAAATAGTTTGAAGTCTCAAAATTCAAGTAATTTTGATATCCAAAGATTTACAAACTCTCAAAAACCCTAAATGCCCTAAAAACTCACATTTATATAATTTTTACCTTAAAAATTCTATAAAAATAATCATGAACCTTATAATATGATCTTATAACAATTAAAATTATGAAAATGCATTCAAGGAAAATGAAATTTAACTCATTAACATTTACCCTTAATTTATAAACCAAAAATCAAGAGTTTTATGCATAAAAACTAGGTTAAGGTGCACATTTTATAAAAAGTTGGATATTTTTATAAAAGATTTGAATTTTTATAAAAGAAACAAGAGAGAGAGAGCCTCTCCTCCCCTAAAATCGGATCCCTCTCTCCCCATATCTCTATCTCACACTCTCATTCTCCAACACACACATCTCTTTTTTTTCTCTCTCTAGAAAACTCTCTCTACCTTCTCTCTACTTTTTCTCTCCAAACACCACTCCATTCTCTCTTCCTCCCTCTAAAGAACCAAGAAATATTCCAGAAAACAAACCCAAGAACAATCCTCAAACTCGAAATCTTCATCATCTTGTGGTATTCTTGAAGGTAAAATCGATTTCTCCTTCTTCATCTTCTTCAAACTTGTTTTCTTTTTGTTAAAATGGTTTTTAGAACATGATGGATGTGTTTTAACACCATGCATGTATGATAAACAAGGTTGCATGTTCATGATCTTAGTGCAAAAATCGATTTTAAGGATTAAAACATCAAACTCAAGTTAAGAGTTTTTGAGAAACAAAATTTTCTTCATAAATGCATGTATACATTTTGATAAGTTTTAATCTTTTGATCTCTGGAAACATGACCAAAATATGAGGTTATCATGATATATTTAAAATACTTCAAAAGGTTTACTCAAGGAAATGATGAAAACCCACTTTTCTAACCAATCATCATGCATGCAATCTGCCAGATTTCTTTACCTGACTTTAAACTGTCATATCTCACTCATTTCTTAGCCAAAATTCGTGAATCTTTTTCTGAAATATAATATTTTGAGTTAGCTTTCAAACCCATCTGACCTCACTAAAAAATTCCAAAATTTCGATTTTTACCAATTTTTACAAAACTGTTGCTCAAACAGCACTTTCCTTATGAACATTTGTTTTGTGTTGCATGTTCAAAGGACTTATTCATCACTAAAAATCATTCAAAAATTATTTTGAACTCTTAATATCATGTATTAATAGATACAAAAAGATCTTGATTCAAAAGTCTTTGTAACATGTTGCAAAAATTGTCAAAGTAACATCACTAATCTTTACATAAATCACAAGAACCAAGTTTTCTCTATAATTTATTGAGCCTTTAGGCATGGTGTTCAACATCAAAAATAAGAATACAAATTGTCATTGTTATCAAATTGTATGAAGATGCATTCTGGAAATTTTCAGCTCAATATATATTTTCTTTATTTTTATATGAAAATAATAAGAAAATACAGTGTTAAATCATATAAAATACTTAAGCTAGTAAATAAATTATGGAAAAATTCTTGGATGATCCTTTGAGTTAATAAACATCTCCCATTAAGTTTCATCCATTTTTGTTACTGTTTAATATGGTTTTGAATTTTCTTTTTGTTTAGCTCTAATAAATCATAAAACCACATTAGGGAATATAAAAATGGTATCTAATAATTTTCGCAGCTTATACTCTCTGTGGAACACTTAGAAAAATATTTTTAGAATTTTTCATAGTGTATTCCTATTTTTCTCCGATTTTTGTATTTATAATGGACTAAAAACAGGAAAAATAGTTTTACTCATCCAAACATTATGAAAATTTACCAGAACACCTTTTAGTACATTAGCATGCTACATAAAAATTTTGATGATTTTTCTCTTCTGTATACTATTTTTCTTCTATTTTCCCAAGATTAAATACACTTAAAACCAATTTTTATTAGAATACATACACAAAAATCATAAAATTGGGATAAACAGTTTAGAAATTCATTTTTATATTTTTCCTAGCTTAATAATGACTAATAACAGCGTTACAAAAATTTTGGACAATTTTGGAAACTATTTTCTATTTATTTCAATTTTTATTAGAATAAATGCTCAAAAATCATAAAATTGGGTTAAATTGTCTGGAAATCTATTTTTATATTTTTCCCAGGTTAAGTACGTGTAATGACATTACTATAAAAAGTTTGGGGCATTTTCTTAACCGATTTCTATTTTTCATGAATTTTTATATATTTAGAGAATTAAATATATGAAAAATGGTTATGCATATCCATAATCCATGAAAATTTATCTAGAAGTCTTTTAACATATTTAGAACCAAAATCTGAAGTTTGGTAATTTTTATTAATTGTTTAGTATTTTTCATGATGTTATGGTTATTCAAGAAACTAAAATGGTGAAAAATAGTTAGACAAATCAAAAATTCAAGAAAATTTATCTTGAGGTCTTTGACTTCAATTAAAACTGAAATGCAAAGTTTGGGAACTTTTAGAACTAAATTGATTTAGTTTTGAATATTTAATCATTGGAACACCTCTAAAATGTTAAATATTAACATTTCAATAATGGAAATTTTCCACTTAAATTGTTATATAACAATTGATTCTTTGAAACTTAATTTCCACAGAAAAATGTTTGTAACTTATCAATATTAAATTTTGACACATTATTGGCATAATTCTATTGTAGTAGTAAGTATACTAGTGTTAGATTTCGATTAGAGACTCACTAGCGAATACCATTATTGTAGGAATCGGTAGTGGTACATGTGGAACGTAGTTCAAGGCACCATGTGCATCATCTAAATGTATTGTGAGTATTCACGCACTCCCCTATTTTCAGTTTTTATGTTTTGGGGTGGAAAAGCATGTCCCGAAAAACTATTATTTTAATGTTGTATTTAAATTGATTTGTATCAAACATGATTGCTATTTTATTGCTATGTCTCTCTATGTATGTCTATGCAACACGGAACATGAGAACTTATCGTACTAAGGCCCTTCCCTTATCTCTAACCATTAACTCTTTGAGCCAATGGTCATTATGGATAGCGCTATTAGGAATTGACAACTCTTCACTCGCCCTGTTGCTGGAGTGCATGATACCATATTCATCTATGGAACGATAAGCATAGATCTTGATAGGGCTTCAGTCATAGGTTTGGTTGAGACTCATTGTTTGCTCATACACATACAAACTCGTTACTTATTATAACAATAAACTTGTTTATTAATTATAGCAATGAACTTTGTTTCTCATTACAACAACGAACTGTTATTACTGAAAACTTATATACATGTTTTAGCAATGAAATTGTTTGCTCCTTGTAGCAACGAAATTGATTGCACATTTTAGCAATGAAACTTGTTTACTCGTTTGAGTAACGAACTTTATCTTCCATGAGAATATGAATGTTGCATCTTATTTGGGCAACATACCTTATCTCTCATGATGACAAAGAACTTTGTTTTTACAAACTTATTTACTCATCTTAACAATATACTTTTATTATTGGAAACTTTTATCAAAACTTTGATTTCAATTCATGGAACCAGTATTATTTTGTTTATCTGTGAGTACTCACCAACTATTTTTATAGTTGACGCTCGTTTTACATGCTTTTTCAGGAATCATCGAGTAAGTGGCACTTAGGGACACTTCACTTTTAGGAGCATTCGCATGTGTTGTATTTCAATTTACATTGTAATTTCTTTTAAAAGTTGTTCAAACCCATTGTTAATTTGTAATGATTTTTAATACTATGGTTGGTGTTGTCTTTTAACTTTTGCGATGAAACCCTTTGTACTGCCACGCCCTGTGTTTCCGCTTTAGCGGGGTGTGACAGTTAGTGACACTTCCAAATTCATAGGGACTGAACTTGTGCAATCTTAATTTCTTGCCACCTGGTAGCACAATGCCCACCATTGCTTCCGGGTTGTTATGCAAACAATTGAGAACTCATAGAACTCACAAGCATAATCAACTTTCAACTGGAACAGACACAGAAACAAGAATATGTCAACACGATAGGTTACAAACCTCAAGTCGTGGGCTAGTGATTAACAAAACTCTTGATTTAGTCTTTTGAAACTATTTCAGAATCATTTAGACTCCCACTATCCTCTTGACATATAATACTTCTCTTTGTCAAGAACCATTCCTTGACAAAACAAATATTCAAGATCTAGTGCGGATTCTTATCAAGTTAAACACTTCTCACTATTGGTCTTAGCTGGTCTTTGTTTTATCCAAAACATCACAACTTACCAATCTCAAATGTACAAGAATAGGAAACATCTTACTCTACATTTGACAAGTGTTATGAACTTTCTAAAGACTATGTCACTCAAGTTACAATCTTGGAGTATAACTCCAGGATTTGTTTTTGGCACGAAGTATGAATTATCTTTTGATTTAACCATTTCAACAATTCACGATTCCTCTCCTCAAGCAACAAACACACTAAGGTGACCTTAGAGGATCAATTGTGATATGGTCCCATAATCACTAAGATAATCATAAAACAAAATACACAAGTACTCTCCCATCTCTTCAGATTGGAGAAAATTTTATCTTTCTGCCCTATTTGATTCTTCTTATTCATTCTGCCATACATTGAAACTTTTCCAATGTTTCAGAATTACACTTAAACTCGTAAGCATAACCATATTTACTAAACTTTAGTAAATCATAACGAATAATCTTATCTACCTTTGTGGTGGACCTGACCAGCACACAACCAAGTGTACCCAATCTTTTAGTCCTTCACTTGACTCACATGTACATGTGAACAAGGAATTAGTCTTAATTTCCCAAAGACGAAAACTTCTCATTCATCATACAATACAAGTTGCATGATTCCAAGTTTCTATCTAACTGAAACTTGGGCGATGAGAATCTTTCCTTATTTGGTAAATTATGATACTACCACAAATGAAAGAATCAAATCCATTTTGAAATATTGCTATTAATGGAAACATATAATCAACAATTTTTCACAAATGCCATTGTAGGGATACTTAAAATAAATAAAATCAAAACTTTTCTTTATTTTAAAACTTTGCGGAAAACTTATCCTTACAACCCATATGAAAACCTTGTTGTTATCTATTCCTAAGCAATATGTCTCAACTCTTAAGTAATAGCTCAAAATTCTAATCACCGAACCATGCGATCAAAATCCCTCTTCGCGATCAGAATCAGCATATACTTCCTTTAAGTTTCTTCACTTTTCTTTGATTCTTAAAACATCAACATGTGACCCAGTCACATCATGCAATAAGAATCTCAGAATAGAAACTTAATATAGTTAGACAATGGACTTTACCTGAAGTAGAGTCAAACATTTGACTTTACTATCCTTATGGACTTTTAGGTAAATTTGGCAGCTTCGCAACCAATGCCCTTCCTTTGGCAACATAAACATATGGACTCTTTGGAAACGGTACACGGGACTATCACAGACTTAGCCTTTCTTTTTACCATTTGGTCAACCGAGTTGACTATGGCCAATCCCTTTCAATTGGGAAAAGAAAGTTTTTCTGGACTTCCAATGTTACCATTGTCAATGTCCATGGAAGTTTGGGAAGTTGATCTTCCAATCAAATTTTGCTTTACCAATGCTCCAAATCATTGCTGATTCAGCATCATCAAGCAAATAGGTAAGATCATTAAGGGTCATGTCGTGATCTGTTATCAGGGAGTGACCAAGTCAACAGCCAGCTACCTTGAGACTTCGACACCCTACTTTCCCGGCTTGTCAATATGTGACTTAATCTCCAAGACCTAAGCACATATAGACTTTGTTTGCCAATAGGGATTGAGTGACTTAGAACTTATCATGTCTTGAAACTTGTGGGATAAGCAGATTTATTGGAGGAGGTGGAGGAAGTGAAGTATGATTTCCAGTCCCACTAATGCACAACAAAGGGATTGATCTTTCACCTTGGTTGCCATTTGGGATATCATCTTCATTAGGAAGCTTGTTCCTAAAGATTTGGGAAGACCATAGCTGTCTAAACTAGACATCTATAATGGGAGAAATTCAAGCTAGTTGATTTAAAGTCCTTAATATAACACCCAATATGAAATATTAAGGCTAGGACCCAACAACCTATTTATAACTGGAAGAGGGATGCCGTAATCCAAATTATAAAATAGTCGAAGGTAGGTAAATGACGATTTACCAATTTCCTATCATAAAAACGAAATATAATTAAGTTTTTAATTGGATTTGAAACTCCTAGATCTTTTGAGATACATTGAACTTTCAATGGCATGTTTGAATCTCGATTGTGCCCTCTCAAGTTTGTGACTGGGATGCCGAGGATCACAAACAAGGTGTGAATAACCATACAAATTGACTTGGTACCCTCAACAGTATTACCTAATCGATGTGCCGGTTAACCACACACGCTCCACCGATCTATAATAAAGTCAAGTTACCCTTTGCCACTCTTACTAGTCCATGTTAGTGTGCCGGTTAACCACACACGCTCCACTAACGACTTGGTAAGGTACAAAGTGTAATTTTATGGGCTAGCACCAATTTCACATTTTTCTAAAGTAACTAAGATTGGGAATTTATAATGTATAGTTACTTTATAATTCATTATACTTTTAACGAGTATTTAAAGTCGTATCCTACCCGTTCGGCTAACGACCCTCCACCGATCAAGGAAGCGGTGGGTGAGAGTGGACATCCATTAAGTCACCATTTTATAGGCAACAACCTTATACCCCCCTTATAGACCGGCTTCGTGAATGAGGCCTACTAACGGTAAGAATGACATATTCTTATACATATCTATATAATTAAAATTATAATAATAGTATAAGGGTGTATTTTAAATATTTAAAATACTTGGTGGTTTAATCTATTAATTAAACTATACTTAATTTAATTAAACTTAAACCATTTCTTTATGGAATTATTAACTCTTTTAATTAAACACTTTAATTAATTTAATGAAGTCCATAAAGCTTGAATTTTACCTTTAAAAAATTCTAAGAGTTCAATTTGGAATTAAAGTGTAAGGCTTTTCAAATTCCAAAACTTGAGGGCAAGAATTGAAACTATTCCAAGTCTCTTCAATTTGTAACTTATGAGTTTTAATGGTTCATAAAATGAAGACTCTTAATTTTATGAAACCTCTTTAGTTCTTTAATCATAATTAAAAGAAGTGACTTTTGGTTATCCATAACTTGAGGACAAGTTATGGACACCATCATTAGCATTAAGATCATGAATTAAACAAGCATGTAAGTTACACAAAATTCCTATGATCTTCTAAAAACTCATAAGAACAAATATTCATATCAAACAATTTCAAGAAAATCATATAAACATATACAATACTTGAAAATTGATAAAAGTCATGTAAAATGGGTTAACATAATCATTATCATTTTGAAAAACAGATTTTACAAGTCCAAAACAGATTGGGATAATGATCTTAATCCATTTCCAGCAACAAAACTCGAAAAAACTGCCCAGCACGCTCCTACTCGCCGAGTGCATTATTCTACTCGTCGAGTAGGATGAATTTGTTCATGGACTCGGCGAGTCCTCCCCATGGACTCGGCGAGTCCAGTCGTCAGAATGCAGAATTTTCGATTTTTAAGCAGTTTTGCATCAAGTATACAGAAAACAATCCTAGGCTCTGATACCACTGATGGGTTTTTAAGCATTCTAACACTTCCTAAGTGTACATGCAACCCTAATAACCTTGAATCTATGTTTTCTCTATATACATGCAAATTTCTTTTTCAAGGTTATTTCCTAACTAGCATGGCATGGGGATTACATAAAACATAAAAACTAGTAGAAATACATACCTTGTTGTTGCTTGGATTCCTTCAAGACTTTGTGAGCCTAGCACCCCAAATGTTGTGCCTCAAATGCTTCACACAACACCACAAGACTTGGAATAACTTGAGAGAATACTTCTAGCACTCAAAATCGGTTATGCCCTCTCTAGTAACTCTAGGTCACCTAGATCACCATTTTGCTAGCCATAGGGTTCCTTTTACAGTGTTGTCACAATTAGGGTTTACACATGAATGCCCTTAATTGTCATGACTCTTGATTTCTCATGACCCATGGGTTTGTAACTCCCATGGACTATCCATGGAGCACCATATGGTTATAACCAAACCCATAAACCATGGATCATTAATCCACCATAAAAGAATTGATGATTGTCATAATCAACCCTATATATTTAATTAGTCTCACTTTGATCACCAAATTAATACTAGATTAATACTTGATCAATACTAATTAAATAATACTATTATTAATATATTAGAACTTATAATATATTAATAATCATAAGTGCCTTGTTCTCTCATTTAGTCTATCCAAGTATTGCAATGCCATGCAACCCAAATGGACCATGCCGGGTCGGGTCAAGTACATACCAAATAAAGTTATGGACTTAGACACTATATCCAACACTAACAAGAAAAGACGACCGATGACCTTCGAAGTTGGAGATTCGGTTTTGCTTAAGGTCTCACCGTGGAAGGGACTTATAAGATTCGGAAAACGAGGAAAGCTAAGTCCAAGGTTTATTGGACCGTTCAAAGTTCTTCAGAAGATTGGGAACCAAGCTTACAAGCTGGAATTGCCCAAAGAACTCGATGGTATTCATAACACCTTCCATGTGTGTTATCTGAGGAAATTCACCGGAGAAGTTCCCGACATAATTCCAATCTCAGAGTTAAGGATGGATGAGAATAAGAGGCTGATCGAAGAGCCCGATGCAATTGTTGACCGTAAGACTAAGAAGTTACGACGCAAGATGGCCGACTTGGTGCTAGTCCGTTGGAAACATTCGAATGGGCCAAATCTCACTTGGGAAACAGAGAGTGACATGATGAGTCGCTATCCGCATCTGTTTGCTGATGCATGATTCCGGGACGGAATCATCGTAAGGGGGAGAGAATTGGAACGCCCGGGTTTCGGGGCTAAGCATTTTTAGACGATGTAATAGTCTAGGTCAACTATTGTAACTCTTTTTGATCTAATAAAGATGAAATATTTGAGTACTATGTGAAATATGTGTATTTGTGTGCTTATTATTTAATTATAAATGTATAATTAATAAAGAATAAAAATAAGCGTCAAAACTAAAGTGTGAGATAAGCCCGATATCTTTACATAAAGTTGTAGTAGTCGAAACAAGGATTCCGGAGATATAAAGAACGCCGAAATCTGAGTTAATAACGAAGAAGTTATGACCCGTCGAAGTTTCGCGACGGAACCGACACGACACCGGAAAGCGTAAAAAGTGAATTTACGATAGAGCGCGTTTTAGCCTTAACGATCTAAACGAAAGTCGTAGAAAACCTTAAACCAAGAGCGTCCATAAAAAGAACGGCCAAAGTTCGAATATTAGAACGAGCGGTTTTTAGCCGACACAACGTAAGCGAGAATCGAATATGTCGTTATTTGTAGCGTAACGATAAAAAGACAGACGAAAACGGACGTCGGATGAAGAAGTTATGAATTTTTAATGGACGAATCCTGTCCCGGGATGTTAAAAATATAACTTTTAAAATAAAGTCAAAGTTAGCTGACGGAGTCTAAACGAAAGTTGTAGAGTACGTTCCCGCCTACGCGTGGATATAAAGAACGTCGAAAATGGAGCTCGTACGCGAAAGTTACGAATTTTTAAAGTTGGAAGAGGAATTTGCGAATCTGAGGATGGAAGTGATGACGTGGCCTCATCGCAGCCGTCCATCGCTGATCGCAGAGCACCCTTCGGATCACGCTACGTCGCCTCGCCTTCGCTCTACGCCCCGCGTCCAAGGCTGGTACACCCAGCGTACCTTCGGACCTGATCCTCTTGCGAGTGCGAGCCAGCTGGTGCGAGCTGGCACCCTTATCCGAAGTTACGCCCCGCGTAACTTGCTGAACACCCCGCGTAGATCCGAACTTCGGCCCCTATAAATACCATGCGAGATTGCCCGGATTTTTCACACATTTCCACTTCTCTCTCTAAATACTTTCTCTCTCTAACCCATTCCAACTCCCCTAAACCCTAGGAAAAACCCCTAGCACCCTAAGGAAGCCCCGAGAAAAAGGGTATTTCGGTTCGGAAACGCTGCTCCGAGCAAAGCCCGGGTTTTTTTAAATCCGCTGTAAGTGAGCTACGCCTACGCAATTTTTAATATAACTTTTAAATAATTATAGTAATGTTATTAGGTCCTTAAAATAATTATTTGGACTATTATTATGAGTTATATTGAGTGTTATTTAACGCTTATATAATAATAATAATAATAGCTAGACTATTAATTAGTCACGGTTAACGTTAAAACTAAACTCTAGTGGTATTAATACTAGGTTTTGGTCAAGGAAAAATTGTTTTGAGATAACGAAGTGATGTTCAAGTACCGAGTCACCACCTAATCAGGTGAGTGCGTAGTTACTTTCATCTTACACATAGATATGAAATATTTTATATAAATTACGTGCTACGTGTGCATATTATCTGTATACTTGCTATCTATGCTGGATGAACGATTTTTATACATGTTTTAAATGATTTAAACTGTATATGTATTTTATATCTACAAAAATGTTGGGGTAAAACATGGGTAGATGTAATAAGACGATGTCTGATAAAATGATGAAGGGCCTCGATGTTGTTGTTATTGATTCTGTCATCTAGCGGAGTATGGATGACAACCACAGACTCTTCTAGACAGTCAAGTGGAACGCTAGCAGGCTCGCAACCTGTAGGTGTTTGTGAA
The DNA here is from genome assembly GCF_052849685.1 of Lactuca virosa. Taxonomy (NCBI): domain Eukaryota; kingdom Viridiplantae; phylum Streptophyta; class Magnoliopsida; order Asterales; family Asteraceae; genus Lactuca; species Lactuca virosa. The sequence continues at coordinate 470,065,854 of NC_136429.1, read as the reverse complement.
CGATGTGTTCACCGGTGTACTTCATCCCCCTCATGGTTTCCTTTAGGACATTTATTGTTGAGGAACCCCTTAGCAGTAGTGTCCATCCCGATGATGATCCTTAGGCTAGGTCCCTTATGATAGGTGTTTAGGGACGTAAAGTGAGGATAACGGGAACGGGTAATCGGGTTATTGTTGATTGATGAAATTAATAAACTTATTTATTGTGGGTTGAAAACCCTATGTGCTCACCAGGCTCCCAAGCCTGACCCACTCAGTTTCATGTATTACAGGTAGTGGCGCTCGAGCATAGATGTGATGTTTTGGATGAGGGATTACAGATATAGGCCTGTAGATATGAAATAATGTAGTAAGGCTTATGTTGTACTGTTTATGCTTTTGATCTGTATCGAACATGACGTCCCGAGTCTTTTAATGAAATACATTTCCTTGGAAATGCTTTTGATAAATCTTTATCATATTTTGTTTTGGGACAAATTCCGCAACACTTTTATTTAAAATATTACTTTGATTTTCAAACAAGCATAAACAAAATCGGTCTTTTCTGGCCGTGAAAATGGGGATGTCACACCATCACTACACGTTTTGCCAAAAAGCTTAAAAGGACAATTGATCAAACGCGATCCGGTGGTTTTTTTTCGTATACTTGAATTACCTCGTATATCTCGATATAAACCACCTCTGTCACATTGAAAAATCACATGTTTGTTTTTTCTTGAACCACGAATAGATATCCCATATCCTTTAGAATAATAAAATTCTCGAACACTCTTCAATAAATCATCACACGAGTCAAATATCGAAGTAGTTAAATAAACATTTACACTCGGTGGCATCGATGAAGTTGATTCCATTGAAATTGTCTGTTACATAATCACACACAAATTAAGAAATTCAGTACAAATAATTGTGATAAACAGAAAAATATAGTTTGATGAAATTAACTTAAAAATTAACATTAGCCTGTTAAGTGACTAGGTAAGCTTTACATTTATATTCTTCAATAGCATGGATTTTTGGGCTTACAGTCAAGACAAATAGCAAAGCATTTGATGTATTTGATGAAATTAGTAGAAAAGGTAAACATAATATTCATTGATTTTTTGGACGAATAGGGTTTAAGGATATTTACTCTTATTAATATAAGCATTATGTAGTGTAACTAAGGGAGAAGATGTGATCTTTTTCAATCGCAAACAACAAACAGTGGTTTTGATCTTTTTCAATCTCAAATTACAAACTAGAACTGAATATACAAACTAGAATTGAATATAAAATCATAATAGTAGCAACGATACAAAAATCACAATACCAATCAGTGGCGGACCGTCTTAGGGGCCAGGGGAGGCCATTGCCTCCCCGCTTTTTGGTGTTCTAATACTTGTATATACCCATCAATCTGATATTCAAGTTAAAAAAAAATAGTAGAATGACATCTTTGCCCCCCGGTATCCGGATCATGTGATAATATAGATAGAAATACCTGATAACAAAATTTTCGGAAGATCATAAATGAAATCAAAACCAACCTTGTTTATTTAGGTTTCTATAAAATAAGGAAACTTAATATGTATTAAATTCTATAAAAACCCACGATCTAATTAAGATTACAACAATTTAGCCTAAGTTTGAGTTAAGAAAACTGAAAAGCTTAAACCTAAATCAAAAGTTTATTCTGGCCACCAGAATACTTTTTCTCGTAACTAACCCGAAGAACATCGCCTCCCATTAAGACCATTGCTGTTTTGTACTCTTTTCCAGTCGCCGGATTGTTCACGCCATTGGTATCGTACGCTCTTTCTCCTATTCGCTAGTCGCTGGAGCCGTTGACATTTGTCTGTTGAAACTTGGTCTCCGCCGTCCGCCGAGCGTCGTGCGGTTGGGTGTTCTCTATTCTCATTATCCGGTACATAGTTTTGTTCCTTTGTTTTTCTTTATATATCTATTAATTTGTTTTCTCTCACTAGGGGAGTAGTGTCTAGGCGTAAAGTAGAAATTGTGAGTTTCACTCTTGCAGAGCCTTTATTATGAATTATGACTACACATCTGTCTGACATTATGACATATGGTATATATTCAATTAAAATATGTAAACGTATATATACATTACTTTATATTTATTAGTTTATTATTAATTCTAAAGTATCTGTTTATTTGCATAGATTCGTACATGTTGAACACATGAATTATAATATACAAAAGTGTATATATATATATATATATATATATATATATATATATATATATATATATATATATATATATATATATATTACTTTATACTTATTAGGTGAATTGATGATTTATTTGTATATAATTTTGTACAGATGAATTATAATATACAACAGAGAGATCATTTTCAGCAATGAACCTAATTAAAACAAGGTTACGGAATAAAATGGAAGACGAGTTTTTGAATGACTCATTGGTTTTGCACTTCGAAATGGAACTTGCTGAAAAGATTAGTTTAGAGACAATTGTTGAAGATTTTAAAAAAGTAAAAGATCGTCGTGTTCCACTTTGATAAACGATTTAACAATCTTTATATTAGTTTTCTTGTTTAAACTTTTGATATGTCATAATTTTGAACTAAATAAAATTTGTTTATATAGTTTAATTATAAAGTCTTAATTCCGGCCTCCTAGTTGTAGTGCTTGTGTTCCGCCCCTGATACCAATAATTAAATATAAACTCACAAATCAGTTAATGGAGGAAATACAAGCACAATATAAAATCACAAACCAAAAAATAGAGGATAAAAGTGACGGCAGTGGGGCAGCCGACTATGGCGGTGAATCAAACCTAAGATGCAAGTTACCAATGATCGCCGTTGAAAAGCGTAGACTCGTTTCTGTGTTTGTATATTGGGAAGGGTTTTAGACGGGAGGGGGTAGATTGTAAAGTTGGTTAAAATAGAGAAATGGGTAAAATTATCTATTTATAAAAAATTGGTGTGTGTGGTAAAATCTGTTGTGTACGAATCAGCTTCCATTTTAAATCCTTTTGCTTATACAAAAGAATGTTGAAAACAATGTAATTAACTACATTAACTTTTTGTCTATATACACTTGTTACTCATTTGTGTAATTAACTACATTAACTTTTTGTAATTAACTACTTGTTAGAATTATAAAACTTTGGCTGTTTATTTTGATATGAAATTAATTATAATAGTATTTGGTACTAATCAGATGTTTATGTAATTTTTTTTTGTATTTAATGTTGTTATGTATCGTTTTTTTATACCTAAAATTGTTGATTAAAAAAAATTAAAAAATGAAAAAAATGTTATTATCGGCGACTATATTACCGGCGACATCATCATTAGCGGTGACATAAGCATTAGCTGCGACACCAAGTATTACCGGGCGACAGGAGCATTAGCGACGACGTTTTGATCAATAGCGACGACTTATTACCGTCGACGTGTCACCACTATTACCATTACCGGCAACATCGTTACTCTTTACCGGCAACTATTGTCACCGCTAATTGCCTTTTTTCTTGTAGTGTCTATATATACGTGGGTGTGTTAGTATATATATATATATATATATATATTATATATATATATATATATATATATATATATATATATATATATATATATATATACTATTGGTTAACAATGAGTATATGTCTATGTATATGAAATTATGTGTAGTTGTCACTATAGGTTGTTAGAAAAAGGGGTTAAGTAGTCCTGGTTCCAACCCCTGATCAACCCTTTATCCTATGGTCTTGATAGGTTAACTTAAACCCTAAGATTAGGAATTGATTAGAATATACATCATAGGTTTAAGTATCACTTGAAATATATTAAAACGTTGTCGCGGACATCTTAGACATAAAAATCGCTAATTGGTTACACTAATGGGTAGCATATGGAAGCAGGGTCGAATCCTCATGGACACAACCTAATGGTCAATGTGTCTTTGGGTTAGGCACACACTAGTCATAAAAAAGAAAATGTAAAACGGGAGATTTTTGATTATTAATTAAAACTAAAATAGCAGTGAAATAAAGTAAATAAAATTCAGTAATAAAAAGCGAATTCAGTTCTCCTAAGACTTTTCTAATCATGCGATCAACCCAAACCTGGTTATTTAAAATGTGTTCTATCTAAGCTGGTACTGAAAAGTACTAATAAACTCTAGTAAGTTCTCTATTACCTAGTTAATTAACCAAAACAAGTTCTTCAGTTAATCCTAACTTTTTACTAACATAATTAAGCAAGCTCATACTCATGTTAGAGAAGTAGCGTTATGATCTGTGTAAAGATCCCAATAGTATTAATACTTCTCACAAACTCGGAAGTGTAAAAATATGAAATTTCAGTTTATATTAGAATTAAATCCCAACACAGAACCAATATGATACTTCTTACTTATTACTAGTTTATCAAAACAATTACGGATTCCAATAACCGATTAACTGGATTGATTTAATCTAAAATTAGGTGATCAGTTTAAACAGAACTAAAAATCAAACATTCATTAAACGCAACCAAGGGTAGGAAAACTCAACCAAGGGTAGGTGAGTATCCTAATCATCTCTAAAATCTATCACACATGCTCGTAGCATGTCCTCAAGCGTTTGTATGGTCATTTCACTTTCACCATCAGACTAAGGATTGTAGGTTGTGCTCATATCGAGACATGTTCCTAATGCTCATTGCAACGATTGCTAAAATCGAGATGTTAATGTACTATCTCTGTATGAGATAATAGAGGTTACGACACCATGCGGTCTGACTATTTCCTTGATGTAGGCCCTGGCTAGCTTTTCCATCTTATTTGTTTCCTTTATTGGTAGGAAATGGGCAGATTTAGTTATACGGTCCATTACTACCCAATAGACTCATACCAACTTGATGTCTTGGGTTGTTTCATGACAAAGTCCATGGCGATTTGCTCCCATTTCCACTTGGGTAGTTCTGGTTGTTGTAGTAGACCCGAGGGCTTTTGATATTCCACCTTGATCTTTGCGTAGGTCAAGCATTTGTTTACATAAATGGTGATTTCTACTTTCATGTTGGGTCGCCAATACCTTTTCTTCAAGTCCAGGTACATCTTGTCAGATCTAGGGTGGACTGAGTACCTTGTCTTGTGAGCTTCATCCACGACTACACTTCTGATGTCACCAAACTTTGGCACGAAAATTTGTTCCATGAAACATCATGTCCCATCGTTTCTAGACTCAAACTGTTTATCCATACCTCACAGACACTCTTCTGCGATGTTTCTTCCTTCAGGGACTTTAATTGGGCTTCTCTGATTTGTGCAAGTAGGTTTGACTGGATTGTTAACGTGAGTGCCTTGACTCTGTGAGGTTTGGCTCGTTTCTTTCTGCTCAACGCATCTGCCACAACGTTCGCCTTGCTTGGATGGTAACGAATCTCACACTCGTAGTCATTCAACGGCTCTATCCATCTTCTCTACCTCATGTTGAGTTCTTTCTGATTGAAGATATGTTGAAGACTCTTGTGATCAGTGTATATGGTACACTAAGTACCGTAAAGGTAATGTCGCAAAATCTTTAAGGCAAGATTACAGCTGCCAACTCTAAATTGTGGCTGGTGTAATTATTTTTGTGCACCTTAGGCTGACATGAAGCATATGTAATGACTTTGTCTCTTTGCATTAGTACACATCCAAGTCCTTGGTGTGAGGCATCACATTAGAGGACAAAATCGTCAGTTCCTTCTAGGAGAGATAGGATTGGCGCACTAGACAACATATGCTTTAATTTTTGGAATGCAGACTCTTGTTTTTCTTCATAGTTGAACATTGTGTCCTCCTGCGTTAATGTTATGAAGGGCTTAGCTATTTTTGATAAGTTCTCTAGAAACCTTCGGAAATAGCCTACCAATCCTAAGAACTAGCGCATATCTGTCGGTGTTGTAGGTGTTTCTCAATTCTTAATTTCTTTGGTATTGGAGGGATCTATGTGTATTCTTGTGTTGTTGACCACATGCCTAAGGAAATGTACGTCTCTGATCCAAAACTCACACTTTGAGAATTTGTAGTACGGTTTCTCTTTTCTCAACATCTCTAGGATGATTCACAGATGTTGGTCGTGCTCGTCCTCAGTTTGTGAGTGTATCAATATATCATTGCTAAACACCATCACGAGCTTGTCTAAGTAGATTTTGCAAACATGGTTCATAAGATCCATAAAGACTGTTGGGGCATTGTTTAACCCGAAAGGCATAACCAGGAACTAGTAATACCCGTAGCGAGTTCGTAATAATGTCTTGGTACATCCTCTTTTAGCACTCGAATTTGATGTTATCCTGAACTTAGGTCAACCTTTGAATAGAAGTTGCATCCTTGTAGTTGGCCAAACAAATCGTCAATCCTTGGGAGCGGGTATCTATTCTTGATTATCAGATTGTTCAGCTCTTGATAATTGATGCACATCCGAAAGGATCTGTCCTTCTTTTTGACAAATAACACTTAGGCTGCCTAAGGTGAGAAACTTGATATAATGAAGACCTTGTCAAGAAGCTCCTGGAGTTATCCTGATAACTCCTGCATTTTCGAGGGGGCTAATCTATAGGGATATCTTGCCACTTGAGTTGCCTCTGGGACTAGATCGATTAGGAATTTGACTTCTCGAGTTGGGGGTAGTCCCGGTAAATCCTTTGGAAACACGTAGGGGAAATCACAGACATGAGGTATGTCTTTGATTTCTTTCTTCTTGCTCCTCTGTTCTACGACATGGGCTAAGCAAGCATAGTATTTCTTGTGAAGGTACTTTTTGTGCTTTTATACATGAGATGATTTGAAGGTCTTTGCGAGGATTATCCCCACAGATAGTTAGGGTTACTTCATTGGGTAGGGAAAGTCGTATGAATTTTTTGTAGAATAGAATTTCTGCTCGATGAATGGATAGCCAATCCATGCCGATTACAACATCTAAGCTTCCGATAGTCATGGTCATGAGCTTGACATGCAAGGTGTGATGGTTTAGAGTTAGAAGGCAGTTTTCTAAGATTTCTTGGGTATTATCTGATTCCCCATTAGCCATATCTACTAAGTAAGGCTCATCTAGTTTTCTAGACCTATGGATTAATAGTTATCCAAACTTGGCTGTAATGAAACTTTTCTCAGCACCAGAATCGACAAGTATAGTTGTATATAAATTGTTGACAAAAACCATATCAGTCACCATGGTTGGGTCCTGGATTGTGTCTATTGAGCCAATTAGGAATGCCCTTCCTCTTGCACCACCAACATTCTTTAGCCTCGGGCAATCCCCCTTGAAATGCCCGACCACTCCACACTCAAAGCAAGCCCGGTTTCAATTGGTGGCAACCCCTGTGTTTTTTAGGGCTGCAACTGTTGGTTGCCGATAGTATTTGACAATATGACCCATCTTGCCACATCAGCTGCAGTTCATGCAATTTCTAGTGTGATGGAAGTTGCATTGGTTGCACTTTGGGTTCCTTCTTGTGTATTGTCCGAGTGTGGTGGTTTCTATCGTTGACTGTGCTGGAGTTGTGGTTGCTTAGGTCTACACTATCTCGAGCTTCTTTCCTGGGGCTCTCCTTGTGTTTCCTTTGTACTCCTTTCCAGGCTTGAGCTCGTTCTCTCTGGATCATGGGAGGTCAGGCTTCTGGACCATAGTACCCCTTTAGATCTCTTAACCAGTTATACTGAAGGCTATACGCTTGGCACTGTGATAAGATGATGGTTGAGAGGCGGTAACCATCCCTTGAATGGGTTTGACCAAACCCCATATGTTTCTCTCCACCTTCTTATATTCCAATGTCACGAAGCTGGGACAGAGGGTTGCAAGATCATTGAATCGGTTCGTATAAGTCGCGATGTCTGTATCCATCATGGTTAGATTCCATAACTCTTACTCAATCTTTTGCATCTCCTCTTGAGGGTAGTATTCTTCAATTATCATCTACTTCAGTTCTTACCAAGATATGGAGTTGGCATTGGCGATTCCCAGAGTTTTTATGTAGCTATTCCACCAAGATAGGTCAGCATCAGAGTAGGTGCGGGTGGCGAACTTCACCTTGCTATCTTCGGTGCAGTAACTGATCCTGAAAACTGACCCTATTTTCTCGATCCACCGAGTTAGCCCTACATCTCCCTTATTCTTGTAGAATACCATGGGTTTGCAGTTCAAGAACTCCTTATATGGGCAGAACTTGGGAGGGCCTCTGTTGTCTCCTTGAGAGCATTCTCCTCCCATTCCCCCGCCCTGTCCCGATCTGGTGTGATGATTTGCCTCGAAGTTTTCCATGGCGTCTACGACGTGCTAAGCCACCAAGGCTTCTGTGGTTGCCAAATCCATTGGCACGGTGTTTGTGTCTGGTTGGGACCCATAATTGGGTTGGGGTCTTGGGTTAGAATGGGTAATTCTATCTGCCATCATTTTCTTGATCCTAAAGTTAGTATCGAGGTATATGTTAGTTTTTTGTATCCATTGTTGGATGTTTGAGTACATAATGTATGTTACTTTCAATAATTAGTAAAATTTGTAAGAATCCTTTTTACAAATTTTTATGGATCATATAATATATGTCAAGATATCACAGTTGTTAGACAAGTAAGTATTTTAGTGTATATTCACAGAAACACATAAATTTCATAAAACCCTAATATTTCATACATGCATCATAGTTTTTATACAGTCGAACCACCCAAAATATGTGGTTAGTGTAGGAAAAGCATAATGTTTTTACAAAAAGAGAAAACATACTATACTTTGCGAACTTTTCCATACCTTAACCCAAAAATATGTTTTCCTAGCCACCCATTTAGGGAAATCTAGAACCTAAAATATAAAATTAATAGTGAAGCCAGTTGTACCAACTGTCAGTACACATAGTCTATCCACATGTTTAAGATATAAATTATCGTCTCAGTCATCAAAATCCTCTGCTCCAGCTCCTCGAAGTGACTCACCATCTCCTCCATCCACAGCTGTTGGGCCTCTATCTTGGCATGAGCCTCCTCTAGCGGATCTTGAAACAATAATTTCCTAATCTCAACAACATCTCTCTCCTCCTTCAAGTACTCAATTCACTCAGCTAGTTGTCTTAGTGCCATCTGTATCATGACAAGCTCAGAATCCATATCTGGTCAGAGTGTCGAGCTGTCCGAGGCACCAAGAATGATCGGTCCTGCTCGACGGGAGTCTCTGGTATAGGTAATGCAGCATTAGAAGACTCTCCTACCTCAAAATGGATCTCAATGTCTTCTTCCTGTTGCCACTCCCTGATCTACGGTGTCAATGAATACTCTATCTATTGATTCTTGGATGGTGGTGGGGATGCTGGAGGTGATACAGGTTTCTTCCTCGAGGGAATAGGGGTCGATTTCCTTGGAGTATTCTTGGCCTGAGGTCCATCCATATACAACTTAAATGACCTGCAAGAGGGTGGTCAGACCCCTCATCGCTGGTTTTATCCTCAATGGAATCTAGGGTGTCTAAATCTACGACACCATCGGCCTCTTGCTCCTCGTCATCCTCCGCGGGCTCCTACTTCAATGCCAAGGGCGTAGGTAGTGCAGGAACCAGTGGGAAGTGTGTGTCCTCAGGGCTCGCTGATTTGGGCACCATAAGCTCCTCCTATGGAGGTGAAACCGTCATCCAGATCCCCATGTTCGTCATGTCGCTCTGATAATCTTGCATAAGACATCAAAAAAGGGAATATGTTTATGAGAGATAACGTGAGAACAAAATAATAGAAATAATATCCAATTATAAGTATGTAGTAGATAGTACCAATATATCCAAGATCATAATTCCTGAATCTCCAAGAAACTCAAAGTTACGTCTTTAATCCATAGATCCTCAAGTATAGCAATCTCAAGCCCAAAAGAAGTCTCTAAGCCGAAAGTGCTCAAGTATAGCAATCTCTAAGCCGAAAGTCCTCAAGTATAGAAATCTCTAAGCCGAAAGTCCTCAAGTATAGTAATCTCTAAGTCGAAAGTCCTCAAGTATAGTAATCTCTAAGCCAAAAATCCTCAAGTAAAGCAATGTAGAATTCCCCAAGTGCTTAGTTTGCCAACTACCGTATCTAAGTTCAGTCGTGCGTCGGTCAGAACATAATAAAACTTATTTGTGCATTCTATGTCTAGTTGTGATACAACCACTTTACTACACAAACTCTAGATACTATTTTTGATATATATATATATATATATATATATATATATATAGTCATTCTGAAATCCAGCAACCCAAGCGACAAGTTCAAACTAGTCACCTCTCCCGTAAGTGTTTTATTAGTAGTGTAATTAATAATAATACTTTTAGTTATTAGGTTTAAGGGAAAAACCTAATTAGAGTGTAAGCGTTAGGTTATAGTCGTAGTTCCTAAGGAATTAGTAGTTTTATATGACCTGTAGATCTGATATCAATCTGTCACACTCCCAGCCGGCGGCGACATCGTTGGGCTGTGCGCCGTGAGGATGCTGGATCACATACCACATATATAGATCAACAAACCTAATCTTATCACATAATTTATTACATTTTTTATTATGATAATAGGTTACACAATTGTTCAAGGTACAGATATAGGATAAAAACTAAATAAACCATCAGGACACAGATATTTCCAGTTGCTCTATTTGGGATATGCTCACCACCACCAGCACTCATTCTCCTGAGAATACATGTGGTTTTGAAAGGTCAACATAATGTTGGTGAATTCATAGGTTTGTATGTTCTAAAGTGTTTTTATAGGGCTTTTACTATATATTAATTCTTAATATCCTAACTCGCTTCCATGAGTTTGTTATGAGTTTACTACTTCTTAGGCTTACTCCTATTAGTAGTTTTAGTTGGTTTAGGCTAACATTGTTATAATGGGTTCCTATAAGACGTTGCTTTCCGAGACTCGATGCTTCATCAGACGTCAAATTTGTTTAGAAAGTTATGCATGCTATGACTTTACCCCCATGGTTGTAGCTAACAACCATAAGTGGGGGTGTCTACCCCGTATAGAATTGTACATATCCTCTCTTAAGATTTAATGATTACAGGCCAGGTTAGCTAAAGGTTATTTAGCTAAGGGACGAATAAAGTGCCTCATTTAAAAACTATTGATGCGTAGCCATTTTGATAGTTTTTCTTTTCTCGTTTGTTTGTGTTTTGCTTAATCTAAATATACTAACCTATATATAAATAAGTGGGTATAGTTGCATTGTGCTTAATCTATATATTAGCGTATATATAATTAAGTGGGTGTAGTTTTATTGTGCTTAATCCATATATATTAACCTATATATATATATATATATATATATATATATATATATATATATATATATATATAATATGAAGTTGGTATAATTTGTGTTGGTAGGATATTTGGGCATAGTAATGAGTAGGTACAATGTTATCCAAAAGTTTGGCCAGGGTAACAACTACGTATATTGTTTCCTAAAAAGTTGGTCTGCATAACGACTAGCTATAATGTTTTCACTAAAGTTTAATCAGCGTAACGACTAGGAATAATATTATCTAAAGGTATATGGCAAAGTATCTCCCAGGTATAATATTATTTGAGCGGTCGAATGTGTTTAGTGAGGATTCGAAATAGTAAGAGTCTGTAAGGTGTCGAAATCAACATGACTTCGACACTCTATCCATTTTTCAAGGCGTAGTTGTTTCGACACTTTAATGGTTAGCCCTTCTTGTACTCTTTCAGACTTATATTTGAGCCAACCAAATCATATTTAGATCTTGTGTTCTTTACTGCTTTCTTAACATCATTTTTGTTTGTAATCAATCCTAGCACACTTCAATTAGTATCAAAGTAGGATTCGCTGAATCGATTTCAGTTTTCTCGTGTTTTTCATTTTTTTTGAATCATTCGTTCTAATTCAAAATTTTCTGCAAATTGAATCAGGGAACTGGTGTCAATTGATTGTATTGAATTGATTCTGCACTCTGCGTGTTAGATCCATTGATTTCTATTCAATCTTTGATTGATTTTGTTCTTAGATTTCTTTTTGAGCCTAAAATCCTCTTTCTTCTGAATCCGTACAACAATGGCGAATTTCAATCTAAACACAATGAAAATTTTCTCTCACTTTCTCGGATCGTCAACAAAGATTCCGATGCTGATTCCTACGAACTATGAGCAATATGCTGATAGGATGGAAGACTATCTGAATATGATCGATGAATATTTGATGCGATCTATCTATAAAGGTCCATTTCTTCTTGATATGCTTGTTACTCTTGGAATTGGTGCTCCGAATGAAGATATGATTAAGCATGGAAACAAGACGAAGGAAAAAAATGATAAGAAATGTCTACGTGAATTACGTGGTGCTCTTCCACCAGTAGTTTACAACTATGTTCGTGGATATTCTACTGCCAAGCAGATTTGAGATACCTTGAAGGATAAGTATCAAGGTAATGAGAAGACGAAGAAGAGTTCTATAAAATAGTGCTTACTGGAGTTGGGAGAATTCAAGCAAAAAAACAATGAATCATTTGAATCGTACTATGATCAATTAAATGAACTGATTTCCAAGTGTTCTCAATATGGAGTGGCTCGTTCATCCCTGGAGTTCAATCTCACTTTTCTTGTGGGCTTACAAAAGGAGTGGAAAAACATCAGTTTGATGATTAAGACTCAAGAAAGATTTGATGGTTACTCTCTTGCAAATTTGTATAATGTCCTAAAAGCACATGAAAGCGAGATCAATGTCATTGCTGAAGAAAGTAAACTGAGTCATGGAGGACCATTAGCTTTAGTATAGAAAGTTGTTTCTAAGGAGTCTTAGTCTAAAGAAGAAGCCAATGCTAGCGAAGAGGGATTCCTATTCAACTCTGATGATGAAGTAGTCGCATACTACTCGAACAACCAAGTAAAGATATTATTCAAGAGGCCTTTCAATAGAAAGTTTAAGAACAACTCTGAGAACAAGAGTGTTTCTTCGACTGGAAAAAGTATGAAAGATGAGTCGAGAGTGGAGAAGAAAGATGTTAAGAGTGAAGGGTTTTGAGCATTCTAACACTCCTATGGTGTACATGCAACCCTAGAAACCTTGGATCTATGTTTTATCTATGATACATGCAAAATTGTTTTCCAAGGTTCATAACTTATCTAGCATACATGGGGAAATTTTAATACATAAAAGTTAGTAGGAAATAAATACCTTGTAATAGTTTGGATTCCTTGAAACCTTGTGAGCCTAGCACCTCAAGCGTGATGCCTCAAATGTCTCACACAACACCAAATGCACTTGGAATTACTTAGAGAGAAATGATACACTTCTTGAAATCGGCTAGCCCTCACTTGTATGCTTAGTGGCCGATATTTGGTGAACATAAGGATGCTTATATAGTGTGTTACAATTAGGGTTACACCATGTAAACCCTAATTGTCATGACTTTTCATTTCCATGACCCATGGGTTCTATAACCACCATGGAGGATCCATGGTGCATCCTATGGGTTTTAGCCCAACTTGATAATCCATGAAGCATTAGCCCACTATATAAGTTATCGACGATTTACACAATCAACCCATATATTTAATTAGTCTTCTTTTGATCACTTAATTAATTCCAAATTAATTCTTGATCAATACTAACTAAATAATACTATTAATATATTAGAACTTATAATATATTAATAAACCTTAAGTGTTATTTCTCTCATTTTAGTCTATCCAAATGCATGATGCCATGCAACCCAAATGGACCATGCTAATCGGGTCAAGTACATTCCAGAAATAGCTATGAACTTAGACACCTAATCCAACAGTCTCCCACTTGGATAAGTCTAATAACTATGACTGCAAGAATGACTTCAGGAACCGAACAACAATCGTAGCTCTTTCAAGGTCTCTCGGAACTGAGATGATGATGATACGCCATTTAAGATAAGTGATCATATAATCCTATGTTCTAGATATTAGCCGGACAAATACATGGAACAATGTCTTACTTATTGTCCAACAGTTTGTTTCTCGATTTCCGATTTGTTTGACATAGAACTTAATTGAACACATCAACTTAGTTTTGACCGGGCCCAGTACATGGGTCAACACAAAATCATCGAGGGGCCCAGATATCGCTTCTAATCCAAGAAGGAACAGATAAACTTTGACTCATATGCTTGTTCTACTACTTGTTGAATCATACACAAAGGCACGTTTTATAACATCGAGTTACCAGTGCGTTTTCGTACAATCAATGCATAACCAACTCATAGGCAACAAGTCATATCTCTAGGTTTGAAGACTTATATGATATTACCGTCTCGCGATCACTCGCAATAAATTCCATGAAGTGATAACAGCGAGCATGGGTTAAATCCAATATTCAGAACTTTTGAGCACTCATGAGTGTTGTAGCCATGTCCAACATCTTAGATCTCTACAACCAACTCATGACAGTCTTGATTCATACCTACTTCCAACATATGACCGATTGTGGAGAATTTGAATAATATGATATACCAAACATAATTATTCTGGAAGTTAAAACATGCAAAATGAAACGATAGTAAACGATTGACAAAAGATAGCAACACTTTACTCATAAATAAATACAAATTTTATTCATCATCAAATATCAATTACACTTTACACATTACAAATCTATCTAACTACTAAAACTAATATAATCCTTCAGCCCTATGCGCCTCGCATGCTGGAGATGCTTAACCCTACCCAGTCCCTTCGTGAGGGGATCTGGTGGGTTCTCATATGATGATACCCTCTTTGCCACGAGGAGTCCTTCTATTCGATGTCTGATGAAGTGATATTTTCTGTCGATGTGTCTGGATCTCCCGTGATCCCTTGGTTCCTTGGCTAAGGCAACTACACTTTCACTATCACATAAAATATCTATGGGCTCCTTTATAGCTGGTACAACTCCAAGGTCTCCAATGAAGTTCTTTAGCCATATAGCCTCCTTTGCTGCCTCGCTTGCCGCTATATACTCTGATTCACAAGTTGAATCAGCCACTGTCTCCTGCTTGGAACTTTTCCAAGAAATTGCTCCTCCGTTTAAGGTAAAGACCCAGCCTGACTGAGAGTGGAAATTATCCCTATCAGTCTGAAAGCTAGCATCACTATACCCCAAAACTCTCAAGTCATCACTCCCACCGAGGGTAAGGACCCAATCCTTAGTCCTCCGCAGGTACTTGAGAATGTTCTTTACCACAGTCCAGTGAGCCTTGGCAGGGTTCCCCTGATATCTGCTGACCATGCTCAATGCAAAGGCCACATCGGGACGAGTACAAGTCATAGCATACATGATTGAGCCTACAGCGGAAACATAAGGTACTCGACTCATCTCTGCTATCTCAGCCTCTGTACTCGGGCTCTGAGTCTTACTCAGTCTGGCATTACTCTGGATCGGTAACTCTCCTTTCTTGGAATTCTGCATGCTGAATCTATTCAGCACCTTCTCCAAGTAGGTACTCTGACTAAGTCCAATTAGTCTTTTACTCCTGTGTCTCAGAATCCTTATCCCTAGGATATAGGCACCTTCTCCAAGGTCCTTCATAGCGAAACACTTCCCAAGCCAGGACTTCACTTCCTGCAGAGTTGAGATGTCATTTCCTATGAGTAGTATGTCATCCACATACAATACCAAAAAGCTAACTATACTCCCACTAGCCTTGACATATACACAAGATTCATCTTCACTCCTCGAAAAGCCAAACTCTTTGACCTTCTCATCGAAGCAAATATTCCATCTACGAGGTGCTTGCTTTAATCCATAGATGGATTTCTCAAGCTTACACACTCTATTAGGGTACTCTGCACTGACAAAACCCTCTGGCTGGCTCATGTAAACATCCTCAGCCAACTTTCCATTAAGGAAAGCGGTTTTGACATCCATTTGCCATATTTCATAGTCATGAAATGCAGCAATGGCTAGCATAACCCTAATAGACTTAATATTGGCTACTGGTGAAAAGGTCTCATCAGAATCAACTCCCGGAGTTTGAGAAAAGCCCTTTGCAACCAGTCGCGGCTTATAAGTGTGTACATTACCATCCATGTCGGTCTTCTTCTTGAAGATCCATTTGCACCTGACTGTCTTGCGACCTGGTACATTGTCAACCAAGTTCCAAACTTTATTGTCATACATGGACTGTATCTCGCTATCCATAGCCACTTTCCATTTAGCAGCCTCAGGGCTTGCCATGGCTTCCGTGTAGCTATTAGGTTCATCCAGACTTACCAGTCTGTTATCACTGATAAGTGTATCACCTTCCGCAGTAATATGGAAACCATAGTAATGCTCAGGTGCATTCCTAACTCTTGTGGAACGCCTCAGAGGTACAGACTCTTCTGTCGGATCAACAGGAGTTTCGTCCTCAGGTTGATTGCTAGGGTTTGAGGTTCCTTCACCACTTGACTCTTGAATTTCTTCAAGGTCAATTTGCCTCCCACTGTTTCCTTGGATTATAAATTCTCTCTCTCAAAAGACTCCTCTCCTTGCTACAAAGACCACATTATCACTGGGTCTGTAGAAGAGGTAACCAAAGGATCTCTGTGGGTAGCCGATGAAAATACACCTCTCACTTCAAGGTTCGAGCTTATCAGAAGACTCACGCCTCAAAAAACCCTGGCAACCCCAAATCTTGATGTGGTCGAGATTGGGAACTTTTTCGGTCCATATCTCATGAGGTGTTTTGGCAACCTTCTTTGTAGGGACTAGATTAAGAATATGGGCGGCAGTCTCTAAGGCATACCCCCAAAATGAGATTGGTAGTAAAGCTCGACTCATCATGGAACGAACCATATCCAACAAGGTTCGATTGCGCCTCTCGGCCACACCATTAAACTGCGGTATCCTGGGAGGTGTCAATTGTGAGATAATCCCACATTCCTTAACATAGTCGAGGAACTTTGTGCTAAGATACTCACCACCTCGATCGGATCGAATCATCTTAATGTTCCTGCCCAATTAATTCTCTACTTCCTGTTTAAACTCTTTAAACCTTTCAAAAGTCTCTGACTTATGCTTGATTGATTAGACATAACCATATCTACTATAATCATCAGTAAAAGTCACATAATAATGATTAGCATCCCTTGTGGCAGTTTTGAAGGGTCCACACACATCAGTGCGTACAAGATCCAAAAACCTTCACCCCTAGCACATGTACCAGTGAAGGGTGACTTTGTCATTTTCCCAAGTAAGCATGATTCACAACTATCATCTGACTTTAGATCAAATGACTCCAAGACTCCATCCTTTTGGAGTTGGCCTATGCGTTTCTTACTTACATGTCCAAGACGACAATGCCATAATGATGCTTTATCCAAGTTATTATTAGAAGAATCAATACACAACACATTATTTCCTAGATTGTCTACAACCGACACAACTTCATACACACCATCACAATGTAATGCTTTAAAATAAAGAACATTATTAAAGAAAACATAAATACCACCACTATCATTATCAAATGAAAAGGTAAAACCTTGTTTGTACAAAGCATGAAAGGAAATAATATTTCTTGCCATTTCAGGCGAATAACAACATTTATTCAAATCTAATGTTAACCCACTACTTAGCAATAAAGAATAAACTCCAATCTTGGTGACAGGTGTAACTTTCCTATTTCCCATGATCAAGTTTATCTTCCCATGCTCCACATTCTCACTTCTTCTTAGTCCCTGCAAATCACAACTTATGTGAATACCACAACCTGTATCAAGGACCCAAGAATTAGAATAGGGTTAGTCATTAGACAATATAGTGTAAATACCTTCATGGTTGGTTTTTACTTTCCCATCCTTAACATCTTGTTGGTACTTTGGGCAGTTTCGCTTCCAGTGCGACTTTTCATGGCAATAGAAGCATATTCAACCTCTTTAGGGTTAGCAGAAGGAGTGACGAAACCTTTCTTGGTTCCACTTGAAGAGGAGCCATCAAGAGACTTTCCCTTGGTACCCTTCGAAGGGCTCTTCCTCTTCTTTCCTTTGCCTTGCCCGATTGCCAAGACAGGGGCCGCGGTAGGAGTAGGAGTAGTAACAACCGACTTACCTTTAAGACCACTTTCCGCGGTCTTCAAAAGTCCTTGAAGTTTTCTGAGTGTAACTTCCTCCTTGTTCATGTGGTATGTCATGTAGAATTGATCATAACACGAAGGTAAGGAGTGCAAAATGATATCTATTGCCAACTCCTCCAGGAAGTTCACATTCAGTTTCAGCAAACGGTCCATATACCTTTGCATTTTCTGCATGTGGCCCGTGATTGATTCACAATCCTTCATCCTGGTTGTTATCATGGAGGAGATGATTTCATATCGCTCTTGACGAGCACTCTGATAGTAGCGGTCCATCAAATCCTGGTGCATCTCAAAATGATAGTAGTCCTCATAGGACTTTCGGAGCTCGGCTGTCATAGTGGCCAACATGATGCATGTCACTTTGGTAGCATCTCTTTCATGGGCATGATATTCAGCGATCTCCTCAGGAGTAGCAGTCGGCTCGAGTTCCTTAAGCTCCTTGTCGAGGACATATTCCTTTTCCTCATACCGAGTGACCATCCTGATGTTCCGGATCCAATCCATAAAGTTGGAACCATCGAAGATGACTCTCCCACAAAGGTTCATGAGAGAGAAGGAGCCGATAGGGTTTGAGCCAGAAGCAACATTCTTGGAAGACATCTGAAAAGAAGAAAGACAAGTTTAGATTAGATATAAAGATAGTCCTTAATAAGACACCCAAATGTAATATTAAGGCTAGGACCCAACATAATATTTTATAACTTAGAAGAGGGATGCCGTAATCCAAGCTATAAAATATTTGAAGGTAGGTGAATGACGATTCACCAATTTCCACCATGAAAAACGAAATAATTATTAGGTTTTAATTGGTTTTGAAACTCCTAGATTCTTTGAGATTCATTGAACTTTTCAATGGTATGTTTCAATCTCGAGTGTGCCCTTCAGGTTTTGTGACTGGGATGCCGAGGATCACAAAACAAGGTGTGAAGTAACCATGCAAATTACTTGGTACCCTCAATATTTACCCCTCAATCAATGTGCCGGTTAACCACACACGCTCCACCGATACTATGATAAATATTAAGTTACCCTTTGCCTACCTTGTTAAGTCCAGGTTAGTGTGCCGGTTAACCACACACGCTCCACTAACGACTTAATCAAAGTGCAAAGTGTAATTTCATGGGTTTGCACCTTATTCACATTTTTCCTAAAGTAACTAAGATTGGGAATTTATAAAAACAATTAGTTACTTTATATTCATCATACTTTTAATGAAGATTTAAAGTCCTTGTCCTACCCGTTTGGCCAACGACCCTCTACCAGTCAAGGAAGCAGTGGGTGAGAGTGGACACCCATTAAGCTGCCATTTTATAGGCAACAACCTTATACCCCCCTTATAGACCGGCTTCGTGAATGAGGCCTACTAACGGTAAAACGACTTGTTCTTATACATATGTAATTATTATTAAACTTATAATAATATAAAGTATAAGGGTTGAATTTAGCTTTAAAAATTCTAGGGGTTGGAACTAAAGTATTTAAAGTGACTTTACATGTTCTAAAACTTGAGGGCAAGCTTTGTAACTTTACAAAACTTTTCATCTTTCATAACTTATGAGTTAAAGATGTAATAAAATGAGAGACTTTTCATTTTATGTAACCTATGAGTTTCTTTAATGGACTTTAAAAGAAAGACTTTTGGTAATCCATAACTTGAGGACAAATTATGGATTCCATTAAAACACATAATGATCATGAATTAAACATTAAACAAGTAATTCCTATGATATATCAAGAACTCATAAAAACATGAATATTCCTATCAAAATTTCAAGAACATATGAACACATATAAACATGAAATTTTGATATTAGCCATTGTAAATGGATTAGACCAGCCATTACACCATCTAAAATAAGTTTTATAACACCAAAACAGTTTAGGGTAATGTTTCTAGTCCATTTCTAGCAGCAAAACTCGAAAATCTGCATTCAGGGGCTCCTACTCGTCGAGTGCACGAACTACTCGATGAGTAGGATGAATTTCCTCATGGACTCGTCGAGTCCCCCCATGGACTCGGCGAGTTCATGCTTCAAAATGCAGAAAAATTGAGTTTTTTCATAATTTTGCATCAAGTATCAAACAAACAAACCTGACTCTGATACCACTGAAGGGTTTTGAGCATTCTAACACTCCTATGGTGTACATGCAACCCTAGAAACCTTGGATCTATGTTTTATCTATGATACATGCAAAATTGTTTTCCAAGGTTCATAACTTATCTAGCATACATGGGGAACTTTTAATACATAAAAGTTAGTAGGAAATAAATACCTTGTAATAGTTTGGATTCCTTGAAACCTTGTGAGCCTAGCACCTCAAGCGTGATGCCTCAAATGTCTCACACAACACCAAATGCACTTGGAATAACTTAGAGAGAAATGATACACTTCTTGAAATCGGCTAGCCCTCACTTGTATGCGTAGTGGCCGATTTTTGGTGAACATAAGGATGCTTATATAGTGTGTTACAATTAGGGTTACACCATGTAAACCCTAATTGTCATGACTTTTCATTTCCATGACCCATGGGTTCCATAACCACCATGGAGCATCCATGGAGCATCCTATGGGTTTTAGCCCAACTTGATAATCCATGAAGCATTAGCCCACTATATAAGTTATGGATGATTTACACAATCAACCCATATATTTAATTAGTCTTCTTTTGACCACTTAATTAATTCCAAATTAATTCTTAATGAATACTAACTAAATAATACTATTAATATATTAGAACTTATGATATATTAATAAACCTTAAGTGTTATTTATCTCATTTTAGTCTATCCAAATGCATGATGCCATGCAACCCAAATGGACCATGCTAATCGGGTCAAGTACATTCCAGAAATAGTTATGAACTTAGACACCTAATCCAACAAAGAGTTCATATCAGAAGAAGACAGAGTTGACGATGAAAGGAGACTCAAGTTACGACTGTAACTATTGGAATGGGTCGAATCATTTGGCGAAAGCTTGCATGCTCAGGAAGAAAGAAGAGAAGAGGGATAAAGTTAAGGACGAGGCATATTATGCTGAGAAGATTGAGGAGATTAGAGCTCGAACTAAGGGTCTCCCTCTGATTGCTAGAGGAGATGACGAAGAAGAGAGAACTTATCAGATACGGTCTTCTGATCGAATAATGATGAGATGCGAATTCCAACTCATGGGGAAATGTATGAGAAATTGGAGGAAGATGAAGAGGAGAAATTTGTTTCGAATGAAATGGGTGAAGATGAAGAGATTACTGGAAGGTGTTTGGTGTCAACAGATTCGACTAAATTACCGATGAGTGCTAAGGTACGTGATCTTCTTAAATCATTTAAAATTCCTTCATCTTCTTATAATGATATTTTTATGAGTTTAATAATACATGTGCTTATCTTAATGACATGTTAATCTCCATGAGTAGTAAAGTAGAAAGTCCAAGTCCCAATTATATGAGGCTAGAAATAGACTCGAAGAGAAGAAGGGACTAGTGGAATCTCTTGATCTTATAATAACTAATCTTTTATTAGATATAGATTCATTTAGAATGGACAATTCAATGCTTATTAAACAAAGAAACATATATTGCAATTCTGTTAAGCGTCAGTATGGTAAACTGCCAAAATTTTATCATTCAGCTAACATATGCGAGGAACATCATTGGAAATTACTTTCTTTTCTTTCATATAAAAGAGAAAAAATAGATGAAACATCATTTGAGTGTGAAAGTAATATAGCTGATTATGATAAAATTCCAATTGATTCATATGCATATGGTATTGTAAATATAAATGAATTTCTGAATGTTGACGATCTTGTGAATATTATGAATGAGACCTTATCCAAAAATGAACAAGTCAAGATTTAGAACATGATTGAGAGATCAACACTTGGTTCTAAAAAAGATTTTTCCTGATATTGAAGATAATTCTAACAATATCAGTGAAATTGAGGAAGAAGAATGTGTCGATTGCTCACGATTGTTTGTCTTTAATGTTAATTCATTGGCTAAAGGCAAAGAAAAATGTAATGATTCAATGTAGAAATTAAACAATGATCAACCTTCAACATCCAAAGTCTGTGATCCTCATGATCATGTTGTGGTTGAATATTATGTGAGTGATGAGGATGAAGTTTCGAATGAGAAACCAATTCCAAGAGTTATGGTCGACCAAGTATTCGATGAATCTAAGGAGTATTCAAATATGTTGAAAAATAAAGGAAAACATCATCTTGAATCGAATTCAGTGGCTTATCCTACGTTCAAGGATTCAGAAGAAGTTGTGTTTCCAAATCAATTCTTTGTTACCAAAGGAAATGATGATAATGTGACTCTAGAATTGAACAAATTTCTAAAAGAAGACAATGAAGGTGTGACGAAAGAAGGATTCTATTGGAATCAAAACACAATCGAAAATGGTTTGAACAAAATTTCAATAACTTTTCAACAACAAAATAGACCAAAACGTGTTTGGGATGTGAAAACAAAAAAATCAGTTGTTGATAATAAAAACAAAGAAAAAGGTATTGATTCTTTAACCAATGATCCAAAACGTCAAATTGTGAATACTCAAACTTTCAAATAAAAGAGTTAAAAAAATGGCTTGTGATGAAGGAATTTCGAAATCAAAAGCACAAAATAAAGCCTATTGGAAAAATGTAATAGCTTTTCACAACCAAAAGGTTTTTCAACAAAAATCCTCTAAATCAGCCTAGAAGTTTTCACAAAATGCAAAGAACTTTCAAAACAAACAATCTAAAAAACAAAATGGTTTTCAAAAGAGTCAAAACAATGTCTAAAATCAATTTCGACCAAATGATTTTCAAAGCACTGTTCAAAATCTTGGACAAATGAGTTTTGTTCAAAACCATGGTAAAAGGAGTTGTGGTCAAAGTCATGCAAATGGAAATTTTGCTCAAAATTATGGACAAAGGAATTTTGTTCAAAATAATGGATGACGTAATTTTGGTCCAAATCATGTACAAAGAAGTTTTGATCAAAATAGAAAAGTTTTTCAACAAAATGGTATTGGTTATCAAAAACAATATCAAAATCGTTTCCAAAATCATCCAAAAAGGTTGTTTCTTAAGAGAGAATTTGAAAAATTAGAAGTTAAAGGAAAGAAAAGTAAACCATTCAAACCTAAAAAACCATATTTTCCAAATCCCGACTCGAAACAAAAGATGAAAGCATCATTCGCAAAAGGTAGAATTGATGTTAAGAACATCAATCACTGGCTTGGGGGAAAAGGAAAACAATATCAATCCCGAAAGTATTCTCAAGAGCAAATTCAATCTGCTTACGAGAAGTACTTTAATGATTCAATGAATGGAAGTACTTCATCTCAAGAGTCCATTCCGATAGTGCGAAAGTTGAACGAAATTCCAAAGAAGAAAGTCGATACTTCTTAGAAAAAGGATGAGAAAGTGAAAATCAATGTTGAACCTTCCCAATTGCATGATTACATTTCGATGCCTGAAGCCAATGAGATTTACTTAATTGACAGTTTCAAATCGAAAGTCCATAATTGGGTCTTAGGTTCTTCGTTGCATAATGTGTTCCAAAGTAATGTCCAAGGACCCAAAACGTGTTGGGGACCCAAATTTTTCTAAATGATCGCAGGTTCTATGTGACAAGCAATATGACGAAAACTGGTATATCGATAGTGGATGCTTCCGTCACATGACTGGAAGGAAGTAGAATTTGTGAGATTTTCGAAAGTTGGACAATGTTATGGTCGTCAAGTTTGAAAAAAAACAAGTGTAAAGTTAAAGGTTATGGAAAAGTAAAGAATGGGAAATTCACTATGAATCGAGTTGCCTATGTTGAAGAACTAAAGCACAATTTGATTAGTGTTTCGCAACTAGTTGTTAGAATAGGTAATCAGGTTCTTTTTTATGAGGAAGGTAATATAATCTCAAGCGAGGGATCGAAGGAGATTTTGATGAAATCATAATGAAAGGGATACCTGTTCACCCTTGACTTGAACAGGGAAAACAACATCATCAAGGTCATCCGATAATCATAGATTCTAAAATTATCGAACCTTTGGAACTTCTTCACATTGACTTGTGTGGACCTTCGACTGTTGAGACTCTCAATAAGAAGAAGTACATACTAGTTATTGTTGATGATTTTTCCAGGTTTACTTGGGTTTTCTTTCTTCAACAAAAGTATGAAACTACTCAAGTGATGTTTGATTTTATCAAGAACATCGAATTGATCTTAAAAAGGAATGTTCGAAAGATAAAGAGTGATAATGGAACGGAGTTCAAAAATCGAATTCTAGATTCGTTTTTTACTGAAATGGGCATATCTCATAATTTTTCGTCTCCGAACACACCACAAAAAATGGTGTTGTCAAAAGGAGGAATCGTTCCTTGTGTGAAGTGGTGAGTACTATTCTTACCTATGCGAATTTTCCATAATACTTTTGGGCAGAAGCGGTTTCGACTGCTTGCTTTACGTAAAATTGATCTTTCATTCATTGTCGTTTTAATATCACACCTTATGAAATAATAAACAAAAGGAAACCTAATGTCAATTTTTTCCGTGTTTTTGGATGTAGATGTTTCAGTATGAATCTCAAGGATAATCTTTCCAAATTTCAGTCGAAAGTTGATGTGGGGATTTTCTTGGGATATTCTCAAAATTATGTAGCCTATAAGCTGTTAAACAAGCGAAATAGGAAGCTAGAAGAAACATTCAAACTCACATTCGATGATCATTATGTCAAAAGAATTGAACAGACTTTCTTTCAAAAACCAATAATTCGTGAATCAAATGTTGAGTCTGAGCCAATGCATACTTATGATATTGATCTTGATTTAATTTTTGGTATTCCTGATAGGGCATTTGATGTAGAAATCAATGCTGATGATAATCATGTTCCTGAGGCATCGAAACACTCTGATGATTAAGAAGTCACAAATGAAGAAAATGAAGCACATTCTTCATCGACTTCAAGAGTAAATGTCGAAAGAATACATGTTTCGAATGATGATCAAGTGGAGGGGGAGCACTTGAATCTGACTTCTCAAAATGAAATACATGATTTGTATGTTGAGGGGGAGCATATGACAACTCAAGATTATAACGAGAGGGAACATATGCCTACCCATGTTGATGTTGAAGGGGAGCATCACATCTCAAATCCATTGGTTTGGGGGGGGGGGGAAGTGGATCGAATCATGATAATGGTAATGATCAACATAATGATTTTCATGATATAACCGATAATATCTCAATTGCAGGAGAAGGTTCAGAAGCTGATGACATCTTTGAAGATGCACCAGTAACACTTAGAGCTTGGAATGTTTCATTATTGCCCTTCATTATTTAAAAGTTGCTAATTTGGTCCTTGGGTAGTACGTGAGGCATACCACATGGTACACTTAGCATACTAGCTGAGAAGCCAGTACGCGGGGCGTACCACATGGTACGCTTAGCGTGCTGATGCGAGGCTTGATCGGGACTTCGGGAACGTATGCAGGGCGTACACTTATATACGTGGGGCATACGTGAGACTTAATGAAACCCTAATTTAGGGAGAATGTTGGGGTACAAAGTTTTCCTTGAATGACTTTGTAATGTTTGACTTTTGTAAAACCCACTTGCATGTGGAGTATTAGCCTTGTGACACATGAGAGATAGAAAGTAAGAGAGAGACATGTAAACACCTCTATATAAGGTGGGTTTATTCCACTTGTAGAGGTGTGCTTGAGAGATGTAAAAGTGAGTGTGTAAGTGTGTGTTATTTATGTAGTCTAGATCTAGATCCTTTTAGTGTAACACCATATACAATCAATACATCTCTTGATGTTAGGTCCTGAAAAGGATCTTTACCAATGATCAAGCAAGAAACAATCACAGATAGAAGAATAAGAAGAAAAGAAATCGAGCTTGCACACGTTTATATTCAGAAAAACGTCAGGTACAACTCGATGGAACACTCTGTAAACGCAATGGCATCAACAACTGCACAATGACCTACACCTCTGCTATTTATACTAGACAGGACCGCAAACAGGGTTTACGACCGTAAACTGGGTTTACGGCCGTAACCGTGTTTACGGCCGTAAACTCTGTTTACGGTCGCAAACACATTTTCTGACCAAAGACACATAAACAACTCACAAACTGTATTACAGACTCCTACTGAACAAAATACAATGAAAGCCTATACCAAACCATTAACTGGACCCTTCAATCTCCCCTTGGTTTGGTGCTAGCTTGGACTCAACTTTTGTCGACCACCATCACATCAGATTTTCCCATAGCTCCGTTCCACATCTCCTTCTCGATAATCTCAGCAACCATAGAAGTGTATTCCTTTGTAGCAGACTCAAAAATTTCTTCAGCCACCACGATCTGATGAACGGAGAGCTGATGTATATCCCACTTACCAAATTGAAGCAAATCCCTCTTGTCATACAAGCGAATACAATCGTCTTTAAGCTTGATGACAGCAGCAGCTGTGGATTCATCATACACCCAATATAGCATAGATGCGAGAGATCCATCTGGATAATTTTGAAGAACGGGAATCTGCTTAACTTGAGCAGTAACGGGCCACATCACTGACCGAAGGGGATGACTTGTTTTGGGATCAATGACGTTAGAGTAAACCTTGATTATAGACTCAGCAGTCTTCATCGAAGGGAAGCCCTTAGCTACTCGATCTTCCAAAAAGGATTTGAACTGAGTCGCCCTGGGATTGTTTGATGGATTTGAGAAAGGAGCTTTAGACAACTCCGTAAGATCAATCCTAGTAAAGGAATGCAAATCGTGAGCATCTTTGTATAATTCAGTATTGCCGCTCTTTCTTCTCACCATAAACATATTCATAGTGTCATGGAATCACCACGAGATGATTCCTGACCTATCACCATAAACGTCTCTGAAACGATGTTCGCCCAGATCCGTAACGGTGATCTGTGGTTGATCCCAGGGGGCATTATGATCTGCGCTCCTTTTGAATAGAAGTTGACCCTTTTTAGCTGACTTGGCCAATTTAGCGCGTTTTAATGCCATTACACTTGGAGCCTGAGCCGGTTCTTTCTCAAAATGATTAACGACGGTGGTCGTCCTTGTAGGTTGTGGAACTATGGGAGTATCTTGATCAGGAAGATAGATCTTTGGCTCGTCAATAGATGACTTGAATTTGTCGCCAAAGTTTTCTTCCAGCTTCTTCTTAATATCGTAGTAGCTGGCGGTTAACAGGCCGAAATGCGTCTGAAGGTTTAGTAATTTGCTTCGACTTCAGAGCTTTGTCTTCGATAAGTTCGGCCACTTAAATATTGAGCTTTGTATTCTTAGTCTGAAGGTCTGTGACCTTGATATCCAGCTCAATATTTCTCTGATCTAAATCAACATTTTTCTGATTCAGAGCATCGATCTCTTTCTAGAGTCCAAGGAGTGAAGGATTCTCTTCTCCTGAGCTGCCACCCCCAATAGAAATTCCTTTGCCATGAGAGGGAGGCGTTGTGAGTTGTTCTCTGGCCAAAAGCCTGGCTAAGTTAACCGAGGCAGCATCATGCTCTTGCCTGGGAGGAGAGAAATCTGTGGGGAAGGAAGAGCCACCAGCTTCATAGAAGGTACTAGGACCTTCACTGACAGGTTTAGATGAAACGAGTCAAGAATATCAAGGGGAGGAATCCCTGACACTGTCACCATAGGAATTGCTATTTCCCTGTCTAGGGTCAAGTCTTCGTCTTTGAAGTGTACCCGAGTCAAGAATTCCCTGTCTAGGGTCAAGTCTTCGTCTTTTTGATGGAGGTTGAGAGGCCTGTGTACTTGGGTGATCGCTTTCCAATGGCTCAGAAGTAGGTAAAACAATATCAAGGGGAGGAATCTCTGACACTGTCACCATAGGAATTGCTATTTCCACCGTTGGATTGGAAGGAGGAGGCGTGGCTTCGAGAACGTCTTCTTTTTCCCTTATCTCCGTTGCTGGATGAGCAACTTCATTGATATTTTCAAGCAGTGTTTTGAGGTTTACGCCGGTCATGAAATATTCATTGCTACCAAAGTTGAGAGGAATTTCATCGTTATCGAATCCTGTGAGGTCGAGGCCTTCGTACAAATCAGTCTCCGTTCCAGACCCCTCATTGTAATCTCCTTGTACCTGAACATATGTCAATTCGTGTTCCTCAGCTACTTGAGCATTAGCAGCTGGAGTTTCTTCTTCATCATGATCTGAAACTGTGATGACATCTTCAGAAACAACTCTCTCGGAGGAAGTGGGCTCAGAAGACATCTTGTCAGATGTTCCATGAGATTCGGAAGATTCATCTATTTCAGCAAATTTTCCGAATTTCACGAGAGGATGTAAGCCTTTGAAGACGACTTTGCCTTTTCGATTCTGCTTGATGAGACCAATCGTGTGTGGGCCTAATGACTTTATATCCAGCTTGTCACCATCTTTGATCATCTCTGGGAATTGATTGTCGATGAACATCTGAATAAATCTCGGATATAGCAAGAATGCATCTCTGGTCTCCCGGCTTATAGCGTTGATATTTACCAAGAACTCATCCAAAATGAACTTTGAGAAGTTGAATTTGATGCCAGTAGCCAGTGAAACGATTGCCCCTGTGTTCCTGAGAGAGATTTCATCAGCTCCTAATCTCCTCCCCGAGATACAGCTCACGAACACATACGCCAAAAATGTCCAGTAGGGAGGCAGAAGCTTCTTCACCGTGGGAGGGTAGATGCCCTCATATCCCATCCTTTTGAGAACCTTTTGAACATCATCAATCCCAATTTCAGTAGGAAAATCGGGTTGATCATTGATTAGCAATGTTTCTCTGATATACTGCTCAGTGATTATGATCTTGCATCCTTTAACCACAGCTTTAACAGCGAACGCACCATTGTCTTTTGACATCTTGGTCGTCTGCCAGAACTCCCTGACAATGTTCTGATAAATGATTGGATTCACAGTGATGGCACAAGCCAGGCAGCATTCTCTTAGTCTGTAGATCATTGATCTGAAATCTCCATGAGCAACAGGAGGTTCATCCAACACAATTGCCAGGTTATGCATGTCAGCAAACTTACCATTGATCTGCACTAAACCAGGCCAAGTAAGAAAACAAAGTATTTAAACAATTAAAGCTTTAAGTTTTCTTAATTAAACAATTTTATTTTGGCCTTAAAAAAAATGATTTTGATCAAAAAAATTTGAGTTTACGGTCAATATTGGTCAAACAAGAGTTTACGGTCAATATTGGTCAAACAAGAGTTTACGGTCCAAAGTGGGTTTACGGCCGTAAACCCATTGCAATGGTCACCTGACTGTAAACTGAGTTTACTGTCGTAAACTCAGAGGAGTTTACGGTCGTAAGCCCAAAAGGAGTTTACGATCGTTGAATCTCCCCAAACCGTAAACCCTCCCCAAACCGTAAACGCCGACGAACACATAAATGATGATTAATCCTCCAGTTTCAGTCGAATCGATGAACCAATAGCTTTTCCCCAGTCGGTTTTAGCATACCTTCGAAGTGAACTTACTGATTTCGCAAAATCTCACAGAAAATTTTGAGGATGAGAGAGAGTAGAGAGAGAAAGAGTTTGCGGCCGCAAAGAGAAAAGAAAGGTGAAAAGGGTTTACAGCAGTAAACCCAACCTTTTATACCTCCTTAGAGTTTATCTGTCTCCCACACAATATTATGCACAGTCCAAATCCCGATTAAATTTTCAAAAATAAAACTTTTTGAGGATATTAAAATAAAAGTAAAATTAAAATTAAACTAAAAATAAAATAAACTAATTTCTAAAATTTAAGAATTAAAAGATTTAAAAATTAAATTTTTGACAATTATAAAAATAAAATTAAAATAAAATAAAAATAAAAATAAAATTAGAATAAACACAGACAAAATTTATCTCAAAATTCACTGAAAATTATCTTGTGACATTGGGATCAAAGTTGTTAGACATCCTTACTCCACTTGTCGGTACCGTCTATCTTCACGTCTTTGTCTGGTTGATCGCCAGTATTGTGGTCTACTTAAACACGAAAAATTGTGACAAAATTAGGACATACTATTAATTATAAGACAAAGTGATCCTAAGTTCCTAGATACTATATCTTAAGGACCATTCAGCTGACGACGACCATGGATATTGTTGTCCACCTAAATTGAGCAGTGAGATCTATAGAAAATCTGTCAGTGCTCAATTTTAATTGTACTGGAACATGTTTCCCGCTTCCTGATATGCTCCAGTAATCAAGGACTTCCAGAATACTCCTTACATCGGGTGAGCAGACAATCATTAAGAGAGAAGATAGATTTAGAATGCATATGCTATACACCCAGGTCGAATCTCTTCCAATCACGCAGAGGGTGGAACATATGACTAACTGAAGTTTTAGAGGGATTGAGAAGTAGAATGGTGCATATACTGTGTACCAGGTCGGATTATGAGTCACGCAAAGGAGACAGTATATGGCTAACAGATAGAAAGAATTGCATAGATAGAGGATGCAGAGAAATAGAATTGCATATGTTACAGTCCAGGTCGGATTTTGAGTCACGCAGAGGAGGTAACACATGACTAACAGACAGATAGAGAAAGAAAACAATTTTCTACAGACCTAATTCATCGGAATTCACCAGTCACCCCCATCAATACCGGAATTAAGGACAAAATCAGCACATCGAGGAAAAGTTAATCCACGGTTCCAAGTACAGGTTCTTTAATGTGACCAGTAGATTCCCATATATATCTCCCTGCTCAACCTATCCAAGCGTCGTATTGTCAGGCTAAACGGATCTAACGAGGTCAAGATTTTTCAAGTCTATGAATTCCTTAAGTTCAACTCTGCCTAGTCATGTCCATTTAGAATCTTTCGTGCCTACCAACGCATCAAACACAGAGCCTAGACAATTCAGATTCAGTCCCTTACACAGATTCAGATTGCCTGTTATCACATGATTATATCACTTTCCAAAACATCTCCCTCAAACTCATTTCATAACCAACATATTTTTTTTTTGGATTTTCTGATTTTCTAATGTTTTTGGATTTTCTTAAATTTTCTAATTTTTGTATTGTTTTTATTTCTCCCCCTAAATTTGTGCATAGGAGAGAAAAGAAAGTAAATGCACAAATTTAAACTAACCTAATGAATAACAAAAATTTAATCCTCAAAACGAATCATTTTTAAAAATCCCACAAGCGCATCGAATCGAGCTTTGTTAAAAGGCTTGGTGAACAGATCCGCCACATTATTGGCAGTGGGAACCTGCTCTAGCCTAATGAGCGAGCGCTCATAAAAATCTCTGATAAAGTGAATTTTGATATCAATGTGCTTGGTTTTGGAGTGTTGGACATGATTTTTAGTTATTTGAATTGCGGCCTCACTATCACAGTGAATTGGGGTTTCTAGATAATTCAAACCGTAGTCCAACAGCTGATGTTGGATCCAGATAACTTGAGAACAGCAGGCAGATGCAACAACATATTCCGCTTCTGCCGTTGAGGTAGAGACGGTATGCTGTTTCTTGCACTGCCACGACACCAGCCTATCGCCAAGGAATTGGCACCCTCCTGATGTTGATTTCCTGTTAAGCTCACAGCCTCCATAATTACTGTCAGCAAAAGCATATAAATCAAATTCAGAATTTTTCGGATACCAAAGACCCAAGTTTTGGGCTGCCTTTGATATACCGAAAAATTCTTTTGACAACAATAAGATGTCGGGACGACTTGTAGTAAGATACATCAACGATCCGATCATCGATCTGTAGTGTGTCTGATCTACGGATTCGCCATCGATCTCTGGATTCAGCAGGGGTCTTTCAGCCATTGGTGTCGATGCAGGTTTCGCGTCATGAAACCCAAACTTCTCAAGAATATCCTCCACATACTTAGATTGATGTAGCAGGATTCCGGTTGAATTTTGTTTGACCTGAAGCCCCAGAAACATGGTCATTTCACCCAGTGAACTCATCTCAAACAGCTTTTTCATCACGCCTTTAAACTCTTTGCAAAGCTGTGGACAGGTAGACCCGAAGATAATGTCGTCAACGTAGATCTGGACTAGTATCTGATCATTACCAACATGCTTGATGAATAAAGTTTGATCAATAGTGCTGCGAGAGTATCCATGCTCGAGCAAATGCTTTGTTAGAGTCGCATACCATGCTCAAGGAGCTTGATGTAACCCATACAATGCCTTGTCCAACTTGTAGACATGATTAAGAAACTTGGAGTTAACGAACCCAGGGGGTTGATCAACATAAATTTCTTCCTTCACCTTGCCATACAAGAAGGCAGTCTTGACATCCATTTGGTAGACCGTGAAGTTCATGTAGGAAGCATATGCGAGAAAGATACGAATAGCCTCCAATCTAGCCACGGGAGCATAAACCTCAGTATAGTCAAGACCCTCAACTTGTCGAAACCCGCAAACCACCAACCTTGCTTTATTGCGCACTATTACACCAGAATCGGCTTGCTTGTTACGATAGACCCAACGCGTGTCAAGAGACCTATTGCCCTTTGGTAACTCAACCAACTTCCAAACCCCGAGCTTTTCAAACTGATTTAGCTCTTCATGCATCGCATCTACCCTGCTGGGCTCATTCAAAGCCATGTCAACGTTCTTGGGCTCTATTTGAGATACAAAGCAAGAATAGAGACATGCATTGACATCTCCACTCTGACTTCTGGTTTTAACTCCGTCACCCAGCTGGCCAATGACGTTATCGATCGGATGATCGCGTTGAATTCTTGAAGGTATGTCTTGGCTGATATTATTGAGTGAAACAGGAAGAGTGTGGATGTTGAAACCTCCATCATTTGCTGATTGATCCACATTGGATGGATCTGCTACAAACTCATTAGCAATTTCTTCAGGAAAGAGTAGTTCCATAAAAGTTGGATTGACAGCGGAAGCATCTCTAGACATGAACTCTCTTTTAATAGGGGTAAGAGGTGTAGCATCAACATCAGGAGTTCCATCTTGAACTTTAGACTCTGGACTATCAAGTCGATCACATGACTCCCCCTGAGGTGGAGCAGAGGACTCCCCCTCATATGGAGCAGAGGACTCCCCCTCAACCTTTGGAGGTCTGTAAACAACTTCTTCGTCTTCGTCTTTAGAAACAATCTTTGAACCAGAAGAGGATCCATTTGAGCCATCTGAAGACACATTTAAGGATTTGAAAAGCGATGTGTAATCAAATAACCAGTCAGGACCCACTCGAGCATCTGTTTCATTCTCCTCCAACCAGCGCACGTCATAGGATCAACAATCTGCTTAGTCTTCTTGTTGTAAACCCTATACGCAGTGCGCGCATCATACCCTATAAAGTAACAATTATCGGCTTTGGCATTGAATTTAGGGTTGGATTCCAAGTGAAGAAGGGTGCAAGGGCAGCCAAATACACGGAAATGGCTGACTTAAGGGTTGTGTCCATAGAGACTCTCGTACGGTGTCTTCATCTGTGTTTTGTTGATTAGAACACGATTATGCACGTAGCAAGCAGTGTTAATCGCCTCGGCCCAAAAGAAAACAGGTAATTTTGAATCACAAAGCATTGTCCTTGCAGTGTCTTTTAAAGTTCTATTTCTCCTTTCAGCAACACCATTTTGTTGAGGCGTGTGAGCAGAGTTGTATTGACGCACGATCCCCTTTTCTGCGCAAAAATGGTCAAGAACCGCATTCTTGAACTCTGTTCCATTGTCAGTACGAAGCGCCTTCACCTGGTTGTTGGTTTGTTTCTCAATCATCACAATGGACTTCTTTATCAGATCAGCAACCCCCGCTTTGTTGGATAAGAAAAAGACCCACGTAAAACGAGAGAAATCATCGATCACAACTAGACAGTACGAGCTTTTGTTGATGCTCAGGACGTTGACCGGACCAAATAGGTCCATATGCAATAGTTGGAGCACCTGACTGATTGAGTTGACTTGCTTGGGCAGGTGTGGTTTTCTATGATGCTTTCCTTGGGCACATGACACACACTTCTCAAATGTAATAAAGTCTCTGACAGGTAAGCCTCAGACCATCTCATTCTTAGCAAGGCGATTCAGGCTTTTCGCGTTAGCATGACCGAGTCGTCGGTGCCACAGCATTGCGTTTTGTTCGGAGACTTTTGAAAATAGGCAAGTGACTTGTTCAGGGATGTTGCTGTTCATGTCAATAATATAAGCATTACCATCCCGCTTAGATTTGACGAGAATCCACTCTTCCGGGATGAGAATGTCTGGCTTGAGAATCATGCATTCTTTATCGGTAAAGTGGGTAGAATAGCCTTTGTTGCAAATTTAGGAAACACTCAACAAGCTGTGCTTTAACTCGGGAGCAAAGTTGACATTCTCAAAGCTTAGCACTCCATTTGTAACAGTTCCTCTTTGAGTGATCTTGCCACCATCTCCGTCCGCGAAGGAAGCATAACCCCCATTAAAAGATTGAATGTCGCTCAATTGGGAGATGTCTCCAGTCATATGTCGGGAGCAGCCGTTGTCGACGTACCAGGGACGGACGACATTCCTCCGCAACTGTCCCTGCAAAATGAGCGGGATCATTTAGATTTGGGAACCCAGGTCATCACTGTCCTGGGTTTCCTTTTCGCTTTCTCTGATTTATCTTTTAAAGATTTCAAATTAGGATCCTCGTTCCTAATCACTTCAGAGGATGGAGATGATGGATTGGAAATTGATTTGGGCATCCAATGATATTTAGGTTTTACAAAATTCTCAGGTGGTTTTGAAATAGGTTTCTTATGATTTTGCACAGAGCCTATGGATGTTCTACCCGAAGTGGTTGAAGATCCAGAATTGCTTTTTGACGAAACCGATCTTGGCGGAGCCTTGTTTGGTTTTGGCAAACTATTTTGAGCTTTGTTAGTAAAAACCCTTTTATTCTTTTGAAAAACAACCCTTTTTCTGCTTCGATCATCTTTCCAATCATCATTTCGAGAATGAGTTCTTGAGGATTTTCTAATTGAAGACCTTCCTCGAGATTCGTTCTTTCCTCTTGGTGACAAATAGTTCACAAAGATCCTATTTTGACAATTCCTAGCTATATGACCACCAACACCACAATTAAAACAAATCTGTTTATTATTTGAACTTGTACTACATTTCTCAGAGTTATTTTCTAGACAGACACTCTTACTCTTCTCAGAAGAACATGCATGAGAAATAGGTTGCGAGATAAGTGAGGGTGCCTCAGATGGTGTGATTTGTGGAATTGATGGGTTTTCATGAGAATCACAAGCATCATAATTACCAAACAATTCATCAAACATATCAAAGAAATTAAGTTCAACAGTAGCAGATGTGGAAATATCACACGAAACATTTTCTGTCTTAACATTAGAAACAAAAACATTTTCATTTGAAACAGAAATATCAGAATTAGAAACAGAAACAGAAACAGATTCTCCAGCTTCACGCTTTGCCTGATCTAATGGTTGAGCTGCAGGGGAAGTAGAAATGTTAGTACTTTCAACATTAATAAATCCTCCTGAAACGAAACCAGATGGCTTGCCATAAACCATAAATGATTCGTTGGCAATCTCATCCTTAGATAGGGGTTGATACTAATATGTATGATTATAAGGAGGAGGTACACTATCATATCCTAGACCCTTTTGTTGGTTTCGTTTGAACTGCATGCAGTGATCAATCATGTTGGCAACTACCTCGCTTGATCCATCAAATTTTCTAAAATCAAAATTTGCAGTTTCAAATTGTCTTTTTAATGTATCAAGCTCGGTAATTAGCGCATCATTTTGTCTTGTAACATAATCATAAAGCTCACACTTTTCACTGTATTCTGTTTAAATTCTCTTAAAGTCCTTTATTTTTGTCTCTAACTGGGCCTTAAGGGGTTTCTGTCCTTTCCTAAGCTGATAACCCTCATATCTAAGGTCCTCTACTTCTCTACGTAATAATTGAATTTCATCATGAAGAAGTTTAACATATTCATTACAAGCCTGAGAACAAGACGGTAGATTTACCTCACTTTTCCTGGGCTCGGAAGTAGAAGACGCCATTAGAGCAAACTGCAGCTCCATCATTTCTGCTTCGGGATCAGCTGCATCATTCTTCAAGGAAGCATCATCAATCTGAGCTAGGTGAGCATTTTCTAGCCCTGAGATATTCAAAGCCTAAATCTGGTCCTCCTAGTCAAAAGACTGAGCGACCATAGCAGTTTCACCATTAACTACACCACCTGCACGGTTGTTTCCCACTGCAACCATCGTCCTGTTGTTCGTCCTACGATCTGGTTTTATACACTCACGAGCAAAATGACCCGGCTCGTGGCAGTTGAAACATCGCAACATGTCCTTGTTGAATCCCACCTTCTTGTCAGCATTCATGCCCCAGTTTCTCTTCCCTGTCTTCTTAGCAAACTGCTTGGCCCTGAAAACAGCCATAGCAATCTGTCATGTAATGTCCATCTCTTCCACATCTTCAGGATGAATCTGATCCAGGTCGGCAAATGACATCTGAGGTGGAAGCTCTCCAGCTACAAAGGCATTGTAGCAGTTAACAAGCCCAGTGGCTAGAGCCAGATTTTCATCAGTGTCTTTAGTGTTTGAGGAAGAGGCTACAACAGGCACAGTTGGAGAGGGAACAACTTGTGGAGTTATAAATGGTTGACTTTGTGGAATGGATGATGCAGCAGCAAAGGTTTGAATCTGAGGTTGTTGAGCAGAAAACACTTGGCTTGAGGAAGTCATGATTGATGAGAGAGCATTGTTGGATGAGATTCCAAGGTTTGCAGTAGAGTACGAGTTCACATGGTTTATTTCTCTCTGTTTGTCATCAATATCACAAACTTTGTTGATCGCCATGATTTCAGCAAGAGTGAGGCGGTTTAGATCCTTGGTCTTCTTAATCACAGCAACATTCATATCCCATGATCTAGGAAGAGCATTTAGAAGTTTCTTCTTAATTTCTAACTTGTTCAAGAAAATCCCAGATATGTTCATGTCAGTGGTGAAAGTTGTGAACCGCTGTAGCTGAGCCTCAAGAATCTCTCCTGGAATGTAGTTGAACATATTGAACTTTTGTCTCAACATGTCCTGGCGACTCTCCTTCATATCTTCATTGCCCTCATATACCTCGATTAGGGCTTCCCACAAATCTTTAGCTGAAGTGTACTCTCGGAACTCTTGAGCAATATCAGGAGATAATGTCATGGTTAGAGTGGCTAAAGCCCTTTCCTGCTCTTCAACTTTCTCAAACTCTTCATCAGTGTAGTTTTCAACAGCCTTGTCAATCACTTGGTCTCCGACTGTCATAGTGATTCTAACAGGGCCTCTAAGAATGCTTCTCCAGACTTTGAAATCCTTCATTTTAATGTATTTTTCAATTCTATACTTACACTCAGGAAAACCATCTGCATACATTAATCTTGGAAGACGCGTAGTAGTGCCCATGATAGTATCAAGTTCGTGAAAATGATTTTGACTTTGAGATTCCATTTAAAATTAAAGCAGATTGAAGTCACAAAAGAGTTTAAGGTTGATGATGATTACGACCGTAAACTGGGTTTACGGTTGAAGAGTTTACGACCGTAAACTTGGTTTACGGTTTAAGTGATTACGACCGTAAACTGGGTTTACGGTTGAGCTGTTTACGACCGTAAATTACGTTTACGGTTGATGAGTTTACGGTTTGTACGTTTACGGTTTTTGAAGATTCACAGTTTACGGTTGTTGAAGATCTTGAGTTTACAACCGTAAATAGGGTTTATGATTGGCAGTAAACTCCCAGAAAGCCTTCAAAAACACATTTTTGCAGTAGATTCAGTTCCTTTAACCACTAAAATACTAAAACCAATCTTCGAACGATAAGAATATCAGTTTAAGCAGCCCAAATCTCGATTGAATGAAGCTTGGACACCGGTTTGTGCTCTGATACCAATTGTTAGGTCCTGAAAAGGATCTTTACCAATGATCAAGCAACAAACAATCACAGATAGAAGAATAAGAAGAAAAGAAATCGAGCTTGCACACGTTTATATTCAGAAAAACGTCAGGTACAACTCGATGGAACACTCTGTAAACGCAATGGCATCAACAACTGCACAATGACCTACACCTCTGCTATTTATACTAGACAGGACCGCAAACAGGGTTTACGACCGTAAACTGGGTTTACGGCCGTAAACTCTGTTTACGGTCGCAAACACATTTTCTGACCAAAGACACATAAACAACTCACAAACTGTATTACAGACTCCTACTGAACAAAATACAATGAAAGCCTAGACCAAACCATTAACTGGACCCTTCACTTGAACACCAAATCACCATGTTCATTGTGCAATCTTTAATTCCGCATCCCAAACCATGTTCTTATGTCACTACAATTGGTATCAGAGCGGGTCTTCAAGATCTAAGTGATTTTTGAAGAACGATTCTCAGTTTGGCAACATTTGTCACAATTGAAGCAATTTTTGGTGAGTCTCTCTCTATGATCTCTCTTAATTTCATTGAAATCGTGCGTTGTGTTTTTGATTTGTGATCGTTTGACTTGTTGGATGAAATTTTTCTTGAAAAACCCCATTGGTGATCCAATAATTTTTTTTAGATCGAGCCAACCAAAAACAAAATCAATTTTACTGTTCATCATATTGAATTCAAAAGCCCAAACAAATGTTTTAATCAATGTTTGTTACTATTCGTAAATCCAAATTTGAGCCCAAATCTGAAAATTCGTTACTGTTCACTATGAAGCCCAAATCGAATATAATTGTTCTCGTTATTCTTCTTACAGATTCACGAATATTTTTACACTTTCACTCATTAACAATCTAGCTAACTGTGACAACCCGAAATTTCTATTCTGTACAACCATTCGATTCAATAGAAGTCAGAACAGTTTCTACTAACTTTCAAGCTTTTTGGAAAACGTTTGAGTGTTTTAAAGTTAGTATTCCAGGAGATAACAGGAGAGAGGATGCCCTAGGGTTTATTGTGCAACAATAATATTCCAAAACTCCAAGAGTTTGGAGTTTACGGCCTAAACGAAGGTGTTTACGACCGTAAACCCTAAAAGGGGGTATAAATATGACACTTAATCATTATTTACCATTTTTCACATTTTCAAGATCCAAAACCCATTTCTCTCTCAAGTATCATCTGA
The DNA here is from genome assembly GCF_052849685.1 of Lactuca virosa. Classification (NCBI taxonomy): domain Eukaryota; kingdom Viridiplantae; phylum Streptophyta; class Magnoliopsida; order Asterales; family Asteraceae; genus Lactuca; species Lactuca virosa. The sequence goes on along the minus strand of NC_136429.1, from coordinate 470,026,707 downwards.
CTTTTCTTCAAGATCTTCAACTTTGTAACTGTTTCTATCCCTAAAAAGTTGATATCTTACTTAATCTAGTGATCTTACATGATTCCATCCGTGAAATCATTCCAAAAGTGTAGATCTTCAAGTTTCACCAAGAACACCAAGAACACACACTAGTGTTCTTGGACTTTTAGCACCTTTTCAAGCTTCTACCTAGTAAGTACTCTTACCCTAGTGTATTATAAGACTTGTTGCACTTCTAATCATCAAGAAAACACCCAAGAATCAAGATCAAAGGTGTTTACGGTCCAAGATGTACTTGGACCGTAAACCCTAACAAAGGGGCCAAAGTGGCCCTAGTCCCTTACCAAGCCTTGGAAACTAGCCTAGACCCCTTCCTTGTTGTGCTTAGTACTTGAAAACATCAAAAGACCATAAACCATTTGGGTTTACGGCGATAAACCCAAGGAGAAGTGGTCCAAGGACCATAAACTCCCTAAAGGAGTGAAATGGTGCCCTAATCTCTTCCTAAGGCTTAAACATGAAGTAGGAATGCTTCTGATGATCTTAATGGCTTCAAAACACAAAATGGTCAAGTACCATGATTTTACGGCCGTAAACTCATGGGTTTACGACCGTAAACTCAATAAGAGTTGGTCACAAAACCGTAAACTCCAAAGGAGTTTACCCTTGAACCCTAAACTCAATTACAAGGTCCTACCACCCAATGATGCAATCCTTAGGACTTATAGCACTTAAATCAAGTGTTTTACATGTCTTAGGATGTCTTAAATTTGGTTAATTAGTTGTTTTATGACTAATTTGATACATATATGTGTGATTATATGTTAACTAGGATCTTTGTGTGTGTACAAGTCTTCACTTGACACCTAGCATCCTATCCATTCCGTTTATCCAAACCACTCACTACAGGTGAGTTCATACCCCCCTTAATCAATCTTTTAAATGATTTTAAATGCTTTCAAGGGGGGGAATACAAGTAGAAAACAGGAAGTTATAGAATCAATCACATGTGATTTATAACTGTGTTTTCAAACAACTGATTTCACATACTTTAAAGTGTGATAAATACAATGCTTTTCGGTTATTTTTACTTTGTTATCAACAAATTACTTTTGAATTATTTTATAAACTGACATCAAGTCATTATTATTTATTGTTCAAAACTCTTAAATGTTTTACAAAACCTCTTTCAATTTACTGCTAAAAACCATATCTATACACTTATGTTTCATGTATATATGTATTGATATGAGAGCTTTCATTCTTTCTTGAGTTCCAACACTCTTGAGTAGCAAGGGTGTACAAACCTACCTGGACATTCAATTTACATTCCAATAAACTATTATAGGTATAGTTTAGGGGATACAAATTACTATTCCTATTACAAGGAATTACACAAGAGTCAGTTCATTCATGAGTCTATACTACTATATGAAGAGATACTATTACATGTTATCCAGAGAGAAATACTATGTCTATACAGAGAGAAATACTATATATATACTATATGGGACTGACCATCCTACACCTGGCTGCTAGCTACAGCAGGACCTGTTCATCGACGGATGATCTCGGTTGTACTGTTCGGCAAGTTTCCACGCCGTGTTTATCCTAAGGCAAAAGGATACGATTTCAATGATTATATAATTTTCCCTATTAATTTTATTTTGTGACACATTCACATAAACGATGAGGTAGACTATATTTTTATAATAATAGTTGTATAGGGAAAAATCTTCATTGATACAAAAATGCAAACCTTCAAAGCATTCGGGTCTTGGTAGAAGACTACTTTTTTATACTAGTAGGAAATATGGGATTTTCTAGGGTTTTCACACTTATACTAAATGTTTTATTAAACATTTACAAGTCTTTCATAACAGCTTTTCGAATCAATGACACCATAATATTTATGAATTCACCAACTTTATGCTGATCTACACTTTCAAAATAACTTGTATTCTCAGGTTACCAGTAGACAGGTACGATGACCAGATTTTGAGAAGATGGAGCACAGACAAGACTCGTCTTTATTTTGATTACATATTTTGGTGTCTTATTACTATGAAAGAACACTCATGTATTAAAACTATACTTTTAATGCAATGGATGATGTTGTTGCTTGTTTACTACTTTGCACTGTTATGATACTTTACATGACGTCCTCCACCCCCGAACGTTTCTGCCGTTCCGGTTTTGGGGTGTGACAGATTGGTATCAGAGCTTTGTTTATAGTGAATTGAGTATATCAACCCATAAAAGATATACAGACTATAAATACAATGGGATTAAAATACTCTGACCAAGAGTTTATACTTTTAAATAATAAAATATTTAACTAAGTATACATGCCTGCATTCATACTAAAATCAGTGTTACAATGACAAGAACAAAAGTATTACGATTGTTGAATATCACAAGTAAGCTCGGGGAGATATGGGCAGTCCTGGGAGTGGCATAGCCTGATCAACTATGCTGGTCCGAGGAGTGATTAGCATATGCCCAAGAATGGTTGTGATATGGCAACAAGTCTAAAAACTTACCAACATTGCCACAATGAAATACCATAGGGGTATTTGGTGTTACTATAATTACTTATCTGAGAACTAAAAGGCCTTTATCAGTAGGTCAATAGTTGCTGAGTGGATACACTAAGGTTATATGCACCTAGGACGTCATAGACTTAGAATCTGTGAATCTTTGCTTTACTTCTTGTTCCTTGTTTGGTTGTGGGCTTAGAGTTAGGGTCACTTATTCGAAGGTCTATCCTGTCCTGAGTACATATAACTGGTATGCACTAAACAAGTATTGAAGTAACTGATAAAGATCATCTTATAATTATCTTAGTTAGTACGTCTATTAATTTCTTCTGATATCCCTTTTCTCGTGTAGATATCATGGCTGGATTCGATCCCCACGGCGACCCGTACTACCCTAACCACGACAATGCTGGATGGCTCGGAGAAGAGCCAGAGAATGATCACCCAATTCCTTTGGATGATCATGAAGCTGAAGGCTTTTATGATAGTTCAGACTCAGAACCAAAAGTCAACAATCTACCCCCAGCTGCTCATGACCCAAACCCTCGTCCAACATTTCAAGGACCCACACCTCTGTGGGCCACAAACTTGAATAGATGGAGTCAGGAACAGAGTCAACCCATCCCCTACAATGGAGACAGAAGCTTCTACAACCTCACTGAGGGAGGTTCAGCTGACAGGGTCCTACCCATCATGGTTCGTAGGATTTCCCGGAACACCGAACAGGGTCGAGCCGCTATCGAACGAGTCATGGAGATTGACGCCAACTCTGGCATTAACACAGTCCGCATTCGGCAACTAGAGTCTGCTCATGAAAGGACTCCGGTCCACAATGCAGCTCTGCAGAGAGAACTTGCTGGAACCCAAGCTGAAGTCAGGGAACTTCGAGCTCAGCAAGTAAGATCTGACAGGCGTGTGAGGGACATAGAACGCCTTCTGTCGGAATCAAGAATTCACTCTAGTAGTTCTCGTCGCCGATAGAATCTCATCGACTTCTCTTTTGGATATAACCTAGTTATGTAAAACTCTGGTCTAATTTCCTATCTTTGTAAATCTTAGACCTGTTAGGTCTTGATTAGGTCGTAGTCCTCTCAAAATTTTCCATCTTGGTTGATGTAAGGCCTCCTACTAGGCCATTTTTCCCGAACTTGTTACATCTATAATTCCAGTAATATTGACCGGTACCTAATCTCATAGAAATTATTATCCAAATGCTATCATCTGTTAGTTCTAGATCTACATTCAATCGTGCTGTTGGGCTATGAAGAGTTAGTCCATGAGTCATTTTCATCAACTTTCCTATTAAATTCTTATCAATATCTTCATCTTTCTAAACTTACAGTTAAAAGATGCCTCCTCGCAGAAATCCGAGGCGTAACAATAATAACGAAACACCGATACCACCACCTCCTCTGTTCAACGCTGCTATGTTGCAAGCAGCTGTCACGGCGGCCGTAGCGGCTGCCATGTCACACATCAATACTCCTGTCCCTAGTGGATCAGGCACTGGTGCACCTATTTCTAACCATGGCGAGAGACATGGGCACCCCCGGGAATGCACCTACAAGGATTTTACGAATGCCAAACCCAGAAATTTCAATGGAACTGGAGGGGTTATGATCTTAAGGCAGTGGATCGAAAAGACAGAAGCAGTCTTTGAAATCTGCGCCTGTCCAGAGAACAATAAGGTCAAGTTTGCTACTTGTACCTTTTCTGACAGGGCTTTAACTTGGTCGAATGGCCACGTTAAGTCACTGACCCTAATAGTGGCAAATTCGATAAGCTGGGAGAACTTGAAGGCCATGCTGATGAGAGAGTACTGTCCACGAGGGGAAATTCAAAAACTCGAGCAGGAACTGTGGGGTCTTGTAATGGTTGGTTCTGACATATCAACCTATACTAATAGATTATGTGATCTGGCAATTCTTTGCCCTGATATGGTTGCTCCAGAGAGCAAGAAATAGAGAGATATATTTGCGGACTGTCGCCCCAGATCCAGTCAAGTGTGTTAGCATCAAGTCCTGTTACTTTTGATAGCGCTAAAGAGCTGGCACAATCTCTTATAGATCACGGAAACTACCAGAACCCAACCATTTCTAGACCCGAGCAACAAAAGGGAAACAACAACAACAACAAGAAAAAGGGGTGGAACATGAGGAAAAGCGGGACTTCGCAAGAATCCTCAAAGAGACAACAACTAGTTACAATCAATGCTGCCACGGTAACTCCTGTTGTCCCTGCTAATCCCTTACCAGCGAAGCCTTATGCCAGTAATCTTCCGAAGTGCAACAAACGCACCTTCCATCACAACGGACCTTGTTGGGAAATGCAGTGCACCAACTGCAACAGAACGGGGCATACTGCCCGTTTCTGCAAGACTCCAGCAAGGCCGACCGCTCAAGTTCCTAACGCCGGTGTGGGCCAAGCTTGCTACGGTTATGGCGAAGTGGGCCACTACAAGAGGAACTGCCCTAAGGCAGGGATAGCGGGCGGAGTAGGAAGAGTTCTGGCCATAGGCCACGAGGAAGCCGTAGCTGATCCTACAATAGTTACTGGTACGTTTCTCCTCGATAACTCATATGCTTGCATACTTTTCGACAGTGGAGCGGAGAAAAGTTTCGTAAACCAGAAATTTGCACACTTGCTTAAACAAAAACCACGTGCACTAGATAAATCTTTCACTGTAGAAATGGCAAACGGGAAAAAGGAAAGTACTAACTCCACATACGTAGGTTGTACTGTAACTTTAGATGGCCATACTTTCAAGATAGACCTCATGGCGATCCCAATTAAAAGTTTCGACGTCATTATCGGCATGGATTGGTTGAGTCTTCATCACGCCGACATCTTGTGCTTTGAAAAAGCAGTTCGTCTTAACCTCCCTAACAACGAAACCCTAGTTATCTACCGCGACAAACCTAGTACGAACCTTCGCATCATTTCGTGCATACAAGCTCAGAAGTGCTTGGGAAAGGAATATCATGCATTCCCCGCACACATCGTCGATACGAGTCAAGAAGTGAAAGATATTCAGAACATCCCAGAAGTACGCGACTTTCTCGACATCTTTCCAGAAGAACTTCCAGGATTACCACCCCAACGCCAAGTCGAGTTCAGAATCGACTTAGTGCCAGGGGCTACTCTAGTAGCCAAATCTCCATATCGTCTGGCACCATCGGAGATGCAGGAACTTTCCAGTCAGCTTAACGAACTTCTCCAGAAGGGATTCATTAGGCCAAGCTTCTCACGATGGGGAGCACCGGTCTTGTTCGTCAAGAAGAAAGGCGGATCGTTTCATATGTACATCGACTACAGGGAACTCAACAAGCTTACCATTAAGAATCGTTATCCCTTACCCCGTATTGGCGATTTATTTGATCAACTTCAAGGAGCCAACTACTTCTCGAAGATAGATCTACGATCCGGGTACCACCAACTACGAGTGTTAGAGGAGGATGTTCCCAAGACAGCCTTCCGAACTCGTTATGGGCACTACGAATTCGTAGTGATGCCATTCGGATTAACTAACGCGCCCGCAGTATTCATGGATTTAATGAATAGGGTGTGTCGTCCTTACTTGGATTAGTTTGTCATCGTCTTCATCGATGACATACTCATCTACTCTCGTAGTAAGGAGGAACATAGTCAAGATCTTCGTCAAGTCTTAGAAACATTACGATCGGAGAAGCTCTATGCGAAGTTCTCCAAGTGCGAATTTTGGATTCGAAGAGTCGAATTCTTGGGCCACGTAGTTAGTGAAGAGGGAATTCACGTGGACCCTTCCAAAATTAAGGCCATTGAGAACTGGTCAGCACCGAAGACACCTACATAAATTCGTCAATTTCTAGGTCTCGCTGGCTACTATCGCAGGTTCATTCAGAACTTCTCCCGAATTGCGAAACCTCTTACAACACTGACCCAGAAGGGTGTGGCCTTTGACTGGGAAGAGAAGCAAGAGAGAGCGTTCCAAACGCTCAAGCGAGCCTTGTGCACCGCACCCATACTATACCTCCCCAAAGGGATAGAAGACTTCGTTGTCTATTGCGATGCTTCAAATCAAGGGCTCGGCTGTGTTCTGATGCAACGAGGTAAGGTCATCGCCTATGCCTCGAGACAGCTGAAGACACACGAGGTCAACTACACCACCTACGATCTTGAGCTAGGAGCAGTTGTGTTTGCTCTGAAGATCTGGAGACACTACCTGTATGGTACAAAAAGTACTATCTTTACAGACCACAAAAGCTTACAACATATATTCGACCAGAAGGAGATCAACATGAGACAACGACGGTGGGTCGAGCTACTCAGTGACTACAAATGTGAAATTCGTTATCATCCGGGTAAAGCCAACGTAGTAGCCAACACCCTAAGTCGGAAAGAATACTCTGGTCGTAGAGTCAAATCATTGAATATGACTATCCATTCACACTTGTCCATGCAAATTAAGGAGGCTCAGCTCGACGCTTTGAAACCTGAAAATGTGGCGAGTCAAACCCTAAGAGGGATGGATAAGAATTTGGAAGTCAAGGGTAGCGGAGCCTTATACCTCATGGATCGGATCTGGACACCGAAACACAGTGGCTTCAGAGACTTGGTCATGACCAAGGCACACAACACTCGTTATTCCGTCCACCCAGGTTCAGATAAGATGTATCTGGATCTTAAAAAGCTATACTGGTGGCCTAACATGAAAGCAGAGATTGCTACCTTCGTAAGTAAATGCCTTACTTGTGCCAAGGTCAAGGTCGAATACCAGAAACCCTCCGGTCTTCTACAACAGCCGGAGGTACCTGAATGGAAGTGGGAGCGGATCACTATGGACTTCATAACCAAGTTGCCCAAGACAACAGGTGGACTTGATACCATATGGGTCATCGTCGACAGATTGACCAAGTCCGCACACTTCCTGTCTATCAAAGAAACGGACAAGATGGAGAAGCTTACAAGAACCTACATTCGGGAGATTGTACGACTGCACGGTGTTCCCATGTCCATTATCTCGGACAGAGATAGTAGATTCACTTCTAGGTTCTGGTAGTCGCTAAAAAGTTCCCTAGGAACTAGGCTGGACATGAGTACAGCCTACTATCCACAGACCGACGGACAAAGTTAGAGAACTATCCAAACCTTGGAAGATATGTTCCGAGCCTGTGTGATCGACTTTGGGAAGGCATGGGATAATCATTTACCCCTTGTCGAATTTTCCTACAACAATAGTTATCACACGAGCATAAAGGCTGCTCCATTCGAAGCCCTCTATGGCCGAAAGTGCAGATCCCCTCTGTACTGGGCTGAGGTGGGAGATACCCAGTGAGCTAAAGGACGAGTTCCTGAAAGCACTCTCCGGAGATCATTCGGGAAACGACAGAGAAGATCGTTCAGATTCGTGAACGATTGAAAGCCTTTAGAGACCGACAGAAAAGCTAGGCTGATAAGCGAAGGAAACCGTTGGAATTCCAGGTGGGCGACCGTGTTCGATTGAAGGTCTCACCCTGGAAGGGCTTGATACGCTTCGGAAAGCGTGGAAAGCTAAATCCAAGGTACATAGGGCCTTTTGAGATTCTCGCAAGAATCGGCCCTGTAGCTTACAAACTTAACTTACCACACGAACTCAGTAACGTACATTCTACTTTCCACATCTCGAACTTGAAAAAGTGTCTGTCCGACGAGACTCTTGTAATCCCACTCGACGAGATCGAGATCAACGAGAGCCTCAAATTCATGAAAGAACCAGTAGAGATCATGGACCGGGAGGTCAAGCAAACGAAACAAAGCCGTATCCCGATAGTGAAGGTTCGCTCGAACGCCAAGCGAGGACCTGAATTCACTTGGGAGCGAGAGGATCAGATGAAACTGAAATATCCTCGTCTTTTTACTTAGTTATTTGTAACTACTTATTTTCTTAAACTCTAATTTCAGGACGAAATTCCTTCTAACGGGGGGATGATGTGACAACCCGAAATTTCTATTCTGTACAACCATTCGATTCAATAGAAGTCAAAACAGTTTCTACTAACTTTCAAGCTTTTTGGAAAAAGTTTGAGTGTTTTAAAGTTAGTACTCCGGGAGATAACAGGAGAGAGGATGCCCTAGGGTTTATTGTGCAACAATAATATTCCAAAACTCCAAGAGTTTGGAGTTTACGGCCTAAACAAAGGTGTTTATGGCCGTAAACCCTAAAAGGAGGTATATATATGACACTTAGTCATTATTTACCACTTTCCACATTTTCAAGATCCAAAACCCATTTCTCTCTCAAGTATCATCCGACTTTTCTTCAAGATCTTCAACTTTGTAAGTGTTTCTATCCCTAAAAAGTTGATATCTTACTTAATCTAGTGATCTTACATGATTCCATCCGTGAAATCATTCCAAAAGTGTAGATCTTCAAGTTTCACCAAGAACACCAAGAACACACACTAGTGTTCTTGGACTTTTAGCACCTTTTCTAGCTTCTACCTAGTAAGTACTCTTACCCTAGTGTATTATAAGACTTGTTACACTTCTAATCATCAACAAAACACCCAAGAATCAAGATCAAAGGTGTTTATGGTCCAAGATGTTCTTGGACCGTAAACCCTAACAAAGGGGCCAAAGTGGCCCTAGTCCCTTACCAAGCCTTGGAAACTAGCCTAGACCCCTTCCTTGATGTGTTTAGTACTTGAAAACATCAAAAGACCATAAACCATTTGGGTTTACGGCCGTAAACCCAAGGAGAAGTGGTCCAAGGACCGTAAACTCCCTAAAGGAGTGAAATGGTGCCCTAATCTCTTCCTAAGGCTTAAACATGAAGTAGGAATGCTTCTTATGATCTTAATGGCTTCAAAACACAAAATGGTCAAGTACCATGAGTTTACGACCGTAAACTCATGGGTTTACTACCGTAAACTCAATAAGAGTTGGTCACAAAACCGTAAACTCCAAAGGAGTTTACCCTTGAACCCTAGACTCAATTACCAGGTCCTACCACCCTTAGATGCAATCCTTAGGACTTATAGCACTTAAATCAATTGTTTTACATGTCTTAGGATGTCTTATATTTGGTTAATTAGTTGTTTTATGACTAATTGGATATATATATATATATATATATATATATATATATATATATATATATATATATATATATATATATGTATGTGTGTGATTATATGTTAACTAGGATCTTTGTGTGTGTACAAGTCTTCACTTGACACCTAGCATCCTATCCATTCCATTCATCCAAACCACTCACTACAGGTGAGTTCATACCCCCTTAATCAATCTTTTAAATGATTTTAAATGCTTTCATGGGGGGGGGGGGAATACAAATAGAAAACAGGAAGTTATAGAATCAATCACATGTGATTTATAACTGTGTTTTCAAACAACTGATTTCACATACTTCAAAATGTGAAAATACAATGCTTTTCGGTTATTTTTACTTTGTTATCAACAAATTACTTTTGAATTATTTTATAAACTAACATCAAGTCATAATTATTTATTGTTCAAAACTCTTAAATGTTTTACAAAACCTCTTTCAATTTACTGTTAAAAACCATATCTATACAATTATGTTTCATGTATATATGTATTGATATGGGAGCTTTCATTCTTTCTTCAGTTCCAACACTCTTGAGTAGCAAGGGTGTATAAACCTACTTGGACATTCAATTTACATTCCAGTAAACTATTATAGGTATAGTTTAGGGGATACAAATTACTATTCCTATTATAAGGAATTACACAAGAGTCAATTCATTCATGAGTCTATACTACTATATAAAGAGATACTATTACATGTTATCCAGAGAGAAATACTATATCTTTACAGAGAGAAATACTATATATATATATATATATATATATATATATATATATATATATATATATATATATATACTATACTATACGGGACTGACCTTCCTACACCTGGCTGCTAGCTACAGCGGGACCTGTTCATCGACGGATGATCTCGGTTGTACTGTTCGGCGAGTTTCCACGCCGTGTTTATCCTAGGGCAAAAGGATACGATTTCAATGATTATATAATTTTCCCTATTACTTTTATTTTGTGACACATTCACATAAACGATGAGGTAGACTATATATTTATAATAATAGTTGTACAGGGAAAAATCTTCATTGATACAAAAATACAAACCTTCAAAGCATTCGGGTCTTGGTAGAAGACTACTTTTTATACTAGTAGGAAATATGGGATTTTCTAGGGTTTTCACACTTATACTAAATGTTTTATTAAACATTTACAAGTCTTTCATAACAGCTTTTCGAATCAATGACATCATAATACTTATGAATTCACCAGCTTTATGCTGATCTACACTTTCAAAATAACTTGTATTCTCAGGTTAGCAGTAGACAGGTACGATGACCAGGTTTTGAGAAGACGGAGCACAGACAAGACTCGTCTTTATTTTGATTACATATTTTGGTGTCTTATTACTATGAAAGAACACTCATGTATTAAAACTTTACTTTTAATGCAATGGATGATGTTGTTGCTTGTTTACTACTTTGCACTGTTATGATACTTTACATGACGTCCTCCACCCCCGAACGTTTCCGCCGTTCCGGTTTTGGGGTGTGACACAAACAAATTATTTCATCAGATTCATTCTTTGAGTTTTGTGATTATCACATTTCTTATTGTTCAAAACTTCAATCACTCATGCGTTCAAGCAATTTGATCTAAAATTTTTTTGGTGGTTGAATGATCGATAAACTTCAATCGATCTGTTGATGTTCTTGATTTCATGAATCATTCTATTAAAGATTATTTTGTATCCAAATATTTTAGATTGATCTGAGTTAATCAATCTTGTTTGAACAATCAATTTTGGTTATTGAGTTAATCGATCAAAGTAATTCAAGAACAGATGAATGTAGAGTCAGACACAGAAAGTCAAAATTATCTTTTGATGGAGACTCTATGCCTGGAACGATAGTGAAATCAAAGTTGTTTTTCTTTGAAATCGGTTATCCATTTTTCGATATTCGAAGATTGTGTAGTTGAAATAGACTGTGTTGAACTCAAGATCGATGGTTGGTGTTTGTTTTGGGAACGAAGAACTGAATGAAGAGTTTTGGAATCGAATTAGGAGTCAAAAGAGTTTGTGAAAAAACAAAATCGAATGTTCTTGCTTGGAGTCGGAATTAGATGAATCACGATTTTGATTTGCTGAGATAATCTATTGAATCGTTTGATTCAAGTATCGTGATTCTGTTGATAGTGATTTCGATTCAGGGATAGTCGATTTTAGGAAGAATTGTTGATGATCATTGAGATGTTGATTTAAATGATTTTGTTGGAGTCAATTGTTTAGGAATGAAGGCTTGATAAAAGAATCGATGAGCAAAGAAGCATATGGATCGAATGATTTCGTGATATATCGATGAACGAATAGATGGATGAACAAGAACAATTTTAGGGACGAAGAATAGAAGTTTTGTTGGATCTGTACGAATTGGATGTTGATTGTTGGTTACGACTAACAACTAACGAAGGGTTAATAACGGATGAATCAATTAACGAAAATGGGTGTTTAATTTCGTACGAAGCCTTAATGTTGTTTGATGTTGATGATTTGGGTTGATACTTGAAAGAACGAAGCCTTGGTTATTTGATCGATGAATTGGAGAAGAACTGTAAGGAACGAAGGGATAAAACGAGCAGTAAGTTAATTCGATTAAGAGGTTTGATGATTAAGAGGTTACTGTTCATTAAGAGGCTTCGTTATGCTTCGATTTCGTATAAAAAAATTTGTATGTTGAGAATTTTTGTTTGATTGGGGAAGATGAAGTTTCATACGAAGAGAAGAGAGAAAATTTTGGGTGAAGATGATTTTCGTACGAAGGGGAGAGAGAAGGAAAAAGTTTTGTGTGTTTGGGTTACCTGATTTCGTGTGAATTGAGGGAAAATAAAGCAATGTTACGTAAATGGCCCTTGAAATTTCGTTAGTTTAACACCTTTCCAAATTTTCGTATGAAGAGGAGATGCTTTCGTACGAAGCATTCAAAATTTCGTATGTTTGGAATGGAAAAGCAAAATTTTCAAATGTAGTCCCTCAAGTTTCGAATGGTTGACAAATGGAAAAAGGCTTCGTATGAATGATCAACATTTCGTATGTTTTAATCAAAAAGCAGAATTTTCGAAAACAGTCCCTGTATCTTCGAATATTTGGCAACCTCAACAATTAATTGAAGTTTCGAATGTTTGACACTTTTCACCCAAATTCGAAAATTTTCTGAAGCTTCGAATGTTTGGGACAACTCTTAGTATGTTTGGTGCTCAAAGACAAAATTTTCGAAAATAGTCCCTGAGGCTTCGAATGTTTGGCGGTTTATACCCAAATTCGAAAAAAAGGACTGTTTTTGCTGAAAATTGAAGAAAATGCATTTCAGGCCCCTGCAGTTTGTGAAAATTGACGCTTTCTACCCAGCTTTGGAAAAGGGGGAGAGTTTTGCATATTTTGCTGTTTTGGGCGCACCGGGCCACTACAGAATTTTGAAATTGACAATTTTTACCCATTTTTGAGAAATTTTGTCAAAAGCGATCCGTGAACGAAGCTAAAAATTCAATATTGTTTGGGTTTTCCGGATTAAAGCACAAAGTTTATGCCACATGTTGAGGGGGAGTTTTGACACGAAAAATCCGAATAGAGCACGTTCTCTTTCCTTGAAGGTTTTATAATCAAATTTTCATTATAAAAGGGGGAGAAATTTATATGGAAATTCGAACTTGAATTTTTCATATTACACGAAATTGAAGACAGAAGTGACCTTGAATTTTTGATGCTTTCAAAATGATGAAATTGGAAGGTCGGAAGTGATGTATTCGAAATGGGTTTGGTTTTATTGAATATTTTTGGGGTGTGCTTTATGCTCAACTTTTGGTGATCAATTTGGAGTTTGAGAAGCTCGTGATCATTCGTTGATGCTTGGTTTGTATGGTCTCACATCCTAGAGCCCAAATTGAAGAATCATGGAAGAATTGAAGATTGAAGTTCGTTTCGACATGTGTCACCTTTGAGGCTCGAATCGCGTAGTTGCTCGATTTTGGAAGATTTGAAGTGGGTCATTCATTCCTAACTTTGTGGGGGAGAATGTTGGGGTACAAAGTTTTCCTTGAATGACTTTGTAATGTTTGACTTTTGTAAAACCCACTTGCATGTGGAGTATTAGCCTTGTGACACATGAGAGATAGAGAGTGAGAGAGAGACATGTAAACACCTTTATATAAGGTGGGTTTATTCCACTTGTAGAGGTGTGCTTGAGCATGTAAAGTGAGTGTGTAAGTGTGTCTTATTTATGTAGTCTAGATCTAGATCTTTTTTGTGTAACACCATATACAATCAATACATCTCTTGAACACCCAAATCACCATGTTCATTGTGCAATCTTTAATTCCGCATGCCAAACCATGTTTTTATGTCACTACAGTGATGCACCCTATATAAGCACCTTAAGTCATTAGGGTTGGCCTCTAACCCTCCAAAATTGTAGAAATCGTCCCTTAGCCTCCATTGTTGTTGATTTGAGTCCTTAAGAAGAATTTGATGGTTGTTTTGCTCCTTGTGAAGGAAGTATAAAATATTGAAGGTGCTTTGCTTGGTGAGAAGGTTATAGATCCAAAATCATCACCCTTGTTGCAAGTTTATAGAGGTATCAAGTTCAATTCTTGTCTTCTCCATGATTAGATCTCTTCATTTCTTAGTTTTTATGCTTTTGGACCCTTTTTTGGGTTCGTTTGAGGAGTTGGGTTGTTTTAAGGACTTATTCTTTTAGATTTGAGCGTATTATGGACTTCTTAAGCATAAAGGTGCAAGCTTTATGGGATTTGTGGTCACATTCACCTATGCATTAAGTCATGCATGAACGTAAAGTTAGCAACTTTACATGATAATCCAGCTCAGGAAAGTCAGATCTACGTTTTGGAGCAATGTATTTAGGGATTAAGGCCTAAATGTGAAAGGTAGCTGAATAGGAGGAGTAATTTGCGCGTACAAGCCAGTACGCACAACATACAAACACTAACGCATGTACGCTTAACGTACAACTGAGTACTCCCCGTGTACTCAGTCTGATGGGCTTTGCATATTGGGCTTCGAGTTTGGGCCATTCTATTGGGCTTAGATGCTTGGGGTCTTGTTGGGTCATCTGAATGCAAGTTTTTGGACTAGGAAAAATTGATGGGCCTTGAGGTAAGGCCAATGTAAGGGCTTGGGCCCAATTTGGAAAATTGGGCCATGTTTGTGCCTTGAATGATTACTTGGTTTTTGGACCTTTTGGATTATGGGTTTCGACTTAAGTCATGGTCCAAACTAGGTAAGGAGTAAATTTGTCATTTACCCTAATTATGGACTGATGATCATGGAATGTAATCCCGTTTGTTAATTGGATGTTATTTGGTATTGATAGCTCGGGGATTTGTCAGATAGCAGCTAGAGATTTAGTCGTGTGATTCAGCAATCGAGGTGAGTTTTCTCATTGAGTTTTAGCGGGTCTAAGGAACCAATGTCGGCCCTTGTTATTTATGCTAGGATGCTAGGATTCTGTGTGACCCTTGCATGTGATATGCACTACTAAGTATACCGGGCGGGGCTCAATGACGGGCGAGGCACGATGACTGTATCGTATGCTATTGTTGTATGATCATTGTATGTGTTAGTATGATTATGTGATGTGACATCCCCATTTTCACGGCCAGAAAAGACCGATTTTGTTTATGCTTTATAAAAATCAGAGTACTTCTTTTAATAAAAATCTTGCGGAATTTGTTCCCAGAAAAACATGATAAATACTTTATCAAAGAATTTCCGAAGAAATGTATTTTTACTCATTTTAAAACATATGGGATGTCATCGTTAATACAGAAACATAAGCATAAACAAAACTTACATTCATTTACACTAGTGATCTACATCTCTTTTAAATCTCTCAATGTAATGTAACTTCATATCGACACCTGTGATACAAATAAACTGAGTGAGTCAGGTTGGGAAAGCTGGTGAGTACATAGGGTTTTCAACCCACAATAATATAATTATTATGTTTAAACATCAAACAATCAACCCAATTACCCATCCCCATTATCTTCTTTACTCTTAAGGATCTACCCTAAGAATCAATTATTCCTCGTTCATTCATTCCTAAGGATCATCCTAAGGAATCGGCATGAAGTCCATCGTTGTCAATGACACAGCTGTCAAGAACAGCTGCTAGTTCTATCACTTAGGCGCAGCTGCCAGGATTGTGACATTCTATGTGAGGCGCAGCTACCAGTATTGTCCTTCGAGCACAACTGCTAGGGTTATCTCGTTTATTGACAGTATCGTTTTCGAGAGTCCACTCGCAATACATGTCAATGGGTTTTTAGAGTACACCGGTGAACACATTGTTCACAACACCTACAGGTTGCGAGCCTGACAGTGTTCCACTGGACTGTCTAGAATAGTCCGTGGTTGTCATCCATACTCTGCTAGATGACGGGGCCATCATTTGGGAAAGGCTTCTCACATCATCCACCTCTCACACTTACCTCGTGGTCTATAAAACCTCTCAACTCATCATCCAACTCAAATTCCATCTATTACATCTACCCATGTTTTACCCAACATATTCTCGTAGTATATATATATATATATATATATATATATATATATATATATATATATATATATATATATATATATATATATAGTTTAAATCATTTAAAACATGTATAAAATCGTTCATCCAGCATAGATAGCAAGTATACAGATAATATGCACACATAGCACGTAATTTATTTAAAATACTTCATATCTATGTCTAAGATGAAAGTAACTATGCACTCACCTGAAAAGGTGGTGAATCCGAACTCAGACAGTGCTTCGCTTCTTAAAAATAATTTCCTTCGACGAAACCTAGTATTATTATCACTAGAGTTTAGTCTATTATTCAACGAGACTAATTAACAGTCTAGCTATTATTACTATTATATAATCGCTAAAAAATACTTATATAACCCATAATAATAGCCCAAGTACTTATTATAAGTTCCTAATAACGCTACTATAATTAAATAAACGATATATTAAAAATAGTGTAGGCGTAGCTCACTTACAGCGGGTTTTATAGAAAACCGGGCTTTTCTTGGAGCAGCGTTCTCGAGCCGAAAAGCTCTTCTTCTCGGAGCCGTCGAGCACTCCGGGGCTTCCGCCTCGTACTAGGGAGGTTCCCTATGCTTCTCGGGGGGTTTCGGGGCTAGAGAGAGGTTCTAGAGTGAGAGTAAAGAGAAGAAAGAATGGGAAAGGTGTGAAGAAAATGAGGGTGGGTGAGGTTCTATTTATATCCATCTAGTGGCAAGACTTAGGGAGAAAGCAATGGCCAAGATTGTGTCACATCACCCATTTTCGCACAGCACACTTCCGACTTCTAAAATCCATAACTTTCACATACGATCTCCGTTTTTGACGTTCTTTATATCCACGCGTAGGTAAAAATAAGATCTACAACTTTCATTTTGACTTCGTCGGCTAATTCTCCACCAATCTTATATTTAACAGTACGAGGAGATTATACTGTTAAATGTCCGCGTAAAATTCATAACTTCTACATACGGACTCCGTTTTCGTCTGTCTTTTTACCGTTGAGTTCCTATTAATGAGATCTTCAATTCTCCTTTAGGTCGCTTAGGCCAAAAACCGCTCGATCTAAAATTCGAGTTTCGGGTCATGCACTACTATGCCAAATCTTAGAAAATCCATAACTTCCTCATACGAAGTCAGATTTGGGCGTACTTTTTTTGTATGTTCTCGGTTTAACGTTTTCTATGGCTTTTATTTAGATCTCTAAGGCTAAAAGTCTCTCTATCGTAAATTCACTATTTACGTCTCCCGATGTCGTGTCGGTTCTGCCGTAAAACTTCGACGGGTCATAACTTCTTCGTTATAACTCGGATTTCGGCATTCTTTATATGTACGGAAACCTTGAGACGTATTCTACAACTTGGCTAAGATTATTTATTCTAAATAATCTTTTGTCGAAAAGTCATTTTCGACCCCTATTATCTTTAAATTGACTAGCACGGATCTACGGGCGTTACAATTATCTGCCCCTTAGGATGATTACGTCCCGTAATCATCAACGAAACAGGGCTCACATGATGACTCCATACGTTATCTCTTCATCCTAAGTCATAACTTTGATGTTTCTTCGAATTAGTATCTAACTCTTAGACTCCTTGACTACAGGCGGTGCTCGATCTTGCATACGCTCTCTATCTTATGTTAGACTTCCAATCATGATCTTCATGTCACGATCTCGATCTTTATTGGAGACTCCTTATTTAGCAAACTTGAGATAAGTTTCTTCCTTCGATTATCATAATAGACCGATAGGTCATGTTCTAATGACCTCTCATCGTATGTTGCAATGCTTAGACTCAGGTCTTTTAGAGTCAAATTCCGGAACAGACTATACCTTCCTTCATGTTCTTATCACATCTTAAAACGTAGCATTTCTAGCTACAAGCAACTGTCGTGATACCTGTACTGATCGCTTTGATTATCTTTCATTTCAATATTCCGGCTGAAGTCAGATGCTACATCGAACTTGGTTCTCTGAACCTCGTAACATACTCATCATAGTCGGACTCGATTTGATATGAACACTAGGGTCGGAATAACAATCATCTTCTTAGTCATTACCGAAACATTGGTAATGACATACCTGAACAAAACGGAATCAACTACTAGCTTCTCGGTAACCTTGTGACTTTCTCTGATCCAAGCGTGAGTCTTGTGCTTCCAGTAGTATATGCATCTACTAACTTTCATACCTACTCATACTCGTCCCAAGTATTGTCTCCCAGTCCCCAAGTCACCATACAAGAAAATCACATAACAGTTTAACACACCAGATAACAAACCGAAGGCTTTATTATTTCTTGAAACTATTACATAGGTGTTCGAGTTCAGCCTATACTATGCCTCTAACATGTTACATTATACGATACTATCCCTTGGTTACTTCATAACTCGATCTTTGGATATTAAGCCTTCACTCCTGAATCCTTGCATTGTTATCTGCTTCGTCAAGGATCATTTGAAATGCTCTCGCCTTTGGCTTTGGCGGCACATTTGGCTTTGTAGCCCATTCTCTCTTTGGGTAGTCTTGCTTGAAGTGACCTTCCTCGTTACATGCGTAACATACCCTTTTGTTGAATGTACACTCGTTGGCGTAATGCCCATGCTTTCCACACTTGAAACAAGTCACCTTTTCACCGCATGTTCCAGAGTGTTTCTTTTTGCACTTATCCCACCATCTTGCTTCACTTCCTCTTCCTCCTCCAGACTTCAGGAATTTGGTCTCCTTGTTGGACCTTGAAGATCCTTCAAACTTCCTCTTCTCGCCAACTTTAGCTTTCTCCAGACCCTTTTCCCTAATCCGAGTCTCAACATTCCTGGCTGCCCAGATGGCGGCTTTCAAAGTGGTTGCTTGCTTGACCATTAGACCAAAGTCCGCTGGTAATTCATGGGCAAACTTGTTGACCTTTGAGAGCTCAGTTGGAACTAGGTGAGGAACAAGCTTCATATTCTCCATAAAACTTGCATCATACTCAGTGACACTCATCCTTCCCTTCTTCAGATTTTGAAACTCATTGTTGATCTCTAAGAGATTCTGCTCAGAGCAGTACAGCATTTTCAGTTGCACCACAAAATCTTCCCAAGACATCTTGCTTGCTTCTCCCTTGGGCATCGTGTTAGCTAGTAGCTTCCACCAGCTCATGACTCCAGAATTTAACAGAGGGATCGCGAGAGCGGTCTTCTGTTTGTTGCTACACTCGCTACTCTCAAACATTGTCTCCATCTCGGAGATCCAGTCTATAACTTCCACCGGTGTTGGGCTTCCAGAAAAACTTGGGGGTTTTGATGCCATGAAATCATTGTACTTGCATCTACATCCGTCATTTCCTCCATCCTGATTGTTTCGTCTAACTATCGGTGGGTCGGCTCGACCAACCGTACCACTGTAGTTCCCTCCTTCTGACCGCCCATCACTGAGCTCGGGCTGTTCAATAGGCATCATAAGTTTCTCTCGATTTTGTTGAAGTAAACGCCTTGTTTCCTCCATCTGACGATCCAACATCATTTGGATCATCGCTTGTACTCCGGCCATGGTTATTGGCTCAGCAGCGGCTACCACAACCGGTATTTGCTCAATCACGGGGGGTTGGTTTCTATTCCCATTAGCATTCCCGGCTCCACTGCGGGTTCTTGTCATTTTGATCTATTCACCGAATAAGGTGAATCTAGATCTTTATTTAGGATAGTCGTTTAAATTGTCCTTATCACTCCGAAACATTTACATGTTAGTTCTAATATCGTAGTCGTACGTTTAGAATCCTAAACACATAAGGTTTCCTGATCCGGTCGGCAACAGACCATAGATCCGAACAAATAACAACATATGAGGCATAAATCATTTAGCACATAAAGCATATTAGGCATACTTTCCTAAATAAGCTAGTGCTCACATCTCACAATCATCGCTTAACATTCTAAGTTTAAGTCTAGAAATAAATCCATATTCCTCGTTCGCTTAAACCAATGCTCTGATACCAACTGTGACATCCTCATTTTCACGACCAGAAAAGACCGATTTTGTTTATGCTTTATAAAAATCAGAGTACTTCTTTTAATAAAAATCTTGCGGAATTTGTTCCCAGAAAAGCATGATAAATACTTTATCAAAGAATTTCCGAAGAAATGTATTTTTATTCATTTTAAAACATTTGGGATGTCATCGTTAATACAGAAACATAAGCATAAACAGAACTTACATTCATTTACACTAGTGATTTACATCTCTTTTAAATCACTCAATGTAATGTAACTTCATATCGACACCTGTGATACAAATAAACTAAGTGAGTCAGGTTGGGAAACCTGGTGAGTACATAGGGTTTTCAACCCACAATAATATAATTATTATATTTAAACATCAAACAATCAACCCAATTACCCATCCCCATTATCTTCTTTACTGTTAAGGATCTACCCTAAGAATCAATTATTCCTCGTTCATTCGTTCCTAAGGATCATCCTAAGGAATCGACACGAAGTCCATCGTTGTCAATGACACAACTGTCAAGCACAACTGCTAGTTCTATCACTTAGGCGCAGCTGCCAGGATTGTGACATTCTATGTGAGGCGCAACTACCAGTATTGTCCTTCGAGCACAGTTGCTAGGGTTATCTCGTTTATTGACAGTATCGTTTTTGAGAGTCCACTCGCAATACATGTCAATGGGTTTTTAGAGTACACCGGTGAACACATCGTTCACAACACCTACAGGTTGCGAGCCTGTCAGTGTTCCACTGGACTGTCTAGAATAGTCCATGGTTGTCATCCATACTCTGCTAGATGAAGGGGCCATCATTTGGGAAAGGCTTCTCACATCGTCCACCTCTCACACTTACCTCGTGGTCTATAACTCCTCTCAACTCATCATCCAACTCATATTCCATCTATTACATCTACCCATGTTTTACCCAACATATTCTCATAGATATATATATATATATATATATATATATATACATATATATATATATATATATATATATATATATATAGTGTTTAACTCATTTAAAACATGTATAAAATTGTTCATCCAGCATAGATAGCAAGTATACAGATAATATGCACACATAGCACGTAATTTATTTAAATTACTTCATATCTATGTGTAAGATGAAATTAACTATGCACTCACTTGAAAAGGTGGTGAATTCGAACTCAGACAGCGCTTCGCTTCTTAAAAATAATTTCCTTCGACGAAACCTAGTATTATTACCACTAGAGTTTAGTCTATTATTCGCCGAGACTAATTAATAGTCTAGCTATTATTACTATTATATAAGTGTTAAACAATACTTATATAACCCATAATAATAGCCCAAGTACTTATTATAAGTTCCTAATAACGCTACTATAATTCAATAAACAATATATTAAAAATAGTGTAGGCGTAGCTCACTTACAACGGGTTTTATAGAAACACGGGCTTTGCTTGGAGCAGCGTTCCCGAGCCGAAAAGCTCTTCTTCTCGGAGCCATCAATCACTCCAGGGCTTCCGCCTCGTGCTAGGGAGGTTCCCTAGGCTTTTCGGGGGGTTTCGGGGCTAGAGAGAGGTTCTAGAGAGAGAGTAAAGAGAAGAAAGAATGGGAAAGGTGTGAAGAAAATGAGGGTGGGAGAGGTTCTATTTATAGGGTGAAAAATGGCTGAACTTGGTGTCACATGTCACCATCTAGTGGCAAGACTTGGGGTGAAAGCAATGTCCAAGATTGTGCCACATCACCCATTTTCGCACAGCACACTTCCGGCTTCCAAAATCCGTAACTTTCACATACGACTTTCGTTTTTGACGTTCTTTATATACACGCGTAGGTAAAAATAAGATCTACAACTTTCATTTTGACTCCATCGGCTAGTTCTCGACCGATCTTAAATTTAACAGTACGAGGAGATTATACTGTTAAATGTCCGCGTAAAATTCATAACTTCAACATACGGACTCCTTTTTTGTCTGTCTTTTTACCGTTGAGTTCCTATTAATGAGATCTTCAATTCTCCTTTAGGTCGCGTAAGCCAAAAATCGCTCGATCTAAAATTCGAGATTCGGGTCGTGCACTGCTATGCCAAATCTTAGAAATTTCATAACTTCCTCATACGAAGTCAGATTTGGGCGTACTTTTTTTGTATGTTCTCGGTTTAACGTTTTCTATGACTTTCATTTAGATCGCTAAGGCTAAAAGTGAAAGGTCCAGTTAATGGTTTGGTCTAGGCTTTAATTGTAATAGTTGAGTATGAGTCCTTAATGCATTTTGTGGGTTGTTTAGGTGTTTACAGTCAAGAAAGTGAGTTTACGGCCGTAAACCCAGTTTGCGGCCCAGTCAAGTATATATAGTGGAGGTGTAGGTCTTTGTCTAGTTGTTGATGCCATAATGTTTACAGTTGATTCCATCGAGTTGTACCTGACGTTTTTATGATATAAACATGTGCAAGCTTGATTTCTTTTCTTCTTCTACTTCTATTGTGATTGTTTGTTGCTTGATCATTGGTAAAGATCCTTTTCAGGACCTTACAATTGGTATCAGAGCAAAAACCGGTGTTAAAGCTTCATTCAATCGAGTTCTCGGCTGTTTAGACTGACATTTCTTATTGTTCGAGATTGGTTTTAGTGTTTTCGTGGTTAAAGGGACTGAATCTACTGCAAAAACGTGTTTTTGAAGACCTTCTGGGAGTTTACTGCCAACCGTAAACCCTGTTTACGGCTGTAAACTCAAGAACTTGAACAACCGTAAACTGTGAATCTTCATTAGCCGTAAACTAAACCTCAATAACCGTAAATGCTTAAACCGTAAACGTCCAAACCGTAAACCCAGTTTACGGTCGTAAACACCTCAACCGTAAACCCAGTTTACGGTCGTAAACACTTCAACCGTAAACCAAGTTTACGGTCGTAAACTCATTAACCGTAAACACAGTTTACGGTCGTAATCTCATCATCATCAACCGTAAACTCTTTTGCGACTTTAATTCGCTTTAATTTCTAATGGAATCTTAAAGTCAAAATCATTTTCACGAACTTGATACTGTCATGGGCACAACTACACGCATTCCAAGATTAATGTCTGCAGATGGTTTTCCTGAGTGGAAATACAGGATTGAAAAATACATTAAAATAAAGGATTTTAAAGTCTGGAGAAGCATTCTTAGAGGCCCTGTTAGAATCACTATGACAGTTGGAGGCCAAGTGATTGACAAAGCTGTTGAAAACTACACAGATGAAGAGTTTGAAAAAGTGGAAGAACAGGAAAGGGCTTTAGCCACTCTAACCATGGCATTATCTCCTGATATTGGTCAAGGTTTCCGAGAGTACACTTCAGCAAAAGATTTGTAGGAAGCCCTAATTGAGGTATATGAGGGCAATGAAGATATGAAGGAGAGTCGTCAGGACATGTTGCGACAAAAGTTCAATATGTTCAACTACATTCCAGGAGAGACTCTTGAGGCTCAGCTGTAGCGGTTCACAACTCTCACCACTGACATGAATATATATGGGATTTTCTTCACCAAGTCAGAAATTAACAAGAAGCTTCTGAATGCTCTTCCTAGTGATGGGTTTTGAGCATTCTAACACTTCCTAAGTGTACATGCAACCCTATTAACCTTGAATCTATGTTTTCTCTATATACATGCAAATTTCTTTTTCAAGGTTATTTCCTAACTAGCATGGCATGGGGATTACATAAAACATAAAACTAGTAGAAATACATGCCTTGTTGTTGCTTGGATTCCTTCAAGACTTTGTGAGCCTAGCACCCCAAATGTTGTGCCTCAAATGCTTCACACAACACCACAAGACTTGGAATAACTTGAGAGAATACTTCTAGCACTAAAAATTGGTTATGCCCTCTCTAGTAACACTATGTCCACTAGGTCTACTAGGTCACCATTTTGCTAGCCATAGGGTTCCTTTTATAGTGTTGTCACAATTAGGGTTTTCACATGAATGCCCTTAATTGTCATGACTCTTGATTTCCCATGACCTATGGATTTGAAACTCCCATGGACTATCCATGGAGCTCCATATGGTTACATCCATAACCCATATACCATGGATCATTAATCCACCATAAAAGAATTGATGATTGTCATAATCAACCCTATATATTTAATTAGTCTCACTTTGATCACCAAATTAATACTAGATTAATACTTGATCAATACTAATTAAATAATACTATTATTAATATATTAGAACTTATAATATATTAATAATGATAAGTGCCTTATTCTCTCATTTAGTCTATCCAAGTATTGCAATGCCATGCAACCCAAATGGACCATGCCGGGTCGGGTCAAGTACATACCAAATAAAGTTATGGACTTAGACACTATATCCAACACCTAGATCATGGGACATGAATGTTGCTGTGATTAAGAAGACCAAGGATCTAAATCGCCTCACTCTTGCTGAAATCATGGCGATCATCAAAGCTTGTGATATTGATGACAAACAGAGAGAGATTAACCATGTGAACTCGTACTCAACTGCAAATCTTGGAATTTTGATCCAACAATGCTCTCTCATCAATCATGTCTTCCTCAGGTCAAGCTTTTGCTGCTCAACAACCTCAGATTCAGACCTTTGCTGCTGCATCATCCATTCCTCATTCTCAAAGCCAGCCATTTGTCACTCCACAAGCTGTTCCCCATCCAAATGTACGAGTTGTAGCCTCTTCCTCAAACACAAAGGACACTGATGAAAATTTGGCTCTAGCCACTGGGCTTATTAACTGCTACAATGCTTTTGTAGCTGGAGAGCTTCCACCTCAGCTGTCATTTGCTGATCTGGATGAGATTCATCCAGAAGACGTGGAAGAGATGGACATTACATGGCAGATTGCTATGGCTATTTTTAGAGCCAAGCAGTTTGCTAAGAAGACAGGGAAGAACAACTGGGGCATGAATGCTGATAAGAAGGTGGGATCCAACAAGGGCATGATGCGATGTTTCAACTGCCACGAGCCGGGTCACTTTGCTCGTGAGTGTCAAAAACCAGATCGTAGGACGAACAACAACAGGACGATGGTTGCAGTCGGAAACAACCGTGCAGGTGCTGCAGTTAATGGTGAGATTGCTATGGTCGCTCAGTCCTTTGACTGGGAGGACCAGATTCAGGCTTTAAATATTTTAGGGCCAGAAAATGCTCACCTAGCTCAGATTGAGAATGATCCCCTGAAGAATGATGCAGCTGATCCTGAAGCAGAAATGATGGAGCTGCAGTTTGCTCTGATGGTGTCTTCTACTTCCGAGCCCAGGAAAAGTGAGGTAAATCTACCGTCTTGTTCTCTGGCCTGTAATGAATATGCTAAACTTCTTCATGATGAAATTCAATTATTACGTAGAGAAGTAGAGGACCTTAGATATGAGGGCTATCAGCTTAGGAAAGGACAAAAACCCCTTAAGGCCCAGTTAGAGACAAAAATAAAAGATTTTAAAAGAATTCAGACAGAATACAGTGAAAAATGTGAGCTTTATGATTATGCTAAGAGACAAAATGATGAGTTAATTACCGAGCTTGATACATTAAAAAGACATTTTGAAACTACAAATTTTAATTTTAGAAAATTTGATGGATCAAGCGAGGTAGTTGCCAACATGATTGATCACTGCATGCAGTTCAAATGAAACCAACAAAAGGGTCTAGGATATGATAGTGTACCTCCTCCTTATAATCATACATATCAGTATCAACCCCTATCCAAGGATGAGATTGCCAACGAATCATTTATGGTTTATGGCAAGCCATCTGGTTTCGTTTCAGGAGGATTTATTAATGTTGAAAGTACTAACATTTCTACTTCCCCTGCAGCTCAACCATTAGATCAGGCAAAGCGTGAAGCTGGAGAATCTGTTTTTGTTTCTGTTTCTAATTCTGATATTTCTGTTTCAAATGAAAATGTTTTTGTTTCTAATGTTAAGACAGAAAATGTTTCGTGTGATGTTTCCACATCTGCTACTGTTGAACTTAATTTCTTTGATATGTTTGATGCATTGTTTGGTAATTTTGATGCTTGTGATTCTCATGAAAACCCACCAATTCCACAAGTCACACCATCTGAGGCACCCTCACTTATCTCACAACCTATTTCTCATGCATGTTCTTCCGAGAAGAGTAAGAGTGTCTGTCAAGAAAATAAATCTAAGAAATGCAGTACAAGTTCAAATAATAAACAGATTTGTTTTAATTGTGGTGTTGGTGGTCATATAGCTAGGAATTGTCAAAATAGGATCTTTGTGAACTATATGTCACCAAGAGGAGAGAACGAATCTCGAGGAAGGTCTTTAATTAGAAAATCCTCAAGAACTCGTTCTCGAAATGATGATTGGAAAGATGATCGAAGCAGAAAAAGGGTTGTTTTTCAAAAGAATAAAAAGGATTTTAATAACAAAGCTCCAAATAGTTTGCCAAAACCGAACAAGGCTCCGCCAAGATCGGTTTCGTCAAAAAGCAATTCTGGATCTTCAACCACTTCTAGTAGAACATCCAGAGGCTCAGTGCAAACTAATAAGAAACCTATTTCAAAACCACCTGAGAATGTTATAAAACCTAAATATCATTGGATGCCCAAATCAATTTCCAATCCATCATCACCATCCTCTGAAGTGATTAGGAATGAGGATCCTAATTTGAAAACATTAAAGGATAAATCAGAGAAAGCGAAAAGGAAACCCAGGACAGTGATGACCTGGGTTCCCAAATCTAAATGATCCCGCTCATTTTGCAGGGACAGTTGCGGAGGAATGTCGTCTGTCCTTGGTACGTCGACAGCGGCTGCTCCCGGCATATGACAGGAGATATCTCCCAATTGAGCGACATTCAATCTTTTAATGGGGGGGTATGTTTCCTTCGCGGGCGGAGATGGTGGCAAGATCACTCAGAGAGGAACCGTTACAAATGGAGTGCTAAGCTTTGAAAATGTCAACTTTTCTCCCGAGTTAAAGCATAGCTTGTTGAGTGTTTCCCAAATTTGCGACAAAGGCTATTCTACCCATTTTACCGATAAAGAATGCATGATTCTCAAGCCAGGCATTGTCATCCCGGAAGAGTGGATTCTCGTCAAATCTAAGCGGGATGGGAATGCTTACATTATTGACATGAACATTAACATACCTGAACAAATAACTTGCCTATTTTCAAAAGTCTCAGAATAAAATGCAATGCTATGGCACCGATGACTCGGTCATGCAAACGCAAAAAACCTGAATCGCCTTGCTAAGAATGAGATGGTCCGAGGCCTACATGTCAGAGACTTTATTACATTTGAGAAGTGTGTGTCCTGTGCCCAAGGAAAACATCATAGAAAACCACACCTGCCAAAGCAAGTTAACTCAATCAGTCAGGTGCTCCAATTATTGCATATAGACTTATTTGGTCCGGTCAACATCCTGAGCATCAACAGAAGTTCGTACTGTCTAGTTGTGATCGATGATTTCTCTCGTTTTACGTGGGTCTTCTTCTTATCCAACAAAGTTGGGGTTGCTGATCTGATAAAGAAGTTCATTTTGATGATTGAGAATCAAACCAACAACCAGGTGAATGCGCTTCGTAGTGACAATGGCACTGAGTTCAAGAATGCGGTTCTTGACCATTTTTGCGTAGAAAAGGGGATCGTCCGTCAATACAGCTCTGCTCACACGCTTCAACAAAATGGTGTTGCTGAAAGGAGAAATAGAACTTTAAAAGACGTTGCAAGGACAATGCTTTGTGATTCAAAATTACTTGTTTTCTTTTGGGCCGAGGCGATTAGCACTGCTTGCTATGTGCAGAATCGTGTTCTAATCAACAAAGCTCAGATGAAGACACCGTACGAGATTCTCGATGGACACATGCCTTCAGTCAACCATTTCTGTGTATTTGGCTGCCCTTGCACCCTTCTTCACTTGGAATCCAACCCTAAATTCAATGCCAAAGCCGATGATTGTTATTTCATAGGATATGCTGTGCGCACCGCGTATAGGGTTTACAACAAGAACACAAAGCAGATTGTCGAATCCTATGACGTACGCTGGTTGGAGGAGAAAGAAAGAGACGCTCGAGTGGGTCCTGACTGGTTATTTGATTACACATCGCTTTTCAAATCCTTAAATGTGTCTTTAGATGGCTCAAATGGATCCTCTTCTGGTTCGAAGATTGTTTCTGAAGACGAAGACGAAGAAGTTGTTTACAGACCTCCAACGGTTGAGGGGGAGTCCTCTGCTCCATCTGAGGGGGAGTCCTCTGCTCCACCTGAGGGGGAGTCATCTGATCGACTTGATAGTCCAGAGTCTAAAGTTCAAAACGGAACTCCTGATGCTGATGCTACACCTCTTACCCCTATTGAAAGAGAGTTCATGTATAGAGTCACTTCAACTTTTATGGAACTACTCTTTCCTGAAGAAATTTCTAATGAGTTTGTAGCAGATTCATCTAATGTGGATCAATCAGCAAATGATGGAGGTTTCAACATCCACACTCTTCCTGTTTCACTCAATGATATCAGCCAAGACATACCTTCAAGAATTCAACACGATCATCCGATCGATAACGTCATTGGCCAGTTGGGTGACGGAGTTAAAACCAGAAGTCAGAGTGGAGATGTCAATGCATGTCTCTTTCTTGCTTTATATCTCAAATAGAGCCCAAGAACGTTGACATGGCTTTGAATGAGCCCAGCTGGGTAGATGCGATCCATGAAGAGCTAAATCAATTTGAAAAACTCAGGGTTTGGAAATTGGTTGAGTTACCAAAGGGCAAAAGGTCTCTTGACACGCGTTGGGTCTATCGTAACAAGCAGGACGATTCTGGTGTAATAGTGCGCAATAAAGTAAGGTTGGTGGTTTGCGGGTTTCGACAAGTTGAGGGTCTTGATTATACTGAGGTTTATGCTCCCGTGGCTCGCTTGGAGGCTATTCGTATCTTCCTTGCATATGCTTCTTACGTGAAATTCACAGTTTACCAAATGGATGTCAAGACTGCCTTCTTATATGGCAAGGTGAAGGAAGAAATCTACGTTGATCAGCCCCCTGGGTTCGTTAACTCAAAGTTTCCTAATCATGTCTACAAGTTGGACAAGGCGTTGTATGGGTTACATCAAGCTCCTCGAGCATGGTATGCGACTCTAACAAAGCAATTGCTCGAGCATGGATACTCTCGCAGCACTATTGATCAAACTTTATTTATCAAGCATGTTGGTAATGATCAGATTCTAGTCTAGATCTACGTTGACGACATTATCTTCGGGTCTACCAGTCCACAGCTTGGCAAAGAATTTGAAGGCATGATGAAAAAGCGGTTTGAGATGAGTTCACTGGGTGAAATGACCATGTTTCTGGGGCTTCAGGTCAAACAAAATTCAACCAGAATCCTGCTACATCAAGCTAAGTATGTGGAGGATATTCTTGAGAAGTTCGGGTTTCAAGACGCAAAACCTGCTTCGACAGTAATGGCTGAAAGACCCCTGCTGAATCCAGATATTGATGGCGAATCCGTAGATCAGACACACTACAGATCGATGATCGGATCGTTGATGTATCTTACTGCAAGTCGTCCCGACATGATGTTTGCAGTTTGTCAATGCGCTCGCTATCAGGCTAATCCTAAACTTTCACATCTTATTGCTGTCAAAAGGATTTTTCGATATATCAAAGGTAACCCAAAATTGGGTCTTTGGTATCCGAAGAATTCTGAATTTGATTTATATGCTTTTGCTGACAGTAATTATGGAGGCTGTGAGCTTGACATGAAATCTACTTCAGGAGGGTGCCAATTTCTTGGAGATAGGCTGGTGTCGTGGCAGTGCAAGAAACAGCATACCGTCTCTACCTCAACAGCAGAAGCAGAATACGTTGCTGCATCTGCTTGCTGTTCTCAAGTTATCTGGATCCAACATCAGCTGTTGGACTACGGTTTGAACTATCTAGAAACCCTCATTCACTGTGATAATGAGGCCGCAATTCAGATTACAAAAAATCCTGTCCAACATTCAAAAACCAAACACATTGATATCAAAATTCATTTTATTAGAGATTGTTATGAGCGCTCGCTCATCCGGCTTGAACAGGTTCCCACTGCCAATAATGTGGCGGATCTGTTCACCAAGCCTTTTAACAAAGCTCGATTCGATGTGCTTGTGGGAGTTTTAAAAATGATTCGTTTTGAGGATTAAATTTTTGTCATTGATTAGGTTAGTTTAAATTTGCGCATTTTAGTGATTTCATTCTCACCCATGCACAAATTTAGGGGGAGAAATAAACAAAACCCAAACAAAAATTGAAAAATTAAAAAATCCAAAAACATTTTGTTTCTGTTTTATTTTTTTTCAGAAAACATTCAAAAATCCAAAAACATTAAAAAAATTCAAAAAAATCAAAAATATTGTCGCTAACAGTGTTGCTTGTTGATGTAGTACTGGGAAGTGATATTATCAAGTGATAACAGGCAATCTGAGTCTGCGTAACGTACCCAAAATTAAATTGTCTATGCCCTGTGTTTGATGCGTTGGTAGGCACGAAAGGTTCTAAATGGACATGACTAGGCAGAGTTGAACTTAAGGAATTCATAGACTTGACAAATCTTGACCTAGTTAGATCCGTTTAGCCTGACAATACGACGCTTGGATAGGTTGAGCAGGGAGATAAATATGGGAATCTACTGGTCACATTAAAAGAACCTGTATCTGGAACCGTGGATTAACTTTTCCTCGATGTGCGGATTCTGTCCTTAATTTCGGTATTGATGGGGTGACTGGTGAATTCCGATAAATTAGGTCTGTAGAAAATTGTTTTCTCTCTATCTGTCTGTTAGTCATATGTTGCTTCCTTTGCGTGATCGAGAGATCCGACCTGGCCTGTAACATATGCAACTCTATTTCTCTGCATCCTCTATTTATGCAATTCTTTCTATCTGTTAGCCATATATTGTCTCATTTGCGTGACTCACAATCCGACCTGGTACACAGTATATGCATCATTGTTTTTCTCAATCCCTCTAAAACTTCAGTTAGTCATATGTTTCACCCTCTGCGTGATTGGAAGAGATCCGACCTGGGTGTATAGCATATGCATTCTAAATCTATCTTCTCTCTTAATAATTGTCTGCTCACCCGATGTAAGGAGTATTCTGGAAGTCCTTGATTACTGGAGCATATCAGGAACCGGGAAACATGTTCTAGTACAATTAAAATTGAACACTTACAGATTGTCTATAGATCTCGCTGCTCAATTTAGGTGGACAACAATATCCCTGGTCGTCGTCAGCCGAATGGTCCTTAAGAAATATTATCTAGGAACTTAGGATCACTTTGTCTTGTAACTAATGGTATGTCCTAATTCTATCACAATTTTTCGTGTTTAAGTGGACCACAATACCGGCGATCGACCAAACAAAGACGTGAAGATAAAAGGTACCGACAAGTGGATTAAGGCTGTCTAACAACTTTTATCCTAGTATCACAAGATAATTTTCAGTGATTTTTGAGATAAATTTTGTCTGTGTTTATTCTTATTTTATTTTTATTTTTATTTTTATTTTATTTTAATTTTATTTTTATAGTTGTCAAAAATTTAATTTTTAAATTCTTTAATTCTTAAATTTTAGAAATTAGTTTATTTTATTTTTAGTTTAATTTTAATTTTACTTTAATTTTAAAATCCTCAAAAAGTTTTATTTTTGAAAATTTAATTGGGATTTGGACTGTGCCTTATACTGTGTGGGAGACAGGTAAAAATTTAAAGGACGTATAAAAGGTGGAGTTTACTGCTGTAAACCCTTTTCCACCTCACTTTTCATCTTCCCATCCTCAAACTCTCTCCACTCTCTCTCATCCTCGAAATTTTTTTGTGAGATTTTGCAAAATCAGTTAGTCCACATCAAAGGTATGCTAAAACTGACTGAGGATATGTGGTTTGTTCATCGATTCGACTGAAACTGGAGGGTTAATCGAGGTTTTTGTGTTCGTCGGCGTTTACGGTTTAGGGAGGATTTACGGTTGAGCTTACGACCGTAAACGGCCTGAGCTTACGGTCTAGAAGTTTACGACCGTAAACTCCCTTTGAGTTTACGACTGTAAACTCAGTTTACGGTCAGGAGACCAATGCGATGGGTTTACGGCCATAAACCCAATTTGGACCGTAAACTCAATTTTGACCAGTGTTGACCGTAAACTCACTTTGGACCGTAAACTCAATTTTGACCATGTTTGACCGTAAACTCCAAAATTTTGATCAAAATGTTTCTTTTTAAGGCCAAAATGAAATTGATTAATTAAGAAAACTTAAAGCTTTAATTGTTTAAATACTTTGTTTTCTTACTTGGCCTGGTTTAGTGCAGATCAATGACAAGTCTTAAGTTTGTTCACATGCATAACCTGGCAATTGTACTGGAAGACCCTCCTACTGCTCATGGAGATTTCAGGTCGATGATATACAGACTGAGAGAATGCTGCATGCCCTTTGCCATCACTGTGAATCCAATCATCTATCAGAAAAATGTGAGGGAGTTCTGGCAGACTGCTAAGATGACATCAGACAAAGGAGCTATTACCATTGAAGCTATTGTGAAAGGATGCAAGATTACGATCACTTAGCAGTTCATCAGAGAAACATTGCTGATCAATGATCAACTCGATTTTCCTACTGAAATCGGGATTGATGATGTACAAAAGATTCTCAAGAAGATGGGGTATGAAGGCATCTACCCTCCAACGGTGAAAAAGCTTCTGCCACCCTACTGGAGATTCTTGGCGCATGTGTTCGTGAGCTGTATCTCGGGCAGAAGATCAGTAGCTGATGAAATCTCGCTCAGGAACACAGGGGCAATTGTTTCACTGGCTGCTGGCATCAAATTCAACTTCTCAAAGTTCATATTGGATGAGTTCTTAGTAAACATCAATGCTATAAGCCGGGAGACCAGAGATGCCTTCTTGTTGTACCCTAGGTTTATTCAGATTTTCATTGACACTCAATTTCCTGAGATGGTCAAAGAGGGAGACACACTGGATATAAAGTCGTTAGGCCCACACACGATTGGTCTCATTAAGCAGAATCGAAAGGGCAAAGTCGTCTTCCAAGGATTACATCCTCTTGTGAAGTTTGGAAAATTTGCTGAGATAAATGAATCTTCTGAATCTCATGGAACGTCTAACAAGGTGTCATCTGAGCCTACTTCTTCCGAGAGAGTCATTTCGGAAGATGATGTCATTACTGTGTCAGATCGTGCTGAAGAAGAAGAAACTCTTGCTACTCATGTTCAAGTAGCTGAAGAGCATGAGCTGACATCTGTTCACATTCAAAGTAATTATGATGAGGAGTCTTCAAGGGGTAGAAAAGAATCCGAGATGTATGAAGACCTTGATCTTATCGGTTTCGATAACGATGAGATCCCTCTCAACTTCGGTAGTAATGAAGACTTCATGACCGGTGTAAACCTCAACACGCTGCTTGACAATATCAATGAAGTTGCTCATCCAGCAACGGAGATAAGGGAAAATGAAGACGTTCTCGAAGCCACGCCTCCTCCTACCAATCCAACGGCGGAAATAGCAATTCCTATGGTGACAGTGTCAGGGATTCCTGCCCTTGATGTTGTTTTACCTACATCTGAGCCATTGGAAAGTGATCGCACAACTTCACAAGCCTCTCAACCTCCATCAAAAAGACGAAGACTTGACCCTAGACAGGGAATTCCTGATTCGGTTGTATCTCAAAGCTTTACAACTCCACCAACAACAACTCCTGTTATCGTTTCATCTGAACCTATCAGTGAAGGTCCTAGTACCTTCTATGAAGCTGGTGGCTCTTCCTTCCCCACGGGTCTCTCTCCTCCAAGGCCAGAGCATGATGCTGCTTCTTTGAGGCTAGCCAGGCATTTGGCCGAAGAACAATTCACAACGCCTCCCTCACGTGGAAAAGGAATCTCTATTGGGGGTGGCAGCTCAGGAGAAGAGAATCCTTCAATACTTGGACTTCAGAAGGAGATTGATGCTCTGAATCAGAAAAATATTGATTTAGATTAGAAAAATATTGAGCTGGATATCAAGGTTGCAGACCTTCAGATTGAAAATGCAAAGCTCAATATTCAAGTTGCCGAACTTATTGAAGATAAAGCTCTAAAGTCGAAGCAAATTACTGATCTTCAGACGCATTTCGGCTTGTTAACCGCCAGCTACTACGATCTTAAGAAGAAGCTGGAAGAAAGATTTTGGCGACAAATTCAAGTCATCTGTTGATGAGCCAAAGATCTATCTTCCTGATCAAGATGCTCCCATAGTTCCACAACCTACAAGAACAACCACCGTTGTTGACCGTTTTGAAAAGGAACCAGCTCAGGCTCCGAGTGTAATGGCATTGAAACGCGCTAAATTGGCCAAGTCAGCTGAAAAGGGTCAATTTCTATTCAAAAGGAGAGCCGATCATCATGCTCCCTGGGATAAATCAAAGATCACTTTTACGGATCTAGGAGAACATCGTTTCAGAGACGTTTATGGTGATAGGTCAGGAATCATTTCGTGGGGATTCCATGACACTATGAACATGTGGATGGTGAGAAGAAAGAGCGGCAATACTGAAATGTACAAAGATGCTCACGATTTTCACTCTTTTACTAGTGTTGATCTTACGGAGCTGTCTAAAGCTCCTTTCTCAAATCCATCAAACAATCCCAGGGCGACTCAGTTCAAATCATTTTTGGAAGATCAAGTAGCTAAGGGCTTCCCTTCAATGAAGACTGCAGAGTCAATCATTAAGATTTACCCTAGCGTCATTGATCCCAAAACAAGTCAGCCTCTTCGGTCAGTGATGTGGCCCGCTACTGCTCAAGTAAAGCAGATTTCCGTTCTTCAAAATTATCCAGATGTATCTCTCGCATCCATGCAATACTGGGTGTTTGATGAATCTACAGCTGCTGCTGTCATCAAGCTTAAAGACGATTGTATCCGCTTGTATGACAAGAGGGATTTGCTTCAATTTGGTAAGTGGGATATACATCAGCTCTCCATTCATCAGATCAAGGTGGCTGAAGGCATTTTTGAGTCCGTTGCAAAGGAGTACACTTCGATGGTTGCTGAGATTATCAAGAAGGAGATGTGGAATGGAGCTATGGGAAAATCTGATGTGCTGGTGGTCGACAAAGACTGAGTCCAAGCTAGCACCAAACCAAGGGGGAGATTGAAGGGTCGAGTTAATGGTTTGGTCTAGGCTTTAATTGTAATAGTTCAGTATGAGTCCTTAATGCATTTGTGGGTTGTTTAGGTGTTTACGGTCAGGAAGTGAGTTTACGGCCGTAAACACGTTTACGGCCATAAACCCAGTTTGCGGCCCAGTCAAGTATATATAGTGGAGGTGTAGGTCTTTGTCTAGTTGTTGATGCCATAGTGTTTACAGTTGATTCCATCGAGTTGTACCTGACGTTTTTATGATATAAACGTGTGCAAGCTTGATTTCTTTTCTTCTTCTACTTCTATTGTGATTGTTTGTTGCTTGATCATAGGTAAAGATCCTTTTCAGGACCTTACAAAAAGTCGCTCTATCGTAAATTCACTATTTACGTCTCCCGGTGCCGTGCCGGTTCTGCCGTAAAACTTCGATGGGTCATAACTTCTTCGTTATAACTCGGATTTCGGCGTTCTTTATATGTACGGAAACCTTGAGACGTATTCTACAACTTGGTTAAGATTATTTATTCTAAATAATCTTTTGTCTAAAAGTCGTTTTCGACCCTATTATCTCTAAATTGACTAGCCCGGATCTACGGGCGTTACATGTGATATATGTATATGTGTATAGTGGGAGGTGCTTGATGTTAGGCGGGGCCTAAGAATAACATATCTTTATGCCGAGCGGGGCTCGATACCGGGCGGAGCCCGAAGCCGAGTGAGACTTGATTCTGGGCGGTGCCTGATGGAGGGTGGGGGCCCATTATGTGATTTATTATGTATGGTTTAGGGTAGTTTGAAGAGCCCACTAAGCTTTTTGTTTTCGGTTTTCAGCTTATGTTTCAGGTACTTCCAGTTCTAAAGGGAAGGGCCCGGGATGATTGCAGGGCACACACCACCTATTTTCGCCTTTTTTGCTTTACTTTGATTCGAGTAGATGTTCGATACACTTATTTTTATTAGGATTGTATTGATCTTGTTTTTGGAGTACTTATTTTATTAAATTAAAAATGAACTTTTTCGGTCTTATTTTTGGGACGTTACAGCACCTTTAGACTTTGATCCTGCATATCCACCGATGGAAAATGGACAAGTGATCATCCAAAAGAACAAATTCTTGGTGATCTGAATTCTGGTGTCTTGACTCGAGCCCATATTCGAGCCATAAATGAGGTGTTGAATGTTCATCAAGAATTATGTATGTTTAATGTTTTCATTTAGAAATTAGAACCAAAAAAAAATATATTCCATTAGAACACTCTGATTGGGTTGTTGCAATGCAATCTGAACTTGTTAAATTTGAACGAAACAAAGTTTGGAGGTTATCCTAAACCTGAAGATGTTTCATTAATTGGTATAAAATGGATTTTTGTGAAGAAAACTGACAAAAAAGCAATATTATTCGAAACACAGCAAAGTTAGTTGTAAAAGGTTATTCCCAACAAGAAGGCATTGATTATGAGGAAACCTTTTCCCCTATAGCAAGACTCGAACAGCCACCGGGTTTCATTAACGATAAGTATCTTGATCATCGTTATATTTTGTAACACCGTAATTTTTCAAAACAATTTTTCACTTTTAAAAATATAATTTCATTCATACATATTCTCAAATCTCAATGTATCACATATCAAATCCATAAAAACACATCCCAAAATCAAAATGTGTAAAACTCCAATAGTGTGTACTGATCATGCCGGCGCCTTCCCGCGATCCTCACTGGTACCTGAAACACATAACACAAAACAATGTAAGCATAAATGCTTAGTGAGTTCCCCAAAATACCACATATAACACATATTAGCCACTCGAGGCTATAACTCTGTGGACCCTCCGGTCCCAACTCTGTAGACCCTCCGGTCCTAACTCTGTGGACCCTCTGGTCCTAACTCTGTGAACCTTCCGGTTCTAACTCTGTAACTCTGGAACATACACGACATGAATCACATAGAAATAATGCAGTGTATCACAATCACATAAATAGCATACAAGATACTCTGTCACATAACTCTAATTACCACTCTAGGTAAAGTACAGTGAGAAGACTCACCTCGGGTAACTCGGTAAAGCTCGAACTCTGAAATACTGCACTAGCCTTCGCCTAATCACATAAATAATTACTCTAATTAATACAACTTCTAAAGGCTAGGCCAACCCCTCTCTAAAAGTTCTCTAAGAAGGGTAAAAGACCATTCTACCCCTCTAATGGCTCATAAGTCCAAACATTGACTAAACCCTAAAAGTCAACAAAAGTCAACGGTCAACATTGACTGGACTCGCCGAGTGCACTAGAGTGACTCGGCGAGTACATGTCTGTCCTCTTCGCCCCTGGTCCTCACTTGACTCGCTGAGTCCACCGTATACTCCATGGGTCGTCACAGGTCGCGAGTCGCGGGGCAGCCCGACTCGACTCGTCGAGTCCCTTATGGGCTCGGCGAGTTCCTCCCATGACAACACTCATCTGACCTCTTCAGGTCAGATCTGCTTCTCTAATCTATAGATCTGACTTCCCCATAACCAATAAACACGTAAAGGTCGAATCTTGCTACACATGCAATGCTCGCAAGGCTTATTTTGGTGAAATACCCTTCTAACATGGCAACCTATGTCCCATTCCTCCATAGAACCACAAAAAGCAGCATGGTTATGGCTCTCTGGACCTCAAAAGGTCCAGATCTAGAGTTTAGCACTCAATAGGACACTATACACAACTAAACAAGCCATAAAAGGGTAAAGAAAACCCTAAATTCGATGCCCTTAAGCAAAACAGAAGGATAGGATCAAATAGCTACCTCAAACTTGAAGATCCAAGCCGAAAACCCACTGAAATGCAATCCTCTTGACCTCCCCTTGCTGGAAACACTTTCTCCTTTCCAAAATCACACCAAAAATGATCAAAAAGGCTCAAACTCTCTCACAACTCGCTCACAATCGCTAGGGTATCTCTCTCTGGACTGGTAGCCGCAAATGGAGCCCATAAAGGCCTTTAAATAGGGCTCAGGCCCTGAGATTTAGGGTTTCACTTTACAGCGCGGACTCGCCGAGTCCACACATCGACTCGTCGAGTCCCTCATTAATCCAGACAAGAATTCGCGATCCTACTCGACGAGACTGAGCGCCTACTCGCCGAGTCCCTCCCTAAAACTCAAGGTAAATACTTAAAATAAGATACCTGGGAATCCGGATGTTACATATTTTAGACAAGGTAGTCTATGGGTTGAAACAAGCACCTCTTTCCTGGTACGCAACTTTAACAAATTTTTTTAAAATTGCAAAATTTAAACATGGATCAGTTGATCCAACTATATTTCGGAAGGAAGTAGGGGATCATCTAATGCTCGTTCAAATTTATATCGATGACATTATCTTTGGTTGGACTGATCCTTTTTTTGTCTAAAGAGTTTGAGGAACTCATGAAAAGTAAATTCGAAATGTGTATGATGGGTAAAATCAATAATTTTGTGGGTTTACATGTTCGTCAAAGCAACGAATGAATTTTTATCAATCAAGAGAAATATACTCGGAATATGCTTGAAAGATTTGGCATGACGAATAACATGAAAGTCAAAGTACCTAAGGCAGTTGGCACGTGCTTAAGTCCTTCGTTGGATAAGCCTGATGTGGATTTAACGACATATAGAAGCATGATCGGTTTGCTTTTGTATTTAACTGCAAGTTGACCTGATCTTATGTTTGTTGTATGTAATTATGCCAGGTACCAATCGAACCCAAGAGAACCCGATGTTTCTGCAGTAAATAATATCTTTCGATACCTCAAATGAACTGTTTCGTTAGGATTGTTGTATCCGTCGAAGACATGATTTTTTTCCAAGCATTTTCTAATGCGGACCTCAGAGGATGTTAGTTGGATTGAAAGAGCACAACTGGAGGGTGTCAATTATTGGACGGGAAACTTGTGAGCTGGCAATCGAAAATGCAAGTTTGTTTTTTTATTTCAACTACTGAGGCAAAGTATGTTGTTGTTGCTGTTGCATGCATATCAAAAGTGATTTGGATAAAGCCAATTGTGAGACTATGCAATCAACTTAAAGAAAATACCTTTGTATTGTGATTCTCAAAGCGCAATTCAAATTTGTCACAATTCGGTCCAACACTAAAAAACAAAACATATTGCTCTTCGATATAATTTTATCAAAGACCAAGTTGAAGACTGAAATATAAAAGTCCATTTTGTCAAAACAACAGAACAACTAGCTAACATTTTCACAAAACCTTTAGATGAAAAATCATTCTTAAGGATTTTGAATGGTCTAGGTATGATGTAAGCATGTTCAGTTCCTCATTCTGATTAAATATGACTCGAACATAAGTTATATCTAACTTTCGATGGTTATTCTTACTTTCTATTAGTAGGTATTTCTTTCGTGTGTTTGAACTCAATTTTGATTGCTTGTGTTATGCTTAGAGTTTATTGTTCATGTTCAGCGTTCGACTGACTTCACGTTCGACTTCCTTCTGAGTCCTTTAGTGCAGGATTCTAATTCGCATTTGTTGAGAGGCTTTCGATGCTCAACTTATATTTGATAACTGCTAAACCATGAGTCGAACACATCTAGGTAATATTTTAAGTTCATTTATTTTTGTTTTTGCTATTTTTTTAAAAAATCAAAAATCCAAAAAGATTTCTTAGTTCTGTTTCTATTTTTCCAAAAATCTAAAATCCAAAAAGATTTTCTTATTTTTGTTTCTATTTTTTGAAAAACCAAAAATTCAAAAAGATTTTCTTAAATTTGTTTTTCTTTGATAAATCCAAAAATACAAAAATACTGTTGTTGAAGTCTCATTGTAACAACATGATGTTATTTCGCATGCCAAATGAACTTATTCATCAAGGGAACATGTATTACTCAAAGTTATGTACTAGTTAAGTGTCCCTAGAAACATGTTGCTACATGTTGTCCTCTAAGCCTCAAAGACTCTATGTGTTTAAAGCCTTAATGAAATCATTCACACAAAAGTTTCTTCCCAATCAGGTTGTATTCACATTAGTCGACAAGCTACCTTACTCTTCTCATGATGAGTCAAGAGTTTTCTGCTTGGTCCAAATTTTTAGTAGAGGTACAATGAGTTCTTTCAG
Source organism: Lactuca virosa (assembly GCF_052849685.1). NCBI lineage: Eukaryota > Viridiplantae > Streptophyta > Magnoliopsida > Asterales > Asteraceae > Lactuca > Lactuca virosa. The sequence goes on along the minus strand of NC_136429.1, from coordinate 469,986,317 downwards.
AAAATCTTTTTCATCAAAATTGCTTTCATGATCACACACCACACTACATATCCTCGAGATATTTGGTTGAATCCTACCAGAATGTAGATATGTCAAAAATCTGTGCTTATGATCCTGAGTCATTATTCCGTGATGATGATGAAACCCAACGAACCTAACTATCAAAGAATTGATTGTGAACAATATTGTTCAAGATTTTCACGAAACAATTGTTTCCTTGTACCATTTTGATATTCAAAATCTTATTCCATTCGAATTGAGTAATCTTGATAAAATGTTCTAACGCCAAGGCGTTTTTGCCCAAAAAGATCCAGTATTTTAATTTTCTTTTTTTGTAATGAAATTTTCGCCTGGATATCTTTTCTGAACTTTTGTCACTAAAAATCATCACTAGCCATACTTGTTCTCTACTAAACAGGTCATCCAAGTAATTTTGCTCAATTGAATCATACTTTGTGTAAAATTGAAGCCACCTTTGAAATCAAAGAAAAAGAAGCCCTTTACAACACCTCGTTTCGAAGAGAAACCATAAAATCCGAGAATGTGTTTTAAGTATTATTTTTTCCGATATATATTTTAAATAAAAGAGTTTAGTGAAAAAGTGTGTAATTGGAATTATAATTTCTTTTTGAGGTCTAAAGAGTGCTTTTGGGGTTCGTTGTGTAAAGAATATTTGAGCATATGGCTAAAGAATAATCAATTGGGCTCGTTTTGTAGTTTTTGGACTTATATTCAGAATATTTTGTAGTGGAAGGGCTATTTGGGTAAATTTGGTTTTAATTTGAAAGAAAAAGAGAAGGAGGGGCTGAAAGTGTTAATATGGGCTAAAGTTTGAAAATAGATGGGACTTATAACCCGTCACCCCATGTGTCCCATAACTCTAACCCTAATTGTTTGAATCATCCACCACCCTACTTCAACTCTCTCTAGCCGCCACCCTCCGGCTGGCGCCGGAACCACCACTTTTGAGGTCGCAAACCACCAAAGCCAAGCCATTAGAGAAGCTGCCGACAACAACGAAGGGCACCACTTAGACACCAGCAGTGGGCCATCGATGTCATTCTCTGATGAAGGTGCGACCTTCGTTCCCTGCTTCGACCATCTCTCCCGTCATCTCCTTGCACCACCGAGCTCTATTGTTGCTGTGACGCCGCTGTTGAAGACGAAGGCTGCCATTGGGGCGTCGTGACAGTAGGTAATTGGAAGAGCAATCCGGGGGTGTCATGTTTGTCACATCCCCAAACCGGAACGGTGGAAACGTTTGGGGGCGGAGGACGTCATGTACAGTATCATAACAACGCATAATAGTAAAACAAGAAACAACATCATCCATTGCATTAATAATATAGTTAATACAAGTGTGTTCTATGTAAAGTTGTAAGACACCAAAAATATGAAATCAAAATAAAGACAAGTCTTGTATATGCTCTGTCTTGTCAAGACCTGGCCATCTGTACCTGTCTGCTGGTGACTTGAGAATACACGTTATTTTGAAAGAGTAGATCAGCATTTAAGCTGGTGAGTTCATAAGTATTTTAGTGTCAAATGTTTGCATTAGTTTGATGAAAATGTTTGTAAGTGTTTTGATGTAATTGTTTGTATACTTCCTAGAAAATCCTATATTTTCTACTAAAATGGAAAGTAGTCTTCTACCAAGACCCGACTGTTTTGTAAGTTTGTTCTCTCGTAAAAATGAATGTTTTCCCAAGTTTATGACTATCTTTACTAGAAAATAGTTTGCATTACTTTTATGTGAGAATATCACTATATGAATGTAATGGGAAAAATGTAGATGTACAGTAGTATTGTATAAAGTAACTACTGATGTACTAACTACCTTAAAACCAATAAGTTAAATTAAGGTAAAAATGTGATGAGGTTATAACCATGCTTGATTGACTAGTATAAAACACGACGATCTAACGACGTCGAAATGGTATGACATTTGTCACCCGTAGACCTGCAAGTCCCACTGTAGCTGGCAGCAAGGTGTAGGATGGTCAATCCCGTATAGATCTATACACAAACTCACGCTCCCCCTCCAGGAGACTCTGGTTACCAAACGTGACACAACAAGTATATTGCCATGCCATGAAGTAGTGGCTCACATTAATGTTACATTGTTCTTGTTATAGTATGTATGTTCCTTTCTGTTCTAGTTATAGCATGTATGTTCCTTTCTGTTCTAGTTATAGTATGTTCCTTTTTGTTCTAGTTATAGTATGTATGTTCCTTTCTGTTCTAGTTATAGTATGTTCCCTTTTGTTCTAGTTATAGTATGTTCCTTTCTGTTCTAGTTATAGTATGTATGAACTGACTCATGTATGAACCGACTCCTGTAAGTTACCCTGTTCTAGAAGTAGTAAGTAGTGCTCCCCTAAACTATACCTATTATAGTTTACTAGTATGATTTTTGACTGTTACTGATTTGTAGAAAAGACTCAATTACTAACCACAAGCAACTAAGTTAAGTATAATCCTTAAAAATGGGTTTAATATTCACATATGTATTTAATAATTATAACTATGATTTAATCAACATTCGGACTAGTGATCCTACCCAAGCCCACAAACAAACAAGGAACAGGAATCAAGGTATCTAGCAATAGTCCTAAGTGTTTTAAAGCATACTTATACGTAAATAGATAGACGAATATGATTTGATATAAAAGAAGTTTATAATAGCTTTAAAAGACTTTTAGAAAGTTTTGAGTACAAGAAATCCTTTTGGATGTTGTTTTCACATGTAAATGGTTAACACAATTTCGTTGTGTTCTACTTGTATTCCCCCCGTTAAAAGCATTTAAAACATTTAAAAGATAGGTTATAGGGGTATGAACTCACCTATAGTGAGTGATTCGAATGGAAGATCAATATAGGATGCTAAGTATGCCAAGTGAAGTCTCGCGAATAAACGGATCCTATTAAGCATATAATAAGACGTATATGTATACAAATAGTGTATATTACAACTAACATGTAAGGGAAACAACCTTAGGAACTAGGAAACACTCTCAATGGAGTGTTAGAATCACATATGATTGAATGAAGGGTGTTCACGGCCACACATGGAGTGTTCACGGCCTTAGAATGGTTCACGGCCATAAACACATGATGTGTTCACGGCCGAACCTTGATCTTATGAAGGATTCACAACCACACATGGAGTTTTCACGGCCATACTTGCATCTAGGAAGGGTTCACGGCCCAATGAAGGGTTCATGGCCGTGAACTCTAGAAGATTCATGCAAAGTGGTGTTTGTTTCATGGGGAATCAAGTGTTTCTAATGGAGAAATAAGATGATGGATGAGATACTTACTTATTGGAAGCCTTTAGAGTGTTCACGGTTGAAGAAAGTTGAGAGAGAATGGGGTGTGTTCACGGCTAGAGTTGAAGAAGTGAAGAAAATGAGCCAATTTCTTATATATATGGAGGATGTTCACGGCCAAGGATGGGTTCACGGTCGTGAACTCCTTTTTTATTGTGCTTCCGGCTCCATTGCAACTTGATGAACTCAAGCTAACACTTCCTAACACACAATCCTTGAGTGTACTAGGCTTAGAACTCTCAAACAGACCCTTAAAAAGGCTAAAAGACAAAAGAAACAAGTCTGACTTTTGATTGAATTGACTGACTTTCCAAGATAGAAATTTCGGGTTGTCAGAGTGTTGTTGTTTCCAGTGGGAGTCGCCCACGCTCTTCGCTTCTTCTTCTTCTGATTGCATCGCCAACACTGCTCCAGCAACTATTCCACCACTTTCGTTAGCAGCTGCTATTGCCGCCGTTTGTGACACTGTTGTCGCCATACGCCAGCAGGTGGGTAGTTGTGTTCCTGTTCTGGGAAAAGCATGTGTGTGTATGTGTGTTTTTACTGTTAGTTTGTATTGTTTGCTTGGTCAAATATTGCAAGAAAAAACGTCACCACCATCGTGAGGTGGTGGCTGTCACCTTCGACCACCGCCTGCCGTCACGAAGGTGGTTGTGTGTGTGTGTGTTTTTGTTCTTTGGATATTATGTTGTATAATCATATTTAGTGGCCAGAATAATCAAGGAAATCCACCACCACCACCATGAGGTGGTGGTTGACGCTTTCTGCCGCCACCAGCCGCCGTGTTGGGTGGCGGTGATCATTTGTGTGATTGGATTGTTGTTATAGATTCTTGGACATGTTTGGTGTAGAATCATAACCACCACCACCACAAGGTGGTGCTTGCCGCCATTGACCAGCACTACCCGAGGTGGTAGTGGGTGGTGCCCGACTTTATTAACATTAATAAACCTAAAAACATAACCAATGGACTAATTGGCACGTGATTGGGTTGGAAACCCTAATTAGGGTTTAGAAAACCCTAATCTTCGATATGCTAGTTTTGGAATTGTCGGGACCTGCATTTTTGACCATTGGATTGGAGTTATGAATTAAGCCCGAACAGATTGTATGTTTGGCCTAGTGGATTGATGGACTTAATGGATTAAGTCCCTAATGGGTTAAGTAAGAACACTTAATCCTAATCGTTATTTTATGTGAAAAACCCTAAGTAGGGTTGGGTTCTTGTTGGGGCATTTCTTGGACTAAGTTAATGTGGGCCTTCCTGGGCCAATTGGGAAGAGGTTTATGGACTAAGGAAATTATTGGGCTTTAGGATAAGGCCCATTGGAAAGAGTTGGGCCCAATTTGGAAAATTGGGCCATAAGTTGGCTATAACTGGGCCTTGATGATTATGAGATATTGGACCATTGGAATGCCAAGTGTTTGGACTAGAATAAATGGTTGGGCCTTAAGATAAGACCATGTGATGGGTTTGGGCCCAATTTGGAAATTTGGGCCATATGATGGGCCTTAGATCATTTTTTAGTTTTTGGGCCTCCAAAGTGTGAGTTTGGGCCTTGGGCTTGAATTAAGCTAGGTTGGGAGTAAAGTAGTGCTTTTAACCCAAGCATGGACTTATAGTTATGTATTGGAACCCAATTATTAATTGGGTGTTGTTTTGATGTTGACAGTTCGAGAATTTGTCATCCAGCAGCTAGAGTTTATCCGCGGGACTTCAGCAGTGTGAGGTGAGTTACCTTCCCTGTATTAGTGGGTCGAAGGCACCAATGTCAAACCACTAGTAGTTGTTTATAGTAGAGATGATTATCTTTGTAATAATTTTCTGGTATGCAACTCTCTGTTTAGTATGTTTATGTTATGTTATTATGTGGTAGTGGTAGGGGTGAAATAGTCCACGCAACCGGTTGAAATAAACCAGAGGGTAGGTTGGGCACCCAGATATGCCTGGCAGGGTAGGTCGGGCACCCAGATATGCCTGGCAGGGTAGGTCGAGCACCTAGATATGCTTGACAGGGTAGGTCGGGCGCCCATATATGCCTGACAGTATGTTTATGTTATGTTATTATTTCGTAGTGGTAGGGGTGAAATAGTCCCCGTAACCGGTTGAAATAAACCGAAGGGTAGGTCGGGCACCCAGATATGCCTGGCAGGGTAGGTCGAGCACCCATATATGCTTGACAGGGTAGGTCGGGCGCCCAGATATATCTGACAGGGTAGGTCGGGTACCCAGATATGCCTGGTAGTATGTGATTATGTGGTATGATGAGGGAACTCACTAAGTTTGTGCTTAAGGTTTTCAGTTTTTGTGTCGGGTAATTCTTATTCAAAAGGAAAGGAGCCAACATGATCGCATCACATCACACTATGTATTCTGTACATGAGATCTTTGGGATTATACTCTGATGTTGTGTCATTATGACATGTTTTGATTACTGACATATTGGTTTTGATATGGGATGACACTATGGATGTTTTTATACTATCGATATTTATATTAACTTAATTAAAATGAAATTTTTGTCCTTGAATTTTGGGATGTTGCACCCTTCGATGCTCATCAACGAGTATTCGATTGTAATTCACGGGATACCACACAAGCAATCCTTCATCTCTCTTGATGTCAAATGAAGAGATCTTTGTCAGGGATCATTTTTCTTTCGTATCAAATGAAATTTGATATTACAAAATCCACATTTTGTTTTATTTGCTTCTATCTCATTCTTTGGCACACAAAAACACTAAATTCCTTGAGGTTTTGAGTCTTACCTACTCGAAACTTAGATTTTGCAAAGTTTGGCATATGATTTCACTTCCAAATCCCAAAAGCAAATGAGCCCAGCCTCCATGCCAAAGGATTGGTCTTACCTTGGTGTCGAATCACATGGCGTACTTGTTTGAGGAATGAAGCTAGTGACGGTTCTTATCCAATTAGGAACAAAAAATGATCCGATGGAAGTGACTGTTCAGGATTTTCACGGTAATTAAGGAGAACGTGATGATCACTTTTATGACGTGGCGAGTTTTATGGTGTCGGTTAAGTAACAATCATAATACGTGGCTTTTTCTTATTGGATACCGGCTCAAATTCAAAAATAACAGAGGTTATAAAAGGAAGATGTTAATATCCTTATAAAACTTTATGCTTTCTGATCAAACCTCAAAGAACCCTAACAGTTCATTGTTTCTAAATTCCTACAAAATTCTCTACAATGGCTATTTCTCATCGCGATGTTGATCCAACAACTACTAATGATGACGAAGTCTCACAATCGATGATGAAGATTCAAACCGCTAATCTTCCTTCTACTTCCATCCCTTGATGAATACCCAGAGGAATTACAGATGCTTGTTCAAACTTTGAACAATTCTGTACTATCGATTGCATTTTCCTCATCATTTGCAATCCCGATGGAATGGCTTTCAATTGCTTTTTCAACCGTAGTGTTCAACAAAACTACTAAGTTGGTTACGTTCTAACTCTCGAATTCAAAAACAAAGAAGCTCATTCGGAAGCAGTTTTCCCAAATTTTGAAATTACCAACTTCATGTACTTTTTATGATGTTACAAATGATCAGGTGGTTCATATGTTCCAAGAAATGGCACATCAACCTACCCTTACTGGAATCAGTCATTTTAAGAAGTCTAGTCTTCCCTGTTTCTGGAGCTTTTTGTTTCAGGAAGACGCTATGGGCTTAACAAAGCTAAGCTTGAAGTATATTCAATCATAGCAGGATTGTATTATGGTATGAATGTGGATTATGCTTCACATTTATGGGAGGAGTTTGGAACTTCAATCTCACACACGAATCTAACAACTGGTGTTTCGAGTTCTCGATTTTGGAGCTTAATTCTATAGGAAGTTTATAATCAATAGAATATTCTTCTTCCGTTTGGCGTTGAAATTGTTGAGTTTCCAATAATGGCTGCTCCAAGGGTTTTAGTGGATGATCCTAATGTTTTTCCCGGTGTTGCTCGCATTCCGGATTCGATGCTCAAGCTCGTGGATCCCAAAAACCAATTTTTGGTGTAATACTTGGCTTCTATTGATTCGTCTACTCCAACTGGGGTTCTTCCACAAAAGGGGTTAGAAGGAACATCTAAAGCTTCAAAGGCTTCAAAGAAGAAGAAACAAGTCGAAAAACCACAATCTATGGAGGAGGAAATTATCAAAGAAACCATACCCATGAAAATTGGGGATCTTAAAAGAACGAAGAAACCATCAAAGAAGCCTTTTGAATCTCCAATCAAGACAACTACACAAGAACATGTAGTAAAAAGTGTTGAGCCCACGAATGTTGAATCTTCAAATCCCATTTCTTCTCAAGGTGCTCCAAAGAAGGTTCGAAAAACACAATTTACCAGGAGGGGTATTCTATTTCATGAAGTATCAGTTCCTGGATCACCAGCCTCTAAGAAGCATCGAGGTATTGATATGGTTCAAAAGTTAAACAATAAGAAACATGAAATTAAAGTTGCACTTGAGAATATGACAGTCGAAACCAAGCATGACAGTGACAGTAAATGGTCAGATATTCGAATCGAGGATTTGTATATTGGTTCCCCTCAAAGGGATTCTCCTATCAATTCGAATTTCAAAGAGACATGGAATCTTGATGTCACTATAAACATATCTAATACGGATACAAACATCAATTCAGGTGATCCACAACAAAAAAATATACCTGAGAAGGAATTAGTCAAACCATCAGGGGTTTCCAATACCGAGTCCGGTTAGGAGGAGGTCGGAACTCCATACATCACTGTGGACTTATCTAATAAGGGCACAAATGTCAACATGGATGAAGGGATGCTCAACAATGAATATACTATCATATCTACAGTCGAAAGTTCAATAGCTTTACCACCATCATCATCACCCATTCCCACTTCAGTTCCAGTTTCGACTATCTCACCAACATTTTCTGTCATCATGCAAGAACCTATTGCTACTCTCTTCTCATCTCAATCCACTGAAAAGTCACAACACAAAAATGAAGCTGATGATGATGATGTCATGGTGTCATTTGTTGATCTTCAGTTTGATCCAGAGGAGGAGAATACTCTTGATGAAATGATCATGTCAGGAAAAAAATTAAAAATATTGAATTTGAAGATGAATTCGATATTACAGTTCTTGTTTGATACAGGAATCAAGAATTCTTTGAGTAGCATTGAATTCGACCATCTTCTCAAAGCTCAAGAGTCTTGACTGAAAGATTTAATCGATGATGTTGACAAACGAAATGATAAACGGGTTCTTAATCACTCTCGAAGTCTTAATGGTGAAATCTCTAAGCTTAGTAATGTTTCAAAAGAACATCATGAGCTTCTTGCAAAACAGTTATAGGAAACGAAAGGCTTTTTACAGACTCAAATAACAGATATTCAAATGTTATTGGAATCTAAAGTTAAGAAGTTCGATAAGAGTTCTGCAACTCTTCATAAGAAGCTAGATGTGGTAGCTGAAGCAACTACCCAATTGATTGAAGACCTTTCTTCTTTCAACAATGATTAAATGGTTGGTCTTCAAGATAAGACGAAAGGGGGATGCTCAAGTTTTTACTAGAATTGAAGAATTCATGACCTAAATCAAAACTCTGCTTTTAGCACAATCAACAATTTCTCCATAATATCTATCACAAGTGGTTTCGAACATCAAGTTGAACCTTTAAACTAAGCTCACTGCAATCCTTGATTTGGTACTTCGTTTACCAACCAATACTTCACGTACTACGCAAGTCTCGCAAGGGGGAGAAAGAGGAGTTATACGAGCTGGATCTTCAAAAGACTCTGATACTGAGAAAGGGGTAGTTGTTGGGAAAGTAATTTTGACTCAAATTCCAACTTCAATTCCCATGAAGCTTGTAATGGTGTCTTTGACTACAACAACCTCTTCAACAAAAAATGTGCCAAAAGCTCCATCAAAAGGCATTTCGATTAACGAGGGAGAAGGAGGTTCAAGTCAAGTTCTTGTCAAAACAACTTCATCGATTGATCCAAAAGACAAAGGAAAAGTCATTTTTATTGAACAATTAGATAAGGAAAATAAGAAGCAACAAGCAGCTGAATTGGAATGACAAAGGCAGATTAATAACATTCTTCGTCAAAGGGAGAATGATCCACCAGGCCTAAAAGTCCGAAGAAGAGCTTTGAAACTGAATTCCTTAAAAGTCCGAAGAAGAGCTTTGAAACTGAAGATTCCGACTTCAGTCAACTCAATTTTCCTATCAACCACATGATGTTCACATCTCCACAGTTCAAAGTAGCAGATAACATCAAATATCAATACGAATACATGAACTTGAAGATTCGTTTTCATGCTATCATGGCGAACACTGAAGATTATGTGTGTCACACCCCCAAACCGGAACGGCGGAAACGTTCGGGGGCGGAGGACGTCATGTACAGTATCATAACAATGCATAATAGTAAAACAAGCGACAACATCATCCATTTCATTAATAATATAATTTAATACAAGTGTGTTCTGTGTATAGTTTGAAAGACACCAAAATATCAATCAAAATAAAAGACGAGTCTTGAACATGCTCCGTCTTCTCAAAACCTGCTCATATGTACCTGTATACTGGTGACCTGAGAATACAAGTTATTTTGAAAGAGTAGATTAGCATTTAAGTTGGTGAGTTCATAAGTATTTTAGTGTCAAATGTTTGTATTAGTTTGATGAAAATGTTTGTAAGTGTTTTGATGTAATTGTTTGTATACTTCCTAGAAAATCCTATATTTTCTACTAAACTGGAAAGTAGTCTTCTACCAAGACCCGACTGTTTTGTATGTTTGTTCTTTTGTAAAAATGAGTGTTTTGCCAAGTTTATAACTATCTTTACTAGAAAATAGTTTTCATTACCTTTTATGTAAGAATATAACTATATGAATGAAATGGGAAAATGAAAGTGTACAGTAGTATTGTATAAAGTAACTACAGATATACTAACTACCTTAAAACCAATAAGTTTAATTAAGGTAAAATGTAATGAGGTTATAACCATGCTCGATTGACTAGTATAAAACACGACGATAAAAAGAGGTCGAAATGGTATGATATTCGTCACCCGTAGACCTGCAGGTCCCATTGTAGCTAGCAGCAAGGTGTAGGATGTTCAATCCCGTATAGATCTATACACAAACTCACGCTCTCCCTCCAGGAGACTCTGGTTACAAAACATGACACAGCAGTATATTGTCATGCCATGAAGTAGTGGCTCACATTAAGGTTATATTGTTCTTGTTATTGTATAGTATGTTCCTTCTCGCTCTAGTTATAGTATGTTCCTTCTCGTTCTAGTAATAGTATGTTCCTTCTCGTTCTAGTTATAGTATGTTCCTTCTCCTTCTAGTTATAGTATGTTCCTTCTCGTGTTAGTTATAGTATGTTCCTTCTCATTCTAGTTATAGTATGTTTAAACTGACTCATGTATGAACTGACTCTTTTAAGTTTCACTGTTCTAGAAGTAGTAAGTGGTAATCCTCTAAACTATACCTATTATAGTTTATTAGTAAGATTGTTTCACTCCTACAGATGTATAGAAAAGACTCAGTTACTCACCAAGCAACTAAGTTAAGTATAATCCTTAAAAATGGGTTCAATATTCACATATCTATTCAATAAGTATAACTATGATTTAACCGACATTCGGACTAGTGATCCTACCCCGAGCCCACAACCAAACAAGGAACAGGAGTCAAGGTATCTAGCAATAGTCCTAAGTCTATTAAAGCATACTTATACGTAAATAGAGAGACGAATATGATTTGATATATAAAACAAGTTTATAAAAGCTTTAAAAGTGTTTTCAACAAGTTTGAGTATGAGAAATCCTTTTGAATGTAGTTTTCACATGTAAATGATTAACACAATTTCATTGTGTTATACTTGTATTCCCCCCCCCCCTAAAATCATTTAAAAGCATTTAAAAGTGTAATTATAGGGGTATGAACTCACCTGCAGTGAGTGATTCGAATTAAAGATCGATAAAGGATGCTAAGTATGCCAAGTGAAGTCTCGAGCACAAACGGATCCTATTAAGCATATAATGACACATATATGTATATAACTACTGTATATAACAACTAATCATGTAAGGGAACAACCTTAGGTACTAGGAAACACTTGTAATGAAGTGTTACAATCGCATATGATTGTATGAAAGGGTGTTCACGGCCACACTATAAGTGTTTACGTCTATAGAAGAGTTTACGGCCACACATGAAGTGTTTACGGCCCAAGGCTTGATCTTATGAAGGGTTTACGGCCATGGGTTGAAGCGTTCACGGCCACCATGATCTTCATGAAGGGTTTATGGCCCAATGAAGGGTTCATGGCCGTGAACTCTTGAAGAATCATGCTTAAAAGGTGTTTGTTTCATGGGGATTCAAGAGCTTCTAATGGATAACAAGTTTATGGAAAGGATACTTACTTAATGGAAGTCTTGAAGGTGTTCACGGCCCAAGAACAAGTGTGTGTTCTTGGTGTTCTTGGTGAAAAGATGATGATTTGAAGATGTAAACCGTAACTGTGGAATTCGTGGATGAAATCAAAGAGCTTCACGTGAATAAGAAGGACATCAAGTAAATATGGAAGAATCACTTACGATTTTAAAGAGAAAGGAGAGTGTTCTTGATGATACTTGAGAGATTTTTGAGAGTTCTAGACTTGAAGATGTGAGAAATGAAGAAATAATGAAGGAACACCATACATATGAAGAGGGGTTCACGGCCAACATGGGTTCACGGCCGTGAACCCTAGTTTGCGGCTGTGAACTCCTTGTGAAGGTGTTTCCAGCTCGATTGCAACTCAATGATCTCAAGTTAATACTTCCTAACACACAATCCTTGAGTGTTCTAGGCTTAGAACTCTCACATAGACCTTTAACAAAGCTAAAAGTTAACATAAACAAGTCTGACTTTTGATTGAATTGATTGGCTTTACAGGATAGAAATTTCAGGTTGTCACATCATCCCCCCGTTAAAGGGAATTTCGTCCCGAAATTAGAGTTTAAGCAAATACAAATAGACTAAGAAAAAAGATGAGGATATTTCAGTTTTCATTTGATCCTTGAGCTCCCAAGTGAATTCAGGTCCCCGCTTTGCATTCCAGCGAACTTTCACTGTCGGGATACGGCTTTGCTTCGTTTGCTTGACCTCACGGTCCATGATCTCTACTGCTTCATCCACGAAGTTGAGGCTCTCATTGATCTCGATCTCATCGAGTGGGATAACAAGAGTCTCATCGGATAGACACTTTTTCAGGTTCGAAACGTGGAAAGTAGGGTGTGCGTTACTAAGTTCTTGAGGTAGTTTGAGTTTGTAAGCTACAGGGCTGATTCTAGCGATAATCTCAAAAGGCCCTATGTATCTTGGATTTAGCTTCCCACGCTTTCCGAAACGTATCAAGCCATTCCAGGGTGAGACCTTCAATAGGACACGGTCACCAACCTAGAATTCCAAAGATTTCATTCTCTTGTCTGCGTAGCTTTTCTGTCGGTCTCTAGAGGCTTTCAATCGTTCACGAATCTGAACGATCTTCTCTGTCATTTCCCGAATAATCTCTGGACCTGTGAGAGTGCTGTCAGGAACTCGTCCTTTAGCTAACTGCGTATCACCCACTTCAGCCCAGTACAGAGGGGATCTGCACTTCCGGCCATAGAGGGCCTCAAATGGAGCTGCCTTTATGCTTGTGTGATAACTGTTATTGTAGGAGAACTCGAAAAAGGGGTAAATGAGTATCCCATGCCTTCCCAAAATCTATCACACAGGCTCACAACATATCTTCCAGAGTTTGAATAGTCTTCTCACTTTGTCCATCGGTTTGTCGATGGCAGGCTGTGCTCATATCCAGCCTAGTTCCTATGGAACTTTGTAGCGACTGCCAGAATCTTGAAGTGAATCTACTATCTCTATCAGAGATAATGGATATGGGAACACCATGCAGTCGTACAATCTCCCTAATGTAGGTTCTTGTTAGTTTCTCCATCTTGTCAGTTTCTTTGACAGGCAGGAAGTGTGCGGACTTGGTTAACTTGTCTACGATCACCCATATGGTATCGAGACCACCCGTTGTCTTGGTCAACTTGGTTATGAAGTCCATTGTGATCCGCTCCCACTTCCACTCAGGTATCTCCGGTTGTTGTAGCAACTAAGGCACTTGCTCACGAAGGTAGCAATCTCTGCTTTCATGTTAGGCCACCAGTATAACTTTTTGAGATCCTGATACATCTTATCTGAACCTGGGTGGACGGAATATCGGGTATTGTGTTCTTCGGTCATGACCATTTTTCTGAAACCATCGAGCTTCGGTGTCCAGATCCGATATATGAGGTACATGGCTCCGCCACCCTTGACTTCCAAGTTTTTATCCATCCCTCTATGGGATTCACCCGCCACATTTTCAGGCTTCAAGGCTTCTAGTTGAGCCTCCTTAATTTGTGTGGACAGATGTGAATGGATAGTCATATTCAATGATTTGACTGTACGGCCAGAGTATTCTTTCCGACTTAGGGCGTCAGCTACTACGTTGGCTTTACCGGGATGATAACGAATTTCGCATTCGTAGTCATTGAGTAGCTCGACCCACCGTCGTTGTCTCATGTTGAGCTTCTTCTGGTCGAATATATGTTGAAGGATTTTGTGGTCGGTAAAGATAGTGCTTTTTGTACCATACAGGTAGTGTCTCCAGATCTTAAGAGCAAATAAAACTGCTCCTAGCTCAAGATCATGTGTGGTGTAGTTGACTTCGTGTGTCTTCAGCTGTCTGGAGGCATAGGCGATAACCTTTCCTCGTTGCATAAGAACACAACCAAGCCATTGGTTGGATGCATCGCAATAAACCACAAAGTCTTCTATCCCTTCTGGGAGGGATAGTATCGGTGCGCTGCATAAGGCTCGTTTCAGTGTTTGGAACGCCTTCTCTTGTTTCTCTTCCCAGTCAAATTTCACACCTTTCTGGGTCAATGTAGTAAGCGGTTTCGCGATCCTAAAGAAGTTCTGAATAAACCTGCGGTAGTAGCCAGCGAGACCTAGAAATTGACGAATTTCTGTAGGTGTCTTCGGAGCTGACCGGTTCTCAATGGCCTTTATTTTGGAAGGATCCACGTGAATTCCCTCTTCGCTAACCACGTGACCAAAGAATTCGACTCTTCGAATCCAAAATTCGCATTTAGAGAACTTCGCATACAGTTTCTCTGCTCAAAGGGATTCTAGAATCTGACGTAGGTGTTGACTATGTTCCTCCTTGCTACGAGAGTAGATAAGTATGTCATCGATGAATACAATCACGAACTGACCTAAGTAAGGACGACACACTCGGTTCATTAAGTCCATGAACACTGAGGGCGCATTGGTTAATCCGAATGGCATCACTACAAAGTCGTAGTATCCATAACGAGTTCGGAAGGCTGTTTTGGGAACATCTTCGTCTAACACTCGTAATTGGTGATACCCGGATCTCAGGTCAATCTTGGAAAAGTAATTTGCCCCTTGCAGTTGGTCGAACAAGTTGTCTATATGTGGTAGAGGGTATCGGTTCTTAACGGTTAGTTTGTTGAGTTCTCTGTAGTCGATGGACATACGGAACGATCTGTCTTTCTTCTTCACGAACAAGACCGGTGCTCCCCAAGGTGAGAAACTTGATCTAATAAATCCCATGCTTAGCAGTTCGTCCAGTTGACCGGATATCTCCTGCATCTCGGCTGGTGCTAGACGATAGGGCGATTTGGCTACTGGGGTAGCTCCTGGAACTAAGTCGATTATGTACTCGACTTCACGTTGTGGAGGTAATCCTGGTAGTTCCTCTGGAAAGATGTCGGGAAAGTCGTGAAGTTCTGGGATGTTCTTTATGTTTTTCGTCTATTGGCTCATATCGAATACATGAGCAAGGAATGCATGACATTCCTTTCGTAAGTATTTCTAGGCTTGTATGCTCGAGATGATACGAAGGTTCGTGTCTGGTTTGTCGCCATATATAACTAGGGTTTCGTTAGACGGTAGATTAAGACGAATGACTTTCTCATAACACATGATGTCGGCAAGATGCAGACTCAACCAATCTATGCCGATAATGACGTCGAAACTTTTAATTGAGACCGACATGAGGTCGATTGGAAGTGAATGGCTATCTAGAGTTAGGGTACAACCTATGTATATACAGCTAGTGCTCTCAGTCCTTCCGTTAGCCATTTCTACGGTGAACGGTTCTTTCAGTGCCTGTGGTTTTTGTTTAAGTAAATGTGCATATTTTTGGTTCACGAAACTCCTCTCCGCTCCACTATCAAATAGTATGCATGCAAAAGAGTTATCGAGGAGAAAGGTACCAGTGACCACTGTAGGGTCTGCCACCGCTTCCTCATGGCCTATTGCCAAAACTCTTCCCACTCTGCCAGCATTCCCTGCCTTCGGGCAGTTCCTCTTGTAGTGACCCACCTCGCCACATTCGTAGCAAGCCTGGCCCACTCCAACGTCGGGGACCTGCGTGATTGGCCTAGCCGGAGCTTTGCAAAAACGGGCAGTGTCCCCCTTCCTGTTGCAGTTTGTGCACTACATTTCCCGGCAGGGTCCATTGTGGTGGAAGCTGCACTTGTTGCACTTTGGCAAGCTTCCTCCATACTGCTTCATCGGCGCAGTGGCCGTAGGTGCTATCGCGGCATGAATAGCCACGACCTGCTGCTTCTTGGCAAAGTTATGTGTCGCGTTGTTCTTCTTCTTGTTGTCTCAAAACTTCCGCTTGTTGTCTGAGGTTTTGGATGGTTCTGGGACGGTAAAGGTTGTTGTTGTTGTTGGTGTGCGGACTCCGTGATCGATGAGCCGATGTGCCAATCGCTTGGCACTGTTGAAGGTAGTGGTGTTTGAAGCTAAGACATTCCCCTGAAATGGAGGCACTAGCCCCCACATATACCTCTCGACCTTCTTCCCCTCAGTGTGGACCATTCTCGGACATAGAGCCACCAGATCACTGAACCTGGCCGTGTAGGCAACTACGTCGGAGCCCTTCATGGTTAGGCTCCTGAGTTCTTGTTCCCCTCGGGCAGTACTCCTCAATCATGAGCTCCTTCAGAGTTAGTGACTTCACATGGCTATTCCACCATGTGAGGGCTCTGTCCGAGAAGGTACATGCAGCAAATTTTACTTTGCTTCCTTCTGAACATGAGTAGATCTCAAAGATCGACTCAGTCTTTTCGAACCATTACGATAGAGCAATGATTCCTCCAGTCCCGTTAAAGTTCCTGGGTTTGCAGTTGGTGAAGTCCTTGTACGAACACTCCCTAGAGCGCCCGTGAGCATCACCTTAGGTGGAGTTAACACCTGATCCACTCCCGCTAGTACCGTTCGTGTTGAATTGAGCTAGGGCTGCCGTAACAGCCGCAGCCCCTGCAGCTTGGATAGCTGTTGGATCGTATTGTGGAGGAGGTAGTGGTGGTTGAGTTGGAGTTATCGGAGGATTACGTCTCGTTGATCGACATGGAGGCATCTTTCAACTAAAAGTTTACAAAGATGAAGATATTGGTAAGCATTCAATAGCGAGAATAATGAGAGTGATCCATGGACTAAATCACCATAGTCTAACAAAATAGATGAGAGTATGATTTTAATGGAGATCTAACAATAGAAGGATGAAAACATTTGAATATCGATTTCCAATTATATTAGATGTCTGTCAATATCATTGGCATTAAAGATCTAATAAGTTCGGTAAAAATGACCTTGGAGTAGGTCTTACAACAAACCAGAAATGAGAAAATTTTGACAGCACTAAGACCTAACAAACTGAAAGTTCAAGGTCTTAACATAAACAACAAATTTACAGGGAAAAGTGCTACTTAGAGCATAGATAAGAAGACTATTCCTTAAACCAAAAGAAGGGATGAGTAGAGCATCCCCTACTGGCGATGGGCACCCCTCGGATGAACCCTTAATTCGGCCAGCTGACGCTCCACATCAAGAAGGTGTCTCTCATACACTGTTTGGCGTGCTCGGAGCTCTATGACTTCAGCTCGAGTTGCAACTAGCTTTTGCTGCAAAGCCTCATTTTCTCTCATAGCTCTCCCATGAGGAAATTCAAGATTGCGAATACGATCCGTATTGGCGTTCATGTCCGCATCAAACTCCACGGTTTGTTGAATGGCTGTCATTCCTAGCTCAACATTTCGATCCACTCGGCGAACCAAGATGGGAAGAATTTTTTCTGCAGAGACTCCCTCACTTAGGTTGTAGAAGCTTCGGTCTCCGTTGTAGGGTAAGGGTTGACCCTGCTCACGGCTCCACCTATCCAAGTTCTCAGCCCACAAACGCGTCGGGCCTTGAAAAGTCGGACGTGGGTTAGGATTTGGGATTGGAGCCACCAGGGCTAGATCATTGACTTCTTGCTCGGAGTCAGAATCCTCTGGAAGATTTTCTGCAAAATCATCGTCTAAGGGAATTTCATGATTCTCTTCTGGCTCTGCATCGAACCATCCACCATTCCCTTGGTCGGGAAAGTATGGGTTGCCAGGGAGATGAAATCCAGCCATGTTATCTAAGCGAGAAAAGGGATGTAAGAAACATATAATAGACGTACTACTATAAATAATTATAAGATGATTCTTACCAGTTACTTTAGTACTTGCGTAGTGCATACCAGTCATATGTAACCAAGATATAATAGACCTTCGAATAAGTGACTCTAACTCTAAGCCCACAACCAAACAAGGAACATGAAGTAAAGGAAAGATCACAAATTCTCAGTCTATGACACCTTAGTCACATATAACCTTAACGTATCCACCCAACAACTATTGACATACTAGTAAAGACCTTTTAGTTTTCACATAAGTAATTATAGTAACACAAAATACTCCTATAGTATTTTAAGTTTATGTTATGTTCTAAAGTTTTCATTGTAGTAGTGTTGGCAAGTTTTTAGACGTGCTGCAACACCACAACCATTCCTAGGAACATTCTAATCACTTCTCAGAAATATATAGTTGATTAGGATATATCACTCCCAGATCTGATTATATGTCCCCAAGCCTACTTGTGTTGTCCAACAACCGCAATACTTTTGTTCTGTTCTAGTATGACACTGATCCTAGTATGAATGCTTGTATGAATACTTTACTAAAATGTTTTATTATTTTAAAAGTATTAACTCTTGGTCATAGTGTTTTAATCCTGATGTGTTTATAGTTGTATATCTTTTATGGGTTGATATACTCAATTCACTATAAACAAAGCTCTGATACCAATATGGCACACCCCCAAACCGAAACTGCGGAAACGTTCGGGGGCGGAGGACGTCATGTACAGTATCATAACAATGCATAATAGTAACACAAGCAACAACATCATCCATTGCTTTAATAATATAATTTAATACAAGTGTGTTATGTGTATAGTTTGAAAGACCCTAAAATATGAATAAAAAAAAGGCGAGTCTTGAACATGCTCCGTCTTCTCAAAACCTGGTCATCTGTACCTGTCTACTGGTGACCTGAGAATACAAGTTATTTTGAAAGAGTAAATCAACATTTAAGCTGGTGAGTTCATAAGTATTTTAGTGTCAAATGTTTGTATTAGTTTGATGAAAATGTTTGTAAGTGTTTTGATGTAATTGTTTGTATACTTCCTAGAAAATTCTATATTTTCTACTAAACTGGAAAGTAGTCTTCTACCAAGACCCGACTGTTTTGTATGTTTGTTCTTTTGTAAAAATGTGTGTTTTCCCAAGTTTATAACTATCTTTACTAGAAAATAGTTTGCATTACCTTTTATGTGAGAATATCACTATATGAGTAAAATGGGAAAATGAAAGTGTACAATAGTATTGTATAAAGTAACTACAGATGTACTAACTACCTTAAAACCAATAAGTTTAATTAAGGTAAAATGTGATGAGGTTATAACCATGCTCGATTGACTAGTATAAAACACGGCGATCAAAAGACGTCGAAATGGCATGACATTCGTCACCCGTAGACCTGCAGGTCCCACTGTAGCTAGCAGCAAGGTGTAGGAAGGTCAATCCCGTATAGACCTATACACAAACTCACGTTCTCCCTCTTGGAGACTTTGGTTACAAAACGTGACACAGCAGTATATTGCCATGCCATGAAGTAGTGGCTCACATTAATATTATATTGTTCTTGTTATAGTATAGTATGTTCCTTCTCGTTCTAGTTATAGTATGTTCCTTCTCGTTCTAGTTATAGTATGTTCCGTCTCGTTCTAGTTATAGTATGTTCCTTCTCGTTCTAGTTATAGTATCTTCCTTCTCATGTTAGTTATAGTATGTTCCTTCTCGTTCTAGTTATAGTATGTTTGAACTGACTCATGTATGAACTGAATCTTGTAAGTTTCACTATTCTAGAAGTAGTAAGTACTAATCCTCTAAACTATACCTATTATAGTTTACTACTAAGATTGTTTGACTGCTACAGATGTATAGAAAAGACTCAATTACTCACCAAGCAACTAAGTTAAGTATAATCCTTAAAAATGGGTTTAATATTCACATATCTATTCAATAAGTATAACTATGATTTAACCGACATTCAGACTAGTGATCCTACCCCGAGCCCACAACCAAACAAGGAACAGGATTCAAGGTATCTAGCAATAGTCCTAAGTCTATTAAAGCATACTTATACGTAAATAGATAGACGAATATGATTTGATATATAAAACAAGTTTATAAAAGCTTTAAAAGTGTTTTCAACAAGTTTGAGTATGAGAAATCCTTTTGAATGTAGTTTGCACATGTAAATGATTAACACAATTTCATTGTGTTATACTTGTATTCCCCCCCTAAAATCATTTAAAAGCATTTAAAAGTGTAGTTATAGGGGTATGAACTCACCTGCAGTGAGTGATTCGAATGAAAGATCAATAAAGGATGCTAAGTATGCCAAGTGAAGTCTTGAGCACAAATGGATCCTATTAAACATATAATGACACATATATGTATATAACTAGTGTATATAACAACTAATCATGTAAGGGAACAACCTTAGGTACTAGGAAACACTTGTAATGAAGTGTTACAATCACATATGATTGTATGAAAGGGTGTTCACGGCCACACTATAAGTGTTTACGACCATAGAAGAGTTTACGGCCACACATGAAGTGTTTACGGCCCAAGGCTTGATCTTATAAAGGGTTCACGACCATGGGTTGAAGGGTTCACGGCCACCATGATCTTCATGAAGTGTTCACGGCCCAATGAAGGGTTCACGGTCGTGAACTCTTGAAGAATCATGCTTAAAAGGTGTTTGTTTCATGGGGATTCAAGAGCTTCTAATGGATAACAAGCGTATGGAAAGGATACTTACTTAATGGAAGTCTTGAACGTGTTCATGGCCCAAGAACAAGTGTGTGTTCTTGGTGAAAAGATGATGATTTGAAGATCTAAACCAAAAGTTTGGAATTCATGGATGAAATCAAAGAGCTTCAAGTGAATAAGAAGGACATCAAGTTAATATGGAAGAATCACTTACGATTTTGAAGAGAAAGGAGAGTGTTCTTGATGATACTTGAGAGAGTTTTGAGAGTTATAGACTTGAAGATTTGAGAAATGAAGAAATAATGAAGGAACACCATACATATGAAGAAGGGTTCACGACCAACATGGGTTCACGACCGTGAACCCTAGTTTGCGGCTGTGAACTCCTTGTGAAGGTGTTTCCGGCTCGATTGTGTAACACCGTAATTTTTCAAACAAAATTTTCATTTTAAAATCGCATTCTTTTCGTAACATATTGTATAGAAATCTCGTTTATTCAAATTACAAAACACAACTCCATTAATAAGCCAGGATCCTCAAAACGTTACTCTTTCTCTGGTGTGTACAATCAAGCCGGTGCCTTCCCACGATCCTCTGAGATACCTGAAACAGATAAGACATAACACGGTAAGCACGAAGCTTAGTGAGTTCCCCAAAATACCACATACAGCACATAGCAACTCGAGGCTATAACTCGGTATGACCCTCCGGTCAATGTGTCTCAGCGGGACCCTCCAGTCTCGTAGCTCGTTGGACCCTCCAGTCCGTCTAGCTCGTTGGACCCTCCGGTCCGGTCTAAATCGTTGGACCCTCCGATCCGGTCTACTCGAGGACCCTCTGGCCTCGTAAGTCGTTGGACCCTCCGGTCCGGTCTATATAACACATAGCATACATATATCACAATGCACATAAACTCAACATACATATAGCACATAAGACCCTCCGATCTGCACATAGTTACCACTCTAGGTAATATATAGTAAGAAGACTCACCTGACAAGCAGCAAGTAAAGACCCCGCTCCCGGATCTCGAACTAGCCTCCACCTAACACAAGGGATGAATATCTCTAAGTGATACTCTAATCACAACTCTAATGACCGAAGGCTATTCTTCCTCTCTTTAACTCTTTGAAGTGGATAAAAGACCATTTTACCCATCCATGGTCTCTACTACTTATGTTGATCAAAGCCCCAAAGTCAGCAGAAGTCAAACTCGAGTCAACAGTCCATGTTTGACCCGACTCGCCGAGTGCACCCTTGCGACTCGTCGAGTCCACTTACTTTCCTCAGAAATCTCGTGACAGTCCAGCTCAGCTCGTCGAGTTGACCCCCAACTCGTCGAGCTATCGCCTGATTCAGTTCCTCGGGACAAACCCTAACCAACTCGTTGTGACAACCCGAAATTTATTCCGTCACTGTAACCCATTCCGTTAATAAAATTGATTTTATTATTAAAAATTGTCCGTTAACTTTTAAGTTAAATAATTCATCTAGGGTTATTGTCATAATTTCCTACGTGTGGGAAATCAATAAAATCACATATAATGCCCTCGATAATCCTTTGGAGAAATTTCTAGTTTACGACTAAGTCGGGTTACGGTCATTTAATCGGGTAAAATCTTAAACTCCGTTTAATGTCGGGATTGGGTGTGTCCCCACCTGGCCACTAACTCAAGGCCTATATAAAGGTTTAGTGGTCACCATTTGAGTCTTTTCCCACCTTAGAACTTTCTCTCTCTACACTCTCTCTCTAAAAATCGGATTTTGCTCAAGAATCACTCATTCAAGCTCCAAAATCGTAAGTAATCCTTCCTAGCTTGTTGTTTAACTTAACATGTATGCAAATATGTGGGTTAAACTCTCCAAAGGACCCAAAAACTTGTGTTTACGGTTTGGGAACACCTCCCAAAACCGTAAACTCCCAAACGGGAGTTTTGAAGCCCCAAAACCCTTCCAAACCTCTTCTAGTGTTTAGCTATGGCTTAGAAATTTGAATGCATGAACTTAGAACCCCAAGATCATAACTTTTTGGGGGCAAACATGAGTTTACTGTCCATGAACATTCATGAACCGTAAACACCCCAAAATGGGGTTTTGATGCCCCAAACCCTCTTCAATGCTTGGCTAATGACCTAGAAACTTGCTTGAATGATCTTACAACCCTAAAACATGGATTGAGAAGTGTAAACATGAGTTTACGGTTTGGGAAGGTCTCCCAAAACCGTAAACACCTCCAAAGGGTGTTTAAGTGCCCTTGACACCTTGTATGGCTTATATTTGGGTCTAGAATCGTGCATGCATAGCCTAGAACCACCAAAACACAAGAGAAATGAACCAACATGAGTTTATGACCGTAAACTCATGTGTTTACGACCGTAAACTCATGTGTTTACGGCCATAAACTCCCCAAGGAGTGGTCCAAGGACCGTAAACTCCAAGAAGTGTCCATTTCTAGCCCCAATCACTTCCTAAGCCATGAATTCGAGTCTAGCATAATTCCTTGAGTAGTTTAAGACCTTTGAACACCCAATGGCACCATTACCATGAGTTTACGGCCGTAAACTCATGGGGACAATGGTCCAGAAACCGTAAACACACTTAAGTGTAACCAATTGAAGTGTAAACTCCATAGTGAGGCCATACACTCCTTAGATGCAACCTTTAGCACTCCTTGCACTTGAAACAAAGTGTCTTCATGCATTAGGTGTCTATACTTACCTAATTAGTGATTAAACAACTAATTAGATACATTTATGTATCACAACATGTTACATAGGATCCGTGTGTGTGTTCAAGTCCGCACTTGACACCTAGCATCCTACTCGACACTTCCATCCACTACACTCATTGCAGGTGAGTTCATACCCCTTAATCAACCTTTTAAATGTTTTTAAATGCTTTTATGGGGGGGGGGAGGGGAATACAAGTTGAATCAATCAAGTTAGAGTATCAATCACATGTAATTTATAACTTGCAACCAAAAAGATTTTTTTTATACTTTTAACTGCTTTACTAACAAAACTGCTTTAAGCATTTATCAAACTCATTTTCATGTTAAATTGTTATAAAAATATTTCTAAACTCTTTTAAACTCCTTCTTTTCCCAAACCATATCTACACCAATATATTTATATAAGTAAGACTTGAAGGACTTAGGACTGATAACTCACCTTACTTCTTGTTCTTATTGGTTGTGGACTTAAGGTATATTGTTATCTGTCCGACTGTCGTTGAATTCCTAGTTATATATTATATATATCCGTGTTGAATATTAAAGTCTTCATTTCAGTTCAATACCTTTGTGTATCAAAGGCATGCAACCAACCTTACTATTTAACTATAATAGGTATAGTTAAGGATTACTACTCGTGTATACTATTACAATGGTACCTACCAGAGTCCGAACAGTTATGAGTCAATACATCTTAAACATTTTAAAAAGAGAATACTATATACTATACAAGAGAACACTCTATACACTATACCAAAAAGTACATTATACATTATACAAAGAGAACATACTACAACAGAATGTGACATACTATCTCTCGATACGACACTTCACTGTGCTATCACCGTGTAACCAGAGTCTCCTGGAGGGAGAGCGGGCATTATGTGTATAGATCTATACGGGACAGACACTCCCACATCCCGACTGCTAGCTACAGTCCGAGCCGACTAGGCCCAGGGGTGACAAAATGTCACATTTCTATAGATGACTCGGAGGGTCATCAGGGATTCGATCGTCAATCAGCATGGTTACATACAAGTTCACATTTCGACCTTTAATTAATACATTAAGAATTAAAGGCAAAACAGACTCCCCGAGGTGTATTGTACATTTAATACTACCTGGAGTCTGCATTTTCATTTCATTAGCTGGCAGTGATACTGCTGGGGTAAAACACTATTTTCCCAATTACATTACATGAATGAAGTCTAAAACTATATTTTCCTACTAATAGTTTCTCTGAGAAAACTTTTACATTTTCAAAGGATCAAACATACATACAACCGGGTCTTGGTAGAAGACCACTTTTACTGGAAAACATAGGGTTTTCCTAGGGAGCATACTATTTTCCAACATTGAGATCAATTATTATACTACATGGTTGTAATCATTTTTATACAAGCAATGACACTAAATACTCATGAACTCACCAGCTTTATGCTGATACTCGCTTTCAAAATAACTTGTATTCTCAGGTCATCAGTAGACAGGTACAGATGCAGCTTTTGAGAAGATGGAACACATACAAGACTCTTCTTTATTTTGATTGTACTTTTGGTGTCTAACATACTATACAGAACACGTTTGTATTACAATTATTATATTAAAGCAATGGATGTTGTTGCTTGTCTTTACTATTATGCATTGTTATGATACTGTACATGACGTCCTCCACCCCAGAACGTATTCCGCCGTTCTCGGTTTTGGGGTGTGACAGATTGGTATCTGAGCATTGTTTATAGTGAATCGAGTATATCAACCCATAAAAGATATACGAACTATAAACACGCCGGGATTAAAACACTCTGAACAAGAATATATACTTTTTAATAATAAAAAATATTTAACTAAGTATATATATACATCCATTCACACTAAGGGTCAGTATCATACTAGAACAGAACAAAAGTATTAAGATTGTTGAACAGCACAATTAGGCTTAGAGACATATAGTTAAATCTGGGAAGATGTAGCCTGATCAACTACATTTACCTAGGAGTGACTAGCCTGTGCCTAAGAGTGGTTGTGGTGTTGCAACAAGTCTAAAAACTTACCAACACTACTACAAGAACATTTGAACAAGAATACTATAGGAGTATTCTGCATTTCCTATAATTTACATATGTGAGAACTAAAAAGGTCGTTACTAGTAGGGCAATAGTTGATAAGTGAATACACTACAGTTACATGTGACTAAGACGCTATAGACTTAGAATCTGTGATCTTTGCTTTATTTCCTGTTCCTTGTTTGGTTGTGGATTTAGAGTTAGGGTCACTTATTGGAAGGTCTATCCTGTCTCGATTACATGTAATTGGTATGCATTATGCAAGTATTGGGTCGACTAATAACGATCATCTTATAAGTATTTTAGGATTAGTACGTCTACTAACTATCCTCTCTCCATTCTCGCATAGATACAATGGCTGATTCAAGGGTAACCCAGAGAGGGGTGCCCGTCGCCAGCAGAAGATTATCTACTCATCCTCTCTCTTCCTAAGAAGAATAGCCTTCCCCTTCAATACCTCCGTCTCACCTGTCTGTAAAACATTCCCGACTTTGAAAGTACTATAACTAGCCCTCTAAAACTGTCAACATTCTCCTTATGGTTTGATGTAAGACCAATTGTTAGGTCGTTTTTCCTGAACTCATTTTACCTCAGTAATACCAGTAATATTGGCAGTTGTCTAATCTATTTGGAAGTTCATGCTCTTGTGTTTTCTTACTCTATTGATATGCATCTATCTAATTGTTGGACTATGGCGATTTATTCCATGAGACACTCTCATCATACTTACAATTGATTCTCACTGTTGTCATCATCTTTTAAAATTTTTCAGTAAAAGATGCCTCCTCGCAAGCGTCCGACCAGACGCACGCCTGTGGATCAAACACCACCACCACCTCCCCCACCGTAGTTCGACTCGGTGATGTTTCAAGCAGCTGTGACCGCCGCGCTGGCGCAAGTCAACTCTGGTGGTGTTAGTGGAACGGGAACTGGCACAAACCCCAGCCATGGTGAGATCCACCCATGTGCACGAGAGTGCACCTATAAGGATTTCATCAGCTGCAAACCTACTTACTTCAATGGAACCGGAGGGATCCTTGCACTGTCCCAATGGATTGAGAGAACCGAAGCGATCTTCGAAATGTGCTCATGCCCCGAAGGAAGCAAGATAAAATTTGATTCTTGCACCTTCACCCAAAGGGCCTTGACGTGGTGGAATGGCCATGTCAAATCACTCTCCTTGGTCGTAGCCAATGCCATGGGCTGGGACACACTGAAGGACCTCATGACGAGTGAGTAATGCCCGAGGGGCGAAATTCAGAAACTTGAGGAGGAACTCTGGAACCTCAAAATGCAGGGTTCCGACATTGTAGCCTATACGGCCAGGTTCTGCGACTTGGTGGCTCTGTGCCCAAACATGGTGCCCACCGAAAGCAAGAAAATCGAACGATACATCTGGGGATTAGTACCCCCATATCGAGGGAATGTTCTAGCATCACAACCTGCGACCTTTGACAGTGCCAAGGAATTGGCCCAGAGGTTGATTGATCATGAAGTCCCTTACACTCCATCAACAACCACTACAACTACCTCTGCACCAACCCACACACCCGACAACAAAAGGAAGCGTGGGGACCGAAGGAAGGGCAAATCAAACCAATCCTTTTCCAATAACCAACAATCAGTGGCTGTCCATGCCGCCACTACTCCTGCTGCCCCGGTACCCGCCAAAACATATGCGGGAAATCTACCTAAGTGCGATAAGTGCTCTTTCCATCATAAAGGCCCCTGCCGTGAGATGCAATGCACAAATTGCAACCGGAAGGGCCATACCGTCCGGTTTTGCAGAGCACCTCCCAAACCCATTTCCCAAATTCCTAGTTCGGGAGCAAGCCAAGCCTGCTATGGCTGTGGCGAAGTCGGACATTTCAAAAGAAACTGTCCAAAGGCTGGAAACGCGGGAGGAGCAGGTAGACTACTTGCTATTGGCCACAATGAGGCTGTAGCAGACCCCACCGTAGTCACGGGTACGTTCCTTCTCGATAACTCTTATGCTTGTATTCTATTCGATAGTGGGGCAGAAAGAAGTTTCGTAAATCAAAACTTTAAACACTTACTCAAACAATCACCGCAATCATTGAAAGAAACCTTCGTCGTAGAAATGGCTAACGGCAAGACAGAAAGTTCTAACGAAATCTACATAGGTTGTACCCTCACGCTAGATAATCATTCGTTTCCTATCAACCTCATACCCGTAGCAATCAAGAGCTTCGATGTCATCATAGGCATGGACTGGTTGAGTCTCCATCGTACCGACATCTTGTGCTTCGACAAGGCCATCCGTCTGAATCTACCCAACAACGAAACCTTGATGATCTACGGAGACAAACCCAGTACGAGCCTTCGCATCATCTCGAGTATTCGAGCCCAGAAGTACTTGCGTAAGGAATATCATGCATTCCTGGCGCATGTTGTAGATACGAGCCGGAAAACAAAAGACCCGAAGGATCTTCTCCTAGTACGCGACTTCCCCGACGTCTTCCCCGAAGAACTACCGGGCTTACCTCCGCAACGTCAAGTCGAGTTCCGAATCGACTTAAATCCCGGAGCAACCCCCGTAGCCAAGGCGCCCTACCGTTTAGCGCCTGCTGAGATGCAAGAACTGTCCGGCCAACTTAACGAACTGCTCAGCAAGGGCTTTATAAGACCAAGCTTCTCACCCTGGGGAGCACCAGTCTTGTTCGTAAGGAAGAAAGATGGATCGTTCCGCATGTGCATCGACTACAGAGAACTCAACAAGCTGACGGTCAAGAATCGTTACCCTCTTCCCCGTATAGACGATTTATTTGACCAACTACAAGGGGCGAGTTACTTTTCCAAGATTGATCTAAGGTCCGGCTATCATCAGTTACGAGTGCTCAAGGAGGATGTTCCGAAAATAGCCTTTCGAACTCGCTACGGACACTACGAGTTCGTAGTGATGCCGTTCGGACTGACCAATGCGCCCGCAGTCTTCATGGACTTGATGAATAGAGTATGCCATCCTTACTTGGATCAGTTCGTCATCGTCTTCATTGATGATATACTTATCTACTCTAGAAGTAAAGAAGAGCATAGCGATCATCTGTGACAGGTCCTGGAAACCCTACGATCGGAGAAGCTTTACGCAAAGTTCTCTAAGTGCGAATTTTGGATCCGAAGAGTCGAATTCTTAGGACACGTGGTTAGCGAGGAAGGAATCCACGTGGACCCATCCAAGATTAAAGCCATTGAGAACTGGTCAGCACCGAAGACGCCTACAGAAATTCGCCAATTTCTAGGCCTCGCTGGCTACTACCGAAGGTTCATTCAAAATTTCTCTCAGATTGCGAAGCCTCTTACGACATTCACCCAGAAAGGCGTAGCCTTTGACTGGGTAGAGAAACAAGAAAAGGCCTTCCAAACCCTAAAACAAGCCTTGTGCACCGCACCGATACTGTCCCTCCCCGAAGGGATAGAAGACTTCGTAGTATATTGCGATGCATCCAATCAGGGGCTCGGCTGTGTTCTGATGCAACGAGGTAAAGTCATCGCTTACGCCTCAAGACAGCTGAAGACACACGAGGTCAACTACACCACGCACGACCTCGAACTAGGAGCGGTTGTGTTCGC
The DNA here is from genome assembly GCF_052849685.1 of Lactuca virosa. Classification (NCBI taxonomy): domain Eukaryota; kingdom Viridiplantae; phylum Streptophyta; class Magnoliopsida; order Asterales; family Asteraceae; genus Lactuca; species Lactuca virosa. The sequence continues at coordinate 469,957,324 of NC_136429.1, read as the reverse complement.
CCTAAAGATCTGGAGACACTATCTGTATGGTACGAAGAGCATCATCTATACCGACCACAAAAGCCTCCAACACATCTTCAACCAGAAAGAACTCAACATGAGACAATGACGGTGGGTCGAACTACTCAATGACTACGAATGTGAAATTCGTTATCATCCGGGTAAAGCCAACATAGTAGCAGACGCTCTAAGTCGGAAGGATTATTCTAGTCGAAGAGTCAAGTCATTAACAATGACCATCCATTCGCGTCTCTCCACACAAATAAAGGAGGCTCAGTTCGAAGCCTTGAAACCTGAAAATATAGCAGGAGAATCCCTGCGAGGAATGGATAAGAACCTACAGGTCAAGGGTAACGGAACCTTATATCTCATGGACCGGATCTGGGCCCCGAGACACGGTGGCTTCAGAGACTTGGTCATGAAGGAGGCGCACAACACTCGATATTCCGTCCACCCAGGTTAAGATAAAATGTATCTGGATCTCAAGAAGTTATACTGGTGGCCTAATATGAAAGCGGAGATCGCTACCTTTGTAAGTAAATGCCTTACTTGCGCCAAGGTCAAGGTCGAATACCAGAAACCATCAGGTCTACTCCAACAATCGGAGATACCTGAATGGAAGTGGGAGCGGATCAGTATGGACTTCATAACCAAGCTACCCAAGATAACGGGTGGGCTTGATACCATATGGGTCATCATCGATAGATTGACCAAGTCCGCACACTTCCTACCCATCAAAGAAACTGACAAGATGGAGAAACTCACAAGAACATACATCAGGGAGATCGTACGACTGCATGGTGTTCCTATATCTATTATCTCCGATAGGGATAGCAGATTCACTTCGAGGTTCTGGCAGTCCCTACAAAGTTCCCTGGGAAGGAGGCTGGACATGAGTACAGCCTACCATCCTCAGACTGACGGACAGAGTGAGAGAACCATCCAAACACTGGAAGGTATGCTGCGAGCCTGTGTGATCGACTTTGGTAAGGCTTGGGATACCCACTTACCCCTCGTCGAATTCCTACAACAAAAGTTATCACACAAGCATCAAAGCTGCTCCATTCGAAGCCCTCTACGGCCGAAAGTACAGGTCCCCTCTGTGCTGGGTTGAGGTGGGTGACACTCAATTAGCTAAAGGACGAGTTCCTGAAAGCACTCTCACAGGTCCAGAGATCATTCGGGAAACAACGGAGAAGATCGTTCAGATCCGTGAATGATTGAAAGCCTCCAGAGACCGACAGAAAAGCTACGTAGACAAACGAAGGAAACCTTTGGAATTCCAGGTGGGAGACCGGGTCCTTTTGAAAGTCTCACCCTGGAAAGGCTTGATACGCTTCGGAAAGCGTGGAAAGCTGAATCCAAGATACATAGGGCCTTTTGAGATTCTCGCTAGAATCGGCCCCGTAGCTTACAAACTCAACCTACCCCACGAACTTAGTAATGTACATCCTATCTTCCACGTCTCGAACCTGAAAAAGTGTCTATCCGACGAGACTCTTGTAATCCCACTCGACGAGATCGAGATCAACGAGAGCCTCAACTTTGTGGAAGAACCAATCGAGATCATGGATCGAGAAATCAAACGAACGAAACAAAGCCGCATCCCGATAGTGAAGGTTCGCTGGGATGCCAAGCGGGGACCTGAATTCACTTGGGAGCGCGAAGATTCAATGAAACAGAAGTGTCCGCATCTCTTTCCAAATCCATGATTTGTAACTTAATTCTAAATTTCGGGACGAAATTTCCCTTAACGGGGGGATGATGTGACAACCCGAAATTTATTCCGTCACTGTAACCCATTCCGTTAATAAAATTGATTTTATTATTAAAAATTGTCCGTTAACTTTTAAGTTAAATAATTCATCTAGGGTTATTGTCACAATTTCCTACGTGTAGGAAATCAATAAAATCACATATAATGCCCTCGATAATCCTTTGCAGAAATTTCTAGTTTACGACTAAGTCGGGTTACGGTCATTTAATCGGGTAAAATCTTAAACTCCGTTTAATGTCGGGATTGGGTGTGTCCCCACCTGGCCACTAACTCAAGGCCTATATAAAGGTTGAGTGGCCACCATTTGAGTCTTTTCCCACCTTAGAACTTTCTCTCTCTACACTCTCTCTCTAAAAATCGGATTTTGCTCAAGAATCACTCATTCAAACTCCAAAATCGTAAGTAATCCTTCCTAGCTTGTTTTTTAACTTAACATGCATGCAAATCTGTGGGTTAAACTCTCCAAAGGACCCAAAAACTTGTGTTTACGGTTTGGGAACACCTCCCAAAACCGTAAACTCCCAAAAGGGAGTTTTGAAGCCCCAAAACCCTTCCAAACCTCTTCTAGTGTTTAGCTATGGCTTAGAAACTTGCATGCATGAACTTAGAACCCCAAGATCATGACTTTTTGGGGGTAAACATGAGTTTACGGTCCATGAACATTCATGAACCGTAAACACCCCAAAATGGGGTTTTGATGCCCCAAACCCTCTTCAATGCTTGGCTAATGACCTAGAAACTTGCTTGAATGATCTTACAACCCTAAAACATGGATTGAGAAGTGTAAACATGAGTTTACGGTTTGGGAAGGTCTCCCAAAACCGTAAACACCTCCAAAGGGTGTTTAAGTGCCCTTGACACCTTGTATGGCTTACATTTGGGTCTAGAACCTTGCATGCATAGCCTAGAACCACCAAAACACAAGAGAAATGAACCAACATGAGTTTACGACCGTAAACTCATGTGTTTACGACCGTAAACTCATGTGTTTACGGCCGTAAACTCCCCAAGGAGTGGTCCAAGGACCGTAAACTCCAAGAAGTGTCCATTTCTAGCCCCAATCACTTCCTAAGCCATGAATTCGAGTCTAGCATCATTCCTTGAGTAGTTTAAGACCTTTGAACACCCAATGGCACCATTACCATGAGTTTACGGCCGTAAACTCATGGGGACAATGGTCCAGAAACCGTAAACACACTTAAGTGTAACCAATTGAAGTGTAAACTCCATAGTGAGGCCATACACTCCTTAGATGCAACCTTTAGCACTCCTTGCACTTGAAACAAAGTGTCTTCATGCATTAGAGTGTCTTTACTTACCTAATTAGTGATTAAACAACTAATTAGATACATTTATGTATCACTACATGTTACATAGGATCCGTGTGTGTGTTCAAGTCCTCACTTGACACCTAGCATCCTACTCGACACTTCCATCCACTACACTCATTGCAGGTGAGTTCATACCCCTTAATCAACCTTTTAAATGTTTTTAAATGCTTTTATGGGGTGGGGGAATACAAGTTGAATCAATCAAGTTATAGTATCAATCACATGTGATTTATAACTTGCAACCAAAAATATTTTTTTTATACTTTTAACTGTTTTACTAACAAAACTGCTTTAAGCATTTATCAAACTCATTTTCATGTTAAATTGTTATAAAAATATTTCTAAACTCTTTTAAACTCCTTCTATTCCCAAACCATATCTACACCAATATATTTATATAAGTAAGACTTTAAGGACTTAGGACTGATAACTCACCTTACTTCCGGTTCTTGTTTGATTGTGGACTTAGGGTATATTGTTATCTGTCCGACTTTCGTTGAATTCCTAGTTATATATTATATATATTCGTGTTGAATATTAAAGTCTTCATTTCAGTTCAATACCTTTGTGTATCAAAGGCATGCAACCAACCTTACTATTTAACTATAATAGGTATAGTTAAGGATTACTACTCGTGTATACTATTACAATGGTACCTACCAGAGTCCGAACAGTTATGAGTCAATACATGTTAAACACTATAAAAAGAGAATACTATATACTATACAAGAGAACACTCTATACACTATACCAGAAAGTACATTATACATTATACAAAGAGAACATACTACAACAGAATGTGACATACTATCTCTCGATACGACATTTCACTGTGCTATCACCGTGTAACCAGAGTCTCCTGGAGGGAGAGCGGGCATTATGTGTATAGATCTATACGGGACAGACACTCCCACATCCCGACTGCTAGCTACAGTCCGAGCCGACTAGGCCCAGGGGTGACAAAATGTCACATTTCTACAGATGACTCGGAGGGTCATCAGGGATTCGGTCGTCAATCAGCATGGTTACATACAAGTTCACATTTCGACCTTTAATTAATACATTAAGAATTAAAGGAAAAACAGACTCCCCGAGGTGTATTGTACATTTAATACTACCTGGAGTCTGCATTTTCATTTCATTAGCTGGCAGTGATACTGCTGGGGTAAAACACTATTTTCCCAATTACATTACATGAATAAAGTCTAACACTATATTTTCCTACTAATAGTTTTCTCTGAGAAAACTTTTACATTTTCAAAGGATCAAACATACATACAACCGGGTCTTGGTAGAAGACCACTTTTACTGGAAAACATAGGGTTTTCCTAGGGAGCATACTATTTTCCAACATTGAGATCAATTATTATACTACATGGTTGTAATCATTTTTATACAAGCAATGACACTAAATACTCATGAACTCACCAGCTTTATGCTGATACTCGCTTTCAAAATAACTTGTATTCTCAGGTCATCAGTAGACAGGTACATATGCAGCTTTTGAGAAGATGGAACACATACAAGACTCTTCTTTATTTTGATTGTACTTTTGGTGTCTAACATACTATACAGAACACATTTGTATTACAATTATTATATTAAAGCAATGGATGTTGTTACTTGTCTTTACTATTATGCATTGTTATGATACTGTACATGGCGTCCTCCAACCCAGAACGTATTCCGCCGTTCTCGGTTTTGGGGTGTGACACTCGTCGAGTTGGCTCATCGACTCGGCGAGTTCATTCAGACCAAATGTTCATTCAGACGATTTACGGCAGATCCATCACCCCAAACACTAGATCTACCATCCTGAGGGTCGATTGTCACGTAAAGCTGCAAGCTTTATGTTTAAACATGGCATATAAAGCTCATAATGCCAATATAACTCTAACAAGGATGATTAACCACAATAACTCTTCTATGGTTAACTAAAGCTATAATCTTTGGACTCTCTGGACCTCACAAGGTCCAGATCTGAAGTCTAGGCCTCATGAGAGACCTTATGCATACAAAGTCCCAATAATGGTGGAAGAAACCCTAATCTTCCATATCTACAAGATCTAAGCAAAATAACAAGAAAGGTGCAAGCTTTTACCTCTTACTCAAGCCCTTGTACGAAGTTACACCAGATCCACTGATTCTCTAGCTCCCTTGATGGGTGATCTCCTCTTCTCCTCAAGAGATGCACTAGTTTACTCCAAGTTTTAGCTTCTAAGACTCTCATGGCTCTCCATACACGTTTAGGGTTTGCTCTCAAGGAATGGTAGCCGCAAATGAGGCTATAAGTTCCTTTAAATAGGTCTCAAACTTGGGAAATTAGGGTTTCTCTGCCCAGCACCTACTCGGCGAGTCCCTCCTCTGACTCGTCGAGTCCGTTCATTAAATTCACGCGATCAAGTCGACTCGACTCTGCGAGTTGGTCCCTTAACTCGTCGAGTCCCTCCTTAAATCTCAAGATTAACATACACGATAATGTCCCTGGAAATCCGGATGTTACAATTCTCCCCCACTTGAATTAGATTTCGCCCTCGAAATCGCTCCTCCACAACATATAGATCTAATCAAATAACCAAACAGCACCATCGAAAGGTCTCATACCACACAACTATCTTCCTTTCTGGACACCTGAATCCAAACAGGAACTCCTCCCTGGAAAAAGACAGACCCATCTGCCACTATGGTACCCCTTCTGACTCTCAAGAATCTGGAACACTAGTAGCCTGACACACAGCCAGACCGCCATCTCCAGATGTCACCACGTTATTCGCTCCTATGACTCTCTAGTGGGGACCGATAAAACAATTCCATGCCCAAAACTGGCTACCAATCACTCATCCCAGTCATGATAAACAATCTCGGTCATATACCAAGGAATTGAAGGATCACATCACACCAGAGACTCATCCACTGAACTGCAATCAAACCCCAGCTCCCTTCTCCAAATCCCTTTCAACACTGAGCACCAGGTCATCTCCCGACCTAGCAGTTGAACCTCCAAAGGTTATCCATTGCGTGTACCAACACGCCTCACTGACTTCCTTACCAATGCAACTATCTCGGCTCTGTGTGACACACGAGTCACGAAGTTCGCTTCACCTCAAGCGAGTACGGAATTCGACTCGCTCTCGACCTCTGCCGTCTACTACTTATTAGTTCCATGTGTTTTGCGGTTTTCTGATACCAACGAAATGACCCACTCCGGTCTAAGACACCAGATGGAACAATACCCCCTTCCAAATGAAGTGCATCTCTGAATCTGGAATCTCATTCCGTCTACTCAATACACCACTAGAATCGAACTCAACTCAAGAGTCTGATCCGACACAGAATTGGAACCACTCGTCCCAACGAACCACTCAACTCATGACTCATGACCCGTAACTCATGCGTTCCTCACTTATCCACTTCCTTTTGGTTGCGACAACCATTACTCAATTTTAGAATATAACGACTCCCGACAAATATGGAGACCCCAGTCTCGCCCCTGGTTCGACCACCAGGCTCCCACAAAATCAAATATTAGGGCTACCCAAGCCCAAAACTCTTCTGCGCCATGCTCTGATCAGAGAGCACTTCGTCACAACATTCTCTTGCTGACTAGCGGGTACCACGGCTCCCCGCGGTATCACAACGACCTCTCACTGAACAGTGAGTACTACGGCTCCCCGCAGTATCACCACAACCCCTCACTGAATAGTGAGTACTCCGGCTCCCCGTAGCATCACCGCAACCTCTCACTGAATAGTGAGTACTACGGCTCCCCGTAGCATCACCACAACCTATCATTGAATAGTGAGTACTACAGCTCCACGTAGCATCACCGCAACTTCTCACTGAATAGTGAGTACTACGGCTCCCCATAGCATCACCGCAACTTCTCACTGAATAGTGAGTACTACGGCTCCCCGTAGCATCACCGCAACCTCTCACTGAATAGGGAGTACTACGGCTCCCCGCAGTATCACCACACCCTCTCGCTGACTGGCAATTACTGCGGCTTCCCGCAGTATCACCGCACTCTCTCGCACTAACTCATGGATGCTACAGCTCTCTGTAGTCTTACCGTGCTTTCTCTTACCACTCCACGATCTCATCCTCAAGTCGACGCCATCCTACGTTCGCTCACTCATGCTCCGCGGCCGAGCGTAGATAGGTACACACACCCATCCTGGCTATGCATCACTACTTCAAATGACCACCGCCGTGACAAAAGTTCTTTTTCTCGCTGCCATTCACATTCTCAGATAATCCTGTTTGGTGACAATTAGCTGAAGGGCTCCCACCGGAACCATAGACACTTATACACCACTCGACATCTCATAACTCAAGTCTAAAAATAATCCGAAACTTATAACATTAAACTCGGATACCTCGGAATACTCTATCTCCCAAACTGAAACACGGAGAAATCGCCAACGGCTCAGAACACGAAAATGACCCTCCGAAACTCTTTCCTCTATTGCTCAAAACCAAGCGAGATTACGCATGCCATCCCGGAAATTAGCTGCCTGATCATCTCTTACCCTTTCCAAAGAGCATAGAATAGTCCATTCATCGAACCAAAATCTCCTAACTACCGAAGTATCCCTATGAACCAACCACCTCGACAGATTCTTATCTGCCACAAGGCCTCTGACCAACGGCCACCTGCCGTGCAGACACTCATCCTTTCTTGAACGCGGACAACATGCATTAACTCCCTCTGCAACTCACCTCGACCACCGATAACCCTGGTCTCGGAAATCCGCACCGCATGTCTCTATATCCAGTTCTCTAACCACTCTTGAACAAACCTATGATCTCTTCAAAAAGTACCCGGTTCTCCCCCACTCAGGGTTCGAACCATCACTAATTGGTTCACCAACAATCTATCCCACATACTATTTTTACTAGTAACATCGCACCTACTCTTGGAAGGTGATACACTATGCTCGATGATCTCCCCGTTGGAGATCAAACAACTCCAAATACCCCGAATCTCCGATGAAATCCTCAGAAATTTCTCATCATGACTACCTCTAGTCATTCAGAATCTCGTACCATTCCACTACCGGACATCTCAACTGTCCAGTCGTAACCCTGACTCTCAGTCTGAAAATAACGAACTAACATATTCCTCATCCTCGACTCTTCAACCAACGTTCCATTACGTGGGTTGTAATAAGAGTGGAGTACTCATTATCACACTCGATACTCATCATAGACAATAAGAACCACCACCCCAATATCCTTTTCTTGATCGTCTGCCGCTGCAGCTAATACATGCCCTACTATGCTCCAATAGGGTGTATCCTTGTCCTTAACCATCTCAGTCCCCGCTGACAACCTGCTCATGCTCTAACATTACCTCTCGGCAGACATACTGCCCAAATACTCAGATGAAAGATCGCAACCAAAGCTACCCCACAGGGCTCACCCCCAACCTTGGAAACCGAAAATCTCAATACCTCTCCTGCTTCCCACAGGAACAGAAATAGCACCGCTCAGGTCACAGAAAATGACATCTCCACCATCGGCCGGTCGCTCAGCCCAGACCGTATTCTCCCATAACGCACCATCCCTACTCATCCCTGAGTCTTGCGACTCCAACTGGCATCTCACCAACAATCCCTCGGAGCTAACTCGATTTCCCTTTTAAGGGATGCTCCACTAAAACTCGTTCATCATGGCCCTCTGGCCCGCTATTCATTCACATATGATCTCAGTCTAGACAATCACAATGGAATAACTGGTAGAACCAGTAACACTAACCGCCACGGGTCATGGTACTCGAACCATGTGGCCACCTCTCGATCTGCTATGAATCATGGTACTCAAACCATGTTATCTCTTCTCAACCCGCCACGAATCATGGTACTCAAACCATGACATCACCTCTCGATCTGCTAGAAGTCATGGTACTCGAACCATGACATCACCTCTCGATCTGCTACTTAAAACCTCTGGAATGTTCCTTATATCGAGTATGGGTCCTCTGCTTTCAGTAGTACGGGCCCATACTACCTGCCACATCTACCCATACCTTCCACACCGACCATCCCCGAGTTCCTAAGTAGCTGCTCGACCTCCTCAATCACCAACCCCGTCATGCGTGTTCGCTCCTCTGCGAAATATCCTACTCTGTCAGCGTACTCATCTGACTAGGGTCACCCTTTCCTAGGCTCTTTCTAGGTTCTCACACTTCTCCGCCATCAGCTGCTGATGAACTCCTTATGATGACAGCCATCTACCTCCTGAATATCGTCATATTCACTAGTAGCTGACTCTCATCATCAAGAGTTCCACAAAGCACGAAGCAAGCAGCATTCGGGCATCGAATAATCTCTACCAATCATGTAAAACCACTCTAGGTTATTACCCACTTGCTCTCCTCATACTCAAAGGATACCGCCGAACTCAAGCAACTTTACCCCACACGGGTATCTGACTACTCTCTCAGTAGACTCCTCAAATGCTCATCTAGGTATCTCTCCTAGATTACTCCTCTACTCAAATCCCTCTCTAGAGGATTCCTGCTGGATACTCTTACTCAGCACAAACTCGAAAGCACATCACAGCTAACAGTAATTCCTAGGCTAAGGCATCACAAATCAAGCCACTCTAGTCCAAACATATGAAATACCTACCCTATCACTAGCATGCATAATATCTCATAGCATATCTCATAAATATCTCATAATACATACGTAATGGTATTTTGGGAAATCACCGTTCGGGCTCTGGCTGATTGTACACACTACTCCTTCTCGTTTTCTCTTAGAAACTCTTGTTCGCTTTAGAAAAATCATTTCTTTGAAAATTTTTCTCAAATCCTCAGTTTGAGTCCAGATTTACCCAAAGGTGCATCTGAATCCCTCAAACCAAGGCTCTGATACACACTTGTAACACCGTAATTTTTCAAATAAAATTTTCATTTTAAAATCGCATACTTTTCGTAACATATTGTATAGAAATCTCATTTATTCAAATTACAAAACACAACTCCATTAATAAGCCAGGATCCTCAAAATGTGACTCTTTCTCTGGTGTGTACAATCAAGCTGGTGCCTTCCCGAGATCCTCATAGATACCTGAAACACATAACACATAACACGGTAAGCACGAAGCTTAGTGAGTTCCCCAAAATACCACATACAGCACATAGCCACTCGAGGCTATAACTCGGTATGACCCTCCGGTCAATGTGTCTCAGCGGGACCCTCCAGTCCCGTAGCTCGTTGAACCCTCCAGTCCGTCTAGCTCGTTGGACCCACTGGTCCGGTCTAAATCGTTCGACCCTCCGGTCCGGTCTACTCGAGTACTCTCTGTCCTCGTAAGTCGTTGGACCCTCCGGTCCTGTCTATATAACACATAGCATACATATATCACAATGCACATAAACTCAACATACACATAACACATAAGACCCTCCGGTCTGCACATAGTTACCACTCTAGGTAATGTATAGTGAGAAGACTCACCTGACCAGCAGCAAGTAAAGACCCCGCTCCCGGATCACGAACTAGCCTCCACCTAACACAAGGGATGAATATCTCTAAGTGATACTCTAATCACAACTCTAATGACCGAAGGCTATTCTTCCTCTCTTTAACTCTTTGAAGTGGATAAAGACCATTTTACCCCTCCATGGTCTCTACTACTTATGTTGATCAAAGCCCCAAAGTCAACAGAAGTTAAACTCGAGTCAACAGTCCATGTTTGACCCGACTCGCCAAGTGCACCCTTGCGACTTGTCGAGTCCACTTACTTTCCTCAGAAATCTCGTGACAGTCCAGCTCATCTCGTCGAGTTGACCCCCAACTCGTCGAGCTATCGCCTGATTCGGTTCCTCGGGACAAACCCTAACCAAATCGTCGAGTCGGCTCATCGACTCGGCGAGTTCATTCAGACCAAATGTTCATTCAGACGATTTAAGGCAGATCCATCACCCCAAACACTAGATCTACCATCCTGAGGGTCGATTGTCACGTAAAGCTGCAAGCTTTACGTTTAAATATGGCATATAAAGCTCATAATGTCAATATAACTCTAACAAGGATGATTAACCACAATAACTCTTCTATGGTTAACTAAAGCTATAATCTTTGGACTCTCTGGACCTCACAAGGTCCAGATCTAAAGTCTAGGCCTCATGAGAGACCTTATGCATACAAGATCTAAGCAAAATAACAAGAAAGGTGCAAGCTTTTACCTCTTACTCAAGCCCTTGCACGAAGTTACACCAGATTGACTGATTCTCTAGCTCCCTTGATGGGTGATCTCCTCTTCTCCTCAAGAGATGCACTAGTTTACTCCAAGTTTTAGCTTCTAAGACTCTCATGGCTCTCCATACACGTTTAGGGTTTGCTCTAAAGGAAGGGTAGCCGCAAATGAGGCTATAAGTTCCTTTAAATAGGTCTCAAACCCGGGAAATTAGGGTTTCTCTGCCCAGCACCTACTCGGCGAGTCCCTCTTCTGACTCGTCGAGTCCATTCATTAAATTCACGCGATCAACTCGACTCGACTCGGCGAGTTGGTCCCTCAACTCATCGAGTCCCTCCTTAAATCTCAAGATTAACATACACGATAATGTCCCTGGAAATCCGGATGTTACAGATTGCAACTCAATGATCTCAAGTTAATACTTCCTAACACACAATCCTTGAGTGTACTAGGCTTAGAACTCTCACACAGACCTTTATCAAAGCTAAAAGTTAACAGAAACAAGTCTGACTTCTGATAGAATTGTTTGGCTTTACAAGATAGAAATTTCGGGTTGTCACAATGTGTGGTCATTGGTGAAAATAGTGAAAGTGATGAAAATTGAAACGGATGCCTTGTTCGAGGGTCTACTTCAAAACTTTCGATATTCAGTTGTGGGGGCTAATAAGATGGAGTTCGAATTCATAATTACTGACTTTCCACTGATGAACCTGAATGATCTTATTTCGATAACCAAGATCGTAATCAATGTGGATGTATCGAAGATCCCTGAGTCAAATCGAAATGATTTCATCATTGGCTTTGGTCATATCAAGGATTTTCTGTAAAGTTACTATGACTATCTGTCCATTATAGATAATGATCTTGCCTTGGCGATCAAGAAGAATGAAAAAGTTCCTCAAACTCATGCAAAGGCTAAGTTGAACATCAACGAATTTGAAGATGGTGAAATTATTCATCAACCTTAAGGTGATGTGAACATCTTGATTCGCATCAACAATTGCAAGAAGAATGATGTTGAAGACAAATGTGAGATTAGAAAGATTCTTTTATGGTATATGGAAGTCAGAAGGGAGCTTCCACATACTATGAAGATGATTGTTTAATTTCGACTACTCTCACTAAGGGGGAGATTTTAGGGTCAAATGTGTTTAGTGAGGAGTCAAAATAGTAAGAGTCTGTAAGGTGTCAAAATCAACATGACTTCGACACTCTATCTATTTTACAAGGCATACTTGTTTCCACACTTTAATTTTTAGCCCTTGTAATTTTTTTGTGAGTTTGTTTGTGTCCTATAAGTAAGATAGGTACATAGAGTAGAGTAAGTTTTCTTGAGCTTCATTCTACAATTTGTACTCTCGAACTCTTGTACTCTTTCATACTTATATTTGAGGCAACCAGATCATATTTAGATCTTGTGTTCTTTACTGCATTCTTAACATCATTTGTGTTCGTTATCAATCCTAGCACACTTCAATTATCCTAACTCTCTAGGAATATATATATCACTAATATTATACAACTGGTAATGTTTATAAAACAATGAGTATTATAACATGTATTCGCCCCTCCCTTCGTAAAACATTTTAAAATCATAAATGTGGGGCCGTGAACTCGCCCTTGAAGCGTGCTTTCAATACTCGAAGCAAATTGTTGGATCATCGGAAGCTCGGGGACTGCTTGAGAGACAAGGAAAACTTAAATTCGAGAGAGAATGGATCAGAGAGGTGTGCATAATCGGTTTGCTGAAGCTTTCCATTTATAGATGGTTTTAGAGAGTGTGTCGCACGTCCTGTGTGTGTGACTCCATTAGGGAGTTGAAACGTGTCTTCCCTATATTGCGCCACGTCAATCGTATCTTGATAGATTTGGATGTCATAAATGCATGTCGCGTATGACGCATAGTGGTGCCTGCACGACGAGAAACCAGTTCTCTAAATTCCAAAACTCTCACGTACGAGTTCCATTTTCGACGATTCTTATATCCATGTGTAGGTATCGGCATGTACTAAAACCTTCCTCTTGTTCGTTTCGACTAATTCTAAATTTTGTTTTTAGCCTAATTTTCTACCCACGATGATTCGTAAAAATCATAACTCACCCATACTGGTTTCGTTTTTGGCGTTCTCAGTCTCAAAATTACTACTTTGAGAAGTACTACATTTTTCCTTTTGGTGACTTTCACCAGAAGTCAACCGTTCTCTATGTAGTTTTCGATGTTTTAACTTTTTATGCGTGGTTGATTTCTATATGTAGTAAAAACTATATCTCCTCCACGATAGGTCATATTTTTACGAAATTTATATTTTTGGAATCACATTGAGGTGTACATTCTTAATATGTTAACCTGGTCATAAGATGACACGATTATTCGCGCCATTATTGTTGAGCCTATTTGTCGTAATAATCGCGTTTGGTTAAGAAGTAATGAAATATATTTAATAATATATCAGAATATTACATTATAGTCCTAGTACACTTTATTGCCTACGTTAATTCCTAATAGGGGTCGGTGACGCTTTTTTCACGGTTGTCGGAATTAGACAACTCACAACAATCCTCAGATAAAGGATTGTCAGTATCTAGAAAGTTAACAACAAAGTCATTAGAAGCAATTTCATCATAATTTATTTTGAAGTTCACTGCATCACCATCAAATTTCATTGAAATTTTACCAGCAAAAACATCAAGTTTGGTTTTAATAGTTTTCATAAAAGGTCTTCCTAAAATAATTGAGTTTTTATTTAATACATCCAAATTACCCATTTCCAGAATGTAAAAATTAGCGGGGAAAATAAGGTTTTTCACTTGGACTATAACATCCTCCAATACACCATTTGGGTGTACAATCGAGTGATCAGCCAAATGAATGATGGTCCGAGTCTTTTTTAGATGTCCTAATTTGATTTTTTTCAAAAATAGAAAGTGGGAGGACATTGACTAAAGAACCTAAATGAAGCATGGATTTTGGAAAAGGTAGGATTCCCAATTTATAGCAAATCAAGAAAAATCTCGGATCCTTGCACTTTGGAGGTAAACCTTTTGGTAAAATTGTAGAAATATTTCTAGCCAACATTAATTGTTTCGTTAGTTTTCATCTTTTTGTTTGAAACACACAATTCTTTTAAAAAGATGTTTTGTTTTCATCTCTTCGTGTTCTCCCAACGTCATGGGAATGGTGCAATTGGCTTGTAATCTTTCAAAGTTGGCTTTTCTGGTCTTGGAGTTTTTTTCTCTTCCATTTCTTCAATTTCGTTATTTTTCATAATCCTTTCCCCTAGCTTATCATCAACCATATTTTCTTCTTTTTCTTTTTCCGATTTGCTTTGGCCTTCATAAATTTTACCACTTCTCAAGGTAATTACGTTGATGTTATGGTTTGGATTGTGTACAACTTATGCTAGTAATTTCCCTTGAGGCTCCAGTTGACTCACAAAGTGGGAAGTTGAGACATTTGTTGCTCTAAATTTTTTATACATGTTGTGGTTTCATTCTAGAACATGTGAGTACTAGTGCAAAAGCTTTTTACAATGTCTTCTAAGGCCACACGGGAGCTTCCAGATTACTTATTCGAATTCTGATTCTGAAACTATTGCTTCTGATAATTTTGTTGGTGCAGATTCTAAAAATTTGGCTGCTGAAACTGATTCTGCTGAATATTCGGCTGCTGCTGTAAATTTTACTGCTGCTGGAATCCTGGCAGATTCTAATGTTGCTTAAAATTATTCTGAAATTTTTGCTGATAGCTTCTGACATCTTTTACTGCAACAACATTATCTTGCAATAATGGACACATATATGCGGGATGTTCAGTCTTCAAGCAAATTCCACATAATTTTTTTTTTTTGCAAAAATGATTCCTTTCTCTTTCGTTAGCAATGGAACTGCTTTCGTCAGTTTGGAAATTTTAACTTCAAGATGAGGTGAATTTGTTTCTTTAACTTACTATGGGTGGTAATAATACCACTCTTCTTCGTTTCCGGAATGCTTTCACTCAATGGAGAGTTTATCGATCAACTCTCGGATCTCGGTTGGTGTCATATCGCCTATGGTTCCGCCACTTGAAGTATTTTTTAACCTTCATTTCATGGGAGTCAGACCTTCACAAAAACACTGATATAGCTCAACGAACGAGCAGTTTCTTAAATCGTTATCAATAGGTGTGTAAGGCCTCTCTTTTTCCTTGTTTGATACCAAGGATCTCGCTACGAAGGTTCGGTACCCGCGCTTCTGCAAAATATTTCTCTAAAAATAGCTTTGCAAGCACGCCATGTTTTTATGGAGCATGATGGGAGATCTTAAAGCCACTCATTATTTGAATCTTTCACTGAAAAAGGGAATGCCCTTAGTTTTATCCGATATTCTATGAAAACATGCAGATTCATTCCTGAACAAACCACATAAAATTTATTGATGAATTTATGTGGGTCTTCCTTTTCGAGAACTCTGAACATGGGAAGGAGGTGTATTAACCCAGATTGCCGCTCAAAATTTTGGGCTTCAAGAAAGTTGATGTAGAGAGGTTGTTGAGTAACCTCTTGGTGGACCACTGTCTGAGAGTTTTCTCTTCGCCCTCTCACTCACTCATGTATGATTTATCATAATCAATTTCAGAAGAGTCTGTGTTTCAGATTCTTCAGAAGGCGGTGGGGAATATTTTTTATGTGGGCTTTAAGAGGGTAATGATAGTGGTGCTTTTAGGAAGGACGAGACTATTATTTCAGGTTCGTTTTACAAGGGACTACCTTGTGCTGTTGTGATTTCTGGTGGTAAAGAAGATGATGGAATTGATGAACCCACTTATTGCTTATGAAATTTTGTTTGCTTCTTCAACTTCCTTGCGACCTTCTCAATTTCTGGATCGAAGACTAGATTACCTTTACGAAAAGATCTTGTCATAAAATAGTTAGCAACACCGTCTCCCCGGTAATGGCATCGATTTGTTAAAACGATGTCGCGGACGTCTTAAACAAATAAAAATCACTGCTTAGTTGCACTATTTGGTAGCACGGGAAAGCAAGGTCGAATTCTCAGGGACAAAGCCTAATGGTCAATGCCCTTTTGTATAAGCCACACAATAGCCATAAAACAGAAAATGTAAAAAGGGGTATTTTTTTATTATTAATTCTAACAAAAATAGCAGTGAAATAAAGTAAATAAAATATAGTAATTAAAAGCTAATTTAATTCTGCTATGACTTTCCTAATCATGCAATCAACCGAGACCTGGTTATTTAAAATGTGTTCTATTTAAGCTGGTAATAAAAACTACTAATAAGCTCTAGTAAGTTCTCTTTTACCTAGTTCATCAACCATACAAGCTCTTCAATTAATCCTAACATTTTACTAACCTAATTAAACAAGATCATAATTAAGTTAGAAAAAGTAGCGTTATGATCAGTGTAAAATTCGCATTAATAT
The DNA here is from genome assembly GCF_052849685.1 of Lactuca virosa. Classification (NCBI taxonomy): domain Eukaryota; kingdom Viridiplantae; phylum Streptophyta; class Magnoliopsida; order Asterales; family Asteraceae; genus Lactuca; species Lactuca virosa. The sequence goes on along the minus strand of NC_136429.1, from coordinate 469,940,588 downwards.
TCAATACTTCTCACAAGCTCGGAAAGCGTAAAAATATGAAATTTCAGTTTATGTCATAATTAAATCCCGACAATGAACCAATGTGATACTTGTTACTTATTACCAATTTATCAAAACAATTACGGATTCAAATAACTGATTAACTACATTGATTTAATCCTAAATTAGCTGATCGCATTAAAAAGAACTAAAAATCAAACATTCATTAAGCACAAAACTGAAACAACTAGATAGAATCACACAATAAAACTAAATCTGATGATTAATCACATAAAAAATACTAATCTTTTGCAGAACTGAAATCTAGGGCTATAGCCAGACATGGATAAAATCATATATAGAACAATGAAAAGAAAAATTAAACGACTAATCTTACTAAACTAAATGAAAGAGACGATCCACGGTCTTCATATCTTCATAAAGTTATGAAAACGGAGAAAAATCGCCTAAAATCGTCTCAAAATGGCTTCTTTCCGCATATGGTCGTCTTCCGTTCAAATGAGAGGACACCTGGTATTTATATAGCAGACTTGGCAACAAAAAGGGTTCTGGCAATAAGCATTACCAGTGTTCGGAGGTAGGTGGAGTCTAGGTGAACTTAAATGAAGTACATTGCTGGAAAAAGACTTTTTTTAGAAGCATGGGCATGAAGCACGACCTGTGCTTGGGTGTCCAGGGCGTGCTCTTCAGACGCATAGTAATAATCCTTGAAATCTTGAAAATTTTTAAAAAATATCATCGGAGTGTAAGCACAGTCCGTACTTTGGAAGCACGACCCGTGCTTAAGGAATAAAGTTTAAGAAATGGCTAATAGAAAATCAGAAATCTTCTGGTTAAGTTCCGTAAGTGGATAACGGCACGTGTTTTGTGAGTCAAGGCCCGTGCTTGGTCCTTTCTAGTGTTTCGAATTCAGATAAGCTCCAAATATGCTCCAATGAATTCTAAATTACCACTACACTCGAAATATCTAAAAATAGAAATAAAAACATAAGCAGTGCGAGAATTCTTATGAAATACATTAGTTCAACATTATTTAAATTAATGCATATACACATGCACAAATTATGATGCAAAATGTTAATCAAAACTAATATATTAATTGCATAAAATGAATCTAACAAAATATATATGATAGTTATGAATAGATTAACTTGTCGCTTAAAAAAACAAATAAATTATTATTATATCGAAGTAAAATAATATGTTAATACAAATGTTAGTAAAGAAGCAGAGGCCAGGCTATGCTTTTCGAAGGTGGTCCAATGACCCACCTAATTTTTCTAATATATCCAAAATTTCTATAGAAAAATTTTCGTGACCTACCTTAGAAAAAGTTTTGGACCTATCTTACCAATAAAATCTTTGAATTTATATAGAAAATTTTCTATAAAAAAGTTAGTGAACCATATGGTTTTTTATTCTAGACTCGCCACTGTAAAGAAGTATATTAAATGTGATCGAAACTTTTAGGAGTGTATTTTGTTTTATAAAAAATGACCATTTTTAAAATAATTATAAGTAGTTTTTTATTTTGATCTAATAGTAATTCACAAAAATTAATTGAGATAAATGTGAAACTGTAAGTAGAATTATTAAAAAATAAAATTAAAAAGATGCAAAAACGTATAAAAATATCAACAGGTATAATTTTTTATTAAAAACTTCATAACAAGTTTTTAAAAATTTGCGAAAGAAGTTTAGAAAAGGATTAAAGAAAGTTGTGAGAATATATATATATATATATATATATATATATATATATATATATATATATATATATATATATATATAGAGGTAAGTTCAATTGAGAAAATAAAAAAGGTTGAGAATGGGGAAATCATTTTCAGCCAATCATTTATCTAACATGTTCAAATTAAAAAAAATTCGCGTTTCCATTTTCATTAAGGGTATATTTGTAAATTAGCAACTCTTTTACATAGAACTTACCTGTTCGTTGTTATCAGTTTCCAATTTGATGATATCTTTAGCTCGTTTTAATCGGATATGAGGAATTCATTATCAAGATTATTTTCTTTATATAACTCGTTAGCAATTATACGTATTCATTCCACTAATCGTGAAGTTTCGCATCTGTGTTTCAGTTTTCTACTTCGTATTCAGTTTCCGATTTGATGAGGTATGTATATCGTTTGAATCGGATAGATCGGAGTTCATTATCAAGATTATTGCTTTTTATAATTTGTTTGGAATTACGCTTACTATCTTCGTTTTGGAGTTGTTTCATCGGAGTTCATTATCAAGATTATCAAGTTTTGAATATGTATTGGAGTTATTTCATCGGATTTTTGTTAAGTAGTTTGAGATATTCATTTCAAATCGGAGCTGATTTAATTTTTAATCGGATATATCGTTGTAGTTTTTACGCTCTGTACTGAGAGAGATTGTTTAATTACATCATCTGATCATATATGATATAAGTTTCTTTCAGATATTTTGTACGTTGAGGTGAGATATATTCGAAATTAACCAGGTTTTCATCTTTACGAATTTTTTTGTGAGATATTTTCGATATTAAGATTGTTTTTGTTTATTTATATAGATCATTTGGTGTATTATGTCGAATTCTAGTGTTATTGATGGTGATTTGTATTCTTCTATGAGTGAGAGTGAAGAAGAAGATGTTGAGAACTTATTTTTTGAAGGTATCAGTTATTGAATTATTTTGTTGTTTTTAATTTTGTTGATTATCATTTATTTATATATATATATATGTCAATATGAATAAATTGTTGTCTTATTCGTATATGAATAAACGTGTGATAATTGTAATTTCGAATTTATTATTTTTTTCGTTTTATTCATATATGAATAAGTTATGTTTTATTTTATATATTTTGAATCCTCATGAATTTTATGTATTCATATATGAATGTTTTATTCATATATGAATGTTTTTTGTTTTTATTTATATGAGTTTCATGTATTCATATATATTATTGTGTTATTCATGCATTATTATTTTAGGTGGTGAATCTTCAAGTTCAATACATGATGCGCAATATTTTGATGATATAATTGAAGAACATGTCTATAACCCAGATGTACCTGTTTAACTTATTCCATTTAAGGGTTTAATCTTCAAATCATTAAAGTTGGCTATCAAAATGTATTCTGAATATGCTGAAATTGGTGGTTTTGATGTTAGACTGAGCACAGAGTCAAGGTTTGATAACAAGATTATAAAGAAGAAACATGTTATATGTAATCATGGTGGTAAACAGAAAAAGAAATCTTGTGACACATTAGGTACAAGTGGTGTTAGGAGGAAACGAAATTCAAATTCAAGAGCTATTGGTTGTCAAGCAAAGATTATATTTGAATCTGTGTATGGAACTCCAGATTATAAAGTTTTTCAGTTTGATGAACTTCACAACCATCCACTTGAGAAGAGAAGCGATTTAAAAAAAGCGAGACAAATGTCATATTCAGAAAAAGAGTTTATTGTGCGTGCTTCCACATCAAAAATAGGTCCAACTATGGCTCATAAGTTGAGGGCAAGTCTGAGAGGTGGGTAGGAGTTTGTAAAGCCCAAAGTACTTGACTATAAAAATTTAAGGAGAGATATCAACAGGGTTATTGGTTATGAAGATGCCCAAATGATAGTAAACACAATGAATGACCGTCGAGCTCACTATCCAAATTACTCATTTGAGTTTAATTGTCAAGATGATGTTTTGGACTGTATGTTTTGGGCTGATGAAATGGAGAAGGCATATTATGCTAAATTTGGTGATGTTATCTCGTTTGATGCGACTTTCCGAACAAACAAGTAAGTTATTTTATCTACTTTTGTTTATAGCTTATTCATATATGAATATTTTTATATTCACTTATTAATACATCAAAAATTGACTTTAATGAACATTTTTTTTGTGTGTTAGATATCGAATGGTTTTTGTTCCGTTTACTACTATTGACCATCATAAAAAATCGGTTACTGTTGGATCTGGGTTGCTAAGCAATGAAAGCATTGAGTCTTATTCTTGGTTGCTTAAAGCATTTCTTAAAACTCATGGGAAAGAACCAACACTTGTTTTAACCGATCAAGATGCTGCAATAAAACAAGCTGTTGAGAATGTGTTTCGTAATTCAAAGCACCGATTATGTATGTGGCATATAATGAAAAAGTTGAAGAAAAAGGTATTATTTTAATATATTTCAAATATATTACTTATTAGTATATTCATTTATGAATATTGATTGTTATTTTACTTATTATTATTTATTCATTTATGAATATTTTTGTTTTAATACAGATATCAGATGATTTATTTACGAACACAGACTTTAGAAAAAGGTTTTCGAAGCTTGTTTGGGACATTAATATGAAACCTGATGTTTTTGAAGTGAAGTGGGGTTTGCTTATGAAGGAATTCAATCTTGAAGACACAAGATGGTTTAAAGACATGTTTACAATACGTGATTCATGGATACCTGGATATTTTAGTGATATTCCAATGTGTGGTTTGATGAAGACTACATCGAGGTCAGAGAGTATGAATTCATTCTTTAATACATATTCAGAAAGCGGGAACTTACTTTTGAATTTCATGATGAATTACGACACTGCCATTCAAAAGCAAAGGAATACTCAACGAGAGCTTGATAAGGCATCAAAGAAAGCATCATATAAAATGCAAACACCTCGAGAAATAGAACTGCAAGCATCAAAGGTTTATACAAGTACATTATTTTTTGAGGTGCAAAAAGAAATATATAAAGCATGTTTTTTTGTACATACTCATATGTTGGTATTGAAGATGGTTGGGAAGTTTACATTGTGCAGCACAACAAAAGTAAAAGTGATTTTAAAAATGAATTTATGGTAACTTTACTAGTTTTTTATGTAAAATGTAATAATATTCATATATGAATATGAGAATATTCATATATGAATATCATATATGAATATTGATATTCAATATTCATATATGAATATCAATATTCATATATGAATATATGAATATTATATGAATATATGAATATATGAGTGTTGATATTAGTATTCTTATATGAATGTAAATGTGTAAATGTGTAAATTTTGTTTTTGTATCAGGTTGAGATGTGGTGTTAAAGAAATTCCTAAAAGGTACATTTTGAAGAGATGGAGAAAGGATGTGATATCAAGAAATTATAGTTTTAGTTCTGTTCAATCCGATTCAGGTGATTGTGAGAATGTAAAGCTAGTCAATGATTCATATTATAGTTTTGAATCATGTTTGGATATTGTAAGAGATGACAAAAAGAGATTGGCTTTGTTTGCTGAGAAACAAAAAATGTTGTTGAAGGAATTTGAGAGTGATTATATTTCTCCTGGATTGAAAAGCAAGACAGATGGTGAAGTCGTATGCAAGCTTTTGGGTGTTACTATTCCTATTCCAGAAGAGATTAATATTCATGTTCCTGAAGTTCAAAGCAATAAAGGTCCTGGAATAAAGAAAAGAATTCCAAGTGCAGGTGAAGTAGCATATGAAAATTCTAAAAAAGAACATAGAATGTGTTCAGGATGTGGAAAACGAGTTCCACACAATTTACGTACTTGTCTAGAAAGAGTTGGAGCTGCTAAATCAGCAAAAGACAGTTAGGGATTTTTTAGTTTTTTTTTTGTTATGTTTTTTGGTTTTATTCATTTATGAATATATGCAGATAAAAACAATAAACAATAATATTCATGTATGAATAATACACATTTATTGATATGGTAAATTGATATGTTGATATTTGTTTTTTAAATTACTATAAAATAAGTTATATTGATATTGTAAATTATTCATAAATGAATACAAATATGTGAAATTTGTTATACTAATAAATAAGTAATATTCATATCTGAACTTTTTTATGTTAATATATGAACTTTGTTATACTAACATATTACTTTGAACTTATTCATAAATGAATATATCATATTCGTATTCATTTATGAATAAATACAAATAAAGTTTGAAAATATTTGAATATAAAAAAATGACATAAATAGGCAAACTTGTTTCTACTAATAAGTTAGTTATATTCATATCTGAAATTTTTTATATTCATATATGAACTTTGTTATACTGACATATTACTCCTAATTTAATCATAAATGAATATATCATATTCTTATTCATTTAAGAATAAACATAAATAAACTTTGAAAATATTTAAATATAAAAAACTGACAGAAATAAACGAAGTTGTTTCTATTACATAATCATTCAACACAAGATAATAAAAGCTGTTCATAAGCATTTTACAAAATATTAAAACGAACATTTAACAAACCATTTAAAACTTGTTTCGCAGAATCATCTTACATGTACTTCAAATCCATTCATCTTCAACACAAACTGTTCTATAGCATCACACTTCAACATTCTTTCATCTTCACAAGCAATCATCAATATTCTTTTAACCTTTTTTGAATTGTTTGCATAGCCTTGTATGCATGATCAGTATGCACTTTGAATTCAACTTTTTGATATTTTTCAGCAAGATCCAACACCTTAGCCTTCAACATGTTAATTTCAGAAGTTAGCGTTATGTGTGCATATCTTTGCCTGAGCTTCTCTAAAGTAGTTTGCTGAACTGCACTTTCTTTATGAAGACCTGGTTTCCACTTTGAGAGTGGTTGTCCCATATAGGTCTCCATATGTCTCATTGCAAAGACCCCACAATCAACTTTGTTTTTAACTGTTCTCCATGACATTTCAAGTCGTTGGGGTTTGATACTTTCTTTTGAGATTGCATTTGCTCTTGGATGGTTTATTTCTTTAAAGTATCTCACAAACAAATTTTTCTGATCATTAAATAAAATAAAAGTTAGATATGTAATAAATTGGTTCTTTTATGTTGTTGTGAATTGGGTACATACCAAAGGTTTCAATATTACTCCATATTTCCCTTCATAATCCCCCTCAACTGCACTATTGTCTAGAATTTCAATTGATGGTTTCTTTAAGTTGAAGACAATCACAAAAATGTGAGCACTTCTAACAACTGGAAAGAATACCTGTTTTATGTATATAATGGTAATTATTTTGTTCATAAAATATATATAAAAAAACAACTTTAATTAACATACCATGTCAATATCTTTTATGTTCAAGATTTTTTTGTACCCATTGGTACTGTCATGAAAGTTCTCCTTGAATTTTTCATACTTTCTTTCATCAGACAATGTTGAAGTTAGATAAGCAGTCTGTAACCAATATAATCATATGTGAATTTCAGTTGAATATATATAATTATGTTAAAGAATACATCATATTTGTGTAATCATATGTGAATTTCAGTGGTAAAAAAATATAATATTCATAAATGAATACATCATATTGGTGTATTCATTTATCAATAAGGAAGGAATTAAGGTTAGAACATAAACTTACAGAAACTCCAACTTTCAAGAAGAGTCTGTATGGTGAATTTCCAAAATCCCTTTCCAGTTCTTGGTGGTTAAGTAAATCAGACCAAGTGTCTAAAACTTCTCCAAAAATCTCTGTGTTTGCATATAGACTTTCCATAACTGCTCTTTCTGTTATCTGACCATATTTTGTCTGGACAACCACATCTCTGCAAATATATAATCAAAATGTCATAGATTATTATCTATATAATAATCATATATGAATGTATATAAAATAAAGTTCCTTACGATGTATTACCTTGTAAGTTGAACAACCATTCACAGACAATACTCTCCTGATGTGTCAGTTTGGGTTTTGTGTCTGGTATTTTGCATTTGAAAGGTGATTTGAAAGCATCAGCAAGCTTCTTCTCTCTTGGTTGATCCAGATCATGCTTTGATGGTCCTACTTCAGTAGGAATTGATACAGAGATTGGATTTGGATTAAGAACATTTTTCTTTGCTAATCTGATAACAACCTTCTGATGGTCGTCTTTGATTTGTTTCTTTGTAAGTTGTTTTTTTGGTGAAGATTCATTAGATTTTTTACTTGAAGTTTGATCTGAATCTTGACTGAGACCTAGACTAAAGCTTGGATGAGTATCTGCATGCCAGGAGATTTATCATATAAATAGTTGTAAGTTAATTATAATATTTGAGTTTATATTTTGAAATGTTTATCCAAATTGTTACCTCCTTTATTTCCTTTTGTCTTGTCAGCTTTTTCTCCTTTCTTGTTTTCATTTTCTGACTTTTGCTTTCCTGAAAGATAAAGAACTTTGATTAAGTAATTCATATGTGAATAAGTAATGTATTCATTTATGAATAAGTAATGCATATCATTATTTATGAATAAGAAATATTAAAATTTTATTTTTTTTATATTGCGTTATTTATTTGTGAATAATAAAACTTATTATATTCATCTATTAGTGATTCAACTATTTACCTTTATCTTCTGCATTTCCTTTCTCAGTTTCTATATGTTTATCTTCACCTCCATCTTTCATGTTCTTAGCTTTTGTTCCTCCTTTATTTCTATCTTCAGAGTTTTACTTCCCTGAAACATATACATCATATATGAATATTTTTTATTTTTTATTCATTTATATAGTGTATTATTCACTTATGAATAAACAATGTTATTAAAAAAATCAATATAAATATTGTAATATATTTTAAATCATTCATTTACCTGTATCATCTCTCTTTGTTTTTTCAACTTTTGTTCCTTGTTCATGTACACCTTCTGATTTTTCCTTTTCTGCAAGAGTATTAGTTTTACATGTACTCATTGGTGACCCTGGTCAAAATTTAATAAACACAATTGTTATTGTGTATTAATATTTTTATATATTTTTTTAAAATAAAAGTAAAACAAAATTTACCTATATCAATATTATCGAAAATAGTTTTCATTTCAGGGTGATTCCAGATTTCTTCTTCTTGACTATTTAAACTTGAAATTCCAATTCCAAGGACATTGTCCACAATGTTGTCAACAACTTTATCCAACAAATTTTCATTTTCAGTTTGTTGAATAGTCTCTTCATGATTATTTGTTTCTTCAGCATCATGATCTTTTTTCTCTTCATCATTGTCATTTTCATTGTTCTTTCCATCTTTCTCTTTTACTTCAGTTTCACCTTCTTTTTATTCTTATCTCCATCATTCTTTATTCCTTCATTCTCTGCTTCATTTGAATCAAGCAAGTAATCCACTTCTGGTTGACTTCCATCATTATCATTTTCTTCTTCGCGATTTCCTTCATCATCTTCATTTTCTTTTTGATCATTTGTTTTTTGGCCCATTATTGGTGTCAAATTGATACCTTCAACTCCAGTTTCATTGCTTGGAAATTCAAAAAGTGTTGTGCTTTCAGTTTTTTCTTCAACAATTGTATTTGTCATCTTTTCTTTGAAAATCCTAAAACTTTCCTTTTCAGGGAACTTTGTTATTGCATCATTGAGCTTTGAATTCAACTTTTCCTTCATCCTCTCAAAACTATTAAGCATTTTAGATATTTTTGATTCATATGCTATGTAATAAAAAGAAGTATGATTAGAATTTAATGTAATCATATATTATTAACATGTTCAAACTAATTACCTCAACAGAATGATCTTCATCTTTATCAGAATCACTGTCTTCGAGATCTGTCTCTCCTTCATCTTGTTCATTAGCAAATTCTTCATTTAATTCTCCAAGTCCAAATCTACCTTTTTCTTGTTAAAATGTCTCTCGATATCTAATCTTCTCTGAACTCCAATAATAAATTGTTGGACGTTTACGTGTTACCGTTAAAGCTTCTGAGCGGATGTTATCAGCATAGAACAACTGCACATAAATGATAAGGAATTGATATTCATATATGAACAAGTAAATATTAGTTTTTACTTATTCATATATGAATAAGTAATGTAAAACATAACGTGTGAAGAAGTATATTTTTATTATTCATATATGAATATGTGCTATTAGTTTATGAATAATAAATATTATTAAAAATTGAGTATAAACATTATAATAACTTACCACCAAGAAAGCTGAAGGTCCAACAAAGAAGCTGGTATGTATGAGTTCTTTGTTCTGACAAGACAGTCCAAAACATAGCTGCACCAGTCTATGTTGCTGATATCTATTTTTCTTGAAATATAACTCAAAGGAAACAGGTTGCATCTTCCCATTGATGTTGACTCGCAAAACGTGTTGACAAAAAGAACTAAGAAGTTCAATTTGAAATTGAAATCAGCTTGTGTGGTAGAAACAATAACATTTTTGATTGCACTCAGTCGGATGATTGAATCTTTTTTAAATTGTTGCTTCCATTCATCATAACTTGTATCATCCTTAGGCCATTGATCCAGTTGTGTAAGTTTGGTTCCACCAATTGGTATGACCAACATGTCATGAACAGACTCTGCTGTTACTTTCAGTTCCTTTCCTTCAATATCTTTCACCATTCTCTCAGAATCAAATTTTTGAAGAACATAAAATCCCAGCTTCAGTGGTATATCTGTGATTTTCATTTTTAACAAAGCTCCAAAACCCATAGATCTTACAGATTCTTTTTGTTCTTTGCTCATCCCAAGGATTATAGATAGTAATGCCTCTGATGAACATCTGTTTTTCATTGAGTAAAATTCTTTTACCATTGTTTTTTTTTGTCTTTTTTGATTGGTGACTCCTTTTTTTTTTGGCTTCTTCGATTGAGGACTACTTTCAAAATCAGAGTCTGAATCTTGTAGTTGTTGTTCTTCAGGAGTTTTCCTTTTTGATGGACTTTTTCTTCTTTTATGCTTTATTTTCTTTGGTACTTTTGTTTCTTTTTTATCTGGGAAATGAAAACATATAATATTTGAATAAGTTACTGATATATGAATATGATATATGCTCGTTGATTTATTAATATTTATTTATTACAAAAATATAACTAATATATACAATTTTATTCATATATGAATATATTAGATATGATAGGAATTTTGTACCTTTCGCATTTTTCCTCTTCAAATCTGTTTCTATCATAGTTGTGGGGTCTTTATCAGAAATACAAATATTCTTACCTTCATGAAAGACTGAGTAGAAGATAAATAATTTTGAAATACATTTTACAAAGAAAATATATTATATTCATAAATGAATATAGAATATTCATTTATAAGATATGCTATGTATTTTATACCTTTTTGATTTTTCTGCATTGATCTTGTTTCTCTCATTGTTGGTGACTCTTTATCGGAAATGTTAGTGTTCTTACCTTCATTCAATAGTAAGTAGAAGATAAATGAGTTTGATATTCATGAATGAATATTTGAATAATATGTTTTGTTATATTCATATGTGAATATAACATATATAAGTCATTCTTGTTGTATTCACATTTGAGTAATGTATGTATGGCAGCAAGTTATGTTCTATTCATATGTGAATATAACATACATATTCACGAATGAATATTTGAATAAAACATATGTATTCATATTTTTTTATTCTCATATGAATATGTTTTGTTATATTCATATGTGAATAGAACATATATAAGTCATTCTTGTTGTATTCACATTTGAGTAATGTATGTATGGCAGCAAGTTATGTTCTATTCATATGTGAATATAACATACATATTCACAAATGAATATTTGAATAAACATATGTATTCATATTTTTTTATTCTCATATGAATATGTTTTGTTATATTCATATGTGAATAGAACATATATAAGTCATTCTTGTTATATTCACATTCGAATAATGTATGTGTGGCAGCAAGTTATGTTCTATTCATATGTGAATATAACATACATATTCACGAATGAATATTTGAATAAAACATATGTATTCATATTTTTTTATTCTCATATGAATATTTTTTGTTATATTCATATGTGAATAGAACATATATAAGTCATTCTTGTTGTATTCACAATTGAGTAATGTATGTATGGCAGCAAGTTATGTTCTATTCATATGTGAAAATAACATACATATTCACGAATGAATATTTGAATAAAACATATGTATTCATATTTTTTTATTCTCATATGAATATGTTTTGTTATATTCATATGTGAATAGAACATATATAAGTCATTCTTCTTATATTCACATTTGAGTAATGTATGTATGGCAGCAACTTATGTTCTATTCATATGTGAATATAACATACAGATTCATGAATGAATATTTGAATAAAACATATGTATTCATATTTTTTTATTCTAATATAAATATGTTTTGTTATATTCATATGTGAATAGAACATATATAAGTCATTCGTGTTGTATTCACATTTGAGTAATGTATGTAGGGCAACAAGTTATGTTCTATTCATATGTGAATATAACATACATATTCACGAATGAATATTTGAATAAAACATATGTATTCATATTTTTTTATTCTCATATGAATATGTTTTGTTATATTCATATGTGAATAGAACATATATAAGTCATTCTTGTTGTATTCACATTTGAATAATGTATGTATGGCAGCAAGTTATGTTCTATTCATATGTGAATATAACATACATATTCATGAATGAATATTTGAATAAAACATATGTATTCATATTTTTTTATTCTCATATGAATATGTTTTGTTATATTCATATGTGAATAGAACATATATAAGTCATTTCTTGTTGTATTCACATTTGAGTAATGTATGTATGGCAGCAAGTTATGTTCTATTCATATGTGAATGTAGCATACATATTCACGAATGAATATTTGAATAAAACATATGTATTCATATTTTTTTATTCTCATATGAATATGTTTTGTTATATTCATATGTGAATAGAACATATATAAGTCATTCTTGTTGTATTCACATTTGAATAATGTATGTATGGCAGCAAGTTATGTTCTATTCATATGTGAATATAACATACATATTCACGAATGAATATTAGTTTTGATTGTGTTCAGAAGTAAACAAAACATATTTTATTTACCTTTTTGATTTGTTCTTGTTTTTTGTTTATATGTTTTCTTCACTGTTGGTGTTGTTTCTGTAAGGGTAAGTAGTTAATATTAGGAAAACATAAGCGAAATGTGAAGTAACGTTTGTATTTTGACAGAATAGTTTTGAATAAAGATGGAAAAAGAAGAGATGATGTAAAATCATTTATATATCAACTAATAATGGATGATTCTTACAAAAATTTCAAGTAAATAAAGTAATAATGAAGGAGGGTTACGAGAATGAACGAGTATCATAAAAAATTGAAGTAAACAACCTTTTTTGAAGAATGAATAGTGTGAAAACAATGTTTTTAGTTCTAAATCAACTAATAATTATCGAAGATTACGAGAAATTTCAAGTAATCAAGTGATAATTTCATAAATGATTCGAAATCGTTAAAAACTCGAGAAAAAACGCCGATGGTTACCTTTCATTGTCAAGAGTGAGGAAATGGTCTCGTTCATGTTTTCATCGGAAGACATTTTTCTTCGTTTATGTTATTTGATGCTTCTGCAAATGGTTTTCTTCTTATCGATTCTTCTGCAAATGGTTTTCGTGTTATGGTGTATCGAAAAAGGAAATGGTGCTTTTCTGTCGAGATTTGATGTGTTATCAAATTACTCAAGTGCCCTGACGGTTTAATGTTTTTGGATTATTTACAAGTTTGCGATCGCTCATTAATGTATTTGGATTATTTACAAGTTTGCCACCGTGCGTTTTTTAAGCTCATTAAATGATTGGCTGAGAATTGTTCCCCCATTCTCAACCTTTTTTTTTCTCAATTGAACCCTCCTATATATATATATATATATATATATATATATATATATATATATATATATATATATATATATATAGTCCGGTTCCGGTGATGACTCTTTTTAAGGTGATTACTCGTGAAGACACCTTAAAAAAATTAAAAAAAATATATAAATCATAAAATCGAGCATGGTACTATATCCGGAAAAACAATTGGAAAAAAAAGTTTGCATTATTAAAATTGAATAATGGATCAAAAAAATATCAATGCTTCAATTTTAATGATTCAAAATTTTTTTCCAATTTTATTTTTCTCTCCGATATAATAGTATGCTCGATTTTATGATTTGTATTTTTTTAAGATTTTTTTTCAACTTTTTTAAGGTGTCCTCACGAGTTTTCACTTTAAAAAAAATCTTTATCCGATCTTCTCTCTCTCTCTCTCTCTCTCTCTCTCTCTCTCTATATATATATATATATATATATATATATATATATATATATATATATATATATATATATATATATATATTTCTAAATTAATTTTTTTTAACATAAATGTCACTTTAATTAAAAGTTGTTTAGCAAATCTTATATTATATATAAAACGTATCAATCATATCTTGAATTTTAAGAAGTAAAAGGTACAAAGTTTTTTGTACAAATCAATTATACATAATAAAATCATTAATACTTGCCAAAAATTTAAAGACTTGAATTAATGAATGTTATTAAAATTTTAATTTGGAGCAAAATGACAGTATTAAAATATTAAACTCATCTATATAAATTAATTTATATTTATTAAATTAGACACCGATAATAATTAATTTACATCAAATGTATAAAAAAACAATATAAATAGAAGTTTTAAACATAAATATTTTTATTAAAAGTGATAATTTTTGTTATTACATATTAACTAATAATAAAATCTAATAATTATTTTCCGATAAGAAAAAGTATTCGCCAAAAGAGTTATGTATCGTCGCTGCTTTGCAGGCACACATGTAATGTGTTTATAATAGTATAGTTTTAACAAATGATAAATTCATTAACTCACGTGAAGAGTTCTTCACGAGCTAAATTGAATATTGTCGACTAAAATAATAGATTTTGAATATTTTATATGAATTTAATGATAAATATATAAAGCAATAAATTTTTTTGACCGAATATGTATAATAATTGGATACCCTATTAAATCGTGATGATTCATAAAAAACAATTTAAGACGATTCTTAAAAATTATATTTAATTGGAAAAATACATAACAGTGCATTTTCTAGCATGTTTTTAACCAGAAACTCCTTGTCATTGATCGGTAGCATTTATTTTACACCATTGGTTGACTTGTCATGCGATGAGAGCTTGAAGAGTTCAGGCGAACCCAGTCTAGTAAGATTCACATAATCTTGCGGACCATGAGCCGGTAATCCAGCAATCAGAAGTCCGATCACTCTCCAACCTCGACAAGTAAAGGTTTCACTGTACTCTGGTCCATTTTGATAATAAATGATGAAGCTCCTCAATAACTCCCAGAATGCATTAGCAAACATGGGAATAAAAGCCAATATCGAGAAATAGTTCTTGTTAGGTTCTTCAGCAAGCACCTGTACAAGTAAAGTTATCCACTAGTTTAAACGACATAACTAATCACATTATGTGTTAGATCGACGTTAGGTTTACGAGAGGTTATTAATTACCTGTCCCTTGTAGAAGCTATTGTAATAATGGCAGTCACCAAAATGTTTGAACAAAAGGTCAGAACTATCGAAGGGCACTCTAGGCACCAAATCATTGCAATACACAAACCTAAGGTACCTCGATCCATGATTTACCAACACCTCTTTCATGAATTCACCAAATCGTTTATCTCCCACCCTAGGTTGCCCAAATGTATACAACCCTTCAAGTTTCGATAGCAAATCAGTTTCCCCATGGTGTGCTAAAACCGCTGGAAATACAATCGTCAATGCTGCTCCCAAAATGTGTCCGGTTACCATGAACTTGGCGTTTGGGTTCTTTTCAAGACGTTCTTTAAGTTTTTTTCTGATCACGTAGTAAGCGTAGGGTTTTTGGTTGTCTATTTGAATGTCTTTCGACCACCCTAAGCTCTTTTGTAGCCCTAATGCTTTCAAGAAACCTGCATGGACCTTGCCAATACCGGGGAGATGGTACCATGAAAGATCAACGTCGGATGACCAATCTTTGGCATTGAAAGGTGATGTGCCTCTGAATGAAATACCTATGAGCTCAGATTCACCTGTCTTATCACTCCACATGAACCCTTGTGTCGTGTAATCCTCCTCATAATCTGAAACAAATTTAATCAATATAAATTCTTTTCAGTTACATGATCTTAATTACTTCATTTAGAACTCAATGAAAAAGGCTTTTTCAAGACTAATATATTACCATTCCAGCAATCAAAGTACTCCAAAAACTCCATCTGCAATCACATCACTCGTTTAATTAGCTTTAGTAGTTTTGAACGACTTGATTTTAACAATCATCAGAGGAAAATGACATTGAACTTTTTTATATATATACCTTCCAATGCTTCTCGACTGTCTCTTTGATGTAAGCTTGGTTTTCATAGGCAGATTTAGCAGCCATAATGGCGAGTGCGCTTGTGTATCTGGGATCTTCGTGCTTAATTCTGCTGTCTAAATCCCTTCGTATGTCCCATAGCCCGATCGCCGTCAAGAACTCTGGGGACTCCTTATTAGGCAGCACCAGTTTTCCTATATTGCATCATTCGGTTAAACAAAAGTGAAAACCAAATTAACTCGGAATATATAATATAGTTTAATCAGATAGGTAGTATTTTTATTTTGGGAAAATGACTATTTAGGGTAACTAACTGTTGCGTTTGTTTTCATTTGGTCCCTTTTTTTGTACTCAATTTACCATCGAACTTGTTGTTTGTGTTCACTATAACCCTTTTAACCGGCTTTTGACCTGTGATAGCCGGTCAAGGGTTATGGTGAACACAAACAACAAGTTAGATAGTATATTGAGTACAAAAAAAAAAGCAAAGGGACCAAATGAGAACAAACTCAACAGTTGGTTACCCTCTTGAGTCATTTTCCCCAAAAAGTTAAATGTAATTAAAGTTGCAAAATTATCAAAGACCGCAACCTTCTTTGGCCAGAACGTATATGAAAAACGTTTCGAAGGGGTAACTTCGTTAAAATAAAGTCTATGATATTCTTACTGTGGTTAGCTGTCAACACCTTTCTACAAAAGGATATGACTGTGTATGAGAGGTATATTTATCAGCATAAACGTTTACCACAAGGTATATTATGGTGATGTGTCTGCAAAAGTTGCATGATATTGTACATATTGATGTTCTATCTTATCCTATGAATTCGATCTTAAAGCTAAGTAAACTAAAAAATCACAGCACTTGTGATTTCACTCGTTTGTAGACTTGTCTAGAATCCATGATACGATAAATCATTTGATTGAAAAAGTAAATGTAGTCGTTAAATGCACCTGCTTAGTCAAGATTTCCCTAAAAAGTATTCAAGTGCATTACAAAGTTGTATATGTATGAATAATGTTATTTCGTGGGTTATGTTTTGAAGAGAAGTAAGAATTAATCTCATAAAGTCATTAATATCAGTAGGAGATGACGTGAGATTTGCTGTAATGAGTAAGAGAAAATGAATGAGGGTAACCAACTGTTACATTTGTTCTCATTTGGTTCCTTTCCTTTTTATGTACTCAATATACCATCGAACTTGTTGTTTGTGTTCACCATAACCCTTTGACCGGCTATCACAGGTCAAAAGCCGGTCAAAAGAGTTATGATGAACACAAACAACAAGTTCGATGGTATATTGAGTACAAAAAAAAGGAAATTGACCAAATGAAAAGAAACGCAACAGTTAGTTATCCTAAAAAGTCATTTTCCCTTTTATTTTTATATTATAATATTCTTGAAACAATTAAAAGATCAACATACGTAATCACTATATATTCAATGAAATTAATCTACCTTTTAATATCACCAAAGTCGAAAACTACCACCGCTTTAACAAATAAAACGGACATTAGCGACGGTTTGGACCTTATTAAAGTCTTAGCTTTACCATCGTACTTTACTAGTATTTCGTGACTAATTTCCAAATAAAATTCAGTCTTGAATTGTCCTTGTTTAGGCGACGAATTGATCTGTTTAAATTGTAGCTCGTGAGACATTTTGGCTTTTTCCGAAGGTGAAGTGTTGTAAGACTATTTCTTTTTAGCTTCAACAAACAAAAAAAAACACTACCCCACCAGATGACCTTGACAGCTAAAGAACACCCAATATAATCTTTCCACAGAAATAAAATCTTGATCCAACTCTAATAACGTAGATAAGACCGAATTAAAATAATAATCCATGATCTTTTAAATCATACACGTAATCTAATAAAATAATAATGACACCTAATAAGATCTATTAGAAATCAACATGGGAAAAAAATACACCATATGTCGAGAGATTTTCGGTGCCCCTTTAATGTTTCTTTCAAGAACTTAAAACTGAAAATATGAAAATATTATGGTCGAATAAAGAACATAGATAGAATGAAACCTGATACGACATTCAAAAGTAGCATGAGAAATCCTCCATTGGCATCGGAAAAGTTGGGAAGAAACTCAATGGCCGAGCCTAGCCAACCTAAGGGTTTATCAACTAAATGAAGAACCTTTTGGGCTAGAATGGATATGAAGATGACGAACCGATGTCCAAAGCCTTCTTCAACAGTTCCATCTGGACAGTCTATGAATTTTCTGTTACCAATATGTTCGGAGAACAAAAGCATCACCAGATCCAAAAATCCGACGTCTTTTGGACTTAATAGCAGATAGTCTTTGCAAAATGACTTGTTGCATGTTGTTTTAGTGGTGAGTTCAGTAGCCATGGTGAATTGTTGTTTGGGGTTTACGTTGGGAGAAAGGTGAGGAAGTAGATGTGTGCAGGTGAGTTCCAATTGTTTGGCTATTTATAGAAATGTGATATTGGTAGTTGTAGATTATTTTAATTAGAACTATTAATAGAATTATTGAAATATGTTTGGATCTTGCCTACAAGTTATACTAAACGATTAAAATGCCAAACAGTTGTTTTCGCGACATCTTGATTTTCTTGCAATTATTATTATTATTATTATTATTATTATTATTATTATTATTATTATTATTATATTATAATATACTCGAGTGGTGTCTTGACTCTAATCGTGATAATTGAATGCCACATGTGACGAATGTGAACGGATTTTCTACAAACCTACCAACCGAAAATTCCAATTTTTGCAATCCATTCTAAGAAAAAAAAATGAGCAAGTCACTTTTATGGTATAAAACAAGTTTAAAATGTAAAAATTACAAAATACCAAAATCTCAATATGTTACAGCAAACACAATGAGAAGAATTTAACATTGAATACCAAAAACTATTGCAAATAATCCTTAACTTTTTAGAAGCAAATTTTAAATAAAAATCCAAAATTCAGTATCAAAAAAATCATGAGTAGTTAAAGTGTGGTTCTAGTTTATTATTAAACCTAATTGTAATTTTTTATCCGATAATCTAGAATTAATATATATATATATATATATATATATATATATATATATATATATATATATATAGAGAGAGAGAGAGAGAGAGAGAGAGTCAACATGAAATAAAAAGGAAAATTTTGGTTGGAAGATAAAAAGTTTTTTTCTAAATATTTTTTTAGCGAACAAACAAAATGAATCATTAAACGATTCAAAAGTTAGATTATTCATAAGAAAAAAAATCCCAAAAAAAATATCTTCATTATTCATTTGTAAGTAAATTAAGAAAAAATTCACTTTTATGACAATTTTAGTGAATGACAACAAAATCATTGTATAAATGAATCATCGATATGCTTTTTGAGATTTTTTTTTTGTGAATTATGTTATTTTTGAATCATCTACTGATTCATTTGTTTTGTTCGTCAAAAAAATATGTTGAAAAAAACTTCTTACCTTCCTACCAAAAAAATATTTCTTACCGGATCTATATATATATATATATATATATATATATATATATATATATATATATATATATATATATATATATATATATATATATATATATATACTAAAGAAGGACAATCATTAGGAACAATAAAGTTTAAGGTTTTGTCAAAAGTGGTCCGCTGTTTATGGGTGTGGGTACAATTCTGTCTCTTTCTTTTGGGGTCATTTATTATATCATTTTGTATATTCTTTGTGTACACGTGTTGTTTTGGATTTGCTTCACCGTTTTGTCGACCAATCAGTTTTCGATTTCTGTTATTGTATTTCATGTATATGTTATCGACATGCTTTTTTATCTTTCTTTCTATCTATTAGACCAGATTGATGTTATAGCTAACAATAGTACAAAAATGACCTACATACACAACATACAAGTGTGACCATATGCGTATAGTGACATTTTAGTTTTTCACTGATAGTGTAACGGAAAGTGACGCCATCGTATGGGTCTTATGGTCACTTTATAATGTAGTGTACGTATGATATAAAAAAATGCGGTAATATTATAAAAGTGTGGCTATTGGGTAGCGAATTTTGTTGCTAAAATCAATCATTTTATCCAATATTGTGGCTTTAAACCGTCAGTAGAGACACTTATTAGTAATTGTAGTGATTGTATATCACCAACTTGCGACATCCATGTTGTTTCAGTGTGGCGTTTTACTAATAAATTGTCACACAGTGTAAAGTTTATTAAGACTATTGGATATCTTTTGAAGACATGTAATTATGGTGAACATGATAATGTTCGCTAAATCGTCACATGTAATTAATTTCATAAGTGACAATTTGCTAATAATTAGTTACAAAAGCAATCAGTTTTGGTGACTATTGTCTAACGTATAGAGACACACAATTAAGTAAAACATGATCATAAGTTTTATAAAGACATATATTTTATTAAAATTATGAATTTAGTATTAGTTTATAGCCCTATTTATATTACTAATCATGACCAATGCTATCATCAAGACATATAAAAAGTCGTACCTATGACTATTTTATATCATTTCGACATAGAAAATCAATTAAAAATAACTGTAATTGATTCATAGTCACAATAGCATTTTTAATTGTGAACAATATTCAATTTATTACGACAAAAATTGATTATTAGTATAACCTATTTTATCATTTAGACATGCAAACATTATGGAGTGTGACTATTGTTTGTACTACAACCATAGACAAGTAATTAAACCATAGTCATTAGTGTCCTATCAACACACATAATTTAAATGAACATGAGTATTATCTTCCATATTGTCACATTATTTTCTAGACACAATTGTTTTTTTTTATAGCGACTATTATTGAAGCACGTCAATTAATATAAAATGTGGCTATTGTTTAGCCTTTCGCCATATTTATTTATTTTGGCCATGACATTTGTTTGGTTTTAGGCCTATTAACTTTTACAACTGCAAGTTTTTTTTATATATTTAGGCACAAATATAAATACATATAATAACCACCTATTATTATAAAATGCAGAAAATAGAAATATACAATAAATGTAATAAAAAAAATCTTATTAATAAAAATATAAAATTCATACATAAATTTTCTTGTTAATAGTTGACCAAAAAATAATAACCAATATAAAATCCAGATAACATCAAAAGGGAAAAAGCTTAAGAAAATATTAAACGGAGAATAAGAACTTCTACGTTGTTTTCTTAATAACATTGCTCCTTATTTGCTTTATTATATATCTCATGTAGTGTTGTTGAACTTTTTTTTCCTTCTTAGACTTGGTTGTCTTAATCTCAAGTTACTTGTGGTCCCTGTAACAATAAAATGAGGTGTTAAAACCCATAATGCAAAGTTATCTACAAACTGAGAATAAACTCATAATGGGAAAGCAATGAAAATACAAGTTAACTCAATTAGTAATTTAGTATTTAAAGCCTGCTTTGCCAAACATATAGAAAACAACATAAAAATGAAATTTATGACAACAGACTTCTCATGTTTTTGGTATTTTTGTACATGAAAAAAAACATACTTTTCATTTTTGATCACCCGATAGTATGGAAAAGGCAATGTACTTTCTTAAAAATCTACAATGCATTTGTTTAAAACCATCCAAAGCCTGCATAACCTTCCAAATTCCTTTTGTTTACATGTTGCAGTTTAGTATTAAAAAGCATACCTGGTGTGCTTGTCCAAGTATGTTGTACTTGTTTTGGGATACATAAGTTATAATGCACGCATTGATCAACAAATCCACCTATTACATGCTTAGGCAGATCCTCGAACCATCTAGGTTGGATCAAATAAAAAATAGATAAATAGCACACTTTATATATTTTATAGTAAAAAACTCTTAATTAGAGGTAAAATTTTAATAATAAATTGGTCAAGTGGAGTCATGGTCCATTTATTTAAAAGAATTAGCTTATAATCCATCTATTTAGAACAAATGAATCATGATCCATCCATTTATATTGTTCTGAGATTAAAATCTACTAATTTTGTTGATCAAAAATTCTTAAATCATCACACAAACAATACTTGCAATTCACATCAGTAAAGATGGCTTTTCTAGTTCTTGGATGGTTGAACCTGTTGTGGCTAAGGTTCTTTAGGGCCTAAAAAATATAAACAAAGTTAGGGTAAGAAAGATGTGACCAAAATCAAGCTACACAACAAAATTTACGGTAATCCTCCAGTTCAGCCAAAGAAATAAATTTTATAGAACTCAAGGTACCTGACAGCAAGATATATCAATATAAACCCATATACATGTAAGTCAGATTCTTTGAGCTGGTTAATCAAACACCTTACTTGCATAAAAATAAGATGCAGGTTAACAAAAATTAGATGTTGTTAATCAAGAAGACTAAAGTTAATCAACTTTCTCCATTATGTTAAATTGATAAGCATGCAACATTTCAAGTGATACAAAAATACAAGTTAAAAGCAAGCAACCCAACATTATACTTTTTCATTGAATAAAGTTTACCAAAAGTGAATGACGATTACCTGGCTCATAAATGTCGACATCAACAGGTCTTAAGACACCCACAATTCTGATTTGTTCCGTAAGTAAAAGCTGTAGAATCAAATCTATAGTTACAATTTACACCAACCACAACTTTAGGGGTAAAAAGTAAAAAGTTTAAAAGTAAATATACCAAAACACCATTTTTCCAGCAATGAGCACAACTAAGCTTACAGCAACAATAAGCACCACCATGCCTATAACCATCAAAGCTAGCACAAATAAGGCAATCAAGAGCAAAACAATCAGTCGACAGGGGAAAGAAGTCAAAACTATCATATGATAGCAAACACCAAATAGCAACATGGAAAGGACTTGATATCACCAAGGGTTGCCACCGACCAAGATACCTAACAGGGGTAAAAAGGACAAATTGCACAAAGTTCTCATAAAAGCTGTCACCATCATAGGAAAATTATTAAACTGCAATCAATAATCCAAAATACCATTCAGCCCGCTTCTGTAACATCCCAAGTTTAGAACCAAGAAGTTGAAGGGTGTTATGTGAAAATTAAGGAAGGGACTCGACGAGTAGGTCTCTTGACTCGTCGAGTCGAAGCGAGTGCCGGGCACGTGATTAAGTGGCCTGACTCGCCGAGTCGGCGGCTGGACTCGACGAGTCCGTGCTGGAAGAGGAAAACCCTAATCTTAGGGTTTGTACCCTATTTAAAGGACTTAATGTCCTCCCCTCAGCCCCCTTAGCACCCTTTGAGATCCAGAAACCCTAAATTCGTGTGTGAGAGTCCTTGGGAAGCAAATCGGAGCTTGGATAAGTAATTTATGAAGAGATCTTGAAGATCAAGGAGCTTGGATCAAGGAGATTTGTGGAGATTCGATTTATTCTTCAGTGGGAGGTCGTTTTTGAGGTAATGAATCGTTATCCTTGGCCTTCTCCTTTCTAGATCCCTCTTTCATGGAGTTTAGGGTTTGTTTGGAGATAATATGATGAGATCTTGGTGCATGAGTTAGATCTAGAGTTGAAACTCTAGATCTGAGTTCTATTTGGATCAAACATGCAGAAAGCCCTTTTAGTTGCTATGCAAAATCCATTCCCCATGAGTTAAGTTCCTTTCTAGCTTGGTTTTTGGAATTATGGGACATGAAGCACGTAAAGGTAGCAACTTTATGTTGCTAATGCACTCTAGGGACCCAGATCTATTGTTTGGAGCAAAGGAGTAGCTCTGTATCTTTCGAATAAGGGAATGCACGTATGAACTCGGCGAGTCTGGGAGATGACTCGGGGAGTTGGGCCAGGGTTTCAGGCATTGAGTCGCGTAGTGACTCGGCGAATCGCATGGGTGACTTGGCGAGTCATATGATGATGAGCTTGGACTCGACGAGTTGGAAGAACAACTCGGCGAGTCTGATGAAGGTTGTCGTGGACTCGGCAAGTCTGTTCTTGGACTCAGCGAGTCACGACGCAGAACCCCCCATCCTCTTCTGGTTAGACTCAGAGGAGTGAGTTGAGTGCTGACTCAGTGAGTTAGTCAGGTTAGGACTCAGAGATTGTGGAACTCGACGAGTCATGGGGTGACTCGGCGAGTTGAGTCGTGTTATGAGAGTTTCCTGAGTTTAGGAACTCGGCGAGTCAATGGGTTGACTCGGCGAGTAGGGTCAATCAGGAAGGTGGACTTTGACCAGTTTGACCTTCAGGAGTATTATGGTAATTTTCAGATATTTATGACTTTGGATCATTAATGATCATAGGTGTTGAAGTTGGAGGCAGTGCTTCGGGTTTGTGCTTTTGTGATTCGGTTCGGCAGTTGCAAGGTGAGTTATCCTCACTATATCAACAGGGTCTAAGGAACCAAGGCCGGCCCTTTATCAGATGGGAATCCGGGTATTTGTTTGATATGTTTTTGAGTTGCTAGATCTACATCTTGGTTTTAGGATGGTGTTATGTTAGTGACCTGGTTAGGGTCGGTATCTTGGTATGTAGGGTAATGTTATGTTAGTGACCGGTTAGGTCGGTATCCTGGTTAGGATGTTGTTATGTTGCATGATCTGATAGATTCGTTTGTTTGGCTGAGGATTGTTATGTGATTAACTGTTTATGTGAACATGGTTGTTTGAATGGGGTTGGGTTGAGGCGGGTCCTGCTTTGTGCTGTAGGCCAACATACCTAGGGCGGACCGGATAGATCGAAGGCCCAGCGAGCGGCCCAGATAGGCTGAAGGCCCCAAGAGGGCGGTCCAGACGTGCCGAGGCTCGAAGAGTGGACCAGGCCGGCTGAAGGCCCCGTGCGGGCGGACCAGTCATACTGTAGACTCAGAGAGTGGACCACGTGGATTGAAGGCCCGGTGCGGGCGGACCAATCACACTGTAGACTCGATATACATGGTTAGACTCGGAGAGTGGACCAGGTAGACTGAAGGCCCGGTGCGGGCGGACCAGCCACACTGTAGACTCGATATGCATGGCTGTTCTATATTGTGATATGACATGAGTATGAATATATACGGTTGGTATTTTGGGGGTAACTCACTAAGCTTTCAGGCTTACAATTGTAGTGTTTTGGTTTCAGGTACTTGAGGAGATCGTGGTAAGGCAAAGGCGTGATCGTACCGCTCCTCATACTTCATGATTTTGTGATACGGTTCTGGGGATACTCTGATGTTTAAACTCTTTTGAAAACAAGTTGTAATAACTTAATGGCTTTTGAATGAATTAAAATGTTTTAAATTGGTGCAATTTTTATGAGTGTTACAAGTTGGTATCAGAGCCTTGGTTTGAGTGAATTGGAGGAACATTCGTGTGAATCCAGTCTCAAATAAAGGAGGGATTTTCAAAATGGTTTTCAAAAGGTTTTCGAAATAAGTAAAGGAGGATGCAGAGGGTACGATCAGCCAGAGCCAGTAAGTAGACCCCAAAATACCATACAAGTTATTTGATTATGTGATATGTTAGAACAGCATGCTAGTACTAGGCTAGGGAATTTCAGGAATTGCATGATAGAATTGCCTGATTATGTGATGCCTACTAGCCTAGGGTTTTCCTTATATGAGATATTCAGCTTTCCTCTAGGAGTGAGGATTGAGCGCTCGTCGTGTGTGTATATGGTTAGAGTGTTGTGGTGATACTTGAGACAAATATGGGTAGGTGTGGAAGGTAGTATGGGCCCGTACTACTGAAAGCACAGGACCCATACGCGTATCAAGGAAGTCACAACTCTCTAGGGTATCAGTTATGAGATAGTTCCCCGGGCGGGTATGTGATGTTTCTAAGGGTTTTGTTGGTGTATTGCAGTATGGCGATTACAAGACGTTTCGGGGCAGGATCCGGTTCGGGATCGGGATCAGGAGAGGGTGGTCAGGATGGACCAGTACCACCCAAGGTCATTGGTCAGATGAGTACGGATGAGTTGGATGCCATGATTCGTGAGATCCTGCATGATGAGGTTGTTGCCATGTTCAGGGCTGAGTTGCCAGAGATGTTTGGGTCGATCAAGACCGCCATGGTTGAGTACTTTGATGAGCGCTATGCAGCTCTTGCGGAGACGGCTGCCGCGGCAGCTACAGCGGCTGTAGCAGCGGCAGGGGGAGGAACCGATCGAGGTTTTCAGTATCGAGACTTCGATAATACGAAGCCCCCTACCTTTGATGGAGTTCATGATCCTAGCATTGCTATGAGATGGTTGTCAGACGTAGAGGGTTGTTTCTTCACGTGTTCATGCCCTGCGGATCAGAGGGTGAGGTGTGCTTTGAACCTTTTGAGGCTCGGGGCGAAGGATTGGTGGAGGTTGACTACGTGATCTTATTCTGATGCGCAGCGGGCTGCGGTTACTTGGGATCAGTTCCGGGAGATGTTCAGTACTCGTTATGTTCCGTAGGTTGAGAGAGAGAGGTTGGCTCAGGAGTTCCTGGAGCTGAAGCAGGATTTAGAGTCGGTGACGGAGATCACCAGGATGTTTACTGAGAGGGCGATGTTTTGCCCGGAGTTTGCTTCGGAGCAGGCTCAGATGTCCCGATATCTGAGTATGCTCAAGAGGGATATTCGGCAGTTTGTGTCCACACAGAGATGTGATACCTTGTTGGAGTTGGAGGAGGCCGCCAGGCGACGCGAGTTGGAGATTGAGTTGCAGTTGCGAGAGCAGAGGCAAGCCCCGATGCAGTCGCAGCCGGCACCGAAACGGTCCAAAACCGTTGACTCTAGGGTTGGAGGTTAGAGCAGCCACACTTGTGACAAGTGTGGGAAGGGTCACGCCGGGGTTTGTAGATCCGGTGGTGTATGTCGCAAGTGCGGGAGAGAGGGGCATTATGCGAGGGATTGCCGTCAGTTGGCCCCGATGCAGGATATGAGGATTTGTTATCATTGCCATCAGGTTGGACACTTGAGGGTCAACTGTCCACAACTTGTTACAAGACCGGTGCAGGCTCCAGCACCGGCCAATTTGAGGATTACGAGCGGGGGTCAGGGTGGAGCGGAGCCTCCGAGGGCTCAGGGACGCGTTTTCCAGCTTATAGCAGAGGAGGCTAGGGCGGAGCCAGATGCAGCTGCGGGTATGTTTCCATCTTGTTATCTTATTATTTGTGTGGTATTGTAGACCTGTCTGCCTTTTTCCGCATGATTCGTAGTATGATTGAGGATCTTAGTAGTTAGGAGTTGTAGTTGGTTAGCGTCCAGGAGGATTCATGGTCGGAAGATAAGATATATGATCTTGCTGCTAGGAATAGCAACTGTGATGTGAGAGGTGTTCAGTTGAGATTCGAACTTCCTTAGAGTTCGGGATGTGCGATGACGGGAGAGTTGTTCTGTGGAGGTTGCTCACTCCAGAGGGAATCAGTTCATGGAGAAGGGGTCGATACCAAGTAGCATCGATCGAGTCATGCCGGTTTTGACATTGGTAATTAGTAGTTGGTGCATGTGACATCCCCTAATTTCTCGGCCAGAAAAGACCGATTTAATTTATGCTTTTTAAAATAAAATCAGAGAAACTTTTTAAAAGATGTTGCGGAATTGGTCCCCAAAAAAAAAACAAAACATGATAAAAGTTTGTCAAAACCTTTCTTTAAGAAATATATAATTTCCTTTTATATCAAAACCTCGGGATGTCATGTTCCGATACAGATCAAAAGCATAAACAAGACATTATAAGCCTTACAATAGTTATTCATAACTACAGGCCTATAATCCATAAATCACTCATCATCATCATCCGACTATGCTCGGGGTCCACTACCTGTAATCATAAAAAGCTGAGTGGGTCAGGCTTGGAAGCCTGGTGAGCATATAGGGTTTTCAACCCACAATAAATAAATTTATTGTACTTAAACATCAATCAATCAACCAAATTACCCCAACCCCATTATCTTATTAATTTCTTAAGGGTTTAACCTAAGATTCAACTATCACTCCTTCCTAAGGATTTATCCTAAGGAATAGGCACAAGGTCACACCATCACCTGGGTTTATACAACAGGCACTAAGTCCATAGCTGCCAATGTTTATTCAACATGTGCTAAGTCCATAGCTCTCATTTATCGACAATATTATTTACAGGTATTCCCCCCTGCAATATATGTCAATGGGTTTTTAGAGTACATCAAATGAAAATATAGTTCATTACACCTATAGGTTGCGGGCCTGCTAGTGTTCCACAGACTGTCTAGAATAGTCCATGGTTGTCATCCATACTCTGCTGAATGACGGGGGCCAACATTTTGGGTAAGTGATTCTCTCAAATTTCACCACTCACCCTTAACTCATGATCAATATTACTGATCATCTCCTTTATCCAACTCACCTTTCATCACACCCACTATTTCATCTACCCATATTTTACCCAACATTTTTCGTGAGTAAAATACATATACAGTTTAAATTATTTAAAAACCTGTATAAATCATTCCTTCAATACCCATCTCAAATAAACAGACAATATATATTCACACAACACGTATTTTATGTAAAATACTTCATATCTATGTGTAAGGTGAAAGTGACTACACACTCACCTGATTTAATGAAAATCGGACAACAATTCGTTTCCTAAAACGATCGTTTCTAATAAAACCGGGAGTTTTACTGAGAAACCGGGCTCTGCGAAGGGTCGGGCTTCGAAACCGAAAAGATAAATTTTCCGGGCTTCTCGGGCACTTCGTGGCGTATTCCGGGTGTTAGAATCGATACCGGGGCTTTGGGGGATGCTAAGATGAAGAAAATATGAAGAAAGGGGCTAAATATGGCAAAATTCCAAATCTAACCGGGAAGGCTCGCATACCCCTTGTATTTATAGGGGTCCGAAGTCGGCTTGGTGGTGGGGTCCACAGGTGGCTGCACGTGCGAAGGCCTCGGAGGCAGCTGCTGATTGGACCGAGGTCTAGTGGTCCATCTGCGAGGCTCGGAGGCTAAGGCGGTGCGAGGCTCGGTCCAGCTGCGAGCTTCGGATTGGGCCTCCCTTCGGTCGAATCAGAATCCGACACGCAGCTACTGTTCATGCGAGGGATGGCGACACGTGGCTTCGCATGACTCACCAATTTCGGACATGTGGCACTCTTTCAGCGAAGGTGACGTGGCAAAAACGTGACAATGCGAATTTTCTCGATTTTCGCGCCAAAACTTCTAAAATCCATAACTTTCGCATACGAGCTCCGTTTTTTGACGTTCCTTATATGCACGCGTAGGTAAAGTTACGCTCTACAACTTTCGTTTAGACTTCGTCGGCTAATTTTGACTTTAAGTTTTATATTATTATTTTTAACAGACCGGGACAGGAAATCTGTTAAAAATTCATAATTTCTTCATCCGACGTCCGTTTTCGTCACTTTTTACCGTTGTGCTACTAATGACGAGACCTACGATTCTCGTTTAGGTAGTGTCGGCTAAAAATCACTCGATCTAAAATTCGAGTTTTTAGCTGTCTACTGTTAAGCTGAAATTTCGAAAAATCATAACTTCCTCATACGAAGTCAGATTTGGGCGTTCTTTTTATCGAAAGTCTCGGTTTAACGAATACTACGAGTTTCATTTAGATTACTAAGGCTAAAAAGTAGTTTATCAAAAACTCACTTTTTACGACATTCGGCACCATACCGGTTTGTTGCGAAACTTCGACAGGTCATAACTTCTTTGTTATAACTCGGATTTCGGCATTCTTTATATATCCGTAATCCTTGTCACCCCCACCACAAGTTTCTTAATAGATATCGTCTTTATCTAAAATTTAATTTTTGACGCTCATTTTTATTCTTAATTATTTAAACCCTAATAATTAAGCATAAAACACATAATATTCACATAATTCATTTTCATTTCTCCAAAATGAGTCACAAAGGTTAACCTAGACCATTATGTCAATATTAATGCCTAGCCTAGAAACACGGACATTACAACTCTCTCCCCCTTAGGATGATTCCGTCCCCGGAATCACACAACGACAAACAACTACGGGTAGCGACTCACCATGTCACTCTCCGTTTCCCAGGTGAAATTTGGCCCATTTATATGATTCCAACGCACAAGCACTAAATCGACTATCTTACGTTACAACTTCTTAGTCTTACGGTCAACGATTGCCTCAGGTTCTCCAATTAACCTCTTGCTCTCATCCAACCTTAATTCAGAAATGGGAATTATGTCGGGCACACCTCCCGTGAACTTCCTCAAATAACACACATGAAATGTGTTATGAATACCCTCCAGTTCCTCCGGTAATTCTATCTTGTAAGCTTGATTCCCGATCCTCCGAAGAACTTTAAATGCTCCAATAAACCTTGGACTCAACTTTCCCCTTCTACCAAACCTTCTAAGTCCCTTCCACGACGAGACTTTAAGTAAAACCGAATCTCCAACTTCGAATGATATCAATTGTCTTTTCTTGTCAGCATAGCTCTTTTGAGCAGCTAACATCCTTTCCCTAATCACTTTCAACTTTCCAGCAGTCTGATGGACTATTTCAAGTCCCATAAGCTGCTTTTCCCCAGCTTCCAGTCACCATGACGACATTCAACACTTTTCCCCATACAAAGCGTGATAAGGTGCCATCTTGAGGCTTGAGTGGAAACTATTACCCTAGAAAAATTCTACTAAAGGTAAATGTTCATCCCAGTTACCTTGGAATTCCAGGGTACATGTTCTCAACATATCCTCCAATGTTTGAATCGTTCGTTCACTTTGACCATCAGTTTGCGGATGGTAACCTGTATTCAAACACAACTTGGTACCCAATTCCTCTTGTAGACTCCTCCAAAACCTTGAGGTAAAACCGCTGTCACGATCGGATACAATCGTTAACGGAACACCGTGTAGCCTCACAATTTCCTTCACGTAAGAATTCGCAAGTTTATCCATAGACCATTTCTCGTTGGCTGCTATGAAATGCGCACTCTTAGTGAAGCGATCAACGACCACCTAAATCATGTCGTGACCGTTCCTTGTTCTGGGCAGTTTAGTCACAAAATCCATAGTGATGTCTTCCCATTTGCCCATGGGTATAGGCAAAGGTTCTAAACTCCCATACGGTTTCTGATGTTGTGCCTTAACCCTAGCACAAGTTACACACTCGTCCACATACTTTGCAACATCGAGCTTCATCGTCGGCCACCAGTAATAGGGTTTTAGATCCCTATACATTTTCGTACTACCAGGATGAATCGAGTACATGGTTTTGTGAGCTTCTTCCATCAGAAGACCTCTTACTCCTCCCGCCTTAGGTACCCAAATCCTATCTTTGAATACCTTTAGTCCTTGACCGTTTGTATCAAACACCAACGTTTTTACCAAACGTTCCTCCTTTCGGTCATTTCTCTCTAAAGCTTCCTCTTGAACTTTCTTTATACTTTCCACAACTGTCGAGAGAACTTCAATTCTCAACGCTCTTGGCCTTTTCTTTTCAAGATTTACCTTCCGACTGAGAGCATTAGCAACAACATTTGCTTTACCCAGGTGGTAAAGTATCTCACAGTCGTAGTCCTTGAGTAACTTTAGCCAGCGCCGTTGCCTCATGTTCAATTCCTTCTCCATACCTTTAAGGCGAATACTACCACTGCCAACTCCAGACCATGAGTGGGGTAATTCTTTTCATGCTCTTTCAATTTCCTCGATGCATACGCTATCATTTTATCCCTTTGGGTCAGAACACAACCTAACCCAACTCCAGAGGCATTACTATACAATGTGAAGTCATCAACTCCTTCAGGTAACGAAAGAATCGGTGCTTCACACAACTTCTTCTTTGACTTCTCAAAGCTTCCTATGCTTCTTATTCCAAGTATAGACAGCTCCTTTGTGGGTCAAAGCTGTTAATGGAGTCGCGATCGAAGAAAAGCCTTGGATAAATTAGCGATAATATCCAGCTTATCCTAAAAAGCTTCAGATCTCCATAGGACTTTCAATCGTAACCTTCGAGTTACAAAATAAATCCTTATTGATGACTCCTTCTTCTTCTTAGAATAAGTATTTTCCTTCGTTTATCGTAACAGACCGATGGGTCATGTTCTAATGATCTCTCATTGTATACTGCACTACTTAGACTCAGATCTCCTAGGGACAAATTCTGGAGCAAACTATACCTTCCTTCATGTTCTAATGTGATACAATCACAGTTCAACATGTATCATTTCTAACTACCTACTTCTTTAACAATGAGTGCGATACTTCTATTGATCGCTTTGATCATTTCTCACTTCAATCTTCTGGCTTAAGTCAAATACTACATCGAACTTGGTTCTCTGAACCACATAATAAACTCATCTTAGTTGGACTCGATTCGATATGACCTCTAAGGTCGGAATAACAATCATCTTCTTAGTCATTACCGAAACGATGGTAACGACAGACTAGAATAAGACGGAATCAATTACTAGCTCCTTGGTAACCTTGTGACTTTCCCTGATCTAAGTGTGAGTCCTGTGCTTCCAGTAGTATAGATCTCTACTACTATTCACACCTACTCATACTCGTCCCAAGTACTGTCTCGCAGTCCCCAAGTCCTAAAATCACAAAACAATTTAACACATACGAATGTGTCCAATTAATCATAAAATTTTCCTAGACTCTACTAGGACTTCTTCCATACATATCTTCAATCATCAATTCTGCTTCAACTTGGTTGGTGATGGAAATTCCAGATGATTGGGACAACTTCAAAAATTACACCAACCATTCCATTCATCAGATGAGAAAACCAGGGTTTATATTATTTCCTTGAAACGATTACACAAAGGTTCAAGTTTACCCTATACTATGCCTCTAATAGGCTAAACCACTTGTTACCATTCACATTACTACTTCGTAACTTGATCTTCGGGTATCAAGTCTTTACTTCTACTTCCTAGCGTTATTAATCGCTTCGTCAAGGATATTCTGAAATTCCTTTAGCGTTGATGGTGCACTTGGCCTTGTTACTTCATTGTTCTTCGGACAGTTCTTAGAAATATGGCCTTCTTCTTTACATACATAACACACCTCCTTGGGAATCGTACACTTATTGGCGTAATACCCTATTTCTCCACACCTAAAGCACTTCACCTTCCTGTTACAATCCCCAGAGTGTTTATTTTTGCACTTCCCGCACCAATTTCCTTTACCTCCTCTTTTGCCAGACTTTGAGGATATGTTGCTCTTATTGGGCCTTGAAGACCCCTCAAATTTCCTCTTCTTGCCAACTTCAATCTTGTTGGCGGTCCTGTCATTGATCATATCTTCAACAGACTTGGCAACCCTGATAGTTGCCTCGAGAACAGATACCTAACATACTGGCACAGTAAGTTCATCCTTACTTTGTTGAAGTAAACGTTTTGTTTCTTCCATCTGTTCATCCAACATCGTACGCACCATTGCCTGCACCCCAGCCATCGTGATTGGCTCAGGCTGTGGATTATCGCTTCCGAACCCACTTTGAGTACTCGCCATTTCGATCTATACACCAATCGTAAGTGAATTTAGATCTTTATTTTCGATAGGCGTTAAATCTTCGTTATTACTCCGAAACGTTTACATGTTAGTTCTAATCTCGTAATCATACGCTTAGAATCCTACACACATAAGGTTTCCAGATCCGGTCGGCAACAGACCATAGATCCGAATAAATAATAGCATCATTATAGCTATAACACAAAACATTTAGCACATAAAAGCATTTTAGGCATCCTTCCTAAAATAAACTAGTGCTCGTGTCAATTTAGGTGTACTACCTAAAATATAATAGACACACTCAACTCACAATCATCGCTTAGCATTCTAAGTTTAAGTCTAAAAATCCTAAAAATTTCCTAGTTCGCTTAAACTAATGATCTGATACCAACTGTGACATCCCCTAATTTCTCGGCCAGAAAAGACCGATTTAATTTATGCTTTTTAAAATAAAATCAGAGCATCTTTTTAAAAGATATTGCGGAATTGGTCCCCAAAAAAAACAAAACATGATAAAAGTTTGTCAAAACCTTTCTTTAAGAAATATATAATTTCCTTTTATATCAAAACCTCGGGATGTCATGTTCCGATACAGATCAAATGCATAAACAAGACATTATAAGTCCTACAACAGTTATTCATAACTACTGGCCTATAATCCATAAATCACTCATCATCATCGTCCGACTATGCTCGGGGTCCACTACCTGTAATCATAAAAAGCTGAGTGGGTCAGGCTTGGAAGCCTGGTGAGCATATAGGGTTTTCAACCCACAATAATTAAATTTATTGTACTTAAACATCAATCAATCAACCAAATTACCCCAACCCCATTATCTTATTAATTTCTTAAGGGTTTACCATAAGATTCAACTATCACTCCTTCCTAAGGAATAGGCACAAGGTCACACCATCACCTGGGTTTATACAACATGCACTAAGTCCATAGCTGCCAAGGTTTATTCAACATGTGCTAAGTCCATAGCTCTCATTTATCGACAGTATTATTTACAGGTATTCCCCTCTGCAATATATGTCAATGGGTTTTTAGAGTACATCAAATGAAAATATAGTTCATTACACATATAGGTTGCGGGCCTGCTAGTGTTCCACATACAGTCTAGAATAGTCCATGGTTGTCATCCATACTCTGCTGAATGACGGGGGCCAACATTTTGGGTAAGTGATTCTCTCAAATTTCACCACTCACCCTCAACTCATGATCAATATTACTGATCATCTCCTTTATCCAACTCACCTTTCATCACACCCACTATTTCATCTACCCATGTTTTACCCAACATTTTTCGTAGATAAAAATACATATATACAGTTTAAATTAATTAAAAACCTGTATAAATCATTCCTTCAACACCCATCTCAAATAAACAGACAATATATATTCACATAACACGTATTTTATGTAATATACTTCATATCTATGTGTAAGGTGAAAGTGACTACACACTCACCTGTTTTAATGAAAATCAGGCAGCAATTCGTTTCCTAAAACGATCGTTTCTAATAAAACTGGGAGTTTTATTGAGAAACCGGGCTCTGCGAAGGGTCGGGCTTCGAAACCGAAAAGATAAATTTTACGGGCTTCTCGGGCACTTCGTGGCGTATTCCGGGTGTTAGAATCGATACCGGGGCTTTGGGGGATGCTAAGATGAAGAAAATATGAAGAAAGGGGCTAAATATGGCAAAATTCCAAATCTAACCGGGAAGGCTCGCATACCCCTTGTATTTATAGGGGTCCGAAGTCGGCTTGGTGGTGGGGTCCGCAGGCGAGGGTCTGCAGGTGGCTGCACGTGCGTAGGCCTCGGTGGCAGCTGCTGATTGGACCGAGGTCTAGTGGTCCATCTGCGAGGCTCGGAGGCTAAGGTGGTGCGAGGCTCGGTCCAGCTGCGAGCTTCGGATTGGGCCTCCCTTAGGTCGAATCAGAATCCGACACGCAGCTACTGTTCATGCGAGGGAAGGCAACACGTGGTTTCGCATGACTCACCAATTTCGGACACGTGGCACTCTTTCAGCGAAGGTGACGTGGCAAAAACGTGACTATGCGAATTTTCACGATTTTCGCGCCAAAACTTCTAAAATCCATAACTTTCGCATACGAGCTCCGTTTTTGACGTTCTTTAGATGCATGCGTAGGTAAAGTTACGCTCTACAACTTTCGTTTAGACTTCGTCGGCTAATTTTGACTTTAATATTTATATTATTATTTTTAACAGACCGGGACAGGAAATCCATTAAAAATTCATAACTTCTTCATCCGACGTCCGTTTTCGTCAGACTTTTTACCGCTGTGCTACTAATGACGAGACCTACGATTCTTGTTTAGGTAGTGTCGGCTAAAAATCACTCGATCTAAAATTCGAGTTTTTAGCTGTCTACTACTAAGCTGAAACTTCGAAAAATCATAACTTACTCATACGAAGTCAGATTTGGGCGTTCTTTTTATCGAACTTCTCGGTTTAACGAATACTACGAGTTTCGTTTAGATTACTAAGGCTAAAAAGTAGTTTATCAAAAACTCACTTTTTACAACATTCGACACCGTGTCCGTTTGTTGCGAAACTTCGACAGGTCATAACTTCTTCGTTATAACTCGGATTTCGGCATTCTTTATATATCCGTAATCATTGTCACGCCCACCACAAGTTTCTTAATTGATATCGGCTTTATCTAAAATTTAATTTTTGACGCTCATTTTTATTCTTAATTATTTAAACCCTAATAATTAAGCGTAAAACACATAATATTCACATAATTCCTTTTCATTTCTCCAAAACGAGTCACAAAGGTTAACCTAGACCATTATGTCAATATTAATGCCTAGCCTAGAAACATTGCGTTACAGTGCACTAAGTGGCGAGAATTGGAAAATTCTCAGGTGAATCAGCAAGCATCCAAGGTGGGTTAGCTGTTTGGATTCAACAGTATCATTATTCGAGAGTGTGGTATGGTTAGAGCAGGTGATAGACATATGGGACAGGGAACAGACCGTGGTTTCTGGTAAGGTAGTTGATCGATGGGAGGCCTGGGATTAGGCCGGGGTGAAAATTCATAGAACTGATTTAAAGTTCAGAACCCTTAGAGGGCTAGAACAGACTGCATGAGAGAGATTCCCGGGAAGAATGGTTCACGGTGATGTACGACAATTTTGAGCGGTCCGGATAGACTGAAGGCCGGTGGGCGTACCAGTCAGGCCGAAGGCTCGAAGAACGATCCAGACAGGCTGAAGGCCCAGAAGGGCGGTCCAGATATGCTGAAGGTTCTAAGAGTGGTCCAGATAGGCTGAAGGCCTGGTAAGGCGGTCCAGTCATGCTAAAGACTCTGTATGTGTTAGTAGACCTGTATGAGGAGAATGAGTGAGTATGTCGCCGTGAAATAGCAATCGATAAGGTCTGGCCCCAAGTATTGATCATGATGATGGAGTTAGCTAAAGGCCGTGTATGGGCTTCGTTAGCTGTGTGATCGGATTCAGAGTATATGGGAGTTAGGGAGTAGCAGTTGCTCTGCATGGGTGGTGTAAAGTGGAGTTTTAGCACCATGGCACTTGTTGATGGGGTAAAGGTCGTTGGGTAGACTTCCTTGAAGAATGGAAGGGAAAGGTGTGTGGCTCCGGGAAGGAGTGTTGGTTATCTGAAGGGAAAGCGGTAGTGTAAATGGATGATCAAAAGTATTTCAGTTATTGATAGTGAGCACTGAGATTGTACCGGTTGTATGGAAGCACATCCGGGTTGGATGTTCGTTGAGGTTTTGGAATGGTTAGCGCTGATGTCGAATCAGAGGAGTTCGGAAGTGATGCAAGGGTAGATCCTTGGGATCCAAATATGGATGTAGTCATGATTTATGTATGCGGTGGTGTTCCATCTGAGGGATGGCTGGACCCATCGTAGATGTACCTGGAATTCCAGCCCAAGGCTGTTTGGGCCAGGTATGGGTGTTTATGCGTTATATATGGGTGTTCATGAGAGTTGCTCGAAAGCTGTGGAATGTATTATCATGTTAGCGCGGTAATGGAGTTGAGTCAGGGAGGAAACGGGATGAGTTTCCATCAGTGCATTTTGATAGAAGTAGCGCCAGTTGGGCAAGTGTTAGCAGGTTAACACTGGGTCAGGACCCGGTGGTTTATAATGGTATCCAGTTTTCACAGGCAGCGAATGAATACGTAAGACGGAAGTATGATAGTATCATCAGGTGGCACTTAGTTGATGAGTGTTGTCATCAGAGAAAAGAAGCCGGTGGCCGGCTTGAGGCAGTTGTCAGGACCCTGTAAGGGAAGAGATGGATTTTATAGGGATTCGATAGTAGTGTTTGAAGGAATCTGGGCTGGTGTGAGATCAGTAGATGCATTGTGGGAATATCATCTGGAATGGTGTGCTGCAGCAGGCTTCGAGGACGAAGCCTAATCTAAGTGGGGGAGAATTGTAACATCCCAAGTTCAGAAGCAAGAAGTTGAAGGGTGTTATGTGAAAATTAAGGAAGGGACTCGACGAGTAGGTCTCTTGACTCGTCGAGTCGAAGCGAGTGCTGGGCACGTGATTAAGTGGCCTGACTCGCCGAGTCGGCGGCTGGACTCGACGAGTCAGTGCTGGAAGAGGAAAACCCTAATCTTAGGGTTTGCACCCTATTTCAAGGACTTAATGTCTTCCCCTCAGCCCCCTTAGCACCCTTTGAGATCCAGAAACCCTAAATTCGTGTGTGAGAGTCCTTGGGAAGCAAATTGGAGCTTGGATAAGTAATTTGTGAATAGATCTTGAAGATCAAGGAGCTTGGATCAAGGAGATTTGTGGAGATTCGGTTTATTCTTCAGTGGGAGGTCGTTTTGGAGGTAATGAATCGTTATCCTTGGCCTTCTCCTTTCTAGCTCCCTCTTTCATGGAGTTTAGGGTTTGTTTGGAGATAATATGATGAGATCTTGGTGCATGAGTTAGATCTGGAGTTGAAACTCCATATATGAGTTCTATTTGGATCAAACATGCAGAAAGCCCTTTTAGTTGCTATGAAAAAGCCATTCCCCATGAGTTAAGTTCCTTTCGAGGTTTGTTTTTGGAATTATGGGACATGAAGCACGTAAAGGTAGCAACTTTATGTTGCTAATGCACTCTAGGGACCCAGATCTATTGTTTGGAGCAAAGGAGTAGCTCTGTATCTTTCGAATATGGGAATGCACGTATGAAATCGGCGAGTCTGGGTGATGACTCGGCGAGTTGGGCCAGGGTTTCAGGCATTGAGTCGCGTAGTGACTCGGCGAGTCGCATGGGTGACTTGGCGAGTCATATGATGATGAGCTTGGACTCGACGAGTTGGAAGGAGAACTCGGCGAGTCTGATGAAGGTTGTCGTGGACTCGGCGAGTGTGTTCTTGGACTCGACGAGTCACGACGCAGAACCCCCAACCTGTTCTGGTTAGACTCAGAGTAGTGAGTTGAGTGGTGACTCAGTGAGTTGGTCAGGTTAGGACTCGAAGATTGTGGAACTCGACTAGTCATGTGGTGACTCGGCGAGTTGAGTCGTGTTATGAGCTATGCTATCAATTGCGCGCTATAGCGGTTTGCGGTAGTCTATAACTGCTATTTTCAAGTTTGCATTTTCAGATAGCGGTACCGCAATTTGTGCCGCAATTAACCGCTAATTACCGCTATTTTCTGGACCGAGATAGCGCCGCTATTGCCGCTTTTTCATTTTATTTTATGTTTTGATGATTTGAACCAAATTTGGGCCACAATGGAAGAAATTTGGATGTAGCATTGTGTCTGATTTTTGGACGGACGGAAAGCAGATGTCTCTGATTAATTTTTTAGTCAATTGTCCTACTGGTACAGTTTTTCTAAAGTCGATTGATGCATCAGAGCATATACATAATGCTGAATATATTGTGAAGAAGGTAAATGAGGTGATAGCAGAAGTTGGAGAGGAAAATGTTGTGCAGGTAGGGTCAATGGGTTGACTCGGCGAGTAGGGTCAATCAGGAAGTTGGACTTTGACTAGTTTGACCTTCAGGAGTATTATGGTAATTTTCAGATATTTATGACTTTGGATCATTGATGATTATAGGTGTTGAAGTTGGAGGCAGTGCTTCGGGTTTGTGCTTTCGTGATTCGGTTCGGCAGTTGCAAGGCGAGTTATCCTCACTATATCAACAGGGTCTAAGGCACCAAGGCCGACCCTTTATCGGATGGGAATCCGGGTATTTGTTTGATATGTTTTTGAGTTGCTAGATCTACATCCTGGTTTTAGGATGGTGTTATGTTAGTGACCTGGTTACGGTCGGTATCCTGGTATGTAGGGTAATGTTATGTTAGTGACCGGTTAGGTCGGTATCCTGGTTAGGATGTTGTTATGCTGCATGATCTGATAGATTCGTTTGTTTGGCTGAGGATTGTTATGTGATTAACTGTTTATGTGCACATGGTTGTTTGAATGGGGTTGGGTTGAGGCGGGTCCTGCTTTGTGCTGTAGGCCAACATACCCAGGGCGGACCGGATAGACCGAAGGCCCAACGAGCGGCCCGGATAGGCTGAAGGCCCTAAGAGGGCAGTCCAGACGTGCCGAGGCTCGGAGAGTGGACCAGGCCGGCTGAAGGCCCGGTGCGGGCGGACCAGTCATACTGTAGACTCAGATAGTGGACCAGGTGGATTGAAGGCCGGTGCGAGCAGACCAATCACACTGTAGACTCAATATACATGGTTAGACTCGGAGAGTGGACCAGGTAGACTGAAGGCTCGGTGCGGGCGGACCAGTCATACTGTAGACTCGATATGCATGGATGTTCTGTATTGTGATATGACATGAGTATGAATATATGTGGTTGGTATGTTGGGGGTAACTCACTAAGATTTCGGGCTTACAGTTGTAGTGTTTTGGTTTCAGGTACTTCAGGAGATCGTGGTAAGGCAAAGGCGTGATCGTACTGCTCCTCATACTTCATGATTTTGTGATCTTGTTATGGGGATACTCTGATGTTTAAACTCTTTTAAAAACAATTTGTAATAACTTAATAGCTTTTGAATGAATAAAAATGTTTTAAATTGGTGCAATTTTTATGAGTGTTACACCTTCCATCATCTACAAACAGAAAAACCAAGAAGATAAGAATAAGATATATATTTCAGTTATTAGCTTACTTACAGGGAAATATGGAAGCCGACGGCGTAAGTCTTGAGACAGAAGTCACAATCTTGAATCTGACTGGGCGTTGAAGGCTCGACGATGTCGTCGCTGTGGAAAGGGTATAAGAGGTGTCTTGTGGTGGGTGTGATGTAGAACGATATCAATAAATAATTAATCGAAATGAGAGTCAAATAAGAAAATAAAAACATCGATAACATACAGAGGCATACCTGGTGGCACAGAGATGCTCGATAATGTAACACCGTAAATTTTCAAACAAAATTTTTCATTTTAAAATCATATAATTCTCGTAACACATTTCACAAAAATCTCATTGATTTAATTTACAAAACACAACTCCATAATTGTTTGATTAGTACTCCAGGATCCTCAAAACATAACTCCTGCTCTGGTGTGTACAATCAAACCGGTGCCTTCCTGCGATCCTGATAAAACCTGAAACACATATCACATAACACGGTAAGCACGAAGCTTAGTGAGTTCCCCAAAATACCACATACAACACATTAGCCACTCGAGCCTATAACTCTGTAAGACCCTCCGATCAATGTATCTCAGTGGAACCCTCTAGTCCCACGGCTCGTTAGACCCTTCGGTCCGGTTTGGTTGGGACCCTTAAGTCCCATGGCTCGTGGGACCCTCTGGTCCGGTCTGGTTGAGAACCCTCCGGTCTCATAGTATGTTGGACCCTCCGATCCGGTCTATGTATCACACAATATAACATACAACACATATATCACACAGAAAATGCATAACTCAAGCAAACGCGTAAGACCCTCTGGTCACACATAAATTACCACTCTACGTAAAGTATAGTGAGAAGACTCACCACGAATGATAAACAACCCCTAAAACGCTGTTGTCACGCACCGGTCTCTAAATCTGATCCAAATCCACAATTAACCCAATGAGGAACTAAGTCCAGACTCTCACTCATTAGGTCTAAAGGAAGACCAATAACCGGCCCAATAATAGCCTAAAACCCATTGGTCCCACCAAGGCCCAATAATAATTGGGCTCACCTGAGGCCCACTCTCAAAACTAAATGGCAAGCCCAACTCAAGGGCCCAATCACGATTATATATATTTCTCTGGTCCAATACTCTATTTCAACAAGCCCAAACTCCAGGCCCAACACTCAAGGCCCAAAATGAGACTTGGCCCAAAAGTCCACAGTGAGGTTACGCGGGGCGTACCTCTCTTGGTACGCTCAGCGTACTCACGAATCCGGATTAGCCATCGGGGACATCTGGTCAGTACGCGGGGCGTACAGTAATTACGCTCAGGGTACGACCAGGATTACTTTTTCTACTCCTTTGGTCTTAACCCGTTAAGACATTAACTCAAATCCCAGATCTGGACTCCTTAATGGCTCTCACTCCATAAAGTCAGTGACTTTAAGCCTTTGCATGGCTGATAAGGTCACCAACACACCAAACTCTCACTTTCTTAGCTCAAAATGCACATAACTCATGCATGGCTCGATTTCAACATCCAAGACCTGATTTTTATGAATCCTTTCCACTAGAGACACTTAAAGGGACATATAATAGGCTTTAGAGTTCAACAACTCATAAAGCTTCAAGCTTTGGTACCAAAAACCCTAAAAT
Organism: Lactuca virosa; assembly: GCF_052849685.1. NCBI lineage: Eukaryota > Viridiplantae > Streptophyta > Magnoliopsida > Asterales > Asteraceae > Lactuca > Lactuca virosa. The sequence goes on along the minus strand of NC_136429.1, from coordinate 469,898,264 downwards.
AGACCCATAACAAAAACTATCACAACAATAAGCAAGTTTCAAACTTGATACCTCTGGAAGATGCACCAACAAGAGAAGAACATGGATCCAAAAGCTAGATGCTCAAGCTATTCTCTTTAAAATCTCCTTTTTCTTCAAAAGCCAAACATAACAAGTCACCACCCCCACTAGATCCACATGAGAAAGCCACCAAGATTCAAACTTTATGCTTTTGGGAGCTAGATCAACATGATTAGGGCTTGGATCCACAAGCTCCAAGCCAAGCAATGCTCCTCAAGGAACTCCTTCTTCCACAATATGCACCAAAAACTCACTAAATCACCAAAATGCTCAAGAATCACTCAAATGGAGGCTTAGGGTCGATTTCTAGGGTTTAGAGGGATGGAGGCTGAAGATATTAAGGTTAGGTTATGAGATAAGGAGCTTAAATAGGGTCAAAGACCCTAAAATAGGGTTCAGGTCTGACTAGCGTACGCCCAGCGTACATATGCTACGCCCAACGTACTCCGAAGAACATTCGCGACCACCCCTGGTCAGTACGCCCAGCATACTCCAAAGTATGCCCAACGTATTTCCTTCTTCACTAGTACGCCCAGCGTACTCGACTAAGCCTGAAACCACAAAACTTCTGAAGGCCATAACGTTTTCGTTATAAATCCGTTTCCGACGATCCTTATATCCACGAAAAGGTAACGAGAAGCCCTACACTTCTATCAAATTTATTCCTCCTGAATCCCACTCAAACTCAGATCCAAAATTCATGAAAAGCCCGAACCAACGCCTTTAACAATACATTTGGGCTCTAAAGCACAAACCGAACTCTTTTATCACATAACGAACCTTACCCACATCCCAAAAGGGCCTAAACCTTTCTTTTTCAAAGCCTCAAAACCTTCTCATACTCGGATTAAGGCCCACGGGCCTTAAATCACAAAAATATAGATTTCGCCCTCGAAATCGCTCCTTATCAACACATAGGTCGAACCTAATAATCCGAGAAGCACCACCGAAAGGACCTTATATCATACAACAATATCTTTCAAAAACACCTAAACCCAACAGGAACTCCCGACCCTGAAGAAGGACAAACCCGACTGTCGTTACGATACTCAATCTCACTCTCCAGAACTTGAAACTCTAGTGGTCTATCTCCCTGCCAGACCACCCTCGCAAAACATCATCCTGCTAATCGCCCATCGGCTAACAGACCCTAAGAACACTCTTCCAACTCTGATTCTCTAATCGATCCCAATCGCAACTCAAAAGGAACGGAAAGGTCATAATCCCCTAAGGACCCACCGTCTGAACAACTATCAGGACTCATCGGAAGAAAAGAACCCCAAAACTCAAACACAAGAAAATATCATGCTCACTTGGAAGCATCCTCTGATATCTATAGACATAAGCCCCAACTTCCTCTCAATTATCCCCTTCAACACTGAGCATCAGGTCAGCTCCCGAACCAAAAGATGAACCTCCAAAGGTTACTCATTGCAAACCAAAAACGTCTCACCGACTTCCATCTCACGATAACTATCTCGGCTCATCCCAACACACAAGTCATGAAGTTCGCTTTACCCCAAGCGAATGCTACAACTCATCTGAAATCGTCTCACTTCTGACCTCTGTCGTCTACCATCCACTGGTTCCATGCGTCTCGCGGTTCTTCCCATACCAACGGAACTGATCCACTCCGGCCTAAGATATCATATGAAGGTCAATACTCCCCTCAAAATGAAACCCATCCACGAATCCGAAACCTCATCTCGCCTATTCAATACACGAATAGATCCAGACTTGAGCTCGAGAGTCTGATTCAACAACGGAATTGGAACCACTCATTTCCAATCTGGTACTCAACTAATGACTCAAAATTTGCGGATTTATGCACATACCATCTCTCCAATTCCTTCCGATTACGACAATTCCTACTCAACCTGGGATATAACAATTTCTCAACTGACACGGAGACCCCCGTCTATCCCTTGGTTCGGCAACTAGGCCCCCAAAGACTCAAGTAGTAAGGCTACCCAAGCCTAAGAACTCCTCTACGCCATACTCTGACGAGTGAGTTCTACAGCTCCCGACAGAACATTATTCACCCTTATCGACTACTGAGTGATGCGGCCTCCCCATAGTCTTGAGATACTCCCTCACTGACTTGTGAATGCTACGGCTCCCCGCAACATCACAGCCCTATCCTACTATCCAGTGAATACTACGGTTCCCCTTAGCATCACAACACTCTCTCGCTGACTAGTGAATACCACGGCTCCCCGCAGTATCACAGCTCTCTCCTACTATCCAGTGAATACTACCGCTCCCCGTAGTATCACGACACTCTCTTCCACTGACTCGCCATGGGCTCGCTCCATGGTTTCTCCTGATCATCCCAAGCGACCACTCCCACTCGGATGCAGTTGCTCTCTTATCACCCCATAACCTCACCATCATGTCATCACCACACTAGTTCACCAACTCATGCTCCGCAGCTCGACATAGATAGGTGCTTACTGTTAGATAAGGTGTCTAAGTCCATAACTATTTCTGGTATGTACTTGACCCGACCCGACATGGTCCATTTGGGTTGCATGGCATCATTCATTTGGATAGACTAAATAAGAGAAATAACACTTGTGGTTTATTAATATATTATAAGTTCTAATATATTAATAGTATTATATAATTAGTATTGATCAAGAATTAATCTAGGATTAATTAAGTGATCAAAAGATGACTAATTAAATATATGGGTTGATCATGTAAATCATCCATAACTTGTATAGTGGGCTAAAAGGCTCCATGGATAATCAAGTTGGGTTAAACCCATTGAATGCTCCATGGAGGCTCCATGGGAGTTACAAACGCATGGGTCATGGAAATGAAGAGTCATGCCACATTAGGGTTTACATGGTGTAACCCTAGATGTGACACACTATATAAGCAACATGTTCTCCACCAAAATCGGCGACAATAAGAAACAAGAGGGCTAGGCCGATTTTAGAAGTGTGTATTCTCTCTAAAGTCATTCCAAAAGCATTTGGTGTTGTGTGAAGCATTTGAGGCATCACACTTGGGGTGCTAGGCTCACAAGGTTTCAAGGATCATAAGCAACAACAAGGTAAGTTATTCTATCTTTCATCCAAGTTAAAATTTGTTCCCCATGTATGCTAGATAGGAATATAACCTTGGAATTCAACTTTGCATGATAATTAGATAAACATAGATCCAAGGTTATTAGGGTTGCATGTACACTTAGGAAGTGTTAAAATGCTCAAAACCCATCAGTGGTATCAGAGCCTAGGTTTGTTCGTTGTTGTTGTTGTTGTTGTTTTTTTTTTTTTTTTTTTTTTTTTTTTTTTTGTGCAAACAGCTTGAAAAAAAATCATTTTTTCTGTTTTCTGCTTGTATGAAAGTTTGCACATTTGTTGCTGGAAATGGACTAGAAACAATACCCTAAACTGTTTTGATGTTTTAAAGCTTGTTTTATATGGTGTAATGTTTATGCTAATCCATTTACAATGGCAATTATTAAAATTACAAGTTTTTTTTAAGTGTAATTTTTGATTCTTGAAAGTGTTCATATTCATGTCCTTGAACTTATGAAGATGAGATGATCATAGGAATTGTTTGTAACCTTCATGGTAGTTTAATTCATGATCATAATGTGTTTTAATGGAGTCCATAACTTGTCCACAAGTTATGGAAAACCAAAAGCCTCACTTTTATTAAAGCCATTAAAAGAACACAAGAGTTATAAAAATGAAGAGTCTTGATTAAAACTTTAGTTCCAACCCTTAGAATTTTAAAAGTTAAAATTCAACCCTTATACTTTATAATATTATAAGTTACTAATATATATATATATATATATATATATATATATATATATATATATATATATATATATATATATATGTATAACGTCAAGTCGTCTTACCGCTAGTACGCCTCATTCACGAAGCCGGTCTATAAGGAGGGTATAAGGTTGTTGCCTATAAAATGGCAACTTAATGGGTGTCGACTCTCACCCACCGCTTCCTTGATCGGTGGAGGGTCGTTAGCCGAACGGGTAGGACAAGGACTTATAAATTCTCATTAAAAGTATGATGAATATTATAAAGTAACTAAATGCTTTTATTAAATTCCCAATCTTAGTTACTTTAGGAAAATGTGAATAAGGTGCTAACCCATGAAATTACACTTTACACTTTGCTTAAGTCGTTGGTGGAGCGTGTGTGGTTAACCGGCACACTAACTTGGACTTAAGAAGGTAGGTAAAGGGTGACTTAAGGTTTACCATAGCATCGGTGGAGCGTGTGTGGTTTACCAGCACATCGATTGAGTGATAAACCTTGAGGGTACCAAGTGATTTGCATGGTTACTTCACACCTCGTTTTGTGATCCTCGGTATCCCAGTCACAAAACTTGGAGGGCACACTCGAGATTGAAACATGCCTTTGAAAAGTTCATTGAATCTCAAAAGAATCTAGGAATTTCTAAGAACCAATTAAAAACCTAATATCTATATTTCGTTTTTCATGGTGGAAACTGGTGAATCGTCATTCACCTACCTTTCAAATATGTTATAGCTTGGATTACGGCATACCTCTTCTAAGTTATAATATATTGTGATTGGATTCTAGCCTTAATATTACATTTGAGTGTTTTATTAAGGACTCTCTAAATATCTAAACTAATCTTGTTCTCTTCTTTCAGATGTCTTCAAACAATGCTGCTTCTGGCTCTAATCCTAATGGCTCCTTTACCCTTATGAACTTGTGTGGGAAAGTCACTTTTGATGGATCCAACTTCAATGAATGGATCAGAAACATCAGGATGATTACCCGCTACGAGGACAAAGAATATGTCCTTGACAAGGAGCTTAAGGAGATTGATGAGACCACTGCAACTCCCCAGGAGATCGCTGACTTCCGGGCACATGAAAGGGATGTTACAAAAGTGGCATGCATCATGTTGGCCACCATGACAGCGGAACTCCAAAAGTCCTATGAGGACTTCTACCCTTTTGAAATGCACCAAGATCTGATGGAAAGATACCATCAAAGTGCACGACAAGAGAGGTATGAAATCATATGCTCTATCATAACAACCATGATGAAGGACGGGGAATCCGTCACGAGCCACATGCAGAAAATGCAAAGGTATGTGGATCGGTTGCTGAAGCTTAATGAGAACTTCCATGAGGAGCTTGCAATAGATATCATTTTGCACTCCTTACCATCGTGCTATGATCAATTCCGCACGACATATCACATGAATAAGGAAGAGGTCACACTCCGCAAACTTCAGGGACTCCTCAAGACCGCAGAAACAGGTCTTAAGGGTAAGTCGGTTGTTAACACTCCTACTCCAAACTCCGCCCCGGTTTTGGCAATCGGGAAAGGTAGAGGGAAGAAGAGGAAGAGCTCTTCGAAGGGTACCAAGGCTAGGACCCTTGATGGCTCTTCTTCAAGTGGAACCAAGAAAGGTTTTGTCACTCCTTCTTCTGACCCTAAAGAGGCTGAATGCTTCTATTGCCATGAAAAGTCACATTGGAAGCGGAACTGCCCAAAGTACCAGCAAGATGTGAAGGATGGGAAAGTTAAACCCAACCATGCAGGTATTTACACTATCTTATCTAATAACTCACCCCATTCTAACTCTTGGGTCCTTCATACCGGTTGTGGTATTCATATCTGTTCTGATTTGCAGGGACTAAGAAGAAGTGAGAATGTGGAGCATGGAAGAATAAACTTAATCATGGGGAATAGGAAAGCTTTACCTGTCACCAAGATTGGAGTTTATACTTTATCGCTAAGTAGTGGGTTTAGTTTAGATTTGAATAAAGGTTGTTATTCGCCAGAAATGGCAAGAAATATTATTTCCTTTCATGCATTGTATAAACAAGGTTTCACCTTTTCATTTGATAATGAAGTTGGTTCGATGAATGCTTTCTTTAATAATGTTCTTTATTTTAAAGCATTACCTTGTGATGGTGTGTATGAAACTGTATATGTGGTTGATAACTTAGGAAATAATGTATTGTGTATTGATTCTGTTAATGATAATAACTTGGATAAAGCATCATTATGGCATTGTCGTCTTGGACATATAAGCAAGAAACGCATAGGCCAACTCCAAAAGGATGGAGTATTGGAGTCATTTGACCTAAAGTTAGATGATAGTTGCGAATCATGCTTACTTGGAAAAATGACAAAGTCACCCTTCACAGGTTCTTGTGAGAGGGGTGAAGGTTTGTTGGATCTTATACACACGGATGTGTGTGGGCCCTTCAAACATGCCACAAGGGATGCTAATAGTTATTATTTGACTTTTACTGATGATTACAGTAGATATGGATATGTCTACTTAATCAAGCATAAGTCAGAGACTTTTGAGAGGTTTAAAGAGTTTAAACAGGAAGTCGAGCATCAATTGGGAAGGAACATTAAGATGCTTCGATCCGATCGAGGTGGTGAGTATCTTAGTTCAGAGTTCCTCGACTATCTTAGGGAATGTGGGATTGTCTCACAATTGACACCTCCCAGGACACCGCAGTTGAATGGTGTAGCTGAGAGGCGTAATCGAACCTTGTTGGATATGGTTCGTTCCATGATGAGTCGAGCTTCGCTACCAATCTCATTTTGGGGGTATGCCTTAGAGACTGCCGCCCATATCCTTAATCTAGTTCCCACAAAGAAAGTTGCCAAAACTCCTCATGAGATGTGGACTGGTAAAGTACCCAAACTAGACCACATTAAGATTTGGGGTTGCGAGGCATTCGTGAGACGCGAGACTCATGATAAGCTCGAACCTCGAAGTGAGAGGTGTATTTTCATCGGCTACCTACAGAAATCCTTTGGTTACCTCTTCTACAGACCTAGTGAGAATGTGGTCTTTGTAGCTAGGAGGGCTTTCTTTCGAGAGAGAGAGTTCATAAGCCAAGGAGACAGTGGGAGGCAAGTTGACCTTGAAGAAATTCAAGAGTCAAGTGGTGAAGGAAATTCAAACCCTAGCACTCAACTTGAGGAGGAAACTCCTGTTGAGCCAATTGACAAGTCTGTACCTCTGAGGCGTTCCACAAGGGTTAGGAATGCACCTGAGCATTACTATGGATTCCATATTACTGCGGAAGGTGATACACTTATCAGTGATGAGACACTTATAGGTCTGGATGAACCTAACAGTTACGCGGAAGCCATGGCAGGCCCTGAGTCAGCCAAGTGGAAAGAGGCAATAGACAGCGAGATACAGTCCATGTATGACAATCAAGTTTGGAACTTGGTTGAGAATGTACCAGGTCGTAAGACTATAGGGTGCAAATGGATCTTCAAGAAGAAGACCGACATGGATGGTAATGTACACACTTATAAGGCACGACTGGTTGCAAAGGGTTTCTCACAAACTCCGGGAGTTGATTATGATGAGACCTTTTCTCCAGTGGCCAAGATTAAGTCTATTAGGGTTCTGTTAGCCATAGCCGCATTTCATGACTATGAAATATGGCAAATGGATGTCAAAACCACTTTCCTTAATGGAAAGTTGGCTGAGGATGTTTACATGAGTCAGCCAGAGGGTATTGTCAACACAGAGTACCCTAATAGAGTGTATAAGCTTGAGAAATCCATTTATGGGTTAAAGCAAGCACCTCGCAGATGGAATCTTTGCTTTGATGAGAAAGTCAAGGAATTTGGCTTTTCTAGGAGTGAAGATGAATCTTGTGTATATGTCAAGGCTAGTGGGAGTATAGTTAGCTTTTTGGTATTGTATGTGGATGACATACTACTCATAGGAAATGACATCCCAACTCTGCAGGAAGTTAAGTCCTAGCTTGGGAAGTGTTTCTCTATGAAGGACCTAGGAGAAGCTACCTATATTCTAGGGATAAGGATCTTGAGAGACCGGAGTAAAAGACTAATTGGACTTAGTCAGAGTACCTACTTGGATAAGGTGCTGAAGAGATTCGGCATGCAGGACTCCAAGAAAGGAGAGTTACCCATCCAGAGTAACGCCAGATTAAGTAAGACACAAAGCCCTAGTACTGAGGCTGAGATAGCAGAAATGACTCAAATACCTTATGCTTCGGCTGTAGGATCGATCATGTATGCTATGACGTGTACTCGACCTGATGTAGCCTTTTCTTTGAGCATGGTTAGCAGGTATCAGGGGAACCCTGGCAAGGCACACTGGACTGCGGTAAAGAATATCCTCAAGTACCTACGGAGGACTAAGGACTGGGTCCTTACCCTCAGTAGGAGTGAAGACTTGAGAGTTGTAGGGTATAGTGATGCTAGCTTTCAGACTGATAGGGATAATTTCCGCTCTCAGTCAGGCTGGGTCTTTACCTTAAATGGAGGAGCAATTTCTTGGAAGAGTTCCAAGCAAGAGAAAGTGGCTGATTCAACTTGCGAATCAGAGTATATAGCAGCTAGCGAGGCAGCAAAGGAGGCGATATGGCTGAAGAACTTCATTGGAGACCTTGGAGTTGTACCAGCTATTAAAGAGCCAATGGAAATTTTCTGTGATAGTGAAAGTGCAGTTGCCTTAGCCAAGGAACCAAGGGATCACGGGAGATCCAGACACATCGACAGAAAATACCATTTCATCAGACATCGAGTAGAAGAAGGACTCCTCGTGGCAAAGAGGGTATCATCGGATGAGAATCCAGCAGATCCCCTCACGAAAGGACTGACTCGGGTTAAGCATCTCCAGCATGCTCGGAGCATAGGGCTGAAGGATGATATTAGATTTAGTAGTTAGATAACCTTGAAATTTGTAAAGTGTAATTGACATTAGATGATGAATAAAAGGTGTTTTATTTATGAGTAAAGTGTTGCTATCTCTTGTCGATCGTTTACTATATTTCTTTTGCATGTTTTGACTTCCAGAATAATTATGTTTGGTATATAATATTATTCGAACCTCCACAGTCGGTCATATGTCGGAAGTAGGTATGAATCAAGACTGTCATGATTGGTTGTAGAGGTCTAAGTTGTTGGACATGGCTACAACACTCATGAGTGCTCATAAGTTCTGAGCATTGGACTCAACCCACGCTCACTGGAATCACTTCATGGAATTTATCTCGAGTGATCGTGAGACGGTAATATCATATAAGTCTTCAAACCTAGAGATATGATTTGTTACTTATGAGTTGGTTATGCATTGATTGTACGTTAACACATTGGTAACTCGATGTTATAAAACGTGCTTTTGTGTATAATTCAATGAGTGGTAGAACAAACATATGAGTCAAAGTTTATTTGTTCCTTCTTGGATTAGAAGCTGATATATGGGCCCCTAGATGATTTTGTTTTGACCTATGTACCGGGCCCGGTCAGAACTAAGTTGATGTGTTCAATTAAGTTCTTTGTCAAACAAATCGGAAATCGGGAAACAAACTGCTGGAAAATAAGTAAGACATTGTTCCATGTATTTGTCCGGCTGATATCTAGAACAGAGGATTATATGATCACTTATCTGAAATGGCGTATCATCATCTTCTCAGTTCCGAGAAACCTTGAAAAGAGCTACGATTGCTGATCGGTTCCTGAAGTCATACTTGCAGTTATAGTTATTAGACTTATCCAAGTGGGAGACTGTTGGATAAGGTGTCTAAGTCCATAACTATTTCTGGTATGTACTTGACCCGACCCGGCATGGTCCATTTGGGTTGCATGGCATCATGCATTTGGATAGACTAAATGTGAGAAATAACACTTGTGGTTTATTAATATATTATAAGTTCTAATATATTAATAGTATTATTTAATTAGTATTGATCAAGAATTAATCTAGGATTAATTAAGTGATCAAAAGATGACTAATTAAATATATGGGTTGATCATGTAAATCATCCATAACTTGTATAGTGGGCTAAAAGGCTCCATGGATAATCAAGTTGGGTTAAACCCATTGAATGCTCCATGGAGGCTCCATGGGAGTTACAAACGCATGGGTCATGGAAATGAAGAGTCATGCCACATTAGGGTTTACATGGTGTAACCCTAGATGTGACACACTATATAAGCAACATGTTCTCCACCAAAATCGGCGACAATAAGAAACAAGAGGGCTAGGCCGATTTTAGAAGTGTGTATTCTCTCTAAAGTCATTCCAAAAGCATTTGGTGTTGTGTGAAGCATTTGAGGCATCACACTTGGGATGCTAGGCTCACAAGGTTTCAAGGATCATAAGCAACAACAAGGTAAGTTATTCTATCTTTCATGCAAGTTAAAATTTGTTCCCCATGTATGCTAGATAGGAATATAACCTTGGAATTCAACTTTGCATGATAATTAGACAAACATATATCCAAGGTTATTAGGGTTGCATGTACACTTAGGAAGTGTTAGAATGCTCAAAACCCATCACTTACACCCACCCAGCTTATGCACCACCACTCCTGATATAAGTTCTCGCAGGCAAGGCACTAGTCTCGGCACAGATACACCCTTAGACAGTCTCACCAAGGCGACAATTAATTGATGGGTTCCTACTAGAACAAAATCACTTGGGTACCTCGGTACATCATCACAGCATCTCACGATGTCTTTGCTCAACCACCAATAACTCAGGTTTCATGTGCCCGCACCGCAGATCTCCATAACCAGTTGCACTTGAAAGAATTGCTGATCTTCTCAATAGAATACCCAGTTCCCCCCCACTCAGGGTTCGAACCATCACCAAATGGGCAGACCAACAATCTACTCCATAGACTGTTTCACCAGGTACATCATACTTGACTCTTGGAACGTACCACACACACACTCAATGATCTTCCCGATGGAAACCAAACGACTCCAAATATCCCATAACTCAGACAAAAATCTCAGAATCCTCTCGACGTGACTGCCTCTAGTCATCTCGAAGCCTCAGACCGACACACCGTCGGACACCCCAACTGTTCCGAAATAATCCTGACTCACGGTCCGGAAATAATGCACTATCACACACCTCGTCTTTGACTCCTCGACCAGCCTCCCAATACGGGAACCATCATCAAAGCACGAGACCTAACTCTCACGGCCGATACACAGCATAACGATGAGGGCCACTGCCCCAGTATACTCCTATTGATCACTTGGAAGCGCTGCTACAGACATGCATGACTCGACTAAGGCATCTCTTAGTCCTCATCTCAGTCTCCACTAATAGTTCTCTCGTGGCATAAGGAATACCTACCAGCTAACATACTGCCCAAATACTCCAGTGAAAAGGTCACCACCATATATTACCCCACAGGGTTTGCATCCCAACTCTGAAACCGGAAACTCGATATCTCCTTCGCTTCTCCCAGAAACGGGAACAACGCAACTCTTGCCGCAGAAGGTGACGTCTCATCCATCAGCCGATGGCTCGACTCAGACCTCGATCCTCCAATAAGCATCATCTCTACTCATCCCTGAGGCTTGCGACTCCAACTAACCTCTTACCAATAAAATCCCTTGTAAACGAACTCGATTTCCCTTTCAATGTATACTCCATTAAAACTTGCTCGACATGGCCCTCTGGCCCCACACTCTATCATCTGATCTCAGACTAATCAACCACCACGGGACAACTAGTAAAACCAGAAGCACTAACCGCCACGAATCATGGTACTCGAACCATGTGATCACCTCTCAATCTGCTATGAATCATGGTACCCGAACCATGTTATCTCCTCTCAATCTGCTATGAATCATGGTACCCGAACCATGTTATCTCCTCACAATCTGCTACTTAGAACCTCTGGAATTTTCCCTGTTTCGAGTATGGGTCCTCTGCTTTTAGTAGTACGGGCCCATACTACCTGCCACATCTACCCATACTTTCCACACGGATTGTCCCAGATTTCCTAAGTAGCTGCTCAACCTTCCCGATCACCAATCCCGTTATACATGGTTGCTCTCCAGCGAGTACTCTCCTCTATTAGCGTACTCATTTGACTAAGGGCTCTCCCTAGGCTCTTCCTAGGTTCTCACACTTCTCTGCCATCAGCTGCGAAGAACTCCTTATGATGCCAGCCATCTACCTCCTGAATATCATCATATTCACTTAGTAGCTGTCTCCCATCATCAAGAGTTCCACAAAGCACGAAGCAAGCAGCATTCGGGCATCAAATAATCTCTATCAACATGTAAAACCACTCTAGGTTACAACTCCACTTGCTCTACTCGCACTCAAAAGGTGTCACCGAACTCAACCAACTCTACCCCTCGCGGGTATCTAACTACTCTCTCAGTAGGCTCCTTCGATGCTCATCTAGGTATCTCTCCTAGATTACTCCTCTACTCAAAGCTCTCTCTCTAAAAGATTCCTGCTGGATACTCTTACTCCGCACATACTCAAAGCACATCACAGATAGCAAAATTCCTAGGCTAAGGCATCACAAATCAGGCAACTCTAGCCTTAAGATATGAAATACCTAGCTTATTTTCTAGCATGCATCACTAATATCTCAATAATAACTCATAACACAAATAAATGAGGGTATTTTGGGAAATCACCGTTTGGGCTCTGGCTGATTGTACACACTGCTCCTTCTCGTTTTTCTCTTAGAAACTCTTGCTCGTTTTAGAAAAATCATTTCTTGTGAAATTTTTTCTCAATTCCTCAGTTTGAGTCCAGATATACCCGAAGGTGCATCCGAATCCCTCAGACCAAGGCTCTGATACCAACTTGTAACACCGTAAATTTTCAAACAAAATTTTTCATTTTAAAATCATATAATTCTCGTAACACATTTCACAAAAATCTCATTGATTTAATTTACAAAACACTACTCCATAATTGTTTGGTTAGTACTCCAGGATCCTCAAAACATAACTCCTGCTCTGGTGTGTACAATCAAGCTGGTGCCTTCCCGCGATCCTGATAAAACCTGAAACACATATCACATAACACGGTAAGCACGAAGCTTAGTGAGTTCCCCACAATACCACATACAACACATTAGCCACTCGAGGCTATAACTCTGTAAGACCCTCCGGTCAATGTGTCTTAGTGGAACCCTCCAGTCCCACGGCTCGTTAGACCCTCTGGTCCGGTCTGGTTGGGACCCTCAAGTCCCATGGCTCATTGGACCCTCTGGTCCCGTCTGCTTAAGAACCCTCCGGTCTCAAAGTATGTTGGACCCTCCGGTCCGGTCTATGTATCACATAATATAACCTACATCACATATATCACACAGAAAATGCATAACTCAAGCAAACACGTAAGACCCTCTGGCCATACATAAATTACCACTCTAGGTAAAGTATAGTGAGAAGACTCACCTCGAATGATGAACAACCCCTAAAACGTTGTTGTCACGCACATGCCTCTAAATCTGATCCAAATCCACAATTAACCCAATTAGGAACTAAGTCCAGACTCTCACTCATTAGGTCTAAAGGAAGACCACTAACTGGCCCATTAATAGCCTAAAACCCATTGGGCCCACCAAGGCCCAATAATAAATGGGCTCACCCGATGCCCACTCTCAAAACTAAATGGCAAGCCCAACTCAAGGGCCCAATCACGATTATATATATTTCTCTAGTCCAATACTCTATTTCAACAAGCCCAAACTCCAGGCCCAACACTCAAGGCCCAAAATGAGACTTGGCCCAAAAGTCCACAGTGAGGTTACGCGGGGCGTACCTCTCTTGGTACGCTCAGCGTACTCACGAATCCGGATTAGCCATCGGGGACATCTGGTCAGTACGTGGGGCGTACAGGAATTACGCTCAGCGTACGACCAGGATTACTTTTTCTACTCCTTTGGTCTTAACCCGTTAATACATTAACTTAAATCCCAGATCTGGACTCCTTAATGGCTCTCACTCCATAAAGTCAGTGACTTTAAGCCTTTGTATGGCTGATAAGGTCACCAACACACCAAACTCTCACTTTCTTTGCTCAAAATGCACATAAGTCATTCATGGCTCGATTTCAACATCCAAGACCTAATTTTTATGAATCCTTTCCACTAGAGACACTTAAAGGGACATATAATAGGCTCTAGAGTTCAACAACTCATAAAGCTTTAAGCTTTGGGACCAAAAACCCTAAAATGGACCCATAACAAAAACTAGCACAACCATAAGCAAGTTTCAAAGTTGATACCTCTGGAAGATGCACCAAAAAGAGAAGAACATAGATCCAAAAGCTAGATGCTCAAGCTATTCTCTTTCAAAGCTCCTTTTTCTTCAAAAGCCAAACATAAAAAGTCACCACCCCCACTAGATCACATGAGAAAGCCACCAAGATTCAAACTTTATGCTTTCTGGAGCTAGATCAACCTGATTAGGGCTTGGATCCACAAGCTCCAAGCCAAGCAATGCTTCCTCAAGGAACTCCTTCTTCCATAATATGCACCAAAAACTCACTAAATCACCAAAATGCTCAAGAATCACTCAACCGGAGGCTTAAGGTCGACTTCTAGGGTTTAGAGGGATGGAGGCTGAAGATATTAAGGTTAGGTTATGAGATAAGGAGCTTGAATAGGGTCAACGACCCTAAAATAGGGTTCAGGTCTGATTAGCGTACGCCCAGCGTACTCCGAAGAACATTCGCGACCACCCCTGGTCAGTACGCCCAACGTACTCCAAAGTACACCCAGCGTACTTCCTTCTTCACTAGTACGCCCAACGTACGCTTTGTGTACGCCCAGTGTACTCGGCTAAGCCTGAAACCACAAAACTTCTGAAGGCCATAACTTCTTCGTTATAAATCCGTTTCCGACGATCCTTATATCCACGAAAAGGTAACGAGAAGCCCTACACTTCTATCAACTTTATTCCTCCTGAAGCCCACTCAAACTCAGATCCAAAATTCATGAAAAGCCCGAACCAACACCTTTAACAATACATTTGGGCTCTAAAGCACAAACCAAACTCTTTTATCACACAACCAACCTTACCCACATCCCAAAAGGGCCTAAACCTTTCTCTTTCAAAGCCTCAAAACCTTCTCATACTCGGATATAGCCCACGGGCCTTAAATCACAAAACTATCTAGAACAGGATGTTACAGATAATAACAGCGACGACATAGGACAACAACGACACGATCAACAACCGGAAGTGGTGAAGGAACCTGATGGCCTCGACTGGAAATTATCAATTTATGCATCATATCGATTTCCATTGGCCTAATGTTGTTATATGATTCTCGGTCTAATAGAGTATTCACAGAGTCCATACCCTAATGTCGACGTCTCCATTATGGGATTGAGAGATAATTGATCTATACTGATTGTTACTCAGAAACCATGATGGTTGAATGTTAGCGTCATCCACCATCACCAATCAAAATATTGAATATGACCTTCTGTAGAAGGCTCGACGATGTCATCATCGTGAAAAGTGGGTAAGCGGTATCTTCTGTGCGTGCGATGGAGATAAAAGGAGTAGATTAGGGATAAAGGTTTTTAAATTTTGGGATTAAATCGATTGTATCGGGTTTGGGGGGAAAACAAATGTCTCAAAATTGGAATGGGAGGGAATTCAATATGTAAATTAGATTGGAAAAAGTTTTTTTAGTTTTTACGATAAAATATTATAATTAAAATTTATAGAGATTATTATTATATGGATGTTAGTTTCATAAAAGAAAATTCTTTAATAATTTTAAATTTTTAAAAATAAAAATGCATTGATGTCTACCAAAATTACCTTATTTATAATGATAATAATTTACATATAGATTCGCAACAATATACATTTTTTTAAAACGCAATATTCAATTTTTAATAATATATAAAATAAAACTTATATATTTGGTGTTATTAAAGAAGTCATATCCTACGTGGATGGATCGCGATTATATGTGGACATAGATGTTAGAGTGGTGTGGAGTTGGTGTGTAGGTGGATGGGTAAGATTGGATGGGGTGTGCGGGTAAGGTGTGTCGTGTGGAGGTGGATGTGGATGTGGGTGGGTCGGGGAAGGGTGTATATTGGGTGGGTTTAGGTTAAGCATATGGGTGGTGTGGGAGTATATTTAAGTGGATATGTGGGGGTATAGGGTGTGGATGTAGGGTGAGGTAGGTGTAGGTATGAGGAAGGTTGTTTGGGGGCAGGGTGTATGTTGTAAAGGTGGGGTAGGGTAAGTATCGGTGTAGGCTTATGGTAATGGGCGAATAGGTGTAGGTATGGGGTTGGGTAAATATAGGGTGGGGTAGGGTGATAATGTTGGTGTCGGGTAGGTGTGTCTATGTATAGGTCGTGTAGGTTATATGGAGTGAGAGTGGGTGGGCATAGGAGTATGATTGTAGATGTGGGGCGAGGGGGTGGTATAAGTCTTGGTGGGTATGGGGTGTGGGGTATGGTAAATATCAACATGGGTTTGTGGGAATGGGCTTTAAGCATTAAACATTAAGCCATAAGTTATAAGTCATGTACCCTAGTTTTGACATACAACAGAGACCAAATTTGCAATTTTGTCATATAGGTAATGGTATGTATGTAGTCATGAGCCAAAAGTCTTAAGCCCTTAGTCCCATACTTCAAGTCCTAACTCATAAGAAATAATTCATACACCAAAAGTCCTATGACTTAAACCCTAAGCCTTGGTACATAAGCCATAAGCCATGACATATGAGCCATAATCCATAAACCATAAGCAATATGCCCTAAACCCTAACTTATAAGCACTAAACCATAAGCCATGGCATATGAGCCATAAGCCATAAGTCATAAGCCATAAGCCATGACATATGAGCCATATGCGTTAATCACCTAAGCACCAATCCTTAAACCCTAAGTCATAAGACTTAAGCATTAAGTTGTAAGCCATACAACATAAGCCATAAGCATTAAACCATGAGTTGTAAGCCATAAGTCTTTAAACACCATAAGCATATGCACTTATCCTTAAGCCTTAAACCCTAAGCCCTATGTCATAAGTCATAAGTTATAAGCCATAAGCCATAAGCCATAAGCCCCAAACCTTATCTCCTAAGCCATAAACCTTATGCCCTAAGCCATACATCAGAAGCTACAAACCATATCCCCTAATCTATAAACAATAATCCATAATCCGTAATTCATAGGCCATAAGACCTTAACCATAATCCATAATCCATAAGAAATAAGACTTAACCCATAAGACCTAAGCCACAAGCATTAAGCAACAAACCATAAGATGTAAGTTGTAAGCCCTATGCCTTGAGTCACAAACCATAATCTCTAATCCCTTAGCCCTAACACATAAATTATAAGCCTTAAGCCCTAATCCATACCACCTTTAACCATAAGATATAAGCCACAAGCAATAAGGAACAAACCATAAGACGTAAGTTGTAAGCCCTAAGCGTTTAGTTACAAACCATAATCCCTAAGCCCTAAACCATAATCCCTAAGCCTTTAGCCCTAACACATAAAATATAAACCTTAAGCCCTAATCCCTACCACCTTTAACCATATGCTATAAGCCATGAGCGATATTCCATACATCATATGATTTAAGTTGTAAGCACTAAGCCTTTAGCCATAAGCCATAATCTATAATCCAAAAACCCTAAAACCTAGGCCATAAGCATAATCCCTACACCTTATGCCTAGTATTCCATAAACCATAAACCATAAGCCAAAATCCCTCAGTCCTACAACGTAATCCCTAAGTCGTACACCTTAAGCCTTAAACCATAAGTATTAATCTATAATAAATATGTTATAAGCATTAACCCAACCCTAAACCATTAACCAAAAGCTACAATTTTGGTCCAAAATGGGTTTGGCTTGCAAGGATGGTCCAATAGTTTCGTTTTGTTGCGAGTTTAGTCCAATGGCTCGTACACTTATTCCCATAAGCTCATAACTTCTCATGTCTGAATTGGGGTTTTAGAGTTATATATGTCTTAAGGTTTATGACTTAGGGCTTCGCTTTAATTTATTTAATATTTCCATTTTTTTTGCATCCAAAATGAATAGTTACAAAACACATCCTTTGTATCATAATATTGCATTGGTCTCAAAGAAACTCACACACACACATACACACACACACACACATATATATATATATATATATATATATATATATATATATATATATATATATATATATATATATATATATATATATATATATATATATATATATATTCTAAACTACTTTAAATTTCTCCTCAAATTTTTAGTTTGAGTTTTCCGGTATAATTTCACTCTCCTCACAAAAAGTTAAAAGCCCTAATTATATTTCCTACCTAAAAATTGGCTCTAACATTCCAATCAGTTTGTCGGCCTCTCCATACAGATCACTCGTCGCCGACATCTCCACCATTCGATCTCCTGATTACTAGCACCTCTCTGTGACTCATCTACCACCACTTCTCGCCTTATTGCAACCTGCATGTCTCTAAATATTGAATCCATGTACTACCTCCCATGCCTGTGTTCCCCTTTGCGGATACAGATGGCCGACTCCACCTTCCTCACCAACCATTGATGTTTCTCGTACTCACCCTACATGACGCCCATCGCCCTCACCTTCACCAGATGCCCCGTTACCCCGCCCCTACCTTTTTCACATACCTATCCTTCAAGAACCATAACTATTCAAAACCGGATTGAAGCAATATATTGCAATCGATATCTATATATTTGATTATTATAGACACTGTATTCACGGAATCACAATCACTGTCTCATTGCATCCTCGGTTCCTGTCTCTTCATGCAGCCATTGGCAAATCACTTTTCTCATCCTGCTTCTGTATCACTACACCACCATAGCCCCACATCATAGTGACACCTTCCCCCAATTACAGTGGTGTAACCACCATAGCAGCGGCACCAGGTACCACCTCCACCATTGCATTAGCTACAAGTTAATCTTTCTTTCCTTTCAGACTTTTAGTTGTGTTTTCTTGCTATTAGTCAATAGTTCAGTTTGTATTTGGAGAATATCCAAAATTGGGATGCTGAAAGTTGTGTTTTCTTTTTTTTTTTCCTTTCAGACTTACCATTTGTCGCCTCTCCATTTCAGGTATGCTTCTTGTTCTTAAGGTCTCTCTCCGTTTTTGTCTTGTTTGTATCTATGTGACCTCATCTCTATTTTTGAGTCTCATTGCTGCGATTTGAAGGGGTTAAAACGTAGATAAGAACCTATGACAAGTTATGCTTAGTCTAATGGGATAGACTTGATACTTAGATTATTATAAAAAAACAATAGTTACAAATTATTATTAGAATCTGAAATGATGTGTTTGATTGTAGAACTTCTTTACATGTAGTTAGCATATGTGAATTGTCTTGGAGAGGTCAAAAGCAATATGGTTTGGAAGAGATACACTTGGCAGGCAAAGCCTTCTTCTTTATTGGCCAAGTAAAAAAGAGCCCTGATTCACACTTTCTTCTGAATCAACACCTGCAATTTGATGAACTACATTGTTGGGAAGAACTACATGTAGGGCCTATAACCTATCTATGAATTCACCAATAACGGATGATAATCTGATGGGTGAAGTCAAAAGGCATAATTGGGCGGACCCCTTGCTGGAAACTCATTGAGTGGGATGAAACTTTTGTTGAACCCAAACCTAAAGATTTTACCGAATATCTTTTTACCATATTATACCATCAAACTTTTCTGGTGTAATATTGTTATAACACAAAGTTAATTTTTCAGTTTTTTACTGTAATGGTAGATGACATGTTATAACATAAACTGCATATTATAGCAATGTACTTTCATTATGCAATGTTAAACAAAGTTGTATTCTTTTCATTTATTTATCATACTTTTCTGTTAAAGAAAGTTGTATTCTTTTATTTTTTTAATGCTGTATGATCTGGTGCAATTAAAAGAATAGATGACAAAAAGGGCAATTTGGTCCTTTCTTATAGTTGTTATTCAATACCACTATATTGTTATTTGTTTTTGTTTTTATTATTTTTCTTATTTTTTTTTGGTTTTTTCAGAAATTGTTTCTGTTGAGGTAACTTTACAAAACTGCCATTCAATTTTTTTCATTAATTTATACAACCCTTTAATTGCAAATAAAGCAATGTAATTTTGTAAAATGGCATGATTGACCTTTTGTTCATTTTTAATTCTGCCAAATGATATCAAAGAAAAAAATGGTCAAATTTATGAGTCGTCCAAAAAGTCTAAAATTGTCATTTTTTGTATAATAACTTAACCAAGAAACAATTTCAGTTTTACATCAACAAATTTTCATTTTACGAAGACTATTCTTTAAACTTACAAATACAATAGTACAACCAGAATGAACATTACATAAATATAGTAACATATTCCATAAACGACCCATAATTATACCGATAAGACATTATTGTTCTTTTATAACTATATTTACATATAGACACATATAATAACTGTAATCATAACTAAATGCTACCTACACTCACAATATTTGTTTCTTCTCAAAGCCAATTCATCATATTTTGACACACCTAATAAAAGCTAAATGACCATAAACAACCAATACTAACTTGTTTTCTTGCGTTTACTAAGTACAACAAGTACAAAACCGCCCTATAGGCACACAAATATTTAGTGTGACCATATGTATCACCTTTTAGCTACTTTGTCTGATATGTGTCTAAAACATCACCAGGTTATAAACACACATACAATTGCCTCATGTCACAATACGTTTATCTATTGTCTCTTATAAAAAAAAGGTATGACAATGATAATCGATACATGTGGCTGATTGTGACCTATGGCCTCAGTGTTTAAGTGTGACTAATATTTGTCACATTTGGTATAATTAAGTGTGATTAAAGTTTTGATTATCTATATAATGGCCACACAAACTAATTTAAATGTATCCAAAAACACTCTCTAAATTTTTTTAGTGACCTTTGGCCACAGTTTTAATAAAAAGTGTCACAGGCCGTTTTTCGGAAAGTATGACCGTAGGTCATTTTTGTACTAGTGTAAAGAGAGTGAAAAAATCAGATTCCTCAGCTCTGTTCTTATTCCATTGATTCTCGATTCTTCTTCTCAGTTAAACCTGAAAATGCTCTCACCACCATCACCCTAAAGGCGATCGTTCACCACTACCAACAATCTCCTTCTTCACCGTCATCGTGTATCCTCTTCTACCACCTCGCTTCTCCGCCTCGTTCCTGATTACGTGCCCCACCGGACATTACCCCTCTATTCTTTCTATCTCTGAATTTGGAGTCGATGCTCCGTCTAATGGAGGGTTTTCGCCGGATTCTTTTCTAGCTTCAATTCTTGAGGATGCCTCCGACATCGGCGATGAAGACGGTCGACATTTGAGGATCCAAATAAATACATGGTATGAAGGTACAAGAGCCACTAACTTCTAGACCCTTTTGCTACTACTATTTCTGAATTCTGACTTCAGATTGGTTATGTTTGAAACATTGTTTTGAAGGATTTTTGAATTTGTTGATTAAATCTTAACCCTAGCGTCGAATTTTTCATTCACTGTTGTGACATATCTGGTACGTTGTTTCCCATAGGGGTTTTTCAAAAAGTTGATGAATTTCGCGGGTCCAATCAGATTCTTAAACCCTAATTTCACCTTTATCAAAGGTAACTGATAATCTCTGTGTTATTGTTAATTATTTTCTTAGGTGTTTTACTTTTTAATTGCCTCTATGCCTGAGTTGATGACGACTCTTAAATGTTGAAGTTTCTCAGATTTATTGGATTTCTTTGTTTAGTAGCAACTGCTGAGGTTTTTGAAGATCCTCACTTGCTTGCATCCTCACTCTGTGGGAATGTTACTACCATTTATAGTATACGAAGGTTGATTTCTTGCAAGTTTAGGTGATAATTGTCTCTAATTGATGTTGTCCCCGAGTATTACCACATGAATTGTTTCACCATCAAGTACATAAGGGTATTGATTATGCACTTTCATAAAACCTTTTGTTGGTTTAGACTTCACTTTGGATTTGAGTTCAAGTTTATGAAGTTGTGCATCAAATGTTGCTCAGGAAATCTGCTATACAGGTTTGAAGCTTGAAAACACTCTTTTAGATGGGAGCGCTTCACCATGGCTGAAAACTTTTGATTTTGGCATTTCAAAGGTATTTAATTCATTATGTATCCATGGTTAGTCTTATTTTATAAATAAAACCAGATGGTAATAGTTTCATATTTTGCTTATGTAGTCATCATTGTTCAACTCCAGACCCAAATCCATAGTGGCTAACCCTGAATACATTGCTCCTGAGGTTCCTTCTCTTGGAGAATATGAGGAATAGGTAAAGGAAGCATCTTTTCTTTCATATATTCTTATTAGAATTCGTTTGTTGTGTTTATTTGATTGTTGGTGGCTAGAATGATCTAAGTGCTTACACTTTAAGATAAAAGAATTAAAACCAACTTCATTGTGAATTGATTTGTCTGATTCTAATTGAGAAAATAGCAAAAGTTATAGGCCAAAAATATTTTCTGGATTTCGTGGGATTTGACATGATATATTTTAAACAGTAAACCTTGAAAATGCCTTAACAAGTCAAAATGGTTAATTTAGAAATTTTTTAATAAATGGAAAACTTCTATATTTTGATTGGAAAATATACAGTGTTGGTGGTTTAGACAAAAAACATTACATCATGGAGAGAAAATATCAACTGGGGTTGCAAAAAGATCATATATAAATAATGGGAATTTCAATACATTATCTTACTTACCATATTCTGTAAATGTGGACTACCTTCTTATATGTTTTCAAGAACCATTTCTTCTGATGATGCTGAAGTAAACTATATGAAACATCCCAAAAATACAGTCTAAAATTTTCGTTTTAAATCATTAGTAAAAGCATAATTATCATTGAACATATAAAAATCATAAATCGTGTATCTCAAGAATATAATAACATTTGTCAAATATATCAGAGTATAAACATCCTAGGCCGAAAAAATGGTGTGTCACTGCAATCAACTCGAAAGTACCTGAAACCAAAACTTAAAACTGTAAGCACGAAGCTTAGTGAGTCTCCCCAAACTACCACGTACCATACATATAACATGCAACTATGAGATACGGGCCCCGCCCACTCTCACGGAGATTCGGGCCCCGCCCACACTCCGCTGTCTAGGAGATTCAGGCCCCGCCCACACTCTGCTGTCTAGGAGATTCGTGCCCCGCCCACACTCTGTTGTCTAGGATATTCGGGCCCCGCCCACACTCCGCTGTCTAGGAGATTTGGGCCCCGTCCACACTCTGCTACTAACATGCATACAAGTATCACACACACATCAAGTATATCTATTTCTATCAAGCAGTCACATATCCATACTCAAATAATACTACAAGATTCAGGCCCCGCTCACACTCGGATACTATGATATTCAGGCCCCGCCCACACTCAACTACTAACATGCATACAAGTATCACACATATACGGGCCGACCTTGGTGTCGTAGACCCGTTCTTACTGAAGGAAACTCACCTCGCACTGCTGAAGTCCCGTGAATAAATCTCGGGCTACTGGCTAACAGATCCCCAAGCTGTCAACATCAAAACAAAACCCAATTAAGCATTTGGTTTTCCAATGCATAACTCTAAAATCTCCACTTACGATAAAAGGACCATTTTACCCCTAACCTAGTTTGGTCCAAGATTAAGGCCCAAACTCATACTCTGAAAGCCCAAAATACAAATAGTCAACCAAGGCTCAACTATGGCCCAATTTTCCAAATTGGGACCAAACCTCTACATGGTTTTACCTTACGGCCCAACCATTTATTCTGGTCCAAACACTTGGCAGTCCATTGGTCCAATATCTCATAATCATCAAGGCCCAGCTATGGCCCATCTATGGCCAAATTTTCCAAATTGGGCCCAAGCTTTTCCAATGGGCCTTATCCTAAAGCCCAAATCATTAATCTAGTCCATATACTTGTTCTTGGATGGCCCATCAATAGCCCAATCACCAAAGCCAAACAAAAGGCCCAACTCAAGGCCCAAACCAAATTAGGGTTTTTACATAAAATGACGATTAAGGTTAGGTGTTCTCACTTAACCCATTAAGTCCATTACTCTACTAGGCTAACATACAATGGAATCGGCATAAGTCATAACTTCAGTCCACCGGTCCAAACGCGGGTCCCGACAATCCAAAACTAACATTTTCTAAAATTACTGTTTTCTAAACCCTAATTAGGGTTTCTAACCAAGAACATGTCAATTAGTCAAACGGTTAGGCTTTTAGGTCAATTAGGGCTTCATTAAGTCGAGCACCACCCACTGCCACCTTGGGCGGTGGTGGTCGACGGTGGCACAAGACGGCAGCCACCACCTCACGATGGTGGCGGTGGCTTTTTACCTTGATTAATCCGACCAAACATGAATCATTCCACATAATCCCATCAAACCCACAATTAAACATAATAAATCACACACACATCCACCCTTCACGGTGGCTGGTGGCTGTAGAAAGCGGTGGCAGGGGGCGCAGCCACCATGGTTGGCTGAAATGGTGGTTGCTTGCGATTTTCGGTAGCCTATACACACACACTCGACTGGACATGCATTCCTTCGCCACTCTAAGCTGAGTATGCACCGAACACACGCAGTGACACACACGACACCGCCATCCTTACGGTGGAAGATGGTAGCCGAAGGACGCAACGAAAGGGGAAACCGTCCGGACTCAGGAAAATGACGAAAGAAGCGAAGGGCGTACATTACCGACGGAATGAGATACAACAGCGACCACGAAATCACCGATCTTCGCAGTCACCGGCGACGGCAGTGTGCAAGGTTTGCCTCCGAGTTTCTGGCTTCTCACTACGTCTCCGACAGCAAAGCATGATGAGGCGGTGCTCAACGGCGAGGCAGCAGGCGACCCTGTCTGATCAGAAAAGTGAACGAAGGGGGTGGTTGCGGTTGAACATCATGCATGGCGGTTGGTGTATAATTAGGGTTAGGGTTTGGCAATGTAACAGGAGGTTAAAGAGGATACCGAGTTTAAGTCCCACTCCCATACAAACTTTTTCATATTAAAGAAGTCTAGTCCCTCCCCATAGGATCTTTTTCAACTTTAATCCAACATTTACCCTTTAACCCCTGATTCCATAAATTCATTTCATTTTAGGTCCAAAACTTACAAAATAGCCCTTCCTCTACAAATTATTTTCAACTGAAGTCCATATATTACCATTCAGTCCTTTAGCCTCCAAAATCCCTTCAAATTAAGTCCCGATAATTTATCAAGTAGTCCCTGCCTTCATAAATATTTACAAACCACTCCGAAACTTACACTTTTAACCCCCAACTTCTAAAATTATAACAATTAACTCCTCGAGACCAAAACCTTGCTATATTATTATTGATTTTAGGGCTACTATTCCTTCAGTGTTCAGAAAACCGGGGAAAACCCCTAACCAACTCGCCGAGTTATATTATCAACTCGCCGAGTTCACTATGCAAATCGTCGAGTTTTCCATTGTCTTAACATATTCAGTCCTTCCAGTCAAATCCAAAGCCCCAAACTACAGATGCAGTCCCTTAGGACTGAAATACCACGTAAAGTTTCAAACTTTACGTGCATGCAAGGCCTCAAGAGGCTAAAACACTAAAACTAAGTCTCATACAAGGTTTAGGGCATGGAGAAGGGCCTAAACTAGATAAAGTGAGCAACTTTATGTCCATGGAGGCCTAGAGGTGTCCAGATCTGAAACCATGTCCTCATGAAAAGTTCAAATCCGAGAATGACACCATTATGTACCAAAAGTGACCATATCCTTTCATAAGATGAGATCTAAACAAATAAAGGTCAAGTTAGCAACTTTATACCTCAAGATAGTTGCCAAAACAAAGTAAATGTCGGATCTACTGCCTCTCTCTTTACTCCAACCTCTTCAAGCTCCAAATTCCTTCACAACCACACCAAAATCACTCTCCAAAGATCTTTCACACACTCAAGACGGTGAAAGCCTTGATCTAGGGTTTCACTGGGTTGTAAAGACGATGAGGGAGGCTACAAATGAGCCATAAGTTCTTTATATAGGGTACAAAACCCTGAAAATTAGGGTTTTCCTTTACAGCGTCTACTCGTCGAGTTGGGGCCTTCCAACTCGTCGAGTAGACCCTAAATCCCGCGTCAAATATGATTTCTATTCGACGAGTTGGAGCTCCCTACCTCGTTGAGTTCCAGTCTAAAACCATAAAATCTTGAGAAATAAAGGATACCTGAAACGAGCGTTACACTTTCTATGAACCATAACTTGTGTTATATTTTATGATGGGTATTTTAGGGATGCAAAGAGTTAGATTAAGGGACCCCTAGGAAAATTATGTTAGAGTATGCATCAAAATAAGGATGAATATGATCAACTTTTTACCAATCGGTATATGTATAGATGCTTTGTTGCTTATGTGACAAGCCAATTATGTAACATATGATTATCTTGTTTTATGATTATGCCATAACTCACCAGACTTAGAGTCTGACAAATATTTTTTCCCATGTGTTTAGTAGGTTCGGGTAGCAAGCATTAGAGAGTGAGGACTTAGAAGCATCAAGGAATATGGAGTAGACTTTTGTTTCACATTTATCCTTGTTTGCTTAGTTATGGTTGCGATATTAATTATGTAACACCCGTGGATGTTTTGCTGGGAATACTTTTAAAAGTTTTTGAAACTTTGGTTTTTGGTATCATTTATGTAAACTGTTATATTATTCCAGTATTTAAATATTAAATGTTTATGAAAGGTACGAGTTGTTACACCAACTGTATTACTCTTAATGGTGGATACATTATAGAAAAGTTCAAATCTCTTGTTCTTTTGTTATTTTCATCAACTCCTCAATTCCAAGTGGGATCAAAGGCTCTAAAGGTTTTCTTCGAAACTTCATTGTGTTGTTATAATCTTTTTAGTTCGTGTAATTGGATCCTTTTGGTGGTTTTTAAAAATGGTCAAAAAATAAACTAGTTAGTTTTAAAGTCCTCCGTTTTCCGTTTATAAATTGTTTTAAAAAGATCGTTTTTAGATTTCCAAAACCCATTAGTGGTATTCGAGCCTCTTTTACATGTTAGAATGATTTATTTAATTGTTTGGTAATCTTTGGTTTTGGAAAATATATTTGATATTTCTTTTGGCAAATAAATCACTAAATATATTTTCTTTGCCAACTTATAGTTTATATAATTATATTTTTTTGTGCAACTAATTTTTTCATGCATTTGGTTGTATAAATTTGCCTCAGAAAAACAAAGTGTTTCTTTATATATGTAATTTTATGTTGTTGTGTATAAACAAGACATTAGGACCATTGTATTGTGTTTGTTTGATATTTATTCATGAGATGCAATAGATAAATATGTATATTTTTATTTGTTTATTTTGTATGTAATAAATTAATTAGATAGTTGTATTCCTTTTAACAAATATGTAACAAGTTGCAGAAATGGTCATCTTTGGAAGAATACTATTCGACATAACCACTTGAGACTATAATCCCAACGTTCAGCTTCTACTCATAGTTTTCGGCTTAATTACACTCTTAATGGTTTAAGTGTCATGACCTCTAGACCACATGGTGCCTTGAAGTTCTTTTTTCAAGAAAGAGTTGTGTTGACAAGTGGGAGCATGAATACATTTTGAAATGTCCCTTCATTACTCCTTTAAGAATGACTTAATAATTCTTGTGTTGGCTCACAAAATTAATTATTAGAAATTGGTTTGGTTTATATACTTTTGATGCATGATTGTGATTTTATTTTTATGATTGTTTTATATTAGGTGTTATGTATGGAAATGATTTTTACTTGTTAAATAACATTATATTCTAAATTAACATCATTTCAGTTTGAGAAATAAATATTTAAAATATAATAATATGTTTATAAATGATTTTTTATTAAAACATTTTAAACCATTAAACATTGAGTTTTTATTAAAAATAGTTTTTATTATAAAACGTTTAATAGTCAACTTTAAAATATTAAAAATGGTATGAAATGTGTTTTAAACTATATCTAAATCCTATGTCCTTTATAATAAATAAGAGTTTTATTAAAAAGACTAAAAATTGGTTTATAGTGTTATAACGTCAAAGTATATATAATACTAAGTATTATTTTTACGTCAAAACTTTATATATGATAGTAGTTTTAAAACATAATGCAACATGTTGATATTATGATTTATGAATGCCAAATGTGATTTAGAAAATAATTAATATCACTAAGTTTTGGTTTATCAAAATATGATTTTTTATGATGCTCGAGTATTGTCACATGTGCCAACTTGTTTTCGCTACAACTCTCTCGTCCGATGTCCATTTCATCTGATTTTTTTCTTCAAATTCTCCCTATAGTGTCTATTTGCACTTCAGGATAATCCGTTTGGTGATATAACAAAATTCATTTTATTAAACACCAAACAAGTGTACACAA
This sequence comes from Lactuca virosa, assembly GCF_052849685.1. Taxonomy (NCBI): domain Eukaryota; kingdom Viridiplantae; phylum Streptophyta; class Magnoliopsida; order Asterales; family Asteraceae; genus Lactuca; species Lactuca virosa. The sequence continues at coordinate 469,869,932 of NC_136429.1, read as the reverse complement.
CGACCCCAAATCTAACAATAGGAATTTATACTTATGTTTGGCTTGACATGCTGCGGTCTAAGGGGATTCATTTACTGTTCTTGTTAATCAACATCAATCATGTAACAAATCATCTTTGCTCCACAATATATCCATGTGTTAATTAAACTCATATAGAAGTAATATAACTCTTTCACATTCTAATTTGAGTTTCACAACCACACTTTGCCTCTAAATTTTTTGAATTCATAACCGTCTTTCTTAGGTTGTCGGTGTGGTCACTCACCTCACCACACACATGTCATTTTCCCCTCACCCCACAAAAGTGGGTGTCATACCACCACACTCATGACAATATTTATTTTTATGTACAAAGTACTACATTTGAGGGATGTGTTTTTTTTTTCAGGTGCAGTAAAGTTGTAACACGCGGGACATATACACCACTTTGGTTTGGGGGTTGGTGCGATGTTTACCGCACACCACACTATACCGTAGTGTGTAGTACATGGTACACCGCATGGTTTTATGCCACCTTACACATATCGCCTAAGCATTGGAAAAACGTTTTATAGAGGAATTAATATTCTAACTCACAGTTCGAATATCTCCATCTTCCAATATGCAGATGATACCCTTGTCCTTGGGGAATGGTCAAAGACAAACACTTAAGTCGTATATGGTTGTTAAGATACTTTATCGTTACTTCCGGACTCAACATAAAGCTCTCTAAGAGTATAATTATGTAGATTCGAGTTACCAAACAAAAGGTTTAAAAGATTACATAGTTTTTGCGTTGTATAGACGGAGACCTCCCCAACAACTATCTCGATATCCACATTGGAGGAATTATGGCAAGAGTGAATAGTTGGCTTTCAGTTTTTCTCAAGAAAGTAAAAACACCAAACAATTCCCAACTTGAACAGTTTATTCACTATAAACCAGTTCGATCAAACATGTACTTACATCAGAAAACTCTCTACATATATACTCACACTCAAATGGTTATATAAACCTCAAACAGTTTCTATACAAGAAGATCCTCTTGTTTACACAGAGAAACCCTAAAATGAGAGAAACCCTAATACGAGAGAAGAGAGAGTGAATACAGAGGAAAAATATCTATCTACTTCACAAATGAGACAATACAATACTTTAAATATCTCGGATATGCAGCGCAATGGAGCAACCCATAAACTCGCGCATTAACCCGGAAACTTGCATAAGAATTTCACAATACACCCAACAAAAATACAAAATATACACAAGATACCCTTTTGAGAGTTAATGTAAAGTTTGATACCAGGTGTGACACCAGTCAAAGTTTGGTCAAAAATAAATTGATCAATAATCGTAATTATGATGAACTAAGTGGTAGAGTTTGTAACAAGGTTTCCGAAAATATAAAGAACACTGAAATCCGAGTTATAACGAAGAAGTTATGACCAATCGAAAATCCGCAATAAAATCGGCAAAACACTGTTCAATGTAAAAAGTGAATTTTCGATAAAAGGCTTTTTAGCCTTAACAATCTAAATGAAAGTTGTAGGATATTTTAAACTGAGAACGTTCATAAAAAGAACGTAAAAATCTGACTTCGTATGAGGAAGTTATGATTTTTCGAAGTTTCGGTTTAGCAGTAGACATCTAAAAATTCGAAATATAAATTGATCGATATTTAGCCGACGCAACTTAAACGAGAACCGAAGGTGTCGTCAAAATTAGCACAACGGTAAAAAGACAGACGAAAACGGACGTCGGATGAAGAAGTTATGAATTTTTAACGGATTCCCGTCCCGGTCTGTTTAAAATAATAATATTAAAAATAAATTCAAAATCAGCCGACGAAGTCTAAACGAAAGTCGTAGAGTATGATTTTACCTACGCGTGCATATAAAGGACGCCAAAAATGGAGCTCGTATGCGAAAGTTATGATTTTCACAAATTTTTGGCACAAAAATCAAGAAAATGTTGAAAACCGGGAAATTTCGCTGAGTCACTCCTCGGACACATCACCTCGCATGCGAGGCCTCCACGTGTCATCCTCTGGTTGGACCGAGCTTCGCGTGTCGCCTTCTGATTGGACCAACTCCGCGGTCCACTGAGCCTCGGACACCATCGATTGAGACACACCGCATACCCTCCTCGGATGATCTCGGACCCTCGTGCCCTCCTCTGATTGGACCGAAGCCTGGTCCAATCCGAAGCTGCCAGCAGCGAACCGCCTGTCCGAGCCCTCGCCACCTGTCCGAACCAAGACACGCGTCTCCTTTCCTTTGCTGCCACGTTGCTGATGAGTCACCCTTCGGCCGAACCCTCGCACACCTATATAAAGGGTGCGAGCCTTCTCGCATGGAAGGACTTTTTCACCCTAAATTTCCCCAAAATTCACATTTTAACCCCCTCGAATTTCTCACGACCCCCCAAGGCCCCGGTATCATGTCTAAAGCCCGAAGCAAGCCCCGGAGCCCCGGAATTGTCGAGAAGTCATCCTCTCCCCTGTCGAAACTCTGCCCAATTTGAGCCGGTTTCTCGTCAAATAAACTCATTCCGGGAAACAAAACGCTGCCCGAATCACCGCTTATCAAGGTGAGTTCGTATACCTATAATTTACATTTTTAATTGTTTTTAAATGCTTTTTAGGGAGGGGGGGGGGGAATACAAGTTTAACACAATATAAATTGTGTTAATAATTATGTGATAAAAATCACACAAAGGCTTTTTGTATATTTTTAATACTTACGAAATACTTCCAAAATGACTTAAAGCCATGTTAAACCTTTAAAGTCATGTAAACTCCGTTAAATTCTTTGAAAAATGTTTTATAAACTAATTCAAATTATAAATGCCAAAATCATGTTTATATATGTATAATATATATATATATATATATATATATATATATATATATATATATATATATATATATATATATATATATATATATATAATTAAGAAGGAAACGACCTTCGGACAAATAATACAACCCTAATTCCACATCCAAACAAGGAAAATGATATAAGGTAATTCATTAGTCCTAAGCCCTTCAAATCTTATTTATATATTATATTATACATATATGAGTACAAAAGGTTACTCCTTTTGGGTATCATTACCTTTGTATCAGGCTGAGCAAATGTGTTAATCCATGAGAAATCATGCTAATCAGATAGAACATATAAATTATAATAGGTATAATTTATGATTCAAAACTTAATATACAGGTATGATTCACATTCCAAGGAAATTACCAACAATTCATTTACCTATATCGGGATATGTATAATACACATATATAAACATGATTTTGGCATTTATAATTTGAATTAGTTTATAAAACATTTTTCAAAGAATTTAACGGAGTTTACATGACTTTAAAGGTTTAACATGGCTTTAAGTCATTTTGGAAGTATTTCGTAATTATTAAAAATATACAAAAAGCCTTTGTGTGATTTTTATCACATAATTATTAACACAATTTATATTGTGTTAAACTTGTATTCCCCCCCCCCCCCCTAAAAAGCATTTAAAAACAACTAAAAATGTAAATTATATGGGTACGAACTCACCTTGATAAGCGGTGATTCGGGCAGCGTTTCGTTTCCCGGAAAGAGTTTATTTGACGAGAAACCGGCTTAAATTGGGCAGAGTTTCGACATGAGAGAGGATGACTTCTCGAGAATTTCGGGGCTCCGGGGCTTGCTTCGGGTTTTAGACACGATACCGGGGCCTTGGGGGTCGTGAGAAAGTCGAGGGGGTTAAAATGTGAATTTTGGGGAAATTTGGGGTGAAAAAGTCCTTCCATCCGAGAAGGCTCGCACCTTTTATATAGGGGTGCGAGGGTTCGGCCGAAGGGTGACTCATCAGCAACGTGGCAGCGAAGGAAAGGAGACGCGTGTCTCGGTTCGGACAGGTGGCGAGGGCTCGGACAGGCGGTTCGCTGCTGGCAGCTTCGGATTGGACCAGGCTTCGGTCCAATCATAGGAGGGCACGAGGGTCCGAGATCATCCGAGGAGGGTATGCGGTGTGTCTCAATCGATGGTGTCTGAGGCTCAGTGGACCGCGGAGTTGGTCCAATCAGAAGGCGACACGCGAAGCTCGGTCCAACCAGAGGATGACACGTGGAGGCCTCGCATGCGAGGTGACGTGTCCGAGGAGTGACTTAGCGAAATTTCCCGGGTTTCAACATTATCTTGATTTTTGTGCCAAAAACTTGCGAAAATCATAACTGTCGCATACGAGCTCCGTTTTTGGCATTCTTTATATGCACGCATAGGTCAAATCATACTCTACGACTTTCGTTTAGACTTCGTCGGCTGATTTTGACTTTATTTTTAATATTATTATTTATATTATTATTTTAAACAGACCGGGACGAGAATCCGTTAAAAATTCATAACTTCTTCATCCGACGTCCGTTTTCGTCTGTCTTTTTACAGTTGTGCTACTTTTGAAGGGACCTTCGATTCTCGTTTAAGTTGCGTCGGCTAAATATCGATTTATTTATATTTCGAATTTTTAGTTGTCTACTGCTAAACCGAAACTTCGAAAAATCATAACTTCCTCATACGAAGTCAGATTTTTACGTTCTTTTTATGAACGTTCTCGGTTTAACATATCCTACAACTTTTATTTAGATTGTTAAGGCTAAAAAGCCTTTTATTGAAAATTCGCTTTTTACACTGAATAGTGTTTTGCCGGTTTTATTGCGGATTTTCGATTGGTCATAACTTCTTCGTTATAACTCGGATTTCAGTGTTCTTTATATTTTTGGAAACCTTGTTACAAACTCTACCACTTGGTTCATCCCAATTACGATTATTGATCAATTTATTTTTGACCAAACTTTGACTGGTGTCACATTATCCCCCCCGTTAGAGGGAATTTCGTCCCGAAATTAAGTCTAAAGTGATACTCATGGACTAGGTCTAATATTTCCTTTCCCAAGTGAATTCAGGTCCTTGGTTTGTAATCCAGCGAACCTTCACTAACGGGATGAGACTTAGCGTGGTTCTTTAGATTTCCCTATCCATGGTTTTTATTGGTTCTACTACAGAGTGTAGACTTTTATTTAACTTGATTTCATCGAGTGAAATAACAAGTGTTTTAGCGGGTAGACACCTCTTTAGATTAGATTTGTGAAAGATGGGATGAATGTTATTAAGTTTTTGGTGGTAGTTTAAGTTTAAAAGTACAAGACCGATTCTGGTAAGAACCTCAAATGGTCCTATGTACTTTGAGTTTTGTATTTCACGCTTTCTCAAGCGCATCTTGTCCTTCCTGAGTGAGACCTTCATATGAAAAGGTTATCAATCCTGGAATTCCAAGGGTTTTCTTTTATCGAAGCCGTAGCTTCTCTGGTTAACTTTGGAAGCTTTATGTCGCTTCCTGATTCGTATTTTGTTTTTGGTAGTTTCTCGAATGAATTCCAGATCAGCAAGGATGCTACGTGGAAATTGGATCTCTAGCTAGTTGCCTATTACCTACTTTAGTCAAGTGCAGATAGAATCTGCACTTGTGACCACAGAAGGTTTCGAATGGATGTAACTTGAATGTTAGCGTGATAAAGGACTCGACTAATTGGTAAATGGGGTGTCCCATTCTTTACCATAGTCGATCCCATAGAATCATGATTACTCTGGTTCCTTTGAGATTTTTGAGTGACGGCCTAAACTGGGTTCCTAGAGATTACTCTCAATGGAGATACAGATATTGGCATACCGTACACTCACACGTTCTAGTTATCTTCTCTACTTGCCACATTTTAAGGTTTCAAGGCTTCCTGTTGAGTCTCCTTACTTTGTGTGGAGATATTTTAAAGGGTTATCATAGTCCATGATTGGCACTATGACATGGGTACTCTTTCCGACTTAGGGTGTCAGGTACTATATTGGCTTTGTCGAGATGATAACGAATTTCAAATTCGTAGTCATTTAGTAGCTCGACCTACTGTCGTGGTCTCATGTTGAATTCCACCTGGTAGAATACATGATGCTGTCTCTTGCTCTGAAGTTCATGATCAGACTCATACTTGGCTCATCCACCATCACCTCGTGTATACAAGTCGTATATAATTTAGATTTCACAAAACGTTCGTATGGGTGACTCGGCCCCAGGTCCACAACCAAACAAGGAACAGGAGATAGGGCGGAATCATACATCCTTAATCTTGTTAAGTCTAACTTATATACCACTCTCATGTATACACTTAGCAGCGATAGGTTAACCTAATGAGTTCTTAGTCTCTATTCTTGAATTTGACCTGCTGTATAATGATTTTCCTACGAGATCTATTGAGGTACTTCGGTAGTTACTGACCTCTAAGACTACTTCGGTGCTTTTTGTTTAAAGTTTCCTGTCTACTGAGTAGGCTATAATGGCGTGGTATTCTTCGCATGGTTACTTCTGAAGTTTTGAAATGAGAGACAACCTAAGGGTTTTACGTTAATGATTGGAAGAATTTCATCTTACGGCTGATTAAGGAAAAAGTTTTCTTATACAGCATAAGAATTTTCCCATGGTAAGGGCCAGGCCAAACCATTTCGAATGAGGATGTCAGAACTTTCTCGACGAAATAGATATTAAGTCGTTCTGGGACGAATGATTACTAGAATGATATCCTATGTACTTAAATTTTCCGCGCTTCTGGTTTTATTCTGTTATTATCACTACGAACCCCTTTTTGATTCGAAATTGGCGGGTACTACCAATAAGAGGGTTCTGATAATTTGAAATTATGAACTTTCATGAAACGATCCTTACTAGGTCTCTCTATAATCGCTTGGTGTATACAAGTCATGTATAATTAAGATTGGTAAGACCTTTGACTGAGCAACCCTGCCCTAAATCCACAACCAAACAAGGAACAGGAAATGTGGCGGGATTACTCACTCTAAGTCTACAAATCTTAATTATAAATGACCCCTATGTATACACTAAGTCATTATAGCTTACCTGTTAGGGTTTCAAATTTTATATATAATGGTTGTGATTTAATTTGAACGGAAGAGTAATCATAATTATAAATAGTTATCGGGGTTTGGAAGCGTACCAAAATATAGCAGGGTTCTTTGATGTTTCCCCATGTATTGGGGTCAAAATCCTCCTGCTCCCCCGTCGTTCTTCTCTATTGGACAATCCCTCTTGTAATGTCCTATTTCACCACAAAGGTGACATATGGGAATGGTTCCAACATCGGTAGTTAAAGTGATGAACTCGACCAAAGTTCTACAGATGCGGGCGGTATGCCCCTTTAATTTGCATTTATTGCAATGCAGCTCTCGGCAAAGTCCATGATGATGGTAGTTGCACTTGGTGCAGTGTATGGCTTAGTCGGTGCTAGAATAACAGGGCTGATGGGGGTATTCACTGCCCCAGTTCGTTGCCCTCTGCTAGGTTCTTGAGTTGAACAACTCCCTTCCTTGTTCTCGAACTTTCGTTTCAAGATATTAGGCTTAAGGTTCAAGGTGTCCTTACAAATAGGTGCTCGTTGCTGTACTTGGCCATCACCACGATCGGGGTTACCGATAACATTACTACTAACATTTGCATTGTTAGCATTAAGATGTGCCATGACAGCTGTTACAGCTGATGTGACCGCAGCTTGAAACGTAGCCGCATCTATATGAAGGATTGGTGTTTCGCTGGTGGGTTGGTTACACTTCTTTGGAGGCATGATTCTGTTACATGATAATAAAATGAGCTCGTGAGCGACTATCGTGTCTCTAGATGTATTCTAACCACTTGTATCTATGTATTAATCTTTTTTGTTGTTATATTGTTCTCAATGATTCGACCTGCATCCCTATGATGTAGTCCTGGTAAGGAACATTAATAAGTTTCTAGAATGGTTATGAACCGAGTATCATCCAAACTAAGTTACCTTCATTTAGTGGATATCGTTTCCCAATTTTCGAAAATATTCGAAAACAATTCATAACAGTGTCTACATAAAATAGACTTATGAATTTGGGAAGTAATCACTATCAATTAAGATTCCGTGATCTGATTTATTGTTATTAGCCGTGACATGAAAAGAGGATAAGCTCCAAACCTAATGTGAGTAATGAAATCACTAACTCACTAGGTTGAACCAATTTACTAATTATTACTTAGATGAAAAGGTGCTCGAACACTTCACATGAATCATGCGTGGTTTTCCTTTGTTCTCTGTTCTATTCTGAGTGGTAATGATTTGTTTCTTCCTGGTATCTATAGGGTGTCCTTCTCATCTGTAGGTATATTGAATTCTCGGGCTGTCTTACTTCCGATTCTGACACTGATCCTCATTACTTCGTAATGAAGATTTTGGAATCTCGGAAGTTCATGTGAATCTCTCATTGGTGTCCTCAATAGGGTAAGGGAACTAAATGATTTCCATAGTTTGTTGACTTCTCCTATGTTTCTTTCTTGGGATTCTCCTAATGAAATTATGTTGGATCCTTCTTGACTCTTCTATTAATTGCTGGAGTAACTATGTTTACCTAACGGGTTTATACGAGAAAAGGGAATGTCTAAAGAATCTAGGAGAAAAATTGAATTTTTACGAAGGTGATCCTTCCTAGTCCTCCTATAATCACATGGTGTGTACCGATTATATATAATCCAGATCAAATAGACCTTTGAATAAGTAATCCTACTCTAAAACCACATCCAAAAAAAGAAAAGGAAGTAGAGTGAAAATCACATATTCTAAGTCTATAAAATCTCGGCTATATATAACCTTAACGTATCCACTTAGTAATTATAGACTTATCAGAAAAGATCTTTTTAATATTTCCCCAGAGGTATGTAAATTACCTCCATTTTATTTTAGTTATGAGTTTGATTCTTGGACTTCTAGATACAAGAACTTAACAAGTTTTCAGTTTTCTTGTTATAGCATCCTAAAATACTCCCATAGTATTTTAGTCTTTATGTTTGGTTCTAGAATTCTTCTGGTACTTAGGTAAGTTTTAGACCAGTTGCAACACAACAATCACTTCCCAAACACGTGTTGGTCATATCTCAGATGAATATAGTTGATCGGGCTATATTGATCCCAAATATGATTACGTCACTGTCTAGGTTTAACTGCAATGTCCAACATCCAAATACTTTAGTTTTGTTCTTCTTGTGATACTCATTCTGGTATATATACTCTACATGTACTTATACTTTTATAAAATATTGATATATTTTTAAAGTATAACTCTTGGTCAGAGTGTTTTTATCCCAATGGGTTTATAGTTGTATATCTTTTATGACTGATATACTGAGTTCACTATAAACACTGCTCTGATACCAATCTGTCGCACCCCCAAACCAGAACGGCGGAAACGTTCGGGGGCGGAGGACTTTACGTAAGTATCACAACACATGCAATATAGTAATCAAAGTACAAACAACCATTTCATTAATAAGTATAAGTTTTACATAAGTGTTCAAACATTACATATTCAAACACTAAAGTAGGTACAGTAGAAGACAAGAGTCGTGGTACGGTACTAGGTAGTCTTCTCAAAAGCTTCGGGAGTGTACCTATCTACTGGATTCCTGAGAATACAAGTTATTTGGAAAGAGTAGATCAACATTTAAGCTGGTGAGTTCATAAGTATTTTAGTTCTGTTAAGTATACCCTAAGTTCTTTGAATAAGTTCACTGGTTTCTCCAGGAAATCCTATATTTCCTGAGGTGATTAACTGATAGCCTCAATAGTTTCCCTCTGTAATTACTTAGTTTATACTGATTATATATAACCCAATATCGAATGGACAGTTAAATGGGTGTATCTGCCCTAAGCCCACAACCAAACAAGGAACAGGAAGTAAGGCGGAAATCACACATTTCACTGTCAGTCGGATATTACTTATGTATAACTATGATGTAGAAACTAAGGAATTATAGAATTAACCACTAAAGGTCTTTTATGTTATACTAGTTTACAGAGATTAAATGACTAAGTTCCATTTGATAAGTAGTTTAATTCCATAAACAGATTCATTTATAAAAGTGGTTTAATCCATAAACCATTTCATTTGTAAAAGTGGTTTAATCCCATAAACCGTTTCCTTTGTAAAAGTGGTTTAATCCCATAAACTGTTTCATTTGTAAAAGTATTCTTAGTTTTATCCGTTCCACAGTAAAACATTAGTATTAATCCTGGAAAATATTATATTATCCATAATACTGCCTTGTGGTTTTAAATGTTCAAAACCAGAAGTACAAGTATATTTACCATACTTGATTTCATGATACGTAGCTTTTACTGTAAGTAAAAACTACAGAAGTTATATTTGGTCGGGATGTAATTATCTTTTCTTACTGTATTAAGAGAAGTATATTACTTAGTAATTCACTAGTTGTTTTATCCATGTTAGTTCTATTAACCATACTAATATGACGGATATGCCTGCGGCGACGTTCTTCAGGTGTCGGAATGGAATGATATTTGACACCCTAGGCCTGCCGGCCAAACTGTAGCGAACAGTAGAGGTGCGGGATTGTCAATCCCATATAGATTCATACAAAAATTCACGCTCTCCCTACAAGAGATTATGGCTAATAGTTCAGGACTTAAAAGGTCGTACTTAGATAACTACACCGTGAAGGGTCTCACAAATTTATTGTTTCAACGAGATTTATGATGTATTATTACCCCGTGATTGCTAACCCTGATACTCTGTATAGTACCTTTGTTAATGCAAACTTGGTATGATGTATAATTACTTCGTATGAGAATACTGTTTCCGCCGTTCCGATTTGGGGGTGCGACACCAGGAAGATATATTATTTCAACACCCCCCCACAAACTGATCATTAATTCAAAAAACTTATTAACTTTTAAAAACATCAACCATACCAAGACAACCAGAAATATATTCATGTTGAGAAGTACTTAATGACTTTGTTAAAATATCTGCATTTTGATTTAAAGAACCTATTTTATATATTTTCAAAATACCCTTTTCAATTTTTTCACGAATAAAATGAAGATCTATTTCAAAATGCTTAGGTTTTTTCATGAAATACCGGATTTAGAGCTAATTTAATAGCTGACTCATTATTAGAAATTACATTTACAGGAGTTAAACCAGCAATACCAAAATCAAACAATAATTTCAAAACCCAAATTATTTCACAAGCTACAGAGCCTAAAGCTCTATACTCAGATTCAGTTGAAGAACGAGAAACAATATTCTGTTTCTTGCTTTTCCAAGACACAAGAGAGTTTCCAAAATAAACAAGAAAACCAGTTACAGACCTGCGACTAAATAAGCATTTAGCCCAATCAGCATCAACAAATGCAGTAATGCTTAATGAATTATCCTTTGTTATATGAATTCCCTTACCTGGACAACTCTTTAAATACCTTAGCAGTCTAAAAGCAACATTCAAATGTGACTTATAAGGTTTATGCATATACTGACTTAAAATTTGAACAACATATGAAATATCTGGACGTGTCATAGTTAGATAAATCAATTTCCCAATTAAATTTTGAAACTCTGTTATGTTTACAACAGAATCAGAACTATCCAAATCAAATTCCCTTTTCAAAACCAAATTTGTTTCAAGAGGAGTCTTCACAGGTTTACAAGCAAGCATACCAAATTCATGGAACAATTCTATATAGTATTTCCTTTGGTTTAAACAAATCCCTTTATCAGTTTTAATTACCTCAATTCCTTAAAAATATTTCAACTCTCCTAGATCTTTAATAAAGAATTGTGATTTTAGAAATTTTTTAACATTTTCCAACTCATCATTACAATTTCCTGTAATTATAATATCATCAACATATACCAGCAGAATTACAACAGTATTTCCATGATTTCTCACAAATATAGAATAATCATTTATGCTTTGTTTAAAACCAAAAATTGAAAGAGAATGACATAATTTTTAATTCCATTTCCTAGGTGCTTGTTTAAGACCATACAGGGACTTTATTAGCTTACAAACCCTGACATCACCTTTAGAGTGATATCCTTCAGGTTGAATCATATAAACATCTTCAGACAAATCACCATATAAAAAGCATTATTAATATCAAGCTGAAATTGAGGCCAAGAATGATGAACAGCAAGAGATAAAACAATTCTTACAGAAACCATCTTAGCAACAGGAGAAAAAGTCTCCTCATAGTCAATCCCTTCGCGTTGACTATATCCTTTTGCTACCAATCTGGCTTTAAATCTTTCAATTTCTCCATTAGATTTATATTTAATTTTATAAATCCAACGACAGCCTATAGCTTTTCTTCCTTTAGGAAGATCAGTAATTTCCCAAGTATTATTCCTATAAAGAGCTTCCATTTCCTCATTCATTGCTTTTATCCAACTAGGATCCAAAGCAGCCTCACTATAAGTTTTTGGTTCAACTGTTTTATTAAGATTTGAAACAAAGCATAGATTTTCATTATTAAGAGAAGAATAGTTAACTGTTCGTTCAATTCCATACTTATGTTTCCCCTCAACAACATAGTCACTAAATCCAGCAGGCAAATGAATAGTACGACCTGATCTAGTAGCCCTAACAGATTGACCACTTTCAAGAGAATCAGAATTAAATTGACCACTTTCATCAGACATTGTAGAAGAACTAGGAAACATCTCACCAGAAGAAGGCACATGTGCCTCTCCAGTTCGGTTGTTGACATCAAAAATATTAGTCTCATCCAGAAATTGGTCTGCACTAGCACCATCCAACTGATGGACAGTTCTCAAGTTATCTATACTAGAACTATCAAGTAATGAACTAGAGTACAAAGATTCATCAGAGGAAAAAGGATCACTAGAGCTCAAAGGAAAATTCGATTTATTTGTCACAGAAGAAGATTTGAGCTTGAAAGGAAATACAGACTCATAGAATTTTACATCCCTGGAAACAAAAATAAGATTTGAGTCAAGACTAAGAACTTTATATCCCTTTTTATCAGAAGAATAACCAAGAAATACACATTTATCAGCTCTTTCAGAAAATTTATCCAAATTATTCAACTTTGTTGCAAAACATAAACATCCAAAAACTCTAAGTCTATCAAAAATAGGAGAAGATTTGTAAACCAGTTCATAAGGAGAAGCACCTATTAAAACATAAGTAGGAGTTTTATTAATTAAGAAAACAGAAGTTAAAACAGCTTCTCCACAGTACTTAAGAGGTAAACCAGACTGAAAAACCAAAGACCTAGCAACATTTAGAATGTGCATGTGCTTCCTCTCCACAACTCCATTCTGTTGTGGAGTGTGAACATAAGAAGTTTGATGCACAACCCCTTTAGACTCAAACAATTGTTTCATTTTATTATTTAAAAATTCAGTCCCATTATCTGATCTAACTATTTTAATTTTAACTTCAAACTGATTTAAGAGAATATTGAAAAACAATAGAACACAATCATAAACTTCATCCTTTGATTTTAACAAATATACCCAAGTAGCTCTAGTAAAATCATCCACAATGGTCAAGAAATATCTAAATCCTTCTACAGTGGTCACTCTATAAGGGCCCCACACATCTAAATGAATTAACTCACCAAGATGTGAAGTTACATGTTGACTAACAGGAAAAGACTCTCTAGTTTGTTTTGCTTTATGACAAACATCACAAGGAGGAAGAATATCATTCTTAAAATTAAGTTTTTGTTTTAAAGAACACAAAGCTTGATCAGAAGGGTGACCAAGCCTATTATGCCAAGTAAATTTAGAAACACAACAAAAGGATGAGGAATTATTAACCCTAAAAGAATTACCTGAAGGTTCACTATTCATGTAATAGAGACCTCCAGACTCTCTACCATTCCCCATCATCTCCTTTGATTGTAAACCCTGAATTTTACAACTATGTTCATTAAAAATGACCTCACAATTACTGTCCTTACAAACTTTATGAACAGACAACAAGTTTACATTAAAGTCAGGAACAACAAAAACATCAAACAAGGTTAAGGAATTAGATATATTCATGTTACCAATCTTCTCTATTTTAGCAGAAGTACCATTAGGATGACTGACAAGAAGATTCAAATTAGACACATCTACAGTGCCATGCATAAGTGATTCAGAGGCAATCATATGTTGATTTGCCCCTGAATCAACAATCCACTTTTGAGAATTAACAGAACAATTGAAAGCTTGGAATAAGCAAGTACCTGCCATATTTGCACTGGCAGAAGCTTCCTCATTACCTTGCTTATCATTTATAAGTTGCAAAAACTTAATGTATTGTTCCTTGGTAAGCTGATGAAACTCAGAATCTCCAACAGAATCAGTCGAGTTAGGAGCACTAGAACTCCCAAAAGAAGTGGTAACAGAATTAACAGAAAAATATTTTTGATTATTAAACTCATTTTTCTGCTTAAAGTCTTTTGGATACCCTATTAGTTTGTAACATTTATCAATTGAATGACCTTTAATACCACAATTCTTGCATTGAACAACTTGACTTTTACTTTTATTTGAACTGTTGGAGTTAAACCTATTATTAAATCTACTATTGAAAGCAGTAGACTGAGACTTAGATGAAGATTGAGAGGACTGAAGAGAAGACAAAGAACCATTTCTTTGGAGAGACTCTTCTCTAGACAGTATAGAAAATGCAGTTTTAACAATAGGTAAAGGTTCCATAAGTAAAATATGGCTCTTGACTTGACTATATGTGTCATCAAGACCACTGAGAAACTGCATAAGTTTCATGAGATTAGAATGATCCTTTTGTTTAACAGCAACTTCACAAGTACACTCAGTGAGACTAGTAAGTCCATCAAATTCCTTCCAAAGAGAGTCAAGCTTATTAAAGTAGTCTGAAAGTGAAATTCCATTTTGTTTAAGAGTATTTATTTGTTGATGAATATTAAAAACAACAGATTCATCTGACTTATTATAAGTTTCAAAAAGACTTTTTCAAATGTCCTCAGCTACATCAGAATAAGCTTGACTCTGATAAATGGAATCAGAAATAGACGACAAGAGCCAAGAACAAACAACAGCATTGGCCCTATCCCATTTAGTTTGTTTAGTTACATCAACATCAGTTCTCTTACAAGTTCCATCAACAAAACAAAGTTTATTTCTAGCCCTAAGAGCTCTAGACATAGAACTTCTCCACAATCTAAAGTTCTCATTACCAGTTAGCTTAATTGTAATAATAGTTGTAACAGCATTATCAGAAGGATGGACAAAAAGAGGATCATCAAAATTAATTTGATCATCCTTTCCACTTCCACTAGGAGGATCAGTAGAGCCGGCCATAAGAACAAATTAATCACAACACAAACGGCAGATAACCAAATAGCCAATAAAACAGAAAATATACTCAAATATTGACTTAAAGTCCAGATGGTCACCACGTTTATTGGGGCCCAAGACAATCAATACCGAGTCAAGAAAACCACATAAACAACAAAAAACAAACAATAACTGGAGTACTCAAGACATCCAGGATCTCCCAGACATATTATAAAAAGAGTCAAGAAGAGAACAAGAAACCCCTCACAGTGCTATTGAGATGAAGCCTTGAAGGATCGACTCTATTTGTCCGTTCCCTACTTAGGGTTTATCGGTGATGAAATCCGACCCCTAGAGAGTTATTTCAGTGTAACACCGAAATTTTAAACAATTTTCACATTTAAAAATGTCATTGTATCACATATCCATCCATAGAAACACAACCCCAAGATCATAATGCATAAAACTCCTCATTGTACTCCTCATGTATGTACGATTGAAAGCCTCTAGAGACTGACAGAAAAGCTACGCTGACAAACGAAGGAAACCGTTGGAATTCCAGGTGGGCGACCGTGTTCTATTGAAGGTCTCACCCTGGAAGGGCTTAATACGCTTCGGAAAGTGTGGAAAGCTAAATCCAAGGTACATAGGGCCTTTCGAGATTCTCGCAAGAATCGGCCCTGTAGCTTACAAACTTAACTTGCCACGCGAACTCAGTAACGTACACTCTACTTTCCACGTCACGAACTTGAAAAAGTGTATGTCTGACGAGACTCTTGTAATCCCACTCGACGAGATCGAGATCAACGAGAGCCTCAACTTCGTGGAAGAACCTGTAGAGATCATGGACCGGGAGGTCAAGCAAATGATACAAAGCCGTATCCCGATAGTGAAGGTTCGCCGGAACGCCAAGCGAGGACCTGAATTCACTTGGGAGCGAGAGGATCAGATGAAACTGAAATATCCTCATCTTTTTACTTAGTTATTTGTAACTACTTATTTGCTTAAACTCTAATTTCGGGATGAAATTCCTTCTAACGGGGGGACGATGTGACAACCCGAAATTTCTATTCTGTACAACCTCTCACTTCAATAAGAGTCAGAACAGTTTCTGCTAACTTCAAGCTTTTTGGATTAAGTTCTAGTGTTTTAAAGTTAGTAATTCAGGAGATGACAGGAGAGAGGATGCCCTAGGGTACATTGTGCAACAATAATGTCCCAAAACTCCAAGAGTTTGGAGTTTACGGCCTAAACAAATGTGTTTACGGCCGTAAAGCCTAAAAAGGGGGTATAAATATGACACTTAGTCATATTTTACCACTTTTCACATTTTCAAGATCCAAATCCAAATTCTCTCTCAAGTATCATCCAACATTTCTTCAAGATCTTAAACTTGTAAATGTTTCTAGCCCTAATAAGTTGATATCTACCCTAATCTAGTGATCTAACATGATTCCATCTGTGAAATCATTCCAAAAGTGTAGATCTTCAAGTTTCACCAAGAACACCAAGAACACACACTAGTGTTCTTGGACTTTTAGCACCTTTTCAAGCTTCTACCTAGTAAGTACTCCTACCCTAGTGTGTTATAAGGCTTTTTATACTTCTAAACATCAAGAAAACACCCAAGAAACAAAGGATCAAGGTGTTTACGGTCCAAGATGTTCTTGGACCGTAAACCCTATTAAGGGTGCCAAAGTGTGCCCTAGTCCCTTTTAAGCCTTGGAAACTAGTCTAGACTCCTTCCTTGTTGTGCTTAAGACTCAAAACAACCAAAAGACCATAATCATTTGGGTTTACGTCCGTAAAACCAAAAAGGACCGTAAACTCCAAAAAGGAGTGAAATGGTGCCCTAATCTCTTCCTAAGGCTTAAACATGAAGTAGGAATGCTTCTTGTGATCTTTAAGGCTTCAAAACACAAAATGGTCAATGAAACATGAGTTTACGGCCGTAAACTCATGGGTTTACGACCGTAAACTCAAGGAGTTATGGTCACAAAACCGTAAACTCCAAGGGAGTTTACCCTTGAACCCCAAACTCAATAGCAAGGTCCTACCACCCTTAGATGCAATCCTTATGACTTATAACACTTAAATCAAGTGTTTTACATGTCTTAGGATGTCTTAAACTTGGTTAATTAGTTGTTTTATGACTAATTGGATACATATATGTGATTATATGTTAACTAGGATCATTGTGTGTGTACAGGTCTTCACTTGACACTGAGGATCCTACATCATTCAGTTCATCCACAACCACCCACTACAGGTGAGTTCATACCCTCCTTAATCAATCTTTTAAATGATTTTAAATGCTTTTACGGGGGGGAGGGGGGGAGGGGAATACAAGTACAAAACATGAAGTTATAGAATCAATCACATGTGATTTTCTACTTCAATCATTCGGGTCTTGGTAGAAGACTACTTTTTATACTAGTAGGAAATATGGGATTTTCTAGGGTTTTCACACTTATACTAAATGTTTCTTCAAATATTTACAAGTCTTTCATAACAGCTTTTCAAATTAATGGCACCATAATACTTATGAATTCACCAGCTTTATGCTGATCTACACTTTCAAAATAACTTGTATTCTCAGGTCACCAGTGGACAGGTACGATGACCAGGTTTTGAGAAGACGGAGCATAGACAAGACTCGTCTTTTATTTTGATTACATATTTTGGTGTCTTATTACTATGAAAGAACACTCATGTATTAAAACTTTACTTTTAATGCAATGGATGATGTTGTTGCTTCTTTACTACTTTGCACTGTTATGATACTTTACATGACGTCCTCCACCCCTGAACGTTTCCGCCATTCCGGTTTTGGGGTGTGACAGATTGGTATTAGAGCTTTGTTTATAGTGAATTGAGTATGTCAACCCATAAAAGATATACAGACTATAAATACAATGGGATTAAAATACTCTAACCAAGAGTTTATACTTTTAAATAATAAAATATTTAACTAAGTATACATGCTTGCATTCATACTAAAATCAGTGTCACAATGACAAGAACAAAAGTATTACGATTGTTGAATATCACAAGTAAGCTCGGGGATGTATGGTCAGTCCTGGGAGTGGCATAGCCTGATCAACTATGCTGGTCCGAGGAGTGATTAGCACATGCCCAAAAATGGTTGTGATATGGCAACGAGTCTAAAAACATACCAACATTACCACAATGAAATACCATAGGGGTATTTGGTGTTACTATAATTACTTATTTGAGAACTAAAAGGTCTTTATCAGTAGGTCAATAGTTGCTGAGTGGATACACTAAGATTATATGTATCTAGGACGTCATAGACTTAGAATCTGTGAATCTTTGCTTTACTTCTTGTCCTTGTTTGGTTGTAGGCTTAGAGTTAGGGTCACTTATTCGAAGGTCTATCCTCTCCTCAGTACATATAACTGGTATGCACTAAACAAGTATTGAAGTAACTGATAAAGATCATCTTATAATTATCTTAGTTAGTACGTCTATTAAATTCTTCTTACATCCCTTTTCTCGCGTAGATATCATGGCTGGATTCCATCCCCCACGACGACCCGTACTACCCTAACCATGGCAATGCTGGATGGCTCGGAGAAGAGCCAGAGAATGATCACCCAATTCCTTTGGATGATCACGAAGCGGAAGGTTTTTCTGATAGTTCAGACTCAGAACCAGAAGTCAACAACCTACCCCCAGCTGCTTAAAACCCAAACCTGAACCCTCGTCCAACATTTCAAGGACCCACACCCCTGTGGGCCACAAACTTGAATAGATGGAGTCAGGAACAGAGTCAACTCATCCCCTACAATGGGGACAGAAGCTTCTACAACCTCACTGAGGGAGGTTCAGCTGACAGGGTCCGACCCATCATGGTTCGTAGGATTTCCCGGAACACCGAACAGGGTCGAGCCGCTATCGACCGAGTCGTAGAGGTTGACGCCAACTCTGGCGTAAACACAGTCCGCATTCGCCAACTAGAGTCTGCTCATGAAAGGACTCTGGTCCACAATGCAGCTCTACAGAGAAAACTTGATGGAACTCAAGCTCAAGTCAGGGAACTTCGAGCTCAGCAAGTAAGATCTGATAGGTGTGTGAGGGACATAGAATGCCTTCTGTCGGAATCAAGAACTCACTCTAGTAGTTCTCGTCGCCGATAGAATCTCATCGACTTCTCTTTTGGATATAACCTAGTTATGTAAAACTCTGGTCTAATTCCCTATCTTTGTAAATCTTAGACCTGTTAGGTCTTGATTAGGTCGTAGTCCGGTCAAAAGTTTCCCATCTTGGTTGATGTAAGGCCACCTTCTGTTGGCCATTTTTCCCGAACTTGTTACATCTGTAATTCCAGTAATATTGACAGGTACCTAATCTAATGGGAATTATTATCCAAATGCTATCATCTGTTAGTTCTAGATCTACATTCAATCGTGTTGTTGGGCTATGAAGAGTTAGTCCATGAGTCATTTTCATCAATTTTCCTATTAAATTCTTATCATTGTCTTCATCTTTCTAAACTTATAGCTAAAAGATGCCTCCTCGCATAAATCCAAGGCGTAACAATAATAACGAAACACCGATACCACCACCACCTCCACCACCTCCTCTGTTCGACGCTGCTATGTTCCAAGCAGCTGTCACGGCGGCCGTAGCGGCTACCATGTCACACATCAATACTCCTGTCCCTAGTGGATCGGGAACAGGTGCACCTCCTTCCAACCATGGCGAGAGTCATGGGCATCCCCGGGAATGCACCTACAAGGATCTTACGAATCCCAAACCCAGAAATTTCAATGGAACTGGATGGGTAATGATCTTAAGGCAGTGGATAGAAAAGACAGAAGCAGTCTTTGAAATCTGCGCCTGCCCAGAGAACAATAAGGTCAAGTTTGCTACTTGTACCTTTTCTGACAGGGCTTTAACTTGGTGGAATGGCCACGTTAAGTCACTGACTCTAATAGTGGCAAATTCGATAAGTTGGGAAAACTTGAAAGCCATGCTGATGAGAGAGTACTGTCCACGAGGGGAAATTCAAAAACTCGAACAGGAACTCTGGGGTCTTGAAATGGTTGGTTCTGACATATCAACTTATACTAATAGATTCTGTGATCTGGCAATTCTTTGCCCTGATATGGTTGCTCTTGAGAGCAAGAAAATAGAGAGATATATTTGGGGACTGTCGCCCCAGATCCAGTCAAGTGTGTTAGCATCCAGGCCTGTTACTTTTGACAGCGCCAAAGAGCTGGCACAATCTCTTATAGATCACGGAAACCACCAAAACCCAATGATTTCTACACCTGAGCAACAAAAGGGAAACAACAACAACAACAAGAAAAAGGGATGGAACAAGAGGAAAAGCGGGGCTTTGCAAGAATCCTCAAAGAGACAACAACTAGTTACAATCAATGCTGCCACAGTAACTCCTGTTGTCCCTGCAAATCCCTTACCAGCGAAGCCTTATGCCGGTAATCTTCCGAGGTACAACAAATGCACCTTCCATCACAACGGAGCTTGCCAGGAAATGCAGTGCTCTAACTGCAACAGAAGGGGGCATACTGCCCGTTTCTGCAAGACTCCAGCAAGGCCGACCGCTCAAGTTCCTAACGCCGGTGTGGGCCAAGCTTGCTACGGTTGTGGCGAAGTGGGCCACTACAAGAGGGACTGCCCTAAGGCAGGGATAGCTGGCGAAGTAGGAAGAGTTCTAGCCATAGGCCACGAGGAAGCCATAGCTGATCCTACGATAGTTACTGGTACGTTTCTCCTCGATAACTCATATGCTTGCATACTTTTCGACAGTGGAGCGGAGAAAAGCTTCGTAAACCAGAAATTTGCACACTTGCTTAAACAAAAACCACGTGCACTAGATAAATCATTCACTATAGACATGGCAAACGGGAAAACGGAAAGTACTAACTGCACATACCTAGGTTGTACTCTAATTTTAGATGGCCATACTTTGGAGATAGACCTCATACCGGTCCCAATTAAAAGTTTCGACGTCATTATCGGCATGGATTGGTTGAGTCTTCATCGTGCCGACATCTTGTGCTTTGAAAAAGCAGTTCGTCTTAACCTTCCTAACAGCGAAACTCTAGTCATCTACGACGACAAACATAGTACGAACCTTCGCATCATTTCGTGCATACAAGCTCAGAAGTGCTTGCGAAAGGAATATCATGCATGCCTCGCACACATCGTCGATACGAGTCAAGAAGTGAAAGATATTCAGAACATCCCAGAAGTACGATACTTTCTCGACATCTTTCCAGAAGAACTTCCAGGATTACCACCACAACGCCAAGTCGAGTTCAGAATCGACTTAGTGCCAGGGGCTACTCCAGTAGCCAAATCTCCATATCGTCTGGCACCATCGGAGACGCAGGAACTTTCCAATCAACTTAACGAACTTCTCCAGAAGGGATTCATTAGGCCAAGCTTCTCGCCATGGGGAGCACCGGTCTTGTTCGTCAAGAAGAAAGACGGATTGTTTCGTATGTGCATCGACTACAGGGAACTCAACAAGCTTACCATTAAAAATCGTTATCCCTTACCTCGCATTGACGATTTATTTTATCAACTTCAAGGAGCCAACTACTTCTCAAATATAGATCTACGATCCGGGTACCACCAACTATGAGTGTTAGAGGAGGATGTTCCCAAGACAGCCTTCCGAACCTGTTATGGGCACTACGAATTCGTAGTGATGCCATTCGGATTAACTAACGCGCCCGCAGTATTCATGGATTTAATGAATAGGGTGTGTCGGCCTTACTTGGATCAGTTCGTCATCGTCTTCATCGATGACATACTCATCTACTCTCGTAGTAAGGAGGAACATAGTCAACATCTTCGTCAAGTCTTAGAAACATTACGATAGGAGAAGCTCTATGCGAAGTTCTCAAAGTGCGAATTTTGGATTCGAAGAGTCGAATTCTTGGGCCACGTAGTTAGTGAAGAGAGAATTCACGTGGACCCTTCCAAAATCAAGGCCATTGAGAACTGGTCAGCACCGAAGACACCTACAGAAATTCGTCAATTTCTAGGTCTCGCTGGCTACTATCGCAGGTTCATTCAGAACTTCTCTCGCATTGCGAAACCTCTTACAATACTGACCCAGAAGGGCGTGGCCTTTGACTGGGAAGAGAAACAAGAAAGAGCGTTCCAAACGCTCAAGCGAGTCTTGTGCACCACACCAATACTATCCCTCCCCGAAGGGATAGAAGACTTCGTTGTCTATTGCGATGCTTCAAATCAAGGGCTCGGCTGTGTTCTGATGCAGCGAGGTAAGGTCATCGCCTATTCCTCAAGACAGCTGAAAACACACGAGGTCAACTACACCACACATGATCTTGAGCTAGGAGCAGTCGTGTTTGCTCTGAAGATCTGGAGACACTACATGTATGGTACAAAAAGTACTATCTTTACAAACCACAAAAGCATACAACATATATTCGACCAGAAGGAGCTCAACATGAGACAACGACGGTGGGTTGAGCTACTCAATGATTACGAATGTGAAATTCGTTATCATCCGGGTAAAGCAAACGTAGTAGCCGACGCCCTAAGTCGGAAAGAATACTCTGGTCGTAGAGTCAAATCTTTGACTCTAACTATCCATTCACACTTGTCCACGCAAATTAAGGAGGCTCAGCTCGACGCTTTGAAACCTGAAAATGTGGCGAGTGAATCCCTGAGAGGGATGGATAAGAACTTGGAAGTCAAGGGTGGCGGAGCCTTATACCTCATGGATCGGATCTGGACACCGAATCACGGTGGTTTCAGAGACTTGGTCATGACCGAGGCACACAACACTCGTTATTCCGTCCACCCAGGTTCAGATAAGATGTATCTGGATCTGAAAAAGCTATACTGGTGGCCTAACATGAAAACAGAGATTGCTACCTTCGTAAGTAAATGCCTTACTTGCGCCAAGGTCAAGGTCGAATACCAGAAACCCTCCGGTATTCTACAACAACCAGAGATACCGGAATGGAAGTGGGAGGGGATCACTATGGACTTCATAACCAAGTTGCCCAAGACAACGGGTGGACTTGATACCATATGGGTCATCGTCGACAGATTAACCAAGTCTGCACACTTCCTGCCTATCAAAGAAACCGACAAGATGGAGAAACTTACAAGAACCTACATTCGGGAGATTGTACGACTGCACGGTGTTCCCATATCCATTATCTCAGACAGGGATAGTAGATTCACTTCGAGGTTCTGGCAGTCGCTAAAAAGTTCCCTAGGAACTAGGCTGGACATGAGTACAGCCTACCATCCACAGACCGACAGACAAAGTGAGAGAACTATCCAAACCTTGGAAGATATGTTACGAGCCTGTGTGATCGACTTTGGAAAAGCATGGGATACTCATTTACCCCTTGTAGAATTTTCCTACAACAACAGTTATCACACGAGCATAAAGGCTGCTCCATTCGAGGCCCTCTATGGCCGAAAGTGCAGATCCCCTCTGTGCTGGGCTGACGTGGGTGATACCCAGTTAGCTAAAGGACGAGTTCCTGAAAGCACTCTCACAGGTCCGGAGATCATTCGGGAAACGACAGAGAAGATCGTTCAGATTCGTGAACGATTGAATGCCTCTAGAGACCGACAGAAAAGCTACGCTGACAAACGAAGGAAACCGTTGGAATTCCAGGTGGGCGACCGTGTTCTATTGAAGGTCTCACCCTGGAAGGGCTTAATACGCTTCGGAAAGCGTGGAAAGCTAAATCCAAGGTACATAGGGCCTTTCGAGATTCTCGCAAGAATCGGCCCTGTAGCTTACAAACTTAACTTGACACGCGAACTCAGTAACATACACTCTACTTTCCACGTCACGAACTTGAAAAAGTGTCTGTCTGACGAGACTCTTGTAATCCCACTCGACGAGATCGAGATCAACGAGAGCCTCAACTTCGTGGAAGAACCTGTAGAGATCATGGACGGGGAGGTCAAGCAAACGAAACAAAGCCGTATCCCGATAGTGAAGGTTCGCTGGAACGCCAAGCGAGGACCTGAATTCACTTGGGAGCGAGAGGATCAGATGAAACTGAAATATCCTCATCTTTTTACTTAGTTATTTGTAACTACTTATTTTCTTAAACTCTAATTTCGGGATGAAATTACTTCTAACGGGGGGATGATGTGACAACCCGAAATTTCTATTCTGTACAACCTCTCACTTCAATAAGAGTCAGAACAGTTTCTGCTAACTTTCAGGCTTTTTGGATTAAGTTCTAGTGTTTTAAAGTTAGTAATTCAGGAGATGACAGGAGAGAGGATGTCCTAGGGTTTATTGTGCAACAATAATGTCCCAAAACTCCAAGAGTTTGGAGTTTACGGCCTAAACAAATGTGTTTACGGTCGTAAACCCTAAAAAGGGGGTATAAATATGACACTTAGTCATATTTTACCACTTTTCACATTTTCAAGATCCAAAACCAAATTCTCTCTCAAGTATCATCCAACATTTCTTCAAGATCTTCAACTTGTAAGTGTTTCTAGCCCTAATAAGTTGATATCTACCCTAATCTAGTGATCTAACATGATTCCATCCGTGAAATCATTCCAAAAGTGTAGATCTTCAAGTTTCACCAAGAACACCAAGAACACACACTAGTGTTCTTGGACTTTTAACACCTTTTCAAGCTTCTACCTAGTAAGTACTCCTACCCTAGTGTGTTATAAGGCTGGTTACACTTCTAAACATCAAGAAAACACCCAAGAAACAAAGGATCAAGGTGTTTATGGTCCAAGATGTTCTTGGACTGTAAACCCTATTAAGGGTGCCAAAGTGTGCCCTAGTCCTTTCTAAGCCTTGGAAACTAGTCTAGACTCCTTCCTTGTTGTGCTTAGGACTCAAAACAACCAAAAGACCATAATCATTTGGGTTTACGGCCGTAAACCCAAAGGGAAATGGTCTAAGGACCGTAAACTCCAAAAGGAGTGAAATGGTGCCCTAATCTCTTCCTAAGGCTTAAACATGAAGTAGGAATGCTTCTTGTGATCTTTAAGGCTTCAAAACACAAAATGGTCAATGAAACATGAGTTTACGGCCGTAAACTCATGGGTTTACGACCGTAAACTCAAGGAGTTATGGTCACAAAACCGTAAACTCCAAGGGAGTTTACCCTTGAACCCCAAACTCAATAGCAAGGTCCTACCACCCTTAGATGCAATCCTTATGACTTATAACACTTAAATCAAGTGTTTTACATGTCTTAGGATGTCTTAAACTTGGTTAATTAGTTGTTTTATGACTAATTGGA
Source organism: Lactuca virosa (assembly GCF_052849685.1). Taxonomy (NCBI): domain Eukaryota; kingdom Viridiplantae; phylum Streptophyta; class Magnoliopsida; order Asterales; family Asteraceae; genus Lactuca; species Lactuca virosa. Next base: position 469,844,473 of record NC_136429.1, on the reverse strand, counting down.
TACATATATGTGATTATATGTTAACTAGGATCATTGTGTGTGTACAAGTCTTCACTTGACACTTAGGATTCTACATCATTCAGTTCATCCACAACCACCCACTACAGGTGAGTTCATACCCCCCTTAATCAATCTTTTAAATGATTTTAAATGCTTTTACGGGGGGAGGGGGGGGAGGGGAATACAAGTACAAAACATGAAGTTATAGAATCAATCACATGTGATTTATAACTGTGTTTTCAACCAACTGATTTCACATGCTTCAAAATGTGTTCAATACAATGGTTTTCAGTTATTTTATACTTTGTTATCAAATGATATACTTTTGAATCTTTTTATAAACTGACAGCAAGTCATTATTATTTATTGTTCAAAACTCTGAAATGTATTTCAAAACCTCTTTCAACTTATTGTTAAAAACCATATCTATACACTTATGTTTCATATACATATGTATTGATATGGGAGCTTTCATTCATTATTCAGTTCCAACACTCTTGAGTAGCAAGGGTGTATAAACCTACTTGGACATTCAATTTACATTCCAGTAAACTATTATAGGTATAGTTTAGGGGATACAAACTACTATTCCTATTACAAGGAATTAGACAAGAGTCAGTTCATTCATGAATCTATACTAATACATTACATGCAATATGAAGAGATACTATTACATGGATTCCATTACATGGATACTTTTACATGGATTATGTTACATAAATACTATATGATGAGATACTATTACATATTATATGTGTAGATACTATTATATATGTACGGGACTAACCATTCTACATCCAGCTGTTAGCTACAGAGGGAAAATGCACATCGACGGATGTCTACGGTTAATACTATTCGGCAATTACTATGCCGTGTTTATCCTAGTACCAAAGGATAATACTTAAATGATTATATAATTTCCCTTTTACTTTTATTTTGTGACACATTCACATAAACGATGAGGTAGACGATATATTTATAATAATAGTCGTACATGGGAAAAACTTTCATTTATACAGAAATGCAACCTTCAAGCAGTCGGGTCTTGGTAGAAGACTACTTTTTATACTAGTAGGAAATATGGGATTTTCTAGGGTTTTCACACTTATACTAAATGTTTCTTCAAATATTTACAAGTCTTTCATAACAGCTTTTCAAATCAATGGCACCATAATACTTATGAATTCACCAGCTTTATGCTGATCTACACTTTCAAAATAACTTATATTCTCAGGTCACCAGTAGACAGGTACGATGACCAAGTTTTGAGAAGATGGAGCACAGACAAGACTCGTCTTTTATTTTGGTTACATATTTTGGTGTCTTATTACTATGAAAGAACACTCATGTATTAAAACTTTACTTTTAATGCAATGGACGATGTTGTTGCTTGTTTACTACTTTGCACTGTTATGATACTTTACATGACGTCCTCCACCCCTGATCGTTTCCGCCGTTCCGGTTTTGGGGTGTGACAGAGTTCCCCAAAATACCACATATAACACATATTAGCCACTCGAGGCTGTAACTCTGTGGACCCTCCGGTCCTAACTCTGTGGACCCTCTGGTCCTAACTTTGTGAACCTTCCGATTCTAACTCTGTAAACTCTGGAACATACACGACATGAATCACATGGAAATAATGCAATGTATCACAATCACATAAATAGCATACAAGATACTCTGTCACATAACTCTAATTACCACTCTAGGTAAAGTATAGTGAGAAGACTCACGTCGGGTAACTCGGTAAATCTCGAGCTCGGTAAAATCTGGTCTAGCCCCCGCCTAATCACATTGAATAAGCACTCTAATCAATACAACCCTCAAGGCTAGACTAATCCCTCTCTTAGTACTCTTAGAAGGGTAAAAGACCATTTTACCCCTCTCATGGCTCAAAGACCCTAACATTGACCACACACTAAAAGTCAACAAAAGTCAACGGTCAAACTTTGACCAGACTCGTTGAGTGCACTCGTGTGACTCGGCGAGTACATGCATGTCCTCTTCGCCCCTGGTCCTCACTCGACTCGCTGAGTCAACCCTACACTCAACGGGTTATCACAGGTCGCGAATCGCGGGGCAACCCGACTCGACTCGTCGAGTCCCTTATGGGCTCGGCGAGTTTCTCCCATGAAAACACTCAAACGATCTTTTGAGGCCAGATCTGCTTCACCAACCAGTAGATCCAACCTTCTAACACTCGAAAGTCACGTAAAGGTTCAAACTTTACGTTCATGCAATGCTTATAAGACCAAAAATGGAGAAATAACCTTTAAAATGGGGTTTTACTCTCAAGGCTCACATGAAACCTCATAAAGCTGGAAGCTTGGGACCTTTTGGACCTCTCAAGGTCCAGATCTATCATCTATACCCAAAGGGACCTCATATGCTTCATAATCTAACTCAAAATTGTGCAAAGGAAACCCTAGATTCAAGGAATCTATCAAATACACGAAATGGGAAGGAACTTGTACCTCAAAACGTGAATCTCAGTGTGAACAACACAGATCCGAGCTCCACAACCGATCTAGCTTGGATTTTCTCACTCCTTCTTGCAAGATCACACCAAAGGATGAAGAATTAGCCTCCAAAATGCTTTCTAAGCTCTCTTTTCTCTCTAGGGTTTTCATAGGGGAGTAGTGGCCGCAAATGACAGCCATAAGGGCCTTTAAATAGGGCTCAGGCCCTGAGATTTAGGGTTTCACTTTACAGCGCGGACTCGCCGAGTCCACGCATCGACTTGTCGAGTCCGATCATTAATCCAAACAAGAATTCGCGATCCTACTCGGCGAGTCTGAGCGCCTACTCGCCGAGTCCCTCCCTAAAAGTCAAGATAAATACTTAAAATAAGATACCTGGAAATCCGGATGTTACATTCAGACAAATAGATTAATCGACTGAAGTTACGCATGCATCCAACACAACGCGACAAGAGAAAGAACCTGCAAGAATCCACAGAGAACTCACAGTACCAGGATCTTAAAAAAAAAACTTATTCTGAAACGATCAACCAGAAAAGCAACAGTTTATGTACAAGATCTAGATGTTTCATGAACTATTCTCTAGATAAAAAACAAAACTGTGAAAGAAAAGAAAAGGAGTTAGAAACAACCTTTTATGATGACGTTCTGCGAAGAATAAACTCGCCGATGAACATCAAGAAGAAGAAAACGAAGCCTGAAGCTCTGATACCATGTCAAGAAAGTAAAAACATCAAACAATTCCCAACTTGAACAATTTATTCACTATAAACCAGTTCGATCAAACATGTACTTACATCAGAAAACTCTCTACATATACACTCACACTCAAATGGTTATATAAACCTCAAACAGTTTCTATACAAGAAGATCTTCTTGTTTACACAGAGAAACCCTAAATTGAGAGAAACCCTAATACGAGAGAAGAGAGAGTGAATAAAGAGGAAAAATATCTATCTACTTCACAAATGAGACAGTACAACACTTTAAATATCTCGGATACGCAGCTCCATGGAGCAACCCATAAACCCGCGCATTAACCCGGAAACCTGCATAAGAATTTCAGAATACACCCAACACAAATACAAAATATACACAAGATACCCTTTTGAGAATTAATGTAATGTTTGATACCAGGAAGATATATTATTTCAACAGTTTTAAATAAATTAAATAATAAATTGTCGACAAAGAAATATATGCCATTCATTTGGGGAGATTGATTCTTTGTAAATCGGTCCTAGGAAGTATGAGATCCTACATGTTCTTCCTTAACAAATCCATATCAATGTTCTTAAAAAAAATCAGATGTAATTTCTTTTAGGTTGGTAACATGGAAAATATAAAATGGCTTAATTGCATGGATAAAAGTCTTAAAATTCGAAAGAAATGGGAGGGATGGGAAATGGAAGCCTTCAAGCTATCAATCTACCTTTCCTTTCTAAATGGTGTTGAATATTAAAACATGAAGACACGTCCCTTTGGGCTGCCTTTATTAAAGCCCTGCATGTGCATGGGCCATAAGTGAGCCTTAGGCTGACCCGTTCAAATGCGAAAATTACCAAAACTTGAGTAACGATTAGTCAGATTAATATTGCAATTAATACTGACCTTCGAAGCATATTATTTAGGATCGACATGGGCTCCAAATGGGAGTGCGAAAATTACGGAAAATCACTATTGCTTCAATACGGAATTCGTGGACTCCAACATTTTGGATATCACAAACTTGGATATGTATTGAAACAAAATAGCCCTGGAAAGCCAATGTAATTTTTTTGGAGAGCTCGTTTAATTTATGTTGTCTTCCAACTAGACCTAACTTACAAAACGGTGGTATTTCTATTACTTCAATTTTGTTTGCCCCATATGTCATTCCAAAGAAGAATCAGAAAAGCACAATTTTCTTAAATGTTCAATGGGAAAAAAAGTTCCAAGTCTTTTACACAAGTGGTGGAGAGATATTCCAGTAATACAAACTCCCTAGAAGACCTACTAGAAACTATCAAGATGTTTGTGGAAAAGGAAAGTAGAAAACGATCAAGAGCTGAGTAGCTGACATTAATATACACTCTTTGGGCGTATTGAAATAACACAGTTTTTAATGGCAAGGTAAAAAGTGGTTGAGTTATAAGAGCTAAAAGTACAGATTGGGAAGTTTGGTTCTGGTACAATCTTATGTATAACTTTGTTGTTCAAATTAAAAGAGGATTCTTTTGTAAGTCTGTTTAATTATAATGACGTTTAGATCATGTATTTGAGTTTTCCTTCAATGTATTTATCTTTCACATTGACGTTTCTCACAGCCATACCTTGCTCTCTATTGGTGATTATTGGGTTTAATGACAATGTCGTTCATCGTATATTTATTTTATTTTCAACATTAATACCATCCTTTTATGTATTAAAAACACATTCATCAAATTTGATACCTTTAATTTTGTGGTCCTGCATCACTGCATGTATTCATCTACCATATATATAGTTTCAAGAATCTTGAGAGTAGATAAACCATAGCTCGAAGCAGTTAAAAAGCTCTTGCTCAAACCTACATTGTTATTAATAAACTTATTGACTACATGAAACACAATAATTATGTTGATGCTTCAACCAGAGATATGGTCGAGTATCGCCATTTATTCATCCTTATTTCAATTAAAAAATGAGCTTATATATGGCTGTTTTATGTTTAGAACACAACAGTTGATATAATATCATCGCTATAATTATCTTATACCCACTCCTTGGGACAAAGTCATTCATCCGAAGAATAGTCTTGCAGTTCGTGAAAAGTGTCCGGAGAAGCCAACCGAGTAAGATTAACATAATCTTGAGGACAATGAGCCGATGCTCCTGGAACAATCAAACCAAATAATCGAACTCCCAAAAGAAGGATCCCTTCTCTATAATTTTCTCCAAAAGCATATGGCAATACAAAACTTCTTGCCAGTTCAAGAACCGCATTCAAATACATTGGTACGAATGATTTGATCGCAAAGTAGTTCTTATTGGGTACTTCGTTCACAACCTACAAAAAACTTTTCCGATAAAGCCCATAGATTGCTTCAATTGCAAAAGAATTGAAAATTAACGTTATAAAAGACACAGTACCTTCCCTTTGTACAAGATATTGAAGTAATAACAGTATCCAAAGTGTTTGAACAGAAGATCGGAATCATCGAAGGGAATTCTGGGTACCACGTCATTTGCATAAACAAACCGAAAGTATCTCTTTACACCCAACAAGTCTTCCATCGACCTACAGAACTGTTCGTCTCCAACCCTTGGTTGTCCGAATGTGTATACACCTTCGAGCTTCTCCAGCAACTCGAACTCTTCATGGAACGCTAATATTGCTGGAAACAAAACCGCAAGTGCTCCTCCCAAACTATGGCCTGTGACCATAAACCGAGCATTCTTGTTTTCATCAAGTTTTTGTTTAAGAACTTTCTTGATTTGGTAGTAAGCAAAGATGTTTTTTCCAAGTTTATCTTCTTCGATATCTTTAGGCAACGAGGCACACCGTTTGTGTTTCTTTTGTAACCCTAGGGCCTTCAAGAAACCCATGTGAACTTTACCTATGTCACCAAGAAGGTACCATGAGAGATCAAGATCCGTGCACCAATCATCTGCGCTAAATGGAGATGTCCCTCGAAAGGACACACAGATTAATTCATAATCCCGGGTGTGATCGCTAAAAATAAACGCTTGTGTTGGGTGTCTCTTCTCGCTCAGCTCTTTTGATTCGAATGCTACAAATATATGTTGTTTTGAAATCAGCATCTATAATGTGAGAAATATATGGGCGATGGTTGCTTCTTACCATTTGAACAGTTGAAAAACCCTAAAGGTTTCATCTGTAGAAAGAAAGATTTAGAAATTTAGTTCGATCGAATTCTTTGAAATAATCGTCTCATATCAGTTAATTATGAATTTGAAGAACCTTCCAATGATCCTG